>NC_072420.2:47411154-49811154 GCF_028858775.2 Pan troglodytes
GCAAAAAGGTTTGAAGGAAGCATGCAAAATTTAGGCTGCTATTCTAATGTTGAACAAATGAGCATATCACTTCTCTTACAGAGACCTTAACTGCTTGAAAAAACAGGGGTTTCTTATAAGGAGGAAAAGGCAATGCCACCCTCAGGATTTCTATTTATGAACTTAAATCCTCCTAAAAAGGACCATTGCTATTCTTGAATTTCAAACATTTAATATTTTAATGCCATTTATTTTAATTTTTCTCACTTTCACAACCATCTTTAACACAATTTACTTTCTTTTTTACATGAGACTGATTATGACCTACTTCAAACGGGTTATTAAGTTTGCTAAAAATTTAGGTCTTCAGTGCCTTGGAATATTTTCAGATTTTGTAGAAAAAAAATAGCAAACATAAATTGCAACCAATTTTGGTAAATGAGAGAACAAGTTATTGGATTTGTTCAAGAACTGTTTGGGATACATAGAGGTTAGGAAGCTTTGCAGAATTTTGATAGCCTTGGATAATTTAATCGAATGTTTCCATACTTATTTATATTATGATATAAAAGTGCAGTTACTTAAAATGTAACCCAGGTGTACAGGTTTTCAAGGAGTCTCTCTCTCTCTGCCAGTTAAAACACCACACACTGACTATGATGTTAAATTATCTCTGATTTTTATTTATGATAACTGAAGGGCTGAAAAACCTACATAGCATGACAAATACAACATATCTCAACAAAACTTCTCTGGACCTTCAGAAACTCTAAGGGACAGGCTGCAGGGTGAATCACTGTTGGATGTAATTTTTGCCTGGACGTAGCGAAATTACAGTGTATCAGACAAGTTCAATGCCAGAGTGGATTTTAAACCTGGGATCATGTTGCCATTTATGAGGAACTAGACAAATACTCTGTATGTTTTCATTTAAGGGAATGTTTAACATGATCTGCACATCTTAGCTCTCAAGTCAAACTTGGCATCAGGACAAACCCTAAGAGAAGGCAGATGAGGAGTGAGCTCCAGAGAGCAGAGCCAGTACCTAGGTGTCTTCCCATAGTTCCAGTGTTCTGAAAAGTCCATTTCTCCTGGACGGGTTATTTGATGTTGAGGCCAATCAAAATGCTACCTCATCATTTTTGAAAGCTTATCTTTATTTTTTTTAGATCAAAATTGTTACTCTGAATTGTTTCTTTAGGATAGATCATAAAAAGGGAAATTTGGGGTTTGAGTTTTTTGTAGTTGTTGTTTTGTTTTGTTTTTGAAACAGGGTCTTGCTCTGTTGCCCAGGCTGTGGTGCAGTGGTGCGATCTTGGCTCACTGCAACCTCTGCTTCCTGGATTCAAGTGATTCTCCTGCCTCAGCCTCCCTAGTGGCTAGACTACAGGTGAGCACCACCGTGCCCAGCTAATTTTTGTATTTTTAGTGGAGATGGGGTTTTGCCATGTTGGCCAGGCTGGTCTCGAACTCCTGACCTCAGGTGATCCACTCACCTTGGCCTCCCGAAGTGCTGAGATTACAGGCATGAGCTGCCATGCCTGGCCTAAATTGTCATTTAATGACATTTAACACATTTTGCCAAATGTTTCCCCAAAACATTATGCTAATAAACAATCATATCAACAAAGTAAAACTGTGGCAGTGTCCCTGTGTTTGAAGTCCATTTTGAAATTTACTTTCACTTTTCATGATTATGCAAATACTATTTATAAGTTCCTATTTTTGTGAACAAATACTTTGTTTCCTCAAGACTAAAATAAATAATGCTACTTTATGTAGTGCTTTCTTTCGTTCCAAGAGATAATGTGTATACTGGAAAATGAAGATATTATGTGTCAAATAGTATAAATGGTACATTTTCTCACACCTACATTGTATTAACAGGACATATATAAACTATTTTGTTCTGGCTGTGCTATGTAATGCAGGCAAGAAAGCCAAAATTTACTTAAGCAGCTCTGTAAGTTGTAAAGACATTTTAATATTTCCAAACAACATTTAGTGAGCACTATAATTTATTTCTGTCTAAAACCTATTTAGTCCAAAGTGCATGTACTAATTTTATGAAAAAATTCTAAACAATTTCCTATATTCTACTTTTCTGTCTACTCATGAGAAAAAAAAAAACATGTAAGTCTCTACTGAGTAGTTGAATTCAATGAAACCTTAGCCAAGGTTGAATAGTACAAGGAAAAGGAGTGATTTATTATTTATTTATTTATTCAATCTTAGATGCTGATTATATATTTTCCTCAAACTAGTATATCTGCTAAATACAGAAATATGTGCATTAGACACTGGCATTTCCACAGCAGAGATGCATAATAGAGACAAAGTCATTTTATGTGTGTGGATACTTTGCAAGCCATGTATCTTATGTACTCAGTATTGACCAAGAATAATTGCATTACTCTGCACTGAGACTTATGTTTTCTTTTATTACATAAATGCATTAAGAGAAGGCTTGAATTTCCTATAGCAACTCTCTGCTCTATATGTTTTGAGATGTGTGTGTGTGTGTGCGCGTGTCAGTCTTTGAATTAGGACTACTTTTTTCAGTGTATTTTCTGAAAAATGTTTCTGAGTAGGCCTTTTTGGCTAGATTGGAGATACTTCATCTTAATTATAATATGAAAGGATTTCTATGATGTGTCTCTCTGTATAATTACAAATTACTTTTAATTTTGTAAGGTCTAGAAAAATGAGCTGCTGTTTTCTATGTTCTATCTTATATTCTTTTTCCATAGCCCTGAATACAAGGAAAAAAAGTCTGAAAATATACCTACACTTGCTAATTATTGAGTATCTTCCCCTTTTATTAAATGCATATTGGCAAATAAGTCTCTGTAGGGAAAAAAAGGCTATCTAGTTATTTTTCCTTAGTAAACTGGATTTCCATTCTCTTCTCATTGTCCTCAAGTTTAAAATCTAGACAACTATTTTCTATTCAGACAAACCCCTCTAGACAGATGTCATTGTGAAAGACCCTAATGGGAGGTTGTTTCTGGTGAAGGCTCATCATTTCTGTGGCATGAAATCAAGAAGTGGAGAAAACGTCCATTCACCCTCATTTATGGAAGTCACTGATCTCCGATAAAGAAAAGTGAAAACTATTTCTATAGTCAGGTAAAATCTGATAAATAACCCATGCTATTTTGATCAATCTTTGCTGCAGATAATCATGTTGTTAAATTAGGAGAATTCAGGATAGTAGTGAAAATAAGTGATTCTTCTTCCGCCATTGAAAATTCTATTGAGAATAAAAGTCAGGCATTTAACAAGAAAGCCTTTTTCTGTAATTATTTAAGATTAAGTTTCAGTACATTAGATTATTAATGGTGACTGTGGAGAGAGTGGATTTTTTTTTCCATGTCATACTTTGAGCTCGGCTGGGATATTATTTTTTTTGACAAGATCATTGTTCTTCTTCACTCTTAAAATTGTGTTAGAAGTATTACTGCCTTTCCTTTCCTTTTTGTTGCTTATCTGCTGAAACTATTCAGTTCTTCTCTTTTCTCACATGCCACTACTCTTGTTCATTTTGTTTCCATTTTCAGGTTAGCAATGTGTGTGATAGGTAAAAAGGGGGTGGAAAGAGCCTTCCCCACCTAACACTAAGTGTTCCAAGCATCCAAGCAATCGACGTCTCCCTGCCTTGCAGAAACACACCACTGTAGGGAGTGAAATGTACACTGCTTCTGATGTGATATAATTATCTCTTTGGGTTATACGTTTAAAGACACCTAAAAGACCACATAATAATTTAGTTAATTTATGTAGTATAAATACTCACATGCTTACTTTTAAGCACTTACTTTATAGCTGACAGTGTTTGAAGTAAATTTGCATGCACAAACTAATTTATAGCACTGTAAAATAAGGCATAAAGAGGATTAATATTAGGGCCCTGCTTCCTAGCTTGGGAGAGACTGACCCTTATAATGAGTGAATAAATTATGTACTATTTTTAGAAGGGATGTATGCTGTAGAAAAAAAAATGAGGCAAGGAAAGGGCAATGGGGGAAGGCAAGGGAACTTTGCAATTTCCAAGAGAGTGGTCATAGTACATCTCAGTTACAAGGTGGCATTGTAACAAAGACTTGAGAAGGTGAGGAAACAAGCTTTGAGATATCTCAAAAGAAACGAAAGAGTGTTCTAAGCAGAAAGAAGGAACTAAGGGATTGGGACAGGAACACATCTGGTGAATTTGAACAATAGCAAGGGGACCAATGTGGCTGGATGAGGTTGATTATAGAGAACAATTATAGGATAATAAGGCTGAGGAAGAGCAGCCCACCTAGAGCAATGGTTCCCAACATTGGCTGTGTGTGAGAGACACTCAGAGTTCTTTGCAGCAACATGGATTGAGTTGGAGGCCGGAATCCTAAGCAAATTAACAGAAACGGAAACCAAATACCACATGTTCTCACTCGTAAGTGGGAACTAAAACATTGAGTTCACATGGACATAAATATGGACACAATAGACAATGGACTACTGGAGGGTGGAGAGGTGGGTGGGTTTCAAAACTACCTATTGGGTACTGTGCTCACTACCTGGGTTATGGGATCTGTATTCCAAACCTCAGCATCGTGCAACATTGCCATGTAACAAATTTGCACATGTATTCACTATATCTAAAATAAAAGTCGAAATAAAAAGTCTTGAGGCAGGGCTAATTAAATCACAATCTCTAGGGTAGAATCCTGGCATTCACAGTTTTTAAATTATGTGCAGCCAAGGTTGAGGACCATTTCAGCCGAGGCCTTATGGGTGATTGTAAGGACACTAGCTTTTAAATGAGACTGGGAGCATTTTGAACAGAAGACTTGCAAGATCTGACTTGCCACAATCACTGTGTTTGCTACATTGAGAAGAGATAGAAGGGGGTTATTGATGCCCATCGTCAATGACCACCTGTAACAAGATTGGGTTTATTGATAGTTGCTAAGCAAGGAAAATAGCCTACTAGGAGAAACTGGGACGTGGCTTAACAAGAGGAACTTGTTCTAGGATTTGGACTTGTGTTGGGTCGTTTAGAGAAGGGCTCAAGGAAGCAAGAATTTTCTTTTGATTGGATGTTTTCAAGAAATAGGATAATTCTGTAATTGTATATCTGAACAAATTTTATTTAGGAGGTGAGAGAAATTGAACTAAAGTTATAATTGGTTAAAATACAATACTCATGTCAGTCAGGAAAGGGGAATGAATATTTGAGGAGTTTCGAGTTTACACTGTGATCTTTTTTTGTCTGTGTTCAGAAATGAATAGAGTGGCCATCTTTTTGTGTGGTTTTATTTCTCAGTCTACGGAGTGACCTTGTTTAATGTTGTTGATATGTGCAAATCTTTATGTTCAACGGAAGATCACTACAGCTCAGCTGTTATTGTAAGTTCAGGTACTAGCAACACCAAAGTCTAGACGACATCACCAGCAAACTGCCAACTGTTGGCCAGTGTCAGAAATGGAAGCAGAAAGAGCAGTTGGGGAGTATTCCAAGGACTGAATAAGGAAATGATGGTGACTTGAGCTAGGTAGGGAGAGAGCAGTAGAGATGGTCAGAAGTGGGCAGATTCTGGATCTATTCTGAAGGCAGGTAGAAGTGAAAAGCTTTGATAGAAATGAATAAATAATATAAAGATAATAAAGCAAATCAAAGAAATCAAACATTGATTCTTCAAAAAGATTGGTAAAATTGACAAACCTTTAACGAAATGGACCTAGGGAGAGAGACAAAGGGAGAGAGACAGAGAGAGGGATAGACAAAGAGAGAGAGAGAAGATTCAAATTACTATAATCAGAAATAAAAGTGGGGACATTACTTTCAATTCTACATAAATAAAAAAGATGATAAGATTAGAGTACCATATACAAGTACATGCCACAAAATTGGATAACTTAAGTATAATAAACAGATTCCTAGAAATGTAAAACCTACCAAGATTAAAGCACAAAGAAATAGAAAATCTGAATGGACCTACAACTAGCAAAGAGATTTGATGAGTAATAAAAGATCTGCCAACAAAGTAAAGCCCTGGAACTGTCCCATTAGTGTCAGTGGTGAAGTTTGCCAAGTATGTAAAAAAGAACTAACAACAATCCTCTCAAATTTTTCCAAAAAATTGAAGACAAGGAATATTTTCTAACTTATTCAATGAGGCCAGCATTACCCTGAGACTCAAGCCAGACAAAGAGACTGCAAAAAAAACTATGAACCTATATCCTTTATGATCATTTATGCAAAATCCTCAACAAAATATTAGCAAACTTATTTCAGAAGCATATTAAAAAGATTATACAACATGACCAAGTGGGATTTTTTTCCTGGAATGCAGGAATGGTTCAACCTAGGAATATCTGTCTATGTAATGCACCACATTAACAGAACAAAGGAAAGAAAAAAACACGTGGTCACCTCAATTGATGCAGAAAAAAACATTTGATACAATTCAATATTTAATTCAGGATAAAAATACTCAACAAACCAGGAATAAAAGGAAACCACCTCAACATAATAAAAGCCATGTATGAAAAACTCACAGCTACATTATACTCATTGGTGAAAGACTAAAAGCTTTTCTTCTAAGATCAGGAATAAGGAAAGGATGTCCATCCATATCCATGTTTGCCACTTCTATTCGTAGTACTAGGAAAAGCAATTAGTTTAAAACATAACAAAAAAGAAAATAATAGGAATAAAGAAAATGAAATAAAAGTCATACAAATTGGAAACAAAGAATTTTTTATGTAAATATCCCTGTAAGTTCTACAAAAACCCTGTTAGAACTAAAAAATGAATTCAACAAAATGTAAAGTTAAAATACAAAAATTGGTTGCATTTCTTTACATTAGCTATGAACCATCCAAAAAGGAAATTAAAAAACCAATTCTCTTGCAATAGCATAAAAAAAATAAAAGTCTTTAGGAATTAAGATGGTGAAAGACTTGTACAATAAAAAATAAAAAACATTTCTGAAATAAATTTTTAAAAATATAGGTAACGAAAAGATATTCCATGTTCATAGATCAGAAGACGTAATATTCTTAAGATGTCAGTATCACTCAAAGTGATCTACAGATTCAGTATAATCCCTGTTAAAATACCAGTCACATTTTTTAGCTGAAATAGAAAGTAAGTTCATATTGAATCTCAAAGAACCCCAAATAGACAAAATAATTCTGAAAAAGAGGAACAAAGTTGGAGGACACACACACCCTGATTTCAAAACTTATTACAAAACTACAGTAAACAAAACAGTATGGTACTGCCAAAAAGACCAATGTATAGATCAGTGGAATAGATTACAGAGTCCAGAAATAAATCCTCACATATATGAAAAAGTGATTTTTTTTTTTTTGGCAAAGGTACCAACACCATTCAATTGGTAAAATCCAGTATTTTCAATACATGCTGCTGGGAAAACTAGATATCAACTTGCAAAAGTATGAAGTTGGACCCTTATCTAACTTCATATTCAAAAACTAACTCAAAATCAATCCATAAACTAAATATAAGACCTAAAACTATAAAACTCTTAGAAGAACATATAGGACAGAAACCTTATGATGCCGTGTCTGTCAATGATTTAATGGATGACACCAAAGACACAGGCAACAAAATAAAAAATAGACAAATCGGACTTTATGAGAGCTTTAAAATTTTTTGCATCCTAAAACACTATCAACAGAGTAAAAAGGCAACCCTAAGAAGGGGAGAAACTTCTTGCAAACTATATATCTGATAAGGGATTGATATCCACAATATAGGAGAGAACTTCTAAAACTCAATAATAGACCAACAGCTCAATTCAAAAATAGACAAAATATTTTAATGGACATTTCTCCAAAGAAGACAAAATATTTTAATGGACATTTCTCCAATAAGCATGTGAAAAGATGTCCAACATCACCAACATTAGGGAAATGCAAATCAAAACAATGAGATACCACCTTGCATCCATTAGATTACTACCCAAAAATAATAAAAACCCAAAACAAAACCAAACAAAAAACCAATCCAGAAGTGAACAAGTGTTGGTGAGGATGTGGAAATCAGAACTCTTGTGCACTGTTAAGGAATGTAAAATGGCATAGCTACTGTGGAAGAGGAAAGCAATTCTTCAAAAAAATTAAAAATATAATTACCATATGATTCGGCAATTCCAGTTTTGGGTATATACTCAAAATAATTAAAAGCAAGATCTCAAAGAGATATTTGCACACTCGTGTTCATAGAAACATTATTCACAATAGCTAAAACCTGAAAGTAACCCAATTATTCATTGACTGATGAGTGGATCAGAAAAATGTGGTGAATGCATACAATGGAATGTTATTTAGTCATAACAAGGAAAGAAATTCTGACATACACTACAAAGTGAATAAAACTTGAGGACATGGCCAGGTGCGGTTACTCACACCTGTAATCCTAGCACTTTGGGAGGCTGAGGTAGGTGGATCACCTGAGGTCAGGAGTTTGAGACCAACATGGCCAACATGGTGAAATCCCATCTCTACTAAAAATACAAAAATTAGCTGGGAGTGGTGGTGTGCATCTGTAATCCCAGCTACTCAGGAGGCTGAGGCAGGAGAATTGCTTGAACCTGGGAAGAGGAGGTTGTAGTGACCTGAAATCGCTCGTGCCACTGCACTCCAGCCTGGGCAATAGAGCAAAACTCTGTCCAAAGAGATAAGTAAAGAAATGAAAATAAATAAAATAAAAAAAAAACCTTGAGGACATACTGCTCAGTGAAATAAGCCAGTCACAAAAAGAAGTAATGATATGATTAGACTTATCTGAGGTATAGTGAATAGCCTAAATCTTAGAGACAGAAAGTAGAATGGTAGATTCCTGGGCCTGAGGGAAGAAAGGAGTGGATAATTCTTGTGTAATAGGTACAGATGTCAGTTTTGTGAGATGAAAAGAGTTTTGGACATGGATGTTGGTGATGGTTGTGCAACAATATGAAAGCACTTAATACTCCTAAGTTGTGCACTTAAAATGGTTTAGATAATAATACATTTTATGTTATGTGTATTTTATCACAATAAAGAAAAAGTAGGGGAAAAAGCAAATAAGAAGAGGGCTTGATATACCACTGCTGGTTTAAAGATGTAAGGAGCCACATGAAAAGATATGACAGGTGGGCTTAAGGAGATGAAAGAAATCCTCAGCAGACAGGCAGCAATAAAACAAGGATCTCAGTCTTGTAGCCACAAGAAACTGAATTCTGCCAACCATCTAAATGAGAATAAGCCAGGAAGTAGATTTCCGCCCCACCAGCCTCCAGATAGAGCCATCGTACCTTGTACTTTTATTACTACCTTTAGAGACCCTAAGCAGACAGCCATGCCATGCCATCCTAGACCTCCGACCTACAGAAACTAAGAGATAATAAATGAGTGTTGCAAGTCTCTAGGTTTGTGGTTGTTTGTTACATAGCAATAGAAAACTAATAGAAACTAAAATAAAACAAATGCCCTGGGTATCAATAGAAAACAAATGCACTGGCAGTTACTTTCTTTCAACACTCTAAAGATAACATTCCTTTTCCTTCTGGTTTCCATTGCATCTATTAAAGAGGTCTAATAATTATTCTTTGAAGGTGATTTATGCTTTTTTTCCCAGCTGCTTTTAACATTTTTCTCTCTGGCACAGATTTTTGGCAGTTTGGCTAGGGTGTGCCTATGTGGGTTTTCTTTGTATTTGTTCTTTTGTGCTCACAGGGATCCTTGAAATATGGCTTTATATTCTTTTCAGTTTTGAAATTTATTAGACAGATTTTTCAAATATTTCTTCAGTTCCTGGAAATACTGTATGCCCCACAATGAGTTCTGAAAGGAGGCCAACATTATTTCAACAAACGATCAACAATACAATTGTTAAGAGGGAATGGGAAGTAGTGATAAAATAACTTACAACATCAGGCATACATAGTCATGAAATAAGATGGAACTATCAAGCCAGGCTCAGTGGCTCACACCTGTAATCTCAGCACTTTGAGAGGCTGATGCAGGAGGATCGCTTAAGCCCAGGAGTTCCAGACCAGTCTGGGCAACATGGCAAAACCTCATCTCTACAAAAAATACAAAAATTAGCTGGGCATGGTGGCACATGCCTGTAGTCCCAGCTATTCAGAGGCTGAGATGAAAGGATCACTTGAGCCCGGGAGGTTGAGGCTGCAGTGAGCCGTGATCATGCCACTGCATCCAGCCTGGGCAACACAGCGAGACCCCATCTCAAAAAAACAAAGAAAAGAAAAATGGAATTATTAAATTGTGCTACAAGACACGGGAATATTAATGCAATTGCACTTGATTTGGGTTGTAAAAATGGGTAGCGTTAATATAAATAATTCCTTATATCCTGGAGAGCAGGTTATCTTGGGTAATAAGAGATCCCTGTGAATTTTAAGCAAGCAACTTGAGTTTTAGCTTAAAATATTCATATTTTGGCTCTTTAGGTAATTGAGCTTTTGTCAAGAAGTATGAAACATTTGAGATCATTAGCCTAGTCTGGGGAAAAATATATATATATATACACACACATATATATAATGCAAAGACAATATAAATAAACATTTAACATGACAGAAAAAAATCACGTTATTTTAAAAATACATCACTGATTTCTGCCTACCCCCAGAGAAAAAATAGTAGGGTCTTTTACGAATCATACATTTTGTTCATCTATATTACTGTAGTATACTGTTAATGTGATTATCTAAAAAAAATTATGCTATTTGTCTAATAACAACCCACCTCATATCACCATAGCACTAACAATCTTCTCATAAATGTAAGCATAGTAGTGGGTACTGTTATTAACATGAGCTGACTAATACAATTTCACATTTCAAACGCAATTGTGGGTGCTGTGCTACTCCATATTATATTAGTAATTATTGTTCTCTAAAGGTTCTTAAAAGCAAATAAACAAATGCAAGGCAAAACATATGAAATGCAAGGCAAAACATACGAAATGCAAGGCAAATGCATTAAAAACTTTTGAGTGTTAATATATAGATTTTATTTTATCTTTTTAATTTCTTTTGCTTAACCAAATAGATTATGTAGTTTTGATTAACTGGCCATGAAATAGCTCTGCCTACATAGAATTTCCGATGAATAATTGGTTGTGGAGACTTTTGTGTGTGACCCAAATCCTCCCTCAAAACTGAAGTTTGCCCAGCTATTGGGAGTGTTGGCAAATCATGCCTCTCAGCTGATTCTCTCTAGAATTTATTCTCAGGAGATCTAATTAATAATTTGTCAAGCTGATGTCCATCCTTGGGGACAACTCATATCTGAAGAATGGCCAGTGAAAGGTATTAAAACTCCATACTCCTGCCTCAATTTAGGGCAACTCTGAAGGGTCACCCCAGCTTCTCAGCTCCCCCTTGAGATTAGCTGAGGTATTTGTTGTGACTGCCTCACATCTCAACTCCCTTTATCCAATTCAGCTTTTTCGCCACAGTTGTTGGTTCCTAGGATTTTACCCAGTTAAATGTTCTCTACACAAATCTCTATCTCAAATCTGCTTTACAGGGAATGTGGCCTCAGACAGGTTTTCATTAGGTTCTGGACATAACTCTCATTAGTCATTGATATGATTCGGCTGTGTCTCCGCCCGAATCTCATCTTGATTGTAATTATCCCCACATGTCAAGGATGGAATCAGGTGGAGATAATTGAATCATAGGGGCGGTTTCCCCCTACTGTTCTCGTAGTAGCGAATAAGTCTCACGAGATCTGATGGTTTTAAAATGGGAGTTTCCCTACACAAGCTTTCTTCTCTGCTACCATTTAAGATGTGCCTTTGCTTCTTTTTTGCCTTCTGCCGTGAGTGTGAGGCCTCCCCAGCCATGTGGAATTGTGAGTTCATTAAACCTCTTTCCTTTATAAATTACCCGGTCTTAGGTATGACTTTATTAGCAGCATGAGAACAAACTAGTACACTCTGTTCTATAAGCCCAAGTCGGATCACAGAGTCCCGCTTTCTGTTTTTTCTTCTAGCCCATATTTCTACTAAAACTTGACTCATATAGACTTAAAACAAAATAATTAAGCATGGCTAATATTTATTTAATATTTTATACGTGTCAGGTACTGTATTTTGTAACTTATCTTTTAATAATCTTTCCAAATCTCTAAAAGGAGAATTCTGCTCTTTTATAGAGAAAATAAGGATGGCTCTGAAAATGTTAGTATTAGGGGAAGTAGGGTGAGGGACATAGGGGGCACTTTGTGTTATTTGTGCATTTTACTATCAGTCTAAAATCAGGTCAAAATAAAAATTAAAAAAAATGAGTAGTAGAAGCAGGTTAAGATTTTCAGTGTGACTCTAGAATTTTTTTGTTTGTTGTTTGTTTTGGAGTGTAATGGTAAGATCTCTGCTCACTGCAACCTCCACTTCCCAGGCTCAAGCAATTCTCCTGCCTCAGTCTCCCAAGCAGGTGGGATTATAGGTGCCCGCCACCACACCCAGCTAATTTTTGTATTTTTTTTTTTTTTTAGTAGAGATGGGGTTTCAGCATGTTGGCCATGCCAGTCTCCAACTCCTGACTTCAAGTCATCCGCCCGCCTCAGCTTCCCGAAGTGCTGGGATTATAGGCATGAGCCACCACTCCTGGCCCAAAGTTCATATTTTAACTACTAACCTAAATTATTTTAAAAACAAAAGTCTCCTTGGACTCAAACCAGGTCAGAGTTACACGATCATGTGCCTGTTTCGTGCAGGGTGAAGTGAGATTATTATCTAGGAAATAGCTGAAATGTCCTGAGGGTGACAAAGAGGAGCTGTGTTTTCAGCCAAATATCAGAACCAGGGCCACTGCCTGCCGCCGAACCCCAGCGGGCACCCCTACTTTGTGTTTATCTGTGGTGGCTACGCTTGCCCACCTGGGTGGGAACCCCGAGAATGACTCCAGACTTTTCCAGGGACTGCATGCCAGGGTATTTTTACAATTTATGTGTAGACTTTGTTCGGGTGGAAAAGTTATTTTATGAAGACGAAACAAGTAATTGGGGTACCTACCTTATGGCATTTTTTACATTGAGAGTGTTAAAAATACCCCTCCCCTAACCAAAACCCTGACAAATAGAGCCAGGGAAGGCCATGCAAAAAAGGATTCTTGGGCTTGTATGCCTGATAACAAAAACTTATCACAGAAGACTGCAAAAAACACAATCTTGCACAAAGCCCATTGCAACTTTGCACACAACAATGCTTCTGAAGGATATTTGCCCAACAACTGCCTGTCCAACCTGGGCCTGGCATCACCTTTGTTATTGATCTTTGTAGCCAAGGATAATCATTTCCAAATGATCATATAATCTTCCTCATTTTTTCTTTTGTCTTCCTTTACCTCCGTGAATACGCATATAGTTTACTCTGGCTTGCCTATTTCTATTGCAAGGCTCTGTTTCCAAACGAATATCTTTTTCTTGTGGAGAGCCTCTCTCTGTTTGTTATTTAGGTTGATAAGAGAAATGTGAACATTTGAGAGCTCAGGTAAAAGGCCTTAGTCTACAGTGAAACTTTTTTGCACCCTTAGATGCTTACTTCCACTACAACTTGCAGGTGGGCCTTGAAAAGTTCTTGGAATAAGTTTGAGCTTTGATCTTGTCCGGTTCATTTAGCATAGATTCTCAAAATGTGGTCCCTGGACCCACAGCATCAGCATCACCTGGAGATTGTTAGAAATGCAAATCATCGGGCCTCATTCCAGACACTCAGCTGGAAACTCTAGGGGCATGGCCAGACCCTCTGTAGCTGAACAAGCCATCCAGGTGGTTTTGATGCAGCTAAAGTTCTGGAACAACTAATGTAGCCCCATTTGGAAAACTTGGCTCTACAGGCCTCCCTAGCTGGTAAGCTGCTAGAATTTTTTGTTTGTTTGTTTGTTTGTTTTGATACAGGGTCTTGCTCTGTTGACCAGACCGTGACCTCCTGGGTTCAAGCGAGGACTCAGCCTCCTGAGTAGCCGGGACTACAGGTATGTGCCACCACCATGCCCAACTACTTTTTGTATTTTTTTTTTTTGTAGGGATGGGGTTTTAGCCCAGGCTAGTCTCAAATTCCTGGACTCAAGCAATCTGCCCACTTTGGCCTCACGAAGTGCTGGGATTATAGGCATGAGCCACTGTGCCCGGCCCTGCCAGCTTTGTATAAGCTGAGGAGTTTTTAAAAATACCTAGACTCAGGGCAAACCCCAGACACTTAAGTCAGATTCTCTGGGAGGTGAAGCCCAGGCACTGGTATTTTTAAAGTCTCTACAGATGGTTCTAATGTGCTGCTTAGTTAGAGAACCGCTGATCTAGACCAGGCCTTTTCAAACTTAATGTGCACGTGAATTACCTGGACCTTGTTAAAATGCAGATTCAGTCTGCATAGGCCTGGGGTGGAGCCTGAGCTTCTGCATTTTTAACAAGTCTCTAGAGGATGCTGCTGCATCTGGGCTGCTAACTACACTTGGAGATAGGAGGTTCTGGAGAGCAGAGGAAAGAGCATGAACCATAACCTAGGGGCTGGTAGTCCTGACTTCCGAGCCAACGTTTGCCTTTATGTGGCTGGCAACTTGCTTGGACTCCTACCTCAATTTTTTGGGCCCAAGGTTTGTCCTGCCTCAGAAGGATGTCAAGAAAATTGAGTGAGTAATGCAGAATTGTTTGTTAAAGTGTGTGCAGATGCTCCATGAATTTAGAGAGTATGTGGATGCACATTACTAAATTTTAATAGTTGAGAACATGTTGTTATGAGTACTTAGAACAAGTAATAATGGCTTTTGATGTATAGTAGTAAGAAAGCTTCCTTTTAAAAGGCATGTATTTAAGTTTCAAAAGTGGGGCTATTTAAAAATATATGAAATAAATAATAGTAGAGGTAATTGACAGAGCAAAATTAGGAAGGCAGGACGAGAATGACTCAAGTTTGGGAAATGCTGAGAAAGCAGATGCCCAAGGGCTATGAAAACTTAAAAAAAATAGGTAGCACTTGATTTTGATTGGCTGAATGAGATGATGTGTTTGATCATTTATGGGGTTGGCATTTGGCAACATTCACTGGGTGGCTGGGATCACTGTTAATTAAAAAATATTTGAGTCTCTACTTTGCACTAGATACTCTTTTAGTCTCTTGGAAAAGGGATTGTGGGGGCAGGCAGGATAAAAACAAATCATTTATGCCCACAAGAAAATTGCAGGAAAATAAAAGTCATGAAATAAACTCTATGCTTCTAATTTAATATTTTTTATAGATTATGAGAAAAATGTTTTGCTCACTATCAGCTAGGAAAGCTGTTTTAACACAACCATTCATTCTTGCACAAATCAAAATCAAGACGAGCCAGATTTAATTTAATATTTTTTTCACAGATTATGAGAAAAAAGTTCTAATTTAATTTTTTTATAGATTATGAGAAAAAAGTTTCGCTCTCTATCAGCTAGGAAAGCTGTCTTAGCACAACCATTCATTCTTGCACAAATCAAAATCAAGATGAGCCAGAAGGCTCCATTCTGACAGCTTCTAATGGAGAAGCTACATTTACTGGACATGGGGAAAGTTGCTGGGCTCTAAGGACTGTGCTCATTTCTTGAACTAGATAAATGGTCTTGGTGTAGCATAATACCAAAACTTCTTGTCGCAGCCCGTAAGGACAGAACTCAATCAGCCTGAAAAGGAAGTCAGTGACTCCGACTCAACACAGGAATGTTCTGTGATTCCTAAAGAAGGATGTAGGAGTGTGGCACAATTCAACCACAGTCTGTGGCCCTGTGCCTCTGCCTTGACATGAGTGGGATTTCCCAGCTGGTCATTTTCTTCTTATCTAAGACATTGGGAACAAATTACTTGACCTCCTCTGGGCTTCAGTACTCCCACTCATCAAATTAGAGGACTGGGCAGTCACCAGGCTCTCTTTAGGCATCATATTTTAGTTTCTGTGATTTTAAATTTGAGAAGGGATGTCTAAGGGAGAATACATAGGGGAGGGGGAAAGGCTTATTAAAAGTGTAGTTAGACACTGAATGTTTAAGAATTGCATTTTGTAATAATACCTTTACCTAATCAGGACTGACAATCTTACCTGATGACAGCACCTGGAGGAATGGCTGCATTCAAAAATAAAAATGAAATAAAACAAGACCTTATTTGAACTTAGCAATAGTGCTGATTCCTCTTTTTGATTTGAGGAGGTTATAGCTGTTGTAAATGCTTGAATTGGGTCTGCCCAGACAAAACGGAGTCAAGAGTCCATGTCGGATGAATTTTAACAATGTAGACAATAGAAAGGGTTGCTTAAACTGCCCCTCTTTTACCAAAACACATTTACAAATGAAAGAACAACACTTCCATTTTTTAAAAACATATTTTGAGATGAAGTCTTGCTTTGTCACCCAGAGTGGAGTGCAGTGGTGCGATCTTGGCTCACTGCAAACTTTGCCTCCTGGGTTCAAGTGATTCTCCTGCCTCATCCTCCCGAGTAGCTGGGACTACAGGCGCCCACCACCATTCCTAGCTAATTTTTGTATTTTTAGTAGAGACAGGGTTTCACCATGTTGGCCAGGCTGGTCTCGAACTCCTGACCCCAGGTGATCCGCCGACCTCGGCCTCTGAAAGTGCTGGGATTACAGGCGTGAGCCAACACGCGTGGCCAAAAAATTTCCATTTTTAATTGCAGGGTCTGGGGAATTAAAATGCATCCGTAATTTCTTGCATCTCTCCGCTCGGGCTTGCATGAATGCAGAGGGATGGTGAGGACTTCTTGAGGCAAGCATCCCCCTCTTGTCGCCTGCCATCTGGAGAGAGAGGGCTGTGATTTATCTCACTTTAATCAGGAAGGACCCGATGGGTGGATGGAGAGGTCTGATGGCTTTGTTGCTCCATGTGGGAAAGAAACGGACAGAGTGAATTTGTGTATGATCCCTAAGGAGAAAGCGTCTTTGTGCTCTATTTCTTTTTGACCTGGAGCCCCTGAAAGCAAGCTAGTTACAAGTTGAAATAGGCCGTTTCTAAAGTGTGATTTTGTTTGTGTATGAGCCTTGATTACAAAGGGGAAAAAAACCCGCTTAATTTACATACACCACATGTAGTGCAGGATCCCCTGGGCTGTCTTTTCAGGTATCAGGAAACTTTGATGAAAGTCGCTTGTCTCATCTAGGAGTCATTTCATATTGTTTAGCAGAGCCTGGTATTAACATTTCCTTCCAACTGTTTACTGGAATCTGTGTGTTCCCTTCAAGTGATGCATACTAGGTGCACAGGCTTCCTGCCACTGTCATCCTAATCTTTCCGTGCAGACAGGAGCCGAAGGGAGAGCGCTGAGCCAGGCCCCAGCTTGCTTTTCTTTACTGACTCAGCCCGGCTCCGCTGCACTTCTCAGCTCTTGCTGTAGGTGGTGCTGTTTGACCATTTTCTTCATGTGACCCTCCACTCGGTAATATAAATTCATTCGGAGGATGACCTGATATCAAAAAAAATTCCTTTTGATTAGTAGAATCAACTTGTTTCTTCACACGATACTCTTCCCACTGAGACACATGGAGACAATTCTGACTCCAGGTTTGCAACCTTGAGATTTCTCTCAGATGCAATAAAAAAAACAAAAAAGCATTTTGAGTGGCACAGTGATGCCTAGTGCATGATCATGTTTGTCTGCTCAAACATAAAAGGGAAACTGGTGGGTTTGAGGATGCCCAGCAGCACGACAGCTGCCAATGTAAATGAGCCGTATAGAGAGACAGGGGGCGGGAGGGGACTACAAACTTCAGAATATGAGCTGATCGCTTATAAGTTAAAAAAAAAAAAAAAAGTCAAAAGGGAGCCCAGGATGGTGCAGGAAAAAGGAGAAAGGAAGATTTTCCTTGCAGCTAATCAGGAGAGTTCATAAGGGCTGATTACATGAGTGGAAGCCTTAAGTTCTTTTTTTTAAAAAATGTGAAAGTTTGCATGTATGTATGTATGTATGTATGTATGTATGTATAGCTTCGTGTATTACCATTATTATTGCAATCAGCAAATGGATTTACTTCCTTTATCTCATGGGCTCCTTCCCACTCACTTCTGGCAGCACATTTTCCTTTCTCCTTCATCCCAGAACACCAAAGAACAGATGCGCTTCCTAACCCTGGCTCCAGGGGACTTTATACAATGTAAACAGTGCACCTCTAACGTGGTTCACCGCTTAGAGAACGTGTGTCCCATTTTAAAACTGTGACTCCTTTATATTTTGCAGTGCTTATTTTAATAAGAGACATTGGGCTTGTGACTTATTTTTCATGGAGGAGTGAGCTTAATGGTTGAAAGTAATCGATAAACTTGTTTTTCCTCTGATGCCATCAGCCAAGATCCTATGGCAATAGTAAGAGGATGACACTGGGCTGGCACCCCCTCCATAACATATTTGGACCATGTTTTTCCCCCAGAATGCACATGCAATAGCTTTGGTTTGGTAAGAGAGAGATGGTGTACTTGGTTTCCTTCTGTCACACTTTTGGTGAAATGAATTAGACTTTTAAATCAGGAAATTCAGCGAGATGAGTTAGATTTTTACACGAGAGCAGTGGAGGACTTCCAGCTGGTTGGGGGAATGATATGGAAATATCTTGCTAAATCAGGGTCTGGTGGAATGCTGCTCCCCTGGCAGGCTCCTCTTCACAGGGAGCAATCTGTGGGTTGCTTATAGAACAGAGCGAGCAGGAGGCATAGCATAGCAGAAGTTCTATTAGGAAGAGCCTCCCAGATCAGCACCTTCTGTTTCTGGATACTCTCCCTTTGAAAAGCCAGATTTCAGCACAAAGCTTTGCTAATGGTGAAATTGCACAACTGAAACCCTATGGGAGCAATGGGAAAGATGGAGAAAGAGGTGGTTATATCATGTACTTCAACAGTTTATTTAGAGGCTGTTGACGTTAGAATAACAAGCCAAGACAAACAAAAATACTCATTTTGGATGAAAATATTGTCTTTTCATGTTATTATAGATAGCTGAGTCCTAAGACTTATACAGAAACACATTTTCCTAATGAGTGGCTGATTTTTCTGGTTGTGCAAGTAATATCCAAATTATTGCACAAATTTTTGGCTCAGGAGCAAACATTGTATTGCATATTGAGCTAATCACTTGCCCTTTCTAAGGTAAGCCCTTACCTCTGCTTTCCCTTCATCTTGTCATTTCTGTTTGTTGGGTACAGGTTTCCTGTTGGTTCTTTCTGTTGGCTCTGATGTAACATGAATGAAGTTCTTAACATCCTTTCAGACATAAACACAACTTAGCTCATTGTTTCTGAGTTCATATAGAGGTTTTCTTGCCCCTGAGACTTTCGTGTCAGACAGCTGGATGTTGCTGTGTTCAAGGCTCTATATGTTGATTTTGTATCCTACAACTTTACTGATTTCACCTATCAGTTCAGTTCTAACAGTTTTCAAATTGTATTTATTTGTTTTTGTTTTTTAAATATTGTATGTTTCATTTTAGAGTCAGGAGGGTAGATGTACAGGTTTCTTAAACAGGTATATTGCATGGTGCTGAGGTTTGGGCTTCTAATGATCGCACCACCCAAGCAGTGAGCATAGTAATCGATAGGTAGTTTTTCAACCCTTGCTCCCACCATCCTTCCCTCCCACCTTTGGAGTCCCCCAGTGTCTATTGTTCCCTTCTTTGTGTTGAGTTCTAACCTTTTTTTAGTGAAGTTTGTAGGGTTTTCTATATATAACAAGATCATGCCATCAGTAGAGACAGTTTCACTTCTTCCTTTCCTATTAGGATGCCTTTTATTTCTTTCTTTTGCCTAATTACCCTGAGAAGTGGTGTCTGTGGGCATCCTTGTCTTGTTCCTGATGGTAGAGGAAAAGTTTCAACTTTTCACCATTGATTATGGTGTTAGCTATGGGTTTGTCATATATGGCCTTTATTTCGTTGGGATACAGTCCCTCAATACGTGATCTGTTGGGTGTTTTTTTTTCACCATGAAAGGGTTTTGAATTTTGTCAAAAGCTTTTTCTATATCTATTGTGATGGCCATACAGTTTCTATCCTTTATTTTTCTAATATGGTATATTATATGTATTGATTTGCTTATGTTGAACCATGACATGATCATGGTGAATGATTCTTTCATTGTGCTGTTGAATTTGTTTGCTAGGATTTTGTTGAGGATTTTTGCATCTATGTAGATCAAGGATATTGGCCTGTCATTTTCCTTTCTTGTAGCGTTCTTGTCTGGCTTTGGAATCAGGGTAATGCTGGCCCTGTAAGATGAGTTTGGAAGTATTCCCTCCACTTCAGCTTTTTGGAAGAGTTTGAGAAGGACTGGTATTAGTTCTTCTTAAAATATTTGGTAGAATTAATCTGGGAAGCCATCTGGTTTTGGGTTTTTCATTGATAGGAGACATTTTCTTACGGATTCAACCTCCTTGCTTGCTATTAGTCTGTTCAGATTTTTAAATTTCTTCATGAGTCAATCTTGGTAGGTTTTATGTGTCTGGGAATTTATCCATTTCTTCTAGATGATCCAATTAGTTAGTGTGTAATTATACCTAGCAGTTTCTTAGGATCCTTTGTATTTCTGTGATATTGGCTATGATGTTTCATCTTTCATTTCTGATTTTATGCTATATTGAAAACAAGAGGCATAGCAGGTAGGAGGCACTGGTCAGGACTTGGGGTATAAACTGGCAGATGTTAAGGTGGGTGATTCTGGTTAACTCAGAAACTCCGAAGTCCCGTGTGGAAGAATTAACTGCCTGTACTCACCTAGTAATGTATATCCTTGGTCAAAAAAGATCCAGCTGAGAATGTTGGATGAAGGGACCAAATCAATATTCATCATTATATTGAAAACAAGTCAGATTGGCTGTGGTCTTTTGACAGCAGGTCAGTGGCTAAGTCTATTTGAACAAAGTTAGGGCAGGTTCAAGGGAGAATCCTGAGATCGGTATTCTTTGTTCCATACAAACTTGCCTTTCAGTTTCTTCTCCCCATGCCTCCAGGATGTCCCTGCACGGCCCGTAGGGCCCCCTCCTTCAGTACCTTGCCTTACGAAGGGGAGAAAATGAGTTTTCCAATGTTAGCATATATTTAGCCTTCCAAAATTTTCTATTTCTATTTTAGGGGAGCTCTAGGAAAACAGCAGATTACTCTAAATCCCCAGGTAAAAATCTGAAATGGTGGAATTTCATATGACCAGGAGACATATTTTGGGGCAAGTGGGCTTTTCACAATCACTTGGACATGAAGGCATCTGCTTCTTCTATGCCTAAAATAGTCCTTCAATTTAGTAGTTTAATTCCTCTTCCTCTTTTTCAAATTTCAAGACAATACATGTAGTGACTGAACAATTTGGATCCAAGTTTCACTATTTAACTGCCAGTGTGACCTTGGGCGAGTCACTTAATCTTTTCAAGGCTCAATTTCATCATGTAAAGTAGAAGTACAAACAATCCCTGACTTAGAATATTTTGACTTATGATTTTTCAACTTTAAGATAGTTTGAAAGCAATACACATTCAGCAGAAGCTGTACTTTGAGTACTCATACAACCATTCTGTTTTCCACTTTCAGTACAGTATTCATTATATTCCATGAGATATTCAAAGCCCACTTTATTATAAAATGGGCTTTCTGTTAGATGATTTTGCCTAACTGTAGGTTAATGTGAGTGTTTAAGGTAGGCCGAGCTAAGCTATGATGTTTAGTAGGTTAAGTGTATTAAATGCATTTTCAGCTTACAATATTTTCATAAGTTTATTGGAATATAACCCCATTGTAAATTGAGGGGTATTTGTAATAATGATATCTCTTCAAGGAGACTTTGTGAGCCTCTCATAGGAAAATGCATACACAGATGCATATAAATATATAATCTTTCTTTTCCATACATATGATATTCTTTAAGGATATTCAAAAATCTGGAAACAGTTGCCTCCAGGGAGATAAATGGTAGTGGGTTGGGAAACTTTTAACTGTATACGCTTTTGTACCTTTTGCATTTTGAATCAGATGAATGTATAATCTACATAAAATATTAAGATTAAAACATCACCGAATAACTTATCAGGAGTTTGGTGAACATAAGGGAAGGCCTCCTATGGTGGCTGTATTTTATTCAGTGTTGGTCACTGTTGGGCACTTCATAGAGCTTATTTCATTTCATCCTCACGAGCGCCGTAGGAGGAAGGGGCCCCAGAGGGATTCATGGTTAGAATAGCAGAGTAGGAGCATTTGGCAGCTATATTCTGTGTAGGTGATAACTTTAAAGATATTTCTGTTATAAAATGTTTCAAACATACAAAAAATATAGAGAAGCAGTTTTCTATAGTTATTAAATATTCTTAATGAGTAGTCACAGAAATTATCATCCAAAGTGGGATATTCTTGAGAGAAAAAGGAGGTTCTATTTATAATTATGGTGGGATAACAAACTTAAGATGAACAGCTCTGGACAAACTGGGTTGTATGGTTCCTGGAAAACAAGGATTATTGTAAATGTGAGTCCCGCCTTGTGCTTCTCTCTGTCCCACCAAGAAAATATGATCTTGATACAGATGTTCATTGTGTCAAGGCAACCATGGCAACCATGATCTAGATACACTGTTCAAGTTTTATGCTGATCCTACATATATATGTCTCAGGAACTTTCCAGAGTTTCCTTTGAGTGCTCCTAAATTTTGCATAAATGGTATGTTGTCCCTTGTCTCTTTTTAAAACCAGTAAGCCATTTTCCCTTCTTTTCCTGGAAAATTAAAGGAACAAAGACCAGGAAATAACAATGTATTAGCTAAGGTTCTGTTGATTGAAAGCAACAGAACCTAATTCTGGCTAGCTTAAACCATGCTAGGATTTAATGAAGAATACTGCAGAATCTTAGATATCTTATGACTGGGAAAGAGGAGGTTCAGGCAGTTCCTGGGATGTCAGCAACAGGTAGCTGTCAATTAACTGCCCCCACACCACCCACTGCTGCCGTCATCAATATAGCACACCACGATGGCTCCCAGCCTCTGTACGTCTGAGTTCCGGTGTTCAAATTCTAGAGACAGCAAGAGAAATCCCATTGAGTCAGGGATCCTTCCCTGGGTCACACTCCCTGCATATGGTCAGAAATGCAGGATTATGTACTAAAGACCCAGCTAAAGAGGACCCACTTCACTGTTTTGGGACCATTTGCAGGGGAGGCAAAATTGTGAGCTACTCACTTAAAGAGGTGATAACCATAAGTTTGCAGGCAAAAAAAAATTGGAGAAGAGAAGGATAACACTATCCTACGGTTTCTTCTGAAAATGGACGAAGGGAACAGCATTTCCATTTGGAAATTCTCTCCTGGCATTTCAATATTTATGGATTCTGAATTCTGAGAAAAATCAGTTGAGAAATTAGGAAAATGGGAAGGAACATTCTAATTTTCCTGTGAAAATTACAGCTTAATAGTCAGTATAGAGAACTTACTGGCTTGAAGAAATGCACTGACTTCAAGTCAAGCAAGATGAGGAAGCACTGACATGTGGAGATGAAAGTTAAGGTGAACAGGACAGGAGCAGTAAAGGAGCCTCAGTCAGACTTTCTTGTATCTGTTGCTGTGTTACAAGTGTGTGTTCATGGCCTTGTCCACTGCTAACAGTGAACCATTTCTGCAAATAAATATTAATGTGTTCCTAGGCATAGTATATGTTTTACAAATCCTATGAGAGGTTTTCTAAGAAATGCCAAGTTTTAGAAACAAAATATACCCTTAAATCGGCAATTTTGACAGTTGCTTCTTTCTAGTGCTATTCATCTTGCCAGGAGATCAGAATGTTATGTTATTTAAATGGTATTGGAGGGGATGATTGATGCCTTGTATAACAATGTCATGTAAACAACGATTAAAGCATTAAGTATTTGTGGTGTTACCTTTCAATCTTTAAAGGACTTTTCTTTAGCATTTATTTTGTGATAACATTCATTTCTTTTTAATGTTTTCTCTATTAATGCTATTGGATTTTATAATCTTGTTACAATATGTTGGCTCATAATAATAATAAATCATCATTTGTTATCATATCTCTTTAAAACGGAAGACTACTAAAACTTTTCATATAATTCTGTTACAGAAAAAAACGACTATTTGCTTGTTATTATAGTCATTTATTATTTTTCAAAAACTTGTAAGTGAAGTGTTATGAAAATCATATGAATTTGGGAATTTCCAAGCATTCTCAGAAATTCTATTTCCTTGTTCCCAAATCCCAATGATTAATATCTGCCAGGAGTCGGAAAACAGTGAAAGGAAGTAACATCCTATGTTGGATACCTGGTAGGGTTAGTGAAGAAACGTTATTGCTGAGCTCTGTGTTACGCTCACGATTGATGCCATTGAGGAAGTCACGCTTGTTGAAAGGAACGCAGATACACAAAGAGTTTTGCTGCTGTCTGTTGGATAAGAACCCCCTGGTCGATTTCAGCTCCTACTGCAAGTTACAAAAATCAATCCAATGATAAATGAAAAGTGCCCAGTGTGCTGGGAAATAACTTATTTTTTGGCTTCAGAGGAAATTTTAGAAACAGTGCCAAGTGAAACGTAAAAACAAACTACGAAGACGTTCATGAATTTCCCTCTGAAGCTGACAGCCGTATTTTAGCAGATGGAACTCCTACTATTAGCCCAACTCTTGGGTTGAAACAGTGTGTCCAGGAAACCCTATGTTAAAATGCAATGTGTTGGGGATATTGTTCCTCTATTTGCTTGAGTTAATTTTCAAATTAGTGTACTCTTGCTTAGCTGTGCTCTGAGGGAATGAACAAAAGATTGGTAAACTCTGATGGAGAACACTGGTCAGGCAGGGCACATAGAATCCCTGGGGATGGTGGTTCCTGGCAAATGGGGGAGGAGGCCCTGAGCCAGGCTTGGGCTGGGCTGGAGGAACATGAAGATGGGATCTACTCACAACCCCCAAAACTGAGGGGTCCTGGTAACATATTATTTCACCCTCAGCCATGCAAATTCATTATTTTTATGGATAAAATAGTTTTAAAAAACTAATTTACATTGAAATGTTAAAATATTTATATAGAGATTAGAAATATTTATATAGAGATTATTGGGAATCCCCTCCTAAAGCCAAACATAAAAACTACCAAAAAAAAAAAATTCTGTGTAGGCTAAGATTGCAAATGACTGATGGAATGTAATTTAAATTAAACATGGAAAATATATTTCCTCTTTAATAAAGATCTAAATTCTATTCTTTTTAGGAGCCTTCAGAAATGAAATTCAACTATTAAGAAAAGTATAGAGAAGCCTTTAGAAAAGAAACTTTTCTTTTGCTGTATTATATATTAAAGAACTTTGATGAGAATAGTTCTAAAGTGTTTAATACTCGATTCCACTGATGTTTCTAGGTATTGTGGGGAACACCTAGAAATTAAATCTTCATCATTGGCAGATCAGAGGCCTATTATTTTTAGGTAAAACAATTAAAATCTGCTTTTAATAAATCACAAATTTTGCAAGTTAGCCATTGATAGTAAGTGCTTTTCAAAGTTTGGCCCAATACATGAAAAAGCCAGAAAAACATACCTGCATTAGTTTTGCCCATCACCTTCTTATGCTGGCCTCAGGAGATTTATTAACAGCATTCAATATTTTAGGTAGGCTGGATGTGGTGGCTCATGCATGTAATCCCAGCACTTTGGGAGGCTGAGGTGGGAGGATGGCTTGAGACCAGGAGTTCAAGACCAGCCTGGTCAACCTAGTGAGCCCCTCGGTCTCTCTGAAAAGAAAAAAAATTTAGGTATCCTGTGGCTACCTCCAAAAACAAACTCCAGAGGAACTGAATTTTCTTTTTTATTTCATGTGTTGGGATAATGGCTTCTTTTGCAGTTACTTACGAAGAATTTAAGGGTCAGTAAAAATATTTTTTCATCCTTAATAACATGAATTCTCTAATTTGTGTGCGATATAATGCTAGATATTGTGCCAAAAGTGTTACATAGACATAACCCATGCCCATTTTCAAAGATAATACTAATATAGAGAATAAGAATCATTATTATTGTAGTAATTATTATTTTAGTAATAGTAGTAATAATCAAAACAATTACATCAAACACTTATTAAACCCTTATTATGTGATAGGTACTGTGTAAGCAATTTCCACATATTAGCTCCTTAAATGTGATCACTAACCCCATGAGGTAGGTAGCATTATGTCCATTTTATAGATGCAGAAACTGAGCTTTGAAGAGGGAAAGCAACTTGCCCAAGGCCATGCAGGCAGTCATTGATAAGGGTGGGGAGCGAGAAGTTGAAGTCTGAGATGTAAGTTCACAGACACGAGTACACAAACACGTACAAGATACTCGTATGACATGTGGGGTTGCTTGAAATATGTAATTGACTTTCCCCAGCACAAGAAAGTGTTTGGACAGATTTCAAAGGGATCTAACACTTCCTCAGAGGACTGCCCTACGACATTTTTCCGTGTGCTTTTCTGCCTCTTGTCCTATACTTTTGGCATTTCTTCTGCTCTTAGAGGCAATGAGTCAACAGCATATTTTTAGCACCTCCTGTGTGCATAGAAGTGGCCCCTGACTCAATGGGAGTGTATAACTACCATGGGCCAAATCAGTGTGCTTTCCTGTTAGCCAGGGGATTATAGAAGAACACGCTCCCCTGATTCCAACAGAACTTGCTGCCACTCTGATGTCTTCATTGTAAGGCCTCTAAATGAATGTTCAAGAAATTCATGTTAAAGGCACGTGTCATATGTGTAACTTGTAAACATTTGTGTACTTGTCTCTGTGTCCTTACACCTCAGGCTTCAACTCTTGTTTTTACCTTTATCAATGACTACCTGTGTGCTGTGTGGCTTTGGACCAATTGCTCACCCCCTCTAAAGCTCAGTTTCTGCATCTGTAAAATGGATATAATGCCATATATACATAGATATAGATATACATACACCAATATATATACACACATATAGATGTGTGTATATACATATATATATAATATACAAACTGAAATATATAGTTATATAAATATTTCAGTTTAAGTTTCAAAAATCACTGGAGGGTATTTTTATAATACCCTTCAGCAATTTTACCTGCTGCCTTTGCACATTCTGGTGAATTTCTAAATGGAAGTCTGATAGAGATTAATCTTTTAATGCATCATAAATAAAAAAGAAAATCACAGAATGATGTAGCTGGAGAGGACCTTGGGGATCTAGTGTTTCATGAAAGATTAATGTCCTTGATCTGTTTGTAAGTGTTTTGGAAAAATCTTCCATGGTCAAATAAAACTTGGCAATGTTGGATTAAAGTTAAATAGGTTTTTTTTTCCTGCAGAACTTCATAGTCTTTAATATGCTAATATGTTTTGTGAATCTACAAGGAATGAAGTGTTTCAATGCTTATTTTACCCAGATTCTCATTTTGGTACAGGCTGGTCAAGCTGAGTCAGCTAGTATATTCTCTAGATGGAGATGATGGCTGATGCCTTTTTGAGAGCAAGAGAGTCCCCAGGGGAAGCAAGGGTATATCAGTTGCTCCATTTCATGCCAAGGATCCTCAGTCTTTAGAGGCTCAGAGAAGGCTGAAAGGCTACTCTAGGCTATCAGGGCTACCATTCATTGTGACCCATGCTACAGAGAAGCTTTGAGCTCAGTGCAAAGGAGTGACCAGCCCTTGAGAATCAGGAAAATTTATTTATTCCTGACCTAGTCCACTGAGGACATACAAGGAATGGGGCAGGGGAGTGTCACCAGCTATGGTTACAAGCTAGTCTGATTCTCTTTCATTAAGAAAACTGGTCCCTGTGAGTTTAGATTGGGAAGCACCAGGTTAAAAAATTTTTAGGCCAGGAGTGGTGGCCACTGTACTCCAGCCTGGGTGACAGAGTGAGAATCTGTCTTAAAAAAAAAAAAAAGTTAAGTGATGTCTTCTGTTGAGGACCTCTCAGAACTTTTAATATGAAAGTGTGCATTGTGAAGAATGGGAGTAGAGTGTACAGGAGTTTTAAAAGCTACTTGGTCATGAAACTCTTGCTTTGTGCAGGATTCGAGGGGCACTAACATTCTGAGGAAAATATTTTGGGAAACATTGATCTAATCCAAACTTCTCATTTTACCAGCAAACAACTGTGGGGCCCTCTAAGTTTCCTTTCTCCATCATTGTGACAAATTCATTGGAATTAATTCAATCAAACCTGGGGTCAGCTTTGAAGAGATTTATTTAGCAGGTAAATCTGTTTTGTACATTTTGAGGGAGTTCTGAGTTTCCATAGTCAAAAACCACAGATCAATTTAACCAACCTTTATGGAATATCACCTATGGCCCAAAGACCCTTTAGCTACAGTGATGGTCTACAAAAATATAAACTGTAATTCTTGCAATACAGGAGATTAGTAATAATGGTAAATATAATGATGATGACACCATGAATAGCTAACATTTATTGAATGCCTTTCTATTAGTCAGGCACTTTACTAAGTATTTTAATCCTCCCAACAATTTATGAGGTAGGGATTATAATAATTCCCATCTTATAGTGAGGACACTGAGGTTAGGAAATTATCCTAGCCTAAACGTTAAGTGTAAGCATGAATAGAAAGGTGTTATCAGCCTATAAGACATTCCTTTATGAGTGATACAAAATCCTATATAAATTCAGAGAAAAGAAAAGTGGTTTTAGAAGTCCTTGATCAGTGAGTGTGAAGCATGTGGTGGCCCGGTTACTGTTTGTTTGCCCATCTGTCCTCCCTCTGGGGATCAGCACCCCCTTACTTTGGAAGAATTGTTTTCCTTTTCACTGTAAGGTTCTTTCTGGCTATGCGATGGGGCACATTGCCTCAAACTAGCCCTGTTCCAGTCTTTGAGAACCTTGAAATTGGAACCAAGGGAAGAGGATTGCCTCTTGAATGGTAATTCTCTAAAATCTAGTCTGAGGTGCTGGTGCCTAATCCCTGGGTCTGTGGAAGGAGCTGGGCTGTGAGAGGGGAGAATGATGTTGATGTCAAGAGAGAGGCAGGTGCTAGGAGCAGAGAGATGGAGGCCTGGAGGGTTTCTGGGCTTCTCTGAGGCTTAGGGTTTGGATCATTGTCTTCATTACTGGAACAAAGGATTTACCATACCTGCTCTTCTGGGAATGAAACTGTCCTGCTTTGCAAAATAAAGTGTCATTAGAAAGAGATCTTAAAAACCCCACACCATAGACAGGTGCACAGATCCGTAGAAGTGTTAAAGTTCTGTCTGTTGGATGCTAAGCCAAGACTCTTAAGTATGTTCTAAAGAGAAACTGGTGTGTGTAGGCTGTGCACTCCCAGGGAGATAAAAAGTTAGGAACTTTATGGGTTGGGCTTGGTGGCTCCCACCTGTAATCCCAGCACTGTGGGAGGTTAAAGTGGGCAGATTGATTGAGCTGAGGAGTTCGAGACCAGCCTAGGCAACATGGTGAAACCCCGTGTCTACAAAAGCTACAAAAATTAGCTGGGCGTGGTGGCATGTACCTGTAGGCGGGAGGATCGCTTGAGCCCAAGAGGGAGAGGGTGCAGTGAGCCATGATTGTGCCACTGCACTCCACCTGGGTGACAGGAATTTTATGGGGAATGGGATCTTGGAGACTGAGTAGAGACTAGAGGAAAAAAAAAAAACTACCTCCCCAACTGGCCACACTATTCTTTTAAAAAAATGTTGACAAATTAAAATTGTATGTATTTACGGAGGTATAATGTGATGTTATGATATATGTATACATTGTGGAATAATTAAATCCAGAGAATTAATAGGTTCATCACCTCAAAACCTATCTTTTTTGTGGTGAGAACGTTTGAAATTTATTGTCTTAGCAATTTTGAAATACACAATACTTCATTGTAAACTACAGTCACCATGCTGTGCTGTAGATCTCAACAAAATATATTCTTCCTGTCTCAACTAAAACATTGTACTCTTTGACAACATTTCCCCATTCCTCTCACCCCCTCCAAAAACACCCATTCTTTATGTTGAAGAGAATGGCTAAAAAGTCCCAGCAGGTTTCAACTGACAGCTTCAGTGGTTGTCCCATCACACTTCAATGTTATTAATAGAAAGGGGAGGGGCAATACATAATTCGGACAGGCAGAAAGTACCATTGTAACCACTTTCCTGACTTCACAGAAAAAGTCCTCTTGTTTTCATCTGTAAAATGGGAACTGCGTGAATACCATTCTTCTTTTCTTCAGCCTCCAAAGAAAAAACAGATGCAAAGCCTTTTATCAATTGCAAAAGAGTATACAATGTGTGTTATTACTCACAGTTGTCTTACTGTGACCAAACACTTTATAAGCCTGCGGCGAGTCCGCCTTACTCTCAGGAAGTGGACAATATTTGGGGAAGGAGAAGCAGCAGGATCTTTCAGGACAGTAGCCTTGGTGGGTCCAAAAATTCCTTGAGCGAAATGGGAGACAAAACTTTCTTCCTGCTTTGCGGTTTATCCTGTTAGTCTTGTCTCTGTTCACTCCTATTTTCTATGGAGAATTTCCTGGTTTTGGAGTTTGGGTGCGTTTTATGGAGAGGAGGCAGAACATCTTTAGCTCCAGCAGAATGAAAGGATCCATGCAAAGGAACCTAGCACAGTATGTGGTACCCAGTTCCCCTTTAACTTGGCTTCATTCATTCACTCCTGGTAGGGCATTAATAAGGGATTTAGCCCCCTCCTATTGAAAACGATTAATTCAGGGAAGAGTTCAGGCAGTGTGGACAGATACAGTGTAGGCCAAGCCTGTTTCTAAGGCAGGAGCTGGGTAGGGAGGGTGAGAAGGGCGAGAAGAATAGGGAAATATGTGTCATCTGTGTTGCTGCTGTTGCAACCACCACAACAAACAAACAAGTGAAAAAAAAAAAAAAAGAATTGTCCATACCAGAAAGTGTGCTGTTTTGGAGGAGGCTGGGGAAAGTGTGGATGGCTCGAGTGGGTCCTGTTGGATTGAAGTCTGACAGTGGTGATTCCCTTCAACAAATGGTCGGGGTGGGAGGGTACACACACACACACACACACACACACACACACACACCCCACATGCAGCGCCCAGCCTCCGATTTCAGCGCTGGCAGGAGATAACCATTCTTAGCTCGCCTTTCCAGGGTTATTTTTGGCTGAGGCTGTTCGCTGATGGCAAAAGGTTTCAGCCCCCTCCCAAATCCCTCCCCGTGCTTGTTCTAAAGAGAAACTGGTGCGTGTAGGCTGCGCACTCCCAGGGAGACAGGGAGACGGGCCTGGCGCCGGAGAGGAACCCGGACTCTGCCCAAAGTCTCGCCGCCCGCCGGCTGTTTTCTGGCGGAGGGTGTGCCCCGGAGGGCGGCGATCGCGCGTGAAGGCTGGGGCCAGGCGCGGGTGCAGGCGTCACCGGGGTCGGGCTAGCAGGCCCTGGAATCAGGCTTTTGGGACACCCCGAAAGTGAGTCCAAATTGGGGAGAAACTGAGGACACCTCGGGCGGTCTGGCAGCGGAGAAGGTGGGCGGGAGAAAACTTTACAGGAAGGCAGAAGCAATCTCCGCCGAGGGAGTCAGCGAGCAGCCGCACGGAGAGGAGGGGCGGGCAGTCCCCAGGCGGGCGGGTGCAGGGCGCAGGGTGCCGACCTGCCGGAGAGGGGTCCTGGGCGCGAGGCGGAGTCCCGGTGCGCGGCCAGGTGGGCGGAGGCCCCTGGCAGGCTGCAGATTGCCTCCGGCCCCGGAAGCCTCAGCAGGCCCGGCCAGGAGGCGCCACGGAGGGGAGTCCCATCCCGGTGCTGACAGTGCCCACCGCGCCCTACGAGGACCGGCGGCCGGCCGGCGGCGGGGTTCTGCGGCGACCTACCGGCCTCTTCGAGGGCCAGCGCAACTACCTGCCCAAATTCATCCAGAGCGTGCTATCGTCCATCGACCTGCGCGACCGCCGGGGCTGCACCACGGTGGTGGGCAGCGACGGCAGGTACTTTAGCACGATGGCCATCGAGATCGTGGGGCAGATGGCTGCGGCCAACGGGGTGAGTGTCCGGATGCCCCTCGCTTCCCGCTGCGCTGCCGCCATGCCCTCTCCTAGCCCTTGTCCCCCTGCTGCCTCCGGGCCCAGCTGGGAGGCCCCTGCCCGGCCCAGTCTTTGCTTCCTCACTCCCGCATCCTCACCCTCCAGCGCCCCACTCCCGCCGCGCTCGCAGCCTCCCCGGCGCACCCCGGACACTGGGTTCTATTAGTACCCACCGCCCCCAAAAGCCTTGAGGGGTGTCCGTCGTTCCTGGAGCCACTCCCGGTGCCCTGGACTCTTCTCCGACTCTGCACACATCCCGCACCTGCTCATTTTTCTTTCGGACATTCTCTTACCCGGCCCTGTAGATTCCAAGGCAGCTCCCAGTTTTCCATATTGTTCCCAACGCGTTCACTGCCCACAGTCCCCACACAAACTTCTTTCCCAGGCTCACAACATAGTCCCTCTGCCCCGTGCCCTTTTTGCAATAATCTGCCAGTCCCCTAAGTCTTAGCTCTGCCTATTTAACAGTAGTGGTGTCTCAGAACACACACACACACACACACACACACACACACACACGATCCCTGACATATTTGGCAAGAGTAGGTCCTGAAGGTTTTTAATATTTTGGTTCTTTAACCCAGTGGAATTACTGAATGATTTATTTAATTAGGGTAGGGATGGAGTGGATCCATTTGTTTGATGCTAAACAGCCTGAGCTCGCAGTTCCCAGGGGCCATATCTCTAAATGGTCTGAAGTGAGATTTGCAGTGGTTTTCTTAATGCAATTCCCAACTTCTCTCCAAATGCCTTTTGACATTTGACAACATTTCCTGGCTCTTCCCCTTTCGCTTTTCATCCTTGTTTTCTTTCCTTCTCCCAAGACCTCGGTAGTCTTCTGCAATCCAGATTCTCAGACTTCGGGTTTTTCTCCCTCTGCCCCTTTCCTCTCTGTCCTATAACTAGAAGCACCTTTTGGCATAGACCCGTATCCCAGTTTCCTCTTTCCCAGGTCCAGCAGCATCTCAAGGACATCTACAAGAGGGATACCTAACTTCAGGGGTCTCTGAATGATATGTGGGAAACATCGTCTAAAAAGGTAATTTTATCCTTATTCATGCAACCAGACCCAGACTCATAGAACTTGTCTTTAAGGGGAGTGTCTTGCAGATGTATAAATGAGTGTTAACATCTTTAAAAGCAAAACTGAACATTTCCCTGGCATTTGTATTCCCTCCTTCCTTCCCAACCCTTTCCTTTTCATTTTCTCATTTATTATTAAAAACATTTTTAAAGGATCTCCATGCTTCATATTTATCTACTATAATTCCTCCTTCTCAGTGTTGCAGGGATAGGGAAAGAGGATTTTTTAAAAAACACAATAAAAAGCAATTGGGAGAAACAGGGCCAGTGGTGTTGGGGTGGGTAGTGGAATTGTGATTTTTGACTCCAGTAGACAATGATGCTGGATATATGGGGTTTGATTTCTCTCTGGCTCCTCACTTGAGATTGATGAAGTTTGGCTAGAATCAGGGAGTTGAAGAGAGGTTGACAAATGGTCTTTCACTCTTCTCTGACAGGCTGTTCCTGTGGAGTGATGGAGAATAATGAGCCTTGGGAGAGCTATGGGAGCTCTCATACTCCTTCCCGAGCCAATTTTTTAGGGAGTGAGAGAAACATGGCCTGTCCAATACTTGTTGTGGGTCAGGATATTTTTGAAGCTACGGTTGTTGATTTGCATGGGAAAATTATTATGTCTTATTATTTCTTGTCCCACTTTACCATAAGGGCTCCTCAGCTTCTGACTTCAATGGGTCTTCCATAACAAACACACTTTATTAACTCTAAGAGTGGAATTTATTTTAACAGATAATTAGCATAGGTCAATATATGCTTAAAATAGAGTCAAATTAAACGCACTAGCTGTTATAAAGGACAGCTGACAAAATCCACATAGAAGCATCGACTCTTAAATAATCTGAAAGTACTACTTCTAAAAGGGGCGGGCATGGGTGAAGGGAATGGTGGACATGTTTCAGAATTTCAAACGCCTACTTTAACCAATCGTTTCCTCATTTTGTTCACCTTCTTGGGGGCTTATGCTAAAGTGAAGTGAATAGCCATAAGGCTGGCTTCAGGAGAAAGGTGGTCTAAAAGAACTGGATAATTATAAGCAAAATTGGTCTCGAATGATTGAAAATTGATGAGAATGTGCTTGTCTCCTGATTTGGCATCCTGAGTTAGACTCAGGAATACTGAACATGGATCCCAAAGGCTTTGGTCTTTTTTGATATCCTATTGGATAATCATAAGCAGGCTAGAAAAATAGGAAACTAGAATTTTTTCTCTTTGAACTGACAAATCTGACCAGTGGGCTGCATTCTCTATATCTGAAAAATCTTGGTTTTGATTGAAAAAATTAATTTTACAAAGCAATTTTCTTTTTTTAAATTAAATTTCATTTTTTTTTGACACAGGGTCTCACTTTGTTGCCCAGGCTGGAGTGCAATGGTACAGTCTTGGCTCACTGTAGCCTTGACCTCCCCAGATTCATGTGATCTTCCCACCTCAGCCTCCTGAGTAGCTGGGGCTATAGCTGCACGCCACTACGCACAGCTGATTTTTGTGTTTTTACTACTCATAGGATTTCTCTGTTGCCAAGTCTAGTCTCAAACTCCTGATCTCAAGAGATCTGCCTGCCTTGGCCTCCTAAAGTGTCATGAACCACCATGCCCAGCCTACAAAGCAATGTTCTAGGAAAAACTACAGTTACTCTTTGATTATGTAATTGCTGGAGAAGAAAAGCATGGCATTTCTAAAATGATGAACTATATTACTTATATTTTAATATCTCATAAAGTTTGAAATAGACATTTCAAACATAAACATGTATAAAAATTTTTATAAATTATAAAATCAAAAATATTTTACAATTATTTTATTATAAAATTATTATAGAATCAAAAACATTATAAATTTAAACAACTTTTTAAAAAATTTATTTTGGGATTTCCCATGGAGTGATGGAGAATAATGAGCCTTGGGAGAGCTATGGCAGCTCTCATACTCCTTCCTGGGCCAACTTTTTTAGGAAATGGGAGAAATATACCCTGTTCAATGGTTATTGTGGGTCAGGATATTTTTGAAGCTATAGTTGTTGATTTGCTTCAAACTTTAAAAAAATTATTATAAAATTATGGGATGTAAAAAAATTTATTATAAAACTTTGAAATTTTCAAACTTTCAGAAAAGCAGAGAGATGAGATTAATGGCACTCACAGGCAAGCATAGAACATAGATTGTAAACATTTTGCTATATTTGTGTCATGACTATTTTTTGCTTGTGTTTGAAAGTATATTAAAGAAAATGATATTTTACCCCTAAATTCTTTAGTACAGATTTCTAAAAAAATAAGAACATTTTCCTGTATAGTTACAAAATCATCTTTTCAAACAAAATAAAAAATGGCTTTTTTATATCATTTATTACCCAGTCCACATTCAGATTTCCTCAATTATTATGAAATGTCCTTTTATTTTTTGAGACAAAGTCTTGCTCTTTCACACAGCCTGAAGTGCAGTGAAACAATCATAGCTCATTGCAGCCTCAAACTCCTGGGCTCAAGTGATCTTCCTGCCTCAGCTTCCTGAGTAGCTAGGACTAGAGGTGCACACCACCATGCCCAGCTAATTTATTGTTTTTGTAGAGATGGAGGTCTTACTACGTTGCCCAGGCTGGTCTCAAACTCCTGGCCTCAAGTGATCCTTCCAGCTTGGTCTCCCTGAAATATCTTTTGTGGCTGGTTTGTTCAAATTAGTTTCTTCTAATCAAGGGATACACATTGCATTTGATTATTTAGCTCAAGACTGTTTTAACCTGGAAAATACCCATACTCTTTGTTTATGTATTTATTTAGTGAAATTGACTTGTTGAAAAACTAGTCAGTTGTCCTGTAGAATATTTCCCCTTCTGGAATTTTCTGGTTGCTTTTTATGGTGTCATTTAACTTTTCACTCTGTTTTTTCCTGGTTAACTGGAAGTTAGTTCTAAAGGCTTTTAGGCCTGCTATAACAAAATACCAAAAACTGGATGACTTATAAAGAACAGAAATTTATTTCTCACAGTCCTAGAGGCTAGCAAGTTTAAAATCAAGGAGCATGTGGTTTTGATATCTGGTTAGGACCAACTTTCTGGTTCATAGATTGGCCTTCTTGCTGGGCCCTCACATAGTGGGAGAGACTAGCTAGCTCTCTGGGGCCTCTTTTATAAGGGCACTAATTCCAATCATGAAGCCTCTGTCCTTATGATGTAATGACCCCCTAAAGGCCCCACCTTTTAATACCAGCACCTTTGGGGTTAGGATGTCAACATATTAATTTGGGGAAGACATACACGTTCAGCCCATTGCAAGGTTTGGTTAGATTCAGGTTCAACTTCTTTTTTTAAAGACTATTTCATAGGCAATAATGTGTATTCACATCCCATCATTAGTGATGGTGAGATGATCGCAAGGTTAGGGTGATCACTGCCTATCTCCTCTGCTATATTCCCCCTTGGGTCAAGCCAGTAGTCTGTGACGTGAACTTTGTACCATGTGTATATTCAGTTATATTCTGTATCAATAGTTACTTGATTGTTTTAGCATTTATTAATGATCCTTGCTTGAGTTGATTATTTCATTAGGGGTTTCAAAATGGTAAATTTCTAATTCTCTAATTCTATCGACATGTTTTAGCTGGCATTTTTCTATAAGCAGACCATTTTCTTCACAACTGGGTTATTTGGCTACCCTGAAACATAGTTCCTTCCGGGAAGGCAGAACATATGTTTATTTCTGTCTTTTAAAAATTACTGGTGTTTGGAGTGAAGATTAGGTGAGCTAACTACCTCCACAGGTGACAAATGAATTTTGTTTTGTCTCACTTTTGCTTTTTGGAATATCACTGTGGCTGCTTGGATTTTTATATTTAATTTGAATGGATTAGGGAATAAATGAGAAGATAGGTTTTATCTGTTTCTGTAGTTTTTATGTGGCTGTGTGAACTTACTTTTAAAAATTCCCAGAAATATTTTAATTCCCCTTTAAAGATATAAACTATGTCATACTATAAAGCAAAAGAAAAACCAATCATGTGAAGAGTAAATAGTATCGTTTAAAGGAATTGTGGTTAAGCTTAGTTTGTAACTAATTAATTTTTTATTTTCTTTCTACTTTTATCTGCTTCAGAGCCTCTTCAGTGGTTTAGATCTTCTATGTGTCAAATTATTCTAATCTCTTAAAAAGTTTAAGAGCTAAAATACAACACAATGACTACAGGAATATCCTTGTCCTTTTCTGGGTAGGTACACCTAAGGCAACTTCTTTTTCTCTTCTTTGTTCTCTTCTTCTTTCTTATTCTTAAATCATCTTCAATATTGGACAGATGACAGCACTATGCCTGCCTCAAGATGTTTCTGACTTTTTCTTTTTCTTTTTTTTTTTTTTTTTTTGAGATGGAGTCTTGCTCTGTCACCCAGGCTAGAGTGCAGTGGCACAATCTTGGCTCACTACAACTTCTGTCTCCTGGGTTCCAGTGATTCTCCCAACTCAGCCTCCTGAGTAGCTGTGGTTACAGGCATGCACCACCACGCCTAGCTAATTTTTTGTATTTTTACTAGAGACGGGGTTTCACCATGTTGGCCAGGCTGGTCTTGAACTCCTGACCTCAAGGGATCTGCCTGCCTTGGCCTCCCAAAGTGCTGGGATTACACGTGTGAGCCACTGCACCCGGCCGTTTCTGACTTTTTCTAAAGTCTTCTTTCTCTGGAGATGACATTATATAATAGCACTGTTCAATAGAAGTTTCTTTGATGATGGAACTGTTCTATAATCTGCATTGTCCCAACCACTAGCCATATGTGACTACTGTAACACTTGAAATGTGGCTAGAGCAACTGAAGAACTGAATTTTGCATTTTACTGAATTTTAATTAATTAAAATAGAAATGCAAATAACCATAAGTGGTTAGTAGCTACCATACTGGACAGCAAAGATCTATAATTCAGCATTTAAAATCGATTTTGTTTTGTTTTCAAAAATGGAGTCAGACTGTTACAACCCAAAAGAACTGTAGGTTAAATTAAGGTAAATCCCCAAATACTACATACACATTTGGGAAATCCAAACCAGATTTTTTCATGTGATAACCACACCCTCTTTTGACTTTAGCCTTGGAGGTAATGGAGTATGGCAGAAAAAACCCTGTATCAGCAGCTGGAAGACTCACCTTCTTTTCCTAGCTCTGCCATATATTGACCAAAAGAGTCAAAGTCCATTCAGATGGTTGAAGGGCCTTGGAATTTTGTTTTTGGTTTTCACATACAAGTTGGAGGGCAGATGCGTTAGCCTCTTGAAATACCCAGAAACCACTTGTTTCCTCATCTAAAAATCAGGTATGACAGGATCATTTAATTATCCTGGAAATCAGATGAAGCACTGCATATGAAAGCACTTTGTAACATCGATAGCACTGGGAAATGTAAAGACCTTTTACTGAAATATAAAGGTGTATGGTCAACTGAATATATCTCAGATAGTTAGGATTTGACTGTATATATTGAATATAACCTGTAGTGGGCCCCTTGGTAAACAGCTTACAGTTTTTTTGCAAGTTTTAGCCAAGAGAAAATTTATTTGTTGACTAGTCATGCCCTTTATTGGCCACATGATGAGCAGCCAAGATATTAACACACAGTGCACCTTGCAGAATTCAAGAATGTCTCAGTGTCTTGTGAACTAGGAAGCTGAAATGCAGTGGTATGCAGAAGGCTGGCTCAGTAGGAGCCTTGGGAGTGTCCTCCAGATCGATGTTTGTGCAGGTTGTGTTTGATTCCAGTTGGCCATGAAAAGCTGGTTGCTCTAAAGAATGAGAATATACTTGGTTTTGCATTTACTAGAACTATCTGGGGAACAAATCTTGGGGTGGAAGAAAGAAGGGAGGGAGGGAAAGCTGTGCTTCAATACCTAGGGCTTCTTTCCTGGAATGGATCTGAGAATCTGGGATTGGGTGGCTAATATCTCATCTCTAGAAGGGAGAAAGAACTGGGTGGTGATGGCTTTGTATTTTCTATTGGAGTTCACTAGAGAATAGGTGAATGGAATGGGCTGCTATGATCCAGACATTAGGGAGGACAGGTTTGTGATACATTAGAAAACTTGAATGAGCCCTTCTATGATTCTCTCTTCCCACTTTCTGCTTCCCGTTCTTAATCACCATCCGCAGGTTGTGGAATTAGCAAATCTATTATGTGAGCAATAGCAAACTTACAGGAGCCCTTGGCTCCATCTATCTCCCTGTTTGTGTCAGTTCCTTCTGGATGCTTTTAGTCTGTGGTCTTCATTCACTCTTTTTATGGGGAAGTAAAAGGAGTGGGACAGATTATGAGAACAGCTGGGTCCTCCCAGTTGCTGGGGTGGTTATTTTAAGCTTTGTTTAATGTGTCCAGAGACCCAGATGGCATTTTTAACTAAGCTGCTTTATTAAATCTTGTGATAAAGCATAGTGATGTTTATTGAAAAGGCAGACACGCATCAGCAACATTATGCGTGAAACTTGCTCTAAGAATTTTCTATAAAACATCTGTTCTCTTTGAGCCTTTTGTGAACTCTGGAAGTTTGCTAGTTTCTATACAGACTTGAGGACAAGAAGTTGGAACCCACTTTTGGAGATGTCCAAGCATAGGTATTGGAATCATTAATCCTAACCCTCTCAGTTTTAAGGCCCCGGATACCCTTCTGTTAGACAACAGTAACATGAGCAAGCACTGTAATAACCTTTAAACAAGATGATTTGGAAATAATGGACAAGAAAAATTAGTATAAATTGTTTGGGGATTTTAAAATTAAAGATAAAAAGCTAGGGCTTCAATGACCTGTGCCAGCCTATAGCCTTAAGAGTCAATTTGCAAACACTCAAGATTTGGCCAATATGCCTCTACTACTTCTACTTAACACAGTCAAAGGGAAATTTTTAGATTCTTTCATCTGATTTGACTCTCTTAGTTACGAATAAGAGGATATCTAGAATATATATGTGACTTGTTAAAATGAAAATCCACCTTCTCTGAGTCTTCAAATATCTTTCATATCTTACATTTTTTAGTCACATCAACTTTTGAAGTCATGTCCGTAGTTGTATGAAAAGAAAAATTTCAGGAACATTCAACCTCAAAAGTTCTTTTTCTTAGTCTGAAGTCGTAGAAGCATTTGACTTTTACTTTCTCTTTTTAAGTTTGTACTAGTAGGTATTTTGTATAAATATAATATTTAATTATTGCCTTTGTATTCTTTTTCTCTAGTAAACATCCTGGTTTTTAGCTATCAATATGTAGTTTTACATTTAGGGATTTCTAATGGAAAGAGAAAGGAATCTGAAATCAGAGGACGAGAGTTTATTCTACTTGACCAAACACATACACAATACTGGAAGGAGAGTTTTACAACAAATATTTAATATCTATGACATGTAAAACGTTTTTTGAAATCAAGAAAATTCAAACAATTCAATACAAATATCATCAATAATAAGACATGAACAGGTGGCCAACCTTATTAATAACCAGAGAAATATAAATTAAAACAATCCATCAACTTGTAAAAAAGATGAAATTACCCAGAGTTGGTGTAGGTGATGGAAAATTGTCATGTTTGTATACTGTTCATAGAAGTTAAATTGACATAACTTTTTGGTCAGGCAATTTGGAAGTATCTATCTAAATTAATAGAGTAGTTTTCTAATAACCTGGGAATCTCTTAATCTAAGAATCTTTACTGTAGATTTTTCTAGAACAAATGTACAAACATCTGTGTACAAGGGTACTCACTGCAGCATTTTGCTAAGGAAAAACTCAGAAAAAATCTATATGTTCAACAGAGAACAGGTACATAATTTATGACACAACTGCACAATATACACCACTAAAATAAAGGATATAAATTTATATGTAGTATGAAAAAGATGTGAATGATAGCTTGTTGGTGAAAAACAGCAATGACTGGAATATTGTGTGTAACGTAATCCTGCTTTTCTGTATATAATGTAGGCATAGAAAATAGGATTGAAAGGACATACTCTAGTCAACAGTGTATATAGCTTGGGTGGAGGGGGTGTATAATGGGGAAGGAGAGTCCCTTTTCCTATCTATTCCATATACATCTCTGGATTTAAAAGATCATACATGCATATGCATTACCTTCAAAATTAAAATGATAAAGACAAAAGGAGAAGCTTTGGATTTGAATCATGATACTACTGTTTGCAACTTCTATGACCGTGGGGAAGTCGCCTAGCCTCCTGGGGTTTATTTCCTCATTTATAAAAATAGGGAAAGTAATAATACTTGTCTACATATCTTCTAGGGTTGTTGGGAGGATTGAATGTGATAATGGGTTACAGCATTATGAATTATTTATTCATAGAACACAATTATTATAAAAATATTTTGCTCTGATTAAAATAAAAGAAGGACGAGATCGTGTGTGTTTTTCAGTCCCAGTAGCTTTACTAACCAGAAAGCGCCTGCTGATGTGGTGATCACAGTTGCTTTGTTGCAGCTTCCTGTTGACTTTTGGCAATTCTCCACGCTGCTAGCTAAGGCTCAGGTGGCGACTGTGGAAGGTGTGATCTCCTCCCCCTCCCAGCACACATTTGTGTGCATACTCACACTCATGCACACACAAACACACACATGCACACTCTATCACAGTACATGAGGTGGCAGCAGCTGCTCTGGCATAGACTTTCACACAACATAAAGGGCTTTTTTGGTGTGGTCTGTGCATTATTTCCTGTTAAGCATGAGCTGAGTCAGTGCCATGCTTTTCCATCTGAAACCTTTCTGAGGCTCAGGCTGTGTTAAGAGCAAACCCTCTCCCCTCCATGCCCACCCCATGGCCCTCTACTGAAGCCAGATCATAATCTGCTCATTTCATGAGGATTTTCAAACCGAATGGACTGGGCCATGTGAGAGATCACTGAAAGGAACAGACCAAGCAGAGGCTAAGAGATTCCACGCTAATCTGCTGAGTCATCTGAAAATGCACAGCTGTGGCAGCTCACGGTGCTTTAAAGTACTTTGGCAGGATGTTTGTTCAGGGGGCCTGTTCCTGCAGCCCTGCTGAATGTTTGGTTAGGAGGCATAATCATTTTTTGGACAGGATCTCCCAAATGTAAGGTGATAGATGCTAATGTGGAATATAATACAGAAGATACAGCTTGGATGTCATAAATAACAATAAATTGTTTAATCTTGCTGAGTTGTAAATCTATGATTGCCAGAGGTCTTTAGTTCACTGGAACATAGTATGGGGGCAGGGGCACTTAGCAAATAGGCAGTTATTATTTTCCAACCAGACAGAAACTGGTCTGATGAAATTTATCTAAAAAGGCATACACATGTATTTTAATTAATTGTGACAATTACTCAGAGAAAACACATGGCCCTAAAGAGGCTGAGGGTTTTTTTGTTTTACCTATAAATGTATATGTATATTCACCTATATTCTACCTATGTATAAGTAAGAGAATGAGTTTTTGTTTTGGGGATATATATTTATACGTATCTATACAGACAGATATACACATACTTAATTTCTGTGTACCTATTAAGGTGCGGTGACAGATGGAAAGTATTTTTAAGCATTTAGAGAGCTTATTCTATAGCATATGTGTGCATATAGCCCCCCCAATAAAGCTTTGTCTCTTTTCTGGATATATTTAACAAGAGGCTAGAACAGAGTCCAAAATGTCAGAAATGTTTGAACATTCCATAGAAATGAAGGAGGTGTTTCCAAATGACCTATGTTTCTATGGCAATAAATAGAACTTGTGCTGCATTGGATGGGTCAGGAGTAAGGAATATAAACAGTGTAAGTATGGCTATTCCAGGCAGAAATCTACCTTGTAAGAACAGCTTAGTGCAGTGAGCTCGACAACATTGGTCAGTTAGCAGTCCGGTTCAGTACAACATTGATCAGGTAGCAAGACGGTTCGGCAGTGCCAGTCGGAGACACAGATGGGGACAATCAAAGAAGATGCAGGTCAGGACAAGGATGCAGACATGTACCTGTCACTACCATGGACTTCAGCAGCTTCTTAGTGAGCAGGTTTATGATCAAAGAAGAAAGACATCGTTGATATGTAAGCATGTTACAATTAATTTGCTGTTTAGTTACTAGCAAACTACATCCAGTTTTTAGTTTTAAGGTTTTATTTTCTTTTTTCTTTTTTGAAACCGGTTCTTGTTCTGTCATCCAGGTTGGAGTGCAGTCGTTATCCAAGCTCACTGCAGCCTTAAACTCCTGGGCTCAGTGGATCCTCCCACCTCAGCCTCCCAAGAAGCTGGGACTACCGGTGCACACCACCATGGCCAGCTAATATTTCTTATTTTTTTGTAGAGATGAGGCCTTGCTGTATTGCCCAGGATGCTCTTGAGCTCCTAGCAGTGTAGATATTTCCATGTTTATACAGATGATGGTGTAGATATTTCCATGTTTATACAGATAAGTGAGTAGATATTTCCATGTTTTTAAAGATGGCGGTGTAGATTTTTCCATGTTTATAGAGATAGCGGTGTAGATATTTCCTTGTTTATAGAGACAGAGGTGTAGATATTTCCATGTTTATACAGATAGCGGTGTAGGTATTTCCATGTTTCTACAGATCGCGGTGTAGATATTTCCATGTTTTTAAAGATAGCGGTGAAGATGTTTCCATGTTTATACAGGTAGGGGTGCAGATATTTCCATGTTTATACAGATGGCGGTGTAGATATTTCCATATTTATACATATAGCAGTGTAGATATTTCCATGTTTATAGTGAGAGCGGTGTAGGTATTTCCATGTTTATAGTGATAGCGGTGTAGGTATTTCCATGTTTATACGGATAGCGGTGTAGATATTTCCATGTTTATACAGATAGCGGTGTTGATATTTTCATGTTTATACAGATAGCGGTGTAGGTATTTCCATGTTTATACAGATACCGGTGTAGATATTGCCATGTTAATATAGATGGCTGTGTAGATATTTCCATGTTTATACAGATGGCAGTGTAGATATTTCCATGTTTATACAGATAGAGCTGTAGATATTTCCATGTTTACACAGATAGTGGTGTAGATATTTCCATGTTTATACAGATTTTAGTGTGGATATTTCCAGGTTTATACAGATAGCGGTGTAGATATTTCCATGTTTATACAGATAGTGGTGTAGATATTTCCATGTTTACAGAGATAGAGGTGTAGATATTTCCATATTTGCACTGATTGCGGTGTAGATATTTCCACCCTCACACAGATTGCGGTGTACATATTTCCATGTTTACACAGACAGCTGTGTAGATATTTCCATGTTTACACAGATAGTGTTGTAGGTATTTCCATGTTTATAGAGATTGCGGTGTAGATATTTCCATGTTTATAAAGATAGCGGTGTAGATATTTCCATGTTTATACAGATAGCGGTGTAGATATTTTCATGTTTATACAGATAGCGGTGTAGATATTTCCATGTTTATACAGATAGCGGTGTAGATATTTCCATGTTTATACAGATAGCAATGTAGATATTTGAATGTTTATACAGATAGCGGTCTAGATATTTCCATGTTTATACAGATAACGGTGTAGATATTTCCATGTTTATACAGATAGCGGTGTAGATAATTCCATGTTTATACAGATAGCGGTGGAGATATATTCAAGTTTATACAGATAGCGGTGGGCATACTTTCATGTTTATAGAGATGGCAGTGTAGATATTTCCAAGTTTATACAGATAGCGGTGTCGATATTTCCGTGTTTATACAGATAGCGGTGCAGGTATTTCCTTGTTTGTAGAGACAGCGGTGTAGATATTTCCATGTTTTTAAAGATGGGGGTGTAGATATTTCCATGTTTATACAGATGACTGTGTAGATATTTCCATGTTTTTTACAGATGGCAGTGTAAATATTTCCATGTTACGCAGATAGCGGCGTGGATATTTCCATGTTTATACAGATGGCTTTGTAGATATTTCCATGTCTATAGAGATAACGGTGCAGATATTTCCATCTATATACAAATAGCGGTGTATATATTTCCATGTTTATACAGATCGTGGTGTAGTTATTTCCATGTTTATACAGATACCGGTGTAGATATTTCCATGTGTATACAGACCGCAGTGTAGATATTTCCATATTTATAGAGATAGCAGTGTAGATATTTCCAGGTTTGTACAGATGGCGGTGTTGGTGTTTATATCTATACACAGATTGCCGTGGAGGTATTTCCATGTGTATACAGATGGCATTGTAGATATTTCCATGTTTATACAGATGGTGGTGTAGATATTTCCATGTTTACACAGATGGTGGTGTAGATATTTCCGTGTTTATACACATGGCGGAGTAGATACTTCCATCTTTATGGAGATGGCAGTGTAGATATTTTCATGTTTATAGAGATGGCGGTGTAGATATTTCCATATTTATCGTGAAAGCGGTGTACATATTTCCAACTTTCTACAGATGGCAGTTTAGGTATTTCCATGTTTATACAGATGTCTGTGTAGATATTTCCATTTGTATACAGAAGTTATTGTAGGTATTTCCACGTTTATACAGATGGTGGTGTAGGTATTTCCATGTTTATTCAGAGGACTGTGTAGATATTTCCATGTTTTTACAGATGGCAGTGTAGATATTTCAATGTTTATAGAGATGGCGCTGTAGATATTTCCATGTTTATACAGATAACTGTGGAGATATTTCCATGTTTACACAGACAGCAGTGGAGATATTTCCATGTTTATACACATAGCCGTGTACATATTTCCATGTTTATAGAGACAGCGGTGTAGGTATTTCCATGTTTATACAGATAGCGGTGCAGATATTTCCATGTTTATACAGATGCCTATGCAGAAATCTCCATATTTATACAGAGGGCTGTGTAGATATTTCTATGTTTATACAGATGGCAGTGTAGATATTTCCATGATCCTACACATGACTGTGTAGGTATTTCCATGTTTATACAGATGGCTTTATAGATATTACCATGTTTATACAGATAGATGTGTAGATATTTCCATGTTTATACAGATCGTGGTGAAGATATTTCCATGTTTATACAGATCACGGTGTAGATATTTCCATGTTTATACAGATCGCGGTGTAGATATTTCCACGTTTATACAGATAGCGGGGTAGATATTTCCATGTTTATACAGATAGCGGTGTAGATATTTCCATGTTTATATAGATAGCGTTGTATTTATTCCCATGTTTATATAGATAGTGGTGTAGAAATTTCCATGTATATACACTTGGCTGTGTAGATATTTCCATGTTTATAGAGATGGCGGTGTAGGTATTTCCATGTTCATAGAGATAGCGTTGTTGATTTTTCCATGTTTATAGAGATAGCTGTTTGGATATTTCCATGTTTATACAGATAGGGGTGTAGATATTTCCATGTTTATACAGATGCCTATGCACATATTTCCATATTTATACCGAGGGCTGTGTAGATATTTCTATGTTTATACAGATGGCAGTGTAGATATTTCCATGTTCCTACACATGACTGTGAAGGTATTTCCATGTTTATACAGATGGCTTTGTACTTATTTCTATGTTTATAGAGATAGCGGTGAAGATATTTCCATGTTTATACAGATAGCGGTGTATATATTTCCATGTTTATACAGATCGTGGTGTAGATATTTCCATGTTTATACAGATACCGGTGTAGATATTTCCATGTTTATACAGACTGCAGTGTAGATATTTCCAAGTTTATAGAGATAGCAATGTAGATATTTCCAAGTTTGTACAGACGGCGGTGTTGATGTTTCCATCTATACACAGATTGCCATGTAGGTATATCCAGTTGTATACAGATGGCATTGTAGATACTTCCATGTTTATACAGATGGTGGTGTAGATATTTCCATGTTTACACAGATGACTGTACAGGTATTTCCATGTTTATACAGATTGCGGTGTAGATATTTCCAAGTTTATAGAGATAGCGATGTAGATATTTCCATATTTATACAGATAACGGTGTAGAAGTTTCCATGTTTATGCAGATAGCGGTGAAAATATTTCCATCTTTATACAGATCACGGTGTAGATATTTCCATGTTTGTAGAGATAGCAGTGTAGATATTTCCATGTTTATACAGATAGCGGTGTAGATATTTCCATGTTTATACAGACCGCGGTGTAGATATTTCCATGTTTATACAGATAGCGGTGCAGATATTTCCATGTTTCTACAGATGGCGGTGTTGATATTTCCATCTTTCTACAGATGACATTGTAGATATTTCCATGTATATATAGATGGCGGTGTAGATATTTCCATGTTTATATAGATGGTGGTGTAGATATTACCAAGTTTATACAGATACTGGTGTAGATATTTCCATGTTTACACAGATGACTGTATAGGTATTTCCATGTTTATACAGATGGCGATGTAGATATTTCCAGGTTTGTACAGATGGCAGTGTAGAGATTTCCATGTTTATACAGATAGCGGTGTAGATATTTCCATGTATAAACAGATGTCTGTGTAGATATTTCCATGTTTAAACAGATGGTGGTGTAGATATTTCCTTGTTTATACAAATAGCGGTGTATTTATTTCCATGTTTCTACAGATAGCGGTGTAGATATTTCCATGTATATACAGACGGCTGTGTAGATATTTCGATGTTTATACAGATGGCTGTGTAGATATTTCCATGTTTATACAGATGACTTTGTAGGTATTTCCATGTTTATACAGATTGCGGTGTAGATATTTCCATATTTATAGAGATAGATGTGTAGATATTTCCATGTTTATACAGATAGCTCTGTAGATATTTCCATGTTTATACAGAGCGCGGTGTAGATATTTCCATGTTTATACAAATCGCGGTGTAGTTATTTCCATGTTCCTACACATGACTGTGTTGGTATTTCCATGTTTATACAGATGGCTTAGTGTATATTTCCATGTTTATAGAGATAGCGGTGTAGATATTTCCATGTTTATACAGATAGCGGTGTAAATATTTCCATGTTTATACAGATCGTGGTGTAGATATTTCCATGTTTATACAGATAGCAGTGTAGAAATTTCCATGTTTATACAGACCGCAGTGTAGATATTTCCGTGTTTATACAGATAGCGGTGTTGATATTTGCATGTTTGTACAGATGGCAGTGTTGATGTTTCCATCTATACACAGATTGCCGTGTAGGTATTTCCATGTGTATACAGATGGCATTGTAGATATTTCCATGTTTATACAGATGGTGGTGTAGATATTTCCATGTTTATATAGATGACTGTATAGGTATTTCCATGTTTTTACAGACAGCAGTGCAGATATTTCCATGTTTATAGAGATAGCGGTGTAGATATTTCCGTATTTCTACAGATGACGGTGTTGATATTTCCATCTATACACAGATGGCCGTGTAGATATGTCCATCTTTATACAGATGACGGCGGAGATATTTCCATGGACATGCAGATGGCGGTGTAGTTATTTCCATGTTCATACAGACAGCGGTGTAGATATTTCCATGTTTACACAGATGGTGTTGTAGATATTTCCGTGTTTATACACATGGTGGAGTAGATACTTCCATCTTTATTGAGATGGCAGTGTAGATATTTTCATGTTTATAGAGATGACGGTGTAGATATTTCTATATTTATATAGATCGCGGTGTAGAAATTTCCATCTTTCTACAGATGGCAGTGTAGATATTTCCATGTTTATACAGATGGCGGTGTAGATATTTCCATATTTATACAGATGTCTGTGTAGTTATTTCCATGTGTATACAGATGGTATTGTAGCTATTTCCATGTTTATACAGATGGTGGTGTAGATATTTCCATGTTTATTCAGAAGACTGTGTAGATATTTCCATGTTTTTACAGATGGCAGTGTAGATATTTCAATGTTTATAGAGATGGCGCTGTAGATATTTCCATGTTTGTACAGATAACGGTGGAGATATTTCCATGTTTATACAGACAGCAGTGGAGATATTTCCATGTCTATACACATAGCGGTCTACATATTTCAATGTTTATAAAGACAGCGGTGTAGGTATTTCCATGTTTATACAGATACCGGTGTAGATTTATCCATGTTTATACAGACCGCAGTGTAGATATTTCCGTGTTTATACAGATAGCGGTGTTGATATTTCCATGTTTGTACAGATGGCAGTGTTGATGTTTCCATCTATACACAGATTGCCGTGTAGGTATTTCCATGTGTATACAGATGGCATTGTAGATATTTCCATGTTTATACAGATTGTGGTGTAGATATTTCCATGTTTACACAGATGGCTGTATAGGTATTTCCATGTTTATACAGATGGTGGTGTAGATACTTCCATGTTCATAGAGATAGCGGTGTAGATATTTCCATATTTTTACAGATAACGGTGTAGAAATTTCCATGATTTTACAGATACCGGTGTAAATATTTCCATGTTTATACAGATCACGGTGTAGATATTTCCATGTTTATAGAGATAGCGGTGTAGATATTTTCATGTTTATACAGATAGCGGTGTAGATATTTCCATGTTTATACAGATCGCGGTGTAGATATTTCCATGTTTATACAGATAGCGGTGTAGATATTTCCATGTTCATACAGATAGCGGTGTAGATATTTCCATGTTTATAGAGATAGCGGTGTAGGTATTTCCCACTTTATAGACATAGCGGTGTAAATATTTCCATGTTTATATACATGGCGTTGTAGATATTTCCATGTTTATACCGATAGCGGTGTTGGTATTTCCACGTTTATACAGATTGCGATGTAGATATTTCCATGTTTATACAGCTCGCGGTGCAGATATTTATATCTTTATACAGATGGCATTGTAGATATTTCCTCATTCACACTGATGGCGGTGTAGATGTTTCCATGTTTATACAGATGGCGGAGAAGTTAGTTCCATGTTTATGGAGATGGCAGTGTAGATATTTTCATGTTTCTAGAGACGGCGGTGTAGATATTTCCATGTTTATAGAGATAGCAGTGTAGATATTTACATGTTTATACAGATGGCTGTGTAGATATTTCCATGTGTATACAGATGGCATTGTAGATATTTCCATGTTTATACAGTTGACTGTATTTGTATTTCCATGTTTTCACAGATGGCAGTGCAGATATTTCCATGTTTATAGAGATAGCGGTGTAGATATTTCCATGTTTGTACAGATGGCGGTGTTGATATTTCCATCTATACACAGATGGCCGTGTAGATAATTCCAGGTTTATACAGATGGCGGCGTAGATATTTCCATGGACATGCAGATGGCGGTGTAGATATTTCCATGTTTATACAGATCGTGGTGTAGATATTTCCGTGTTTATACAGATACCGGTGTAGATATTTCCATCATTATACAGACCGCAGTGTAGATATTTCCATGTTTATAGAGATAGCAGTGTAGATATTTCCATGTTTTTACAGATGGCGGTGTTGATGTTTCCATCTGTACACAGATTGCCGTGTAGGGATTTCCATGTGTATACAGATGGCATTGTAGATATTTCCATCTTTATACAGATGGTGTTGTAGATATTTCCATGTTTACACAGATGACTCTATAGGTATTTCCATGTTTATACAGATGGCGGTGTAGATATTTCCATGTTTATAGAGATAGCGGTGTAGATATTTCCATATTTATACAGATAACGGTGTAGAACTTTCCATGTTTATACAGATAGCGGTGTAAATATTTCCATGTTTATACAGATCACGGTGTAGATATTTCCATGTTTATAGAGATAGCGGTGTAGATATTTCCATGTTTATACAGATAGCGGTGTAGATATTTCCATGTTTATACAGACCGTGGTGTTGATATTTCTATGTTTATACAGACAGCGGTGCAGATATTTCCATGTTTGTAAAGATGGCAGTGTTGATATTTCCATCTATACACAGATGACCGTGTAGATATTTCCATGTTTATACAGATGGCGGCACAGATATTTCCATGGATATGTAGATGGCGGTGTAGATATTTCCATGTTTATATTGATAGCGGTGTAGTAATTTCCATGTTTGTATAGATAGCGTTGAAGATATTTCCATGTATGTAGACATGGCTGTGTAGATATTTCCATGTTTATACAGATCACTGTGTAGATATTTCCATGTTTATATAGATAGCGGTGTAGATATTTCCATGTTTATACAGATAGCGATGCAGATATTTCCATGTTTATACAGACCGCGGTGTAGTTATTTCTATGTTTATACAGACAGCGGTGCAGATACTTCCATGTTTGTAAAGATGGCGGTGTTGATATTTCCATCTATACACAGATGACCGTGTAGATATTTCCATGTTTATACAGATGGCGGCGCAGATATTTCCATGGATATGTAGATGGCGGTGTAGATATTTCCATGTTTATACTGATAGCGGTGTAGTAATTTCCATGTTTATACAGATAGCGGTGAAGATATTTCCATGTATGTACACATGGCTGTGTAGATATTTCCATGTTTATACAGATGGCGGTGTAGATATTTCCATGTTTATACAGATAAATTTGTAAGATTTTCCATGTTTATACAGATGGTGGTGTAGATATTTCGATGTTTATAGAGATAGCAGTGGAGATATTTCCATGTTTATACAGATAGCGGTGTAGATATTTCCGTGTTTATACTGATCGTGGTGTAGATATTTCCATGTTTGTAGAGATGGCGGTGTAGATATTTCCATGTTCATAGTGATAGCGGTGTTGATTTTTCCATGTTTATAGAGATAGCGGTGTGGATATTTCCATGTTTATACAGATAGGGGTGTAGATATTTCCATGTTTATAGAGATGGCGGTGTAGATATTTCCATGTTTATACAGATCACGGTGTAGATATTTCCTTGTTTATACAAATAGCGGTGTAGATATTACCATGTTTATACAGATAGCGGTGTAGATATTTCCATGTATACACAGATGGCTGTGTAGATATTTCCATGTTTATACAGATGGCTGTGTAGATATTTCCATATTTATACAGATGACTTAAAAGGTATTTCCATGTTTATACAGATGGCGCTGTAGATATTTCCATGTTTATGGAGATAGCTGTGTAGATATTTTCAGGTTTATACAGATAGCGGTGTAGATATTTCCATGTTTATACAGATCGCGGTGTAGATATTTCCATGTTTATACAGATCGCGGTGTAGATGTTTCCATGTTTACACAGATAGCGGTGTAGATATTTCCATGTTTTTACACATATCGGTGAAGATATTTCCATGTTTACACAGATTGCGTTGTAGTTATTTCCATCTTTCTACAGATGGCAGTGTAGATATTTCCATGTTTATAGAGATAGCGGTGTAGATATTTCCATGTTTATACAGATAGCGGTATAGATATTTCCATGTTTATACAGACCGTGGTGTATATATTTCCAGGTTTATACAGATAGCGGTGCAGATATTTCCATGTTTGTACAGATGGCGGTGTTGATATTTCCATCTATACACAGATGACCGTGTAAATATTTCCATGTTTATACAGATGGCAGTACAGATATTTCTATGGATATGTACATGGCGGTGTAGATATTTCCATGTTTATACAGATAACGGTGTAGTTATTTCCATGTTTATATAGATAGCGGTGTAGATATTTCCATGTATATACACATGACTGTGTAGATATTTCCATGTTTATACAGATGGCGGTGTAGATATTTCCATGTTTATACAATTAACTTTGTAAGTATTTCCATGTTTATACAGATGGCGGTGTAGATATTTCGATGTTTATAGATATAGCAGTGGAGATAATTCCATGTTTATACAGATAGCGGTGTATATATTTCTATGTTTATACTGATCGCGGTGTAGATATTTCCATGTTTATACAGATGGGGGTGTAGATATTTACATATGTATACAGATGTCTGTGTAGATATTTCCATGTGTATAGAGATGGTATAGTAGGTATTTCCATGTTTATACAGATGGTGGTGTAGATATTTCCATTTTTATTCGGATGACTGTGTAGATATTTCCATGTCTATAGAGATAGCAGTGCAGATATTTCCATGTTTACATAGATAGCGTTGTATATATTTCCATGTTTATTCAGATCGTGCTGTAGATATTTCCATGTTTATACAGATATCGGTGAAGATATTTCCATGTTTATACAGATACCGGTGTAGATATTTCCATGTTTATACAGACCGCAGTGTAGATAATTCCATGTTTATAGAGATGGCAGTGTAGATATTTCCAAGTTTGTACAGATGGCGGTGTTGATGTTTCCATCTATACACAGATTGCCGTGTAGGTATTTCCATGTGTATACAGATGGCATTGTAGACATTTCCATGTTTATACAGATGGTGGTGTAGATATTTCCATGTTTACACAGATGACTGTATAGGTATTTCCATGTATATACAGATAACGGTGTAGAAATTTCCATGTTTATACAGATAGCGGTGTAAATATTTCCATGTTTATACAGATCACGGTGTAGATATTTCCTTTGTCATACAGACAGCAGTGGAGATATTTCCATGTTTATACACATAGTGGTGTACATATTTCCATGTTTATAGAGACAGCGGTGTAGGTATTTCCATGTTTATACAGATAGCGGTGCAGATATTTCCATGTTTATACAGATGACTATGCAGATATTTCCATATTTATACAGAGGGCTGTGTAGATATTTCCATGTTTATACAGATGGCAGTGTAGATATTTCCATGTTCCTACACGTGACAGTGTAGGTGTTTCCATGTTTACACAGATGGCTTTGTAGATATTTCCATGTTTATAGAGATAGCGGTGCTGACATTTCCATGTTTATACAGATAGCGCTGTAGATATTTCCATGTTTATACAGATGGCGGTGTAGATAATTCCATGTTTGCAGAGATGGCGGTGTAGATATTTTCGTGTTTATAGAGATAGCGGTGTAGATATATCCATGTTCATAGAGATAGCAGTGAGGATATTTTCATGTTTATACAGATAGCACTGTAGATATTTCCATTTTTATAGAGATATCGGTTTAGATATTTCGTATTTATACAGATAGCGGTGTAGATATTTCCATGTTTATACAAATTACGTTGTAGATATTTCCATGTTTATACGCATGACTGTGTAGGTATTTCCCTGTTTATACAGATGGCTTTGTAGATATTTCCATGTTTACAGAGATAGCAGGGCATATATTTCCATGTTTATACAGATAGCGGTGTAAATATTTCCATGTTTATACAGATCGTGGTGTAGATATTTCCACGTTTATACAGATACCGGTGTAGATATTTACATGTTTATACAGACTGCAGTGTAGGTATTTCCATGTTTGTAGAGATAGCGGTGTAAATATTTCCACGTTTGTACTTATGGCGGTGTTGATGTTTCCATCTATACACAGATTGCCGTGTAGGTATTTCCATGTGTATACAGATGGCATTGTAGATGTTTCCATGTTTATACAGATGGTGGTGTAGATATTTCCATGTTTATACAGATGACTGTATAGGTATTTCCATGTTTTTACAGATGGCATTGTAGATATTTCCATGTTTATAGAGATAGCAGTGTAGATATTTCAATGTTTATACAGATGGCGGTGTAGATATTTCCATGTTTACAGAGATAGCGGTGTAGATATTTCCATATTTATACAGATAACTGTGTAGATATTTCCATGTTTATACAGATAGCGGTGTAAATATTTCCATGTTTATACAGATAATGGTGTAGATATTTCCATGTTTATACAGATAGCGGTGTAGATATTTCCATGTTTATATAGATAGCGGTGTAGATATTTCCATGTTTATACCGACCGCAGTGTAGATATTTCCATGTTTATAGAGATAGCAGTGTAGATATTTCCAAGTTTGTACAGATGGCGGAGTTCATGTTTCCATCTATACACAGATTGCTGTGTAGGAATTTCCATGTGTATACAGATGGCACTGTAGACATTTCCATGTTGATACAGATGGTGGTGTAGATATTTCCATGTTTACACAGATGACTGTATAGGGATTTCCATGTTTATACAGATGGCGGTGTAGATATTTCCATGTTTATAGAGATAGCTGTGTAGATATTTCCATATTTATACAGATAACGGTGTAGAAATTTCCATGTTTATACAGATAGCGGTGTAAATATTTCCATGTTTATACAGATCACGGTGTAGATATTTCCTTGTTTATACAAATAGCGGTGTAGTTTTTTCCATGTTTATACAGATAGCGGTGTAGATATTTCCATGTATATACAGATGGCTTTGTAGAAATTTCCATGTTTATACAGAGGCTTTGTAGATATTTCCATGTTTATACAGATGACTTTGTAGGTATTTCCATGTTTATACAAATGGCGGTGTAGATATTTCCATGTTTATAGAGATACCTGTGTAGATATTTCCATGTTTATACAGATGATGGTATAGGTATTTCCATGTATTTACAGATGGCATTGTAGAGATTTCCATGTTTATAGAAATAGCAGTGTAGATATTTCCATGTTTATACAGATGGCGGTGTAGATATTTCCATGTTTTCAGAGATAGCGGTGTAGATATTTCCATATTTATACAGATAACTGTGTAGATATTTCCATGTTTATACAGATAGCGGTGTAAATATTTCCATGTTTATACAGATCATGGTGTAGATATTTCCATGTTTATAGAGATAGCGGTGTAGATATTTCCATGTTTATACAGATAGCGGTATAGATATTTCCATGTTTATACAGATCGTGGTGTAGATATTTCCAGGTTTATACAGATAGCGGTGCAGATATTTCCCTGTTTGTACAGATGGCGGTGTTGATATTTCCATCTATACACAGATGACCGTGTAAATATTTCCATGTTTATACAGATGGCAGCACAGATATTTCTATGGATATGTACATGGCGGTGTAGATATTTCCATGTTTATACAGATAGCGGTGTAGTTATTTCCATGTTTATATAGATAGCGGTGTAGATATTTCCATGTATATACACATGACTGTGTAGATATTTCCATGTTTATAGAGATGATGGTGTAGATATTTCCATGTTTATACAATTAACTTTGTAAGTATTTCCATGTTTATACAGATGGCGGTGTAGATATTTCGATGTTTATAGAGATAGCAGTGGAGATAATTCCATGTTTATACAGATAGCGGTGTAGATATTTCTATGTTTATACTGATCGCGGTATAGATATTTCCATGTTTATACAGATGGCGTTGTAGATATTTCCATATTTATACAGATGTCTGTGTAGATATTTCCTTGTGTATACAGATGGTATAGTAGGTATTTCCATGTTTATGCAGATGGTGGTGTAGATATTTCCATTTTTATTCAGATGACTGTGTAGATATTTCCATGTCTATAGAGATAGCAGTGCAGATATTTCCATGTTTATATAGATAGCGGTGCAGATATTTCCATGCTTATACAGATAGCGGTGTAAATATTTCCATGTTTATACAGATACCGGTGAAGATATTTCCATGTTTATACAGATACCGGTGTAGATATTTACATGTTTATACAGACCGCAGTGTAGGTATTTCCATGTTTATAGAGATAGCGGTGTAAATATTTCCATGTTTGTACTGATGGCGGTGTTGTTGTTTCCATCTATACACAGATTGCCGTGTAGGTATTTCCAAGTGTACACAGATGGCATTGTAGATATTTCCATGTTTATACTGATGGTGGTGTAGAAATTTCCATGTTTATACAGATGACTGTATAGGTATTTCCATGTTTTTACGGATGGCATTTTAGATATTTCCATGTTTGTAGAGATAGCAGTGTAGATATTTCCATGTTTATAGAGATGGCTGTTTAGATATTTCCATGTTTATAGACATAGCGGTGTAGATATTTCCATGTATATACACATGACTGTGTAGATATTTCCATGTTTATAGAGATGATGGTGTAGATATTTCCATGTCTATACAATTAACTTTGTAAGTATTTCCATGTTTATACAGATGGCGGTGTAGATATTTCGATGTTTATAGAGATAGCAGTGGAGATAATTCCATGTTTATACAGATAGCGGTGTAGATATTTCTATGTTTATACTGATCGCGGTATAGATATTTCCATGTTTATACAGATGGCGTTGTAGATATTTCCATATTTATACAGATGTCTGTGTAGATATTTCCTTGTGTATACAGATTGTATAGTAGGTATTTCCATGTTTATGCAGATGGTGGTGTAGATATTTCCATTTTTATTCAGATGACTGTGTAGATATTTCCATGTCTATAGAGATAGCAGTGCAGATATTTCCATGTTTATATAGATAGCGTTGTATATATTTCCATGTTTATACAGATCGTGCTGTAGATATTTCCATGTTTATACAGATACCGGTGAAGATATTTCCATGTTTATACAGATACCGGTGTAGATATTTCCATGTTTATACAGACCGCAGTGTAGATATTTCCATGTTTATAGAGATAGCAGTGTAGATATTTCCAAGTTTGTACAGATGGCGGTGATGATGTTTCCATCTATACACAGATTGCCGTGTAGGTATTTCCATGTGTATACAGATGGCATTGTAGACATTTCCATGTTTATACAGATGTTGGTGTAGATATTTACATGTTTACGCAGATGACTGTATAGGTATTTCCATGTTTATACAGATAACGGTGTAGAAATTTCCATGTTTATACAGATAGCTGTGTAAATATTTCCATGTTTATACACATCACGGTGTAGATATTTCCATGTTTATACAAATAGCGGTGTAGTTATTTCCATGTTTATACAGATGGCTGTGTAGTTATTTCCATGTTTATTCAGATGACTTTGTAGGTATTTCCATGTTCATACAGATGGCGGTGTAGGTATTTCCATGTTTATAGAGATAGCTGTGTAGATATTTCCATGTTTATACAGATAGCGATGTAGATATTTCCATGTTTATACAGATTGCGGTGTACATATTTCCATGTTTATACAGACAGCAGTGGAGATATCTCCATGTTTATACACATAGCGGTGTACATATTTCCATGTTTATAGAGACAGCGGTGTAGGTATTTCCATGTTTAAACAGATAGCAGTGCAGATATTTCCATGTTTATACAGATGCCTATGCAGATATTTCCATATTTATACAGAGGGCTGTGTAGATATTTCCATGTTTATACAGATGGCACTGTAGATATTTCCATGTTCCTACACATGACTGTGTAGGTATTTCCATGTTTATACAGATGGCTTTGTAGTTATTTCCATGTTTATAGAGATAGCGGTGCTATTTCCATGTTTATACAGAGAGCGGTGTAAATATTAACATGTTTATACAGATCGTTGTGCAGATATTTCCATGTTTATACAGATACCGGTGTAGATATTTCCATGTTTATACAGACCGCAGTGAAGATATTTCCATGTGTGTAGAGATAGCGGTGTAGATATTTCCATGTTTGTACAGATGGCGGTGTTGATGTTTCCATGTATACACAGATTACCGTGTAGTTATTTCCATGTGTATACAGATGGCATTGTAGATATTTCCATGTTTATACAGTTGGTGGTGTAGATATTTCCATGTTTATACAGATGACTGTATAGGTATTTCCATGTTTTTACAGATGGCATAGTAGATATTTCCATGTTTATAGAGATAGCGGTGTAAATATTTCCATGTTTATACAGATAGCGCTGTAGATATTTCCATGTTTATACAGATGGCAGTGTAGATATTTCCACGTTTATAGAGATGGCAGTGTAGATATTTCCATGTTTATAGAGATAGCGGTGTAGATATATCCATGTTCATAGAGATAGCAGTGAGGATATTTCCATGTTTATACAGATAGCAGTGTAGATATTTCCATTTTTATACAGATAGCGTCTTAGATATTTCATATTTATACAGATAGCGGTCTAGATATTTCCATGTTTACACAGATTGCGGTGTAGATATTTCCATGTTTATACACATGACTGTGTAGTTATTTCCCTGTTTATACAGATGGCTTTGTAGATATTTCCATGTTTATAGAGATAGCGGTGCAGATATTTCCATGCTTATACAGATAGCGGTGTAAATATTTCCATGTTTATACAGATCATGGTGTAGATATTTACATGTTTATACAGATACCGGTGTAGATATTTACATGTTTATACAGACTGCAGTGTAGGTATTTCCATGTTTATAGAGATAGCGGTGTAAATATTTCCATGTTTGTACTGATGGCGGTGTTGTTGTTTCCATCTATACACAGATTGCCGTGTAGGTATTTCCAAGTGTACACAGATGGCATTGTAGATATTTCCATGTTTATACTGATGGTGGTGTAGAAATTTCCATGTTTATACAGATGACTGTATAGGTATTTCCATGTTTTTACGGATGGCATTTTAGATATTTCCATGTTTGTAGAGATAGCAGTGTAGATATTTCCATGTTTATAGAGATGGCTGTTTAGATATTTCCATGTTTATAGACATAGCGGTGTAGATATTTCCATATTTATTCAGATAACTGTGTAGATATTTCCATGTTTATACAGATAGCTGTGTAAATATTTCCATGTTTATACAGATAATGGTGTAGATATTTCCATGTTTATAGAGATAGCAGTGTAGATATTTCCATGTTTATACAGATAGCGGTGTAGATATTTCCATGTTTATACAGACCGCGTTGTAGATATTTCCATGTTTGTACAGATAGTGGTGCAGATATTTCCAGGTTTGTACAGATGGCGGTGATGATATTTCCATCTATACACAGATGACCGTGTAGATATTTCCATGTTTATACAGATGGCGGCACAGATATTTCAATGGATATGTAGATGACGATGTAGATATTTCCACGTTTATACAGATGGCGGTGTAGATATTTCCATGTTTATAGAGATAGCGGTGTAAATATTACCATATTTATACAGATAACGGTGTAGAAATTTCCATGTTTATACAGATAGAGGTGTAAATATTTCCATGTTTATACACATCACGGTGTAGATATTTCCTTGTTTATACAAATAGCGGTGTAGTTATTTCCATGTTTATACAGATAGCGATGTAGATATTTCCATGTATATACAGATGGCTGTATAGATATTTCCATGTGTATACAGATGGCTGTGTAGATATTTCCATGTTTATACAGATGACTTTGTAGGTATTTCCATGTTTATACAGACGGCGGTGTAGATATTTCCATGTTTGTAGAGATACCTGTGTAGATATTTCCATGTTTATACACATGGCTGTTTAGTTATTTCCATGTTTTTACAGATGGCATTGTAGATATTTCCATGTTTATAGAGATAGCAGTGTAGATATTTCCATGTTTATACAGATGGCGGTGTAGATATTTCCATGTTTATAGAGATAGCGGTGTAGATATTTCCATATTTATACAGATTACTGTGTAGATATTTCCATGTTTATACAGGTAGCGGTGTAACAATTTAAATTTTTATACAGATCATGGTGTAGACATTTCCAGTTTATAGAGATAGCGGTGTAGATATTTCCATGTTTATACAGATAGCGGTGTAGATATTTCCATGTTAATACAGACCGCGGTGTAGATATTTCCATGTTTATACAGATAGCGGTGCAGATATTTCCATGTTTGTACAGATGGCGGTGTTGATATTTCCATCTATACACAGATGACCGTGTAGATATTTCCATGTTTATACAGATTGCGGCACAGATATTTCTATGGATATGTAGAAGGCAGTGTAGATATTTCCATGTTTATACAGATAGCTTTGTAAGTATTTCCATGTTTATACAGATAGCGGTGAAGTTATTTCCATGTTTATATAGATAGCGGTGTATATATTTCCATGTATATACACATAGCTGTGTAGATATTTCCATGTTTATACAGATGGCGGTGTAGATATTTCCATGTTTATACAGATAACTTTGTAAGTATTTCCATGTTTATACAGATGGCGGTGTAGGTATTGCGATGTTTATAGATATAGCAGTGGAGTTATTTCCATGTTTATACAGATAGCGGTGTAGATATTTCCATGTTTATACTGATCACGGTGTAGATATTTCCATGTTTATACAGATGGCGGTGTAGATATTTCCATATTTATACAGATGTCTGTGTAGATATTTCCATGTGTATACAGATTGGATTGTAGGTATTTCCATGTTCATACAGATGGTGGTGTAGATATTTCCATGTTTATTCGGATGACTGTGTAGATATTTCCATGTCTATAGAGATAGCGGTGCAGATATTTCCATGTTTATACAGATAGCGATGTATATATTTCCCTGTTTATACAGATCGTGGTGTAGATATTTCCATGTTTATACAGATCTCGGTGTAGATATTTCAATGTTTATGTAGATCGCAGTGTAGATATTTCCATGTTTATACAGATAGCGGTGGATATATTTCCATGTTTATACAGATAGTGCTGTAGATATTTTCATGTTTATACAGATGGCGATGTAGATATTTCCATGTTTTTAGAGATGGCGTTGTAGATATTTCCATGTTTATAGAGATAACGGTGTAGATATATCCATGTTCATAGAGATAGCAGTGAGGATATTTCCATGTTTATACAGATAGCAGTGTAGATATTTCCATTTTTATAGAGATAGCGGTTAAGATATTTCATATTTATACAGATAGCGGTGTAGATATTTCCATGTTTTTACAGATATCGGTGTAGATATTTCCATGTTTAGAAAGATTGCGGTGTAGATATTTCCATCATTCTACAGATGGCATTGTAGATATTTCCATGTTTCTACAGATGGTTGTGTAGATATTTCCAAGTTTATATAGATGGTGGTGTAGATATTACCATGTTTATACAGATAGCGGTGTAGATATTTCCATGTTTATACAGATCGTGGTGAAGATATTTCCATGTTTATACAGATTGCGGTGTAGATATTTCCATGTTTATACAGATCGTGGTGTAGACATTTCCATGTTTATACAGATAGCAGTGTAGATATTTCCATGTTTATACAGATAGCGGTGTAGATATTTCCATGTTTATTGAGATAGCTGTGTAAATATTTCCATATTTGTACAGATAGTGGTGTAGATATTTCCATGTTTTTACAGATAGCGGTGTAGATATTTCCATCTTTATTCAGAGAGTGCTGTACATATTTCCATGTTTATACAGATCACTGTGTAGATATTTCCATGTTTATACAGATAACGTTGTAGATATTTCCATCTTTATACAAACTGTGGTGTTAATATTTCCGTGTTCCTACACATGACTGTGTAGTTATTTCCATGTTTATACAGATGGCGGTGTAGATATTTCCATATTTATAAAGATAGCAGTGTAGATATTTCCAGGTTTATATAGATAGCGGTGTAAATATTTCCATGTTTATACAGATCCTGGTGTAGATATTTCCATGTTTATACACACTGCAGAGTAGGTATTTCTATGTTTATACAGATAGCCGTGTAGATATTTCCATGTTTGTAGCGATGGCGTTGTTGATATTTCCATCTGAACACAGATTGCCGTGTAGATATTTCCATCTTTATACAGATGGCGTTGTAGATATTTCCATGGATATGCAGATGGCAGTGTGGATATTTCCATGTTTATAGAGATAGCGGTGTAGGTATTTCCATGTTTATAGACACAGCGGTGTAGATATTTCCATGTTTATATAGATGGCGTTGTACGTATTTCCATGTTTATACAGATCGCGGTGTAGATATTTCCATTTTTATACAGATAGCGGTGTAGTTATTTCCATGATAATGTAGATAGCGGTGTAGATATTTCCATGTATATACACATAGCTGTGTAGATATTTCCATGTTTATACAGGTAGCGGTGTAGATATTTCCATGTTTATACAGATCGCGGTGTAGATATTTCCATGTTTATAGACATCGCGGTGTAGATATTTCCATGTTTATACAGATAGCGGTGTAGATATTTCCATGTTTTTACAGATATTGGTGTAGATAATTCCATGTTTACACAGATTGCGGTGTACATATTTCCATCTTTCTACTGATGGCATTGTAGATATTTCCACGTTTATACAGATCGCGGTGTAGATATTTCCATGTTTATTCAGATGACTGTGTAGATATTTCCATGTTTTTACAGATGGCAGAGTAGATATTTCAATGTTTATAGAGATGGCGCTGTAGATATTTCCATGTTTATACAGATAACGGTGGAGATATTTCCTTGTTTATACAGAGAGCAGTGGAGATATTTCCATGTTTATACACATAGCGGTGTACATATTTCCACGTTTATAGAGACAGCGGAGTAGGTATTTCCATGTTTAGACAGATAGCGGTGTAGATATTTCCATGTTTATAAAGATAACGGTGTAGATTTTTCCATGTTTATAGAGATAGCGGTGTAGATGTTTCCATATTTATAGAGATTGCGGTGTAGATATTTCCAAGTTTATTCAGATGGCGGTGATGATATTTCCATGTGTATACACATAGCGGTGTGGCTGTTTTCATTTTTATACAGATGGCAGTGTAGATATTTCCATGTTTATACAGATAGTGGTGTAGATACTTCCATGTGTATTCAGATAGCAATGGAGATATTTCCATGTTAATACAGATAACGGTGGAGATATTTCCATGTTTATAGAGATGGCGGTGTAGATATTTCCAAGTTTATACAGAAAGCGGTGTATATATTTCCATGTTTATACAGATAGCGGTGTAGATATTCCCATGTTTATACAGATAGCGGTGTAGCTATTTCCACGTTATTCAGATAGCTGTGTAGATATTTCAATGTTTATACAGATGGCTGTGTAGATATTTCCATGTGTATACAGATGGCAGTGTAGATATTTCCATGTTTACACAGGTGGAGGTGTAGATATTTCCATGTTTACACAAATGACTGTGTAGATATTTCCACGTTTTTACAGATGGCGGTGTAGATATTTCCATGTTTATACAGATAGCGGTGTGGCTATTTCCATCTTTATACAGATAGCGATGTAGATATTTCCAAGTTTTTAGAGATTGCTGTGTAGATATTTCCATGTTTATGCAAATGGCAGTGTAGATATTTCCATGTTTATACAGATAGTGGTGTAGGTATTTCCATGTTTATACAGATGAATGTGTAGGTATTTCCATGTTTATAGAGATGTCGGTGTAGATATTTCCATGGTAATAGAGATAGCCATGTAGATATTTCCATGTTTATACAGACAGCGGTGTAGACGTTTTTATGTTTGTACAGATAGCAGTGTATGTATTTCCATATTTATACAGATGGCGGTGTAGATATTTCCATGTTTATATAGATAGCCATGAAGATATTTCCATGTTTATACAGATAGCGGTGGAGAAATATCCATGTTTATAGAGATAGTGGTGTAGTTATTTCCATATTTACACAGATAGCCGTGTAGATATTTCCATGTTTATTCAGATGGCGGTGTAGAAATCTCCATGTTTATACAGATAGCGGTGTGGCTATTTCCATGTTTATACAGATGGCAGTGACAATATTTCCATGTTAATACAGATAGCGATGTAGATATTTCCATGTTTATACCGATAGCAGTGCAGATATTTCCATGTTTATACAGATAGCGTTGCAGATATTTCCATGTTTATACAGATATCGGTGTAGATATTTCCATATTTATAGAGATAGTGGTGTAGATATTTCCATCTTTATACAATTAGCGGTGTAGATATTTCCATGTTTATAAAGATAGCGGTGTAGATATTTCCATGTTTATAGAGATAGCGGTGTAGTTATTTCCATGTTTATAGAGATAGCGGTGCAGATATTTCCATATTTATACAGATTGCGGTGTAGATATTTCCATGTTTATTCAGATGTCGGTGAAGATATTTCCATGTGTATACACATAGCGGTGTGGCTGTCTCCATGTTTATACAGATGGCAATGTAGGTATTTCCATGTTTATACAGATAGTGGTGTAGGTATTTCCATGTTTATAAAGATAGCGGTGTAGATATTTCCATGTTTATAGATTTAGCGGTGGAGATAATTCCATGTTTATAAAGATAGCGGTCGAGATATTTCCATGTTTACACAGATAACGATGTAGATATTTCCATGTTTATGCAGATTGCGGTTTAGATATTTCCATGTTTATAGAGATGGCTGTGTAGATATTTCCATGTTTATAGAGATGGCGGTGTAGACATTTACAAGTTTATACAGATGGCGGTGTAGATATTTCCATGTTTATTCACATGGTGATGTATATATTTCAATGTTTATACAGATAGCGGTGTGGCTACTTCCATGTTTATACAGATGGCAGTGTAGATATTTCCGTGTTTATACAGATAGTGGTGTAGATATATCCATGTCTATACAGATGGCTGTGTAGATATTTCCATGTGTATACAGATGGTAGTGTAGATATTTCCATGTTTGCAGATGGAGGTGTAGATATTTCCATGTATACACGGATGATTGTGTAGATATTTCCATGTTTTTAAAGATGGCGATGTAGATATTTCCATGTTTATACTGATCGCAGTGTAGATATTTCCATGTTTATACAGATAGCGGTGGAGATATTTCCATGTTTATACAGATAGCGGTGGAGATATTTCTAGGTTTATACAGATAGCTGTGTAGATATCTCCATGTTTTTACAGATATCGGTGTAGATATTTACATGTTTACACAAATTGCGGTGTAGATATTTCCATCTTTCTACAGATGGCATTGTAGATATTTCCATGTTTATACAGATGGCGGTGTAGATATTTCCATGTTTATTTACATGGTGGTGTTGACATTACCATGTTTATACAGATAGCGGTGTAGATATTTCCATGTTTATACAGATAGCGGTGCGGATATTTCCATGTTTGTACAGATTGCGGTGTTGATATTTCCATCTATACACAGATGACCGTGTAGATATTTCCATGTTTATACAGATGGCGGCGCAGATATTTCCATGGATATGTAGATGGCGGTGTAGATATTTCCATTTTTATACAGATAGCGGTGTAGTTATTTCCATGTTTATATAGATAGCGGTGTAGATATTTCCATGTATATACACTTGGCTGTGTAGATATTTCCAAGTTTATACAGATAACTTTGTAAGTTTTTCCATGTTTATACAGATGGCGGTGTAGATATTTCGATGATTATACAGAGAGCAGTGGAGATATTTCCATGTTTATAGAGATAGCAGTGTAGGTATTTCCACGTTTATACTGATCGCGATGTAGATATTTCCACGTTTATAGAGATAGCGGTGTGGATATTTCCAAGTTTATACAGATAGGAGTGTAGATATTTCCATGTTTATAGAGATGGCGGTGTAGATATTTCCATGTTTATACAGATCACGGTGTAGATATTTTCTTGTTTATACAAAAAGCGGTGTAGTTATTTCCATGTTTATACAGATCACGGGGTAGATATTTCCTTGTTTATACAAATAGCGGTGTAGTTATTTCCATGTTTATACACATAGCGGTGTAGATATTTCCATGTATATACAGAAGAGTGTGTAGATATTTCCATGTTCATACAGATGGCTGTGTAGATATTGCCATGTTTATACAGATGACTTTTAGGTATTTCCATGTGTATACAGATGGCGGTGTAGATATTTCCATGTTTATAGAGATAGCTGTGTAGATATTTCCATGTTTATACAGATAGCGGTGTAGATATTTCCATGTTTGTACAGATCGTGGTGTAGATATTTCCATGTTTATGCAGATCGCGGTGTAGATATTTCCATGTTTATACAGATAGCGGTGAAGGTATTTCCATGTTTTTACAGATATTGCTGTAGACATTTCCATGTTTGCACAGATTGCGCTGTAGATATTTCCAACTCTCTACAGATGGCATTGCAGATATTTCCATGATTATACACATGGCGGTGTAGGTATTTCCATGTTTATATAGATGGTGGTGTAGATGTTTCCATGTTTATACAGATAGCTGTGTAGGAATTTCCATGTTTATAGAGATAACGTTGTAGATAATTCAATATTTATAGAGATAGCGGTGTAGATATTTCCATGTTTATACAGAGAGCGGTGTAGATATTTTCATGTTTATACAGATAACGGGGTAGATATTTCCATGTTTACAGAGATAGCGTAGTAGATATTTTGATATTTGTAAAGATTGCGGTGTACATATTTTCATCTTTACACAGATATTGGTGTACATATTTCCCAGTTTACACAGATAGCTGTGTAGATATTTCCATGTTTACACAGATAGCATTGTAGATATTTCCATGTTTATACAGATAGCGGTGTAGATATTTCCATGGTTATAGAGATGGCGGTGTACATATTTCCATGTTTATAGAGATTGCGGTGTAGATATTTCCATGTTTATAGGGATGGCGGTGTAGGTATTTCCATGTTTATAGAGATAGCGGTGTAGATACTTCCACGTTTCTACAGATGGCTTTGGAGTTATTTCCATGTGTATACAGATGTCAATTTAGATATTTCCATGTTTATATATATGGTGGAGTAGATATTTCCATGTTTATACAGATGACTGTGTAGATGTTTGCATGTTTATACAGATGGCGGTGTAGATATTTCCATGTTTATAGAGATAACAGTGTAGATATTTCCATGTTTATACAGATAGCATTGTAGATATTTCCATGTTCATACAGATAGCAGTGTAGATATGTCCAAGTTTATACAGATAGCGGTGGAGATATTTCCACGTTTATACCGATATCGATGTAGATATTTCCACGTTTATACAGATAGCATTGTAGATATTTCCACGTTTATACAGATAGCGGTGTAGATATTTCCAAGTTTATACAGCTCGCAGTATAGATATTTCCATGTTTATACAGATGGCGGTGTAGACATTTCCATGTTTATGCAGATAGTGGTGCAGATATTTCCATCTTTACAGAGATAGCGGAGTATATATTTGCATCTTTCCACAGACTGTGGTGTAGATATTTCTATCTCTAGACAGATAGCTATGTAGATGTTTCCAAGTTAACACAGATAGCTGTGTAGATATTTCCATGTTTATAGAGATAGCGTTGTAGATATTTCCATGTTTATACAGATAACAGTGTCAATATTTCCATGTTTATGGAGACAGCTGTGTAGATATTTCCATGTTTATACATAGGGCAGTGTAGATATTTCCATGTTTATACAGATAGTGGTGTCAATATTTCCAAGTTTATAGAGGCAGAGGTGTAGATATTTCCATGTTTATGCAGATCTCTGTGTAGATATTTCCATCTTTCTACAGATGACAGTGTAGATGTTTCTATGTTTATAGAGTTGGTGTTGAAGATATTTTCAAGTTTATACAGATGGCGGTGTTGTTATTTCCATGTTTATGCTGATGGCGGTGTAGATATTTCCATGTTTATAGAGATGGCGTTTTACGTATTTCCATGTTTATAGAGATAGCGGTGTAGATAATTCCTTGTTTATTCACATAGCGGTGTATATATTTCCATGTTTATACAGATAGCGCTGTAGATATTTCCATGTTTATACAGATAGCGGTGTTGATATTTCCATGTTTATACAGATAGTGGTGTAGATATTTCCATGTTTATGCAATTGACTGTGTAGGTATTTCCTTGTTTATACATATGGCGGTGTAGATATTTCCATGTTTATACAGATAGCGGTGTTGGTATTTCCATGTTTATACAGATAGTGGTGTAGTTATTTCCATGTTTATACAGATAGAGGTGTAGATATTTCCATGTTTACAGAGACAGCGGTGTAGATATTTCCATCTTTGCACAGATAGCTGTGTAGATATTTCCAAGTTTACACAGATAGCTGTAAAGGTATTTCCATGTTTACACAGATAGCATTGTAGATGTTTCCATCTTTATACAGATAGCGGTGTAGATATTTCAATGTTTATACAGATAACCGTGTTGGTATTTCCATTTTTATACAGATAGCGGTGTAGATATTTCCATGTTTATACAGCTCGCGTTGTAGATATTTCCATCTTTATACACATGGCAGTGTAGATATTTCCATGTTTATACAGATAGTGGTGTCAATATTTCCATGTTTATACAGATGGCGGTGTAGATAGTTCCATGTTTCTGGAGATGGCGGTGTAGATGTTTTCATGTTTATAGACATGGCGGTGTAGATATTTCAATGTTTATAGAGATTGTGGTGCAGATATTTCCATGTTTATAGAGATAGCGTTGTTGGTGTTTCCTTGTTTATAGAGATCGCGGTGTAGATATTTCCATGTTTATGCAGATGGCTGTGTAGATATTTCCATGTGTATGCAGATGGAAGTGAAGATATTTCCATGTGTATAGAGATGGTGGTGTAGATATTTCCATGTTTACACAGATGACTGTGAAGTTATTTGCATGTCTATATAGATGGCGGTGTAGATATTTCCAAGTTTATAGAGATAACATTGTTGATGTTTCCATGTTTATACAGATAGCGGTGTAGATATTTCCATGTTCATACAGATAGCGGTGTTGGTATTTCCATGTTTATACAGATAGCGGTGTAGATACTTCTATGTTTATACAGCTCGCGGTGTAGATACTTCCATCTTTATACAGATGGCCGTGTAGATATTTCCATGTTTGTACAGATAGTGGTGTTGATATTTCCATGTTTATACAGATGGCGGTGTAGATAGTTCCATGTTTCTGAAGATGGCGGTGTAAATATTTTCATGTTTATAGAGATTGCAGTGTAGATATTTCCAGGTTTATAGAGATTGCGGTGTAGATATTTCCATGTTTATAGAGATAGCGGTGTAGGTATTTCCATGTTTATGGAAGTAGCGGTGTAGATGTTTCCATGTTTATACAGATGGCGCTGTAGATATTTCCATGTGTATACCGATGACAGTGTAGATATTTCCATATTTATAGTGATGGTGGTGTAGATATTTCCATGTTTATACAGATGACTGTGTAGATATTTGCATGTTTATGCAGATGGTGGTGTAGATATTTCCGTGTTTATAGAGATAACAGTGTAGATATTTCCATGTTTATAAAGATAGCGGTATAGGTATTTCCATGTTTATAGAGATAGCGGTGTAGATATTTCCATATTTATACAGATAGCGGTGTAGATATTTCCATGTTTATACAGATGCCGTTGTGGATAGTTCCATGTTTATACAGATGGTGGAGTAGTGATTTCCTTGATTATACACATAGCACTGTAGATATTTCCATGTTTATACAGATAGCGGTGTAGATATTTCCATGTTTATACAGATATCGGTGTTGGTATTTCCATGTTTATACAGCTCGCGGTGTAGATATTTCAATCTTTATACAGACGGCAGTGTAGATATTTCCATGTTTATACAGATAGTGGTGTAGATATTTCCATGTTTATACAGATAGCGGTGCAGGTATTTCCATGTGTATAGAGATAGCGGTGTAGACATTTCCTTGTTTATACAGATGGCTTTGAAGATATTTCCTTGTGTATACAGATTGCAATGTAGATATTTCCAGGTTTATACAGATGACTGTGTAGATATTTTCATGTTTTTACACATGGCGGTGTTGATATTTCCATGTTTATACAGATACGGTGTCACTATTTCTATGTTTATGCAGACAGCAGTGTAGATATTTCCATGTTTATAGAGATAGCTGTGTAGGTTTTCCCATGTTTGTACAGATAGCGGTGTAGATATTTCCTTGTTTATACAGATGACAGTGTAGTTATTTCCATGGTTATACAGATAGTGGTGTAGACGTTTCCATGTTTATACAGATGACTGTGTAGTTATTTCCATGTTTATACAGGTGGTGGTGTAGATATTTCCATGTATATGGAGTTACCCATGTAGATATTTCAATGTTTATAAAGATAGCGGTGTAGGCATTTCCATGTTTAAAGAGATAGCGTTGTAGGTATTTCAATATTTATAGAGATAGCGGTGTAGATATTTCCATGTTTATACAGATAGCGGTGTAGACATTTCCATGTTTATACAGATCGTGGTGTAGATATTTCCATGTTTATAGAGATAGCTGTGTAGATATTTCCATGTTTATACAGATAGCGGTGTAGATATTTCCATGTTTGTACAGATCGTGGTGTAGATATTTCCATGTTTATGCAGATCGCGGTGTAGATATTTCCATGTTTATACAGATAGCGGTGAAGGTATTTCCATGTTTTTACAGATATTGCTGTAGACATTTCCATGTTTATACAGAAATCGATGAAGATATTTCCATGTTTATAAAGATAGCGGTGTAGATATTTCCATGTTTATACAGATAGCGGTGTAGATATTTCAATGTTTATACAAAGAAAGGTGTAGATATTTCCATGTTTATACAGATTGCGGTGTAGCTAATTCCATGTTTATAGAGATAGCGGTGAAGATATTTCCATGCTTATACAGATAGCTGTGTAGTTATTTCCATGTGTATACAGATGGCAGTGTAGATATTTCCATGTTTATACAGATGGCAGTGCAGATATTTCCATGTTTATACAGATAGCAGTGTCAATATTTCCATGTTTATGGAGACAGCTGTGTTGATATTTCCATGTTTATACATAGGGCAGTGTAGATATTTCCATGTTTATACAGATAGTGGTGTAGATATTTCCAAGTTTATAGAGGCAGAGGTGTAGATATTTCCATGTTTATGCAGATCTCTGTGTAGATATTTCCATCTTTCTACAGATGACACTGTACATGTTTCTATGTTTATAGAGTTGGTGGTGAAGATATTTTCATGTTTATACAGATGGCGGTGTTGTTATTTCCATGTTTATGCTGATGGCGGTGGAGATATTTCCATGTTTATCCAGGTAGCGGTGTGGCTATTTCCATATTTATACATATAGCTGTGTAGATATTCCCATGTTTACAGAGATGGCTGAATAGATATTTCCTTGTCTATACAGATGGCTGTGTAGATATTTCCATGTTTATACCGATGGCGTTGTAGATGTTTCCATGTGTATACAGATAGTGGTGTAGATTTTTCAATGTTTATACAGATGTCTGTGTAGGTATTTCCATGTTTATACAGATGGCGGTGTAGAAATTTCCATGTTTATAGAGATAGCCATGTAGATATTTCCATGTTTATACAGATAGCAGTGCAGATATTTCCATGTTTATAAAGATAGCGGTGTAGGCAATTCCATGTTTATAGAGAATAGCGTTATAGGTATTTCAATATTTATAGAGATAGAGTATATATTTCCAAGTTTATTCAGATAGCGGTGTGGATATTTCCATGTATATACAGATAGCTGTGTAGACATTTCCATGCTTTTACAGATCGTGGTGTAGATATTTCCATGTTTATACTGATAGCGGTGTAGATATTTCCATGTTTATACACATAACGGAGTAGATATTTCCATGTTTACGGAGATAGCGGTGTTGATATTTTGATATTTGCACAGATTGTGGTGTAAATGTTTTCATCTTTCACATAAAGCGGTGTATATATTTCCATGTTTACACAGAGATCTGTGTAGATATTTCCATGTTTACACAGATATTGTTGTAGATATTTCCATGATTATACAGATAGCGGTGTAGATATTTCCATGTTTATAAAGATAGCGGTGTAGAGATTTCCATGTTTATACAGTAAGCGGTGTAGATATTTCCATGTTTATACAGATAGTGGTGTAGATATTTCCATGTTTATGAAATTGACTTTGTTGGTATTTCCTTGATTATACATATGGCTGTGTAGATATTTCCATGTATATAGAGATATCCATGTAGGTATTTCCATGTTTATACAGCTAGCGCTGTAGATATTTCCATATTTATACAGATTGTGGTGTAGGTATTTCCATGTTTATGGAGATAGCGGTGTAGATATTTCCATGTTTATACAGATGGTTCTGTTGATATTTCCATGGGTATACAGATGGCAGTGTAGATATTTCCATGTTTATTCAAATGGAGATGTAGATATTTCCATGTTTATACAGATGACTCTGTAGATATTTCCATGTTTTTCCAGATGGAGGTGTAGATATTTCCATGTTTATGCAGATAGCGGTGTGGCTGTTTCCATATTTATACAGATAGCTGTGTAGATATTTCCATGTTTATACAGATGGCTGTGTAGATATTTCCATGTTTATACCGATGGCGTTGTAGATGTTTCCATGTGTATACAGATAGTTGTGTAGATATTTCCATGTTTATACAGATGACTGTGTAGGTATTTCCATGTTTTTATACAGATGGCGGTGTAGATATTTCCATGTTGATAGAGATAGCCATGTAGATATTTCCATGTTTATACAGATAGCAGTGCAGATATTTCCATGTTTATACAGATAGCGGTGCAGATATTTCCATGTTTACAGAGATAGCGGTGTAGATATTTCTATATTTGCGCATATTGTGGTGAAGATATTTCCATTTTTACACAGATAGCGGTGTAGATATTTCCATGTTTACACAGATAACTGTGAAGATATTCCCATGTTTACACAGATAGTGTTGTAGATATTTCCATGTTTATACAGGTTGCGGTGTAGACATTTCCATGTTTACAAAGATAGTGGTGTAGATATTTCCATGGTTATAGAGATAGCGCTTGGGATATTTCCATGTTTATTCAGATAGCGATGTAGATATTCCCATGTTTATACAGATAGCGGTGTAGATATTTCCATATTTATACAGATAGCGTTCGAGCTATTTCTATGTTTATACACATAGCGGTGTAGGTATTTCAATGTTTATAGAGATAGCGTTGTAGATATTTCCATCTTTATTCAGATAGCGGTGGGTATATTTCCATGTTTATACACAAGGCTCTGTTGATATTTCCAAGTTTATAAAGATAGTGGTGTAGATATTTCCATGTTTACAGGTAGCGGTGTACATATTTCCGTGTTTATACAGTTGGCTGTGTAGATATTTCCATGTGTATACAGATGGCAGTGTAGATATTTCCATGTTTATACAGACGGAGGTGTAGGTATTTCCAGGTTTATACAGATGACTCTGTAGATATCTTCATGTTTTTACAGATGGCGGTGTAGATATTTCCATGTTTATACAGATAGCGATGTCGCTATTTCTATGTTTATGCACATAGCAGTGTGGCTATTTCCATGTTTATTGAGATAGCTGTTTAGATATGTCCATGTTTATACAGATAGCGGTGTAGATATTTCCATGTTTATACAGATGGCATTGTAGATATTTCCATGTTTATACAGATAGTGGTGTAGATGTTTCCATGTTTATACAGATGACAGTGTAGGTATTTCCATGTTTATACACTTGGCGGTGTAGATATTTCCATGTTTATAGAGATAGCCATGTAGATATTTCCATGTTTATAAAGATGGCGGTGTAGGCATTTCCATGTTTATAGAGAATAGCTTTGTAGGTATTTCAATATTTATAGAGATAGCATAGTAGATATTTCCAAGTTTATACAGATAGCGGTGTAGACATTACCATCTATATACAGATAGCTGTGTAGACATTTCCATGTTTTTACAGATCGTGGTGTAGATATTTCCATGTTTATACAGATAGCGGTGTAGACATTTCCATGTTTATACACATAACGGGGTAGATATTTCCATGTTTACGGAGATAGCGGTGTAGATATTTTGATATTTGCACAGATTGTGGTGTACATGTTTTCATCTTTCACATAAAGCGGTGTACATATTTCCATCTTTACACAGAGAGCTGTGTAGATATTTCCATGTTTACACAGATATTGTTGTAGATATTTCCATGTTTATACAGATAGTGGTGTAGATATTTCCATGTTTATAAAGATAGCGGTGTTCATATTTCCATGTTTATACAGATAGCGTTTTAGATATTTCCATGTTTACACAGATATTGTTGTAGATATTTCCATGTTTATACAGATGGCGGTGTAGATATTTCCATGTTTATACAGATAACTTTGTAAGTATTTCTATGTTTATACAGATGGCGGTGTAGATATTTCGATGTTTACAGAGATAGCAGTGGAGATATTTCCATGTTTATACAGATAGCGGTGTAGATACTTCCATGTTTATACTGATCGCGGTGTAGATATTTCCATGTTTATAGAGACGGCGGTGTAGATATTTCCATGTTCATAGAGACAGCGGTGTTGATTTTTCCATGTTTATAGAGATAGCTGTGTGGATATTTCCATGTTTATACAGATCCGGGTGTAGATATTTCCATGATTATAGAGATGGCGGTGTAGATATTTCCATGTTTATATGGATCACGGTGTAGATATTTCCATGTTTATACAGATCGCGGTGTATATATTTCCATGTTTATACAGTTCATGGTGTAGATATTTCCATGTTTATACAGATTGCGGTGTTGATATTACCATGTTTATAGGGAGAGCGGTGCAAATATTTCCACATTTATACAGATAGCGGTGTAGTTATTAGCATGTTTATACAGATATCAGTGTAGATATTTCCATGTATAAACAGATGTCTGTGTATATATTTCCATGTTTAAACAGATGGCGGTGTAGATATTTCCTTGGTTATAAAAATAGCGGTGTAGTTATTTCCATGTTTATACAGATAGCGGTTTAAATATTTCCATGTATATGCAGATGGCTGTGTAGATATTTCCATGTTTATACAGATGGCTGTGTATATATTTCCATGTTTATACAGTTGACTTTGTAGGTATTTCCCTGTTTATCCAGATGGCGGTGTAGTTATTTCGATGTTTATTGAGATAGATGTGTACATATTTCCATGTTTAAACAGATAGCGGTGTAGATATTTCCATGTTTATACAGATGGCTGTGTAGATATTTCCATGTTTATACAGATGACTTTGTAGGTATTTCCATGTTTATACAGATGGCGGTGTAGATATTTCCATGTTTATAGAGATAGCTGTGTAGATATATCCATGTTTATACAGACAGCGGTGTAGATATTTCCATGTTTATACAGATCGCGGTGTAGATATTTCCATGTTTATACAGATCGCGGTGTAGATGTTTCCATGTTTATACAGATAGCGGTGTAGGGATTTCCATGTTTATACAGATAGCGGTGTAGATATTTCCATGTTTATAGAAATAGCGGTGTAGGTATTTCCATGTTTATAGACATAGCGGTGTAGATATTTTCATGTTTATATAGATGGCGTTGTAGATATTTCCATGTTTATACCGATAGCGGTGTTGATATTTCCACGTTTATACAGATCGCGATGTATATATTTCCATGTTTATACAGCTCGCGTTGCAGATATTTATATCTTTATGCAGATGGCATTGTAGATATTTCCTTATTCACACAGATGGTGTTGTAGATGTTTCCATGTTTATACAGATGGCGGGTAGTTAGTTCTATGTTTATGGAGATGGCAAAGTAGATATTTCCATGTTTATAGAGATAGCAGTGTAGATATTTACATGTTTATACAGATGGCTGTGTAGATATTTCCATGTGTATACAGATGGCATTGTAGATATTTCCATGTTTATACAGATGACTGTATAGGTATTTCCATGTTTTTACAGATGACAGAGCAGATATTTCCATGTTGATAGAGATAGCGGTGTAGATATTTCCATGTTTGTACAGATGGCAGTGTTGATATTTCCATCTATACACAGATGGCCGTGCAGATATTTCCATGTTTATACAGATGGCAGCATAGATCTTTCCATGGACATGCAGATGGCGGTGTAGATATTTCCATGTTTATACAGATCACGGTCTAGATATTTCCATGTTTATAGAGATAGCAGTGTAGATATTTCCATGTTTATACAGATAGCGGTGTAGATATTTCTATGTTTATACAGGCCGCGGTGTACATATTTCCATGTTTGTACAGATGGCGGTGTTGATATTTCCATCTATACACAGATGACCGTGAAGATATTTCCATGTTTATACAGATGGCGGCACAGATATTTCTTTAGATATGTAGATGGCGGTGTAGATATTTCCATGTATATAGAGATAGTGGTGTAGTTATTTCCATGTTTATATAGAGAGCGGTGTAGATATTTCCATGTATGAACACATGGCTGTGTAGATATTTCCATGTTTATACAGATGGCGGTGTAGATATTTCCATGTTTATACAGATAACTTTGTAAGTATTTCTATGTTTATACAGATGGCGGTGTAGTTATTTCGATGTTTATAGAGATAGCAGTGGAGATATTTCCATGTTTATACAGATAGCGGTGTAGTTATTTCCATGTTTATATAGATAGCGGTGTAGATATTTCCATGTATATACACATGGCTGTGTAGATTTTTCCAAGTTTATACAGATGGCGGTGTAGATATTTCCATGTTTATACAGATAAGTTTGTAAGTATTTCCATGTTTATACACATGGCGGTGTAGATATTTGGATGTTTATAGAGATAGCAGTGGAGATGTTTCCATGTTTATACAGATAGCGGTGTAGATATTTCCATGTTCATAGAGATAGCGCTGTTGATTTTTCCATGTTTATAGAGACAGCTGTGTGGATATTTCCATGTTTATACAGATCCGGGTGTAGATATTTCCATGTTTATAGAGATGGCGGTGTAGATATTTCCATGTTTATATAGATCACGGTGTAGATATTTCCATGTTTATACAGATCGCGGTGTAGACATTTCCATGTTTATACAGATCATGGTGCAGATATTTCCATGTTTATACAGATCGCGGTGTTGATATTACCATGTTTATAGGGAGAGAGGTGCACATATTTCCACATTTATACAGATAGCGGTGTAGTTATTAGCATGTTTATACAGAAAGCGGTGTAGATATTTCCATGTATAAACAGATGTCTGTGTATATATTTCCATGTTTAAACAGATGGCGGTGAAGATATTTCCTTGTTTATACAAATAGCGGTGTAGTTATTTCCATGTTTATAGAGATAGCGGTGTAGATATTTCCATGTATATACAAATGGCTGTGTACATATTTCCATGTTTATAAAGATGGCTGTGTAGGTATTTCCATGTTTATACAGATGGCATTGTAGATATTTCCATGTTTATACAGATGGTGGTGTAGATATTTCCATGTTTATACATATGACTGTATAGTTATTTCCATGTTTTTACAGATGGTATTGTAGGTATTTCCATGTTTATAGAGATAGCAGTGTAGATATTTCCATGTTTATACAGATGGCGGTGTAGATATTTCCATATTTATAGAGATAACTGTGTAGATATTTCCATGTTTATACAGATAGCGGTGTAAATATTTCCATGTTTATACAGATCATGGTGAAGATATTTCTATGTTTATAAAGATAGCGGTGTAGATATTTCAATGTTTATACAGATAGCGGTGTCGATATTTCCATGTTTATACAGACCGCGGTGCAGATATTTCCCTGATTATACAGATAGCGGTGCAGATGTTTCCATGTTTGTACAGATGGCGGTGTTGATACTTCCATCTACACACAGATGACCGTGTAGATATTCCAATGTTTATACAGATGGCGGCACAGATATTTCTATGTATAAGTAGATGGCGTTGTAGATATTTCCATGTTTATACAGATAGCGGTGTAAATATTTCCACGTTTATACAGATCATGGTGTAGATATTTCCATGTTTATAGAGATAGCGGTGTAGATATTTCCATGTTTATACAGAGAACTTTGTAAGTATTTTCATGTTTATACAGATGGCGGTGAAGATATTTCGATGTTTATAGAGATAGCAGTGGAGATATTTCCATGTTTACACAGATAGCGGAGTAGATATTTCCATGTTCATAGAGATAGCGGTGTTGATTTTTCCATGTTTATAGAGATAGCTTTGTGGAAATTTCCATGTTTATACAGATAGGGGTGTAGATATTTCCATGTTTATAGAGATGGCGGTGTAGATATTTCCATGTTCATAGAGATAGCGGTGTTGATTTTTCCATGTTTATAGAGATAGCTGTGTGGATATTTCCATGTTTATACAGATAGGGGTGTAGATATTTCCATGTTTATAGAGATGGCGGTGTAGATATTTCCATGTTTATACAGATCACGGTGTAGATATTTCCATGTTTATAGAGATGGTGGTGTAGATATTTCCATGTTTATACAGATAACTTTGTAAGTATTTCCATGTTTATACAGATGGCGGTGAAGATATTTCGATGTTTATAGAGATAGCAGTGGAGATATTTCCATGTTTATACAGATAGCGGTGTAGATATTTCCATGTTCATAGAGATAGCGGTGTTGATTTTTCCATGTTTATAGAGATAGCTTTGTGGATATTTCCATGTTTATACAAATAGGGGTGTAGATATTTCCATGTTTATAGAGATGGCGGTGTAGATATTTCCATGTTCATAGAGATAGCGGTGTTGATTTTTCCATGTTTATAGAGATAGCTGTGTGGACATTTCCATGTTTATACAGATAGCGGTGTAGATATTTCCATGTTTGTACAGATCGTGGTGTAGATATTTCCATGTTTATGCAGATCGCGGTGTAGATATTTCCATGTTTATACAGATAGCGGTGAAGGTATTTCCATGTTTTTACAGATATTGCTGTAGACATTTCCATGTTTATACAGAAATCGATGAAGATATTTCCATGTTTATAAAGATAGCGGTGTAGATATTTCCATGTTTATACAGATAGCGGTGTAGATATTTCAATGTTTATACAAAGAAAGGTGTAGATATTTCCATGTTTATACAGATTGCGGTGTAGCTAATTCCATGTTTATAGAGATAGCGGTGAAGATATTTCCATGCTTATACAGATAGCTGTGTAGTTATTTCCATGTGTATACAGATGGCAGTGTAGATATTTCCATGTTTATACAGATGGCAGTGCAGATATTTCCATGTTTATACAGATAGCAGTGTCAATATTTCCATGTTTATGGAGACAGCTGTGTTGATATTTCCATGTTTATACATAGGGCAGTGTAGATATTTCCATGTTTATACAGATAGTGGTGTAGATATTTCCAAGTTTATAGAGGCAGAGGTGTAGATATTTCCATGTTTATGCAGATCTCTGTGTAGATATTTCCATCTTTCTACAGATGACACTGTACATGTTTCTATGTTTATAGAGTTGGTGGTGAAGATATTTTCATGTTTATACAGATGGCGGTGTTGTTATTTCCATGTTTATGCTGATGGCGGTGGAGATATTTCCATGTTTATCCAGGTAGCGGTGTGGCTATTTCCATATTTATACATATAGCTGTGTAGATATTCCCATGTTTACAGAGATGGCTGAATAGATATTTCCTTGTCTATACAGATGGCTGTGTAGATATTTCCATGTTTATACCGATGGCGTTGTAGATGTTTCCATGTGTATACAGATAGTGGTGTAGATTTTTCAATGTTTATACAGATGTCTGTGTAGGTATTTCCATGTTTATACAGATGGCGGTGTAGAAATTTCCATGTTTATAGAGATAGCCATGTAGATATTTCCATGTTTATACAGATAGCAGTGCAGATATTTCCATGTTTATAAAGATAGCGGTGTAGGCAATTCCATGTTTATAGAGAATAGCGTTATAGGTATTTCAATATTTATAGAGATAGAGTATATATTTCCAAGTTTATTCAGATAGCGGTGTGGATATTTCCATGTATATACAGATAGCTGTGTAGACATTTCCATGCTTTTACAGATCGTGGTGTAGATATTTCCATGTTTATACTGATAGCGGTGTAGATATTTCCATGTTTATACACATAACGGAGTAGATATTTCCATGTTTACGGAGATAGCGGTGTTGATATTTTGATATTTGCACAGATTGTGGTGTAAATGTTTTCATCTTTCACATAAAGCGGTGTATATATTTCCATGTTTACACAGAGATCTGTGTAGATATTTCCATGTTTACACAGATATTGTTGTAGATATTTCCATGATTATACAGATAGCGGTGTAGATATTTCCATGTTTATAAAGATAGCGGTGTAGAGATTTCCATGTTTATACAGTAAGCGGTGTAGATATTTCCATGTTTATACAGATAGTGGTGTAGATATTTCCATGTTTATGAAATTGACTTTGTTGGTATTTCCTTGATTATACATATGGCTGTGTAGATATTTCCATGTATATAGAGATATCCATGTAGGTATTTCCATGTTTATACAGCTAGCGCTGTAGATATTTCCATATTTATACAGATTGTGGTGTAGGTATTTCCATGTTTATGGAGATAGCGGTGTAGATATTTCCATGTTTATACAGATGGTTCTGTTGATATTTCCATGGGTATACAGATGGCAGTGTAGATATTTCCATGTTTATTCAAATGGAGATGTAGATATTTCCATGTTTATACAGATGACTCTGTAGATATTTCCATGTTTTTCCAGATGGAGGTGTAGATATTTCCATGTTTATGCAGATAGCGGTGTGGCTGTTTCCATATTTATACAGATAGCTGTGTAGATATTTCCATGTTTATACAGATGGCTGTGTAGATATTTCCATGTTTATACCGATGGCGTTGTAGATGTTTCCATGTGTATACAGATAGTTGTGTAGATATTTCCATGTTTATACAGATGACTGTGTAGGTATTTCCATGTTTTTATACAGATGGCGGTGTAGATATTTCCATGTTGATAGAGATAGCCATGTAGATATTTCCATGTTTATACAGATAGCAGTGCAGATATTTCCATGTTTATACAGATAGCGGTGCAGATATTTCCATGTTTACAGAGATAGCGGTGTAGATATTTCTATATTTGCGCATATTGCGGTGAAGATATTTCCATTTTTACACAGATAGCGGTGTAGATATTTCCATGTTTACACAGATAACTGTGAAGATATTCCCATGTTTACACAGATAGTGTTGTAGATATTTCCATGTTTATACAGGTTGCGGTGTAGACATTTCCATGTTTACAAAGATAGTGGTGTAGATATTTCCATGGTTATAGAGATAGCGCTTGGGATATTTCCATGTTTATTCAGATAGCGATGTAGATATTCCCATGTTTATACAGATAGCGGTGTAGATATTTCCATATTTATACAGATAGCGTTCGAGCTATTTCTATGTTTATACACATAGCGGTGTAGGTATTTCAATGTTTATAGAGATAGCGTTGTAGATATTTCCATCTTTATTCAGATAGCGGTGGGTATATTTCCATGTTTATACACAAGGCTCTGTTGATATTTCCAAGTTTATAAAGATAGTGGTGTAGATATTTCCATGTTTACAGGTAGCGGTGTACATATTTCCGTGTTTATACAGTTGGCTGTGTAGATATTTCCATGTGTATACAGATGGCAGTGTAGATATTTCCATGTTTATACAGACGGAGGTGTAGGTATTTCCAGGTTTATACAGATGACTCTGTAGATATCTTCATGTTTTTACAGATGGCGGTGTAGATATTTCCATGTTTATACAGATAGCGATGTCGCTATTTCTATGTTTATGCACATAGCAGTGTGGCTATTTCCATGTTTATTGAGATAGCTGTTTAGATATGTCCATGTTTATACAGATAGCGGTGTAGATATTTCCATGTTTATACAGATGGCATTGTAGATATTTCCATGTTTATACAGATAGTGGTGTAGATGTTTCCATGTTTATACAGATGACAGTGTAGGTATTTCCATGTTTATACACTTGGCGGTGTAGATATTTCCATGTTTATAGAGATAGCCATGTAGATATTTCCATGTTTATAAAGATGGCGGTGTAGGCATTTCCATGTTTATAGAGAATAGCTTTGTAGGTATTTCAATATTTATAGAGATAGCATAGTAGATATTTCCAAGTTTATACAGATAGCGGTGTAGACATTACCATCTATATACAGATAGCTGTGTAGACATTTCCATGTTTTTACAGATCGTGGTGTAGATATTTCCATGTTTATACAGATAGCGGTGTAGACATTTCCATGTTTATACACATAACGGGGTAGATATTTCCATGTTTACGGAGATAGCGGTGTAGATATTTTGATATTTGCACAGATTGTGGTGTACATGTTTTCATCTTTCACATAAAGCGGTGTACATATTTCCATCTTTACACAGAGAGCTGTGTAGATATTTCCATGTTTACACAGATATTGTTGTAGATATTTCCATGTTTATACAGATAGTGGTGTAGATATTTCCATGTTTATAAAGATAGCGGTGTTCATATTTCCATGTTTATACAGATAGCGTTTTAGATATTTCCATGTTTACACAGATATTGTTGTAGATATTTCCATGTTTATACAGATGGCGGTGTAGATATTTCCATGTTTATACAGATAACTTTGTAAGTATTTCTATGTTTATACAGATGGCGGTGTAGATATTTCGATGTTTACAGAGATAGCAGTGGAGATATTTCCATGTTTATACAGATAGCGGTGTAGATACTTCCATGTTTATACTGATCGCGGTGTAGATATTTCCATGTTTATAGAGACGGCGGTGTAGATATTTCCATGTTCATAGAGACAGCGGTGTTGATTTTTCCATGTTTATAGAGATAGCTGTGTGGATATTTCCATGTTTATACAGATCCGGGTGTAGATATTTCCATGATTATAGAGATGGCGGTGTAGATATTTCCATGTTTATATGGATCACGGTGTAGATATTTCCATGTTTATACAGATCGCGGTGTATATATTTCCATGTTTATACAGTTCATGGTGTAGATATTTCCATGTTTATACAGATTGCGGTGTTGATATTACCATGTTTATAGGGAGAGCGGTGCAAATATTTCCACATTTATACAGATAGCGGTGTAGTTATTAGCATGTTTATACAGATATCAGTGTAGATATTTCCATGTATAAACAGATGTCTGTGTATATATTTCCATGTTTAAACAGATGGCGGTGTAGATATTTCCTTGGTTATAAAAATAGCGGTGTAGTTATTTCCATGTTTATACAGATAGCGGTTTAAATATTTCCATGTATATGCAGATGGCTGTGTAGATATTTCCATGTTTATACAGATGGCTGTGTATATATTTCCATGTTTATACAGTTGACTTTGTAGGTATTTCCCTGTTTATCCAGATGGCGGTGTAGTTATTTCGATGTTTATTGAGATAGATGTGTACATATTTCCATGTTTAAACAGATAGCGGTGTAGATATTTCCATGTTTATACAGATGGCTGTGTAGATATTTCCATGTTTATACAGATGACTTTGTAGGTATTTCCATGTTTATACAGATGGCGGTGTAGATATTTCCATGTTTATAGAGATAGCTGTGTAGATATATCCATGTTTATACAGACAGCGGTGTAGATATTTCCATGTTTATACAGATCGCGGTGTAGATATTTCCATGTTTATACAGATCGCGGTGTAGATGTTTCCATGTTTATACAGATAGCGGTGTAGGGATTTCCATGTTTATACAGATAGCGGTGTAGATATTTCCATGTTTATAGAAATAGCGGTGTAGGTATTTCCATGTTTATAGACATAGCGGTGTAGATATTTTCATGTTTATATAGATGGCGTTGTAGATATTTCCATGTTTATACCGATAGCGGTGTTGATATTTCCACGTTTATACAGATCGCGATGTATATATTTCCATGTTTATACAGCTCGCGTTGCAGATATTTATATCTTTATGCAGATGGCATTGTAGATATTTCCTTATTCACACAGATGGTGTTGTAGATGTTTCCATGTTTATACAGATGGCGGGTAGTTAGTTCTATGTTTATGGAGATGGCAAAGTAGATATTTCCATGTTTATAGAGATAGCAGTGTAGATATTTACATGTTTATACAGATGGCTGTGTAGATATTTCCATGTGTATACAGATGGCATTGTAGATATTTCCATGTTTATACAGATGACTGTATAGGTATTTCCATGTTTTTACAGATGACAGAGCAGATATTTCCATGTTGATAGAGATAGCGGTGTAGATATTTCCATGTTTGTACAGATGGCAGTGTTGATATTTCCATCTATACACAGATGGCCGTGCAGATATTTCCATGTTTATACAGATGGCAGCATAGATCTTTCCATGGACATGCAGATGGCGGTGTAGATATTTCCATGTTTATACAGATCACGGTCTAGATATTTCCATGTTTATAGAGATAGCAGTGTAGATATTTCCATGTTTATACAGATAGCGGTGTAGATATTTCTATGTTTATACAGGCCGCGGTGTACATATTTCCATGTTTGTACAGATGGCGGTGTTGATATTTCCATCTATACACAGATGACCGTGAAGATATTTCCATGTTTATACAGATGGCGGCACAGATATTTCTTTAGATATGTAGATGGCGGTGTAGATATTTCCATGTATATAGAGATAGTGGTGTAGTTATTTCCATGTTTATATAGAGAGCGGTGTAGATATTTCCATGTATGAACACATGGCTGTGTAGATATTTCCATGTTTATACAGATGGCGGTGTAGATATTTCCATGTTTATACAGATAACTTTGTAAGTATTTCTATGTTTATACAGATGGCGGTGTAGTTATTTCGATGTTTATAGAGATAGCAGTGGAGATATTTCCATGTTTATACAGATAGCGGTGTAGTTATTTCCATGTTTATATAGATAGCGGTGTAGATATTTCCATGTATATACACATGGCTGTGTAGATTTTTCCAAGTTTATACAGATGGCGGTGTAGATATTTCCATGTTTATACAGATAAGTTTGTAAGTATTTCCATGTTTATACACATGGCGGTGTAGATATTTGGATGTTTATAGAGATAGCAGTGGAGATGTTTCCATGTTTATACAGATAGCGGTGTAGATATTTCCATGTTCATAGAGATAGCGCTGTTGATTTTTCCATGTTTATAGAGACAGCTGTGTGGATATTTCCATGTTTATACAGATCCGGGTGTAGATATTTCCATGTTTATAGAGATGGCGGTGTAGATATTTCCATGTTTATATAGATCACGGTGTAGATATTTCCATGTTTATACAGATCGCGGTGTAGACATTTCCATGTTTATACAGATCATGGTGCAGATATTTCCATGTTTATACAGATCGCGGTGTTGATATTACCATGTTTATAGGGAGAGAGGTGCACATATTTCCACATTTATACAGATAGCGGTGTAGTTATTAGCATGTTTATACAGAAAGCGGTGTAGATATTTCCATGTATAAACAGATGTCTGTGTATATATTTCCATGTTTAAACAGATGGCGGTGAAGATATTTCCTTGTTTATACAAATAGCGGTGTAGTTATTTCCATGTTTATAGAGATAGCGGTGTAGATATTTCCATGTATATACAAATGGCTGTGTACATATTTCCATGTTTATAAAGATGGCTGTGTAGGTATTTCCATGTTTATACAGATGGCATTGTAGATATTTCCATGTTTATACAGATGGTGGTGTAGATATTTCCATGTTTATACATATGACTGTATAGTTATTTCCATGTTTTTACAGATGGTATTGTAGGTATTTCCATGTTTATAGAGATAGCAGTGTAGATATTTCCATGTTTATACAGATGGCGGTGTAGATATTTCCATATTTATAGAGATAACTGTGTAGATATTTCCATGTTTATACAGATAGCGGTGTAAATATTTCCATGTTTATACAGATCATGGTGAAGATATTTCTATGTTTATAAAGATAGCGGTGTAGATATTTCAATGTTTATACAGATAGCGGTGTCGATATTTCCATGTTTATACAGACCGCGGTGCAGATATTTCCCTGATTATACAGATAGCGGTGCAGATGTTTCCATGTTTGTACAGATGGCGGTGTTGATACTTCCATCTACACACAGATGACCGTGTAGATATTCCAATGTTTATACAGATGGCGGCACAGATATTTCTATGTATAAGTAGATGGCGTTGTAGATATTTCCATGTTTATACAGATAGCGGTGTAAATATTTCCACGTTTATACAGATCATGGTGTAGATATTTCCATGTTTATAGAGATAGCGGTGTAGATATTTCCATGTTTATACAGAGAACTTTGTAAGTATTTTCATGTTTATACAGATGGCGGTGAAGATATTTCGATGTTTATAGAGATAGCAGTGGAGATATTTCCATGTTTACACAGATAGCGGAGTAGATATTTCCATGTTCATAGAGATAGCGGTGTTGATTTTTCCATGTTTATAGAGATAGCTTTGTGGAAATTTCCATGTTTATACAGATAGGGGTGTAGATATTTCCATGTTTATAGAGATGGCGGTGTAGATATTTCCATGTTCATAGAGATAGCGGTGTTGATTTTTCCATGTTTATAGAGATAGCTGTGTGGATATTTCCATGTTTATACAGATAGGGGTGTAGATATTTCCATGTTTATAGAGATGGCGGTGTAGATATTTCCATGTTTATACAGATCACGGTGTAGATATTTCCATGTTTATAGAGATGGTGGTGTAGATATTTCCATGTTTATACAGATAACTTTGTAAGTATTTCCATGTTTATACAGATGGCGGTGAAGATATTTCGATGTTTATAGAGATAGCAGTGGAGATATTTCCATGTTTATACAGATAGCGGTGTAGATATTTCCATGTTCATAGAGATAGCGGTGTTGATTTTTCCATGTTTATAGAGATAGCTTTGTGGATATTTCCATGTTTATACAAATAGGGGTGTAGATATTTCCATGTTTATAGAGATGGCGGTGTAGATATTTCCATGTTCATAGAGATAGCGGTGTTGATTTTTCCATGTTTATAGAGATAGCTGTGTGGACATTTCCATGTTTACACAGATAGGGGTGTAGATATTTCCATGTTTATAGAGATGGCGGTGTATATATTTCCATGTTTATACAGATCACGGTGTAGATATTTCCATGTTTATACAGATCGCGGTGTAGATATTTCCATGTTTATGCAGATCATCGTGTAGATATTTCCATGTTTATACAGATCGCGGTGTTGATATTACCATGTTTATAGGGATAGCGGTGGAAACATTTCCACATTTATACAGATGGCGGTGTAGTTATTAGCATGTTTATACAGATAGCGGTGTAGATATTTACATTTATATACAGATGGCTGTGTAGGTATTTCCATGTTTATACAGATGGCTGTGTACATATTTCCATGTTTATACAGATGACTTTGTAGGTATTTCCATGTTTATACAGATGGCGGTGTAGATATTTCCATGTTTATAGACATAGCTGTGTAGATATTTCCATGTTTATACAGATAGCGGTGTAGATATTTCCATGTTTATACAGATACCGGTGTAGATATTTCCATGTTTACACAGATCGCGGTGTAGATATATCCATGTTTATGCAGATCGCAGTGTAGATATTTCCATGTTTGTACAGATAGCGGTGTAGATATTTCCACGTTTATACAGATAGCGCAGTAGTTATTTCCATGTTTATACCGATGGCAGTGTAGATATTTCCATGTTTATAGGGATGGCGGTGCAAATATTTCCACATTTATACAGATAGCGGTGTAGTTATTATCATGTTTATACAGATTGCGGTGTAGAGATTTCCATGTATAAACAGATGTCTGTGTATATATTTCCATGTTTAAACAGATGGCGGTGTAGATATTTCCTTGTTTATACAAATAGCGGTGTAGTTATTTCCATGTTTATACAGATAGCGGTGTAGATATTTCCATGTATATACAGATGTCTGTGTAGATATTTCCATGTTTATACAGATGACTGTGTAGATATTTCCATGTTTATACAGTTGACTTTGTAGGTATTTCCATGTTTATACAGATGGCGGTGTAAATATTTCCATGTTAATAGACATAGCTCTGTAGATATTTCCATGTTTATACAGATAGCGGTGTAGATATTTCCATGTTTATTCAGATCCCGGTGTAGATATTTCCATGTTTATACAGATCACGGTGTAGATATTTCCATGTTTATACAGATCTCAGTGTAGATATTTCGATGTTTATACAGATAGTGGTGTAGATATTTCCATGTTTATACAGATAGCGCTGTAGATATTTCCAAGTTTATACAGATGGCGGTGTATATATTTCCATGTTTATAGAGATGGCGGTGTAGATATTTCCATGTTAATAGATATAGCCGTGTAGATATATCCATGTGCATGGAGATAGCAGTGAGGATATCTCCATGTTTATATAGATAGCAGTGTAGATATTTTCATTTTTATAGAGATAGCGGTTTAGATATTTCATATTTATACAGATAGCGGTGTTGATATTTCCATGTTTATGCAGATAGCGGTGTAGATATTTCCATGTTTATTCAGATGACTGTGTAGGTATTTCCATGTTTTTACAGATGGCAGTGTAGATGTTTCAATGTTTAAGGAGATGGCGCTGTAGATATTTACAAGTTTATACAGATAACGGTGGAGATGTTTCCATGTTTATACAGACAGCAGTGGTGATATTTCCATGTTTATACACATAGCGTTGTACATATTTCCATGTTTATAGAGACAGCGGTGTAGGTATTTCCATGCTTATACAGATAGCGGTGCAGATATTTCCATGTTTATACAGATGCCTATGCAGATATTTCCATATTTATACAGAGGGCTGTGTAGGTATTTCTATGTTTATACAGATGGCAGTGTACATATTTCCATGTTCCTACACATGACTGTGTAGTTATTTCCATGTTTATACAGACGGCTTTGTAGATATTTCCATGTTTATAGAGATAGCGGTGCAGATAATTCCATGTTTATACAGATAGCAGTGTATATATTTCGATGTTTATACAGATCGTGGTGTAGATATTTCCATGTTTATGCAGATAACGGTGTAGATATTTCCATGTTTGTACAGACCGCAGTGTAGATATTTCCATGTTTATAGAGATAGCAGTGAAGATATTTCCATTTTTGTACCGATGGCGGTGTTGATGTTTCCATCTATACACAGATTGCCGTTTAGGTATTTCCTTGTGTATAAAGATGGCATTGTAGATATTTCCATGTTTATACAGATGGTGGTGTAGATATTTCCATCTTTACACAGATGACTGTATAGGTATTTCCATGTTTATACAGATGGCGGTGTAGATATTTCCATGTTTATAGAGATAGCGGTGTAGATATTTCAATATTTATACAGATAACGGTGTAGAAATTTCCATGTGTATACAGTTAGCGGTGTAAATATTTCCATGTTTATACAGATCACGGTGTGGATATTTCCATGTTTATAGAGATAGCGGTGTAGATATTTCCATGTTTATACAGATAGCGGTGTAGATATTTCCATGTTTATATAGACCGCGGTGTAGATATTTCCATGTTTGTACAGATGGCGGTGTTGATATTTCCATCTATACACAGATGACCGTGTAGATATTTCCATGTTTATACAGATGGCGGCGCAGATATTTCTATGGATATGTAGATGGCGGTGTAGATATTTCCATGTATATAGAGATAGCGGTGTAGTTATTTCCATGTTTAAATAGAGAGCGGTGTACATATTTCCATGTATGTACACATGGCTCTGTAGATATTTCTATGTTTATACAGATGGCGGTGTAGATATTGCCATGTTTATACAGATAACTTTGTAAGTATTTCCATGTTTATACAGATGGCAGTGTAGATATTTTGATGTTTATAGAGATAGTAGTGGAGATATTTCCATGTTTATACAGATAGCGGTGTAGTTAATTCCATGTTTATATAGATAGTGGTGTAGATATTCCCATGTATATACACATGGTTGTTTAGATATTTCCATGTTTATACAGATGGCGGTGTAGATATTTCCATGTATATGCAGATAACTTTGTAAGTATTTCCATGTTTATACAGATGGCGGTGTCGATATTTTGATGTTTATACAGATAGCAGTGTAGATATTTCCATGTTTATACTGATCGCGGTGTAGATATTTCCATGTTTATAGAGATGGCGGTGTAGATATTTCCATGTTCATAGAGAGAGCGGTGTTGATTTTTCCATGTTTATAGTGATAGCGGTGTTCATATCTCCATGTTTATACAGAGAGGGGTGTAGATATTTCCATGTTTATAGAGATGGCGGTGTAGGTATTTCCATGTTTGTATAGATCACGGTGTAGATATTTTCATGTTTATACAAATCATGGTGTAGATATTTCCTCGTTCATGCAGATAGCGGTGTAGATGTTTCCATGTCTATACAGATAGCGGTGGAGGTATTTCCATGTTTATAGAGATAGATGTGTAGATATTTCCATGTTTATACACATAGCGGTGTAGATATTTCCATGTTTATACTAATCGCGGTGTAGATATTTCCATGTTTATACAGACAGCAGTGTTGATATTTCCATGTTTATACACATAGCGGTGCACATATTTCCATGTTTATAGAGACAGCGTTGTAGGTATTTCCATGTTCATACAGATAGCGGTGCAGATATTTCCATGTTTATACAGATGCCTATGCAGATATTTCCATATTTATACAGAGTGCTGTGTAGATATTTCCATGTTTATACAGATAGCAGTGTAGATTTTTCCATATTCCTACACGTGACTGTGTAGGTATTTCGATGTTTATACAGATGGCTTTGTAGATATTTCCATGTTTATAGAGATAGCGGTGCAGGTATTTCCATGTTTATACAATAAGCGGTGTAAATATTTCCATGTTTAAACAGATCGTGGTGTAGATATTTCCATGTTTATACAGATACCGGTGTAGATATTTCCATGTTTGTACAGACCGCAGTGTAGCTATTTCCATGTTTATAGAGATAGCGGTGTAGATATTTCCAAGTTTGTACAGATGGCGTTGTTGACATTTCCATCTATACACAGATTGCCGTGTAGGTATTTCCATGTGTATACAGATGGCAATGTAGATATTTCCATGGATATACAGATGGTGGTGTAAATATTTCCATGTTTATACAGATGACTGTATAGGTATTTCCATGTTTTTACAGATGGCATTGTAGATATTTCCATGTTTATAGAGATAGCAGTGTAGATATTTCCATGTTTATACAGATGGCGGTGTAGATATTTCCATGTTTATAGAGATAGCGGTGTAGATATTTCCATATTTATACAGATCACGGTGTAGATATTTCCATGTTTATAGAGATAGCGGTGTAGATGTTTCAATGTTTATACAGATATCGGTGTAGATATTTCCATGTTTATACTGACCGCGGTGTACATATTTCCATATTTATACAGATAGCGTTGCAGATAATTCCATGTTTGTACAGATGGCGGTGTTGATATTTCCATCTATGCACAGATGACCGTGTAGATATTTCCATGTTTATACAGATGGCGGCACAAATATTTCTATGGATATGTAGATGGCGGTGTAAATATTTCCATGTTTATACAGATAGCGGTGTAGTTATTTCCATGTTTATATAGATAGCGGTGTAGATATTTCCATGTATATACACATGGCTGTGTAGATATTTCCATGTTTATACAGATGGCGGTGAAGATATTTCCATTTTTATACAGATAACTTTGTAAGTATTTCTATGTTTATACAGCTGGCGGTGTAGATATATCAATGTTTATAGACCTAGCAGTGTAGATATGTCCATGTTTATACAGATAGCGTTGTAGATATTTCCATGTATAAACAGATGTCTGTGTATATATTTCCATGTTTAAACAGATGGCGGTGTAGATATTTCCTGGTTTATACAAATAGCGGTGTAGTTATTTCCATGTTTATACAGATAGCGGTGTAGATATTTCCATGTTTATAGAGATAGCGGTGTAGATACATCCATGTTTCTGAAGATTGCGGTGTAGACATTTTCAGGTTTATAGAGATGGCAGTGTAGATATTTCCTTGTTTATACAGACAGCGTTGTACATATTTCCATGTTTATACAGATATCGGTGTAGATATTTCCATGTTTTATACAGATCGTGGTGTAGATATTTCCATGTTTACACACATAGCGTTGTAGATATTTCCATGTTTATACAGATTGCGGTGTAGATATGTCCATGTTTATACAGAAAGCGGTGTAGATATTTTCATGTCTATACAGATAGCCGTGGAGATATTTCCATGTTTATAGAGTCTGCGGTATAGATATTTACATGTTTATACAGAGAGCAGTGTAGATAATTCCATGTTTACAGAGATATCAGTGTAGATATTTCCATCTTTGCACAGATTGCTGTGTAGATATTTCCATTTTTTCACAGATAGTTGTGTAGATATTTCCATGTTTACACAGATAGCGTTGTAGATATTTCCATGTTTATACAGATAGCGGTGTAGATATTTCCATGTTTATACAGATAGCGGTCTAGATATTTCCATGTTTATACAGGTAGCCGTGGAGATATATCCCTGTTTATACAGATAGCGATGTAGATATTTCCATGTTTGTACAGATGGCTGTGTAGATATTTCCATGTGTGTACAGATGGCAGTGTAGATATTTCCATGTTTATACAGATGGCGCTGTAGATAATTCCATGTTTATACAGATGGCAGTGTAGATATTTCCAAGTTTATACAGATATCGGTGTTGGTATTTCCATGTTTACAGAGATAGCGGTGTAGGTATTTCCATCTTTGCACAGATTGGGGTGTAGTTATTGACAAATTTACACAGATAGCGGTGTAGATATTTCCAAGTTTACACAGATAGCTGTGTAGATATTTCCATGTTTACAAAGATAGCATTGTAGATATTTCCGTGTTTATACAGATTGCGGTGTAGTTATTTCCATGTGGATACAGACAGCGGTGTAGATATTTCCATGTTTATTCAGATGGCAGTGTAGATATTTCCATGTTTATACAGATAACGGTGTAGATATTTCCATGTTTACAGAGATAGCGGAGTAGTTATTTCCATCTTTGCACAGATAGCGGTGAAGATATTTCCAAGTTTACTCAGATAGCTTTGTAGATATTTCCATGTTTACAGATAAAGCATTGTAGATATTTCCGTGTTTATACAGATTGCGGTGTAGTTATTTCCATGTGGATACAGATAGCGGTGTAGATATTTCCATGTTCATACAGGTAGCGGTGTAGAAATTCCCATGTTTATACAGATCGCTTTGTAGTCATACCCATTTTTCTACACATGTCAGTGTAGATATTTCCAAGTTTATACAGATGGCAGTGTAGATATTTCCATGTTTATACAGATGTCTGTGTAGATATTTCCATGTTTATTCAGATGGCGGTGTAGATATTTACATGTTTATAGAGATGGCGGTGTAGTTATTTCTATGTTTATAGAGATAGCGGTGTAAATATCTCCATGTTTATAGAGATGGTGGTGTAAGTATTTTCATGTTTATAGAGATAACGGTGTAGATATTTCCTTGTTTATACAGAAAACGGTGTTGAAATTTCCATGTTTATACAGATATCGGTGTAGATATTTCCATGTTTATACAGATGGCAGTGAAGATATTTCCATGTTTATACAGATAGTGGTGTAGATATATCCATGTTTTTAGAGATGGCGGTGTAGATACATCCATGTTTCTGAAGATGGCGGTGTAGATCTTTTCATGTTTATAGAGATGTCGGTGAAGATATTTCCATGTTTATACAGATGTCTGTGTAGACATTTCCATGTTTATGCAGATAGCGGTGTAGATATTTCCATGTTCATAGAGATGGCGGTCTAGTTATTTCTAAGTTTATACAGATAGCGGTGTAAATATTTCCATGTTTATAGAGATGGTGGTGTAAGTATTTTCATGTTTATAGAGATAGCGGTGTAGATATTTCCATGTTTATACAGATAGCGGTGTTGGTATTTCGATGTTTATACAGATGGCAGTGTAGATGTTTCCATGTTTATACAGCTCGCGGTGTAGATATTTCCATATTTATACACATGGAAGTGTAGATATTTCCATGTTTATACAGAGAGCGGTGTAGATATTTCCATGTCTATAGAGATAGCGATGTAGTTATTTCCATATGTATACAGATTGCGGAGCAGATATTTCCATCATTATACAGATGGCGGTGTAGATATTTCGCTGTTTATACAGATGGCAGTGAAGATATTTCCATGTTTATACACATAGTGGTGTAGATATTTCCATGTTTATACAGATGACGGTGTATATACATCCATGTTTCTGAAGATGGCGGTGTAGATATTTTCATGTTTATAGAGATGGAGGTGTAGATATTTCCATGTATATAGAGATAGTAGTGTAGATATTGTCATGTTTATATAGAAAGCGGTGTAGGTATTTCCAAGTTTATAGAGATAGCGGTGTAGATATTTCCATATTTACAGATAGCGTTGTAGGTATTTCCATGTTTATACAGATTGCGGTGTAGATATTTCCATGTTTCTACAGATGGCGGTGTAGATATTTCCTTGTTTATACAGACAGCGGTGTAGATATTTCCATGTTTATACAGGTAGCGGTGTAGATATTTCCTAGTTTACAGAGATAGCGGTGTAGTTATTTCCATCTTTGCACAGATGGCCGTGTACATATTTCCATGTTTACGCAGATAGCTGTGTAGATATTTCCAAGTTTACACAGATAGCTGTGTAGATATTTCCATGTTTACACACATACAGTGGTAGATATTTCCATGTTTATACAGATTGCGGTTTAGATATGTCCATGATTATACAGATAGCGGTGTAGATATTTTCATGTTTATACAGATAGCGGTGGAGATGTTTCCATGTTTATAGAGACTGCGGTGTAGATATTTCCATGTTTATACAGAGAGCGGTGTAGATATTTCCATGTTTACAGAGATAGCAGTGTAGATATTTCCATCTTTGCATAGATTACTGTGTAGATATTTCCATTTTTACACAAATAGCTGTGTAGATATTTCCAAGTTTACACAGATAGCTGTGTAGATATTTCCATGTTTACACATATAGCATTGTATATATTTCCATGTTTATACCGATAGCGGTGTTGATATTTCCAGGTTTATACAGATAGCGGTGGAGATATTTAGCTGTTTATACAGATAGCGGTGTAGATATTTCCATGTTAATACAGATAGCGGTGTTGTTATGTCCACGTTGATACAGTTCGTGGTGTAGATATTTCCATGTTTATACAGATACCGGTGTAGATTTTTCCATGTTTATACAGGTAGCGTTGTAGATATTTCCATGTTTATACATATCGCGGTGTGGATATTTCCATTTTTTACATACGGCGGTGTAGATATTTCCATGTATATGCAGATGGCGGTGTAAATATTTCCATGTTTATAGGGATGGCGGTGTAGATATTCTATATTTATAGAGATAGCGGTGTAGATAATTCCATGTTTATAGAGATGGCGGTGTAGGTGTTTTCATGTTTATGGAGATAGTGGTGTATGTATTTCCATGTTTATACACATTGCGGTGTAGATATGTCCACTTTTATACAGATAGCGGTTTTGGTATTTCCATGTTTAAATGGATAGCGGTGCAGATATTTCCATGTTTATACAGCTCGTGGTGTAGTTATCTCCATCTTTATATAGATGGCATTGTAGATATTTCCATGTTTATACAGATAGTCGTGTAGATATTTCCATGTTTACACAGTTGGCTGTGTACATATTTCCACGTTTATACTGATGGCGGTGTAGTTATTTCCTTGTTTATGTATATGGCAGTGAAGGTATTTCCATGTTTATAGAGATAGCCATGTAGATATTTCCATGTTTATACAGAGTGCGGTGTAGACATTTCCATGTTCATAAAAATAGCTGTGTAGACATTTCCATCTTTATACAGATAGCGGTGTTTATATTTCCATGTTTTTGGAGATAGCGTTGTCGATATTTCCATGTTTATGCAGATAGGGGTGTAGATATTACCATGTTTATACACCTCGCAGTGTAGATATTTACATCGTTATACAGATGGCAGCGTAGATATTTCCATGTTTATGCAGATGGCAGTGTAGATAGTTCCATGTTAATGGAGATGGCAGTCTAGATATTTTCATGTTTATATAGATGGCGCTGTAGATATTTCCATGTTGATAGAGATAGTGGTGTAGATAATTCCATATTTATAGAGATGGCAGAGTATATATTTCCATGTTTATCTAGATAGTGGTGCAGATATTTCCATGTTTCTACAGATAGCGGTGTTATATTTCCATGTTTATACAGATGACAGTGTAGATATTTCCATGTTTATACAGATAGCGGTGTTATATTTCCATGTTTATGCAGATGACGGTGTAGATAATTCCATGTTAATACACATGGCGGTGTAGATATTTCCATGTTTATGCAGATAGCGGTGTAGATATTTCCATGTTTATACAGATAGCGGTGTTGATATTTCCACGTATTTAGAGATGGCTGTGTAGATATTTACATGTTTATACAGATGACAGTGTTGATATTTCCATGTTTATACTGATGTTGGTGTAGATATTTCCATGTTTATAGAGAAGACTTTCTAGATATTTCCAAGTTTATACAGATGGCGGTGTAGGTATTTCCATGTTTATAGAGATAGCCATGTAGATATTTCCATGTTTATACAGAGTGCGGTGTAGACATTTCCATGTTCATAAAAATAGCTCTGTAGACATTTCCATCTTTATACAGATAGCGGTGTAGATATTTCCATGTTTACAAAAATGACTGTGTAGATATTTCCAAGTTTATACAGATGGCGGTGTAGATATTTCCATGTTTATAGAGATAGCCATGTAGATATTTCCATGTTTATACAGATAGCGGTGTAGACATTTCCATGTGTATAGAGATAGCGGTATAGATGTTTCCATGTTTACACCGATGGCTGTGTAGATATTTCCATGGGTATACAGATGGCAGTGTAGATATTTCCATGTTTATAGAGATGGTGGTGTAGATATTTCCATATTTATACAGATAGTAGTGTAGATATTCCCATGTTTATACAGATGACGGTGTAGATATTTCCTTGTTTATACACATGGCAGTGTAGATATTTCCATGTTTATACAGATAGCGGTGTAGATATTTCTATGTTTATTCAGATAGCGGTGTAGATATTTCCATGTTTACACAGATAGCAGTGTAGATATTTCCATCTTTGCACAGATTGCAGTGTAGAAATTTCCATCTTAAAACAGGTAGCGGTGTAGATATTTTCATGTTTATAGAGATAGCGGTGTAGATATTTCCACATTTATGTAGATAGCGGTGTAGATATTTCCATGTTTATACAGATGGCGATGTAGATATTTCCATGTTTATACAGATGTCGGTGTACATATTTCCATGTTTATACAGATAGAGGTGTAGATACTTCCATGTTTTTAAAGATGGTGGTGTAGATATTTCCAAGTTTACAGAGATAGTAGTGTAGATATTTCCATCTTTGCACAGATTGCTGTGTAGATATTTCCATCTTTATACAGATATCGGTGTAGATATTTCCATGTTTACACAGATAGCAGTGTAGATATTTCCATGTTTACACAGTTAGCGTTGTAGATATTTCCATGTTTATACAGATAGCCTTGAAGATATTTCAATCTTTATAAAGACAGCGGTGTAGATATTTACATGTTTATACAGATGGCGGTGTAGATATTTCCATATTTATACAGATGGCGGTGGAGATATTTCCATGTTTATACCGATAGCGGTGGAGATATTTCCAGGTATATACAGATGTCGGTGGAGATATTTACATGTTGACACAGATAGCGGTGTAGGTATTTCCAAGTTTATACGGATACCGGTGTAGATGTTTCCATGTTTATACAGATAGCGGTGTAGATATTTCCATGTTTATACAGATGGCTGTGTATATATTTCCATGTGTATACAGATGGCAGTGTAGATATTTCCATGTTTATACAGATGGAGGTTTAGATATTATCATGTTAATACAGATGACTGTGTAGATATTTCCATGTTTATACAGATGGCGGTGTAGATATTTCCATGTTTATAGAGATAGTGGTGTAGATATTTCCATGTTTACACAGATATCGGTGCAGATATTTCCATGTTTATAGAGATAGCGGTGTAAATATTTCCCTGTTAATACAGATAGTGGAGTTATATTTCCATGTTTATACAGATGACAGTGTAGATATTTCGATGTTTATGCAGATGATGGTGTAGATAGTTCCCTGTTTTTGTAGATGGCAGTGTAGACGTTTTCATGTTTATAGAGATGGCGGTGTAGATATTTCCATGTTTATAGAGATAGTGGTGTAGATATTTCCATGTTTATAGAGAGAGCGGTGTAGTATTTCCATGTAGATACAGATGGCTGTGTAGATATATCCATGTGTATACAGATGGCAATAAAGGTATTTCCATGTTTATACAGGTGGTGGTGTAGATATTTCCATGTCTATACAGACGACTGTGTAGGTATTTTACTGTTTTTGCAGATGGCGGTGTAGATATTTCCATGTTTATAGAGACGGTGGTGTAGATATTTAAATGTTTATCCAGATGGCGGTGTAGATATTTCCATGTTTATACAGATAGCGGTGTAAATATTTCCATGTTTACACAGATGGTGGTGTAGATAGTTCCACGTTTATGGAGATGGCGGTGTAGATATTTTCATGTTTATAGAGATGGCGGTGTAGATATTTCCATGTTTATACAGATTGCAGTGTAGATGTTTCCATTTTATAGAGATAGCGGTGTAGATGCTTCCTTGTATATACTGATGGCTGTGTAGATATTTCCACGTTTATACAGATGGTGGTGTGGATATTTCCATGTTTATAGAGACAGCAGTGTAGATATTTCCAGGTTTATACAGGTAGCGGTGCAGATATTTCCAGGTTTATAGAGACAGCGGTGTAGATATTTCCATGTTTACACAGATACCGGTGTAGATATTTCCATGTTTATATAGGTAGCGGTGTATATATTTCCATATTTATACAGATCTTGGTGTAGAAATTTCCATCTTTATACAGATGGCAGTGCAGATATTTCCATGTTTATACAGATAGCGGTTTAGATATTTCCATGTTTACACAGATGGCGGTGTAGATAGAACAAAGTTTATACAGATAGCGTTGAAGATAATTCCATGTTTATACAGATGGCGGTGTAGATATTTCCATGTTTATGAAGATAGCGGTGTAGGTATTTCCATGTTTATAGAGATAGTGATGTAGATATTTCCATGTTTATACAGATGGCGGTGTAGAAATTTCCATGTTTATAAAGATAGCGGTGCAGGTTTTTCCATGTTTATAGAGATAGCGGTGTAGATATTTCCAAGTTTATACAGATCGCTGTGTAGATATTTCCAGGTGTGTACAGATGGCAGAGTAGATATTTCCAGATTTATACAGATGGTGGTGTAGATACTTCCATGTTTATACAGATGACTTTGTAGATATTTCCACGTTTTTACAGATGGCGGTGTAGATATTTCCATGTTTATAGAGATAGCGGTGTAGATATTTCCGTGTTTATATAGATGGCGGTGTATATATTTCCTTGTTTATTTAGATGGCACTGTAGATATTTCCATGTTTATAGAGATGACGGTGTATATATTTCCATGTTTATAGAGATAGCGGTGTAGGTATTTCCATGTTTATAGAGATAGCGGAGTCGATATTTCCATATTTATACAGATAGCGGTGTAGATATTTCCATGTTTATACCGATTGTGGTGTTGGTATTTCCATGTTCATACAGATAGCAGTGTAGATATTTCCATGTATATACAGCTCACGGTGTAGATATTTACATCTTTATACAGATGGCAGTGTAGATATTTCCATGTTTATACAGATGGCGGTGTACTTATTTCCATGTTTATAGAGATAGTGGTGTAGATATTTCCATGTTTACAGTGATAGCGGTGTATTTCCATGTTTATAGACATAGCGGTGTAGTTATTTCCATGTTTATACAGATGGCAGTGTAGATATTTCCGTGTGTATAGAGATGGCAGTGTAGATAAGGTTTCTACAGATGGAGATGTAGATATTTACATGTTTATACAGATGACAGTGTAGGTATTTTCATGTTTTTACAGATGGCGGTGTAGATATTTCCCTGTTTATACAGATAGCAGTGTGGCTATTTCCATGTTTATACAGATGGCGTTGTAGATATTTCCCTGTTTATACAGATAGCAGTGTGGCTATTTCCATGTTTATACAGATAGCAATGTAGATATTTACATGTTTATAGAGATGGCTGTGTAGATATTTCCATGTTTATACAGATGGCAGTGTAGATATTTCCATGTTTATACAGATAGTGTTGTAGATATTTCCATGTTTATACAGATGACTGTGTATGTATTTCCATGTTTATACAGATGGCGTTGTAGATATTTCCATGTTTATAGAGATAGCCATGTTGATATTTCCATGTTTATACAGATAGCGGTGTTGACATTTCCATGTTTATAGTGATAGCGGTGTAGATATTTCCATATTTACACAGATAGTGGTGTAGTTATTTCCATGTTTATACAGATACCGGTGTAGATATTTCCATGTTTATATAGATAGCGGTGTATATATTTCCAAGTTTATACCGATAACGGTGTAGATATTTCCATGTTTATACCGATAGCGTTGGAAATATTTCCATATTTATACAGATAGCGGTGGAGATATTTCCATGTTTATACAGATGGCGGTGTAGATATTTACATGTTTATACAGATAGCGGTGTGGCTATTTCCATGTTTATACAGATAGCAGTGTAGATATTTCCTTGTTTATAGAGATGGCTGTGTAGATATTTCCATGTTTATACAGATGGCAGTGTAGATATTTCCATGTTTATAGAGATAGTGGTGTAGATATTTCCATGTTTATACAGATGACTGTGTATGTATTTCCATGTTTATACAGATGGCGTTGTAGTTATTTCCATGTTTATACAGATAGCCATATAGTTACTTCCATGTTTATACAGATAGCGATGTAGGAATTTCCATGTTTATAGAGGTAACGGTGTACATATTTCCATGTTTATACACATGGCAGTGTAGATATTTCCATGTGTATACAGATGGCAGTGTAGGTAATTCCATGTTTATACAGATGGAGGAGTAGATATTTCCAAGTTTAATCAGATAGCGGTGTAGATATTTCCTTGTTTATAGAGATAGCGGTGTAGATCTTTCCATCTTTGCACAGAGTGCGGTGTAGATATTTCCATGTTTACACAGATTGTGTTGTAGATATTTCCATGTTTATACAGATAGCGGTGTAGATATTTCTATGTTTATAAAGATAGCGTGGTAGATGTTTCCATCTTTATACAAATAGCGGTGTAGATATTTCCATGTTTATACAGATGGCGGTGTAGGTATTTCCATGTTTATAGAGAAAGCGGTGTAGATATTTCCATGTTTATACAGATGGCAGTGTACATATTTCCATGTGTATACAGATGGCAGTGTAGATATTTCCATGTTTATACAGATGGAGGTGTAGATATTTCCATGTTTATGCAGATGACAGTGTAGATATTTCCATGTTTTTACAGATGGCGGTGTAGATATTTCCATGTTTATACATGGAGCGGTGTGGCTATTTCCATGTCTATACAGATGGCAGTGTAGATATTTCCATGTTTATAGAAATGTCTGTGCAGATATTTCCGTGTTTACACCGATGGCCCTGTAATTATTCCTTGTTTACACAGATAGTGGTGTAAATATTTCCATTTTTATACAGATGACTGTGTAGGTATTTCCATGTTTATACAAATGGTGGTGTCGATATTTCCATGTTTATAGAGATAGCCATGAAGATATTTCCATGTTTATAAAGATAGCGGTGTAGACATTTCCATGTTCATAGAGATAGCGGTGTAGATATTTCCATATTTATACAGATAGCTGTGTAGATATTTCCATGTTTATACAGGTAGAGATGTAGATATTTCCATGTTTATGCAGATCTCGGTGAAGATATTTCCATCTTTCTACAGATGGCAGTGTAGATATCTCTATGTTTATAGAGAAGGCTGTGTAGATAATTCCATATTTATACAGACGGCGGTGTAGTTATTTCCATGTTTATGCTGATGGCGGTGTAGATATTTTCATGTTTATAGAGATGGCAGTGTATATACTTCTAAGTTTATAGAGATAGCGGTGTAGATAATTCCATGTTTACAGAGATGGCGGTGTAGGTATTTCCATGTTTATAGAGATAGTGGTGTAGATATTTCCATGTTTATACAGAAAGCGGGGTAGATATTTCCATTTTTATACAGATAGTGGTGTTGCTATTTCCATCTTTATACAGATAGCGGTGTAGATATTTCCATGTTTATACAGCTCGCGGTGTAGATATTTCCATCTTTATACAGATGGCGGTGTAGATATTTCCATATTTATAGAGATAGCCTTGTAGATATTTCCATGATTATACAGATAGCGGTGTAGATATTTCCATGTTTTTACAGAGAGCGGTGCATATAATTCCATGTTTTAGAGATAGCGTTGTAGATATTTATATCTTTGCACAGATTGCGGTGTAGATATTTCCATCTTTACAGAGATAGCTGTGTAGATATTGCCATGTTTACACAGATATCTGTTTACATATTTCCATGTTTACACAGATAGCGTTGCAGATATTTCCAGGTTTATACAGATTGCTGTCTACATATTTCCATGTTTAAGCAGATAGCGGTGTATTTATTTCCGTGTTAACACAGATAGTGCTGTAGATATTTCCATGTTTATACAGATAGCGGTGTAGATATTTCCATGTTTATACAGCTCGCGGTGTAGATATTTCCATCTTTGCACAGATTGCGGTGTAGATATTTCCATCTTTACACAGATAGCGGTTTACATATTTCCATGTTTACACAGATAGCGGTGAAGGTATTTCCATGTTTACACAGATAGTGTTGCAGATATTTCCATGTTCATAGAGATAGTAGTGCAGATATTTCTATGTTTATAAAGATAGCAGTGTAGATGTTTCCATCTTTACACAGATAGCGGTGTAGATATTTCCATGTTTATACAGATAGCGGTGGAGATATTTCCATGTTTATACAGATAGCGATGTAGATATTTCCATGTTTATACAGATAGCGGTGGATATATTTCCATGTTTATAGAGATGGTGGTGTACATATTTCCATGTTTATAGAGATAGCCATGTAGATATTTCCATGTTTATACAGACAGCGGTGTAGATTTTCCATGTTTATACAGATTGCGGTGTAGATGTTTCCATGTTTATACAGATAGCTGTGTAGGTATTTCCATGTTAATAGAGATAACGGTGTAGATATTTCCTTGTTTATACAGATGGCAGTGTAGATATTTCCATGTGTATAGAGATGGCAGTGTAGATAAGGTTTCTACAGATGGACTTGTAGATATTTCCATGTTTATACAGATGACTGTGTAGGTATTTCCATGTGTATACAGATGGCATTGTAGATATTTCCATGTTTATACAGATAGTGGTGTAGATATTTCAATGTTTATACAGATAGCGTTGAACATATTTCCATGAGTATGCAGATAGCGGTGGAGATATTTTCATGTTTATACAGATAGCGGTGGAGATATTTCCATGTTTATACAGATGGCGGTGTAGATATTTCCATGTTTATATAGATAGCGGTGGAGGTATTTCCCTGTTTATACAGATAGCGATGTAGATATTTCCATGTTTATACAGATAGCGGTGTAGATATTTCCATGTTTATAGAGATAGCAGTGTAGTTATTTCCATGTTTATACAGATGGCTGTGTAGATATTTCCATGTGTGTACTGATGGCAGTGTAGATATTTCCATGTTTATACAGATGGCGCTGTAGATATTTCCATGTTTTTACAGAAGGCAGTGTAGATTTTTCCATGTTTATACAGATAGCGGTGTAGATATTTCCATGTTTACAGAGATAGCGGTGTAGATATTTCCATCTTTGCACAGATTGCGTTTTAATTATTGCCAAATTTACACAGATAGCGGTGTAGATATTTCCAAGTTTACACAGATAGCTGTGTAGATATTTCCATGTTTACAGAGATAGCATTGTAGATGTTCCCATGTTTATACACATTGCTGTGTAGTTATTTCCATGTTGATACAGATAGCGGTGTAGATATTTCCATGTTTATACAGGTAGCGGTGTAGAAATTCCCATGTTTATACAGATCGCTTTGTAGACATTTCCATCTTTCTACAGATGTCAGTGTAGATATTTCCAAGTTTATACAGATGGCAGTGTAGATATTTCCAAGTTTATACAGATGTCTCTGTAGATATTTCCATGTTTATGCATATAGCGGTGTAGATATTTCCATGTTTATAGGGATGGCGGTGTAGTTATTTCTATGTTTATAGAGATAGCGGTGTAAATATTTCCATGCTTATAGAGATGGTGGTGTAAGTATTTTCATGTTTATAGAGATAACGGTGTAGATATTTCCATGTTTATACAGATAACGGTGTTGGTATTTCCATGTTTATACAGATAGCGGTGTAGATATTTCCATGTTTATACAGCTCACAGTGTAGATATTTCGATCTTTCCACAGATGGCAGTGTAGATATTTCCATGTTTATACAGATAGCGGTGTAGATATTTCCATGTTTACAGAGATAGCGGTGTAGATATTTCCATCTTTGCACAGATTGCGTTTTAATTATTGCCAAATTTACACAGATAGCGGTGTAGATATTTCCAAGTTTACACAGATAGCTGTGTAGATATTTCCATGTTTACAGAGATAGCATTGTAGATATTTCCATGTTTATACACATTGCTGTGTAGTTATTTCCATGTTGATACAGATAGCGGTGTAGATATTTCCATGTTTATACAGGTAGCGGTGTAGAAATTCCCATGTTTATACAGATCGCTTTGTAGACATTTCCATCTTTCCACAGATGTCAGTGTAGATATTTCCAAGTTTATACAGATGGCAGTGTAGATATTTCCAAGTTTATACAGATGTCTCTGTAGATATTTCCATGTTTATGCAGATAGCGGTGTAGATATTTCCATGTTTATAGGGATGGCGGTGTAGTTATTTCTATGTTTATAGAGATAGCGGTGTAAATATTTCCATGCTTATAGAGATGGTGGTGTAAGTATTTTCATGTTTATAGAGATAACGGTGTAGATATTTCCATGTTTATACAGATAACGGTGTTGGTATTTCCATGTTTATACAGATAGCGGTGTAGATATTTCCATGTTTATACAGCTCACAGTGTAGATATTTCGATCTTTCCACAGATGGCAGTGTAGATATTTCCATGTTTATACAGATAGCGGTGTAGGTATTTGCTTGTCTATAGATGTAGCAGTGTAGGTATTTCCATATTTATACAGATTGCGGTGTAGATATTTCCATCTTTATACAGATAGCGGTGTAGATATTTCCATGTTTATACAGATGGCAGTGAAGATATTTCCATGTTTATACAGATCGTGGTGTAGATATTTCCATGTTTATACAGATGGCGGTGTAGATACATCCATGTTTCTGAAGATGGCGGTGTAGATATTTCCATGTTTATAGAGAAATCGGTGTAGGTATTTCCATGTTTATAGAGATAGCAGTGTGGATATTTCCATATTTATACAGATTGCGGTGTAGGTATTTCCATGTTTATACAGATGGCGGTGTAGATATTTCCTTGTTTATATAGTTGGCAGTGTAGATATTTTCTTGTTTATGCAAATGGCGTTGTAGATATCTCCATGTTTAAAGAGATGGCGGTGTATATATTTCCATTTTGATGGAGATAGCGGTGTAGATATTTCCATGTTTATAGAGATAGCGGTGTAGTTGTTTCCGTGTTTATAGAGATACCGCTGAAGATATTTCCATGTTTCTACAGATAACTGTGTAGATATTTCCATGTTTGTACAGATGGCATTGTAGATATTTCCATGTTTACAGAGATAGCGGTGTAGATATTTTCATGTTTATACAGATTGCGGTGGAGATATGTCCATGTTTATACAGATAGCAATGGAGATATTTCCATGTTTATACAGATGGCTGTGCAGATATTTCCATATTTATACAGAGTTCTCTGTTGCTATTTCCATGTTTATATAGATGACAGTGTAGTTATTTCCAGGTTTATACAGATGACTGTGTAGATATTTCCACGTTAATACAGATGACGGTGTAGATATTTCCATGTTTATAGAGATAGCGGTGTAGATATTTCCATGTTTATAGAGATAGCGGTGTAAATAATTCCATATTTATACAGATAGTGGTGTAGATATTTCCATGTTTATACAGATAGCGGTGTAGATATTTCCATCTTTATTCAGAGAGTGCTGTACATATTTCCATGTTTATACAGATCACTGTGTAGATATTTCCATGTTTATACAGATAACGTTGTAGATATTTCCATCTTCATACAAACGGTAGTGTAGATATTTCCATGTTCCTACACATGACTGTGTAGTTATTTCCATGTTTATACAGATGGCGGTGTAGATATTTCCATATTTATAGAGATAGCAGTGTAGATATTTCCAGGTTTATACAGATAGCGGTGTAAATATTTCCACGTTTATACAGATCGCGTTGTAGATATTTCCATGTTTATACAGATACCGGTGTAGATATTTCCATGTTTATACAGACTGCAGTGTAGATATTTCTATGTTTATACAGATAGCGGTGTAGATATTTCCATGTTTCTACAGATTGCGGTGTTGATATTTCCATCTGTACACAGATTGCCGTGTAGATATTTCCATTTTTATACAGATGGCGTTGTAGATATTTCCATGGATATGCAGATGACGGTGTGGATATTTCCATGTTTATAGAGATAGCGCTGTTGGTATTTCCACGTTTATACAGATAGTGATGTAGATATTTCCATGTTTATACAGCTCGCGGTGCAGATATTTATATCTTTATACAGATGGCATTGTAGATATTTCCTTATTCACACAGATGGCGGTGTAGATGTTTCCATGTTTATACAGATGGCGGAGTAGATAGTTCCATGTTTATGGAGATGGCAGTGTAGATATTTTCATGTTTACAGATCTGGTGGTGTAGATATTTCCATGTTTATAGAGGTAGCAGTGTAGATATTTACATGTTTATACAGATGGCTGTGTAGATATTTCCATGTGTATACAGACGGCATTGTAGATATTTCATGTTTATAGAGATGACTGTATAGGTATTACCATGTTTTTACAGATGGCAGTGCAGATATTTTCATATTTATAGAGATGGCGGTGTAGATATTTCCATCTTTATAGAGATAGCGGTGTAGATATTTCCATGTTTGTACATATGGCGGTGTTGATATTTCCATCTATACTCAAATGGCCGTGTAGATATTTCCATATTTATACAGATGGCAGCGTAGATATTTCCATGGATATGCAGTTGGCGGTGTAGATATTTCCATGTTTATACAGATAGCGGTCTAGATATTTCCATGTTTACACAGATGGTGGTGTAGATATTTCCGTGTTTATACACATGACGGAGAAGATACTTCCATCCTCAGGGAGATGGCAGTGTAGATATTTTCAGGTTTATAGAGATGGCGGTGTTGATATTTCCATATTTATAGAGATAGCTGTGTAGATATTTCCATCTACCAGCTGATTGCAGTGTAGATATTTCCATGTTTATGCAGATGGCGGTGTAGATATTTCCATATTTATACAGATGTCTCTGTAGATATTTTCATGTGTATACAGATGGTATTGTAGGTATTTCCATGTTTATACAGATGGTGCTGTAGATATTTCCATGTTTATTCAGATGACTGTGTAGATATTTCCATGTTTTTACAGATGGCAGTGTAGATATTTCAACGTTTATAGAGATGGCACTGTAGATATTTCCATGTTTATACAGATAACGGTGGAGATATTTCCATGTTTATACAGACCGCAGTGGAGATATTTCCATGTTTATACACATAGCGGTGTACATATTTCCATGTTTATAGAGACAGTGGTGTAGCTATTTCCATGTTTATACAGATAGCGGTGCAGATATTTCCATGTTTATACAGATGCCTATGCAGATATTTCCATATTTACACAGAGGGCTGTGTAGACATTTCCATGTTTATACAGATGGCAGTGTAGATTTTTCCATGTTCCTACACATGACTGTGAAGGTATTTCCATGTTTATACAGAAGGCTTTGTAGATATTTCCATGTTTATAGAGATAGCGGTGTAGATATTTCCATGTTTATACAGATAGCAGTGTAAATATTTCCATGTTTATACTGATCGTGGTGTAGATATTTCCATGTTTATACAGATACCGGTGTAGAAATTTCCGTGTTTATACAGACCGCAGTGTAGACATTTCCATGTTTATACAGATAGTGGTGTAGATATTTCAATGTTTGTACAGATGGTGGTGTTGATGTTTAAATCTATACACAGATTGCCGTGTAGGTATTTGACTGTGTATATAGACGGCATTGTAGATATTTCCATGTTTATACAGATGGTGGTGTAGATATTTCCATGCTTATACATATGACTGTACAGGAATATCCATGTTTTTACAGATGGCATTGTAGATATTTCCATGTTTATAGAGATAGCAGTGTAGATATTTCCATGTTTATACAGATGGCGGTGTAGATATTTCCATGTTAATACAGATAGCGGTGTAAATATTTCCATGTTTATACAGATCACGGTGTAGTTATTTCCATGTTTATAGAGATAGCGGTGTAGATATTTCCATGTTTATACAGATTGCGGTTTAGATATTTCCATGTGTATACAGACCGCGGTGTAGATATTTCCAGGTTTATACTGATAGCGGTGCAGATATTTCCAAGTTTGTACAGATGGCTTTGTTGATATTTCCATCTATACACAGATGACCGTGTAGATATTTCCATGTTTATAGAGATGGCGGCGCAGATATTTCCATGGATATGTAGATGGCGGTGTAGATATTTCCATGTTTTTACAGACAGCGGTGTAGTTATTTCTATGTTTATATAGATAGCGGTGTAGATATTTCCATGTATATACACATGGCTGTGTAGATACTTCCATGTTTATACAGATGGCGGTGTATATATTTCCATGTTTATACAGATAACTTTGTAAGTTTTTCCATGTTTATACAGATGGCGGTGTAGATATTTCGATGTTTATAGAGATAGCAGTGGAGATATTTCCATGTTTATACAGATAGCGGTGTAGATATTTCCATGTTTATACTGATCGCGGTGTAGACATTTCCATGTTTATAGAGATGGCAGTGTAGATATTTCCATGTTCATAGAGATAGCGGTGTTGATTTTTCCATGTTTATAGAGATAGCGGTGTGGATATTTCCATGTTTATACAGATAGGGGTGTAGATATTTCCATTTTTATAGAGATGGCGGTGTAGATATTTCCATGTTTATACAGATCGTGGTGTAGATATTTCCATGTTTATACAGATCATGGTGTAGATATTTCCATGTTTATACAGATCGCGGTGTTGATATTACCGTGTTTATAGGGATAGCGTTGCAAATATTTCCACATTTATACAGATAGCGGTGTAGTTATTAGCATGTTTATACAGATAGCGGTGTTGATATTTCTATGTATTAACAGATGTCTGTGTAGATATTTCCATGTTTAAACAGATGGAGGTGTAGATATTTGCTTGTTTATACAAATAGCGGTGTATTTATTTCCATGTTTATAGAGATAGCGGTGTAGATATTTCCATGTATATACAGACGGCTGTGTATATATTTCCATGTTAATAGAGATGGCTGTGTAGATATTTCCATGATTATACAGATGATTTGTAGGTATTTCCATGTTTATACAGATTGCGGTGTAGATATTTCCATGTTCATAGAGATAGCTGTGTAGATATTTCCATGTTTATACAGACAGCGGTGTAGATATTTCCATGTTTGTACAGATCGCGGTGTAGTTATTTCCATGTTTATACAAATCGTGGTGTAGTTATTTCCATGTTCCTACACATGACTGTGTTGGTATTTCCATGTTTATACAGATGGCTTTGTAGATATTTCCATGTTTATAGAGATATCGGTGTAGATATTTCCATGTTTATACAGATAGCGGTGTAAATATTTCCATGTTTATACAGATAGCGGTGTAGATATTTCCATGTTTATACAGATAGCTGTGTAGATATTTCCATGTTTATACAGATGGTGGTGTAGATATTTCCATGTTTATAGAGATGGCGGTGTAGGTATTTCCAAGTTTATTGAGATAGCGGTGTAGATATATCCATGTTCATAGAGATAGCAGTGAGGATATTTACATGTTTATACAGAAAACAGTGTAGTTATTTCCATTTTTATAGAGATAGCGGTTTTGATATTTCATATTTATACAGATAGCGGTGTAGATATTTCCATGTTTATACAGATAGCGGTGTAGATATTTCCAAGTTTATACAGATGGCGTTGTAGATATTTCCATCTTTCTACAAATGGCAGTGTAGATATTTCCATGTTTATAGAGATGGCGGTGTAGATATTTCCATGCTTATATAGATGGCAATGTAGATATTTTCTTGTTTATGTAGAAGGCGTTGTAGATATCTCCATGTTTAAAGAGATGGCGGTGTATATATTTCCATGTTGATGGAGATAGCGGTGTAGATATTTCCATGTTTATAGAGATAGCGGTGTAGATATTTTCATCTTTATTCAGATTGCGGTGGAGATAAGTCCATGTTTATACAGATAGCAATGGCGATATTTCCACGTTAATACACATAGCGGTGTAGATATTTCCATGTTTATACAGATAGCAGTGTAGATATTTCCATGTTTATACAGATGGCTGTTCCGATATTTCCATGTTTATACAGAGTTCTCTTTAGATATTTCCATGTTTATATAGATGACACTGTAGATATTCCCAGGTTTATACAGATGACTGTGTAGATATTTCCATGTTTGTACAGATGGCAGTGCAGATATTTCCATGTTTATAGAGATAGCGGTGTAGATATTTACATGTTTATACAGATGGCTGTGCAGATATTTCCATGTGTATACAGATGGCATTGTAGATATTTCCATGTTTACACAGATGACTGTATAGGTATTTCCATGTTTGTACAGATGGCACTGCAGATATTTCCATGTTTATAGAGATAGCGGTGTAGATATTTCCATTTTTGTACAGATGGCGGTGTTGATATTTCCAGCTATACACATATGGCCGTGTAGATATTTCCATGTATATACAGATGGTGGCGTAGATATATCCATATACATGCAGTTGGCGGTGTATTTATTTCCATGTTTCTACAGATAGCGGTGTGGATATTTCCATGTTTACACAAATGGTGGTGTAGATATTTCCGTGTTTATACACATGGCGGAGTAGATACTTCCATCTTTATGGAGATGGCAGTGTAGATATTTTCATGTTTATAGAGATGGCCGTGTAGATATTTCCATATTTATAGAGATAGCGGTGTACATATTTCCATCTTTGTACAGATGGCAGTGTAGATATTTCCATGTTTATACAGAGGGCGGTGTAGATATTTCCATATTTATAAGGATGTCTGTGAAGATATTTCCATGTGTATTCAGATGGTATTGTAGCTATTTCCATGTTTATACAGATGGTGGTGTAGATATTTCCATGTTTATTCAGATGACTGTGCAGATATTTCCATGTTTTTACAGATGGCAGTGTAGATATTTCAAGGTTTATAGAGATGGCGCTGTAGATATTTCCATGTTTATACACATAACGGTGGCGATATTTCCATGTTTATGCAGACAGCAGTGGAGATATTTCCATGTTTATACACATAGCGGTGTACATATTTCCATGTTTATAGAGACAGCGGTGTAGTTATTTCCATGTTTATACAGATAGGAGTGCAGATATTTCCATATTTATACAGGTGCCTTTGCAGATATTTCCATTTTTATACAGAGTGCTGTGTAGATATTTCTATGTTTATACAGATGGCAGTGTAGATATTTCCATGTTCCTACACATGACTGTGTAGGCATTTCCATGTTTATGCAGATGGCTTTGTAGATATTTCCAAGTTTATAGAGATAGCGGTGCAGATATTTCCATGTTTATACAGATAGCGGTGTATATAATACCATGTTCATACAGATCGTGGTGTAGATATTTCCATGTTTATACAGATACCGGTGTAGATATTTCCATGTTTATATAGACCGCAGTGTAGATATTTCCATGTTCATAGAGATTGCAGTGTAGATATTTCCATGTTTGCACATATGGCGGTGTTGATGTTTCCATCTATACAGAGATTGCCGTGTAGCTATTTCCATGTGTATACAGATGGCATTGTAGATATTTCCATGTTTATACAGATGGTGGTGTAGATATTTCCATTTTTACACAGATGACTGTGTAGGTATTTCCATGTTTATACAGATGGCGGTGTAGATATTTCCATGTTTATAGAGATAGCGGTGTACATATTTCCATATTTATACAGATAACGGTGTAGAAATTTCCATGTTTATACAGATATCGGTGTAAATATTTCCATGTTTATACAGATCTCGGTGTAAATATTTCCATGTTTATAGAGATAGCGGTGTAGATATTTCCATGTTTATACAGATAGCGGTGCAGATATTTCCATGTTTGTACAGATGGCGGTGTTGTTATTTCCATCTATACACAGATGACCGTGTAGATATTTCCATGTGTATACAGATGGCAGCGCAGATATTTCTATGGATCTGTAGATGGCGGTGTAGATATTTCCATGAATATGCAGATATCGGTGTAGTTATTTCCATGTTTATATAGAGAGCGGTGTAGATATTTCCATGTATGTACACATGGCTGTGTAGATATTTCCAGGTTTATACAGATGACGGTGTAGATATTTCCATGTTTATACAGATAACTTTGTAAGTATTTCCATGTTTGTACAGATGGCGGTGTAGATATTTCGATGTTTATAGATATAGCAGTGGAGACATTTCCATGTTTATACAAATATCGGTGTAGTTATTTCCATGTTTATATAGATAGCGGTGTAGATATTTCCATGTATATACACATGGCTGTGTACATATTTCCATGTTTAAGAGATGGCAGTGTAGATATTTCCATGTTTATATAGATAACTTTGTAAGTATTTCCATGTTTATACAGATGGCGGTGTACATATTTCGATGTTTATAGAGATAGCAGTGGAGATATTTCCATGTTTGTACAGATCACGGTGTAGATATTTCCAGGTTTATAGAGATAGCAGTGTAGATATTTCCATGTTTATACAGATAGCGGTTTAGCTATTTCCATGTTTATACAGACCGCGGTGTAGATATTTCCATGTTTATACAGATAGTGGTGCAGATATTTCCATGTTTGTACAGATGGCGGTGTTGATATTTCCATCTATACACAGATGACAGTGTAGATATTTCCATGTTTATACAGAAGGCGGCGCAGATATTTCCATGGATATGTAGATGGCGGTGTAGATATTTCCATGTTTATACAGATAGTGGTGTAGATATTTCCATGTATATACAGATGGCTCTGTAGATATTTCCATGTTTATACAGATGGCTGTGTAGATATTTCCATGTTTATACAGATCGCGGTGTAGTTATTTCCATGTTTATACAAATCGTGGTGTAGTTATTTCCATGTTCCTACACATGACTGTGTTGGTATTTCCATGTTTATACAGATGGCTTTGTAGATATTTCCATGTTTATAGAGATATCGGTGTAGATATTTCCATGTTTATACAGATAGCGGTGTAAATATTTCCATGTTTATACAGATAGCGGTGTAGATATTTCCATGTTTATACAGATAGCTGTGTAGATATTTCCATGTTTATACAGATGGTGGTGTAGATATTTCCATGTTTATAGAGATGGCGGTGTAGGTATTTCCAAGTTTATTGAGATAGCGGTGTAGATATATCCATGTTCATAGAGATAGCAGTGAGGATATTTACATGTTTATACAGAAAACAGTGTAGTTATTTCCATTTTTATAGAGATAGCGGTTTTGATATTTCATATTTATACAGATAGCGGTGTAGATATTTCCATGTTTATACAGATAGCGGTGTAGATATTTCCAAGTTTATACAGATGGCGTTGTAGATATTTCCATCTTTCTACAAATGGCAGTGTAGATATTTCCATGTTTATAGAGATGGCGGTGTAGATATTTCCATGCTTATATAGATGGCAATGTAGATATTTTCTTGTTTATGTAGAAGGCGTTGTAGATATCTCCATGTTTAAAGAGATGGCGGTGTATATATTTCCATGTTGATGGAGATAGCGGTGTAGATATTTCCATGTTTATAGAGATAGCGGTGTAGATATTTTCATCTTTATTCAGATTGCGGTGGAGATAAGTCCATGTTTATACAGATAGCAATGGCGATATTTCCACGTTAATACACATAGCGGTGTAGATATTTCCATGTTTATACAGATAGCAGTGTAGATATTTCCATGTTTATACAGATGGCTGTTCCGATATTTCCATGTTTATACAGAGTTCTCTTTAGATATTTCCATGTTTATATAGATGACACTGTAGATATTCCCAGGTTTATACAGATGACTGTGTAGATATTTCCATGTTTGTACAGATGGCAGTGCAGATATTTCCATGTTTATAGAGATAGCGGTGTAGATATTTACATGTTTATACAGATGGCTGTGCAGATATTTCCATGTGTATACAGATGGCATTGTAGATATTTCCATGTTTACACAGATGACTGTATAGGTATTTCCATGTTTGTACAGATGGCACTGCAGATATTTCCATGTTTATAGAGATAGCGGTGTAGATATTTCCATGTTTATACAGATAGCGGTTTAGCTATTTCCATGTTTATACAGACCGCGGTGTAGATATTTCCATGTTTATACAGATAGTGGTGCAGATATTTCCATGTTTGTACAGATGGCGGTGTTGATATTTCCATCTATACACAGATGACAGTGTAGATATTTCCATGTTTATACAGAAGGCGGCGCAGATATTTCCATGGATATGTAGATGGCGGTGTAGATATTTCCATGTTTATACAGATAGTGGTGTAGATATTTCCATGTATATACAGATGGCTCTGTAGATATTTCCATGTTTATACAGATGGCTGTGTAGATATTTCCATGTTTATACAGATGACTTTGTAGGTAATTCCATGTTTATACAGATGGCGTTGTAGGTATTTCCATGTTTATAGAGATAGCTGTGTAGATATTTCCATGTTTATACAGATAGCGGTGTAGATATTTCCATGTTTATACACATAGCGGTGTACATATTTCCATGTTAATAGAGACAGCGGTGTAGGTATTTCCATGTTTATACAGATAGCGGTGCAGATATTTCCATGTTTATACAGATGCCTATGCAGTAATTTCCATATTTATACAGAGGGATCTTTAGATATTTCCATGTTTATACAGTTGGCAGTGTAGATTTTTCCATGTTCCTACACATGACTGTGTAGGTATTTCCATGTTTATACAGATGGCTTTGTAGATATTTCCATGTTTATAGAGATAGCGGTGTGGATATTTCCATGTTTATACAGATAGCGGTGTAAATATTTCCATGTTTATACAGATCGTGGTGTAGATATTTCCAGGTTTATACAGATACCCGTGTAGAAATTTCCATATTTATACAGACCACAGTGTAGATACCTCCATGTTTATACAGATAGCTGTGTAGATATTTCCATGTCTGCACAGATGGCGGTGTTGTTGTTTCCATCTACACACAGATTGCCGTGTAGGTATTTCCATGTGTATACAGATGGCATTGTAGATATTTCCATGTTTATACAGATGGTGGTGTAGATATTTCCATGTTTATACAGATGACTGTATAGGTATTTCCATGTTTTTACAGATGGCATTGTAGATATTTCCATGTTTATAGAGATAGCAGTGTAGATATTTCCATGTTTATACAGATAGCGGTGTAGAAATTTCCATGTTTATACAGACCGCAGTGTAGATATTTCCATGTTTATACAGACCGCAGTGTAGATATCTCCATGTTTATACAGATAGCAGTGTAGATATTTCCATGTTTGTACAGATGGCGGTGTTGATGTTTCCATCTATACACAGATTGCCGTGTAGGTATTTCCAGGTGTATACAGATGGCATTGGAGACATTTCCATGTTTATGCAGATGGTGGTGTAGATATTTCCATGTTTATACAGACCGCAGTGTAGATATTTCCATATTTATACAGATAACGGTGTAGATATTTCCATGTTTATACAGATAGCGGTGTAGATATTTCCATGTTTGTACAGATGGCGGTGTTCATGTTTCCATCTAAACACAGATTGCCGTGTAGGTATTTCCAGGTGTATACAGATGGCATTGTAGATATTTCCATGTTTATGCAGATGGTGGTGTAGATATTTCCATGTTTATACAGAGTGCAGTGTAGATATTTCCATATTTATACAGATAACGGTGTAGATATTTCCATGTTTATACAGATAGCGGTGTAGATATTTCCATGTTTGTACAGATGGCGGTGTTGGTGTTTCCATCTATACACAGATTGCCGTGTAGCTATTTCCATGTGTATACAGATGGCATTGTAGATATTTCCATGTTTATACAGATGGTGGTGTAGATATTTCCATGTTTATACAGATGACTGTATAGTTATTTCCATGTTTTTACAGATGTCATTGTAGATATTTCCATGTTTATAGAGATAGCAGTGTAGATATTTCCATGTTTATGCAGATGGCGGTGTAGATATTTCCATGTTTATAGAGATAGCGGTGTAGATATTTCCATATTTATACAGATAACGGTGTAGATATTTCCATGTTTATACAGATAGCGGTGTAAATATTTCCATGTTTATACAGATCACGGTGTAGATATTTCCAGGTTTATAGAGATAGCAGTGTAGATATTTCCATGTTTATACAGATAGCGGTTTAGCTATTTCCATGTTTATACAGACCGCTGTGTAGATATTTCCATGTTTATACAGATAGCGGTGCAGATATTTCCATGTTTGTACAGATGGCGGTGTTGATATTTCCATCTATACACAGATGACCGTGTAGCTATTTCCATGTTTATACAGAAGGCGGCGCAGATATTTCCATGGATATGTAGGAGGCGGTGTAGATATTTCAATGTTTATACAGATCACGGTGTAGATATTTCCATGTTTATACAGATAGCGGTGCAGATATTTCCATGTTTATACAGATGCCTATGCAGATATTTCCATATTTATACAGAGGGCTCTGTAGATATTTCCATGTTTATACAGATGGCAGTGTAGATTTTTCCATGTTCCTACACATGACTGTGTAGATATTTCCATGTTTATACAGATGGCTTTGTAGATATTTCCATGTTTATAGAGATAGCGGTGTAGATATTTCCATGTTTATACAGATAGCGGTGTAAATATTTCCATGTTTATACAGATCGTGGTGTAGATACTTCCATGTTTATACAGATACCGGTGTAGAAATTTCCATGTTTATACAGACCGCAGTGTAGATATTTCCATGTTTATACAGACCGCAGTGTAGATATCTCCATGTTTATACAGATAGCAGTGTAGATATTTCCATGTTTGTACAGATGGCGGTGTTGATGTTTCCATCTATACACAGATTGCCGTGTAGGTATTTCCAGGTGTATACAGATGGCATTGTAGATATTTCCATGTGTATACAGATGGTGGTGTAGATATTTCCATGTTTATACAGACCGCAGTGTAGATATCTCCATGTTTATACAGATAGCGGTGTAGATATTTCCATGTTTGTACAGATGGCGGTGTTGATGTTTCCATCTATACACAGATTGCTGTGTAGGTATTTCCAGGTGTATACAGATGGCATTGTAGATATTTCCATGTTTATATAGATGGTGGTGTAGATATTTCCATGTTTATACAGATGACTGTATAGGTATTTCCATGTTTTTACAGATGGCATTGTAGATATTTCCATGTTTATAGAGATAGCATTGTAGATATTCCCATGTTTATTCAGATGACGGTGTAGATATTTCCATGTTTATAGCGATAGCGGTGTAGATATTTCCATATTTATACAGATAACGGTGTAGATATTTCCATGTTTATACAGATAGCAGTGTAAATATTTCCATGTTTATACAGATCACGGTGTAGATATTTCCAGGTTTATAGAGATTGCAGTGTAGATATTTCCATGTTTATACAGATAGCGGTTTAGCTATTTCCATGTTTATTCAGACCGCGGTGTAGATATTTCCATGTTTATACAGATAGCAGTGCAGATATTTCCATGTTTGTACAAATGGCGGTGTAGATATTTCCATCTATACACAGATGACTGCGGTGTAGTTATTTCCATGTTTATACAGATAGCGGTGCAGATATTTCCATGTTTGTACAGATGGCGGTGTTGATATTTCCATCTACACACAGATGACCGTGTAGCTATTTCCATGTTTATACAGAAGGCGGCGCAGATATTTCCATGGATATGTAGAAGGCGGTGTAGATATTTCCATGTTTATACAGATAGCGGTGTAGATATTTCCATGTATATACAGATGGCTGTGTAGATATTTCCATGTTTATACAGATGGCTGTGTAGATATTTCCATGTTTATACAGATGACTTTGTAAGTATTTCCATGTTTATACAGATGGCGGTGTAGGTATTTCCATGTTTATAGAGATAGCTGTGTAGATATTTCCATGTTTACACAGATAGCGGTGTAGATATTTCCATGTTTATACAGATCACGGTGTGGATATTTCCATGTTTATACAGACAGCAGTGGAGATATTTCCATGTTTATACACATAGAGGTGTACATATTTCCATGTTTATAGAGACAGCGGTGTAGGTATTTCAATCTTTATACAGATAGCGGTGCAGATATCTCCATGTTTATACAGATGCCTATGCAGATATTTCCATATTTATACAGAGGTCTCTGTGGATATTTCCATGTTTATACAGATGGCAGTGTAGATTTTTCCACGTTCCTACACATGACTGTGTAGGTATTTCCATGTTTATACAGATGGCTTTGTAGATATTTCCATGTTTATAGAGATAGCGGTGTAGATATTTCCATGTTTATACAGAGAGCGGTGTAAATATTTCCATGTTTATACAGATACCGGTGTAGAGATTTTGATGTTTATACAGACCGCAGTGTAGATATCTCCATGTTTATACAGATAGCGGTGTAGATATTTCCATGTTTGTACAGATGGCGGTGTTGGTGTTTCCATCTATACACAGATTGCCGTGTAGTTATTTTCATTTGTATACAGATGGCATTGTAGTTATTTCCATGTTTATACAGATGGTGGTGTAGATATTTCCATGTTTATACAGATGACTGTATAGGCATTTCCATGTTTTTACAGATGGCATTTTAGATATTCCCATGTTTATAGAGATAGCAGTGTAGATATTTCCATGTTTATACAGATGGCGGTGTAGCTATTTCCATGTTTATAGAGATAGCGGTGTAGATATTTCCATATTTATACAGATAACGGTGTAGATATTTCCATGTTTATACAGATAGCAGTGTAAATATTTCCATGTTTATACAGATCACGGTGTAGATATTTCCAGGTTTATAGAGATTGCAGTGTAGATATTTCCATGTTTATACAGATAGCGGTTTAGCTATTTCCATGTTTATTCAGACCGCGGTGTAGATATTTCCATGTTTATACAGATAGCAGTGCAGATATTTCCATGTTTGTACAGATGGCGGTGTTGGTATTTCCATCTATACACAGATGACCGCGGTGTAGTTATTTCCATGTTTATACAGATAGCGGTGCAGATATTTCCATGTTTGTACAGATGGCGGTGTTGATATTTCCATCTATACACAGATGACCGTGTAGCTATTTCCATGTTTATACAGAAGGCGGCGCAGATATTTCCATGGATATGTAGAAGGCGGTGTAGATATTTCCATGTTTATACAGATAGCGGTGTAGATATTTCCATGTATATACAGATGGCTGTGTAGATATTTCCATGTTTATACAGATGGCTGTGTAGATATTTCCATGTTTATACAGATGACTTTGTAGGTATTTCCATGTTTATACAGATGGCGGTGTAGATATTTCCATGTTTATAGAGATAGCTGTGTAGATATTTCCATGTTTATACAGATAGCGGTGTAGATATTTCCATGTTTATACAGATCGCAGTGTAGATATTTCCGTGTTTATACAGACAGCAGTGGAGATATTTCCATGTTTATACACACAGCGGTGTACATATTTCCATGTTTATAGAGACAGCGGTGTAGGTATTTCCATGTTTATACAGATAGCGGTGCAGATATTTCCATGTTTGTACAGATGGCGGTGCAGATATTTCCATGGATATGTAGAAGGCGGTGTAGATATTTCCATGTTTATACAGATAGCGGTGTAGATATTTCCATGTTTATACAGATGCCTATGCAGATATTTCCATATTTGTACAGAGGGTTCTGTAGATATTTCCATGTTTATACAGATGGCAGTGTAGATTTTTCCATGTTCCTACAGATGACTGTGTAGGTATTTCCATGTTTATACAGATGGCTATGTAGATATTTCCGTGTTTATAGAGATAGCGGTATAGATATTTCCATGTTTATACAGATAGCGGTGTAAATATTTCCATGTTTATTCAGATCGTGGTGTAGATATTTCCATGTTTATACAGATACCGGTGTGGAAATTTCCATGTTTATACAGACCGCAGTGTAGATATCTCCATGTTTATACAGATAGCGGTGTAGATATTTCCATGTTTGTACAGATGGCGCTGTTGGTGTTTCCATCTATACACAGATTGCCGTGTAGGTACTTCCATGTGTATACAGATGGCATTGTAGATATTTCCATGTTTTTACAGATGGTGGTGTAGATATTTCCATGTTTATACTGATGACTGCATAGGTATTTCCATGTTTTTACAGATGGCATTGTAGATATTTCCATGTTTATAGAGATAGCAGTGTAGATATTTCCATGTTTATACAGATGGCGGTGTAGATATTTCCATGTTTATAGAGATAGCGGTGCAGATATTTCCATGTTTATACAGATAGCAGTGTACATATTTCCATGTTTATACAGATCACGGTGTAGATGTTTCCAGGTTTATAGAGATAGCAGTGTAGATATTTCCATGTTTATACAGATAGCGGTTTAGCTATTTCCATGTTTATACAGACCGCGGTGTAGATATTTCCATGTTTATACAGATAGCGGTGCAGATATTTCCATGTTTGTACAGATGGCGGTGTTGATATTTCCATCTATACACAGATGACCGTGTAGATATTTCCGTGTTTATACAGAAGGCGGCGCAGATATTTCCATGGATATGTAGAAGGCGGTGTAGATATTTCCATGTTTATACAGATAGCGGTGTAGATATTTCCATGTATATACAGATGGCTGTGTAGATATTTCCATGTTTATACAGATGGCTGTGTAGATATTTCCATGTTTATACAGATGACTTTGTAGGTATTTCCATGTTTATACAGATGGCGGTGTAGGTATTTCCATGTTTATAGAGATAGCTGTGTGGATAGTTCCATGTTTATACAGATAGCGGTGTAGATATTTCCATGTTTATACAGATCGCGGTGTAGATATTTCCATGTTTATACAGACAGCAGTGGAGATATTTCCATGTTTATACACATAGCGGTGTACATATTTCCATGTTTATAGAGACAGCGGTGTAGGTATTTCCATGTTTATACAGATAGTGGTGCAGATATTTCCATGTTTATACAGATGCCTATGCAGATATTTCCATATTTGTACAGAGGGCTCTGTACTTATTTTCATGTTTATACAGATGGCAGTGTAGATATTTCCATTTTCCTACACATGACTGTGTAGGTATTTCCATGTTTATACAGATGGCTTTGTAGATATTTCCATGTTTATAGAGAAAGTGGTGTAGATATTTCCATGTTTATACAGATAGCAGTGTAAATATTTCCATGTTCATACAGATCGTGGTGTAGATATTTCCATGTTTATACAGATACCGGTGTAGAAATTTCCATGTTTATACAGACCGCAGTGTAGATATCTCCATGTTTGTACAGATAGTGGTGTAGATATTTCCATGTCTGTACAGATGGCGGTGTTGCTGTTTCCATCTATACACAGATTGCCATGTAGGTATTTCCATGTGTATACAGATGGCATTGTAGATATTTCCATGTTTATACAGATGCTGGTTTAGATATTTCCATGTTTATACACATGACTGTATAGGTATTTCCATGTTTTTACAGATGGCATTGTAGATATTTCCATGTTTATAGAGATAGCAGTGTAGATATTTCCATGTTTATACAGATGGCGGTGTAGATATTTCCATGTTTATACAGATGGCGGTGTAGATATTTCCATGTTTATAGAGATAGCGGTGTAGATATTTCCATATTTATACAGATAACGGTGTAGATATTTCCATGTTTATACAGATAGCTGTGTAAATATTTCCATGTTTATACAGATCACGGTGTAGATATATCCAGGTTTATAGAGATAGCAGTGTAGATATTTCCCTGTTTATACAGATAGCGGTTTAGCTACTTCCATGTTTATACAGACCACGGTTTAGATATTTCCATGTTTATACAGATAGCGGTGCAGATATTTCCATGTTTGTACAGATGGCGGTGTTGATATTTCCATCTATACACAGATGACCGTGTAGATATTTCCATGTTTATACAGAAGGCGGCGCAGATATTTCCATGGATATGTAGAAGGCGGTGTAGATATTTCCATGTTTATACAGATAGCGGTGTAGATATTTCCATGTATATACAGATGGCTGTGTAAATATTTCCATGTTTATACAGATGGCTGTGTAGATATTTCCATGTTTATACAGATGACTTTGTAGGTATTTCCATGTTTATAAAGATGGCGGTGTAGTTATTTCCATGTTTATAGAGATAGCTGTGTAGATATTTCCATGTTTATACAGATAGCGGTGTAGATATTTCCATGTTTATGCAGATCGCGGTGTAGATATTTCCATGTTTATGCAGACATCAGTGGAGATATTTCCATGTTTATACACATAGCGGTGTACACATTTCCATGTTTATAGAGACAGCGGTGTAGGTATTTCCATGTTTATACCGTTAGCGGTGCAGATATTTCCATGTTTATACAGATGCCTATGCAGATATTTCCATATTTATACAGAGGGCTCTGTAGTTATTTCCATGTTTATACAGATGGCAGTGTAGATTTTTCCATGTTCCTACACATGACTGTGTAGGTATTTCCATGTTTATACAGATGGCATTGTAGATATTTCCATGTTTATAGAGTTAGCGGTGTAGATATTTCCATGTTTATACAGATAGCGGTGTAAATATTTCCATGTTTATACAGATCGTGGTGTAGATATTTCCATGTTTATACAGATAGTGGTGTAGAAATTTCCATGTTTATACAGACCGCAGTGTGGATATTTCCATGTTTGTACAGATAGCGGTGTAGATATTTCCATGTCTGTACAGATGGCGGTGTTGATGTTTCCATCTATACACAGATTGCCGTGTAGGTATTTCCATGTGTATACAGATGGCATTGTAGATATTTCCATGTTTATACAGATGGTGGTGTAGATATTTCCATGTTTATACAGATGACTGTATAGGTATTTCCATGTTTTTACAGATGGCATTGTAGATATTTCCATTTTTATAGAGATAGCAGTGTAGATATTTCCATGTTTATACAGATGGCGTTGTAGATATTTCCATGTTTATAGAGATAGCGGTGTAGATATTTCCATATTTATACAGATAACGGTGTAGATATTTCCATGTATATACAGATGGCAGTGTAGATCTTTCCATGTTCCTACACATGACTGTGTAGGTATTTCCATGTTTATACAGATGGCTTTGTAGATATTTCCATGTTTATAGAGATAGCGGTGTAGATATTTCCATGTTTATACAGATAGCGGTGTAAATATTTCCATGTTTATACAGATCGTGGTGTAGATATTTCCATGTTTATACAGATAGCGGTGTAGAAATTTCCATGTTTATACAGACCGCAGTGTAGATATTTCCATGTTTGTACAGATAGCGGTGTAGATATTTCCATGTCTGTACAGATGGCGGTGTTGATGTTTCCATCTATACACAGATTGCCGTGTAGGTATTTCCATGTGTATACAGATGGCATTGTAGATATTTCCATGTTTATACAGATGGTGGTGTAGATATTTCCATGTTAATACAGATGACTCTATAGTTATTTCCATGTTTTTACAGATGGCATTGTAGATATTTCCATGTTTATAGAGATAGCAGTGTAGATATTTCCATGTTTATACAGATGGCGGTGTAGATATTTCCATGTTTATAGAGATAGCGGTGTAGATATTTCCATAGTTATACAGATAACGGTGTAGATATTTCCATGTTTATACAGATGGCAGTGGAGATTTTTCCATGTTCCTACACATGACTGTGTAGCTATTTCCATGTTTATACAGATGGCTTTGTAGATATTTCCATGTTTATAGAGATAGCGTTGTAGATATTTCCATGTTTATACAGATAGCGGTGTAAATATTTCCATGTTTATACAGATCGTGGTGTAGATATTTCCATGTTTATACAGATACCGGTGAAGAAATTTCCATGTTTATACAGACCGCAGTGTAGATATTTCCATGTTTATACAGATAGCAGTGTAGATATTTCCATGTTTGTACAGATGGCAGTGTTGATGTTTCCATCTATACACAGATTGCCGTGTAGGTATATCCATGTGTATACAGATGGCATTGTACATATTTCCATGTTTATACAGATGGTGGTGTAGATATTTCCATGTTTATACAGATGACTCTATAGGTATTTCCATGTTTTTACAGATGACATTGTAGATATTTCCATGTTTATAGAGATAGCACTGTAGATATTTCCATGTTTATACAGATGGCGGTGTAGATATTTCCATGTTTATAGAGATAGCGGTGTAGATATTTCCATATTTATACAGATAACGGTGTAGATATTTCCATGTTTATACAGATAGCAGTGTACATATTTCCATGTTTATACAGATCACGGTGTAGATGTTTCCAGGTTTATAGAGATAGCAGTGTAGATATTTCCATGTTTATACAGATAGCGGTTTAGCTATTCCATGTTTATACAGACCGCGGTGTAGATATTTCCATGTTTATTCAGATAGCGGTGCAGATATTTCCATGTTTGTACAGATGGCGGTGTTGATATTTCCATCTATACACAGATGACCGTGTAGATATTTCCATGTTTATACAGAAGGCGGCGCAGATATTTCCATGGATATGTAGAAGGCGGTGTAGATATTTCCATGTTTATACAGATAGCGGTGTAGATATTTCCATGTATATACAGATGGCTGTGTAGATATTTCCATGTTTATACAGATGGCTGTGTAGATATTTCCGTGTTTATACAGATGACTTTGTAGGTATTTCCATGTTTATACAGATGGCGGTGTAGGTATTTCCATGTTTATAGAGATAGCTGTGTAGATATTTCCATGTTTATACAGATAGCGGTGTATATATTTCCATGTTTATAGAGATCGCGGTGTAGATATTTCCATGTTTATACAGACAGCAGTGGAGATATTTCCATGTTTATACACATAGCGGTGTACATATTTCCAAGTTTATAGAGACAGCGGTGTAGGTATTTCCATGTTTATACAGATAGCGGTGCAGATATTTCCATGTTTATACAGATGCCTATGCAGATATTTCCATATTTGTACAGAGGGCTCTGTAGATATTTCCATGTTTATACAGATGGCAGTGTAGATATTTCCATTTTCCTACACATGACTGTGTAGGTATTTCCATGTTTATACAGATGGCTTTGTAGATATTTCCATGTTTATAGAGATAGCGGTGTAGATATTTCCATGTTTATACAGATAGCGATGTAAATATTTCCATGTTTATACAGATCGTGGTGTAGATATTTCCATGTTTATAGAGATACCGGTGTAGAAATTTCCATGTTTATACAGACCGCAGTGTAGATATTTCCATGTTTATACAGATAGCAGTGTAGATATTTCCATGTTTGTACAGATGGCGGTGTTGATGTTTCCATCTATACACAGATTGCCGTGTAGGTATTTCCATGTGTATACAGATGGCATTGTAGGTATTTCCATGTTTATACAGATGGTGGTGTAGATATTTCCATGTTTATACAGGTGACTGTATAGGCATTTCCATGTTTTTACGGATGGCTTTGTAGATATTTCCATGTTTATAGAGATATCAGTGTAGATATTTCCATGTTTATACAGATAGCGGTTCAGCTATTTCCATGTTTATACAGACCGCGGTGTAGATATTTCCATGTTTATACAGATAGCGGTGTAGATATTTCCATGTTTGTACAGATGGCGGTATTGATATTTCAATCTATACACAGATGACCGTGTAGATATTTCGAAGTTTATACAGAAGGCGGCGCAGATATTTCCATGGATATGTAGAAGGCGGTGTAGATATTTCCATGTTTAAACAGATAGCGGTGCAGATATTTCCATGTATATACAGACGGCTGTGTAAATATTTCCATGTTTATACAGATGGCTGTGTAGATATTTCCATGTTTATACAGTTGAATTTGTAGGTATTTCCATGTTTATAAAGATGGCGGTGTAGGTATTTCCATGTTTATAGAGATAGCTGTGTAGATATTTCCATGTTTATACAGATAGCGTTGTAGATATTTCCATGTTTATACAGATGGCGGTGTAGATATTTCGATGTTTATACAGACAGCAGTGGAGATATTTCCATGTTTATACACACAGCGGTGTACATATTTCCATGTTTATAGAGACAGCGGTGTAGGTATTTCCATGTTTATACAGATAGCGGTGCAGATATTTCCATGTTTATACAGATGCCTATGCACATATTTCCATATTTATACAGAGGGCTCTGTACTTATTTCCATGTTTATACAGATGGCAGTGTAGAATTTTCCATGTTCCTACACATGACTGAGTAGGTATTTCCATGTTTATATAGATGGCTTTGTAGATATTTCCATGTTTATAGAGATAGCGGTGTAGATATTTCCATGATTATACAGATAGCAGTGTAAATATTTCCATGTTTATACAGATCATGGTGTAGATATTTCCATGTTTATACAGATACCGGTGTAGGAATTTCCATGTTTATACAGACCGCAGTGTAGATATCTCCATGTTTGTACAGATAGTGGTGTAGATATTTCCATGTCTGTACAGATGGCGGTGTTGCTGTTTCCATCTATACACAGATTGCCGTGTAGGTATTTCCATGTGTATACAGATGGCATTGTAGATATTTCCATGTTTATACAGATGCTGGTTTAGATATTTCCATGTTTATACACATGACTGTATAGGTATTTCCATGTTTTTACAGATGGCATTGTAGATATTTCCATGTTTATAGAGATAGCAGTGTAGATATTTCCATGTTTATACAGATGGCGGTGTAGATATTTCCATGTTTATACAGATGGCGGTGTAGATATTTCCATGTTTATACAGATGGCGGTGTAGATATTTCCATGTTTATAGAGATAGCGGTGTAGATATTTCCATATTTATACAGATAACGGTGTAGATATTTCCATGTTTATACAGATAGCAGTGTAAATATTTCCATGTTTATACAGATCACGGTGTAGATATTTCCAGGTTTATAGAGATAGCAGTGTAGATATTTCCCGGTTTATACAGATAGCGGTTTAGCTATTTCCATGTTTATACAGACCGCGGTGTAGATATTTCCATGTTTATACAGATAGCGGTGCAGATATTTCCATGTTTGTACAGATGGCGGTGTTGATATTTCCATCTATACACAGATGACAGTGTAGATATTTCCATGTTTATACATAAGGCGGCGCAGATATTTCCATGGATATGTAGAAGGCGGTGTAGATATTTCCATGTTTATACAGATATCGGTGTAGATATTTCCATGTATATACAGATGGCTGTGTAGATATTTCCATGTTTATACAGATGGCTGTGTAGATATTTCCATGTTTATACAGATGACTTTGTAGGTTTTTCCATGTTTATAAAGATGGCGGTGTAGTTATTTCCATGTTTATAGAGATAGCTGTGTAGATATTTCCATGTTTATACAGATAGCGGTGTAGATATTTCCATGTTTATACAGATCGCGGTGTAGATATTTCCATGTTTATACAGACATCAGTGGAGATATTTCTATGTTTATACACATAGCGGTGTACCCATTTCCATGTTTATAGAGACAGCGGTGTTGGTATTTCCATGTTTATACTGTTAGTGGTGCAGATATTTCCATGTTTATACAGATGCCTATGCAGATATTTCCATATTTATACAGAGGGCTCTGTAGTTATTTCCATGTTTATACAGATGGCGGTGTAGATATTTCCATGTCTGTACAGATGGCGGTGTTGATGTTCCCATCTATACACAGATTGCCGTGTATGTATTTCCATGTGTATACAGATGGCATTGTAGATATTTCCATGTTTATACAGATAGCGGTGTAGATATTTCCATGTTTGTACAGATGGCGGTATTGATATTTCAATCTATACACAGATGACCGTGTAGATATTTCGAAGTTTATACAGAAGGCGGCGCAGATATTTCCATGGATATGTAGAAGGCGGTGTAGATATTTCCGTGTTTAAACAGATAGCGGTGTAGATATTTCCATGTATATACAGACGGCTGTGTAAATATTTCCATGTTTATACAGATGGCTGTGTAGATATTTCCATGTTTACACAGATGAATTTGTAGGTATTTCCATGTTTATAAAGATGGCGGTGTAGGTATTTCCATGTTTATAGAGATAGCTGTGTAGATATTTCCATGTTTATACAGATAGCGTTGTAGATATTTCCATGTTTATACAGATCGCGGTGTAGATATTTCGATGTTTATACAGACAGCAGTGGAGATATTTCCATTTTTATACACACAGCGGTGTACATATTTCCATGTTTATAGAGACAGCGGTGTAGGTATTTCCAAGTTTATACAGATAGCGGTGCAGATATTTCCATGTTTATACAGATGCCTATGCAGATATTTCCATATTTATACAGAGGGCTCTGTACTTATTTCCATGTTTATACAGATGGCAGTGTAGATTTTTCCATGTTCCTACACATGACTGAGTAGGTATTTCCATGTTTATACAGATGGCTTTGTAGATATTTCCATGTTTATACAGATAGCGGTGTAGATATTTCCATGTATATACAGATGGCTGTGTAGATATATCCATGTTTATACAGATGGCTGTGTAGATATTTCCATGTTTATACAGATGACTTTGTAGGTATTTCCATGTTTATAAAGATGGCGGTGTAGTTATTTCCATGTTTATAGAGATAGCTGTGTAGATATTTCCATGTTTATACAGATAGCGGTGTAGATATTTCCATGTTTATACAGATCGCGGTGTAGATATTTCCATGTTTATACAGACATCAGTGGAGATATTTCCATGTTTATACACATAGCGTTGTACACATTTCCATGTTTATAGAGACAGCGGTGTAGGTATTTACATGTTTATACTGTTAGCGGTGCAAATATTTCCATGTTTATACAGATGCCTATGCAGATATTTCCATATTTATACAGAGGGCTCTGTAGTTATTTCCATGTTTATACAGATGGCAGTGTAGATATTTCCATGTCTGTACAGATGGCGGTGTTGATGTTTCCATCTATACACAGATTGCCGTGTAGGTATTTCCATGTGTATACAGATGGCATTGTAGATATTTCCATGTTTATACAGATGGTGGTGTAGATATTTCCATGTTTATACAGATGACTGTATAGGTATTTCCATGTTTTTACAGATGGCATTGTAGATATTTCCATGTTTATAGAGATAGCAGTGTAGATATTTCCATGTTTATACAGATGGCGGTGTAGATATTTCCATGTTTATAGAGATAGCGGTGTAGATATTTCCATATTTATACAGATAACGGTGTAGATATTTCTATGTTTATACAGATGGCAGTGTAGATTTTTCCATGTTCCTACACATGACTGTGTAGGTATTTCCATGTTTATACAGATGGCTTTGTAGATATTTCCATGTTTATAGAGATAGCGGTGTAGATATTTCCATGTTTATACAGATAGCGGTGTAAATATTTCCATGTTTATACAGATCGTGGTGTAGATATTTCCATGTTTATACAGATAGCGGTGTAGAAATTTCCATGTTTATACAGACCGCAGTGTAGATATTTCCATGTTTGTACAGATAGCGGTGTAGATATTTCCATGTCTGTACAGATGGCGGTGTTGATGTTTCCATCTATACACAGATTGCCGTGTAGGTATTTCCATGTGTATACAGATGGCATTGTAGATATTTCCATGTTTATACAGATGGTGGTGTAGATACTTCCATGTTAATACAGATGACTCTATAGTTATTTCCATGTTTTTACAGATGGCATTGTAGATATTTCCATGTTTATAGAGATAGCAGTGTAGATATTTCCATGTTTATACAGATGGCGGTGTAGATATTTCCATGTTTATAGAGATAGCGGTGTAGATATTTCCATGTTTATACAGATGGCGGTGTAGATATTTCCATGTTTATACAGATGGCGGTGTAGATATTTCCATGTTTATAGAGATAGCGGTGTAGATATTTCCATATTTATACAGATAACGGTGTAGATATTTCCATGTTTATACAGATAGCAGTGTAAATATTTCCATGTTTATACAGATCACGGTGTAGATATTTCCAGGTTTATAGAGATAGCAGTGTAGATATTTCCCGGTTTATACAGATAGCGGTTTAGCTATTTCCATGTTTATACAGACCGCGGTGTAGATATTTCCATGTTTATACAGATAGCGGTGCAGATATTTCCATGTTTGTACAGATGGCGGTGTTGATATTTCCATCTATACACAGATGACAGTGTAGATATTTCCATGTTTATACATAAGGCGGCGCAGATATTTCCATGGATATGTAGAAGGCGGTGTAGATATTTCCATGTTTATACAGATAGCGGTGTAGATATTTCCATGTATATACAGATGGCTGTGTAGATATTTCCATGTTTATACAGATGGCTGTGTAGATATTTCCATGTTTATACAGATGACTTTGTAGGTTTTTCCATGTTTATAAAGATGGCGGTGTAGTTATTTCCATGTTTATAGAGATAGCTGTGTAGATATTTCCATGTTTATACAGATAGCGGTGTAGATATTTCCATGTTTATACAGATCGCGGTGTAGATATTTCCATGTTTATACAGACATCAGTGGAGATATTTCTATGTTTATACACATAGCGGTGTACACATTTCCATGTTTATAGAGACAGCGGTGTTGGTATTTCCATGTTTATACTGTTAGTGGTGCAGATATTTCCATGTTTATACAGATGCCTATGCAGATATTTCCATATTTATACAGAGGGCTCTGTAGTTATTTCCATGTTTATACAGATGGCGGTGTAGATATTTCCATGTCTGTACAGATGGCGGTGTTGATGTTCCCATCTATACACAGATTGCCGTGTATGTATTTCCATGTGTATACAGATGGCATTGTAGATATTTCCATGTTTATACAGATAGCGGTGTAGATATTTCCATGTTTGTACAGATGGCGGTATTGATATTTCAATCTATACACAGATGACCGTGTAGATATTTCGAAGTTTATACAGAAGGCGGCGCAGATATTTCCATGGATATGTAGAAGGCGGTGTAGATATTTCCGTGTTTAAACAGATAGCGGTGTAGATATTTCCATGTATATACAGACGGCTGTGTAAATATTTCCATGTTTATACAGATGGCTGTGTAGATATTTCCATGTTTATACAGATGAATTTGTAGGTATTTCCATGTTTATAAAGATGGCGGTGTAGGTATTTCCATGTTTATAGAGATAGCTGTGTAGATATTTCCATGTTTATACAGATAGCGTTGTAGATATTTCCATGTTTATACAGATCGCGGTGTAGATATTTCGATGTTTATACAGACAGCAGTGGAGATATTTCCATTTTTATACACACAGCGGTGTACATATTTCCATGTTTATAGAGACAGCGGTGTAGGTATTTCCAAGTTTATACAGATAGCGGTGCAGATATTTCCATGTTTATACAGATGCCTATGCAGATATTTCCATATTTATACAGAGGGCTCTGTACTTATTTCCATGTTTATACAGATGGCAGTGTAGATTTTTCCATGTTCCTACACATGACTGAGTAGGTATTTCCATGTTTATACAGATGGCTTTGTAGATATTTCCATGTTTATACAGATAGCGGTGTAGATATTTCCATGTATATACAGATGGCTGTGTAGATATATCCATGTTTATACAGATGGCTGTGTAGATATTTCCATGTTTATACAGATGACTTTGTAGGTATTTCCATGTTTATAAAGATGGCGGTGTAGTTATTTCCATGTTTATAGAGATAGCTGTGTAGATATTTCCATGTTTATACAGATAGCGGTGTAGATATTTCCATGTTTATACAGATCGCGGTGTAGATATTTCCATGTTTATACAGACATCAGTGGAGATATTTCCATGTTTATACACATAGCGTTGTACACATTTCCATGTTTATAGAGACAGCGGTGTAGGTATTTACATGTTTATACTGTTAGCGGTGCAAATATTTCCATGTTTATACAGATGCCTATGCAGATATTTCCATATTTATACAGAGGGCTCTGTAGTTATTTCCATGTTTATACAGATGGCAGTGTAGATATTTCCATGTCTGTACAGATGGCGGTGTTGATGTTTCCATCTATACACAGATTGCCGTGTAGGTATTTCCATGTGTATACAGATGGCATTGTAGATATTTCCATGTTTATACAGATGGTGGTGTAGATATTTCCATGTTTATACAGATGACTGTATAGGTATTTCCATGTTTTTACAGATGGCATTGTAGATATTTCCATGTTTATAGAGATAGCAGTGTAGATATTTCCATGTTTATACAGATGGCGGTGTAGATATTTCCATGTTTATAGAGATAGCGGTGTAGATATTTCCATATTTATACAGATAACGGTGTAGATATTTCTATGTTTATACAGATGGCAGTGTAGATTTTTCCATGTTCCTACACATGACTGTGTAGGTATTTCCATGTTTATACAGATGGCTTTGTAGATATTTCCATGTTTATAGAGATAGCGGTGTAGATATTTCCATGTTTATACAGATAGCGGTGTAAATATTTCCATGTTTATACAGATCGTGGTGTAGATATTTCCATGTTTATACAGATAGCGGTGTAGAAATTTCCATGTTTATACAGACCGCAGTGTAGATATTTCCATGTTTGTACAGATAGCGGTGTAGATATTTCCATGTCTGTACAGATGGCGGTGTTGATGTTTCCATCTATACACAGATTGCCGTGTAGGTATTTCCATGTGTATACAGATGGCATTGTAGATATTTCCATGTTTATACAGATGGTGGTGTAGATACTTCCATGTTAATACAGATGACTCTATAGTTATTTCCATGTTTTTACAGATGGCATTGTAGATATTTCCATGTTTATAGAGATAGCAGTGTAGATATTTCCATGTTTATACAGATGGCGGTGTAGATATTTCCATGTTTATAGAGATAGCGGTGTAGATATTATCATATTTATACAGATAACGGTGTAGATATTTCCATGTTTATACAGATGGCAGTGTAGATTTTTCCATGTTCCTACACATGACTGTGTAGCTATTTCCATGTTTATACAGATGGCTTTGTAGATATTTCCATGTTTATAGAGATAGCGGTGTAGATATTTCCATGTTTATACAGATAGCGGTGTAAATATTTCCATGTTTATACAGATCGTGGTGTGGATATTTCCATGTTTATACAGATACCGGTGAAGAAATTTCCATGTTTATACAGACCGCAGTGTAGATATCTCCATGTTTATACAGATAGCGGGGTAGATATTTCCATGTTTGTACAGATGGCGGTGTTGGTGTTTCCATGTAAACACAGATTGCCGTGTAGGTATTTCCATGTGTATACAGATGGCATTGTAGATATTTCCATGTTTATACAGATGGTGGTGTAGATATTTCCATGTTTATACAGATGACTGTATTCGTATTTCCATGTTTTTACAGATGGCATTGTAGATATTTCCATGTTTATAGAGATAGCAGTGTAGATATTTCCATGTTTATACAGATGGCGGTGTAGATATTTCCATGTTTATAGAGATAGCGGTGTAGATATTTCCATATTTATACAGATAACGGTGTAGATATTTCCATGTTTATACGGATAGCAGTGTAAATATTTCCATGTTTATAGAGATCACGGTGTAGATATTTCCAGGTTTATAGAGATAGCAGTGTAGATATTTCCATGTTTATACAGATAGCGGTTTAGCTATTTCCATGTTTATATAGACCGCGGTGCAGATATTTCCATGTTTATACAGATAGCGGTGCAGATATTTCCATGTTTGTACAGATGGCGGTGTTGATATTTCCATCTTTACACAGATGACCGTGTAGATATTTCCATGTTTATACAGAAGGCGGCGGAGATATTTCCATGGATATGTAGAAGGGGGTGTAGACATTTACATGTTTATACAGATAACGGTGTAGATATTTCCATGTATATAGAGATGGCTGTGTAGATATTTCCATGTTTATACAGATGGCTATGTAGATATTTCCATGTTTATACAGATGACTTTCTAGGTATTTCCATGTTTATACAGATGGCGGTGTAGGTATTTCCATGTTTATAGAGATAGCTCTGTAGATATTTCCATGTTTATACGGATAGTGGTGTAGATATTTCCATGTTTATAGAGATCTCGGTGTAGATATTTCCATGTTTATACAGACAGCAGTGGAGATATTTCCATGTTTATACAGATAGCGGTGTACATATTTCCATGTTTATAGAGACAGCGGTGTAGTTATTTCCATGTTTATACAGATAGCGGTGCAGATATTTCCATGTTTATACAGATGCCTATGCAGATATTTCCATATTTATACAGAGGGCTCTGTAGATATTTCCATGTTTATACAGAGGGCAGTGTAGATTTTTCCATGTTCCTACACATGACTGTGTAGGTATTTCCATGTTTATACAGATTGCTTTGTAGATATTTCCATGTTTATAGAGATAGCGGAGTAGATATTTCCATGTTTATACAGATACCGGTGTAGAAATTTCCATGTTTATACAGACCGCAGTGTAGATATCTCCATGTTTATACAGATAGCGGTGTAGATGTTTCCATGTTTGTACAGATGGCGGTATTGGTGTTTCCATCTATACACAGATTGCCGTGTAGGTATTTCCATGTGTATACAGATGGCATTGTAGATAATTCCATGTTTATACAGATGGTGGTGTAGATATTACCATGATTTTACAGACGACTGTATAGGTATTTCTATGTTTTTACAGATGGCATTGTAGATATTTCCATGTGTATAGAGATAGCAGTGTAGATATTTCCATGTTTATACAGATGGCGGTGTAGATATTTCCATGTTTATAGAGATATCGGTGTAGATATTTCCATATTTATACAGATAACGGTGTAGATATTTCCATGTTTATACAGATAGCAGTGTAAATATTTCAATGTTTATACAGATCACGGTGTAGATATTTCCAGGTTTATAGAGATAGCAGTGTAGATATTTCCATGTTTAAACAGATAGCGGTTTAGCTATTTCCATGTTTATACAGACCGCGGTGTAGATATTTCCATGTTTATACAGATAGCGGTGCAGATATTTCCATGTTTGTACAGATGGCGGTTTTGATATTTCCATCTATACACAGATGACCGTGTAGATATTTCCGTGTTTATACAGAAGGCGGCACAGATATTTCCATGGATATGTAGAAGGCGGTGTAGATATTTCCATGTTTATACAGATAGCGGTGTAGATATTTCCATGTATATACAGATGACTGTGTAGATATTTCCATGTTTATACAGATGGCTGTGAAGATATTTCCATGTTTATACAGATGACTTTGTAGGTATTTCCATGTTTATACAGATGGCGGTGTAGGTATTTCCATGTTTATACAGATAGCAGTGTAGATATTTCCATGTTTATACAGATAGTGGTGTAGATATATCCATGTTTATACAGATCGCGGTGTTGATATTTCCATGTTTATACAGACAGCAGTGGAGATATTTCCATGTTTATACACATAGCGGTGTACATATTTCCATGTTTATAGAGACAGCGGTGTAGGTATTTCGATGTTTATACAGATCGCGGTGCAGATATTTCCATGTTTATACAGATGCCCTTGCAGATATTTCCATATTTATACAGAGGGCTCTGTAGATATTTCCATGTTTATACAGATGGCACTGTAGATTTTTCCATGTTCCTACACATGACTGTGTAGGTATTTCCATGTTTATACAGATGGCTTTGTAGATATTTCCATGTTTATAGAGATAGCGGTGTAGATATTTCCATGTTTATACAGATATCGGTGTAAATTTTTCCATGTTTATACAGATCGTGGTGTAGATGTTTCCATGTTTATACAGATACTGGTGTAGAAATTTCCATGTTTATACAGACCGCAGTGTAGATATCTCCATGTTTATACAGATAGCGGTGTAGATATTTCCATGTTTGTACAGATGGCGGTGTTGGTGTTTCCATCTATACACAGATTGCCGTGTAGGTATTTCCATGTGCATACAGATGGCATTGTAGATATTTCCATGTTTATACAGATGGTGGTGTAGATATTTCCATGTTTATACAGATGACTGTATAGTTATTTCCATGTTTTTACAGATGGCATTGTAGATATTTCCATGTTTATAGAGATAGCAGTGTAGATATTTCCATGTTTATACAGATGGCGGTGTAGATATTTCCATGTTTATAGAGATAGCGGTGTAGATGTTTCCATGTTTATACAGATAGCGGTGTAAATTTTTCCATGTTTATACAGATCGTGGTGTAGATATTTCCTTGTTTATACAGTAACCGGTGTAGAAATTTCCATGTTTATACAGACCGCAGTGTAGACATCTCCATGTTTATACAGATAGCGGTGTAGATATTTCCATGTTTGTACAGATGGCGGTGTTGGTGTTTCCATATATACACAGATTGCCGTGTAGGTATTTCCATGTGTATACAGATGGCATTGTAGATATTTCCAAGTTTATACAGATGGTGAGGTAGATATTTCCATGATTATACAGATGACTGTATAGGTATTTCCATGTTTTTACAGATGGTATTGTAGATATTTCCATGTTTATAGAGATAGCAGTGTAGATATTTCCATGTTTATACAGATGGCGGTGTAGAAATTTCCATGTTTATAGAGATAGCGGTGTAGATATTTCCATATTTATACAGATAACGGTGTAGATATTTCCATGTTTATACAGATAGCAGTGTAAATATTTCCATGTTTATACAGATCACGGTGTAGATATTTCCAGGTTTATAGAGATAGCAGTGTAGATATTTCCATGTTTATACAGATAGCGTTTTAGCTATTTCCATGTTTATACAGACCGCGGTGTAGATATTTCCATGTTTATACAGATAGCGGTGCAGATATTTCCATGTTTGTACAGATGGCGATGTTGATATTTCCATCTTTACACAGATGACCGTGTAGATATTTCCATGTTTATACAGAAGGCGGCGCAGATATTTCCATGGATATGTAGAAGGCGGTGTAGATATTTCCATGTTTATACAGATAACGGTGTAGATATTTCCATGTATATAGAGATGGCTGTGTAGATATTTCCATGTTTATACAGATGGCTGTGTAGATATTTCCATGTTTATAAACATGACTTTGTAGGTGTTTCCATGTTTATACAGATGGCGGTGTAGATATTTCCATGTATATAGAGATGGCTGTGTAGATATTTCCATGTTTATACAGATGGCTGTGTAGATATTTCCATGTTTATAAAGATGACTTTGTAGGTGTTTCCATGTTTATACAGATGGCGGTGTAGGTATTTCCATGTTTATAGAGATAGCTGTGTAGATATTTCCATGTTTATACAGATAGCGGTGTAGATATTTCCATGTTTATTGAGATCGCGGTGTAGATACTTCCATGTTTATACAGACAGCATTGGAGATATTTCCATGTTTATACACATAGCGGTGTACATATTTCCATGTTTATAGAGACAGCGGTGTAGGTATTTCCATGTTTATACAGATCGCGGTGCAGATATTTCCATGTTTATACAGATGCCTATGCAGATATTTCCGTATTTATACAGAGGGCTCTGTAGATATTTCCATGTTTATACAGATGGCAGTGTAGATTTTTCCATGTTCCTACACATGACTGTGTAGGTATTTCCATGTTTATACAGATGGCTTTGTAGATATTTCCATGTTTATAGAGATAGCGGAGTAGATATTTCCATGTTTATACAGATAGCGGTGTAAATATTTCCATGTTTATACAGATCGTGGTGTAGATGTTTCCATGTTTATACAGATACCGGTGAAGAAATTTCCATGTTTATACAGACCGCAGTGTAGATATCTCCATGTTTATACAGATAGCGGTGTAGATATTTCGATGTTTGTACAGAAGGCGGTATTGGTGTTTCCATCTATACACAGATTGCCGTGTAGGTATTTCCATGTGTATACAGATGGCATTGTAGATATTTCCATGTTTATACAGATGGTGGTGTAGATATTTCCATGTTTATACAGATGACTGTATAGGTATTTCCATGTTTTTACAGATGGCATTGTAGATATTTCCATGTATATAGAGATAGCAGTGTAGATATTTCCATGTTTATTCAGATGGCGGTGTAGATATTTCCATGTTTAAAGAGACAGCGGTGTAGATATTTCCATATTTATACAGATAACGTTGTAGATATTTCCATGTTTATACAGATAGCAGTGTAAATATTTCCATGTTTAAACAGATCACGGTGTAGATATTTCCAGGTTAATAGAGACAGCAGTGTAGATATTTCCATGTTTATACAGATAGCGGTTTAGCTATTTCCATGTTTATACAGACCGCGGTGTAGATATTTCCATGTTTATACAGATAGCGGTGCAGATATTTCCATGTTTGTACAGATGGCGGTGCTGATATTTCCATCTATACACAGATGACCGTGTAGATATTTCCGTGTTTATACAGAAGGCGGCACAGATATTTCCATGGATATGTAGAAGGCGGTGTAGATATTTCCATGTTTATACCGATATCCGTGTAGATATTTCCATGTATATACTGATGGCTGTGTAGATGTTTCCATGTTTATACAGATGGCTGTGTAGATATTCCCATGTTTATACAGATGACTTTGTAGGTATTTCCATGTTTATACAGATGGCGGTGTAGGTATTTCCATGTTTATAGAGATAGCTGTGTAGATATTTCCATGTTTATACAGATAGTGGTGTAGATATATCCATGTTTATACAGATCGCGGTGTAGATATTTCCATGTTTATACAGACAGCAGTGGAGATATTTCCATGTTTATACACATAGCGGTGTATATATTTCCATGTTTATAGAGACAGCGGTGTAGGTATTTCCATGTTTATACAGATAGCGGTGCAGATATTTCCATGTTTATACAGATGCCTATGCAGATATTTCCATATTTGTACAGAGGGCTCTGTAGATATTTCCATGTTTATACAGATGGCAGTGTAGATTTTTCCATGTTCCTACACATGACTGTGTAGTTATTTCCATGTTTATACAGATGGCTTTGTAGATATTTCCATGTTTATAGAGATAGCGGTGAAGATATTTCCTTGTTTATACAGATAGCGGTGTAAATATTTCTATGTTTATACAGATCGTGGTGTAGATATTTCCATATTTATACAGATACAGGTGTAGAAATTTCCATGTTTATACAGACCGCAGGGTAGATATCTCCATGTATATACAGATAGCGGTGTAGATATTTCCATGTTTGTACAGATGGCGGTGTTTGTGTATCCATCTATACACAGATTGCCGTGTAGGTATTTCCATGTGTATACAGATGGCATTTTAGATATTTCCATGTTTATACAGATGGTGGTGTAGATATTTCCATGTTTATACAGATGACTGTATAGGTATTTCCATGTTTTTACAGATGGCATTGTAGATATTTCCATGTTTATAAAGATAGCAGTGTAGATATTTCCATGTTTATACAGATAGCGGTGTAGATATTTCCATGTTTATAGAGATAGCAGTGTAGATATTTCCATATTTATACAGATAACGGTGTAGATATTTCCATGTTTATACAGATAGCAGTGTAAATATTTCCATGTTTATACAGATCACGGTGAAGATATTTCCAAGTTTATAGAGATAGCAGTGTAGATATTTCCATGTTTATACAGAGAGCAGTTTAGCTATTTCCATGTTTATACAGACCGCGGTGTAGATATTTCCATGTTTATACAGATAACGGGGCAGATATTTCCATGTTTGTACAGATGGCGGTGTTGATATCTCCATCTATTCACAGATGACCATGTAGATATTTCCGTGTTTATACAGAAGGCGGCGCAGATATTTCCATGGATATGTAGAAGTCGGTGTAGATATTTCCATGTTTATACAGATAGCGGTGTAGATATTTCCATGTGTATACAGATGGCTGTGTAGATATTTCCATGTATATACAGATGTCTGTGTAGATATTTCCATGTTTATAGAGATAGCGGTGTAGATATTTCCATATTTATACAGATAACGTTGTAGATATTTCCATGTTTATACAGATAGCAGTGTAAATATTTCCATGTTTATACAGATCACGTTGTAGATATGTCCAGGTTTATAGAGATAGCAGTGTAGATATTTCCATGTTTAAACAGATAGCGGTTTAGCTATTTCCATGTTTGTACAGACCGCGGTGTAGATATTTCCATGTTTATACAGATAGCGGTGCAGATATTTCCATGTTTGTACAGATGGCGGTGCTGATATTTCCATCTATTCACAGATGACCGTGTAGATATTTCCGTGTTTATACAGAAGGCGGCGCAGATATTTCCATGGATATGTAGAAGGCGGTGTAGATATTTCCATGTTTATACCGATATCGGTGTAGATATTTCCATGTATATACTGATGGCTGTGTAGATGTTTCCATGTTTATACAGATGGCTGTGTAGATATTCCCCTGTTTATACAGATGACTTTGTAGGTATTTCCATGTTTATACAGATGGCGGTGTAGGTATTTCCATGTTTATAGAGATAGCTGTGTAGATATTTCCATGTTTATACAGATAGCGGTGTAGATATTTCCATGTTTATAGAGATCGCGGTGTAGATATTTCCATGTTTATACAGACAGCAGTGGAGATATTTCCATGTTTATACACATAGCGGTGTACATATTTCCATGTTTATAGAGACAGTGGTGTAGGTATTTCCATGTTTATACAGATAGTGCTGCAGATATTTCCATGTTTATACAGATGCCTATGCAGATATTTCCATATTTATAGAGAGGGCTCTGTAGATATTTCCATGCTTATACAGATGGCAGTGTAGATTTTTCCATGTTCCTACACATGACTGTGTAGGTATTTCCATGTTTATACAGATGGCTTTGTAGATATTTCCATGTTTATAGAGATAGCGGTGCAGATATTTCCATGTTTATACAGTTAGCGGTGTAAATATTTCCATGTTTATACAGATCATGGTGTAGATATTTCCATGTTTATACAGATACCGGTGTAGAAATTTCCATGTTTATACAGACCGCAGCGTAGATATCTCCATGTTTATGCAGATAGCGGTGTAGATATTTCCATGTTTGTACAGATGGCGGTGTTGGTGTATCCATCTATACACAGATTGCCGTGTAGGTATTTCCATGTGTATACAGATGGCATTGTAGTTATTTCCATGTTTATACAGATGGTGGTGTAGATATTTCCATGTTTATACAGATGACTGTATAGGTATTTCCATGTTTTTACAGATGGCATTGTAGATATTTCCATGTTTATAGAGATAGCAGTGTAGATATTTCCAAGTTTATACAGATGGCGGTGTAGATATTTCCATGTTTATAGAGATAGCGGTGTAGATATTTACATATTTATACAGATAACGGTGTAGATATTTCCATGTTTATACAGATAGCAGTGTAAATATTTCCATGTTTATACAGATCACGGTGTAGATATTTCCAAGTTTATAGAGATAGCAGTGTAGATATTTCCATTTTTATACAAATAGCGGTTTAGCTATTTCCATGTTTATACAGACCGCAGTGTAGATATTTCCATGTTTATACAGATAGCGGTGCAGATATTTCCATGTTTGTACAGATGACGGTGTTGATATTTCCATCTTTACACATATGACCGTGTAGATATTTCCATGTTTATACAGAAGGCGGTACAGATATTTCCATGTATATGTAGAAGGCGGTGTAGATATTTCCATGTTTATACAGATAGCGGTGTAGATATTTCTATGTATATACAGATGGCTGTGTAGATATTTGCATGTTTATACAGATGGCTGTGTAGATATTTCCATGTTTATACAGATGACTTTGTAGGTATTTCCATGTTTATACAGATGGCGGTGTAGATATTTCCATGTTTATAGAGATCGCGATGTAGATATTTCCATGTTTATACAGACAGCAGTGGAGATATTTCCATGTTTATACACATAGCGGTGTACATATTTCCATGTTTATAGAGACAGCGGTGTAGGTATTTCCATGTTTATACAGATAGCGGTGCAGATATTTCCATGTTTATACAGATGCCTATGCAGATATTTCCATATTTATACAGAGGGCTCTGTAGATATTTCCATGTTTATACAGATGGCAGTGTAGATTTTTCCATGTTCCTACACATGACTGTGTAGGTATTTCCATGTTTATACAGATGGCTTTGTAGATATTTCCATGTTTATAGAGATAGCGGTGCAGATATTTCCATGTTTATACAGATAGCGGAGTAAATATTTCCATGTTTATACAGATCGTGGTGTAGATGTTTCCATGTTTATACAGATACCGGTGAAGAAATTTCCATGTTTATACAGACCGCAGTGTAGATATCTCCATGTTTATACAGATAGCGGTGTAGATATTTCGATGTTTGTACAGAAGGCGGTATTGGTGTTTCCATCTATACACAGATTGCCGTGTAGGTATTTCCATGTGTATACAGATGGCATTTTAGATATTTCCATGTTTATACAGATGGTGGTGTAGATATTTCCATGTTTATACAGATGACTGTATAGGTATTTCCATGTTTTTACAGATGGCATTGTAGATATTTCCATGTTTATAAAGATAGCAGTGTAGATATTTCCATGTTTATACAGATAGCGGTGTAGATATTTCCATGTTTATAGAGATAGCAGTGTAGATATTTCCATATTTATACAGATAACGGTGTAGATATTTCCATGTTTATACAGATAGCAGTGTAAATATTTCCATGTTTATACAGATCACGGTGTAGATATTTCCAGGTTTATAGAGATAGCAGTGTAGATATTTCCATGTTTAAACAGATAGCGGTTTAGCTATTTCCATGTTTGTACAGACCGCGGTGTAGATATTTCCATGTTTATACAGATAGCGGTGCAGATATTTCCATGTTTGTACAGATGGCGGTGCTGATATTTCCATCTATACACAGATGACCGTGTAGATATTTCCGTGTTTATACAGAAGGCGGTGCAGATATTTCCATGGATATGTAGAAGGCGGTGTAGATATTTCCATGTTTATACCGATATCGGTGTAGATATTTCCATGTATATACTGATGGCTGTGTAGATGTTTCCATGTTTATACAGATGGCTGTGTAGATATTCCCATGTTTATACAGATGACTTTGTAGGTATTTCCATGTTTATACAGATGGCGGTGTAGGTATTTCCATGTTTATAGAGATAGCTGTGTAGATATTTCCATGTTTATACAGATAGTGGTGTAGATATATCCATGTTTATACAGATCGCGGTGTAGATATTTCCATGTTTATACAGACAGCAGTGGAGATATTTCCATGTTTATACACATAGCGGTGTATATATTTCCATGTTTATAGAGACAGCGGTGTAGGTATTTCCATGTTTATACAGATAGCGGTGCAGATATTTCCATGTTTATACAGATGCCTATGCAGATATTTCCATATTTGTACAGAGGGCTCTGTAGATATTTCCATGTTTATACAGATGGCAGTGTGGATTTTTCCATGTTCCTACACATGACTGTGTAGTTATTTCCATGTTTATACAGATGGCTTTGTAGATATTTCCATGTTTATAGAGATAGCGGTGCAGATATTTCCTTGTTTATACAGATAGCGGTGTAAATATTTCCATGTTTATACAGATCGTGGTGTAGATATTTCCATGTTTATACAGATACAGGTGTAGAAATTTCCATGTTTATACAGACCGCAGGGTAGATATCTCCATGTATATACAGATAGCGTTGTAGATATTTCCATGTTTGTACAGATGGCGGTGTTTGTGTATCCATCTATACACAGATTGCCGTGTAGGTATTTCCATGTGTATACAGATGGCATTTTAGATATTTCCATGTTTATACAGATGGTGGTGTAGATATTTCCATGTTTATACAGATGACTGTATAGGTATTTCCATGTTTTTACAGATGGCATTGTAGATATTTCCATGTTTATAGAGATAGCAGTGTAGATATTTCCATGTTTATACAGATAGCGGTGTAGATATTTCCATGTTTATAGAGATAGCAGTGTAGATATTTCCATATTTATAGAGATAAGGGTGTAGATATTTCCATGTTTATACAGATAGCAGTGTAAATATTTCCATGTTTATACAGATCACGGTGAAGATATTTCCAAGTTTATAGAGATAGCAGTGTAGATATTTCCATGTTTATACAGAGAGCGGTTTAGCTATTTCCATGTTTATACAGACCGCGGTGTAGATATTTCCATGTTTATACAGATAACGGGGCAGATATTTCCATGTTTTTACAGATGGCAGTGTTGATATCTCCATCTATTCACAGATGACCATGTAGATATTTCCGTGTTTATACAGAAGGCGGCGCAGATATTTCCATGGATATGTAGAAGTCGGTGTAGATATTTCCATGTTTATACAGATAGCGGTGTAGATATTTCCATGTGTATACAGATGGCTGTGTAGATATTTCCATGTATATACAGATGTCTGTGTAGATATTTCCATGTGTATACAGATGAATTTGTAGGTATTTCCATGTTTATACAGATGGCGGTGTAGGTATTTCCATGTTTATAGAGATAGCTGTGTAGATATTTCCATGTTTATACAGATAGCGGTGTAGATATTTCCATGTCTACAAAGATCGCGGTGTAGGTATTTCCATGCTTAAACAGACAGCAGTGGAGATATTTCCATGTTTATGCACATAGCGGTGTATATATTTCCATGTTTATAGAGACAGCGGTGTAGGTATTTCCATGTTTATACAGATAGTGGTGCAGATATTTCCATGTTTATACAGATGCCTATGCTGATATTTCCATATTTATACAGAGGGCTCTGTAGATATTTCCATGTTTATACAGATGGCAGTGTAGATTTTTCCATGTCCCTACACATGACTGTGTAGGTATTTCCATGTTTATACAGATGGCTTTGTAGATATTTCCATGTTTATAGAGTTAGCGGTGCAGATATTTCCATGTTTATACAGATAGCGGTGTAAATATTTCCATGTTTATACATATCGTGGTGTAGATATTTCCATGTTTATACAGATACCGGTGTAGAAATTTCCATGTTTATACAGACCACAGTGTAGATATCTCCATGTATATACACATAGCGGTGTAGATATTTCCATGTTTGTACAGATGGCGGTGTTGTTATATCCATCTTTACACAGATTGCCGTGTAGGTCTTTTCATGTGTATACAGATGGCATTGTAGATATTTCCATGTTTATACAGATGGTGGTGTAGATATTTCCATTTTTATACAGATGACTGTATATGTATTTACATGTTTTTACAGATGGCATTGTAGATATTTCCATATTTATAGAGATATCAGTGTAGATATTTCCATGTTTATACAGATGGCGGTGTAGATATTTCCATGTTTATAGAGATAGCGGTGTAGATATTTCCATATTTATACAGATAACGGTGTAGATATTTCCATGTTTATACAGATAGCAGTGTAAATATTTCCATGTTTATACAGATCACGGTGTAGATATTTCCAGGTTTATAGAGATAGCAGTGTAGATATTTCCATGTTTATACAGATAGCGGTTTAGCTATTTCCATGTTTATACAGACCGATGTGTAGATATTTACATGTTTATACAGATAACGGTGCAGATATTTCCATGTTTTTACAGATGGCGGTGTTGATATCTCCATCTATTCACAGATGACCATGTAGATATTTCCGTGTTTATACAGAAGGTGGCGCAGATATTTCCATGGATATGTAGAAGTCGGTGTAGATATTTCCATGTTTATACAGATAGCGGTGTAGATATTTCCATGTATATACAGATGGCTGTGTAGATATTCCATGTATATACAGATGTCTGTGTAGATATTTCCATGTTTATACAGATGAATTTGTAGGTATTTCCATGTTTATACAGATGGCGGTGTAGGTATTTCCATGTTTATAGAGATAGCTGTGTAGATATTTCCATGTTTATACAGATAGCGGTGTAGATATTTCCATGTTTATACAGATCGCGGTGTAGATATTTCCATGTTTATACAGACAGCAGTGGAGATATTTCCAGGTTTATACACATAGCGGTGTACATATTTCCATGTTTATAGAGACAGAGGTGTAGGTATTTCCATGTTTATAGAGATCCCGGTGCAGATATTTCCATGTTTATACAGATGCCTATGCAGATATTTCCATATTTATAGAGAGGGCTCTGTAGATATTTCTATGTTTATAGAGATGGCAGTGTAGATTTTTCCGTGTTCCTACGCATGACTCTGTAGGTATTTCCATGTTTATACAGATGGCTTTGTAGATATTTCCATGTTTATAGAGATAGCGGTGTAGATATTTCTATGTTTATACAGATAGCGGTGAAAATATTTCCATGTTTATACAGATCGTGGTGTAGATATTTCCATGTTTATACAGATACCGGTGTAGAAATTTCCATGTTTATACAGACCGCAGTGTAGATATCTCCATGTTTCTACAGATAGCAGTGTAGATATTTCCATGTTTGTACAGATGGCGGTGTTGGTGTTTCCATCTATACACAGATTGCCGTGTAGATATTTCCATGTGTATACAGATGGCATTGTTGATATTTCCATGTTTATACAGATGGTGGTGTAGATATTTTCATGTTTATACATATGACTGTATAGGTATTTCCATGTTTTTACAGATGGCATTGTAGATATTTCCATGTTTATAGAGATAGCAGTGTAGATATTTCCATGTTTATAGAGATGGCGGTGTAGATATTTCCATGTTTACAGAGATAGCGGTGTAGATATTTCCATGTATATACAGATGGCTTTGTAGATATTTCCATGTTTATACAGATAGCGGTGTAGATATTTCCATGTTTACAAAGATCGCGGTGTAGATATTTCCATGTTTATAGAGATCGCGTTGTAGATATTTCCATGTTTTTACAGACAGCAGTGGAGATATTTCCATGTTTATACACATAGCGGTGTACATATTTCCATGTTTATAGAGACAGCGATGTAGGTATTTCCATGTTTGTACAGATAGCGGTGCAGATATTTCCATATTTATACAGATGCCTATGCAGATATTTCCATATTTATACAGAGGGCTCTGTAGATATTTCAATGTTTATACAGATGGCAGTGTAGATTTTTCCGTGTTCCTACACATGACTGTGTAGTTATTTCCATGTTTATACAGATGGCTTTGTAGATATTTCCATGTTTATAGAGATAGTGGTGTAGATATTTCCATGTTTATACAGATAGCGGTGTAAATATTTCCATGTTTATACAGATCGTGGTGTAGATATTTCCATGTTTATACAGATACCGGTGTAGAAATTTCCATGTTTATACAGACCGCAGTGTAGATATCTCCATGTTTATACAGATAGCGGGGTAGATATTTCCATGTTTGTACAGATGGCGGTGTTGGTGTTTCCATGTAAACACAGATTGCCATGTAGGTATTTCCATGTGTATACAGATGGCATTGTAGATATTTCCATGTTTATACAGATGGTGGTGTAGATATTTCCATGTTTATACAGATGACTGTATTCGTATTTCCATGTTTTTACAGATGGCATTGTAGATATTTCCATGTTTATAGAGATAGCAGTGTAGATATTTCCATGTTTATACAGATGGCGGTGTAGATATTTCCATGTTTATAGAGATAGCGGTGCAGATATTTCCATATTGATACAGATAACGGTGTAGATATTTCCATGTTTATACTGATAGCAGTGTAAATATTTCCATGTTTATAGAGATCACGGTGTAGGTATTTCCAGGTTTATAGAGATAGCAGTGTAGATATTTCCATGTTTATACAGATAGCGGTTTAGCTATTTCCATGTTTATATAGACGGCGGTGCAGATATTTCCATGTTTATACAGATAGCGGTGCAGATATTTCCATGTTTGTACAGATGGCGGTGTTGATATTTCCATCTTTACACAGATGACCGTGTAGATATTTCCATGTTTATACAGTAGGCGGCGGAGATATTTCCATGGATATGTAGAAGGGGGTGTAGACATTTACATGTTTATACAGATAACGGTGTAGATATTTCCATGTATATAGAGATGGCTGTGTAGATATTTCCATGTTTATACAGATGGCTATGTAGATATTTCCATGTTTATACAGATGACTTTCTAGGTATTTCCATGTTTATACAGATGGCGGTGTAGGTATTTCCATGTTTATAGAGATAGCTCTGTAGATATTTCCATGTTTATACGGATAGCGGTGTAGACATGTCCATGTTTATAGAGATCTCGGTGTAGATATTTCCATGTTTATACAGACAGCAGTGGAGATATTTCCATGTTTATACACATAGCGGTGTACATATTTCCATGTTTATAGAGACAGCGGTGTAGGTATTTCCATGTTTATACAGATAGCGGTGCAGATATTTCCATGTTTATACAGATGCCTATGCAGATATTTCCATATTTATACAGAGGGCTCTGTAGATATTTCCATGTTTATACAGAGGGCAGTGTAGATTTTTCCATGTTCCTACACATGACTGTGTAGGTATTTCCATGTTTATACAGATGGCTTTGTAGATATTTCCATGTTTATAGAGATAGCGGAGTAGATATTTCCATGTTTATACAGATACCGGTGTAGAAATTTCCATGTTTATACAGACCGCAGTGTAGATATCTCCATGTTTATACAGATAGCGGTGTAGATGTTTCCATGTTTGTACAGATGGCGGTATTGGTGTTTCCATCTATACACAGATTGCCGTGTAGGTATTTCCATGTGTATACAGATGGCATTGTAGATAATTCCATGTTTATACAGATGGTGGTGTAGATATTTCCATGATTATACAGACGACTGTATAGGTATTTCTATGTTTTTCCAGATGGCATTGTAGATATTTCCATGTGTATAGAGATAGCAGTGTAGATATTTCCATGTTTATACAGATGGCGGTGTAGAAATTTCCATGTTTATAGAGATAGCGGTGTAGATATTTCCATATTTATACAGATAACGGTGTAGATATTTCCATGTTTATACAGATAGCAGTGTAAATATTTCCATGTTTATACAGATCACGGTGTAGATATTTCCAGGTTTATAGAGATAGCAGTGTAGATATTTCCATGTTTATACAGATAGCGTTTTAGCTATTTCCATGTTTATACAGACCGCGGTGTAGATATTTCCATGTTTATACAGATAGCGGTGCAGATATTTCCATGTTTGTACAGATGGCGATGTTGATATTTCCATCTTTACACAGATGACCGTGTAGATATTTCCATGTTTATACAGAAGGCGGCGCAGTTATTTCCATGGATATGTAGAAGGCGGTGTAGATATTTCCATGTTTATACAGATAACGGTGTAGATATTTCCATGTATATAGAGATGGCTGTGTAGATATTTCCATGTTTATACAGATGGCTGTGTAGATATTTCCATGTTTATAAAGATGACTTTGTAGGTGTTTCCATGTTTATACAGATGGCGGTGTAGATATTTCCATGTATATAGAGATGGCTGTGTAGATATTTCCATGTTTATACAGATGGCTGTGTAGATATTTCCATGTTTATAAAGATGACTTTGTAGGTGTTTCCATGTTTATACAGATGGCGGTGTAGGTATTTCCATGTTTATAGAGATAGCTGTGTAGATATTTCCATGTTTATACAGATAGCGGTGTAGATATTTCCATGTTTATTGAGATCGCGGTGTAGATACTTCCATGTTTATACAGACAGCATTGGAGATATTTCCATGTTTATACACATAGCGGTGTACATATTTCCATGTTTATAGAGACAGCGGTGTAGGTATTTCCATGTTTATACAGATCGCGGTGCAGATATTTCCATGTTTATACAGATGCCTATGCAGATATTTCCGTATTTATACAGAGGGCTCTGTAGATATTTCCATGTTTATACAGATGGCAGTTTAGATTTTTCCATGTTCCTACACATGACTGTGTAGGTATTTCCATGTTTATACAGATGGCTTTGTAGATATTTCCATGTTTATAGAGATAGCGGAGTAGATATTTCCATGTTTATACAGATAGCGGTGTAAATATTTCCATGTTTATACAGATCGTGGTGTAGATATTTCCATGTTTATACAGATAACGGTGTAGAAATTTCCATGTTTAAACAGACCGCAGTGTAGATATCTCCATGTTTATACAGATAGCGGTGTAGATGTTTCCACGTTTGTACAGATGGCGGTGTTGGTGTTTCCATCTATACACAGACTGCCATGTAGGTATTTCCATGTGTATACAGATGGCATTGTAGATATTTCCATGTTTATACAGATGGTGGTGTAGATATTTCCATGTTTATACAGATGGTGGTGTAGATATTTCCACGTTTATACTGATGACTGTAGAGGTATTTCCATGTTTTTACAGATGGCATTGTAGATATTTCCAGCTTTATAGAGATAGCAGTGTAGATATTTCCATGTTTATACAGATGGCGGTGCAGATATTTCCATGTTTATAGAGATAGCGGTGTAGATTTTTCCATATTTATACAGATAACGGTGTAGATATTTCCATGTTTATACAGATAGCAGTGTAAATATTTCCATCTTTATACAGATCACGGTGTAGATATTTCCAGGTTTATAGAGATAGCAGTGTAGATATTTCCATGTTTATACAGATAGCGGTTTACTATTTCCATGTTTATACAGACCGCGGTGTAGATATTTCCATGTTTATACAGATAGCGGTGCAGATATTTCCATGTTTGTACAGATGGCGGTGCTGATATTTCCATCTATACACAGATGACCGTGTAGATATTTCCATGTTTATAGAGATAGTGGTGTAGGTATTTCCATGTTTATATAGATAGCGGTGTAAATATTACCATGTTTATACAGATAGCGGTGTAGATATTTCCATGTATATACAGATGGCTGTGTAGATATTTCCATGTTTATACAGATGGCTGTGTAGATATTTCCATGTTTATACAGAAGACTTTGTAGGTATTTCCATGTTTATACAGATAGCGGTTTAGCTATTTCCATGTTTATACAGACCGCGGTGTAGATATTTCCATGTTTACACAGATAGCGGTGCAGATATTTCCATGTTTGTGCAGATGGCGGTGTTGATATTTCCATCTATACACAGATGACCGTGTAGATATTTCCGTGTTTATACAGAAGGCGGCACAGATATTTCCATGGATATGTAGAAGGCGGTGTAGATATTTCCATGTTTATACAGATAGCGTTGTAGATATTTCCATGTATATACAGATGGCTGTGTAGATATTTCCATGTTTATACAGATGGCTGTGTAGATATTTCCATGTTTATACAGATGACTGTATAGGTATTTCCATGTTTTTACAGATGGCATTGTAGATATTTCCATGTTTATAGAGATAGCAGTGTAGATATTTCCATGTTTATACAGATGGCGGTGTAGATATTTCCATGTTTATAGAGATAGCGGTGTAGATATTTCCATATTTATACAGATAACGGTGTAGATATTTCCATGTTTATACAGATAGCAGTGTAAATATTTCCATGTTTATACAGATCACGGTGTAGATATTTCCAGGTTTATAGAGATAGCAGTGTATATATTTCCATGTTTATACAGATAGCGGTTTAGCTATTTCCATGTTTATACAGACCGCGGTGTAGATATTTCCATGTTTATGGAGACAGCGGTGCAGATATTTCCATGTTTGTACAGATGGCGTTGTTGATATTTCCATCTATACACAGATGACTGTGTAGATATTTCCGTGTTTATACAGAAGGCGGCACAGATATTTCCATGGATATTTAGAAGGCGGTGTAGATATTTCCATGTTTATACAGATAGCGGTGTAGATATTTCCATGTATATACAGATGGTTGTGTAGATATTTCCATGTTTATACAGATGGCGGTGTAGATATTTCCATGTTTATACAGATGACTTTGTAGGTATTTCCATGTTTATACAGATGGCGGTGTAGGTATTTCCATGTTTATAGAGATAGCTGTGTAGATATTTCCATGTTTATACAAATGGCGGTGTAGATATATCCATGTTTATAGAGATCGCGGTGTAGATATTTCCATGTTTATACAGACTGCAGTGGAGATATTTCCATGTTTATACACGTAGCGGTGTACATATTTCCATGTTTATAGAGACAGCGGTGTAGGTATTTCCATGTTTATACAGATAGCGGTGCAGATATTTCCATGTTTATACAGATGCCTATGCAGTTATTTCCATATTTATACAGAGGGCTCTGTAGATATTTCCATGTTTATACAGATGGCAGTGTAGATTTTTCCATGTTCCTACACATGACTGTGTAGGTATTTCCATGTTTATACAGATGGCTTTGTAGATATTTCCGTGTTTATAGAGATAGCGGTGTAGCTATTTCCATGTTTATAAAGATAGCGGTGTAAATATTTCCATGTTTATACAGATCGTGGTGTCGATATTTCCATGTTTGTACAGATACCGGTGTAGAAATTTCCATTTTTATACAGACCGTGGTGTAGATATCTCCATGTTTATACAGATAGCGGTGTAGATATTTCCATGTTTGTACAGAAAGCGGTGTTGGTGTTTCCATCTATACACAGATTGCCGTGTAGGTATTTCCAAGTGTATACAGATGGCATTGTAGATATTTCCATGTTTATACAGATGGTGGTGTAGATATTTCCATGTTTATACTGACGACTGTATAGGTATTTCCATGTTTTTACAGATGGCATTGTAGATATTTCCATGTTTATAGAGATAGCAGTGTAGACATTTTCATGTTTATACAGATGGCGGTGCAGATATTTCCATGTTTATAGAGATAGCGGTGTAGATTTTTCCATATTTATACAGATAACGGTGTAGATATTTCCATGTTTATACAGATAGCAATGTAAATATTTCCATCTTTATAGAGATCACGGAGTAGATATTTCCAGGTTTGTAGAGATAGCAGTGTAGATATTTCCATGTTTATACAGATAGCGGTTTAGCTATTTCCATGTTTATACAGACCACGGTGTAGATATTTCCATGTTTATACAGATAGCGGTGCAGATATTTCCATGTTTGTACAGATGACGGTGCTGATATTTCCATCTATACACAGATGACCGTGTAGATATTTCCATGTTTATAGAGATAGCGGTGTAGTTATTTCCATGTTTATACAGATAGCGGTGTAAATATTACCATGTTTATACAGATCGTGGTGTAGATATTTCCATGTTTATACAGATACCGGTGTAGAAATTTCCATGTTTATACAGACCGCAGTGTAGATATTTCCATGTTTATACAAATAGCAGCGTAGATATTTCCATGTTTGTACAGATGGCGGTGTTGATGTTTCCATCTATACACAGATTGCCGTGTAGGTATTTCCATGTGTATACAGATGGCATTGTAGATATTTCCATGTTTATACAGATGGTGGTGTAGTTATTTCCATGTTTATACAGATGACTGTATAGGTATTTCCATGTTTTTACAGATGGCATTGTAGATATTTCCATGTTTATAGAGATATCAGTGTAGATATTTCCATGTTTATACAGATGGCGGTGTAGATATTTCCATGTTTATAGAGATAGCGGTGTAGATATTTCCATATATATACAGATAACGGTGTAGATATTTCCATGTTTATACAGATAGCAGTGTAAATATTTCCATGTTTATACAGATCACGGTGTAGATATTTCCAGGTTTATAGAGATAGCAGTGTAGATATTTCCATGTTTATACAGATAGCGGTTTTGCTATTTCCATGTTTATACAGACCGTGGTGCAGATATTTCCATGTTTATACAGATAGCGGTGCAGATATTTCCATGTTTGTACAGATGGCGGTGTTGATATTTCCAACTATACACAGATGACCGTGTAGATATTTCCAAGTTTATACAGAAGGCGGCGCAGATATTTCCATGGATATGTAGAAGGCGGTGTTGATATTTCCATGTTTATACAGATAGCGGTGTAGATATTTCCATGTTTCTACAGATACCGGTGTAGACATTTCCATGTTTATACAGACTGCAGTGTAGATATTTCCATGTTTATACAAATAGCAGTGTAGATATTTCCATGTTTGTACAGATGGCGGTGTTGATGTTTCCATCTATACACAGATTGCCGTGTAGGTATTTCCATGTGTATACAGATGGCATTGTAGATATTTCCATGTTTATACAGATGGTGGTGTAGTTATTTCCATGTTTATACAGATGACTGTATAGGTATTTCCATGTGTATACAGATGGCATTGTAGATATTTCCATGTTTATACAGATTGCGGTGTAGTTATTTCCATGTTTATACAGATAGCGGTGCAGATATTTCCATGTTTGTACAGATGGCGGTGTTGCTATTTCCATCTATACACAGATGACCGTGTAGATATTTCCATGTTTATACAGATGGTGGCGCAGATATTTCCATGGATGTGTAGATGGCGGGGTAGATATTTCCATGTTTATACAGATAGCGGTGTAATTATTTCCATGTTTATATGGATAGCGGTGGAGATATTTCCATGTATGTACTCATGGCTGTGTAGATATTTCCATGTTTATACACATGGCGGTGTAGATATTTCCATGTTTATACGGATAACTTTGTAAGTACTTCCATGTTTATACAGATGGCGGTGTAGATATTTCGATGTCTATAGAGATAGCAGTGGAGATATTTCCATGTTTATACAGATCGCGGTGTAGATATTTCCATGATTATACAGATAGCGGTGTAGATATTTCCATGTTTATACAGATAGCGGTGTAGATATTTCCATGTTTATAGAGATAGCGGTGTAGGTATTTCCAAGTTTATAGACATAGCGGTGTAGATATTTCCATGTTTATATAGATGGCGTTGTAGATATTGCCATGTTTATACCGATAGCGGTGTTGGTATTTCCACGTTTATACAGATAGCGATGTAGATATTTCCAGGTTTGTACAGCTCGCGGTGCAGATATTTATATCTTTATACAGATGGCATTGTAGATATTTCCTTATTCACACAGATGGCGGTGTAGATGTTTCCATGTTTATACAGATGGTGGAGTAGTTAGTTCCATGTTTATGGAGATGGCAGTGTAGATATTTTCATGTTTATTGAGATGGCGGTGTAGATATTTCCATGTTTATAAAGATAGCAGTGTAGATATTTACATGTTTATACAGGTGGCTGTGCAGATATTTCCATGTGTATACAGATGGCATTGTAGATATTTCCATGTTTATACAGATGACTGTATTGGTATTTCCATGTTTTTACAGATGGCAGTGCAGATTGTTCCATGTTTATAGAGATAGCGATGTAGATATTTCCATCTTTGTACAGATGGCGGTGTTGATATTTCCATCTATACACAGATGGCCACGTAGATATTTCCATGTTTATAGAGACGGCGGCGTAGATATTTCCATGGACATGCAGATGGCGGTGTAGATATTTCCATGTTTATACAGATAGCGGTGTAGATATTTCCATGTTTACACAGATGGTGGTGTAGATATTTCCGTTTTTATACACATGGCAGAGTAGATAATTCCATCTTTGTGGAGATGGCAGTGTAGATATTTTCATGTTTATAGAGATGGCGGTGTAGATATTTCCATATTTATAGAGATAGCGGTGTAGATATTTCCATCTTTCTACAGAAGACAGTGTAGATATTTCCATGTTTATACAGATGGCCGTGTAGATATTTCCATATTTATACAGATGTCTGTGTAGATATTTCCATGTGTATACAGATGGTATTGTAGGTATTTCCATGTTTATGCAGATGGCGGTGTAGATATTTCCATGTTTATACAGATCACGGTATAGATATTTCCATGTTTATACAGATAGCGGTGTAGATATTTCCATGTTTTTACAGATATCGGTGTGGATATTTCCATGTTTAAACAGATTGCGTTGTAGATATTTCCATCTTTCTACAGATGGCATTGTAGATATTTCCATGTTTATACAGACGGCGGTGTAGATATTTCCATGTTTATATAGATGGTGGTGTAGATATTCCCATGTTTATACAGATCGCGGTGTAGATATTTCCATGTTTATTCAGATCGCGGTGTAGATATTTCCATGTTTGTACAGATCGCGGTGTAGATATTTCCATGTTTATACAGATAGCGGTGTAGATATTTCCAGGTTTATAGAGATAGCGGTGTAGGTATTTCCATGTTTATAGACACAGCGGTGTAGATATTTCCATGTTTATATAGATGGCATTGTAGATATTGCCATGTTTATACCGACAGCGTTGTCAGTATTTCCACGTTTATACAGATAGCGATGTAGTTATTTCCAGGTTTGTGCAGCTCGCGGTGCAGATATTTATATCTTTATACAGATGGCATTGTAGATATTTCCTTATTCACACAGATGGCGGTGTAGATGTTTCCATGTTTATACAGATGGCGGAGTAGTTAGTTCCATGTTTATGGAGATGGCAGTGTAGATATTTTCATGTTTATAGAGATGGCGGTGTAGATATTTCCATGTGTATACAGATGGCATTGTACATATTTCCATGTTTATACAGATGACTGTATAGGTATTTCCATGTTTTTACACATGGCAGTGCAGATATTTCCATGTTTATAGAGATAGCGGTGTAGATATTTCCATGTTTGTACAGATGGCGGTGCTGATATTTCCATCTATACACAGATGGCCATGTAGATATTTACATGTTTATACAGATGGCGGCGTAGATATTTCCATGGACATGCAGATGGCGGTGTAGATATTTCCATGTGTATACAGATGCTATTGTAGATATTTCCATGTTGATACAGATGGTGGTGTAGATATTTCCATGTTTATTCAGATGACTGTGTAGATATTTCCATGTTTTTACAGATGGCAGTGTAGATATTTCAATGTTTATAGAGATGGCGCTGTAGATATTTCCATGTTTAGAGAGATAACGGTGGAGATATTTCCATGTTTATACAGACAGCAGTGGAGATATTTCCATGTTTATAGAGATGGCGCTGTAGATATTTCCATGTTCATAAAGATAACGGTGGAGATATTTCCATGTTTATAGAGACAGCCGTGGAGATATTTCCATGTTTATACACATAACGGTGTACATGTTTCCATGTTTATAGAGAGAGCGGTGTAGGTATGTCCATGTTTATACAGATAGCGGTGCAGATATTTCCATGTTTATACAGATGCCTATGCAGATATCTCCATATTTATACAGAGGGCTGTGTAGATATTTCTATGTTTATACAGATGGCATTGTAGATATTTCCATGATCCTACACATGACTTTGTAGGTATTTCCATGTTTATACAGATGGCTTTGTAGATATTTCCATGTCTATAGACATAGCGGTGTAGATATTTCCATGTTTATACAGATAGCGGTGTATATATTTCCATGTTTATACAGACTGTGTTGTAGATATTTCCATGTTTATACAGATACCGGTGTAGATATTTCCATGTTTATACACACCGCAGTGTAGATATTTCCATGTTTATAGAGATAGCAGTGTAGATATTTCCAAGTTTGTACAGATGGCTGTGTTGCTGTTTCCATCTATTCACAGATTGCCGTGTAGTTATTTACATGTGTATACAGATGGCATTGTAGATATTTCCATGTTTATACAGATGGTGGTGTAGGTATTTCCATGTTTACACAGATGACTGTACAGGTATTTCCATGTTTATACAGATGGCGGTTTAGATATTTTCATGTTTTTAGAGATAGCGGTGTAGATATTTCCATATTTATACAGATAACGGTGTAGAAATTTCCATGTTTATACAGATAGCGGTGTAAATATTTCCATGTTTATACAGATCACGGTGTAGATATTTCCTTGTTTATACAGATAGCGGTGTATTAATTTCCATGTTTATACAGATAGCGGTGTAGATATTTCCATGTATATACAGATGGCTGCGTAGATATTTCCATGTTTATACAGATGGCTTTGTAGATATTTCCATGTTTATGCAGATGACTTTGTAGGTATTTCCATGTTTAAACAGATGGCGCTGTAGGTATTTCCATGTTTATAGAGATAGCTGTGTAGATATTTCCATGTTTATACAGATAGCAGTGTAGGTATTTCCATGTTTATACAGATCGTGGTGTAGATATTTCCATGTTTATACAGATAGCAGTGTAGATATTTCCATGTTTTTACAGATATCGGTGTAGATATTCCCGTGTTTACACAGATTGCGGTGTAGATATTTCCATCTTTCTACAGAAGGCATTGTAGATATTCCCATCTTTATACAGATGGCAGTGTAGATATTTCCTTGTTTATACAGACAGCGGTGTAGATATTTCCATGTTTATAGAGATAGCGGTGAATGTATTTCCATGTTTATAGACATAGCGGTGTATATATTTCCATGTTTATATAGATGGCGCTGTAGATATTTCCATGTTTATACCGATAACGGTGTTGGTATTTCCACGTTTATATAGATAGCGATGTAGATATTTCCATGTTTATACAGCTCGCGGTGCCGATATTTATATCTTTATACAGATAGCATTGTAGATATTTCCTTATTCACACAGATGGCGGTGTAGATGTTTCCATGTTTATACAGATGGCGGAGAAGTTAGTTCCATGCTTATGGAGATGGCATTGTAGATATTTTCATGTTTATAGAGATGGCGGTGTAGATGTTTCCATGTTTATACAGATGGCGGAGAAGTTAGTTCCATGTTTATACAGATGGCTGTGTAGATATTTTCATGTTTATAGAGATGGCGGTGTAGATATTTCCGTGTTTATAGAGATAGCAGTGTAGATATTTCCATGTTTTTTCAGATGGCTCTGTAGATATTTCTATGTTTAAAGAGACGGCGGTGTAGATATTTCCATGTTTGTACAGATGACTCTGTAGGTATTTCCATATTTTCACAGATGGCAGTGTCGATATTTCCATGTTCATACAGATAGCGGTGTGGCTATTTCCATATTTATAGAGATAGCGGTGGAGATATTTCCATGTGTATAGAGATGGCGGTGAAGATATTTCCATGTTTATACAGATAGCAGTGTAGATATTTCCATGTGTATAGAGATAGCGGTGTAGATATTTCCATGGTTATACAGATAGCAGTGTAGATATTTCCATGTTTATACAGATAGCGGTGTAGATATTTCCATTTTTATAGAGATAGCGGTGGAGATATTTCCATGTTTATAGAGATCGCTGTGTAGATATTTCCATGTTTATACAGATTGCATTGTAGATATTTCCCTATTTATAGAGATGGCGGTGTAGATATTTCGATGTTTATACAGATGGCGGTGTAGATATTTCCACGTTTATGCAGATGGCCGTGTAGATATTTCCATGTTTATATAGATGGCGGTGTAGATATTTCTATGTTTATATAGATAGCGGTGTAGATATTTCCATGTTTATAGAGATGGCGGTGTAAGTATTTCCATGTTTATAGAGATGGCGGTGTAAGCATTTCCATGTTTATAGAGATGGCGGTGTAAGTATTTCCATGTTTATAGAGATAGCGGTGTAGATATTTCCATGTTTATACACATATCGGTGTAGATATTTCCATGTTTACATATAGCGGTGTTGGTATTTCCATGTTTATACAGATAGTGGTGTAGATATTTCCATGTTTATACAGCTCACGGTGTAGATATTTGCATGTTTACACAGATAGCGGTGTAGATATTTCCATCTTTGCACAGATTGCGGTGTAGATATTTCCATTTTTACACAGATAGTGGTGTAGATATTTCCATCGTTGCACAGATTGTGCTGTAGATATTTCAATCTTTACACAGATAGTGGTGTAGATATTTCCATGTTTACACAGACAGCGGTGTAGATATTTCCATGTTTACACAGATAGCGTTGTATATATTTGCATGTTTATACAGATAGCGGTGTAGATATTTCCATGTTTATACAGATAGCGATGTAGATATTTCCATGTTCATAGAGATAACTGTGTAGATATTTCCATATTTATACAGAAGGCATTGTAGATATTTCCATGTTTATTCAGATGTCGGTGTAGATATTTCCATCTTTATACAGATGGCAGTGTAGATATTTCCATGTTTATACAGATAGCGGTGGAGATATTTCCATGTTTATACAGATAGCGGTGTAGATACTTCCATGTTTATACAGATAGCAGTGTAGATATTTCCATGTTTACAGAGATCGCGGTGTATATATTTTCATATTTGCACAGATTGCGTTCTAGATATTTCCATCTTTACACAGATAGCGATGTACGTTATTCCATGTTTACACAGATATCTGTGTAGACATTTCCATGTTTACACAGATATTGTTGTAGATATTTCCATGTTTATACAGATAGCGGTGTAGGTACTTCCATGTTTATACAGATAGCGATGGAGATATTTCCATGTTTTTACAGATACTGGTGGAGATATTTCCATGTTTATACAGATGGAGGTATTGACATTTTCATGTTTATGCAGATGACTGTGTAGAAATTTTCATGTTTTTACAGATGGCTGTGTAGATATTTCCATATTTATATAGATAGCGGTGTGGCTATTTCCATGTTTATACAGATAGCAATGTAGATATTTCGATGTTTATAGAGATGGCTCTGTAGATATTTCCTTCTTTATACAGATGGCAGTGTAGATATTTCCATGTTTATAGAGATAGCGGTGTAGACATTTCCATGTTTATAGAGATAGCGGTGTAGATATTTCCATATTTATGCAGACAGCAGTGAAGATATTTCCATGTTTATAGAGATCGTGGTGTAGATATTTCCATATTTATACAGATAGCGGTGTAGAAATTTCCATGTTTATACAGACAGCGGTTTAGATATTTCCATGTTTACAGAGAGAGCGGTGTAGATATTTCGATATTTGCACAGATTGCGCTGTAGATATTTCCATCTTTACACAGATAGCTGTGTACATATTTCCATGTTTACACAGATAGCGGTGTATTTATTTCCATGTTAACACAGATAGTGTTGTAGATATTTCCATGTTTATACAGATAGCGGTGTTGATATTTCCATGTTTATACAGATCATGGTGTAGATATTTCTATGTTTATACAGACAGCAGTGTAGATATTTTCTAGTTTTTAGAGATAGCAGTGTAGATATTTCCATGTTTACAGAGATAGCGGTGTAGATATTTCCCTCTTCGCACAGATTGCGGTGTAGATATTTCCATCTTTACATAGATAGCGGTGTACATATTTCCATGTTTACACAGATAGCGGTGTAGATATTTCCATGTTTACACAGACAGTGTTGTAGATATTTCCATGTTTATACAGATAGCAGTGTCGATATTTCTATGTTTATAAAGATAGCGGTGTAGATGTTTCCATCTTTATGCAGATAGCGGTGTAGATATTTCCAAGTTTATACAGATGATGGTGTAAGTATTTCCATATTTATAGAGATAGCAGTGTAGATACTTCCGTGTTCATACAGACGGCAGTGTACATATTTCCTTCTGTATACAGATGGCAGTGTAGATATTTCCATGTTTATACAGATGGAGGTGTAGATATTTCCAAGTTTATGCAGATGACAGTGTAGATATTTCCATATTTTTACAGATGGCGGTGTAGATATTTCCATGTTTATACAGGGAGCGGTGTGGCTATTTCCATGTCCATACAGATAGCAGTGTAGATATTTTCATGTTTATAGAGATGGCTGTGCAGATATTTCCGTGTTTACACCGATGGCCGTGTAAACATTCCATGTTTATACAGATAGTGGTGTAGATATTTCCATGTTTATACAGATGACTGTGTAGGTATTTCCATGTTTATACAGATGGCGGTGTAGATATTTCTATGTTTATAGAGATAGCCATGGAGATATTTCCGTGTTTATACAGATAGAGGTGTAGACATGTCCATGTTCATAGAGATAGCTGTGTAGATATTTCCATATTAGTACAGATAGCTGTGTAGATATTTCCATGTTTATACAGGTAGAGGTGTAGATATTTCCATGTTTATACAGATAGCGGTGCAAATAATTCCATGTTTATAGAGATAGATTTGTAGATATTTCCATCTTTGCACTGATTGCGGTGTAGATATTTCCATCTTTACAGAGATAGCGGTGTAGATATTGCCATGTTTACAAAGATAGCTGTTTAGATATTTCCATGTTTACACAGATAGCGTTGTAGATATTTCCAGGTTTAGACAGATAGCGGTGTAGATATTTCCACGTTCATGCAGATAGCGGTGTAGATGTTTCCATGTCTATACAGATAGCGGTGGAGGTATTTCCATGTTTATAGAGATAGTGGTGTAGATATTTCCATGTTTATACAGATAGCGGTGTAGATATTTCCATGTTTATACACAGTGTTGCAGATATTTCCATGTTTATACAGAGAGCGTTGTAGATATTTCCATGTTTTTAAAGTTAGCCGTGCAGATATTTCCATGTTTATACAGATAGCAGTGGAGATATTTCCATGTTTATACAGATAGCGGTGTAGATACTTCCATGTTTATACAGATAGCGCTGTAGATATTTCCATGTTTACAGAGATAGCGGTGTAGATATTTTCATATTGGCAGAGATTGCGGTCTAAATATTTCCATCTTTACACAGACAGCGGTGTACATTATTCCATGTTTACACAGATATCTGTGTAGACGTTTCCATGTTTACACAGTTATGGTTGTAGATATTTCCATGTTTATACAGATAGCGGTGTAGGTACTTCCATTTTTATACAGATAGCGATGGAGATATTTCCATGTTTTTACAGATACTGGTGGAGATATTTCCATGTTTATACAGATGGAGGTATAGACATTTCCATGTTTATATAGATGACTGTGTAGAAATTTTCATGTTTTTACAGATGGCTGTGTAGTTATTTCCATGTTTATAAAGATAGCGGTGTAGGTATTTCCATGTTTATATAGATGGCGTTTTAGATATTTCCATGTTTATACCGATAGCACTGTTGGTATTTCCACGTTTACACAGATAGTGATGTAGATATTTCCATGTTTATACAGCTCGCGGTGCAGATATTTATATCTTTATACAGATGGCATTGTAGATATTTCCTTATACACAGATGGCGGTGTAGATGTTTCCATGTTTATACAGATGGCGGAGTAGATAGTTGCAAGTTTATGGAGACGGCGCTGTAGATATTTTCCTGTTTATAGAGATGGCGGTGTAGATATTTCCATGTTTATGGAGATAGCAGTGTAGATATTTACATGTTTATACAGATGGCTGTGTAGATATTTCCATGTGTATACAGACGGCATTGTAGATATTTCCATGTTTATACAGATGACTGTATAGGTATTTCCATGTTTTTACAGATGGCAGTGCAGATATTTTCATGTTTATAGAGATGGCGGTGTAGGTATTTCCATGTTTATAGAGATGGCGGTGTAGGTATTTCCTTGTTTGTACATAAGGCAGTGTTGATAATTCCATCTATACAAAGATGGCCGTGTAGATATTTCCATGTTTATACAGATGGCGGCGTAGATATTTCCATGGATATGCAGATGGCGGTGTAGATATTTCCATGTCTATACAGATAGCGGTGAAGATATTTCCAGGTTTACACAGATGGTGGTGTAGATATTTCCGTGTTTATACACATGGCGGAGTAGATACTTCCATTTTTATGGAGATGGCAGTGTTGATAATTTCATTTTTATAGAGACGGCGGTGTACATATTTCCATATTTATAGAGATAGCGGTGTAGATATTTCCATGTTTATACAGATGGCGGTGTAGATATTTCCATATTTATACAGATGTCTGTGTAGATATTTCCATGTGTATACAGATGGTATTGTAGGTATTTCCATGTTTATACAGATGGTGGTGTAGATATTTCCATGTTTAGTCAGATGACTGTGTAGATATTTCCATGTTTTTACAGATGGCAGTGTAGATATTTCAATGTTTATAGAGATGGCGCTGTAGATATTTCCATGTTTATACAGATAACGGTGGAGATATTTCCATGTTTACACACACAGCAGTGGAGATATTTCCATGTTTATACACATAGCGGTATACATATTTCCATATTTATAGAGACAGCTGTGTAGGTATTTCCATGTTTATACAGATAGCGGTGCAGATATTCCCATGTTTATACAGATGCCTATGCAGATATTTCCATATTTATACAGAGGGCTGTGTAGATATTTCCATGTTTATAAAGATGGCTGTGTAGATTTTTCCATGTTTCTACACATGACTGTGTAGGTATTTCCATGTTTATACAGATGGCTTTGTAGATATTTCCATGTTTATAGAGATAGCGTTGTAGATATTTCCATGTTTATACAGATAGCGGTGTAAATATTTCCATGTTTATACAGATCGTGGTGTAGATATTTCCATGTTTATACAGATATCGGTGTAGAAATTTCCATGTTTATACAGACCGCAGTGTAGATATTTCCATGTTTATACAGATAGGGGTGTAGATATTTCCATGTTTGTAGAGATGGCGGTGTTGTTGTTTCCATCTCTACACAGATTGCCTAGTAGATATTTCCATTTGTATACAGATGGCATTGTAGATATTTCCATGTTTATACAGATGGTGGTGAAGTTATTTCCATGTTTACACAGATGACTCTATAGGTATTTCCATGTTTATACAGATGGCGGTGTAGATATTTCCATGTTTATAGAGATAGCGGTGTAGATATTTCCATGTTTATACAGATAACGGTGTAGAAATTTACATGTTTCTACAGATATCGGTGTAAATATTTCCATGTTTATACAGATCACGGTGTAAATATTTCCATGTTTATAGAGATAGCGGTGTATGTATTTCCATGTTTATACAGATAGCGGTGTAGATATTTCCATGTTTATACAGACCACAGTGTAGATATTTCCATGTTTATACAGATAGCGCTGCAGATATTTCCATGTTTCTACAGATGGCAGTGTTGATATTTCCATCTATACACAGATGACCGTGTAGATGTTTCCATGTTTATACAGATGGCAGCGCAGATATTTCTATGGATATGTAGATGGCGGTGTAGATATTTCCATGTATATACAGATAGAGCTGTAGTTATTTCCATGTTTATATAGAGAGCGGTGAAGATATTTCCATGTATGTACACATGGCTCTGTAGATATTTCCATGTTTATACAGATGGCGGTGTAGATATTTCCATGTTTATACAGATGACTGTATAGTTATTTCCATGTTTTTACAGATGGCCTTTTAGATATTTCCATGTTTATAGAGATAGCAGTGTAGATATTTCCATGTTTATACAGATGGTGGTGTAGATATTTCCATGTTTATAGAGATAGCGGTGTAGATATTTCCATATTTATACAGATAACGGTGTAGATATTTCAATGTTTATTCAGACAGCCGTGTAAATATTTCCATGTTTATACAGATCACGGTGTAGATATTTCCATGTTTATAGAGATAGCGGTGTAGGTATTTCCATGTATGTACAGATAGCGATGTAGAAATTTCCATGTTTATACAGACCGCGGTGTAAACATTTCCATGTTTATACAGAAATCGGTGTAGTTATTTCCATGTTTATATAGATAGCAGTGTAGATATTTCCATGTATATACACATGGCTGTGTAGATATTACCATGTTTATACAGATAACTTTGTAAGTATTTCCATGTTTATACAGATAGGGGTGTAGATATTTCCGTGTTTATAGAGATGGCGGTGTAGATATTTCCATGTTTATACAGATCACGGTGTAGACATTTCCTTCTTTATACACATAGCTGTGTAGTTATTTCCATGTTTATACAGATAGCGATGTAGATATTTCCATGTATATACAGATGGCTGTGTAGATATTTCCATGTTCATAGAGATAGCGGTGTAGATATTTCCATCTTTGCACAGACTGTGGTGTAGGTATTTCTATGTTTACACAGAAAGCTGTGTAGATATTTCCATGTTTATTCAGATAGCGGTGTAGATATTTCCATGTTTATACAGATCGCAGTGTAGATATTTCCATGTTTATACAGATCGTGGTGTAGATATTTCCATGTTTTTAGAGATATCGGTGTAGATATTTCCATGTTTACACAGATTGCGGTGCAGATATTTCCATCTTTCTACAGATGGCACTGTAGATATTTCCATGTTTATACAGATGGCGGTGAACATATTTCCATGTTTATATAGTTGGTGTTGTAGATATTACCATGTTTATACAGATAGCGGTGTAGATATTTCCATGTTTATACTGATCATCTTGAAGATATTTCCATGTTGATACAGATCGCGGTGTCGATATTTCCATGTTTATACAGATCGCGGTGTAGATATTTCCATGTTTATACAGATAGCGGTGTAGATATTTCCATGTTTACACAGATAGCGGTGTAGATATTTCCATGTTTATACCGATAGCGGTGTTCGTATTTCCACTTTTATACAGATAGCGATGTAGATATTTCCATGTTTATACAGCTCGCGGAGCAGATATTTATATCTTTATACAGATGGCATTGTAGATATTTCCTTATTCACACTGATGTCGGTGTAGATGTTTCCATGTTTATACAGATGGCGGAGTAGTTAGTTCCATGTTTATGGAGATGGCAGTGTAGGTATTTTCATGTTTAAAGAGATGGCGGTGTAGATATTTCCATGTTTATAGAGATAGCAGTGTAGATATTTACATGTTTATACAGATGGCTGTGTAGATATTTCCATGTGTATACAGATGGCATTGTAGATATTTCCATGTTTATACAAATGACTGTATAGTTATTTCCATGTTTTTACAGATGGCAGTGCAGATATTTCCATGTTTATAGAGATAGCGGTGTAGATATTTCCATGTTTGTAAAGATGGCAGTGTTGATATTTCCATCTATACACAGATGGCCGTGTAGATATTTGCATGTTTATACAGATGGCGGCGTATATATTTCCATGGAGATGCAGATGGCGGCGTAGATATTTCCATGTTTTTACAGATAGCGGTGTAGATATTTCCATGTTTTCACAGACGGTGGTGTAGATATTTCCGTGTTTATACACATGGCGGAGTAGATAGTTCCATCTTTATGGTAATGGCAGTGTAGATATTTTGATGTTTATAGAGATGGCGGTGTAGATATTTCCATATTTATCGAGAAAGTGGTGTAGATATTTCCATCTTTCTACAGATGGCAGTGTAGATATTTCCATGTTTATACAGATGGCGGTGTAGATATTTCCATATTTATACAGATGTCTGTGTAGATATTTCCATGTGTATACAGATGGTATTGTATCTATTTCCATGTTTATACAGATGGTGGTGTAGATATTTCCATGTTTATTCAGGTGACTGTGTAGACATTTCCATGTTTTTACAGATGGCAGTGTAGATATTTCAATGTTTATAGAGATGGCGCTGTAAATATTTCCATGTTTATACAGATAACGGTGGAGATATTTCCATGTTTATACAGAGAGCAGTGGAGATATTTCCATGTTTATACACATAGCGGTGTACATATTTCCAGGTTTATAGAGACAGCGGTGTAGGTATTTCCTTGTTTATACAGATAGCGGTGCAGATATTTCTATGTTTATACAGATGGCAGTGTAGATATGTCCATGTTTATATAGATGGTGGTGTAGATATTACCATGTTTATACAGATAGTGGTGTAGATATTTCCATGTTTATACAGATAGCGGTGTAGATATTTCCATGTTTATGTAGATTGCGGTGAAGATATTTCCATGTATATACACATGGCTGGGTAGATATTTCCATGTTTATACAGATGGCGGTGTAGATATTTCCATGTTTATACAGATCGCGGTGTAGATATTTCCATGTTTACACAGATTGCGCTGTAGATATTTCCATCTTTCTACGGATGGCATTGTAGATATTTCCATGTTTATATAGATGGCAGTGTAGATATTTCCATTTTTATATAGATGGTGGTGTAGATATTACCATGTTTATACAGATAGCGGTGTAGATATTTCCATGTATATACACATCGTGGTGAAGATATTTCTATGTTTATACAGATCGCGGTGTAGATATTTCCATGTTTATACAGATCGCGGTGTAGATATTTCCATGTTTATACAGATAGCGGTGTAGGTATTTCCATGTTTATAGACATATCGGTGTAGATATTTGCATGTTTTTATAGATGGCGTTGTAGATATTTCCATGTTTATACCGATAGCGGTGTTGGTATTTCCACGTTTATACAGATAGCGGTGTAGATATTTCCATGTATATACAGACCGCGGTGTAGATATTTCCATGTTTATACAGATAGCGGTGCAGATATTTCCATGTTTGTACAGATGGCGCTGTTGATATTTCCTTCTATTCACAGATGACCGTGTAGATATTTCCATGTTTATAGAGATGGCGGCGCAGATATTTCCATGGATATGTAGATGGCGGTGTAGATATTTCCATGTTTATACAGATAGCGGTGTAGTTATTTCCATGTTTATATAGATAGCGGTGCAGTTATTTCCATGTATATACACATGGCTGTGTAGATATTTCCATGTTTATACAGATGGCGGTGTAGATATTTCCATGTTTATACAAAGAACTTTGTAAGTATTCCTATGTTTATACAGATGGCGGTGTAGATATTTCTATGTTTATAGAGGTAGCAGTGGAGATATTTCCATGTTTATACAGATAGCGGTGTAGATATATCCATGTTTATATTGATCATGGTGTAGATATTTCCATGTTTAAAGAGATGGCGCTGTAGATATTTCCATGTTTATACAGATAGCAGTGTAGATATTTCCATGTTTATACAGATAGCGGTGTAGATATTTCCATGTTTATACACATAGCGGTGTACATATTTCCATGTTTATACAGACAGCGGTGTAGGTATTTCCATGTTTATACAGATAGCGGTGCAGATATTTCCAAGTTTACACAGAGGCCTATGCTGATGCTTCCATATTTATACAGAGGGCTGTGTATATATTTCTATGTTTATACAGATGGCAGTGTAGATATTTATATGTTCCTACACATGACTGTGTAGGTATTTCCATGTTTATACAGATGTCTTTGTAGATATTTCCATGTTTATAGAGATAGCGGTGCAGTTATTTCCATGTTTATACAGATAGCGGTTTATATATTTCCATGTTTATACAGATCGTGGTGTAGATATTTCCATGTTTATACAGATACCGGTGTAGATATTTCCATGTTTATACAGATAGCGGTGTAGATGTTTCCATGTTTTCACAGATATCGGTGTAGATATTTCCATGTTTACACAGATTGCGGTGTAGATATTTCCATCTTTCTACAGATGGCGTTGTAGATATTTCCATGTTTGTACAGATGGTTGTGTAGATATTTCCATGTTTATATAGATAGTGGTGAAGATATTTCCATGTTTATACAGATAGCGGTGTAGATATTTCCATGTTTATACAGATAGCGGTGTAGATATTTCCATGTTTATACAGATAGCGTTGTTTTTTTTGCATGTTTATACAGTTGACGGTGCAGATATTTCCATGTTTATACACATGGCGGTGTAGATATTTCCATGTTTATACAGATAGCGGTGTAGATATTTCCATGTATTTAGAGATGACTGTGTATATATTTCCATATTTATACAGATGACAGTGTTGATATTTCCATGTTTATATACATGGCGGTGTAGATATTTCCATGTTTATACAGATATCGGTGTAGGTATTTCCATCTTTATACAGACAGCAGTGTTGGTATTTCCGTGTTTATACAGATAGCGGTGTAGATATTTCCAAGTTTATACAGCTCACGATGAAGATATTTCCATCTTTATACAGATATCAGTGTAGTTATTTCCATGTTTATACAGACAGCAGTGTAGATATTTCCATGTTTACACAGATGGTGGTGTAGATAGTTCCATGTTTATGGAGATGGCGGTGTAGATATTTTCATGTTTATAGAGATGACGGTGTAGATATTTCCATGTTTATAGAGATAGCGGTATAGGTATTTCCTTGTGTATAGAGATAGCGGTGTGGATGTTTCCATATTTATACTGATGGCTGTGTAGATAGTTCCATGTGTATACAGATGGCAGTGTTGGTATTACCATGTTTACCCAATTAGTGTTGTAGATATTTCCATTTTTATACAGATAGCGGTGTAGACATTTCCATGTTTATATAGATAGCAGTGTTGATATTTCCTTGTTTAAACAGATAGCGGTGTAGATATTTCCATGTTTATACAGCTTGCAGTGTAGATATTTCCATATTTATACAGATGGCAGTGTAGATATTTCCATGTTTATACAGATAGCTGTGTAGATATTTCCATGTTTACACAGATGGCGATGTAGTTAGTTCCATGTTTATGGAGATGGCATTGAAGATATTTTCATGTTTATAGAGATGTCGATGTAGATATTTCCATGTTTATAGAGATTGCCATGTAGATATTTCCATGTTTATAGAGATAGCAGTGTAGGTATTTCCATGTGTATAGAGATATTGGTGTAGTTTCTTAAATGTAGATACATATGGCTGTGTAGATATTTCCATATTTATACAGATGACGGTGTAGATAGTTCCATGTTTATGTAGATGGCAGTGTAGATGTTTTCATGTTTATAGAGATGTCGGTGTACATATTTCCATGTTTATAGAGATAGTGGTGTAGATATTTCCATGTAGATACAGATGGCTGTGTAGATATTTCCATGTGTATACAGATGGTAATAAAGCTATTTCCATGGTTATACAGATGGCGGTGTAGATATTTCCATGTTTATAGAGACGGTGGTGTAGATATTTAAATGTTTTTACAGATGGCGGTGTAGATATTTCCATGTTTATACAGAAAGTGGTGTAAACATTTCCTTGTTTACACAGATGGTGGTGTAGATAGGTCCACGTTTATGGAGATGGCGGTGTAGATATTTTCATGTTTATAGAGATGGTGGTGTAGATATTTCAATGTTTATAGAGATTGTGGTGTAGATGTTTCCATTGTATAGAGATAGCGGAGAAGATGCTTCCATGTTTATACTGATGGCTGTGTAGATATTTCCATGTTTATACATATGGCGGTGTGGATATTTCCATGTTTATAGATATAGCCGTGTAGATATTTCCATGTTTATAGAGGTAGCAGTGTAGATACTTACATGTTTATACAGATGGCTGTGTAGATATTTCCATGTTTATAGAGACAGTGGTGTAGATATTTCCACGTTTATACAGATCGTGGTGTAGATATTTCCATGTTTATACAGACAGCAGTGTAAATATTTTCATGTTTATAGAGATAGCAGTGTAGATATTTCCATGTTTACAGAGATAGCTGTGTAGATATTTCCATTTTTGCACAGATAGCGGTGTAGATATTTCCATCTTTACACAGATAGCGGTGTACATATTTCCATGTTCACAAAGATAGCGGTGTAGATATTTCCATGTTTACACAGATAGTGCTGTAGATATTTCCATGTTTATACAGATATCAGTGTCGATATTTCTATGTTTATAAAGATAGCGGTGTTGATGTTTCCCTCTTTATACAGACAGCGGTGTAGATATTTCCATGTTTATACAGATGGTGGTGTAGATATTTCCATATTTATACAGATGACAGTGTAGATATTTCCATCTTTATACAGATAGCGGTGTAAAATATATCCATGTTTATTCAGATGGCGGTGTAGATACTTCCATTTTTATACCGGTAGCGGTGTAATTTCCATGTTTATACAGATAGCGGTGTAGATATTTCCATGTTTTTACAGATGGCGGTGTAGATATTTCCATGTTTATGCAGGTAGCGGTGTGGCTACTTCCATGATTATAGAGATCGTGGTGTAGATATTTCCATATTTATACATATTACGGTGTAGATATTTCCATGTTTATAGAGATAGCGGTGTAGATATTTCCATATTTGCACAGATAGCGGTGAAGATATTTCCATTTTTATACAGATGTCGGTGTAGATATTTCCATGTATATAGAGATAGCAGTGTAGATATCTCCATGTTTATACAGATAGTGGTGTAGATATTTCCATGTGTATTAAGGTGGCGGTGTAGATATTTCCCTATTTATACACATGGCGGTGTAGATATTTGCATGTTTATACAGATCGCGGTGTAGATATTTGCATGTTTACACAAATAGCGGTGTAGATATTTCCATCTTTGCACAGATTGTGGTGTAGGTATTTAAATTTTACAGAGATAGCGGTGTAGATATTTCCATCGTTGCACAGATTGTGCTGTAGATATTTCAATCTTTACACAGATAGTGGTGTAGATATTTCTATGTTTACACAGACAGCGGTGTAGATATTTCCATATTTGCACAGATAGCGGTGAAGATATTTCCATTTTTATACAGATGTCAGTGTAGATATTTCCATGTATATAGAGATAGCAGTGTAGATATCTCCATGTTTATACAGATAGTGGTGTAGATATTTCCATGTGTATTAAGGTGGCGGTGTAGATATTTCCCTATTTATACACATGGCGGTGTAGATATTTGCATGTTTATACAGATCGCGGTGTAGATATTTGCATGTTTACACAAATAGCGGTGTAGATATTTCCATCTTTGCACAGATTGTAGTGTAGGTATTTAAATCTTTACAGAGATAGCGGTGTAGATATTTCCATCGTTGCACAGATTGTGCTGTAGATATTTCAATCTTTACACAGATAGTGGTGTAGATATTTCTATGTTTACACAGACAGCAGTGTAGATATTTCCATATTTACACAGATAGCGTTGTATATATTTGCATGTTTATACAGATACCGGTGCAGATATTTCCATGTTTATACAGATAGCGGTGTAGATATTTCCATGTTCATAGAGATAACGTTGTAGATATTTCCATATTTATACAGATGGCGATGTAGATATTTCCATGTTTATTCAGATGTCAGTGTAGATATTTCCATGTTTATACAGATGGCGGTGTAGATATTTCCATGTTTATACAGATAGAGGTGTAGATATTTCCATGTTTATACAGATAGCGGTGTAGATATTATGAAGTTTACACAGATAGCGGTGAAAATATGTCCACATTTGCACAGATTGCGGTGTAGATATTTCCATCTTTACACAGATAGCGGTGTAAATATTTCCATCGTTGCAGAGATTGTGCTGTAGATATTCAATCTTTACACTGATAGTGGTGTAGATATTTCCATGTTTACACAGACAGTGGTGTAGATATTTCCACGTTTACAGAGATAGCGTTGTATATATTTGCATGTTTATACATATAGTGGTGTAGACAGTTCCATGTTTATACATGTAGCGGTGTAGATATTTCCATGTTTATACAGATATAGGTGTAGATACTTCCAGATTTATACAGATAGCGGTGTAGATATTTCCATGTTTTTACTGAAAGCGGTGAAGATATTTCCATGTTTATACAGATAGCGTTGTAGATATTTCCATGTTTATACAGATGGCGGTGTAGATATTTCCATGTTTATGCAGATAGCGGTGTAGATATTTCCAAGTTTATACAGATAGTGGTGTAAATATTTAAATGTTTTTACAGATAACGGTGCAGACATTGCCATGTTTATACAGATAGCGATGTAGGTATTTCCATGTTTATGGAGATAGCGGTGTTGATATTTCCATGTTTATAGAGATGGCTGTGTAGATATTTCCACGTTTATACAGATGACAGTGTAGATATTTCCATGTTTATGCAGATGACTGTGTACTTATTTCCATTTTAATGCAGATGGCTTTTTAGGAATTTCCATGTTTATAGAGATAGCCACGTAGATATTCCCATGTTTATACAGATAGCGGTGTAGGTATTTCCATGTTTATATAGATAGCGGTGTAGATATTTCCATGTTTATACAGATAGCGGTTTAGATATTTCCATTTTTATACAGGTAGCGGGGTAGATATTTCCATGTTTATACAGATCGCGGTGTAGACATTTCCAAATTTCTACAGATAGCGTTGTAGATATTGCCATTTTTACACAGACGTTGGTGTAGATATTTCCATGTTTATGGAGATGGCGGTGTAGATATTTTCATGTTTATAGAGATGGCTGTGTAGATATTTCCATGTTTATACAGATAGCGGTGTAGATATTTCCATTTTTATACAGATAGCAGTGGAGATATTTCCATGTTTTTAGAGATGGCTGTGTAGATATTTCCATGTTTATACAGATTGCTGTGTAGATATTTCCCTATTTATAGAGATGGCGGTGTAGATATTTCCATGTTTATACGGATGGCGGAGTAGATATTTCCATGTTTATGCAGATGGCGGTGTAGATATTTCCATGTTTATAGAGATGGCGTTGTAGATATTTCTATATTTATATAGATAGCGGTGTAGATATTTCCAAGTTTATAGAGATGGCGGTGTAAGTATTTCCATGTTTATAGAGATAGCGGTGTAGATATTTCCATGTTTATACACATAGTGCTGTAGTTATTTCCATGTTTACATATAGTGGGGTTGGTATTTCCATGTTTATACAGATAGTGGTGTAGATATTTCCACGTTTATACAGCTCGCGGTGTAGATATTTTCATGTTCACACAGATAGCGGTGTAGATATTTCCATCTTTGCACAGATTGCGGTGTAGATATTTCCATTTTTACACAGATAGTGGTGTAGATATACTCATCGTTGCACAGATTGTGCTGTAGATATTTCAATCTTTACACAGATAGTGGTGTAGATATTTCCAGGTTTACACAGACAGCGGTGTAGATATTTCCATGTTTATACAGATAGCGTTGTATATATTTGCATATTTATACAGATAGCGGTGTAGATATTTCCATGTTTATACAGATAGCGGTGTAGATATTTCCATGTTCATAGAGATAACGGTGCAGATATTTCCATGTTTATTCAGATGTCGGTGTAGATATTTCCATTTTATACAGATGGCTCTGTAGATGTTTCCATGTTTATACAGATAGAGGTGTAGATATTTCCATGTTTATACAGACAGCGGTGTAGATATTACCAAGTTTACACAGATATCGGTGTAGATATTTCCATATTTGCACAGATTTCGGTGTAGTTATTTCCACCTTTACACAGATAGCGGTGTAGATATTTCCATCGTTGCACAGATTGTGCTGTAGATATTTCAATCTTTACACTGATAGTGTTTTAGATATTTCCATGTTTACACAGAGAGCGGTGTAGATATTTCCATGTTTACAAAGATAGCATTGTATATGTTTGCATGTTTATACAGATAGTGGTGTAGATAGTTCCATGTTTTTACAGGTAGTGGTGTAGATATTTCCATGTTTATAGAGATATCGGTGTAGATACTTCCATGTTTATACAGATAGCGGTGTAGATATTTCCATGTTTATACAGATAGCGGTGTAGGTATTTCCATGTTTATAGAGATAGCGGTGTAGACATTTCCATGTTTATAGAGATAGCGGTGTAGATATTTCCATATTTATACAGATAGAGGTGTAGATATTTCCATGTTTTTACAGATAGCGGTGGAGATATTTCCATGTTTATACAGATAGCGATGTATATATTTCCATGTTTATACAGATAGATGTGTAGATATTTCCATGTGTATGCGGATGGCAGTGTAGATATTTCCATGTTTATAGAAATGGTGGTGTAGATATTTCCAGGCTTATACAGATGACTGTGTAGAAATTTCCATGTTTATACAGATGGCAGTGTAGATATTTCTATGTTTATAGAGATAGCGCTGTAGACATTTCCATGTTTGTAGAGATAGCGGTGTAGCTATTTCCTTGATTATAGAGATGGCGGTGTAGATATTTCCATATTTATACAATTAGCGGTGTAGATATTTCCATGTTTATACAGATGGCGGTGTAGATATTTACATGTTTTTACAGATAGCGGTGTAGATATTTACATGTTTATACAGATCGTGGTGTAGATATTTCCATGTTCATACAGATAGCGGTGAAGATATTTCCATGTTTATACAGGTATCAGTGTAGATATTTCCATGTTTATACAGATCGCGGTGTAGACATTTCCATCTTTCTAGAGATAGCGGTGTAGATATTTCCATGTTTATAGAGATAGCGGTGTAAATATTTCCATATTTATACAGATAGCGGTGTAGTTATTTCCATCTTTATACAGAGAGCGTTGTACATATTTCCATGTTTATACGTATCATGGTGTAGATATTTCCATGTTTATACAGATAACGTTGTAGATATTTCCATGTTTATCTAGATAGCGGTGTAGATATTTCCATGTTTATACAGACCGCGGTGTAGATATTTCCATCTTTCTGCAGTTTTCAGTGTAGATATTTCCATGTTTATACAGATGGCGGTTTAGATATTTCCATGTTTATATGGATGGCGGTGTAGGTATTTCCTTGTTTATGTAGATGGTGGTGTAGATTTTCCCATGTTTATAGAGATGGCTGTGTATATATTTCCACGTTTATAGAGATAGCGGTGTAGATATAACCATTTTTATGCAGATGCCATTGTAGATATTTCCATGTTTATTGAGATAGCAGTGTAGATATTTCCATCTTCTACAAATGGCAGTGTACATATTTCTGTGTTTTTACAGATGGCAGTGTAGATATTTCAAAGTTTATAGAGATGGCGCTGTACATATTTCCATGTTTATACAGATAACGGTGGAGTTATTTCCATGTTTATACAGACAGCAGTGGAGATATTTCCATGTTTATAGAGACAGCGGTGTAGGTATTTCCATGTTTATACAGATAGAGGTGCAGATATTTCCATGTTTAAACAGATGCCTATGAAGATATTTCCATATTTATATAGAGGGCTGTGTACATATTTCCATGTTTATACAGATAACGTTGTAGGTATTTCCATCTTTATACAAACGGTGGTGTAGGTATTTCCACGTTCCTACACATGACTGTGTAGTTATTTCCTTGTTTATGCAGATGGCGGTGTCGATAATTCCATATTTATAGAGATAGCAGTGTAGATATTTCCAAGTTTATACAGATAGCGGTGTAAATATTTCCATGTTTATACAGATCGTGGTGTAGATATGTCCATGTTTATACAGATACCGGTGTAGATATTTCCATGTTTAAACAGACTGCATTGTAGATATTTCTATGTTTATACAGATAGCGGTGTACATATGTCCATGTTTGTACAGATGGCGGTGTTGATATTTCCATCTGTACACAGATTGCCGTGTAGATATTTCCATCTTTATACAGATGGCACTGCAGATATTTCCATGGATATGCAGATGGCAGTGTAGATATTTCCATGTTTATAGAGATAGCGGTGTAGATATTTCCATGTTTATAGACATAGCATTGTAGATATTTCCATGTTTATGTAGATGGCGTTGTAGATATTTCCATGTTTATATCGATAGCGGTTTTGGTTTTTCCACATTTATACAGATAGCAATGTAGATATTTCCATCTTTATACAGCTTGCAGTACAGATATTTATATCTTTATACAGATGGCATTGTAGATAATTCCTTATTCACACAGTTGGCGGTGTAGGTGTTTCCATGTTTCTACAGATGGCGGAGTAGATAGTTCCATGTTTATGGAGATGGCAGTGTAGATATTTTCATGTTTATAGAGTTGGCGGTGTAGATATTTCCATGTTTATAGAGACAGCAGTGTAGATATTTACATGTTTATACAGATGGCTGTGTAGATATTTCCATGTGTATACAGATGGCATTGTTGATATTTCCATGTTTATAAAGATGGTGGTGTAGATATTCCCATGTTTATACAGATGACTGTATAAGTATTTCCATATTTTTACAGATGGCATTGTAGATATTTCCATGTTTACAGAGATAGTGGTGTAGATATTTCCATGTTTGTACACATGGCAGTGTTGATATTTCCATCTATACACAGATGGCCGTGTAGATATTTCCAAGTTTATACAGATGGCGGCATAGATATTTCCATGGATATGCAGATGGCGTTGTAGGTATTTCAATGTATATACAGATGGCTGTGTAGATATTTCCATGTTTGTACAGATGGCGGTGTAGATATTCTCATGTTTATATTGATAGCGATGTAGATATTTCCATGTTTATACCGATAGCGGTGTAGACATTTCCATGTTTACAGAGATGGCGGTGTAGATATTTCCATAGTGATACACACAGCGATGTAGATTTTTCCAGGTTTATACAGAGAGCGGTGTAGATATATCCATGTTAATAGAGATGGTGGTGTAGTTATTTCCATGTTTATAGAGATAGCAGTGCAGTTATTTCCATGTTTATTCAGATAAGGGTGTAGATAATTCCATATTTATACAGATAGCGGTGTTGGTATTTCCATGTTAATATAGATAGCGGTGTAGATATTTTCATGATTATACAGCTCGCAGTGCAGGTATTTCCATCTTTATACAGATGGCAGTGAAGATATTTCCATCTTTATACAGATAGTGGTGTATATATTTCCATGTTTAAACAGATTTCGGGGTATATACAGCCATGTTTCTGAAGATGGCGGTGTAGGTATTTTCATGTTTACACAGATGGCGGTGTAGATATTTCCATGTTTACAGAGATTTCGGTGTAGATATTTCCATGTTTATAGTGCAAGTGGTGTAGGTATTTCCATGTTTATTATAGAGATAGCGGTGTAGTCATTTCCATATTTATACAGGTAGCGCTGTAGGTATTTCCATGTTTATACAGATGGCGGTGTAGATATTTCCATGTTTCCAAAGATGGCAGTGTAGGGATTACCTTGTTTATACAGATAGCTGTGTAGATATTTCCAGGTTTATACAGATAGCGGTGTAGATATTTCCATGTTTACTGAGATAGCCATGTAGATATTTCCATCTTTGCACAGATTGCCGTGTAGATATTTCCATTTTTAAACAGCTGTGTAGATATTTCCAAGTTTACACAGATTAGTGTGTAGATATTTCCGTGGTTACACAGAGAGCGTTGTAGATAATTCCATGTTTATACTGATAGCGGTGTAGATATTTCCATGTTTAGACAGATAGCGGTGTAGATATTTCCATGTTTATACAGATAGCGGTGTAGGTATTTCCATGTTTATACAGATAGCGGTGGAGATATTTCCCTGTTTATACAGATATCGATGTAAATATTTCCATGTTTATACAGATAGCGGTGTAGATATTTCCATGTTTATAGAGATAGCGGTGTAGATATTTCCATGTTTATACAAATGGCTGTGTAGGTATTTCCATGTGTATACAGATGGGGGTGTAGATATTCCCATGTTTATACATATAGCGGTGTAGATATTTCCATGTTTATAGATATAACGGTAAAGATATTTCCAACTTTACACAGATTGCGGTGTAGACATTGCAAACTTTACACAGATAGCGGTGTAGATGTTTCCAAGGTTACACAGATACCTGTGTCGATATTTCCATGTGTACAGAGATAGCATTGTAGATATTTCCATGTTTATACAGATAGCGGTGTAGTTATTTACATGTTGATGCAGATAGCGGTGTAGATATTTTCAGGGTTATACAGATAGTGGTGAAGGTATTTCGACGTTTATACAGATAGCGTTGTAGGTATTTCCACATTTATACACATAGCGGTTTAGATATTTCAACGTTTATACAGATAGCGGTGTAGACATTTCCATGTGTATAGAGATAGTGGTGTAGATATTTCCATATTTATACAGATAGCGGAGTAGATATTTCCAAGTTTATAGAGATAGTGGTGTAGATATTTCCATGTTTATACAGATAGCTGTGTAGATATATCCATGTTTATACAGATTGTGGTGTAGACATTTCCATGTTTATACAGATAGCGGTGTAGATATTTCCATGTTTATACAGAGAGTGGTGTAGATAATTCCATGTTTACAGAGATAGAAGTGTAGATATTTCCATATTTGCAAAGATTGTGGTTTAGATATTTCCATCTTCACACAGATTACGGTGTACATATTTCCTTGTTTAAACAGACAACTGTGTACAGATTTCCATGTTTACACAGATAGTGTTGTAGATATTTCCATGTTTATACAGATTGCGGTGTTGGTATGTCCATGTTTGTACAGATAGCGGAGTAGATATTTCCATATATACAGAGATTGATGTGTAGATATTTCCATATTTCCACAGATTGCGGTGTAGATATTTCCACCTTTATACAGATAGCGGTGTAGATATTTCCATGTTTACACAAATAATGGTGTAGATATTTCCATCTTTATACAGATGACTTTGTAGATATTTCCATGTTTATACAGACTGCAGTGTAGATATTTCCATGTTTGTACAGATGGCGGTGTTGATGTTTCCATCTATACACAGATTGCCGTGTAGGTATTTCCATGTGTATACAGATGGCATTGTAGATATTTCCATGTTTATACAGATGGTGGTGTAGATATTTCCATGTTTACACAGATGACAGTATAGGTTTTTCCATGTTTATACAGATGGCGGTGTTGGTATTTCAACGTTTATACAGATAGCGGTGTCGATATTTTCACGTTTTACTGATAGCTGTGTAGATATTTCCCTGTTTACACAGATAGCGTTGTAAATATTTCCTTGTTTACACAGATAGCGTTGTAGATATTTCTATGCTTACACAGATTGCGGTGTAGATATTTCCAAGTTTACACAGATAACTGTGTAGATATTTCCATGTTTATAGTGCATGTGTTGTAGGTATATCCATGTTTATAGAGATAGTGGTGTAGACATTTCCATATTTATACAGGTAGCGGTGTAGCTATTTCCATGTTTATACAGATGGCGGTGTAAATATTTCCATGTTTCTAAAGATGGCGGTGTAGATATTTCCTTGTTTATACAGATAGCGATGTAGATATTTCCATGTTTATACAGATAGCGGTGTAGATATTTCCATGTTTACAGAGATAGCGGTGTAGATATTTCCATCTTTGCAGAGATTTCCGTGTAGATATTTCCATTTTTAAACAGATAACTGTGTAGATATTTCCAAGTTTACACAGATTGCTGTGTAGATATTTCCATGTTTAAACAGATAGCGTTGTAGATATTTCCATGTTTATAGAGATAGCTGTGTACATATTTCCATGTTTATAGAGATGGCTGAGAAGATATTTCCATGTGTACACAGATGGCGGTGTAGATATTTCCATGTGTATACATATAGCGGTGTAGATATTTCCATGTTTACAGATATAGCGGTAAAAATATTTCCATCTTTGCACAGATTGCGCTGTAGATATTTCCATTTTTAAACAGATAGCTGTGTAGATATTTCCAAGTTTACACAGATAGCGGTATAGATATTTCCATGTTTATAGAGTTAGCAGTGTAGATATTGCCATGTTTATACAGATGGCTCGGTTGATATTTCCATGTGTATACAGATGGCGGTGTAGATATTTCCATGTTCATGCAGATTGCAGTGTAGATATTTCCATTTTTATACAGATAGCAGTGTAGATATTTCCATGTTTACAGAGATATCCCTGTAGATATTTCCATCTTTGCACAGATTGCGCTGTAGGTATTGCCAAATTTACACAGATAGCGGTGTAGATATTTCCAAGTTTACACAGAGAGCTGTGTAGATATTTCCATGTTTATAAAGATAGCGGTGTAGATATTTGTATGTTGATTCAGATGGTGGTGCAGATATTTCCATGTATATACAGGTGGCAGTGTAGATATTTCCATGTTTATACAGATGGGGGTGTAGATATTTCCATGTTTATACAGATGAATGTGTAGATATTTCCATGTTTTTTACAGATGGCGGAGTAAATATTTCCATGTTACACAGATAGCGGTGAGGATATTTCCATGTTTATACAGATAGCGATGTAGATATATACATGTTTATAGAGATGGCTGTGAAGATATTTCCATGTTTATACAGATTGCAGTGTAGATATTTCCATGTTTATACAGATAGTGGGGTAGATATTTCTATGTTTATACAGATGATTGTATAGGTATTTCCATGTTTATACATATGGCGGTGTAGATTTTTCCATGTTTAGAGAGATTGCCATGAAGATAGTTCCATGTTTATACAGACAACGGTGGAGACATTTCCATGTTTATAGAGATAGCGGTGTAGATATATCCATATTTATACTGATAGCGGTGTAGATATTTCCATGTTTATACAGATGGCGGTGCAGTTGTTTCCATGTTTATACAGATAGCGGTGTAGATATATCCATCTTTATACAGATCGTGGTGTAGATATTTCCATGTTTATACAGATAGCGTTGTAGATATTTCCATGTTTATACAGATAGCAGTGTAGATATTTCCATATTTACAGAGATAGAAGTGTAGATATTTCCATATTTGCACAGACTGCAGTGTACATATTTCCACGATTATACAGATAGCGGTGTAGATATTTCAATGTTTATACAGATAGCGGTTTAGTTATTTCCATGTTTATTCAGATGGCAGTGTAGATATTCACATGTTTATACAGAAGGCCGTGAAGAAATTTCCATGTTTTTAGGGATAGCCATGTAGATATTTCCATGTTTATACAGATAGCGGTGTTGACATTTCCATGTTTATAGAGATAGCGGTGTAGATATTTCCATATATATACAGATAGTGGAGTAGATATTTCCATGTTTATACAGATAGCAGTGTAGATATTAACATGTTTATACAGATAGCGGTGTAGATGTAACCATGTTTATCCACATTGTGGTGTAGATATTTCCATGTTTATACAGATAACAGTGTAGATATTTCCATGTTTATACAGATAGTGGTGTAGATATTTCCATGTTTACAGAGACAGAGGTGTAGATATTTCCATATTCACACAAATTGCGGATTACATATTACCATGTTTACACAGACAGCTGTGAAGATATTTCCATGTTTACACAGATAGTGTTGTAGATATTTACATGTTTATAAAAATTTCAGTGTAGATATTTCCATGTTTATAAAGATAGCAGTGTAGATATTTCCATGTTTATACAGATAGTGGTGGAGATATTTTCATGTTTATATAGATAGCGCTGTAGATATTTACACGCTTATACAGATAGCGGTGTAGATATTTCCATGTTTATACAGATAGCAATGTAGATATTTGAATGTTTATACAGATAGCTGTCTACATATTTCCATGTTTATACAGATAACGGTGTAGATATTTCCATGTTTATACAGATAGCGGTGTAGATAATTCCATGTTTATACAGATAGTGGTGGAGATATTTTTAAGTTTATACAGATAGCGGTGGACATATTTTCATGTTTATAGAGATGGCAGTGTAGATATTTCCAAGTTTATACAGATAGCGGTGTCGATATTTCCGTGTTTATACAGATGACTGTGTGCATATTTCCATGTTTTTTACAGATGGCGGTGTAAATATTTCCATGTTATGCAGATAGCGGTGTGGATATTTCCATGTTTATACAGATAGAGATGTAGATATTTCCATGTTTATAGAGATGACTGTGTATTTATTTCCATGTTTATACAGATTGCAGTGTAGATATTTCCATGTTTATACAGATAGTGGGGTAGATATTTCCATGTTTATACAGATGACTCTGTAGGTATTTCCATGTTTATACATATTGCGGTGTAGATATTTCCATGTTTAGAGAGATAGCCATGATGATATTTCCATGTTTATACAGACAGCACTGTAGACATTTCCATGTTTATAGAGATAGCGGTGTAGATATTTCCATAGTTATACAGATAGCTGTGTAAATATTTCCAGGTTTATACAGGTAGCCGTGTAGATATTTCCATGTTTATACAGATATCGGTGTAGTTATATCCATGTTTATACAGATCGTGGTGTATATATTTCCATGTAGATACAGATGGCTGTGTAGATATGTCCATATTTATACAAATGACGGTGTAGATAGTTTCATGTTTATGTAGATGGCAGTGTAGATGTTTTCATGTTTATAGAGATGGCGGTGTAGATATTTCCATGTTTATAGAGATAGTGGTGTAGATATTTCAATGTTTATAGAGAGAGCGCTGTAGGTATTTCCATGTAGATACAGATGTCTGTGTAGATATTTCCATGGGTATAAAGATGGCAATAAAGGTATTTCCATGTTTATACAGGTGGTGGTGTAGATATTTCCATGTCTATACAGACGACTTTGTAGATATTTTCCTGTTTTTGCAGATGGCGGAGTATATATTTCCATGTTTATAGAGATGGTGGTGTAGATATTTAAATGTTTATACACATGGCGGTGTAGACATTTCCATGTCTATACATTTAGCGGTGTAAATAATTCCATGTTTACACAGATGGTAGTGTAGATAGTTCCACGTTTATGGAGATGGCGGTGTAGATATTTTCATGATTATAGAGATGGTGGTGTAGATATTTCCATGTTTATAGTGATTGCGGTGTAGATGTTTCCATTGTATAGAGATAGAGGGGTAGATGCATCCTTGTTTATACTGATGGCTGTGTAGATATTTCCATGTTTATACAGATTGCGGTGTGGATATTTCCATGTTTATAGAGATAGCCGTGTAGATACTTGGGTGTTTATAGAGGTAGCGGTGCAGATATTTCCATGTTTATAGAGATAGCGGTGTAGACATTTCCATGTTTACACAGATACCGGTGTAGATATGTCCATGTTTATATAGGTAGCGGTGTAGATATTTCCATATTTATACAGATCTTGGTGTAGAAATTTCCATCTTTATACAGATGGCAGTGCAGATATTTCCATGTTTATACAGATAGCGGTTTAGATATTTCCATGTTTACACAGATGGCGGTGTAGATAGATACAAGTTTACAGATAGCGGTGTAGATAATTCCATGTTTATACAGATGGCGGTGTAGATATTTCCATGTTTATGAAGATAGCGGTGTAGGTATTTCCATGTTTATAGTGATAGCGGTGTAGATATTTCCATGTTTATATAGATGGCAGTGTATATATTTCCTTGTTTATATAGATGGCCTTGTAGATATTTCCATGTTTATAGAGATAGCGGTGTAGGTATTTCCATGTTTATAGAGATAGCGGAGTCGTTATTTCCATATTTATACAGATAGCGGTGTAGATATTTCCATGTTTATACAGATTGTGGTGTTGGTATTTCCATGATTATACAGATAGCAGTTTAGATATTTCCATGTATATACAGCTCACGGTGCAGATATTTACATCTTTATACAGATGGCATTGTAGATATTTCCATGTTTATACAAATGGCGGCGTCGATATTTCCATGGACATGCAGATGGCAGTGTATATATTTCCATGTTTATAGAGATAGCGGTGTAGATATTTCCATGTTTACACAGATGTTGGTGTAGATATTTCCGTGTTTATACACATTGCGGAGTAGATAATTCCATCTTTATGGAGAAGGCAGTGTAGATAAGTTCATATTTATAGAGATGGCGGTGTAGATATTTCCATATATATAGAGAGAGCGGTGTAGATATTTCCATCTTTCTACAGATGGCAGTGTAGATATTTCCATGTTTATACACCTGGCGGTGTAGATATTTCCATATTTATACAGATGTCTCTGTAGATATTTCCATGTGTATACAGATGGTATTCTAGGTATTTCCATGTTTATACAGATGGTGGTGTAGATATTTCCATGTTTATTCAGATGACTGTGTAGATATTTCCATGTTTTTACAGATGGCAGTGTAGATATCTCAATGTTTATAGAGATGGCGCTGTAGATATTTCCATGTTTATACACATAACAGTGGAGTTATTTCCATGCTTATACAGAGAGCAGTGGAGGTATTTCCATGTTAATACACATAGCGGTGTACATATTTCCATGTTTATAGAGACAGCGGTGTAGGTATTTCCATGTTTATACAGATAGCGGTGCAGATATTTCCATGTTTATACAGATGCCTATGGAGATATCTCCATATTTATACAGAGGGCTGTGTAGATATTTCTATGTTTATTCCGATGGCAGTGTAGATATTTCCATGTTCCTACATATGACTGTGTAGGTATTTCCATGTGTATACAGATGGCTTTGTTGATATTTCCATGTCTATAGAGAAAGTGGTGCAGATGTTTCCATGTTTGTAGAGATAGCGGTGTATATATTTCCATGTTTATACAGATCGTGGTGTAGATATTTCCATGTTTATACAGATACCTGTGTAGATATTTCCATGTTTATACAGACTGCAGTGTAGATATTTCCATGTTTATAGAGATAGCAGTGTAGATATTTCCAAGTTTGTACAGATGGCGGTGTTGATGTTTCCATCTATACACAGATTGCCATGAAGGTATTTCCATGTGTATACCGATGGCATTGTAGATATTTCCATGTTTATACAGATGGTGGTGTAGATATTTCCATGTTTACACAGATGACTGTATAGGTATTTCCATGTTTATACAGATGGCGCTGTAGATATTTCCATGTTTATAGATATAGCGGTGTAGATATTTCCATATTTATACAGATAACGGTGTAGAAATTTCCATGTTTATACAGATAGCGGTGTAAATATTTCCATGTTTATACAGATCACGGGGTAGATATTTCCTAGTTTATACAAATAGCGGTGTAGTTATTTCCATGTTTATACAGATAGCGGTGTAGATATTTCCATGTATATACAGATGGCTGTGTAGATATTTCCATGTTTATACAGATGGCTTTGTAGATATTTCCATGTTTATACAGATGACTTTGTAGGTATTTCCATGTTCATACATATGGCGGTGTAGATATTTCCATGTTTATAGAGATAGCTGTGTATATATTTCCATGTTTATGCAGATCGCGGTGTAGATTTTTCAATGTTTATACAGATCGCGGTGTAGATATTTCCATGTTTATATAGATGGTGGTGTAGATATTTCCATGTTTATACAGATAGCGGTGTAGATATTTCCATGTTTATACAGATCGTGTTGAAGACATTTACATGTTTATACAGAACGCAGTGTAGATATTTCCATGTTTATACAGATGGCATTGTAGATATTTCCAGGTTTATAGAAATCGCGGTGCAGATATTTCCACGTATATAGAGATAGCGGTGTAAATATTTCCATGTTTATACAGATCGTGGTGTAGATATTTCCATGTTTATACAGATACCGGTGTTGATATTTCCATGTTTATACAGACCGCAGTGTAGATATTTCCATGTTTATAGAGATACCGGTGTAGATTTTTCCATGTTTGTACAGATGGCGGTGTTGATGTTTCCATCTATACACAGATTGCCGCGTAGTTATTTCCATGTGTATACAGATGGCATTGTAGATATTTCCATCTTTATACAGATGGTGGTGTAGATATTTCCATGTTTATACACATGACTTTATCGGTATTTCCATGTTTTTACAGATGGCATTGTAGATATTTCCATGTTTATAGAAATAGCAGTGTAGATATTTCCATGTTTATAGAGATGGCGGTGTAGATATTTACATGTTTATAGAGATAGCGGTGTAGATATTTCCATATTTATACAGATAACTGTGTAGATATTTCCATGTCTATACAGATAGCCGTGTTAATATTTCCATGTTTATACAGATCACGGTGTAGATATTTCCATGTTTATAGAGATAAAGGTGTGGATATTTCCATGTTTATACAGATAGCGATGTAGATATTTCCATGTTTATACAGACCGTGGTGTAAATATTTCCATGTTTATACAGATAGCGTTGCAGATATTTCCATGTTTGTACAGATGGCGGTGTTGATATTTCCATCTATACACAGATGACCGTGTAGATATTTCCATGTTTATACAGACGGCGGCGCAGATATTTCCATGGATATGTAGATGGCGGTGTAGATATTTCCATGTTTATACAGATAGCGCTGTAGATATTTCCATCTTTATACAGATGGCGGTGTAGATATTTCCATGTTTATACAGATAACTTTGTAAGTGTTTCCATGTTTATACAGATGGCGGTGTAGAAAATTCGATGTTTATAGAGATAGCTGTGTAGATATTTCCATGTTTATGCAGATAGCGGTGTAGATATTTCCATGTTTATACAGATCGCGGTGTAGATATTTCCATGTTTATACAGATCGTGGTGTAGATATTTCCATGTTTATACAGATAGCGGTGTAGATATTTCCATGTTTTTACAGATATCGGTGTAGATATTTCCATGTTTACACAGATTGCGGTGTAGATATTTCCATCTTTCTACAGATGGCATTGTAGATATTTCCATGTTTATACAGATGGCAGTGTAGATATTTCCATGTTTATATAGATGGTGGTGTAGATATTACCATGTTTATACAGATAGCTGTGTAGATATTTCCAGGTTTATACAGATCGTGGTGAAGATACTTCCATGTTTATACAGATCGCAGTGTAGATATTTCCATGTTTATACAGATCGCGGTGTACATATTTTCATGTTTATACAGATAGCGGTGTAGATATTTCCATGTTTATACAGATAGCGGTGTAGATACTTCTATGTTTATAGAGATAGCGGTGTAGGTATTTCCATGTTTATAGACATAGCGGTGTAGATATTTCCATGTTTATATAGATGGCGTTGTAGACATTTCCGTGTTTATACCGATAGCGGTGTTGGTATTTCCACGTTTATACAGATAGCGATGTAGATATTTCCATGTTTATACAGCTCGCGGTGCAGATATTTATATCTTTATACAGATGCCATTGTAGATATTTCCTTATTCACACTGATGGCTGTGTAGATGTTTCCATGTTTATACAGATGGCATAGTAGTTATTTCCATGTTTATGGAGATGGCAGTGTAGATATTTACATGTATATAGAGATGGCGGTGTAGATATTTCCATGTTTATAGAGATAGCAGTGTAGATATTTACATGTTTTTCCAGATGGCTGTGTAGATATTTCCATGTGTATACAGATTGCATTGTAGATATTTCCATGTTTATACAGATGACTCTATAGGTATTTCCATGTTTTTACAGATGGCAGTGCAGATATTCCCATGTTTATAGAGATAGCAGTGTAGATATTTCCATGTTTGTACAGATGGCGGTGTTGATATTTCCATTTATACACAGATGGCCGTGTAGATATTTCCATGTTTATACAGATGGCGGTTTAGATATTTCCATGGACATGCAGATGGCGGTGTAGATATTTCCATATTTATACAGATGTCTGTGTAGATATTTCCATGTGTATACAGATGGTATTGTAGCTATTTCCATGTTTATACAGATGGTGGTGTAGATATTTCGATGTTCATTCAGATGACTGTGTAGATATTTCCATGTTTTACAGATGGCAGTGTAGATATTTCAATGTTAATAGAGATGGCGCTGTAGATATTTCCATGTTTATAGAGATCGTGGTGTAGATATTTCCATGTTTATACAGATAGCGGTGTAGATATTTCCATGTTTTTACAGATGGCAGTGCAGATATTTCCATGTTTATAGAGATAGCGATGTGGATATTTCCGTGTTTGTACAGATGGCGGTGTTGATATTTCCATCTATACACAGATGGCCGTGTAGATATTTCCATGTTTATACATATGGCGGCATAGATATTTCCATGGACATGCAGATGGCGGTGTAGATATTTCCATGTTTATACAGATAGCGGTGTAGTTATTTCCATGTTTTCACAGATGGTGGTGTAGATATTTCCGTGTTTATACACATGGCGGAGTAGATACTTCCATCTTTATGGAGATGGCAGTGTAGATATTTTCATGTTTATAGAGATGGCGGTGTAGATATTTCCATATATATAGAGATAGCGGTGTAGATATTTCCATGTTTATAGAGATAGCAGTGTAGATATTTACATGTTTTTCCAGATGGCTGTGTAGATATTTCCATGTGTATACAGATTGCACTGTAGATATTTCCATGTTTATGCAGATGACTCTATAGGTATTTCCATGTTTTTACAGATGGCAGTGCATATATTCCCATGTTTATAGAGATAGCAGTGTAAATATTTCCATGTTTGTACAGATGGCGGTGTTGATATTTCCATCTATACACAGATGGCCATGTAGATATTTCCATGTTTATACAGATGGCGGCTTAGATATTTCCATGGACAGGCAGATGGCGGTGTAGATATTTCCATGTTTATTCAGATAGCGGTGTAGATATTTCCATGTTTACACAGATGGTGGTGTAGATATTTCCGTGTTTATACACAAGGCAGAGTAGATACTTCCATCTTTATGGAGATGGCAGTGTAGACATGTTCATGTTTATAGAGATGGCGGTGTAGATATTTCCATATTTATAGAGATAGCGGTGTAGATATTTCCATCTCTCTACAGATGGCAGTGTAGATATTTCCATGTTTGTACAGCTGGCGGTGTAGATATTTCCATATTTATACAGATGTCTGTGTAGATATTTCCATGTGTATACAGATGGTATTGTAGCTATTTCCATGTTTATACAGATGGTGGTGTAGATATTTCGATGTTTATTCAGATGACTGTGTAGATATTTCCATGTTTTACAGATGGTAGTGTAGATATTTCAATGTTAATAGAGATGGCGCTGTAGATAGATCCATGTTTATAGAGATCGTGGTGTAGATATTTCCATCTTTATACAGATAGCGGTGTAGATATTTCCCTGTTTTTACAGATGGCAGTGCAGATATTTCCATGTTTATAGAGATAGCGATGTGGATATTTCCATGTTTGTACAGATGGCGGTGCTGATATTTCCATCTATACACAGATGGCCGTGTAGATATTTCCATGTTTATACATATGGCGGCGTAGATATTTCCATGGACATGCAGACGGCGGTGTAGATATTTCCATGTTTATACAGATAGCGGTGTAGATATTTCCATGTTTTCACAGATGGTGGTGTAGATATTTCCGTGTTTATACACATGGCGGAGTAGATACTTCCATCTTTATGGAGATGGCAGTGTAGATATTTTCATGTTTATAGAGATGGCGGTGTAGATATTTCCATATATATAGAGATAGCGGTGTAGATATTTCCATGTTTCTACAGATGGCAGTGTAGATATTTCCATGTTTATACAGATGGCGGTGTAGTTATTTCCATATTTATACAGATGTCTGTGTAGATATTTCCATGTGTATACAGATGGTATTGTAGGTATTTCCATGTTTTTACAGATGGTGGTTTAGATATTTCCATGTTTATTCAGATGACTGTGTAGATATTTCCATTTTTTACAGATGGCAGTGTAGATATTTCAATGTTTATAGAGATGGCGCTGTAGATATTTCCATGTTTATACAGATCACGGTGGAGATATTTCCATGTTTATACACATAGCGGTGTACATATTTCCATGTATATAGAGACAGCGGTATAGGTATTTCCATGTTTATACAGATAGCAGTGCACATATTTCCATGTTTATACAGATGCCTACGCAGATATCTCCATATTTAAACAGAGGGCTCTTTAGATATTTCTATGTTTATACAGATGGCAGTGTAGATATTTCCATGTTCCTACACATGACTGTGTAGGTATTTCCATGTTTATACAGATGGCTTTTTTGATATTTACATGTCTATAGAGATAGCAGTGCAGATATTTCCATGTTTATACAGATAGCGGTGCAGATACCTCCATGTTTATACAGATAGCGGTGTATATATTTCCATGTTTATACAGATCGTGGTGTAGATATTTCCATGTTTATACAGATACCGGTGTAGATATTTCCATGTTTATACAGAGCGCAGTGTAGAAATTTCCATGTTTATAGAAATAGCAGTGTAGATATTTCCAAGTTTGTACAGATGGCGGTGTTGATGTTTCCATCTATACACAGATTGCCATGAAGGTATTTCCATGGATATACAGATGGCATTGTAGATATTTCCATCTTTATACAGTTGGTGGTGTAGATATTTCCCTGTTTACACAGATGACTGTATAGGTATTTCCATGTTTTCAGATGGCGCTGTAGATATTTCCATGTTTATAGCGATAGCGGTGTAGATATTTCCATATTTATACAGATAAAGGTGTAGAAATTTCCATGTTTATAGAGATAGCGGTGTAAATATTTCCATGTTTATACAGATCGCGGTGTACGTATTTCCATGTTTATACAGATAGCGGTGTAGATATTTCCATGTTTTTACAGATATCGGTGTAGATATTTCCATGTTTACACAGATTGCGGTGTAGGTATTTTAATCTTTCTATAGATGGCATTGTAGATATTTCCATGTTTATACAGATAGTGGGGTAGATATTTCCATGTTTATACAGATGGCGGTGTAGTTATTTCCATGTTTATACAGATAGCGGTGTAGATATTTCCATGTTTATAGAGATAGCGGTGTAGGTATTTCCATGTTTATAGACATAGCAGTGTAGATATTTCCATGTTTATATAGATGGCGTTGTAGATATTTCCATGTTAATACCGATAGCGGTGTTGGTATTTCCACGTTTATACAGATAGCGATGTAGATATTTCCATGTTTATACAGCTCGCGGTGCAGATATTTATATATTTATACAGATGGCGTTGTAGATATTTCCTTATTCACACAGATGGCGGTGTAGATTTTTCCATGTTTATACAGATGGCGGAGAAGTTAGCTCCATGTTTATGGAGATGGCAGTGTAGATATTTTCATGTTTATAGAGATGGCGGTGTAGATATTCCCATGTTTATAGAGATAGCAGTGTAGATATTTACATGTTTATACAGATGGCTGTGTAGATATTTCCATGTGTATACAGACCACGGTGTAAATATTTCCTTGTTTATACAGATAGCGTTACAGATTTTTCCATGTTTGTACAGATGGCGGTGTTGATATTTCCATCTATACACAGATGACCGTGTAGATATTTCCTTGTTTTTACAGATGGCTGCGCAGATATTTCTATGGATATGTAGATGGCGGTGTAAATATTTCCATGTTTATACAGAAAGCGGTGTAGTTATTTCCATGTTTATATAGATAGCGGTGTAGATATTTCCATGTATATACACATGGCTTTTTAGATATTTCCATGTTTATACAGATGGCGTTGAAGATATTTCCATGTTTATACAGATAACTTTGAAAGTATTTCCATGTTTATACAAATGGCGGTGTGGATATTTCGATGTTTATAGAGATAGCAGCGGAGATATTTCCATGTTTATACAGGTAGCGGTGTAGATATTTCCATGTTTATACTGATCGCGGTGTATATATTTCCATGTTTATAGAGATGGCGGTGTAGATATTTCCATGTCCATAGAGATAGCGGTGTTGATTTTTCCATGTTTATAGAGATAGAGGTTTGGATATTTCCATGTTAATACTGATAGGGGTGTAGATATTTCCATGTTTATAGAGATGGCGGTGTAGATATTTCCATGTTTATACAGATCGCGGTGTAGATGTTTCCATGTTTATACAGATCGTGGTGTAGATATTTCCATGTTTATACAGATCGCGGTGTTGATATTACCATGTTTATAGGGATAGCGGTGCAAATATTTTCACATTTATACAGATAGCGGTGTAGATATAAGCATGTTTATACAGATAGCAGAGTAGATATTTCCATGTATAAACAGATGTCTGTGTATATATTTCCATGTTTAAACAGATGGCGGTGTAGATATTTCCTTGTTTATACAAATAGCTGTGTAGTTATTTCCATGTTTATACAGATAGCGGTGTAGATATTTCCGTGTATGTGCAGATGGCTGTGTAGATATTTCCATGTTTATACATATGGCTGTGTAGATATTTCCATGTTTATACAGATGACTTTATAGGTATTTCCATGTTTCTACAGATGGCGGTGTAGATATTTCCATGGTTATAAAGATAGCTGTGTAGATTTTACCATGTATATACAGATAGCGGTGTAGATATTTCCATGTTTATACAGATCGCGGTGTAGATATTTCCATGTTTATACAGATCGCAGTGTACATATTTCTGTGTTTATAAAGATCGCAGTGTAGATATTTCCATGTTTATACAGATGGCTGTGTAGATATTTCCATGTATATACAGATAGCGCTGTAGATATTTCCATGTTTATAGAGATGGTGGTGTAGATATTTCCATGTTTATACAGATGACTGTATTGGTATTTCAATGTTTTTACAGATGGCATTGTAGATATTTCCATGTTTATAGACATAGCAGTGTAGATATTTCCATGTTTATAGAGATGGCGGTGTAGATATTTACATGTTTATAGAGATAGCGGTGTAGATATTTCCATATTTCTACAGATAACGGTGTAGATATTTCCATGTTTATACAGATAGCCGTGTTAATATTTCCATGTTTATACAGATCACGGTGTAGATATTTCCATGTTTATAGAGATAAAGGTGTGGATATTTCCATGTTTATACAGATAGCGATGTAGATATTTCCATGTTTATACAAACCGCGGTGTAAATATTTCCATGTTTATACAGATAGCGTTGCAGATATTTCCATGTTTGTACAGATGGCGGTGTTGATATTTCCATATATACACAGATGACCGTGTAGATTTTCCTTGTTTTTACAGATGGCTGCGCAGATATTTCTACGGATATGTAGATGGCGGTGTAAATATTTCCATGTTTATACAGAAAGCGGTGTAGTTATTTCCATGTTTATATAGATAGCGGTGTAGATATTTACATGTATATACACATGGCTTTTTAGATATTTCCATGTTTATACAGATGGCGCTGTAGATATTTCCATGTTTATAGAGATAGCGGTGTAGATATTTCCATATTTATACAGATAACGGTGTAGAAATTTCCATGTTTTTGCAGATAGCGGTGTAAATATTTCCATGTTTATACAGATCACGGTGTAGATATTTCCTTGTTTATACAAATAGCGGTGTAGTTATTTCCATGTTTATACAGATAGCGGTGTAGATATTTCCATGTATATACAGATGGCTGTGTAGATATTTAAATGTTTATACGATGGCTTGTAGATATTTCCATGTTTATACAGATGACTTTGTAGATATTTCCATGTTCATACAGATGACTTTGTAGATATTTCCATGTTTATAGAGATAGCTGTGTAGATATTTCCATGTTTATAGAGATAGCTGTGTAGATATTTCCATGTTTATACAGATGGCGGTGTAGATATTTCCATGTTTATGCAGATAGCGGTGTAGATATTTCCATGTTTATACAGATCGCGGTGTAGATATTTCCATGTTTATGCAGATAGCGGTGTAGATATTTCCATGTTTTTACAGAGATCGGTATAGATATTTCCATGTTTACACAGATTGCGGTGTAGGTATTTTCATCTTTCTACAGATGGCATTGTAGATATTTCCATGTTTATACAGTTCGCGGTGTATATATTTCCATGTTTATACAGATGGCGGTGTAGATATTTCCATGTTTATACAGATAGCGGTGTAGATATTTCCATGTTTATAGAGATAGCGGTGTAGGTATTTCCATGTTTATAGACATAGCGGTGTAGATATTTCCATGTTTATATAGATGGCGTTGTAGATATTTCCGTGTTAATACCGATAGCGGTGTTGGTATTTCCACGTTTATACACATAGCGATGTAGATATTTCCATGTTTATACAGCTCGCGGTGCAGATATTTATATATTTATACAGATGGCATTGTAGATATTTCCTTATTCACACAGATGGCGGTGTAGATGTTTCCATGTTTATACAGATGGCGGAGTAGTTAGTTCCATGTTTATGGAGATGGCAGTGTAGATATTTTCATGGTTATAGAGATGGCGGTGTAGATATTCCCATGTTTATAGAGATAGCAGTGTAGATATTTACATGTTTATACAGATGGCTGTGTAGATATTTCCATGTGTATACAGATAGCATTGTAGATATTTCTATGTTTATACAGATGACTGTATAGGTATTTCCATGTTTTTACAGATGGCAGTGCAGATATTTCCATTTTTATACAGATAGCGGTGTAGATATTTCCATGTTTGTACAGATGGCAGTGTTGATATTTCCATCTATACACAGATGGCCGTGTAGATATTTCCATGTTTATACACATAGCGGCGTAGATATTTCCATGGACATGCAGATGGCGGTGTAGATATTTCCATGTTTATACAGACAGCGGTGTAGATATTTCCATGTTTTCACAGATTGTGTTTTAGTTATTTCCGTGTTTATACACATGGCGGAGTAGATACTTCCATTTTATGGAGATGGCAGTGTAGATATTTTCATGTTTATAGAGATGGCGGTGTAGATATTTCCATATTTATAGAGATAGCGGTGTAGTTATTTCCATCTTTCTACAGATGACAGTGTAGGTATTTCCATGTTTATACAGATAGTGGTGTGGATATTTCCATGTTTTTACAGATATCGGTGTACATATTTCCATGTATACACAGATTGCGGTGTACATATTTCCATCTTTCTACAGATGGCATTGTAGATATTTCCATGTTTATACAGATGGCAGTGTAGATATTTCCATGTTTATATAGATGGTGGTGTAGATATTACCATGTTTATACAGATAGCGGTGTAGATATTTCCATGTTTATACTGATAGCGGTGTAGATATTTCCATGTATATACAGATGGCTGTGTAGATATTTCCATGTTTATACAGATGGCTGTGTAGATATTTCCATGTTTACACAGATGACTTTGTAGATATTTCCATGTTTATACAGATGGCGGTGTAGGTATTTCCATGTTTATAGAGATAGCTGTGTAGATATTTCCATGTTTATACAGATAGCGGTGTAGATATTTCCATGTTTATACAGATCGCGGTGTAAATATTTCCATGTTTATACAGACAGCAGTGCAGATATTTCCATGTTTATACACATAGCGGTGTACATATTTCCATGTTTATAGAGACAGCGGTGTAGGTATTTCCATGTTTATACTGATAGCGGTGCAGATATTTCCATGTTTATACAGATGCCTATGCAGATATTTCCATATTTATACAGAGGGCTGTGTAGATATTTCTATGTTTATACAGATGGCAGTGTAGATATTTCCATGTTCCTACACATGACTGTGTAGGTATTTCCATGTTTATACAGATGGCTTTGTAGATATTTACTTGTTTATAGAGATAGCGGTGCAGATACTTCCACGTATATAGAGATAGCGGTGTAAATATTTCCATGTTTATACAGATCGTGGTGTAGATATTTCCATGTTTATACAGATACCGGTGTTGATATTTCCATGTTTATACAGACCGCAGTGTAGATATTTCCATGTTTATAGAGATACCGGTGTAGATATTTCCATGTTTGTACGGATGGCGGTGTTGATGTTTCCATCTATACACAGATTGCCGTGTAGGTATTTCCATGTGTATACAGATGACATTGTAGATATTTCCATGTTTATACAGATGGTGGTGTAGATATTTCCATGTTTATACACATGACTGTATAGGTATTTCCATGTTTTTACAGATGGCATTGTAGGTATTTCCATGTTTATAGAAATAGCAGTGTAGATATTTCCATATTTATAGAGATTGCGGTGTAGATATTTACATGTTTATAGAGATAGCGGTGTAGATATTTCCATATTTATACAGATAACGTTGTAGACATTTCCATGTTTATACAGATAGCCATGTTAATATTTCCATCTTTATACAGATCACGGTGTAGATATTTCCATGTTTATAGAGATAAAGGTGTGGATATTTCCATGTTTATACAGATAGCGATGTAGAGATTTCCATGTTTATACAGACCGCGGTGTAAATATTTCCATGTTTATACTGATAGCGTTGCAGATATTTCCATGTTTGTACAGATGGCGGTGTTGATATTTCCATCTATACACAGATGACCGTGTAGATATTTCCTTGTTATTACAGATGGCTACGCAGATATTTCTATGGATATATAGATGGCGGTGTAAATATTTCCATGTTTATACAGAAAGCGGTGTAGTTATTTCCATGTTTATATAGATAGCGGTGTAGATATTTCCATGTATATACACATGGCTTTTTAGATATTTCCATGTTTATACAGATGGCGTTGAAGATATTTCCATGTTTATACAGATAACTTTGAAAGTATTTCCATGTTTATACAAATGGCGGTGTGGATATTTCGATGTTTATAGAGATAGCAGCGGAGATATTTCCATGTTTATACAGGTAGCGGTGTAGATATTTCCATGTTTATACTGATCGCGGTGTATATATTTCCATGTTTATAGAGATGGCGGTGTAGATATTTCCATGTCCATAGAGATAGCGGTGTTGATTTTTCCATGTTTATAGAGATAGATGTGTGGATATTTCCATGTTAATACAGATAGGGGTGTAGATATTTCCATGTTTATAGAGATGGCGGTGTAGATATTTCCATGTTTATGCAGATCACGGTGTAGATGTTTCCATGTTTATACAGATCGTGGTGTAGATATTTCCATGTTTATACAGATCACGGTGTTGATATTACCATGTTTATAGGGATAGCGGTGCAAATATTTTCACATTTATACAGATAGCGGTGTAGTTATAAGCATGTTTATACAGATAGCAGAGTAGATATTTCCATGTATAAACAGATGTCCTTGTATATATTTCCATGTTTAAACAGATGGCGGTGTAGATATTTCCTTGTTTATACAAATAGCTGTGTAGTTATTTCCATGTTTATACAGATAGCGGTGTAGATATTTCCATGTATGTGCAGATGGCTGTGTAGATATTTCCATGTTTATACATATGGCTGTGTAGATATTTCCATGTTTATACAGATTACTTTATAGGTATTTCCATGTTTCTACAGATGGCGGTGTAGATATTTCCATGTTTATAGAGATAGCTGTGTAGATATTACCTTGTTTATACAGATAGTGGTGTAGATATTTCCATGTTTATACAGATCTCGGTGTAGATAATTCCATGTTTATAAAGATCGCAGTGTACATATTTCTGTGTTTATAAAGATCGCAGTGTAGATATTTCCATGTTTATACAGATGGCTGTGTAGATATTTCCATGTATATACAGATAGCGCTGTAGATATTTCCATGTTTATACAGATGGTGGTGTAGATATTTCCATGTTTATACAGATGACTGTATTGGTATTTCCATGTTTTTACAGATGGCATTGTAGGTATTTCCATGTTTATAGAGATAGCAGTGTTGATATTTCCATGTTTATAGAGATGGCGGTGTAGATATTTACATGTTTATAGAGATAGCGGTGTAGATATTTCCATATTTCTACAGATAACGGTGTAGATATTTCCATGTTTATACAGATAGCCGTGTTAATATTTCCATGTTTATACAGATCACGGTGTAGATATTTCCATGTTTATAGAGATAAAGGTGTGGATATTTCCATGTTTATACAGATAGCGATGTAGATATTTCCATGTTTATACAAACCGCGGTGTAAATATTTCCAGGTTTATACAGATGACTTTATAGGTATTTCCATGTTTATACAGATGGCATTGTAGATATTTCCATGTTTATACAGATAGCTGTGTAGATATTACCATGTTTATACAGATAGCGGTGTAGATATTTCCATGTTTATAGAGATAGGGGTTTAGATATTTCATACTTATGCAGATAGCGGTGTAGATATTTCCATGTTTATACAGATTGCGGTTTAGATATTTCCATGTTTATACAGATTGCGGTGTAGATATTTCCATGTTTATACACATGACTGTGTAGGTATTTCCATGTTTATACAGATGGCTTTGGAGATATTTCCATGTTTATAGAGATAGCGGTGCAGATATTTCCATGTTTATACAGATAGCGGTGTAAATATTTCCATTTTTATACACATCGTGGTGTAGATAATTCCATGTTTATACAGATACCGGTGTAGATATTTACATGTTTATACAGACCGCAGTGTAGTTATTTCCATGTTTATAGAGATAGCGGTGTAGATATTTCCATGTTTGTACAGATGGCGGTGTTGTGTGTTTCCATCTATACACAGATTGCCGTGTAGGTATTTCCATGTGCATACAGATGGCATTGTAGATATTTCCATGTTTATACAGATGGTGGTGTAGATGTCTCCTTGTTTATACAGATGGCTGTATAGGTATTTCCATGTTTTTACAGATGGCATTGTAGATATTTCCATGTTTATAGAGATAGCAGTGTAGATATTTCCATGTTTATACAGACGGCGGTGTAGATATTTCCATGTTTATAGAGATAGCGGTGTTGATATTTCCATATTTATACAGATAACTGTGTAGATACTTCCATGTTTATACAGATAGCGGTGTAAATACTTCCATGTTTATACAGATCATGTTGTAGATATTTCCATGTTTATAGAGATAGCGGTGTAGATATTTCCATGTTTATACAGATAGTGGTGTAGATATTGCCATGTTTATACAGACCGCGGTGTAGATATTTCCATGTTTATACAGATGGCGGGACAGATATTTCTATGGATATGTAGATGGCGGTGTAGATATTTCCATGTTTATACAGATGGCGGCGTAGATATTTCCATGGACATGCAGATGGCGGGGTAGATATTTCCATGTTTATACAGATAGCGGTGTAGATATTTCCATGTTTTCACAGATGGTGGTGTAGAAATTTCCGTGTTTATACACATGGCGGAGTAGATACTTCCATCTTTATGGAGATGGCAGTGTAGATATTTTCATGTTTATAGAGATGGCGGTGTAGATATTTCCATATTTATAGAGATAGCGGTGTAGATATTTCCATCTTTCTACTAATGGCAGTGTAGATATTTCCATGTTTATACAGATGGCGGTGTAGATATTTCCATATTTATACAGATGTCTGTGTAGACATTTCCATGTGTATACAGATGGTATTGTAGGTATTTCCATGTTTATACAGATGGTGGTGTAGATATTTCCATGTTTATTCAGAAGACTGTGTAGATATTTCCATGTTTTTACAGATGGCAGTGTAGATATTTCAATGTTTATAGAGATGGCGCTGTAGATATTTCCATGTTTATACAGATAACGGTGGAGATATTTCCAGGTTTCTACAGACAGCAGTGGAGTTATTTCCATGTTTATACACATAGCGGTGTACATATTTCCATGTTTATACAGACAGCGGTGTAGGTATTTCCATGTTTATACAGATAGCGGTGCAGATATTTCCATGTTTATACAGATAGCGGTGTAGATATTTCCATGTTTATATAGATGGTGGTGTAGATATTACCATGTTTATATAGATAACGGTGGAGATATTTCCAGGTTTCTACAGACAGCAGTGGAGTTATTTCCATGTTTATACACATAGCGGTGTACATATTTCCATGTTTATACAGACAGCGGTGTAGGTATTTCCATGTTTATACAGATAGCGGTGCAGATATTTCCATGTTTATACAGATGCCTATGCAGATATCTCCATATTTATACAGAGGGCTGTGTAGACATTTCTATGTTTATACAGATGGCAGTGTAGATATTTCCAGGTTCCTACACATGACTGTGTAGGTATTTCCTTGTTTATACAGATGGCTTTGTAGATATTTCCATGAATATAGAGATATCGGTGTAGAAATTTCCATGTTTATACAGATAGCGGTGTAAATATTTCCACGTTTGTACAGATCACGGTGTAGATATTTCCTTGTTTATACAGATCGTGGTGTAGATATTTCCATGTTTATACAGATACCGGTGTAGATATTTCCATGTTTATACAGACCGCAGTGTAGATATGTCCATGTTTATAGAGATAACAGTGTAGATATTTCCAAATTTGTACAGATGGCGGTGTTAATGTTAACATCTATACACAGATGGCCATGTAGGTATTTCCATGTGTATACAGATGGCATGGTAGATATTTCCATGTTTATACAGACGGTGGTGTAGATATTTCCATGTTTACACAGATGACTGTTTAGGAATTTCCACGTTTATACAGATGGCGGTGTAGATATTTCCATGTATATAGAGATAGCGTTGTAGATATTTCCATATTTATACAGATATCGGTGTAGAAATTTCCATGTTTATACAGATAGCGGTGTAAATATTTCCATGTTTATACAGATCATGGTGTAGATATTTCCTTGTTTATACAAATAGCGGTGTAGTTATTTCCATGTTTATAGAGATAGCGGTGTAGATATTTCCATGTATATACAGATGGCTGTGTAGATATTTCCATGTTTATACAGATGACTTTGTGGATATTTCCATGTTTATACAGATGACTTTCTAGGTATTTCCATGTTTATACAGATGGTGGTGTAGATATTTCCATGTTTATAGAGATAGCTGTGTAGATATTTCCATGTTTATAGAGATAGCGGTGTAGATATTTCCATGTTTACAAGATCACGGTGTAGATTTTCCATGTTTATACAGATCGCGGTGTAGATATTTCCATGTTTATACAGATAGCGGTGTAGATATTTCCATGTTTTTACAGATATCGGTGTAGATATTTCCATGTTTACACAAATTGCGGTGTAGATATTTCCATCTTTCTACAGATGGCATTGTAGATATTTCCATGTTTATACAGATGGTGGTGTAGATATTTCCATGTTTATTCAGATGACTGTGTAGATATTTCCATGTTTTTACAGATGGCAGTGTAGATATTTCAATGTTTATAGAGATGGCGCTCTAGATATTTCCATGTATATACAGATGGCGGTGTAGATATTTCCATGTTTATACAGATGGCGGTGTAGATATTTCCATGTTTTTACAGATATCGGTGTAGATATTTCCATGTTTACACAGATTGCGGTGTAGATATTTCCATCTTTCTACAGATGGCATTGTAGATATTTCCATGTTTATACAGATGGCGGTGTAGATATTTCCATGTTTATATAGATTGTGGTATAGATATTACCATGTTTATACAGATAGCGGTGTAGATATTTCCATGTTTAGACAGATTGTGGTGAAGATATTTCCATGCTTATACAGATCGAGGTGAAGTTATTTCCATGTTTATACAGATCGCGGTGTAGATATTTCTATGTTTATACAGATAGCGGTGTAGATATTTCCATGTTTATACCGATAGCGGTGTAGATATTTCCATGTTTATACAGATACCGGTGTAGGTATTTCCATGTTTATAGACATAGCGGTGTAGATATTTCCAGGGTTATATAGATGGCGTTGTAGATATTTCCATGTTTATACCGATAGCGGTGTGGGTATTTCCACGTTTATACAGATAGCGATGTAGATATTTGCATGTTTATACAGCTCGGGGTGCAGATATTTATATCTTTATACAGATGGCATTGCAGATATTTCCTTATTCACACAGATGGCGGTGTAGATGTTTCCATGTTTATACAGATGGCGGTGTAGTTAGTTCCATGTTTATGGAGATGGCAGTGTAGATAGTTTCATGTTTATAGAAATGGCGCTGTAGATATTTCCATGTTTATTGAGATAGCAGTGTAGATAATTATATGTTTATACAGATGGCTGTGTAGATATTTCCATGTGTATACAGATGGCATTGTAGATATTTCCATGTTTATACAGATGACTGTATAGGTATTTCCATGTTTCTACAGATGGCAGTGCAGATATTTCCATGTTTATAGAGATAGCGGTGTAGATATTTCCATGTTTGTACAGATGGCGGTGTTGATATTTCCATCTATACACAGATGGCCGTGTAGATATTTCCATGTTTATACAGATAGGGTTGTAGATATTTCCATGTTTATAGAGATGGCGGTGTAGATATTTCCATGTTTATACAGATCACGGTGTAGGTATTTCCATGTTTATACAGATCGCGGTGTAGATATTTCCTTGTTTATAGAGATGGCGGTGTAGATATTTCCCTGTTTATACATATCGCGGTGTTGTTATTACCATGTTTATAGGGATAGTGCTGCAAATATTTCCATATTTTTACAGATAGTGGTGTAGTTATTAGCATGTTTATACAGATAGCAGTGTAGATATTTCCATGTATAAACAGATGTCTGTGTATATATTTCCATGTTTAAACAGATGGCGGTGTAGATATTTCCTTGTTTATACAAATAACGGTGTAGTTATTTCCATGTTTATACAGATAGCGGTGCAGATATTTCCATGTTTGTACAGATGGCGGTGTTGATATTTCCATCTATACACAGATGACTGTGTAAATATTTCCATGTTTATACAGATGGCGCACAGATATTTCTATGGATATGTAGATGGCAGTGTAGATATTTCCATGTTTATACAGATAGCGGTGTAGTTATTTCCATGTTTATATATATAGCGGTGTCGATATTTCCATGTATATGCACATGGCAGTGTAGATATTTGCATGTTTATACAGATGGCGGTGTAGATATTTCCATGTTTATTTAGATGGTGGTGTAGATATTACCATGTTTATAGAGATAGCGGTGTAGATATTTCCATGTTTATACAGATCACAGTGTAGATATTTCCATGTTTATAGAGATAGCAGTGTAGATATTTACATGTTTATACAGATGTCTGTGTAGATATTTCCATGTGTATACAGATGGCATTGTAGATATTTCCATGTTTATACAGATGACTGTATTGGCATTTCCATGGTTTTACAAATGGCAGTGAAGATATTTCCATGTTTATAGAGATAGCGGTGTAGATATTTCCATGTTTGTACAGATGGCGGTGCTGATATTTCCATCTACACACAGATGGCCGTGTAGATATTTCCATGTTTATACATATGGCGGCGTAGATATTTCCAGGGACATGCAGATGGCGGTGAAGATATTTCCATGTTTATACAGATAGCGGTGTAGATATTTCCATGTTTACACAGATGGTGGTGTAGATATTTCCGTGTTTATACACACGGCGGAGTAGATACTTCCATCTTTATGGGGATGGCAGTGTAGATATTTTCATTTTTATAGAGATGGCGGTGTAGATATTTCCATATTTATAGAGATAGCGGTGTAGATATTTCCATCTTTCCACAGATGGCAGTGTAGATATTTCCATGTTTATACAGATGGCGGTGTGGATATTTCCATATTTATACAGATGTCTGTGTAGATATTTCCATGTGTATACAGTTGCTATTGTAGGTATTTCCATGTTTATACAGATGGTGGTGTAGATATTTCCATGTTTATTCAGAAGACTGTGTAGATATTTCCATGTTTTTACAGATGGCATTGTAGATATTTCAATGTTTATAGACATGGCGCTGTAGATATTTCCATGTTTATACACATAACGGTGGAGATATTTCCATGTTTATACAGAGAGCAGTGGAGATATTTCCATGTATATACACATAGCGGTGTACATATTTCCATGTTTATAGAGACAGCGGTGTAGGTATTTCCATGTTTATACAGATAGCGGTGCAGATATTTCCATGTTTATACAGATGCCTATGCAGATATTTCCGTATTTATACAGAGGATTGTGTAGATATTTCTATGTTTATACAGATGGCAGTGTAGATATTTAAATGTTCCTACACATGACTGTGTAGGTATTTCCATGTTTATACAGATGTCTTTGTAGATATTTCCATGTTTATAGAGATAGTGGTGCAGATATTTCCATGTTTATACAGATAGCGGTGTATATATTTCCATGTTTATACAGATACCGCTGTAGATATTTCCATGTTTATACAGATACCGTTGTAGATATTTCCATGTTTATACAGACCGCAGTGTAGATATTTCCATGTTTATGCAGATAACTTTCTAAGTATTTCCATGTTTATACAGAAGGCGGTGTAGATATTTCGATGTTTATAGAGATTGCAGTGTAGATATTTCCATGTTTATACAGATAGCGGTGTAGATACTTCCATGTTTATACTGATCGCTGTGTAGATATTTCCATGTTTATAGAGATGGCGGTGTAGATATTTCCATGTTCATAGAGATGGCGGTGTTGATTTTTCCATGTTTATAGAGATAGCAGCGTGGATATTTCCATGTTTATACAGATAGGGGTGTAGATATTTCCATGTTTAAAGAGATGGCGGTGTAGATATTTCCATGTTTATACAGATCACGGTGTAGGTATTTCCATGTTTATACAGATCGCGGTGTAGATATTTCCATGTTTATACAGATAGTGATGTAGATATTTCCCTGTTTATACAGATAGCGGTGTAGATATTTCCATGTTTATACAGATAGCTGTGTAGGTATTTCCAGGTTTATAGACATAGCGGTGTAGATATTTCCATGTTTATATAGATGGCATTGTAGATATTTTCATGTTTATACCGATAGCGGTGTTGGTATTTCCACGTTTATACAGATAGCGATGTAGATATTTCCATGTTTATACAGCTCGCGGTGCAGATATTTATATCTTTATACAGATGGCATGGTAGATATTTCCTTATTCACACAGATGGCGGTGTAGATGTTTCCATGTTTATACACATGGCGGAGTAGTTAGTTCCATGTTTATGGAGATGGCAGTGTAGATATTTTCATGTTTATAGAGATGGCGGTGTAGATATTTCCATGTTTATAGAGATAGCAGTGTAGATATTTACATGTTTATACAGATGGCTGTGTAGATATTTCCATGTGTATACAGATGGCATTGTAGATATTTCCATGTTTATACAGATGACTGTATTGGCATTTCCATGTTTTTACAGATGGCAGTGAAGATATTTCCATGTTTATAGAGATAGCGGTGTAGATATTTCCATGTTTGTACTGATGGCGGTGCTGATATTTCCATCTACACACAGATGGCCGTGTAGATATTTCCATGTTAATACAGATGGCTGCGTAGATATTTCCAGGGACATGCAGATGGCGGTGAACATATTTCCATGTTTATACAGATAGCGGTGTAGATATTTCCATGTTTACACAGATGGTGGTGTAGATATTTCCGTGTTTATACACACGGCGGAGTAGATACCTCCATCTTTATGGAGATGGCAGTGTAGATATTTTCATGTTTATACAGATAGCGGTGTAGATATTTCCATGTTTACACAGATCGCGGTGTAGATATTTCCATGTTTATACAGATAGCCATGTAAATATTTCCATGTATATACAGATGGCTGTGTAGATATTTCCATGTTTATAGAGATAGCGGTGTAGATATTTCCATCTTTCTACAGATGGCAGTGTAGATATTTCCATGTTTATACAGATGTTGGTGTAGATATTTTCCAGGTTTACACAGATGACTGTATAGGTATTTCCAAGTTTATACAGATGGCGGTGTAGATATTTCCATATTTATACAGATAACGGTGTAGAAATTTCCATGTTTATACAGATAGCGGTGTAAATATTTCCATGTTTATACAGATCACGGTGTAGATATTTCCATGTTTATAGAGATAGCGGTGTAGATATTTCCATGTTTATACAGATAGCGGAGTAGATATTACCATGTTTATACAGAGAGCGGTGCAGATATTTCCATGTTTGTACAGATGGCAGTGTTGATATTTCCATCTATACACAGATGACCGTGTAGTTATTTCCATGTTTATGCAGGTCGCGGCGCAGATATTTCTATGGATATGTAGATGGTGGTGTAGATATTTCCATGTATATACAGATAGCGCTGTACTTATTTCCATGTTTATATAGAGAGCGGTGTAGATATTTTCATGTATGTACACATGGCTGTGTAGATATTTCCATGTTTATACAGATGGCGGTGTAGATATTTCCATCTTTATACAGATAACTTTGAAAGTATTTCCATGTTTATACAGATGGCGCTGTAGATATTTCCATGTTTATAGAGATAGCAGTGGAGATATTTCCATGTTTATACAGATAGCGGTGTAGTTTTTTCCATGTTTATGTAGATAGCGGTGTAGTTATTTCCATGTTTATACTGATCGCGGTGTAGATATTTCCATGTTTATAGAGATGGCAGTGTAGATATTTCCATGTTCATAGAGACAGCGGTGTTGATTTTTCCAAGTTTATAGAGATAGCTGTGTGGATATTTCCATGTTTAAACAGATAGGGGTGTAGATATTTTCATGTTTATGGAGATGGCGGTGTAGATATTTCCATGTTTATACAGATAGCGGTGTAGATATTTCCATGTTTATACTGACCGCGGTGTAGATATTTCCATGTTAATACAGATGGCGGTGCAGATATTTCCATGTTTGTACAGATGGCGGTGTTGATATTTCCATCTACACACAGATGACCGTGTAGATATTTCCATGTATATACAGATGGCGCACAGATATTTCTATGGATATGTAGATGGCAGTGTAGATATTTCCATGTTTATACTGATAGCGGTGTAGTTATTTCCATGTTTATATAGATAGCGGTGTAGATATTTCCATGTATATACAAATGGCTGTGTAGATATTTGCATGTTTATACAGTTGTCGGTGTAGATATTTCCATGTTTATATAGATGGCGGTGTAGATATTACCATGTTTATAGAGATAGCGGTGTAGAAATTTCCATGTTTATACAGATCGCGGTTTAGCTATTTCCATGTTTATACAGATCATGGTGAAGATATTTCCATGTTTATACAGATCACGGTGTTATTATTACCATGTTTATAGGGATAGCGGTGCAAATATTTCCACATTTATACAGATAGCAGTGTAGTTATTACCATGTTTATACAGATAGCGGTGTAGATATTTCCATGTGTATACAGATAGCGGTGTAGATATTTCCATGTTTATAGAGATAGCTGTGTAGATATTTCCATGTTTACACAGATAGCGGTCTAGATATTTCCATGTTTATACAGATCGCGGTGTAGATATTTCCATGTTTATACAGATCGCGGTGTAGATATTTCCATGTTTATACAGATAGCGGTGTAGATATTTCCATGTTTATACAGATGGCGGTGTAGATATTACCATGTTTATAGAGATGGCGGTTTAGATATTTCCATGTTTATAGAGATAGCGGTGTAGATATATTCATGTTCATAGAGATAGCAGTGAGGTTATTTCCACGTTTATACAGATAGCAGTGTAGATATTTCCACTTTTATAGAGATAGCGGTTTAGATATTTGATATTTATACAGATAGCGGTGTAGATATTTCCATGTTTATACAGATTGCGGTGTAGATATTTCCATGTTTATACAGATAGTGGTGTAGATATTTCCACGTTTATACAGATGGCGGTGTAGACTTTTCCATCTTTCTACAAATGGCAGTGTAGATATTTCCATCTTTATAGAGATGGCGGTGTAGATATTTCCATGTTTATATAGATGGCAGTGTAGATATTTTCTTGTTTATGTAGATGGTGTTGTAGATACCTCCATGTTTAAAGAGATGGCGCTGTGTATATTTCCGTGTTGATGGAGATAGCGGTGTAGGTATTTCCATGTTTATAGAGATAGCGGTGTAGTTATTTCCATGTTTATAGAGGCAGCGGTGTAGATATTTCTATGTTTCTACAGATGACTTTGTATATATTTCCATGTTTGTACAGATGGCAGTGTAGATATTTCCATATTTATAGAGATAGCGGTGTAGATATTTTCATGTTTATACAGATTGCGGTGGAGATATGTCCATATTTATACATATAGCAATGGAGATATTTCCACGTTAATACACATAGCGTTGTATATATTTCCATGTTTATACAGTTAGCGGTGTAGATATTTCCATGTTTATACAGATGGCTGTGCCGATATTTCCATGTTTATACAGAGTTCTCTGTAGATATTTCCGTGTTTATATAGATGACAGTGTAGATATTTCCAGGTTTATACAGATGACTGTGTAGATATTTCCATGTTAATACAGATGGCGGTGTAGATATTTCCATGTTTATAGACATAGCGGTGTAGATATTTCCATGTTTACAGAGATAGCGGTTTAAATATTTCCATCTTTATACAGATAGCGTTGTAAATATTTCCATGTTTACACAGATGGCGGTGTAGATAGAGCCATGCTTACACAGATTGCGGTGTAGGTATTTCCAAGTTTACACAGATAGCTGTGTAGATATTTCCATGTTTACACAGCGTTGTAGATATTTCGTTGTTTATAGAGATAGCGGTGTAGGTATTTCCATGTTTTTAAAGATACCGGTGTAGGTATTTCTGTGTTTATAAAGATAGCGGTGGAGATATTTCCATGTTTATACAGATAGCGGTGTAAAAATTTCCATGTTTATACAGATAGCGGTGTAAAAATTTCCATGTTTATACAGATGGCGGTGTAGATATTTCCATGTTTATAGAGATAGCTGTGTAGATATTTCCATGTTTACACAGATACCGGTCTAGGTATTTCCATGTTTATAGAGATCGCGGTGTAGATATTTCCATGTTTATACAGATCATGGTGTAGATATTTCCATGTTTACACAGATAGCGTTGTAGATATTTCATTGTTTATAGAGACAGCGGTGTAGGTATTTCCATGTTTTTAAAGATACCGGTGTAGGTATTTCCGTGTTTATAAAGATAGCGGTGGAGATATTTCCATGTTCATACAGATAGCAGTGTAAAAATTTCCATGTTTATACAGATGGCGGTGTAGATATTTCCATGTTTATAGAGATAGCTGTGTAGATATTTCCATGTTTACACAGATAGCGGTCTAGATATTTCCATGTTTATACAGATCACGGTGTAGATATTTCCATGTTTGTACAGATCGCGGTGTAGATACTTCCATGTTTATACAGATAGCGGTGTAGATATTTCCATGTTTACACAGATGGCGGTGTAGATATTTCCATGTTTATAGAGATGGTGGTGTAAGTATTTTCATGTTTATAGAGATAGCGGCGTAGATATTTCCATGTTTATACAGATAGCGGTGTTGCTACTTCCATGTTTATACAGATAGCGGTGTAGATATTTCCATGTTTATACAGCTCGCGGTGTAGATATTTCCCTCTTTATACAGATGGGAGTGGATTTATTTCCATGTTTATACCGACAGCGGTGTAGATATGTCCATGTCTACAGAGATAGTGGTGTAGGTATTTCCATATTTATACAGATTGCAGTGAAGTTATTTCCATCTTTATACAGATGGCGGTGTAGATATTTCCATGTTTATACAGATAGAAGTGAAGTTATTTCCATGTTTATACAGATAGTGGTGTAGACATTTCCAAGTTTATACTGATGGCAGTGTAGATACATCCATGTTTCTGAAGATGGCGGTGTAGATATTTTCATGTTTATAGAGATGGCGGTGTAGATATTTCCATGTATATAGAGATTGCAGTGTAGATATTTCCATGTTTATAGAGAAAGTGGTGTAGGTATTTCCATGTTAATAGAGATAGCGGTGTAGATATTTCCATATTTATACAGATAGCGGTGTAGTTATTTCCAGGTTTATACAGATTGCGGTGCAGATACTTTCATGTTTCCACAGATGGCGGTGTAGATATTTCCTTGTTTATACAGACAGCGGTGTAGATATTTCCATGTTTATACAGGTAGCGGTGTAGATATTTCCATGTTTACAGAGATAACATTGTAGTTATTTCCATCTTTGCACAGATTGCCGTGTAGATATTTCCATGTTTACACAGATAGCTGTGTAGATATTTCCATGTTTACACACATCGCGTTGTAGATATTTCCATGTTTATACAGATTGCGGTGTAGATATGTCTATGTTTATACAGAAAGCGGTGGAGATATTTCCATGTTTATAGAGATTGCGGTATAGATATTACCATGTTTATACAGATAGCGGTGAAGATATTTCCATGTATATACAGATGGCTTTGTAGATATTTCCATATTTATACATATGGCTGTGTAGATATTTCCATGTTTATACAGATGACTTTCTAGGTATTTCCATGTTTATACAGATGGCTTTGTAGTTATTTCCATGTCTATAGAGATAGCGGTGCAGATATTTCCATGTTTATACAGATAGCGGTGTATATATTTCCATGTATATACAGATCGTGGTGTAGATATTTCCATGTTTATACAGATACCGGTGTAGATATTGCCATGTTTATACAGGCCGCAGTGTAGATATTTCCATGTTTATAGAGATAGCATTGTAGATATTTCCATGTTTGTACAGTTGGCGGTGTTGATGTTTCCAACTATACACAGATTGCCGTGTAGGTATTTCCAAGTGTATACAGATGGCATTGTAGATATTTCCATGTTTATACAGAAGGTGGTGTAGATATTTCCATGTTTACACAGATGACTGTATAGGTATTTCCATGTTTATACAGATGGTGGTGTAGATATTTCCATGTTTATAGAGATAGCGGTGTAGATATTTCCATATTTATACAGATAACGGTGTAGAAATTTCCATGTTTATACAGATAGCGGTGTAAAGATTTCCATGTTTATTCAGATCACGGTGTAGTTATTTCCTTGTTTATACAAATAGCGGTGTAGTTATTTCCTTGTTTATACAAATAGCGGTGTAGTTATTTCCATGTTTATACAGATAGCGGTGTAGATATTTCCATGTATATACAGATGGCTGTGTAGATATTTCCATGTTTATACAGATGTCTTTGTATATATTTCCATGTTTATACAGATGACTTTGTAGGTATTTCCATGTTTATACAGATGGCGGTGAAGATATTTACATGTTTATAGAGATAGCTGTGTAGATATTTCCATGTTTATACAGATAGCGGTGTAGATATTTCCATGTTTATACAGATCACGGTGTAGATATTTCCATGTTTATACAGATCACGGTGTAGATATTTCCATGTTTAAACAAATAGCGGTGTAGATATTTCCATGTTTTTACAGATATCGTTGTAGATATTTCCATGTTTACACAGATTGCGGTGTAGATATTTCCATCTTTCTACAGATGGCATTGTAGATATTTCCATGTTTATACAGATGGCGGTGTAGGTATTTCTAGGTTAATATAGATGGTGGTGTAGATATTACCATGTTTATACAGATAGCGCTGTAGATATTTCCATGTTTATACAGATCGTGGTGAAGATATTTCCATGTTTATACAGATCGTGGTGTAGATATTTCCATGTTTATACAGAAAGCGGTGTAGATATTTCCATGTTTATACAGATAGCGGTGTAGATATTTCCATGTTTATACAGATAGGGGTGTAGATATTTCCATGTTTATAGAGATGGCGGTGTAGATATTTCCATGTTTACACAGATCACGGTGTAGATATTTCTTTGTTTATACAAATAGCGGTGTAGTTATTTCCATGTTTATACAGACCGCGGTGTAAATATTTCCATCTTCATACCGATAGCGTTGCAGATATTTCCATGTTTGTACAGATGACGGTGTTGATATTTCCATCTATACACAGATGACCTTGTAGATATTTCCATGTTTATACAGATATAAGCACAGATATTTCTATGGATATGAAGATGGCATTGTAAATATTTCCATGTTTATACAGAAAGCGGTGTAGTTATTTCAATGTTTATATAGATAGCGGTGTAGATATTTCCATGTATATACACATGGCTGTGTAGATATTTCCAGGTTTATACAGATGGCAGTGTAGATATTTCGATGTTGAAAGAGATAGCAGTGGAGATATTTCCATGTTTATACAGATAGCGGTGTTGATTTTTCCATGTTTATAGAGATAGCGGTGCAGATATTTCCATGTTTATACAGATAGGGGTATAGATATTTCCATGTTTATAGAGATGGCGGTGTAGATATTTCCATGTTTATACAGATCACGGTGTAGTTGTTTCCATGTTTATATAGATCATGGTGTAGATATTTCCATGTTTATACAGATCGCGGTGTTGATATTACCATGTTTATAGGGATAGCGGTGCAAATATTTCCACATTTATACAGATAGCGGTGTAGTTATTAATATGTTTATACAGATAGCGGTGTAGATGTTTCCATGTATAAACAGATGTCTGTGTATATATTTCCATGTTTAAACAGATGGCAGTGTAGATATTTCCTTGTTTATACAAATAGCGGTGTAGTTATTTCCATTTTTATACAGAGAGCGGTGTAGATATTTCCATGTATATATAGAGATGGCTTTGTAGATATTTCCATGTTTATACAGAGGGCTGCGTAGATATTTCCATGTTTATACAGATGAATTTGTAGGTATTTCCATGTTTATACAGATGGCGGTGTAGATATTTCCATGTTTATAGAGATAGCTGTGTAGATATTTCCATGTTTATACAGATGGCGGTGTAGATATTTCCATGTTTATAGAGATAGCTGTGTAGATATTTCCATGTTTATACAGATGGCGGTGTAGATATTTCCATGTTTATACAGATCGCGGTGTAGATATTTCCATGTTTATACAGATCGCGGTGTAGATATTTCCATGTTTATACAGATCGCGGTGTAGATATTTCCATGTTTATACAGATAGCGGTGTAGCTATTTCCATGTTTATACAGCTCGCGGTGTAGATATTTCCATCTTTATACAGATTGGAGTGGAGATATTTCCATGTTTATACAGGTAGCGGTGCAGATATTTCCATGTTTACAGAGATAGCGGTGTAGTTATTTCCAACTTTGCACACATTGCAGTGCAGATATTTCCATGTTTACGCAGATAGCTGTGTAGATATTTCCATGTTTACAGAGATAGCATTGTAGATATTTCCGTGTTTATACAGACCGCGGTGTAGATATTTCCATGTTTATACAGATACCGGTGTAGATATTTCCATGTTTCTACAGACCGCAGTGTAGATATTTCCATGTTTATAGAGATAGCGGTGCAGATATTTCCATGTTTGTACAGATGGCGGTGTTGATGTTTCCATCTATACACAGATTGCTGTGTAGGTATTTCCAAGTGTATACAGATGGCATTGTAGATATTTCCATGTTTATACAGATGGTGATGTAGATACTTCCATGTTTATACAGATGACTGTATAGGTATTTCCATGTTTTTACAGATGGCATTGTAGATATTTCCATGTTTATAGAGATAGCAGTGTAGATATTTCCAAGTTTATACAGATGGCGGTGTAGATATTTCCATGTTTACAGAGATACGGTGTAGATATTTCCATATTAATACAGATAACGATGTAGATATTTCCATGTTTATACAGATAGCCTTGTAAATATTTCCATGTTTATACAGATCACGTTGTAGTTATTTCCATGTTTATAGAGATAGCGGTGTAGATATTTCCATGTTTATACAGATGGCGGCGCAGATATTTCTATGGATATGTAGATGGCGGTGTAAATATTTCCATGTTTATACAGAAAGCGGTGTAGTTATTTCAATGTTTATATAGATAGCGGGGTAGATATTTCCATGTATATACACATGGCTGTGTAGATATTTCCATGTTTATACAGATGGCGGTGTAGGTATTTCCATGTTTATACAGATAACTTTGTAAGTATTTCCATGTTTATACAGATGGCGGTGTAGGTATTTCGATGTTTATAGAGATAGCAGTGGAGATATTTCCATGTTTATACAGATAGCGGTGTTGATTTTTCCATGTTTATAGAGATAGCGGTGTAGATATTTCCATGTTTATAGAGATCGCGGTGTAGATATTTCCATGTTCATAGAGATAGCGGTGTTGATTTTTCCATGTTTACAGAGATAGCTCTGTGGATATTTCCATGGTTATACAGATAGGGGTGTAGACATTTCCGTGTTTATAGAGATGGCGGTGGAGATATTTCCATGTTTATACAGATCACGGTGTAGATATTTCCTTGTTTATACAAATAGCGGTGTAGTTATTAGTATGTTTATACAGATAGCGGTGTAGATATTTCCATGTATAAACAGATGTCTGTGTATATATTTCCGTGTTTAAACAGATGGCGGTGTTGATATTTATCTGTTTATACAAATAGCAGAGTAGTTATTTCGATGTTTATACTGATAGCGGTGTAGATATTTCCATGTATATACAGATGGCTTTGTAGATATTTCCATTTTTTTTGATGGCTGTGTAGATATTTCCATGTTTATACAGATGACTTTGTAGGTATTTCCATGTTTATACAGATGGCGGTGTAGATGTTTCCATGTTCATGGAGATAGCTGTGTAGATATTTCCATGTTTATACAGATAGGGGTGTAGATATTTCCAAGTTTATACAGATCACGGTGTAGATATTTCCATTGTTTATACAGATCACGGTGTAGATATTTCCATGTTTATACAGATCGCAGTGAAGATATTTCCATGTTTATGCAGATAGCGGTGTAGATATTTCCATGTTTATACAGATAGCGCTGTAGATATTTCCATGTTTATACAGATGGCGGTGTAGATATTTCCATGTTTATAGAGATGGCGGTGTAGATATTTCCATGTTCATAGAGATAGCGGTGTAGATATATCCATGTTCATAGAGATAGCAGTGAGGATATTTCCATGTTTATACAGATAGCAGTGTAGATATTTCCATTTTTATAGAAATAGCGGTTTAGATATTTCATATTTATACAGATAGCTATGTAGATATTTCCATGTTTATACAGATTGCGGTGTAGATATTTCCATGTTTATACACATGACTGTTAATGTATTTCCATGTTTATACAGATGGCTTTGTGAATATTTCCATGTTTATAGAGATTGCAGTGCAGATATTTCCATGTTTATACAGATAGCGGTGTAAATATTTGAATGTTTATACAGATCGTGGTGTAGATATTTCCATGTTAACACAGATACTGGTGTAGATATATACATGTTTATACACTCCGCAGTGTAGTTATTTCCATGTTTATAGAGATAGCGGAGTAGATATTTCCAAGTTTGTACAGATGGCGGTGTTGATGTTTCCATCTATACACAGATTGCCATGTAGGTATTTCCATGTGTATACAGATGGCATTGTAGATATTTACATGTTTATACAGATGGTGATGTAGATATTTCCATGTTTATACAGATGACTGTATAGTTATTTCCATGTTTTTACAGATGGCATTGTAGATATTTCCATGTTTATAGAGATATCAGTGTAGATATTTCCATGTTTATACAGATGGCGGTGTAGATATTTCCATGTTTATAGAGATAGCGGTGTAGATATTTCCATATTTAAACAGATATCTGTGTAGATATTTCCATGTTTATACAGACAGTGGTGTAGTTATTTCCATGTTTATATAGATAGCGGTGTAGATATTTGCATGTATATACACATGGCTGTGTAGATATTTCCATGTTTACACAGATGGTGGTGTAGATATTTCCATGTTTATACAGATAATTTTGTAAGTATTTCCATGTTTATACAGATGGTGGCGCAGATATTTCTATGGATATGTAGATGGTGGTGTAGATATTTCCATGTATATACAGATAGCGCTGTACTTATTTCCATGTTTATATAGAGAGTGGTGTAGATATTTCCATGTATGTACACATGGCTGTGTAGATATTTCCATGTTTATACAGATGGCTGTGTAGATATTTCCATGTTTATACACATAACTTTGTGAGTATTTCCATGTTTATACAGAGGGCGGTGTAGATATTTTGATGTTTATAGAGATAGCAGTGGAGATATTTCCATGTTTACACAGATAGCGGTGAAGATTTTTCCATGTTTATATAGATAGAGGTGTAGATATTTCCATGTATATACACATGGCGTTGTAGACATTTCCATGTTTATACAGATGGCGGTGTAGATGTTTCCATATGTATACAGAAGGCATTGTAGATATTTCCATGTTTATACAGATGACTGTATAGGTATTTCCACGTTTTTACAGATGGCAGTGCAGATATTTCCATGTTTATAAAGATAGCGGTGTAGATATTTCCATGTTTGTACAGGTGGCGGTGTTGATATTTCCATCTATACACAGATGGACGTGTAGATATTTCCATGTTTATACAGATGGCGGCGTAGATATTTCCATGGACATGAAGATGGCGGTGTAGATATTTCCATGTTTATAGAGATAGCGGTGTAGATATTTCCATGGTTTCACAGATGGTGGTGTAGATATTTCCGTGTTTTTACACATGGCAGAGTAGATACTTCCATCTTTATGGAGATGGCAGTGTAGATATTTTCATGTTTATAGAGATGGCGGTGTAGATATATCCACATTTATAGAGATAGCGGTGTAGATATTTCCATCTTTCTACAGATGGCAGTGTAGATATTTCCATGTTTATACAGATGGCGGTGTAGATATTTCCATATTTATACAGATGTCTGTGTAGATATTTCCATGAGTATACAGAAGGAATTGTAGCTATTTCCATGCTTATACAGATCGTGGTGTAGATATTTCCATGTTTATTCAGATGACTGTGTAGATATTCCCATGTTTTTACAGATGGTAGTGTAGATATTTCAATGTTTATAGAGATGGCGCTGTAGATATTTCCATGTTTATACAGATAACGGTGGAGATATTTCTATGTTTATACAGACAGCAGTGGAGATATTTCCAAGATAATAAACATAGCGGTGTACATATTTCCATGTTTATACAGACAGCGGTGTAGGTATTTCCATGTTTATACAGATAGCGGTGCAGATATTTCCATGGTTATACAGATGCCTATGAATATATCTCCATATTTATACAGAGGGCAGTGTAGATATTTCCATGTTTATACAGATGGCAGTGTAGATATTTCCATGTTCCTACACATGACTGTGTAGTTATTTCTATGTTTATACAGATGACTTTGTAGATATTTCCTTGTCTATAGAGATAGCGGTGCAGATATTTCCATTTTTATACACATAGTGGTGTATATATTTCCATGTTTATACAGATCGCGGTGTAGATATTTCCATGTTTATACAGATACCGGTGTAGATATTTCCATGTTTATACAGACCGCAGTGCAGATATTTCCATGTTTATAGAGATAGCAGTGTAGATATTTCCATGTTTATATAGATAGCGGTGTAGATATTTCCATTTATATACACATGGCTTTGTAGATATTTCCATGTTTATACAGATGGCGGTGTAGATATTTCCATGTTTGTACAGATAACTTTGTAAGTATTTCCATTTTTATACAGATGGCGGTGTAGACATTTCGATTTTTATAGAGATAGCAGTGGAGATATTTCCATGTTTATACAGATAGCGTTGTAGATATTTCCATGTTTATACTGATCGCGGTGTAGATATTTCCATGTTTATAGAGATGGCAGTGTAGATATTTCCATGTTTGTACAGATGGCGGTGTTGATATTTCCATTTATACACAGATGGCCGTGTAGATATTTCCATGTTTATACAGATGGGAGCGTAGGTATTTCCATGGACATTCAGATGGCGGTGTAGATATTTCCATGTTTATACAGCTCGCGGTGCAGGTATTTATATCCTTATACAGATGGCCTTGTAGATATTTCCTTATTCACACCGATGGCGGTGTAGATGTTTCCATGTTTATACAGATGGCGGAGTAGTTAGTTCTATGTTTATGGAGATGGCAGCGTAGATATTTTCATGTTTACAGAGATGACGGTGTAGATATTTCCATGTTTATAGAGATAGCAGTGTAGATATTTACATGTTTATACAGATGGCTGTGTAGATATTTCCATGTGTATACAGATGGCATTGTAGATATTTCCATGTTTATACAGATGACCTCATAGGTAATTCCATGTTTTTACAGATGGCAGTGCAGATATTTCCATGTTTACACAGACGGTGCTGTAGATATTTCCGTGTTTATACACATGGTGGAGTAGATACTTCCATCTTTATGGATATGGCAGTGTAGATATTTTCATGTTTATAGAGATGGCGGTGTAGATATTTCCATATTTATACAGATGTCTGTGTAGATATTTCTAAGTGTATACAGATGGTATTGTAGGTATTTCCATGTTTATACAAATGGTGGTGTAGATATTTCCATGTTTATTCAGATGACTGTGTAGATATTTCCATGTTTTTACAGATGGCAGTGTAGATATTTCAATGTTTATAGAGATGGCGCTGTAGATATTTCCATGTTTATACAGACCGCAGTGTAGATATTTCCATGTTTATACAGATAGCGGTGTAGATATTTCCATGTTTTTACAGATATCGGTGTAGGTATTTCCATGTTTACACAGATTGCATTGTAGATATTTCCATCTTTCTACAGATGGCATTGTAGATATTTACATGTTTATACAGATGGCGATGTAGATATTTCCATGTTTATATAGATGGCGGTGTAGATATTACCATGTTTATACAGATAGCGGTGTAGATATTTTCATGTTTATACAGATCGTGGTTAATATATTTCCATGTTTATGCAGATGTCTGTGTATATATTTCCGTGTTTAAACAGATGGCGGTGTTGATATTTATCTGTTTATACAAATAGCACGGTGTAGATATTTCCTTGTTTATACAAATAGCGGTGTAGTTATTAGTATGTTTATACAGATAGCGGTGTAGATATTTCCATGTATATACAGATGGCTTTGTAGATATTTCCATTTTTTTTGATGGCTGTGTAGATATTTCCATGTTTATACAGATGACTTTGTAGGTATTTCCATGTTTATACAGATAGTGGGGTAGATATTTCCATGTTTATACAGATAGCAGTGGAGATATTTTCAAGTTTATACAGATAGCGGTGGACATATTTTCAAGTTTATAGTGATGGCAGTGTATATATTTCCAAGTATATACAGATAGCGGTGTAGATATTTCCGTGTTTATACAGATAGCGTTGCAGGTATTTCCATGTTTATAGAGATAGCGGTGTAGATATTTCCATGTTTATAGAGATGGCTGTGTATATATTTCCATGTGTATACAGGTGGCAGTGTAGATATTTCCATGTTTATACAGATAGCGGTGCAGATATTTCCATGTTTATACAGATAGCGCTGTAGATATTTGCATGTTTATGCAGATAGCGGTGTAGATATTTGAATGTTTATACAGATCGCGGTCTAGATATTTCCATGTTTATACAGATAGCGGTGTAGATATTTCCATGTTTATACAGATAGCGGTGTAGATATTTCCATGTTTATACAGATAGCGGTGGAGATATTTTCAAGTTCATACAGATAGCGGTGGACGTATTTTCATGTTTATAGTGATGGCGTTGTAGATATTTCCAATTATATACAGATAGCGGTGTAGATATTTCCATGTTTATACAGATAGCGTTGCAGTTATTTCCAGGTTTATAGAGATAGCGGTGTAGATATTTCCATGTTTATAGAGATGGTTGTGTATATGTTTCCATGTGTATACAGGTGGCAGTGTAGATATTTCCATGTTTATACAGATGGGGGTGTAGATATTTCCATGTTTATACAGATGAATGTGTTGATATTTCCATGTTTTTTACAGATGGCGGAGTAAATATTTCCATGTTACACAGATAGCGGTGTGGATATTTCCATGTTTATACAGACAGCGCTGTAGATATGTGCATGTTAATGCAGATAGCGGTGTAGATATTTCCATGTTTACACAGATAGCGGTTTAGCTATTTCCATGTTTATACAGATAGCGATGTAGATATTTCCATGTTTATAGAGATGGCTGTGTAGATATTTCCATGTTTATAGAGATGACAGTGTAGATATTTCCAAATTTATAGAAATAGCCTTGTAGATATTTCCATGTTTAAACAGATAGCGGTGTAGACATTTCCTTGTTTATAGAGATAGCGGTGTAGATATTTCCAAATTTATACAGATAGCGGTGTAGATATTTCCATGTTTCTACAGATAGCGGTGTAGATGTTTCCATGTTTATACAGATAGCGGTGTAGCTATTTCCATGTTTACAGAGATAGAGTTGTAGATATTTCCATATTTGCACAGATTGCCGTGTAGATATTTCCACCTTCACACAGATGATGGTGTACATATTTGCATGTTTACACAGACATCTGAGTAGATATTTCCATGTTTACACAGATAGTGTTGTAGATATTTCCATGTTTATACAGATAACGGTGTAGATATTTCCACGTTTATAGAGATGGTGGTGCAGATACTTCCTTTTTTATGTAGATGGCGGTGTAGATTTTTCCATGTTTATAGAGATGGCGGTGTATACATTTCCATGTTTATAGAGATAGCGGTGTAGATATTTCCTTGTTTACAGAGATAGCGGTGTAGGTATTTCCATGTTTATAGAGATAGCGGAGTAGATATTTCCATGTTTATACAGATAGCGTTGTAGACATTTCCAAGTTTATACAGATAGCGGTGTTGGTATTTCCAAGTTTATATATATAGCCTTGCAGATATTTCCATGTTTACACAGCTCGCGGTGTAGCTATTTACGTCTTTATACAGATGGCAGTGTAGATATTTCCATGTTTATACAGATGGTGGTGTACATAGTTCCATGTTTATGGAAATGGCAGTGTAGATATTTCCATGTTTATAGAGATAGTGGTGTAGGTATCTCCATGTTTATAGAGATAACGGTGTAGATATTTCCATGATTATACAGATGGTTGTGTAGATATTTCCATGTGTATACAGATGGCAGTGTAGGTATTTCCATGTTTATACAGATGGCAGTGTAGATACTTCCATGTTCATAAAGACAGCGGTGTAGACATATCCATATTTATAGAGATCGCGGTGTAGCTATTTCCATGTTCATACAGATAGCGTTGTAGATCTGTATACGGTGCAGATATTTCCCTGTTTTAGTGATAGCCATATAGATATTTCCATGTATATACAGATAGCGGTGTTGCCATTTCCATGTTTATAGAGGTAGCGGTGTAGATATTTCCATATTTATACAGATAGCGGAGTAGACATTTCCATGTTTATACAGATAGCAGTGTAGATATTTCAATGTTTATACAGATACCGGTGTAGATATATCCATGTTTATACAGACTGTGGTGTAGATATTTCCATGTCTATACAGATAGCGGTGTAGATATTTCCATGGTTATACAGATAGTGGTGTAGATATTTCCATGTTTACAGAGACAGAGGTGTAGATATTTCCATCTTCACACAGATTGCGGTGTACATATTTCCATGTTTACACAGACAGCTGTGTAGGTATTTCCATGTTTACACAGATAGTGTTGTAGATATTTCCATGTTTATAGAGATTGCAGTGTAGATATTTCCAGGTTCATATATATAGCGGTGTAGATATTTCCATGTTTATACAGATAGCGGTGGAGATATTTCCATGTTTATACAGATAGCGCTGTAGATATTTGCATGTTTATGCAGATAGCGGTGTAGATATTTGAATGTTTATACAGATCGCGGTCTAGATATTTCCATGTTTATAATTATAGCGGTGTAGGTATTTCCATGTTTATACAGATAGTGGGGTAGATATTTCCATGTTTATACAGATAGCAGTGGAGATATTTTCAAGTTTATACAGATAGCGGTGGACGAATTTTCAAGTTTATAGTGATGGCAGTGTATATATTTCCAAGTATATACAGATAGCGGTGTAGATATTTCCGTGTTTATACAGATAGCGTTGCAGGTATTTCCATGTTTATAGAGATAGCGGTGTAGATATTTCCATGTTTATAGAGATGGCTGTGTATATATTTCCATGTGTATACAGGTGGCAGTGTAGATATTTCCATGTTTATACAGATAGCGGTGCAGATATTTCCATGTTTATACAGATAGCGCTGTAGATATTTGCATGTTTATGCAGATAGCGGTGTAGATATTTGAATGTTTATACAGATCGCGGTCTAGATATTTCCATGTTTATACAGATAGCGGTGTAGATATTTCCATGTTTATACAGATAGCGGTGTAGATATTTCCGTGTTTATACAGATAGCGTTGCAGGTATTTCCATGTTTATAGAGATAGCGGTGTAGATATTTCCATGTTTATAGAGATGGCTGTGTATATATTTCCATGTGTATACAGGTGGCAGTGTAGATATTTCCATGTTTATACAGATAGCGGTGCAGATATTTCCATGTTTATACAGATAGCGCTGTAGATATTTGCATGTTTATGCAGATAGCGGTGTAGATATTTGAATGTTTATACAGATCGCGGTCTAGATATTTCCATGTTTATACAGATAGCGGTGTAGATATTTCCATGTTTATACAGATAGCGGTGTAGATATTTCCATGTTTATACAGATAGCGGTGGAGATATTTTCAAGTTCATACAGATAGCGGTGGACGTATTTTCATGTTTATAGTGATGGCGTTGTAGATATTTCCAATTATATACAGATAGCGGTGTAGATATTTCCATGTTTATACAGATAGCGTTGCAGTTATTTCCAGGTTTATAGAGATAGCGGTGTAGATATTTCCATGTTTATAGAGATGGTTGTGTATATATTTCCATGTGTATACAGGTGGCAGTGTAGATATTTCCATGTTTATACAGATGGGGGTGTAGATATTTCCATGTTTATACAGATGAATGTGTTGATATTTCCATGTTTTTTACAGATGGCGGAGTAAATATTTCCATGTTACACAGATAGCGGTGTGGATATTTCCATGTTTATACAGACAGCGCTGTAGATATGTGCATGTTAATGCAGATAGCGGTGTAGATATTTCCATGTTTACACAGATAGCGGTTTAGCTATTTCCATGTTTATACAGATAGCGATGTAGATATTTCCATGTTTATAGAGATGGCTGTGTAGATATTTCCATGTTTATAGAGATGACAGTGTAGATATTTCCAAATTTATAGAAATAGCCTTGTAGATATTTCCATGTTTAAACAGATAGCGGTGTAGACATTTCCTTGTTTATAGAGATAGCGGTGTAGATATTTCCAAATTTATACAGATAGCGGTGTAGATATTTCCATGTTTCTACAGATAGCGGTGTAGATGTTTCCATGTTTATACAGATAGCGGTGTAGCTATTTCCATGTTTACAGAGATAGAGTTGTAGATATTTCCATATTTGCACAGATTGCCGTGTAGATATTTCCACCTTCACACAGATGATGGTGTACATATTTGCATGTTTACACAGACATCTGAGTAGATATTTCCATGTTTACACAGATAGTGTTGTAGATATTTCCATGTTTATACAGATAACGGTGTAGATATTTCCACGTTTATAGAGATGGTGGTGCAGATACTTCCTTTTTTATGTAGATGGCGGTGTAGATTTTTCCATGTTTATAGAGATGGCGGTGTATACATTTCCATGTTTATAGAGATAGCGGTGTAGATATTTCCTTGTTTACAGAGATAGCGGTGTAGGTATTTCCATGTTTATAGAGATAGCGGAGTAGATATTTCCATGTTTATACAGATAGCGTTGTAGACATTTCCAAGTTTATACAGATAGCGGTGTTGGTATTTCCAAGTTTATATATATAGCCTTGTAGATATTTCCATGTTTACACAGCTCGCGGTGTGGCTATTTACGTCTTTATACAGATGGCAGTGTAGATATTTCCATGTTTATACAGATGGTGGTGTACATAGTTCCATGTTTATGGAAATGGCAGTGTAGATATTTCCATGTTTATAGAGATAGTGGTGTAGGTATCTCCATGTTTATAGAGATAACGGTGTAGATATTTCCATGATTATACAGATGGTTGTGTAGATATTTCCATGTGTATACAGATGGCAGTGTAGGTATTTCCATGTTTATACAGATGGCAGTGTAGATACTTCCATGTTCATAAAGACAGCGGTGCAGACATATCCATATTTATAGAGATCGCGGTGTAGCTATTTCCATGTTCATACAGATAGCGTTGTAGATCTGTATACGGTGCAGATATTTCCCTGTTTTAGTGATAGCCATATAGATATTTCCATGTATATACAGATAGCGGTGTTGCCATTTCCATGTTTATAGAGATAGCGGTGTAGATATTTCCATATTTATACAGATAGCGGAGTAGACATTTCCATGTTTATACAGATAGCAGTGTAGATATTTCAATGTTTATACAGATACCGGTGTGGATATATCCATGTTTATACAGACTGTGGTGTAGATATTTCCATGTCTATACAGATAGCGGTGTAGATATTTCCATGGTTATACAGATAGTGGTGTAGATATTTCCATGTTTACAGAGACAGAGGTGTAGATATTTCCATCTTCACACAGATTGCGGTGTACATATTTCCATGTTTACACAGACAGCTGTGTAGGTATTTCCATGTTTACACAGATAGTGTTGTAGATATTTCCATGTTTATAGAGATTGCAGTGTAGATATTTCCAGGTTCATATATATAGCGGTGTAGATATTTCCATGTTTATACAGATAGCGGTGGAGATATTTCCATGTTTATACAGATAGCGCTGTAGATATTTGCATGTTTATGCAGATAGCGGTGTAGATATTTGAATGTTTATACAGATCGCGGTCTAGATATTTCCATGTTTATAATTATAGCGGTGTAGGTATTTCCATGTTTATACAGATAGTGGGGTAGATATTTCCATGTTTATACAGATAGCAGTGGAGATATTTTCAAGTTTATACAGATAGCGGTGGACGAATTTTCAAGTTTATAGTGATGGCAGTGTATATATTTCCAAGTATATACAGATAGCGGTGTAGATATTTCCGTGTTTATACAGATAGCGTTGCAGGTATTTCCATGTTTATAGAGATAGCGGTGTAGATATTTCCATGTTTATAGAGATGGCTGTGTATATATTTCCATGTGTATACAGGTGGCAGTGTAGATATTTCCATGTTTATACAGATAGCGGTGCAGATATTTCCATGTTTATACAGATAGCGCTGTAGATATTTGCATGTTTATGCAGATAGCGGTGTAGATATTTGAATGTTTATACAGATCGCGGTCTAGATATTTCCATGTTTATACAGATAGCGGTGTAGATATTTCCATGTTTATACAGATAGCGGTGTAGATATTTCCATGTTTATACAGATAGCGGTGGAGATATTTTCAAGTTCATACAGATAGCGGTGGACGTATTTTCATGTTTATAGTGATGGCGTTGTAGATATTTCCAATTATATACAGATAGCGGTGTAGATATTTCCATGTTTATACAGATAGCGTTGCAGTTATTTCCAGGTTTATAGAGATAGCGGTGTAGATATTTCCATGTTTATAGAGATGGTTGTGTATATATTTCCATGTGTATACAGGTGGCAGTGTAGATATTTCCATGTTTATACAGATGGGGGTGTAGATATTTCCATGTTTATACAGATGAATGTGTTGATATTTCCATGTTTTTTACAGATGGCGCAGTAAATATTTCCATGTTACACAGATAGCGGTGTGGATATTTCCATGTTTATACAGACAGCGCTGTAGATATGTGCATGTTAATGCAGATAGCGGTGTAGATATTTCCATGTTTATACAGATAGCGGTTTAGCTATTTCCATGTTTATACAGATAGCGATGTAGATATTTCCATGTTTATAGAGATGGCTGTGTAGATATTTCCATGTTTATAGAGATGACAGTGTAGATATTTCCAAATTTATAGAAATAGCCTTGTAGATATTTCCATGTTTAAACAGATAGCGGTGTAGACATTTCCTTGTTTATAGAGATAGCGGTGTAGATATTTCCAAATTTATACAGATAGCGGTGTAGATATTTCCATGTTTCTACAGATAGCGGTGTAGATGTTTCCATGTTTATACAGATAGCGGTGTAGCTATTTCCATGTTTACAGAGATAGAGTTGTAGATATTTCCATATTTGCACAGATTGCCGTGTAGATATTTCCACCTTCACACAGATGATGGTGTACATATTTGCATGTTTACACAGACATCTGAGTAGATATTTCCATGTTTACACAGATAGTGTTGTAGATATTTCCATGTTTATACAGATAACGGTGTAGATATTTCCACGTTTATAGAGATGGTGGTGCAGATACTTCCTTTTTTATGTAGATGGCGGTGTAGATTTTTCCATGTTTATAGAGATGGCGGTGTATACATTTCCATGTTTATAGAGATAGCGGTGTAGATATTTCCTTGTTTACAGAGATAGCGGTGTAGGTATTTCCATGTTTATAGAGATAGCGGAGTAGATATTTCCATGTTTATACAGATAGCGTTGTAGACATTTCCAAGTTTATACAGCTAGCGGTGTTGTTATTTCCAAGTTTATATATATAGCCTTGTAGATATTTCCATGTTTACACAGCTCGCGGTGTGGCTATTTACGTCTTTATACAGATGGCAGTGTAGATATTTCCATGTTTATACAGATGGTGGTGTACATAGTTCCATGTTTATGGAAATGGCAGTGTAGATATTTCCATGTTTATAGAGATAGTGGTGTAGGTATCTCCATGTTTATAGAGATAACGGTGTAGATATTTCCATGATTATACAGATGGTTGTGTAGATATTTCCATGTGTATACAGATGGCAGTGTAGGTATTTCCATGTTTATACAGATGGCAGTGTAGATACTTCCATGTTCATAAAGACAGCGGTGTAGACATATCCATATTTATAGAGATCGCGGTGTAGCTATTTCCATGTTCATACAGATAGCGTTGTAGATCTGTATACGGTGCAGATATTTCCCTGTTTTAGTGATAGCCATATAGATATTTCCATGTATATACAGATAGCGGTGTTGCCATTTCCATGTTTATAGAGATAGCGGTGTAGATATTTCCATATTTATACAGATAGCGGAGTAGACATTTCCATGTTTATACAGATAGCAGTGTAGATATTTCAATGTTTATACAGATACCGGTGTGGATATATCCATGTTTATACAGACTGTGGTGTAGATATTTCCATGTCTATACAGATAGCGGTGTAGATATTTCCATGGTTATACAGATAGTGGTGTAGATATTTCCATGTTTACAGAGACAGAGGTGTAGATATTTCCATCTTCACACAGATTGCGGTGTACATATTTCCATGTTTACACAGACAGCTGTGTAGGTATTTCCATGTTTACACAGATAGTGTTGTAGATATTTCCATGTTTATAGAGATTGCAGTGTAGATATTTCCAGGTTCATATATATAGCGGTGTAGATATTTCCATGTTTATACAGATAGCGGTGGAGATATTTCCATGTTTATACAGATAGCGCTGTAGATATTTGCATGTTTATGCAGATAGCGGTGTAGATATTTGAATGTTTATACAGATCGCGGTCTAGATATTTCCATGTTTATAATTATAGCGGTGTAGGTATTTCCATGTTTATACAGATAGTGGGGTAGATATTTCCATGTTTATACAGATAGCAGTGGAGATATTTTCAAGTTTATACAGATAGCGGTGGACGTATTTTCAAGTTCATAGTGATGGCAGTGTATATATTTCCAAGTATATACAGATAGCGGTGTAGATATTTCCGTGTTTATACAGATAGCGTTGCAGGTATTTCCATGTTTATAGAGATAGCGGTGTAGATATTTCCATGTTTATAGAGATGGCTGTGTATATATTTCCATGTGTATACAGGTGGCAGTGTAGATATTTCCATGTTTATACAGAGAGCGGTGCAGATATTTCCATGTTTATACAGATAGCGCTGTAGATATTTGCATGTTTATGCAGATAGCGGTGTAGATATTTGAATGTTTATACAGATCGCGGTCTAGATATTTCCATGTTTATACAGATAGCGGTGTAGATATTTCCATGTTTATACAGATAGCGGTGTAGATATTTCCATGTTTATACAGATAGCGGTGGAGATATTTTCAAGTTCATACAGATAGCGGTGGACGTGTTTTCATGTTTATAGTGATGGCGTTGTAGATATTTCCAATTATATACAGATAGCGGTGTAGATATTTCCATGTTTATACAGATAGCAGTGTAAATATTTCCATGTTTATACAGATCATGGTGTAGATATTTCCGTGTTTATAGAGATAGCGGTGTAGATATTTAAATGTTTATACAGATAGCGGTGTAGGTATTTCAATGTTTATACAAACCGTGGTGTACATATTTCCATGTTTATACAGATTGCGGTGCAGATATTTCCATGATTGTACACATGGCGGTGTTGATATTTCCATCTATACACAGATGCCAGTGTAGATATTTCCATGTTTATACAGATGGCGGCACAGATATTCCATAGATATGTAGATGGCGGTGCAGTTATTTCCATGTTTATACAGATAGCGGTGTAGTTATTTCCATGTTTATATAGATAGCGGTGTAGATATTTTCATGTATATACACATGGCTGTGTAGATATTTCCATGTTTATACAGATGGCGGTGTAGATATTTCCATGTTTATACAGATAACTTTGGAAGTATTTCCATGTTCATACAGATGGCCGTATAGATATTTCGATGTTTATAGAGATAGCAGTGGAGATATTTCCATGTTTATACAGATAGCGGTGTAGATATTTCCATGTTTATACTGATCGTGGTGTAGATATTTCCATGTTTATACAGATTGCGGTGTAGATATTTCCATGTTCATAGAGATAGCTGTATTGATTTTTCCATGTTTATAGAGATAGCGGTGTGGGAATTTCCGTGTTTATGCAGATAGGGGTGTAGATATTTCCGTGTATATGGAGATGGCGATGAAGTTATTTCCATGTTTATACAGATCACGGTGTAGATATTTCCATGTTTATACTGATCGTGGTGTAGATATTTCCATGTTTATAGACATGGCGGTGTACATATTTCCATGTTCATAGAGATAGCGGGGTTGATTTTTCCATGTTTATAGAGATAGCGGTGTAGATATTTCCATGTTTATGCAGATGGCAGCGTAGATGTTTCCATGTTTATACAGATGGCAGTGTAGATATTTCCATGTTCCTACACAAGACTGTGTAGGTATTTCCATGTTTATACAGATGGCTTTGTAGTTATTTCTATGTTTATAGAGATAGCGGTGCAGATATTTCCATGTTTATACAGATAGCGGTGTAAATATTTCCATGTTTATACAGATCGTGGTGAAGATATTTCCATGTTTATACAGATACCGGTGTAGATATTTCCATGTTTATACAGATAACTTTGTAACTATTTCCATGTTTATACAGATGGCAGTGTAGGTATTTCGATGTTTATAGAGATAGCAGTGGAGATATTTCCATGTTTATACAGGTAGCGGTGTAGATATTTCCATGTTTATACTGATCGCGGTGTAGATATTTCCATGTTTATACAGATGGCGGTGTAGATATTTCCATGTTCATAGAGATAGCGGTGTTGATTTTTCCATGTTTATAGAGATAGCGGTGTGGATATTTCCATGTTTATACAGATAGGGGTGTAGATAGTTCCATGTTTATAGAGATGGCGGTGTAGATATTTCCATGTTTATAGGGATAGCGGTGCAAATATTTCCACATTTATACAGATAGCGGTGTAGTTATTAGCATGTTTATACAGATAGCGGGGTAGATATTTCCATTTATAAACAGATGTCTGTGTACATATTTCTATGTTTAAACAGATGGCAGTGTAGATATTTCCTTGTTTATACAAATAGCGGTGTAGTTATTTCCATGTTTATACAGATAGTGGTGTAGATATTTCCATGTATGTACAGATGGCTGTGTAGATATTTCCATGCTTATACAGATGGCTGTGTAGATATTTCCATGTTTATACAGATGGCATTGTAGATATTTCCATGTTTATACAGATGGTGGTGTAGATATTTCCATGGTTATACAGATGACTGTATAGGCATTTCCATGTTTTTACAGATGGCATTGTAGATACTTCCATGTTTATAGAGATAGCAGTGTAGATATTTCCATGTTTATACAGATGTCGGTGTAGATATTTCCATGTTTATAAAGATAGCGGTGTAGATATTTCCATATTTATACAGATAACTGTGTAGATATTTCCATGTTTATACAGATAGCGGTGTAAATATTTCCATGTTTATACAGATCACGGTGTAGATATTTCCATGTTTATAGAGATAGCGGTGTAGATATTTCCATGTTTATACAGATCACGGTGTAGGTATTTCCTTGTTTATACAAATAGCGGTGTATTTATTTCCATGTTTATTCAGATAGCGGTGTAGATATTTCCATGTATATACAGATGGCTGTGTAGATATTGCCATGTTTATACAGATGGCTGTGTAGATATTTCCATGTTTATACAGATGACTTTGTAGGTATTTCCATGTTTATACAGATGGCGGTGTAGATATTTCCATGTTTATAGAGAAAGCTGTGTATATATTTCCATGTTTATACAGACAGCGGTGTAGATATTTCCATGTTTATACAGATCACGGTGTAGGTATTTCCATGTTTATACAGATTGCGGTGTAGAAATTTCCATGTTTATATAGATAGCGGTGTAGATATTTCCATGTTTTTACAGATATCGGTGTAGATATTGCCATGTTTACACAGATTGCGGTGTAGATATTTCCATCTTTCTACAGATGGCATTGTAGATATTTTCATGTTTATAAAGATGGCGTTGTAGATGTTTCCATGTTTATACCGATAGCGGTGTTGGTATTTCCACGTTTATACAGATAGCGGTGTAGATATTTCCATGTTTATACAGATCACGGTGTAGGTATTTCCATGTTTATACAGATAGCGGTGTAGATATTTCGATGTTTATACAGATAGCGGTGTAGATATTTCCATGTTTATACAGATAGCGGTGTAGATATTTCCATGTTTATAGAGATAGCGGTGTAGGTATTTCCATGTTTATAGAAATAGCGGTGTAGATATTTCCATGTTTATATAGATGGCGTTGTAGATGTTTCCATGTTTATACCGATAGCGGTGTTGGTATTTCCACGTTTATACAGACAGCGATGTAGATATTTCCATGTTTATACAGCTCGCGGTGCAGATATTTATATCTTTATACAGATGGCATTGTAGATATTTCCTTATTCACACAGATGGCGGTTTAGATGTTTCCATGTTTATACAGATGGCAGAGTAGTTAGTTCCATGTTTATGGAGATGGCAGTGTAGATATTTTCATGTTTATATAGATGGCGGTGTAGATATTTCCATGTTTATAGAGATAGCACTGTAGATATTTACATGTTTATACAGATGGCTGTGTAGATATTTCCATGTGTATACAGATGGCATTGTAGATATTTCCATGTTTATACAGATGACTGTATAGGTATTTCCATGTTTTTACAGATGGCAGTGTAGATATTTCAATGTTTATAGAGATAGCGGTGTAGATATTTCCATGTTTGTACAGATGGTGTTGTCGATATTTCCATCTATGCACAGATGGCCGTGTAGATATTTCCATGTTTATACAGATAGCGGCATAGATATTTCCATGGACATGCAGATGGCGCTGTAGATATTTCCATGTTTATACAGATAGCGGTGTAGATATTTCCATGTTTCCACAGATGGTGGTGTAGATATTTCCGTGTTTATACACATGGCGGAGTAGATACTTCCATCTTTATGGAGATGGCAGTGTAGATATTTTCATGTTTGTGGAGTTGGCTGTTTAGATATTTCCATATTTATAGAGATAGTGGTGTAGATATTTCCATCTTTCTACAGATGGCAGTGTAGATATTTCCATTTTTATACAGCTGGCGGTGTGGATTTTCCATACTTATACAGATGTCTGTGTAGATATTTCCATATGTATACAGATGGTATTGTAGCTATTTCCATGTTTATACAGATGGTGGTGTAGATATTTCCATGTTTATTCAGATGACTGTGTACATATTTCCATGTTATTACAGATGGCAGTGTAGATATTTCAATGTTTATAGAGATGGCGCTGTAGATATTTACATGTTTATAGAGATAACGGTGGAGATATTTCCATGTTTATACAGACAGCAGTGGAGATAATTCTAAGTTTATACACATAGCGGTGTACATATTTCCATGTTTATAGAGACAGCGGTGTAGGTATTTCCATGTTCATACAGATAGCGGTGCGGATATTTCCATGTTTATACAGATGCCTAAGCAGATATTTCCATATTTATACAGATGGCTGTGTAGATATTTCCATGTGTATACAGATGGCATTGTAGATATTTCCATGTTCATACAGATGACTGTATAGGTATTTCCATGTTTTTACAGATGGCAGTGCAGATATTTCCATGTTTATAGAGATAGCGGTGTAGATATTTCCATGTTTGTACAGATGGCGGTGCTGATATTTCCATCTATACACAGATGGCCGTGTAGATATTTCCATGTTTATACAGATGGCAGCATAGATATTTCCATGGACATGCAGATGGCGGTGTAGATATTTCCATGTTTATACAGATAGCGGTGTAGATATTTCCATGTTTACACAGATGGTGGTGGTGGTATTTCCGTGTTTATACACATGGCGGAGTAGATAATTAAATCTTTATGGAGATGGCAGTGTAGATATTTTCATGTTTATAGAGATGGCGGTGTAGATATTTCCATATTTATAGAAATAGCGGTGTAGATATTTCCATCTTTCTACAGATGACAGTGTAGATATTTCCATGTTTATACAGATGGCGGTGTAGTTATTTCCATATTTATACAGATGTCTGTGTAGATATTTCCAAGTGTATACAGATGGTATTGTAGTTATTTCCATGTTTATACAGATGGTGGTGTAGATATTTCCATGTTTATTCAGATGACTGTGTAGATATTTCCATGTTTTTACAGATGGCAGTGTAGATATTTCAATGTTTATAGAGATGGCGCTGTAGATATTTCCATGTTTATACAGATCGCGGTGTAGATATTTCCACGCTGATACAGATTGCGGTGTAGATATTTCCAAGTTTTTGCAGATAAAGGTGGAGATATTTCCATGTTTATACAGACAGCAGGGGAGATATTACCATGTTTATACACATAGCGGTGTACATATTTCCATGTTTATAGAGATAGCGGTGTAGGTATTTCCATGTTCATACAGATAGCGGTGCGGATATTTCCATGTTTATACAGATGCGTAAGCAGATATTTCCATATTTCTACAGACGGCTGTGTAGATATTTCCATGTGTATACAGATGGCATTGTAGATATTTCCATGTTTATACAGATGACTGTATAGGTATTTCCATGTTTTTACAGATGGCAGTGTAGATATTTCCATGTTTATAGAGATAGCGGTGTAGATATTTCCAAGTTTGTACAGATGGCGGTGCTGATATTTCCATCTATGCACAGATGGCCGTGTAGATATTTCCATGTTTATACAGATGGCGGCGTAGATATTTCCATGGACATGCAGATGGCGGTGTAGATATTTCCATGTTTATACAGATAGCGGTGTAGATATTTCCATGTTTACACAGATGGTGGTGGTGATATTTCCGTGTTTATACACATGGTGGAATAGATACTTCCATCTTTATGGAGATGGCAGTGTAGATATTTTCATGTTTATAGAGATGGCGGTGTAGATATTTCCATATTTATAGAGATAGCGGTGTAAATATTTCCATCTTTCTACAGATGGCAGTGTAGATATTTCCATGTTTATACCGATGGCGTTGTAGACATTTCCATATTTATACAGATGTCTCTGTAGATATTTCCATGTGTATACAGATGGTATTGTAGGTATTTCCTTGTTTATACAGATGGTGGTGTAGATATTTCCATGTTTATTCAGATGACTGTGTAGATATTTCCATGTTTTTAAAGATGGCAGTGTAGATATTTCAATGTTTATAGAGATGGCGCTGTAGATATTTCCATGTTTATAGACATAGCGGTGTAGATATTTCCATGTTTATATAGATGGAGTTGTAGATATTTCCATGTTTATACCGATAGCGGTGTTGTTATTTCCACGTACATACAGATAGCGATGTAGATATTTCTATGTTTATACAACTTGCGGTGCAGATATTTATATCTTTATACAGATGGCATTGTAGATATTTGCTTATTCACACAGATGGCGGTGTAGATGTTTCCATGTTTATACAGATGGCGGAGTAGTTAGTTCCATGTTTATGGAGATGGCAGTGTAGATATTTTCATATTTATAGAGATGGCGGTGTAGATATTTCCATGTTTATAGAGATAGCAGTGTAGATATTTACATGTTTATACAGATGGCGGTGTAGATAGTTCCATGTGTATACAGATGGCATTGTAGATATTTCCATGTTTATACAGATGACTGTATAGATATTTCCATGTTTTTACAGATGGCAGTGCAGATATTTCCATGTTTATAGAGATAGCAATGTAGATATTTCCATGTTTGTACAGATGGCGTTGTTGTTATTTCCATCTATACACAGATGGCCGTGTAGATATTTCCATGTTTATACAGATGGCGGCGTAGGTATTTCCATGAACATGCAGAAGGCGGTGTAGATATTTCCATGTTTATACAGATAGCGGTGTAGATATTTCCATGTTTACACAGATGGTGGTGTAGATATTTCCGTGTTTATACACATGGCGGAGTAGATACTCCCATCTTTATGGAGATGGCACTGTAGATATTTTAATGTTTAAACAGATGGCGGTGTAGATATTTCCATATTTATAGAGATAGCGGTGTACATATTTCCATCTTTCTTCAGATGGCAGTGTAGATATTTCCATGTTTATACAGAAGGCCGTGTAGATATTTCCATATTCATAGAGATGTCTGTGTAGATATTTCCATGTGTATACAGATGGTATTGTTGGTATTTCCATGCTTATACAGATGGTGGTGTTGATATTTCCATGTTTATTCAGATGACTGTGTAGATATTTCCATGTTTTTACAGACGGCAGTGTAGATATTTCAATGTTTATAGAGATGGCGCTGTAGATATTTCCTCGTTTAAACAGATAACGGTGGAGATATTTCCATGTTTATACAGACAGAAGTGCAGATATTTCCATGTTTATACACATAGCGGTGTACATATTTCCGTGTTTATAGAGACAGCGGTTTAGGTATTTCCATGTTTATACAGATAGCGGTGCAGATATTTCCATGTTTACACAGATGCCTATGCAGATATTTCCATATTTATACAGAGGGCTGTGTAGATATTTCTATGTTTATACAGATGGCAGTGTTGATATTTCCATGTTCCTACACATGACTGTGTAGGTATTTCCATGTTTATACAGATGGCTTTGTAGATATTTCCATGTTTATAGAGATAGCAGTGCAGATATTTCCATGTTTATACAGATAGCCGTGTATATATTTCCATGTTTATACAGATCGTGGTGTAGATATTTCCATGTTTATACAGATACTGGTGTAGATATTTCCATGTTTATACAGACCGCAGTGTAGATATTTCCATGTTTATAGTGATAGCAGTGTAGATATTTCCAAGTTTGTACAGATGGCGGTGTTGATGTTTCCATCTGTACACAGATTGCCGTGTAGGTGTTTCCATGTGTGTACAGATGGCATTGTAGATATATCCATGTTTATACAGATGGTGGTGTAGATATTTCCATGTTTACACAGATGACTGTACAGGTATTTCCATGTTTATACAGATGGCGGTGTAGATATTTCCATGTTTATAGAGATCGCGGTGTAGATATTTCCATATTTATACAGATAACGGTGTAGAAATTTCCATGTTTATACAGATAGCGTTGTAAATATTTCCAGGTTTATATAGATCACGGTGTAGATATTTCCATGTTTATAGAGATAGAGGTTTAGATATTTCCATGTTTATATAGATTGCGGTTTAGATATTTCCATGTTTATACAGACCGTGGTGTAGATATTTCCATGTTTATATAGATGGCGGCGCAGATATTTCCATGGATATGTAGACGGCGGTGTAGATATTTCCATGTTGATACAGATCGCGGTGCAGTTATCTCCATGTTTATATAGATAGCGGTGTGGATATTTCCATGTATATACACATGGCTGTATAGATATTTCCATGTTTATACAGATGGCGGTTTAGATATTTCCATGTTTATACAGATAACTTTGTAAGTATTTCCATGTTTATACAGATGGCGGTGTAGATATTTCCATGTTTATACTGATCGTGGTGTAGAGATTTCCATGTTATAGAGATGGCGGTGTAGATATTTCCATGTTCATAGAGATAGCGGTGTTGATTTTTCCATGTTTACAGAGATAGCAGTGTGGATATTTCCATGTTTATACAGATAGGGGTGTAGATATTTCCATGTTTATAGAGATGGCAGTGTAGATATTTCCATGTTTATACAGATCACGGTGTAGATATTTCGTTGTTTATACAAATAGCGGTGTAGTTATTTCCATGTTTATACAGATAGCGGTGTAGATATTTCCATGTATATAGAGATGGCTGTGTAGATATTTCCATGTTTATACAGATGGCTGTGTAGATATTTCCATGTTTATACAGATGACTTTGCAGATGTTTCCATGTTTATAAAGATAGCGATGTAGATATTTCCATGTTTATACAGATCGTGGTGTAGATTTTTCCATGTTTATACAGATAGCGGTGTAGATATTTCCATGTTTACACAGATTGCAGTGTAGATATTTCCATTTTTCTACAGATGGCATTGTAGATATTTCCATGTTTACAGAGATAGCGGTGTAGATATTTCCATATTTATACAGATAACGGTGTAGAAGTTTCCCTGTTTATACAGACAGCGGTGTTAATATTTCCATGTTTATACAGATAGCGGTGTAGATATTTCCATGTTTATAGAAATAGCGATGTAGTTATTTCCATGTTTATACAGATAGCGGCGCAGATATTTCCATGTTTACACAGACCGCGGTGTAGATATTTCCATGTTTATACAGATAGCGGTGCAGATATATCCATGTTTGTTCAGACGGCGGTGTTGATATTTCCATGTATACACAGATGACCGTGTAGATCTTTCCATGTTTATACAGATGGCGGCGCAGATATTTCCATGGATATGTAGATGGCGGTGTAGATATTTCCATGTTTATAGAGATAACTTTGTAAGTATTTCCATGTTTATACAGATGGCGGTGTAGATATTTCGATGTTTATAGAGACAGCAGTGGAGATATTTCCATGTTTATACAGATAGAGGTGTAGATATTTCCATGTTTATACTGATCGTGGTGTAGATATTTCCATGTTATAGAGATGGCGGTGTAGACATTTCCATGTTCATAGAGGTAGCGGTGTTGATTTTTCCATGTTTATAGAGATAGCGGTGTGGATATTTCCATGTTTATACAGATAGTGGTGTAGATATTTCGATGTTTATAGAGATGGCGGTGTAGATATTTCCATGTTTATACAGATCATGGTGTAGATATTTCCTTATTTATACAAATAGCGGTGTAGTTATTTCCATGTTTATACAGATTGCGGTGTAGATATTTCCATGTTTATACAGATCGCGGTGTAGTGATTTCCATGTTTATACAGATAGCGTTGTAGATATTTCCATGTTTACACAGATTGCGATGTAGATATTTCCATATCTCTTCAGATGGCATTGTAGGTATTTCCATGTTTATACAGACGGCGGTGTAGATATTTCCATGTTTATATAGATGGTGGTGTAGATATTACCATGTTTATACAGATAGCGGTGTAGATATTTCCATGTTTATACAGATCGTGGTGAAGATATTTCCATATTTATACAGATCGCAGTGTAGATATTTCCATGTTTATACAGATCGCGGTGTAGATATTTCCATGTTTATGCAGATAGCGGTGTATATATTTCCATGTTTATACAGATAGCGGTGTAGATATTTCCATGTTTATAGAGATAGCGGTGTAGGTATTTCCATGTTTATAGACATAGCGGTGTAGATATTTCCATGTTTATATAGATGGCGTTGTAGATATTTCCATGTTTATACCGATAGCGGTGTTGGTATTTCCACGTTTATACAGATAGCGATGTAGATATTTCCATGTTTATACAGTTCACGGTGCAGATATTTATATCTTTATACAGATGGCATTGTAGATATTTCCTTATTCACACAGACGGCGGTGTAGATGTTTCCATGTTTATACAGATGGCGGAGTAGTTAGTTGCATGTTTATGGAGATGTCAGTGTAGATATTTTCATGTTTATAGAGATGGCGGTGAAGATATTTCCATGTTTATAGAGATAGCAGTGTAGATATTTCCATATTTATACAGATAACGGTGTAGAAATTTCCATGTTTATACAGATAGCGGTGTAAATATTTCCATGTTTATACAGATCACGGTGTAGATATTTCCATGTTTATAGAGATAGCGGTGTAGATATTTCCATGTTTACACAGATAGCGGTGTAGATATTTCCATGTTTATACAGACCGTGGTGTAGATATTTCCATGTTTATACACATAGCAGTGCAGACATTTCCATGTTTGTACAGATTGCGGTGTTGATATTTCCATCTATACACAGATGACCGTGTAGATATTTCCATCTTTATACAGATGGCGGCGCAGATATTTCCATGGATATGTAGATGGCGGTGTAGATATTTCCATGTTTATACAGATCGCGGTGTAGATATTTCCATGTTTATACAGATAGCGGTGTAGATATTTCCATGTTTACACAGATTGCGGTGTAGATATTTCCATTTTTCTACAGATGGCATTGTAGATATTTCCATGTTTATACTGATGGCGGTGTAGATATTTCCATGTTTATATAGATGGTGGTGTAGATATTACCATGTTTATACAGATAGCGGTGTAGATATTTCCATGTTTATACAGATCATGGTGAAGATATTTCCATGTTTATACAGATCACGGTGTAAGTATTTCCATGTTTATACAGATCGTGTTGTAGATATTTCCATGTTTATACAGATAGCGGTGTAGATATTTCCATGTTTATACACATAGCGGTGTAGATATTTCCATGTTTATAGAGATAGCGGTGTAGGTATTTCCATGTTTATAGACATAGAGGTGTAGATATTTCCATGTTTATAAAGATGGCGTTGTAGATATTTCCATGTTTATACCGAAAGCGGTGTTGGTATTTCCACGTTTATACAGATAGCGATGTAGATATTTCCATGTTTATACAGCTCACGGTGCAGATATTTATATCTTTATAAAGATGGCATTGTAGATATTTCCTTATTCACACAGCGGGCGGTGTAGATGTTTCCATGTTTATACAGATGGCGGAGTAGTTAGTTCCATGTTTATGGAGATGGCAGTGTAGATATTTCCATGTTTATAGAGATAGCGATGTAGATATTTACATGTTTGTACAGATCACGATGTACATATTTCCATGTTTATACAGATAGCGGTGTAGATATTTCCATGTTTATACAGATAGCAGTGTAGATATTTCCATGTTTATAGAGATAGCTGTGTAGGTATTTCCATGTTTATAGACATAGCGGTGTAGATATTTCCATGTTTATATAGATGGCGTTGTAGATATTTCCATGTTTATACCGATAGCGGTCTTGGTATGTCAACGTTTATACAGATAGCGATGTAGATATTTCCATGTTTATACACCTCGCGGTGCAGATAATTATATGTTTATACAGATGGCATTGTAGATATATCCTTATTCACACAGATGGCGGTGTAGATGTTTCCATGTTTATACAGATGGCGGAGTAGTTAGTTCCATGTTTATGGAGATGGCAGTGTAGATATTTTCATGTTTATAGAGATGGCGGTGTAGATATTTCCATGTTTATAGAGATAGCAGTGTAGATATTTACATGTTTATACAGATGGTTGTGTAGATATTTCCATGTGTATACAGATGGCATTGTAGATATTTCCATGTTTATACAGATGACTGTATAGGTATTTCCATGTTTTTACAGATGGCAGAGCAGATATTTCCATGTTTTTAGAGATAGCGGTGTAGATATTTCCATGTTTGTACAGATGGCGGTGTTGATATTTCCATCTATACACAGATGGCCGTGTAGATATTTCCATGTTTATACAGATGGCGGTGTAGACATTTCCATGGATATGCAGATGGCGGTGTAGATATTTCCATGTTTATACAGACAGCGGTGTAGATACTTCCATGTTTACAGAGATGGAGGTGTAGATACTTCCGTGTTTATACACATGGAGGAGTAGATACTTCCATCTTTATGGAGATGGCAGTGTAGATATTTTCATGTTTATAGAGATGGCGGTGTAGATATTTCCATATTTATAGAGATAGCGGTGTAGATATTTCCATCTTTCTACAGATGGCAGTGTAGATATTTCCATGTTTATACAGATGGCGGTGTAGATATTTCCATATTTATACAGATGTCTGTGTAGATATTTCCATGGGTATACTGATGGTATTGTAGGTATTTCCATGTTTATACTGATGGTGGTGTAGATATTTCCATGTTTATTCAGATGACTGTGCAGATATTTCCATGTTTTTACAGATGGCAGTGTAGATATTTCTATGTTTACAGAGATGGCGCTGTAGATATTTCCATCTTTATATAGATCGTGGTGTAGATATTTCCATGTTTATACAGATGGCGGTGTAGATATTTCCATGTTTTTACAGATATCGGTGTAGATATTTCCATGATCACACAGATTGCGGTGTAGATATTTCCATCATTCTACAGTTGGCCTTGTAGATATTTCCATGTTTATACAGATGGCTTTGTAGATATTTCTATGTTTATATAGATGGTGGTGTAGATATTACCATGTTTATACAGATAGCGGTGTAGATATTTCCATGTTTATACAGATCGCGGTGTAGATATTTCCATGTTTATACAGATCGCGGTGTAGATATTTCCATATTTATACAGATAGCGGTGTAGATATTTCCATGTTTATACAGATAGCGGTGTAGATATTTCCATGTTTATAGAGATAGCGGCGTAGGTATTTCCATGTTTAAAGACATAGCGGTGTAGATATTTCCATGTTCATATAGATGGCTTTGTAGATATTTTCATGTTTATAACGATAGCGGTCTTGGTATGTCCACGTTTATACAGATAGCGATGTAGATATTTCCGTGTTCATACAGCTCGCTGTGCAGATATTTATATCTTTATAAAGATGGCATTGTAGATATTTCCTTATTCACACAGATGGCGGTGTAGTTGTTTCCATGTTTATACAGATGGCGGAGTAGTTAGTTCCATGTTTATGGAGATGGCAGTGTAGATATTTTCATGTTTATAGAGATGGCGGTGTAGATATTTCCATGTTTATAGAGATAGCAGTGTAGATATTTACATGTTTATACAGATGGCTGTGTAGATATTTCCATGTATATACAGATGGCATTGTAGATATTTCCATGTTTATACAGATGACTGTATAGGTATTTCCATGTTTTTACAGATGGCAGTGCAGATATTTCCATGTTTATAGAGATAGCGGTGTAGATATTTCCATGTTTGTACAGATGTCGGTGTTGATATTTCCATCTATACACAGATGGCCGTGTAGATATTTCCATGTTTATACAGATGGCAGTGTAGATATTTCCTTGTTTATACAGATGACTTTGTAGGTATTTCCATGTTTATACAGATGGCGGTGTAGATATTTCCATGTTTATAGAGATAGCTGTGTAGATATTTCCATGTTTATACAGATAGCGGTGTAGACATTTCCATGTTCATACAGATAGCGCTGTAGATATTTCCATGTTTATACAGATGGCAGTGTAGATATTTCCATGTATATAGAGATGGCGGTGTAGATATTTTCATGTTTATAGAGATAGCGGTGTAGATATATCCTTGTTCATAGAGATAGTAGTGAGGATATTTCCATGTTTATACAGATAGCAGTGTAGATATTTACATTTTTATAGAGATAGCGATTTAGATATTTCATCTTTATACAGATAGCGTTGTAGATATTTCCATGTTTATACAGATCGTGCTATAGATATTTACATATTCATACAAATCGCGGTGTAGATATTTCCATGTTCCTACACATGACTGTGTAGGTATTTCCATGTTTATACAGATGGCTTTGTACATATTTCCATGTCTATAGAGATAGCGGTGCAGATATTTCCATGTTTATACAGATAGCGGTGTATATATTTCCATGTTTATACAGATCGTGGTGTAGATATTTCCATGTTTATACAGATACCGGTGTAGATATTTCCATGTTTATACAGACCGCAGTGTGGATATTTCCATGTTTATAGAGATAGCAGTGTAGATATTTCCAAGTTTGTACAGATGGCGGTGTTGATGTTTCCATCTATACACAGATCGCCGTGTAGGTATTTCCATGTGTATACACATGGCATTGTAGATATTTCCATGTTTATACAGATGACTTTGTAGGTATTTCCATGTTTATACAGATGGTGGTGTAGATATTTCCATGTTTACACAGATGACTGTATAGTTATTTCCATGTTTATACAGATGGCGGTGTACATATTTCCATGTTTATGGAGATAGCGGTGTAGATATTTCCATATTTATACAGATAACGGTGTAGAAATTTCCATGTTTATACAGATAGCGGTGTAAATATTTCCATGTTTATACAGATCACGGTGTAGATATTTCCTTGTTTACACAAATAGCGGTGTAGTTATTTCCATATTTATACAGATAGCGGTGTAGAGATTTCCATGTATATACAGAAGGCTGTGTAGATATTTCCATGTTTATACAGATGGCTTTGTAGATATTTCCATGTTTATACAGATGACTTTGTAGGTATTTAAATGTTTATACAGATGGCGGTGTAAATATTTCCATGTTTATAGAGATAGCTGTGTAGATATATCCATGTTTATACAGAGAGCGGTGTAGATATTTCCATGTTTATACAGATCACGGTGTGGATATTTCCATGTTTATACAGATCGTGGTGAAGATATTTCCATGTTTATAGAGATCGCGGTGTAGATATTTCCATGTATATACAGATCACGATGTACATATTTCCATGTTTATACAGATAGCGGTGTAGATATTTCCATGTTTATACAGATAGCAGTGTAGATATTTCCATGTTTATAGAGATAGCTGTGTAGGTATTTCCATGTTTATAGACATAGCGGTGTAGATATTTCCATGTTTATATAGATGGCGTTGTAGATATTTCCATGTTTATACCGATAGCGGTCTTGCTATGTCAACGTTTATACAGATAGCGATGTAGATATTTCCATGTTTATACACCTCGCGGTGCAGATAATTATATCTTTATACAGATGACATTGTAGATATATCCTTATTCACACAGATGGCGGTGTAGATGTTTCCATGTTTATACAGATGGCGGAGTAGTTAGTTCCATGTTTATGGAGATGGCAGTGTAGATATTTTCATGTTTATAGAGATGGCGGTGTAGATATTTCCATGTTTATAGAGATAGCAGTGTAGATATTTACATGTTTATACAGATGGCTGTGTACATATTTCCATGTGTATACAGATGGCATTGTAGATATTTCCATGTTTATACAGATGACTGTATAGGTATTTCCATGTTTTTACAGATGGCAGAGCAGATATTTCCATGTTTTTAGAGATAGCGGTGTAGATATTTCCATGTTTGTACAGATGGCGGTGTTGATATTTCCATCTATACACAGGTGGCCGTGTAGATATTTCCATGTTTATACAGATGGCGGCGTAGACATTTCCATGGATATGCAGATGGCGGTGTAGATATTTCCATGTTTATACAGACAGCGGTGTAGATACTTCCATGTTTACAGAGATGGAGGTGTAGATACTTCCGTGTTTATACACATGGCGGAGTAGATACTTCCATCTTTATGGAGATGGCAGTGTAGATATTTTCATGTTTATAGAGATGGCGGTGTAGATACTTCCATATTTATAGAGATAGCGGTGTAGATATTTCCATCTTTCTACAGATGGCAGTGTAGATATTTCCATGTTTATACAGATGGCGGTGTAGATATTTCCATATTTATACAGATGTCTGTGTAGATATTTCCATGGGTATACTGATGGTATTGTAGGTATTTCCATGTTTATACTGATGGTGGTGTAGATATTTCCATGTTTATTCAGATGACTGTGCAGATATTTCCATGTTTTTACAGATGGCAGTGTAGATATTTCTATGTTTACAGAGATGGCGCTGTAGATATTTCCATATTTATATAGATCGTGGTGTAGATATTTCCATGTTTATACAGATGGCGGTGTAGATATTTCCATGTTTTTACAGATATCGGTGTAGATATTTCCATGATTACACAGATTGCGGTGTAGATATTTCCATCATTCTACAGTTGGCCTTGTAGATATTTCCATGTTTATACAGATGGCTTTGTAGATATTTCTATGTTTATATAGATGGTGGTGTAGATATTACCATGTTTATACAGATAGCGGTGTAGATATTTCCATGTTTATACAGATCGCGGTGTAGATATTTCCATGTTTATACAGATCGTGGTGTATATGTTTCCATATTTATACAGATAGTGGTGTAGATATTTCCATGTTTATACAGATAGTGGTGAAGATATTTCCATGTTTTTACAGATCGTGGTGTGGATATTTCCATGTTTATACATATCGTGGTGAAGATATTTCCATGTTTATAGAGATCGCGGTGCAGATATTTCCATGTATATACAGATCCCGATGTAGATATTTCCATGTTTATACAGATAGCGGAGTAGATATTTCCATGTTTATACAGATAGCAGTGTAGATATTTCCATGTTTATAGAGATAGCGGTGTAGGTATTTCCAGGTTTATAGACATAGCGGTGTAGATATTTGCAAGTTTATATAGATGGCGTTTTAGATATTTCCATGTTTATACCGATAGCGGTCTTGGTATGTCCACGTTTATACAGATAGCGATGTAGATATTTCCATGTTTATACAGCTCGCGGTGCAGATATTTATATCTTTATACAGATGGCATTGCAGATATTTCCTTATTCACACAGATGGCGGTGTAGATGTTTCCATGTTTATACAGATGGCGGAGTAGTTAGTTCCATGATTATGGAGGTGGCAGTGTAGATATTTTCATGTTTATAGAGATGGCGGTGTAGATATTTCCATGTTTATAGAGATAGCAGTGTAGATATTTACATGTTTATACAGATGGCTGTGTAGATATTTCCATGTGTATACAGATGGCATTGTAGATATTTCCATGTTTATACAGATGACTGTATAGGTATTTCCATGTTTTTACAGATGGCAGTGCAGATATTTCCATGTTTATAGAGATAGCGGTGTAGATATTTCCATGTTTGTACAGATGTCGGTGTTGATATTTCCATCTATACACAGATGGCCGTGTAGATATTTCCATGTTTATACAGATGGCAGTGTAGATATTTCCTTGTTTATACAGATGACTTTGTAGGTATTTCCATGTTTATACAGATGGCGGTGTAGATATTTCCATGTTTATAGAGATAGCTGTGTAGATATTTCCATGTTTATACAGATAGCGGTGTAGACATTTCCATGTTTATACAGATCGCGGTGTAGATATTTCCATGTTTATACAGATCGCGGTGTAGATATTTCCATGTTTATACAGATCGCGGTGTAGATATTTCCAAGTTATACAGATAGCGGTGTAGATATTTCCATGTTCATACAGATAGCGCTGTAGATATTTCCATGTTTATACAGATGGCAGTGTAGATATTTCCATGTTTATAGAGATGGCGGTGTAGATATTTTCATGTTTATAGAGATAGCGGTGTAGATATATCCTTGTTCATAGAGATAGTAGTGAGGATATTTCCATGTTTATACAGATAGCAGTGTAGATATTTACATTTTTATAGAGATAGCGATTTAGATATTTCATCTTTATACAGATAGCGTTGTAGATATTTCCATGTTTATACAGATCGTGCTATAGATATTTACATATTCATACAAATCGCAGTGTAGATATTTCCATGTTCCTACACATGACTGTGTAGGTATTTCCATGTTTATACAGATGGCTTTGTACATATTTCCATGTCTATAGAGATAGCAGTGCAGATATTTCCATGTTTATACAGATAGCGGTGTATATATTTCCATGTTTATACAGATCGTGGTGTAGATATTTCCATGTTTATACAGATACCGGTGTAGATATTTCCATGTTTATACAGACCGCAGTGTAGATATTTCCATGTTTATAGAGATAGCAGTGTAGATATTTCCAAGTTTGTACAGATGGCGGTGTTGATGTTTCCATCTATACACAGATCGCCGTGTAGGTATTTCCATGTTTATACACATGGCATTGTAGATATTTCCATGTTTATACAGATGACTTTGTAGGTATTTCCATATTTCTACAGATGGTGGTGTAGATATTTCCAAGTTTACACAGATGACTGTATAGGTATTTCCATGTTTATACAGATGGCGGTGTACATATTTCCATGTTTATGGAGATAGCGGTGTAGATATTTCCATATTTATACAGATAACAGTGTAGAAATTTCCATGTTTATACAGATAGCGGTGTAAATATTTCCATGTTTATACAGATCACGGTGTAGATATTTCCTTGTTTATACAAATAGCGGTGTAGTTATTTCCATATTTATACAGATAGCGGTGTAGAGATTTCCATGTATATACAGAAGGCTGTGTAGATATTTCCATGTTTATACAGATGGCTTTGTACATATTTCCATGTTTATACAGATGACTTTGTAGGTATTTAAATGTTTATACAGATGGCGGTGTAAATATTACCATGTTTATAGAGATAGCTGTGTAGATATTTCCATGTTTATACAGATAGCGGTGTAGATATTTCCATATTTATACAGATCGCGGTGTGGATATTTCCATGTTTATACAGATCGTGGTGAAGATATTTCCATGTTTATAGAGATCGCGGTGTAGATATTTCCATGTATATACAGATCACGATGTACATATTTCCATGTTTATACAGATAGCGGTGTAGATATTTCCATGTTTATACAGATAGCAGTGTAGATATTTCCATGTTTATAGAGATAGCTGTGTAGGTATTTCCATGTTTATAGACATAGCAGTGTAGATATTTCCATGTTGATATAGATGGCGTTGTAGATATTTCCATGTTTATACCGATAGCGGTCTTGGTATGTCAACGTTTATACAGATAGCGATGTAGATATTTCCATGTTTATACACCTCGCGGTGCAGATAATTATATCTTTATACAGATGGCACTGTAGCTATTTCCTTATTCACACAGATGGCGGTGTAGATGTTTCCATGTTTATACAGATGGCGGAGTAGTTAGTTCCATGTTTATGGAGATGGCAGTGTAGATATTTTCATGTTTATAGAGATGTCGGTGTAGATATTTCCATGTTTATAGAGATAGCAGTGTAGATATTTACATGTTTATACAGATGGCTGTGTAGATATTTCCATGTGTATACAGATGGCATTGTAGATATTTCCATGTTTATACAGATGACTGTATAGGTATTTCCATGTTTTTACAGATGGCAGAGCAGATATTTCCATGTTTATAGAGATAGCGGTGTAGATATTTCCATGTTTGTACAGATGGCGGTGTTGATATTTCCATCTATACACAGATGGCCGTGTAGATATTTCCATGTTTATACAGATGGCGGCGTAGACATTTCCATGGATATGCAGATGGCGGTGTAGATATTTCCATGTTTATACAGACAGCGGTGTAGATACTTCCATGTTTACAGAGATGGAGGTGTAGATACTTCCGTGTTTATACACATGGCGGAGTAGATACTTCCATCTTTATGGAGATGGCAGTGTAGATATTTTCATGTTTATAGAGATGGCGGTGTAGATATTTCCATATTTTAGAGATAGCGGTGTAGATATTTCCATCTTTCTACAGATGGCAGTGTAGATACTTCCATGTTTATACAGATGGCGGTGTAGATATTTCCAGATTTATACAGATGTCTGTGTAGATATTTCCATGGGTATACTGATGGTATTGTAGGTATTTCCATGTTTATACTGATGGTGGTGTAGATATTTCCATGTTTATTCAGATGACTGTGCAGATATTTCCATGTTTATACAGATGGCAGTGTAGATATTTCTATGTTTACAGAGATGGCGCTGTAGATATTTCCATCTTTATATAGATCGTGGTGTAGATATTTCCATGTTTATACAGATGGCGGTGTAGATATTTCCATGTTTTTACATATATTGGTGTAGATATTTCCATGATTACACAGATGGCAGTGTAGATATTTCCATCATTCTACAGATGGCCTTGTAGATATTTCCATGTTTATACAGATGGCTTTGTAGATATTTCCATGTTTATATAGATGGTGGTGTAGATATTACCATGTTTATACAGATAGTGGTGTAGATATTTCCATGTTTATACAGATCGCGGTGTAGATATTTCCATGTTTATACAGATCGCGGTGTATATGTTTCCATATTTATACAGATAGCGGTGTAGATATTTCCATGTTTATACAGATAGTGGTGAAGATATTTCCATGTTTTTACAGATCGTGGTGTGGATATTTCCATGTTTATACAGATCGTGGTGAAGATATTTCCATGTTTATAGAGATCGCGGTGTAGATATTTCCATGTATATACAGATCCCGATGTAGATATTTCCATGTTTATACAGATAGCGGAGTAGATATTTCCATGTTTATACAGATAGCAGTGTAGATATTTCCATGTTTATAGAGATAGCGGTGTAGGTATTTCCAGGTTTATAGACAAAGCAGTGTAGATATTTCCATGTTTATATAGATGGCATTGTAGATATTTCCATGTTTATACCGATAGCGGTCTTGGTATGTCCACGTTTATACAGATAGCGATGTAGATATTTCCATGTTTATACAGCTCGCGGTGCAGATATTTATATCTTTATACAGATGGCATTGTAGATATTTCCTTATTCACACAGATGGCGGTGTAGATGTTTCTATGTTTATACAGATGTCGGAGTAGTTAGTTCCATGATTATGGAGATGGCAGTGTAGATATTTTCATGTTTATAGAGATGGCGGTGTAGATATTTCCATGTTTATAGAGATAGCAGTGTAGATATTTACATGTTTATACAGATGGCTGTGTAGATATTTCCATGTGTATACAGATGGCATTGTAGATATTTCCATGTTTATACAGATGACTGTATAGGTATTTCCATGTTTTTACAGATGGCAGAGCAGATATTTCCATGTTTATAGAGATAGCGGTGTAGATATTTCCATGTTTGTACAGATGGCGGTGTTGATATTTCCATCTATACACAGATGGCCGTGTAGATATTTCCGTGTTTATACAGATGGCGGCGTACACATTTCCATGGACATGCAGATGGCGGTGTTGATATTTCCATGTTTATACAGACAGCGGTGTAGATATTTCCATGTTTACACAGATGGAGGTGTAGATACTTCCGTGTTTATACACATGGCGGAGTAGATACTTCCATCTTTATGGAGATGGCAGTGTAGATATTTTCATGTTTATAGAGATGGCGGTGTAGATATTTCCGTATTTATAGAGATAGCGGTGTAGATACTTCCATCTTTCTACAGATGGCAGTGTAGATATTTCCATGTGTATACAGATGGCATTGTAGATATTTCCATGTTTATACAGATGACTGTATAGATATTTCCATGTTTTTACAGATGGCAGAGCAGATATTTCCATGTTTATAGAGATAGCGGTGTTGATATTTCCATGTTTGTACAGATGGCGGTGTTGATATTTCCATCTATACACAGATGGACGTGTAGATATTTCCATGTTTATACGGATGGCGGCGTAGATATTTCAATGGACATGCAGATGGCGGTGCAGATATTTCCATGTTTATAAAGATACTGGTGTAGATAGTTCCATGTTTACACAGATGGTGGTGTAGATATTTCCGTGTTTATACACATGGCGGAGTGGATACTTCCATATTTATGGAGATGGCAGTGTAGATATTTTCATGTTTATAGAGATGGCGGTGTAGATATTTCCATATATATAGAGATAGCGGTGTAGATATTTCCATCTTTCTACAGATGGCAGTGTAGATATTTCCATGTTTATACAGCTGGCGGTGTACATATTTCCATTTTCTACAGATGGCATTGTAGATATTACCATGTTTATACAGATGGTGGTGTAGATATTTCCATGTTTACTCAGATGACTGTATAGGTATTTCCATGTTTATACAGATGGCGGTGTAGATATTTCCATGTTTATAGAGATAGCGGTGTAGATATTTACATATTTATACAGATAACGGTGTAGAAATTTCAATGTTTATACAGATAACGGTGTAAATATTTCCATGTTTATACAGATCACGGTGTAGATATTTCCATGTTTATAGAGATAGCGGTGTAGATATTTCGATGTTTATACAGATAGCGGTGTAGATATTTCCAAGTTTATACAGACCGCGGTGTTGATATTTCCATCTATACACAGATGACCGTGTAGATATTTCCATGTTTAAACAGACGGCTGCGCACTTATTTCTATGGATATGTAAATGGCGGTGTAGATATTTCCATGTATATACAGATAGCGGTGTAGTTATTTCCATGTTTATATAGAGAGCGGTGTAGATATTTCCATGTATGTACACATGGCTGTGTAGATATTTCCATGTTTATACAGATGGCGGTGTAGATATTTCCATGTTTATACAGATAATTTGTAAGTATTTGCATGTTTATACAGATGGCGGTGTAGATATTTCGATGTTTATAGAGATAGCAGTGGAGATATTTCCATGTTTATACAAATAGCGGTGTAGTTATTTCCATGTTTATATAGATAGCGGTGTAGATACTTCATGTATATACACATGGCTGTGTACATATTTCCATGTTTATACAGATGGCGGTGTAGATATATCCATGTTTATACAGATAATTTTGTAAGTATTTCCATGGTTATACAGATGGCGGTGTAGTTATTTCGATGTTTATAGAGATAGCAGTGGAGATATTTCCATGTTTATACAGATAGCGGTGTAGATATTTCCGTGTTTATTCTGCTCACGGGGTAGATATTTCCATGTTTATACAGGTGGCGGTGTAGATATTTCCATGTTCATAGAGATAGCGGTGTTGATTTTTCCATGTTTATAGAGATAGCGGTGTGGATATTTCCATGTTTATACAGATAGGGGTGTGGATATTTCCATGTTTATAGAGTTGGCGGTGTAGACATTTCCATGTTTATACAGATCACGGTGTAGATATTTCCATGTTTATACAGATCGCGGTTTAGATATTTCCATGTTTATACTGATCATGGTGTAGATATTTCCATGTTTATACAGATCGCGGTGTTGATATTACCATGTTTATAGGGATAACGGTGGAAATATTTCCACATTTATACAGATAGCGGTGTAGTTATCAGCATGTTTATACAGATAGCGGTGTAGATATTTCCATGTATAAACAGATGTCTGTGTATATATATTTCCATGTTTAAACAGATGGCGCTGTAGATATTCCCTTGTTTATACAAATAGCGTTGTAGTTATTTCCATGTTTATACAGATAGCGTTGTAGATATTTCCATGTATATACAGATGGCTGTGCAGATATTTCCATGTTTATACAGACAGCTGTGGAGATATTTCCATGTTTATACAGACTGCAGTGCAGATATTTCCATGTTTATACACATAGCGGTGTACATTTTCCATGTTTATAGAGAGAGCGGTGTAGGTATTTCCATGTTTATACAGATAGCGGTGCAGATATTTCCATGTTTATACAGATGCCTATGTAGATATTTTCATATTTATACAGAGGGCTGTGTAGATATTTCCATGTTTATACAGATGGCAGTGTAGATATTTCCATGTTCTTACACATGACTGTGTAGGTATTTCCATTTTTATACAGATGGCTTTGTAGATATTTCCATGTTTATGGAGACAGCGGTGCAGATATTTCCATGTTTATACAGATAGCGGTGTAAATATTTCCATGTTTATACAGATCGTGGTGTAGATATTTCCATGTTTATGCTGATTGCGGTGTAGAAATTTCCATGTTTATACAGATAGCGGTGTAGATATTTCCATATTTATGCAGATATCGGAGTAGATATTTCCATGTTTATACAGATAGCAGTGTAGATATTAACGTGTTTATACAGATAGCGATGTAAATATATCCATGTTAATACAGATTGTGGTGTAGATATTTCCATGTTTATACAGATAGCGGTGTAGATATTTCCATGTTTATACAGATAGGTGTGTAGATATTTCCATGTTTACAGAGACAGAGGTGTAGATATTTCCATATTCACACAGATTGCGGTGTACATATTTCCATATTTACACTGACAGCAGTGAAGATATTCCCATGTTTACACAGATACTGTTGTAGATTTTTCCATGTTTATAGAGATTGCAGTGTAGATATTTCCATGTTTATAAAGATAGCGGTGTAGATATTTCCATGTCTATGCAGATAGCGGTGGAGATATTTCCATGTTTATATAGATAACCCTGTAGATATTTGCTTGTTTATACAGATAGCAATGTAGATATTTGAATGTTTATACAGATAGCGGTCTAGATATTTCCATGTTTATACAGATAACGGTGTAGATATTTCCATTTTTATACACACAGTGGTGTAGTTATCTCCATGTTTATACAGATGACTGTGTACATATTTCCATGTTTATACAGATAGTGGTGTAGATACTTCCATGTTTACAGAGGCAGAGGTGTAGATATTTCCATATTCACACAGATTGCGGTGTACATATTTCCATGTTTATACAAACAGCTGTGAAGATATTTCCATGTTTACACAGATAGTGTTGTAGGTATTTCCATGTTATAGAGATTTCAGTGTAGATATTTCCATTTTTATACAGATAGCGGTGGAGATATTTCCATGTTTATATAGATCGCGCTGCAGATATTTGCATGTTTATACAGATAGCGGTGTAGATATTTCCATGTTTATACACATAGCGGTGTAGATATTTCCATGTTTATAAAGATAGCAATGTAGATATTTGAATGTTTATACATATAGCGGTGTAGATATTTCCATGTTTTTACAGATGGGTGTGTAGATATTTCCATGTTTATACAGATGACTGTGTAGATATTTCCATGTATTTTACAGATGGCGGTGTAAATATTTCCATGTTACACAGATAGCGGTGTGGATATTTCCATGTTTATACAGATAGCGATGTAGATATATGCATGTTTATACAGATCGTGGTGTATATATTTCCATGTTTATACAGATAGCGGTGTAGATATTTCCATGTTTATACAGATAGCAGTGTAGATATTTATATGTTTATACAGATAGCGGTGTAGATAATTCCATGTTTATACAGATAGCGGTGGAGATATTTTCAGGTTTATACAGATAGCGGTGGACATATATTCATGTTTATAGAGATGGCAGTGTAGATATTTCCAAGTTTATACAGATAGCGGTTTCGATATTTCCGTGTTTATACAGATAGCGGTGCAGGTATTTCCATGTTTGTAGAGACAGCGGTGTAGATATTTCCATGTTTTTACAGATGGGGGTGTAGATAATTCCATGTTAATACAGATAACTGTGTAGATATTTCCATGTTTTTTACAGATGGCCGTGTAAATATTTCCATTTTACGCAGATAGCAGTGTGGATATTTCCATGTTTATACAGATAGCGATGTAGATATTTCCATGTTTATAGAGATGACAGTGTAGTTATTTCCATGTTTATACAGACTGCAGTGTAGATATTTCCATGTTTATACAGATAGTGTGGTAGATATTTCCATGTTTATACAGATTACTGTGTAGGTATTTCCATGTTTATACTTTTAGCGGTATAGATATTTCCATGTTTAGGGAGATAGCCATGAAGATATTTCCATGTTTATACAGACAGCGGTGTAGACATTTCCAGGTTTATAGAGATAGCGGTGTAGATATTTGCATAGTAATACAGATAACAGTGTAGATATTTCCATGTTTATACAGATAGCGGTGTAGATGTTTCCATGTTTATACAGATAGCGGTGTAGATATTTCCATGTTTATACAGATCGTGGTGTATATATTTCCACTTTTATACAGATAGCGGTGTAGATATTTCCATGTTTATACAGATAGCCGTGTAGATATTTCTATGTTTATACAGATAGCGGTGTAGATATTTCCATGTTTATACAGATAGCGGTGTAGATAATTCCATGTTTATACAGATAGCGGTGGAGATATTTTCAAGTTTATACATATAGCGGTGGACATATTTTCATGTTTATAGAGATGGCAGTGTAGATATTTCCAAGTTTATACAGATAGCGGTGTCGATATTTCCGTGTTTATACAGATAGCGGTGCAGGTATTTCCATGTTTGTAGAGACAGCGGTGAAGATATTTCCATGTTTTTACAGATGGGGGTGTAGATATTTCCATGTTTATACACATGACTGTGTGGATATTTCCAAGTTTTTTACAGATGGCTGTGTAAATATTTCCATGTTACGCAGATAGCGGTGTAGATATTTCCATAGTTATACAGATAGCGGTGTAGATATTTCCAAGTTCATACAGATAGCGGTGTAGATGTTTCCATGTTTATACAGATAGCGGTGTAGATATATCCATGTTTATACAGATCGTGGTGTATATATTTCCATGTTTATACAGATAGCGGTGTAGATATTTCAATGTTTATACAGATAGCGGTGTAGATATTTCCATATTTACAGAGATAGAGGTGTAGATATTTCCATATTTGCACAAATTGCGGTGTACATATTTCCACTTTTATACAGATAGCGGTGTAGTTATTTCCATGTTTATACAGATAGCGGTATAGATATTTCCATGTTTATACATATAGCGGTGTAGATAATTCCATGTTTATACAGATAGCAGTGGAGATATTTTCAAGTTTATACAGATAGGGGTGGACATATTTTCATGTTTATAGAGATGGCAGTGTAGACATTTCGAAGTTTATACAGATAGCGGTGTCGACATTTCCGTGTTTATACAGATAGCGGTGCAGGTATTTCCATGTTTGTAGAGACAGCGGTGTAGATATTTCCATGTTTTTACAGATGGGGGTGTAGATATTTCCATGTTTATACAGATGACTGTGTAGATACTTGCATGTTTTTTACAGATGGCGGCGTAAATATTTCCATGTTACGCAGATAGCGGTGTGGATATTTCCATGTTTATACAGATAGTGATGTAGATATTTCCATGTTTATAGAGATGGCTGTGTAGTTATTTCCATGTTTATACAGATTGCAGTGTAGATATTTCCATGTTTATACAGATAGTGGGGTAGATATTTCCATGTTTATACAGATGACTGTGCAGGTATTTCCATGTTTATACATATGGCTGTGTAGATATTTCCATGTTTAGAGAGATAGCCATGAAGATATTTCCATGTTTATACAGACAGCGGTGTAGACATTTCCATGTTTATAGAGATAGCGGTGTAGATATTTCCATAGTTATACAGATAGCGGTGTAGATATTTCCATGTTTATACAGATAGCGGTGTAGATGTTTCCATGTTTATACAGATAGCGGTGTAGATATATCCATGTTTATACAGATCGTGGTGTATATATTTCCATGTTTATACAGATAGCGGTGTAGATATTTCCATGTTTATACAGATAGCGGTGTACATATTTCCATATTTAGAGAGATAGAGGTGTAGATATTTCCGTATTTGCACAGATTGCGGTGGACCTTTTTCTACGTTTATACAGATAGCGGTGTAGATATATCCATGTTTATACAGATAGCGGTGTAGATATTTCCAGGTTTATACAGATAGCGGTGTAGATATTTCCATGTTTATACAGATAGCGGTGTAGATAAATCCATGTTTATACAGATAGCGGTGGAGATATTTTCAAGTTTATACAGATAGCGGTGGACATATTTTCATGTTTATAGAGATGGCAGTGTAGATATTTCCAAGTTTATACACATAGCGGTGTCGATACTTCCGTATTTATTCAGATAGCGGTGCAGGTATTTCCATGTTTGTAGAGACAGCGGTGTAGATATTTCCATGTTTTTACAGATGGGGGTGTAGATATTTCCATGTTTATACAGATGACTGTGTAGATATTTACATGTTTTTTACAGATGGTGGTGTAAATATTTCCATGTTACGCAGATAGCGGTGTGGATATTTCCATACTTATACAGATAGCGATGTAGATATTTCCATGTTTATAGAGATGGCTGTGTAGTTATTTCCATGTTTATACAGACTGCAGTGTAGATATTTCCATGTTTATACAGATAGTGGGGTAGATATTTCAATGTTTATACCGATGACTGTGTAGGTATTTCCATGTTTATACATACGGGGTTGTAGATATTTCCATGTTTAGAGAGATAGCCATGAAGATATTTCCATGTTTATACAGACAGCGGTGTAGACATTTCCATGTTTATAGAGATATCGGTGTAGATATTTCCATAGTTATACAGATAGCGGTGTAGATATTTCCATGTTTATACAGATAGCGGTGTAGATGTTTCCATGTTTATACAGATAGCGGTGTAGATATATCGATGTTTATACAGATCGTGGTGTATTTATTTCCATGTTTATACATATAGCGGTGTAGATATTTCCATGTTTATTCAGATAGCGGTGTAGCTATTTCCATATTTATACAGATAGCGGTGTAGATATTTCCATGTTTATACAGATAGCAGTGTAGATATTAACATGTTTATACAGATAGAAGTGTAGATATATCCATGTTTATACACACGGTGGTGTAGATATTTCCATGATTATACAGATAGCGGTGTAGATATTTGCATGTTTATACAGATATTGGTGTAGATATTTCCATGTTTACAGAGGCAGAGGTGTAGATATTTCCATATTCACACAGATTGCGGTGTACATATTTCCAGGTTTATACAGATAGCGGTGTAGATATTTCCATGTTTATACAGATAGCAGTGTAGATATTTCCATGTTTATAGAGATAGCTGTGTAGGTATTTCCATGTTTATAGACATAGCGGTGTAGATATTTCCATGTTTATATAGATGGCGTTGTAGATATTTCCATGTTTATACCGATAGCGGTCTTGCTATGTCAACGTTTATACAGATAGCGATGTAGATATTTCCATGTTTATACACCTCGCGGTGCAGATAATTATATCTTTTTACACATGACATTGTAGATATATCCTTATTCACACAGATGGCGGTGTAGATGTTTCCATGTTTATACAGATGGCGGAGTAGTTAGTTCCATGTTTATGGAGATGGCAGTGTAGATATTTTCATGTTTATAGAGATGGCGGTGTAGATATTTCCATGTTTATAGAGATAGCAGTGTAGATATTTACATGTTTATACAGATGGCTGTGTAGATATTTCCATGTGTATACAGATGGCATTGTAGATATTTCCATGTTTATACAGATGACTGTATAGGTATTTCCATGTTTTTACAGATGGCAGAGCAGATATTTCCATGTTTATAGAGATAGCGGTGTAGATATTTCCATGTTTGTACAGATGGCGGTGTTGATATTTCCATCTATACACAGATGGCCGTGTAGATATTTCCATGTTTATACAGATGGCGGCGTAGACATTTCCATGGATATGCAGATGGCGGTGTAGATATTTCCATGTTTATACAGACAGCGGTGTAGATACTTCCATGTTTACAGAGATGGAGGTGTAGATACTTCCGTGTTTATACACATGGCGGAGTAGATACTTCCATCTTTATGGAGATGGCAGTGTAGATATTTTCATGTTTATAGAGATGGCGGTGTAGATATTTCCATATTTTAGAGATAGCGGTGTAGATATTTCCATCTTTCTACAGATGGCAGTGTAGATACTTCCATGTTTATACAGATGGCGGTGTAGATATTTCCAGATTTATACAGATGTCTGTGTAGATATTTCCATGGGTATACTGATGGTATTGTAGGTATTTCCATGTTTATACTGATGGTGGTGTAGATATTTCCATGTTTATTCAGATGACTGTGCAGATATTTCCATGTTTATACAGATGGCAGTGTAGATATTTCTATGTTTACAGAGATGGCGCTGTAGATATTTCCATCTTTATATAGATCGTGGTGTAGATATTTCCATGTTTATACAGATGGCGGTGTAGATATTTCCATGTTTTTACATATATTGGTGTAGATATTTCCATGATTACACAGATGGCAGTGTAGATATTTCCATCATTCTACAGATGGCCTTGTAGATATTTCCATGTTTATACAGATGGCTTTGTAGATATTTCTATGTTTATATAGATGGTGGTGTAGATATTACCATGTTTATACAGATAGTGGTGTAGATATTTCCATGTTTATACAGATCGCGGTGTAGATATTTCCATGTTTATACAGATCGCGGTGTATATGTTTCCATATTTATACAGATAGCGGTGTAGATATTTCCATGTTTATACAGATAGTGGTGAAGATATTTCCATGTTTTTACAGATCGTGGTGTGGATATTTCCATGTTTATACAGATCGTGGTGAAGATATTTCCATGTTTATAGAGATCGCGGTGTAGATATTTCCATGTATATACAGATCCCGATGTAGATATTTCCATGTTTATACAGATAGCGGAGTAGATATTTCCATGTTTATACAGATAGCAGTGTAGATATTTCCATGTTTATAGAGATAGCGGTGTAGGTATTTCCAGGTTTATAGACAAAGCAGTGTAGATATTTCCATGTTTATATAGATGGCATTGTAGATATTTCCATGTTTATACCGATAGCGGTCTTGGTATGTCCACGTTTATACAGATAGCGATGTAGATATTTCCATGTTTATACAGCTCGCGGTGCAGATATTTATATCTTTATACAGATGGCATTGTAGATATTTCCTTATTCACACAGATGGCGGTGTAGATGTTTCTATGTTTATACAGATGTCGGAGTAGTTAGTTCCATGATTATGGAGATGGCAGTGTAGATATTTTCATGTTTATAGAGATGGCGGTGTAGATATTTCCATGTTTATAGAGATAGCAGTGTAGATATTTACATGTTTATACAGATGGCTGTGTAGATATTTCCATGTGTATACAGATGGCATTGTAGATATTTCCATGTTTATACAGATGACTGTATAGGTATTTCCATGTTTTTACAGATGGCAGAGCAGATATTTCCATGTTTATAGAGATAGCGGTGTAGATATTTCCATGTTTGTACAGATGGCGGTGTTGATATTTCCATCTATACACAGATGGCCGTGTAGATATTTCCGTGTTTATACAGATGGCGGCGTACACATTTCCATGGACATGCAGATGGCGGTGTTGATATTTCCATGTTTATACAGACAGCGGTGTAGATATTTCCATGTTTACACAGATGGAGGTGTAGATACTTCCGTGTTTATACACATGGCGGAGTAGATACTTCCATCTTTATGGAGATGGCAGTGTAGATATTTTCATGTTTATAGAGATGGCGGTGTAGATATTTCCGTATTTATAGAGATAGCGGTGTAGATACTTCCATCTTTCTACAGATGGCAGTGTAGATATTTCCATGTGTATACAGATGGCATTGTAGATATTTCCATGTTTATACAGATGACTGTATAGATATTTCCATGTTTTTACAGATGGCAGAGCAGATATTTCCATGTTTATAGAGATAGCGGTGTTGATATTTCCATGTTTGTACAGATGGCGGTGTTGATATTTCCATCTATACACAGATGGACGTGTAGATATTTCCATGTTTATACGGATGGCGGCGTAGATATTTCAATGGACATGCAGATGGCGGTGCAGATATTTCCATGTTTATAAAGATACTGGTGTAGATAGTTCCATGTTTACACAGATGGTGGTGTAGATATTTCCGTGTTTATACACATGGCGGAGTGGATACTTCCATATTTATGGAGATGGCAGTGTAGATATTTTCATGTTTATAGAGATGGCGGTGTAGATATTTCCATATATATAGAGATAGCGGTGTAGATATTTCCATCTTTCTACAGATGGCAGTGTAGATATTTCCATGTTTATACAGCTGGCGGTGTACATATTTCCATTTTCTACAGATGGCATTGTAGATATTACCATGTTTATACAGATGGTGGTGTAGATATTTCCATGTTTACTCAGATGACTGTATAGGTATTTCCATGTTTATACAGATGGCGGTGTAGATATTTCCATGTTTATAGAGATAGCGGTGTAGATATTTACATATTTATACAGATAACGGTGTAGAAATTTCAATGTTTATACAGATAACGGTGTAAATATTTCCATGTTTATACAGATCACGGTGTAGATATTTCCATGTTTATAGAGATAGCGGTGTAGATATTTCGATGTTTATACAGATAGCGGTGTAGATATTTCCAAGTTTATACAGACCGCGGTGTTGATATTTCCATCTATACACAGATGACCGTGTAGATATTTCCATGTTTAAACAGACGGCTGCGCACTTATTTCTATGGATATGTAAATGGCGGTGTAGATATTTCCATGTATATACAGATAGCGGTGTAGTTATTTCCATGTTTATATAGAGAGCGGTGTAGATATTTCCATGTATGTACACATGGCTGTGTAGATATTTCCATGTTTATACAGATGGCGGTGTAGATATTTCCATGTTTATACAGATAATTTGTAAGTATTTGCATGTTTATACAGATGGCGGTGTAGATATTTCGATGTTTATAGAGATAGCAGTGGAGATATTTCCATGTTTATACAAATAGCGGTGTAGTTATTTCCATGTTTATATAGATAGCGGTGTAGATACTTCATGTATATACACATGGCTGTGTACATATTTCCATGTTTATACAGATGGCGGTGTAGATATATCCATGTTTATACAGATAATTTTGTAAGTATTTCCATGGTTATACAGATGGCGGTGTAGTTATTTCGATGTTTATAGAGATAGCAGTGGAGATATTTCCATGTTTATACAGATAGCGGTGTAGATATTTCCGTGTTTATTCTGATCACGGGGTAGATATTTCCATGTTTATACAGGTGGCGGTGTAGATATTTCCATGTTCATAGAGATAGCGGTGTTGATTTTTCCATGTTTATAGAGATAGCGGTGTGGATATTTCCATGTTTATACAGATAGGGGTGTGGATATTTCCATGTTTATAGAGTTGGCGGTGTAGACATTTCCATGTTTATACAGATCACGGTGTAGATATTTCCATGTTTATACAGATCGCGGTTTAGATATTTCCATGTTTATACTGATCATGGTGTAGATATTTCCATGTTTATACAGATCGCGGTGTTGATATTACCATGTTTATAGGGATAACGGTGGAAATATTTCCACATTTATACAGATAGCGGTGTAGTTATCAGCATGTTTATACAGATAGCGGTGTAGATATTTCCATGTATAAACAGATGTCTGTGTATATATATTTCCATGTTTAAACAGATGGCGCTGTAGATATTCCCTTGTTTATACAAATAGCGTTGTAGTTATTTCCATGTTTATACAGATAGCGTTGTAGATATTTCCATGTATATACAGATGGCTGTGCAGATATTTCCATGTTTATACAGACAGCTGTGGAGATATTTCCATGTTTATACAGACTGCAGTGCAGATATTTCCATGTTTATATACATAGCGGTGTACATTTTCCATGTTTATAGAGAGAGCGGTGTAGGTATTTCCATGTTTATACAGATAGCGGTGCAGATATTTCCATGTTTATACAGATGCCTATGTAGATATTTTCATATTTATACAGAGGGCTGTGTAGATATTTCCATGTTTATACAGATGGCAGTGTAGATATTTCCATGTTCTTACACATGACTGTGTAGGTATTTCCATTTTTATACAGATGGCTTTGTAGATATTTCCATGTTTATGGAGACAGCGGTGCAGATATTTCCATGTTTATACAGATAGCGGTGTAAATATTTCCATGTTTATACAGATCGTGGTGTAGATATTTCCATGTTTATGCTGATTGCGGTGTAGAAATTTCCATGTTTATACAGATAGCGGTGTAGATATTTCCATATTTATGCAGATATCGGAGTAGATATTTCCATGTTTATACAGATAGCAGTGTAGATATTAACGTGTTTATACAGATAGCGATGTAAATATATCCATGTTAATACAGATTGTGGTGTAGATATTTCCATGTTTATACAGATAGCGGTGTAGATATTTCCATGTTTATACAGATAGGTGTGTAGATATTTCCATGTTTACAGAGACAGAGGTGTAGATATTTCCATATTCACACAGATTGCGGTGTACATATTTCCATATTTACACTGACAGCAGTGAAGATATTCCCATGTTTACACAGATACTGTTGTAGATTTTTCCATGTTTATAGAGATTGCAGTGTAGATATTTCCATGTTTATAAAGATAGCGGTGTAGATATTTCCATGTCTATGCAGATAGCGGTGGAGATATTTCCATGTTTATATAGATAACCCTGTAGATATTTGCTTGTTTATACAGATAGCAATGTAGATATTTGAATGTTTATACAGATAGCGGTCTAGATATTTCCATGTTTATACAGATAACGGTGTAGATATTTCCATTTTTATACACACAGTGGTGTAGTTATCTCCATGTTTATACAGATGACTGTGTACATATTTCCATGTTTATACAGATAGTGGTGTAGATACTTCCATGTTTACAGAGGCAGAGGTGTAGATATTTCCATATTCACACAGATTGCGGTGTACATATTTCCATGTTTATACAAACAGCTGTGAAGATATTTCCATGTTTACACAGATAGTGTTGTAGGTATTTCCATGTTATAGAGATTTCAGTGTAGATATTTCCATTTTTATACAGATAGCGGTGGAGATATTTCCATGTTTATATAGATCGCGCTGCAGATATTTGCATGTTTATACAGATAGCGGTGTAGATATTTCCATGTTTATACACATAGCGGTGTAGATATTTCCATGTTTATAAAGATAGCAATGTAGATATTTGAATGTTTATACATATAGCGGTGTAGATATTTCCATGTTTTTACAGATGGGTGTGTAGATATTTCCATGTTTATACAGATGACTGTGTAGATATTTCCATGTATTTTACAGATGGCGGTGTAAATATTTCCATGTTACACAGATAGCGGTGTGGATATTTCCATGTTTATACAGATAGCGATGTAGATATATGCATGTTTATACAGATCGTGGTGTATATATTTCCATGTTTATACAGATAGCGGTGTAGATATTTCCATGTTTATACAGATAGCAGTGTAGATATTTATATGTTTATACAGATAGCGGTGTAGATAATTCCATGTTTATACAGATAGCGGTGGAGATATTTTCAGGTTTATACAGATAGCGGTGGACATATATTCATGTTTATAGAGATGGCAGTGTAGATATTTCCAAGTTTATACAGATAGCGGTTTCGATATTTCCGTGTTTATACAGATAGCGGTGCAGGTATTTCCATGTTTGTAGAGACAGCGGTGTAGATATTTCCATGTTTTTACAGATGGGGGTGTAGATAATTCCATGTTAATACAGATAACTGTGTAGATATTTCCATGTTTTTTACAGATGGCCGTGTAAATATTTCCATTTTACGCAGATAGCAGTGTGGATATTTCCATGTTTATACAGATAGCGATGTAGATATTTCCATGTTTATAGAGATGACAGTGTAGTTATTTCCATGTTTATACAGACTGCAGTGTAGATATTTCCATGTTTATACAGATAGTGTGGTAGATATTTCCATGTTTATACAGATTACTGTGTAGGTATTTCCATGTTTATACTTTTAGCGGTATAGATATTTCCATGTTTAGGGAGATAGCCATGAAGATATTTCCATGTTTATACAGACAGCGGTGTAGACATTTCCAGGTTTATAGAGATAGCGGTGTAGATATTTGCATAGTAATACAGATAACAGTGTAGATATTTCCATGTTTATACAGATAGCGGTGTAGATGTTTCCATGTTTATACAGATAGCGGTGTAGATATTTCCATGTTTATACAGATCGTGGTGTATATATTTCCACTTTTATACAGATAGCGGTGTAGATATTTCCATGTTTATACAGATAGCCGTGTAGATATTTCTATGTTTATACAGATAGCGGTGTAGATATTTCCATGTTTATACAGATAGCGGTGTAGATAATTCCATGTTTATACAGATAGCGGTGGAGATATTTTCAAGTTTATACATATAGCGGTGGACATATTTTCATGTTTATAGAGATGGCAGTGTAGATATTTCCAAGTTTATACAGATAGCGGTGTCGATATTTCCGTGTTTATACAGATAGCGGTGCAGGTATTTCCATGTTTGTAGAGACAGCGGTGAAGATATTTCCATGTTTTTACAGATGGGGGTGTAGATATTTCCATGTTTATACACATGACTGTGTGGATATTTCCAAGTTTTTTACAGATGGCTGTGTAAATATTTCCATGTTACGCAGATAGCGGTGTAGATATTTCCATAGTTATACAGATAGCGGTGTAGATATTTCCAAGTTCATACAGATAGCGGTGTAGATGTTTCCATGTTTATACAGATAGCGGTGTAGATATATCCATGTTTATACAGATCGTGGTGTATATATTTCCATGTTTATACAGATAGCGGTGTAGATATTTCAATGTTTATACAGATAGCGGTGTAGATATTTCCATATTTACAGAGATAGAGGTGTAGATATTTCCATATTTGCACAAATTGCGGTGTACATATTTCCACTTTTATACAGATAGCGGTGTAGTTATTTCCATGTTTATACAGATAGCGGTATAGATATTTCCATGTTTATACATATAGCGGTGTAGATAATTCCATGTTTATACAGATAGCAGTGGAGATATTTTCAAGTTTATACAGATAGGGGTGGACATATTTTCATGTTTATAGAGATGGCAGTGTAGACATTTCGAAGTTTATACAGATAGCGGTGTCGACATTTCCGTGTTTATACAGATAGCGGTGCAGGTATTTCCATGTTTGTAGAGACAGCGGTGTAGATATTTCCATGTTTTTACAGATGGGGGTGTAGATATTTCCATGTTTATACAGATGACTGTGTAGATACTTGCATGTTTTTTACAGATGGCGGCGTAAATATTTCCATGTTACGCAGATAGCGGTGTGGATATTTCCATGTTTATACAGATAGTGATGTAGATATTTCCATGTTTATAGAGATGGCTGTGTAGTTATTTCCATGTTTATACAGATTGCAGTGTAGATATTTCCATGTTTATACAGATAGTGGGGTAGATATTTCCATGTTTATACAGATGACTGTGCAGGTATTTCCATGTTTATACATATGGCTGTGTAGATATTTCCATGTTTAGAGAGATAGCCATGAAGATATTTCCATGTTTATACAGACAGCGGTGTAGACATTTCCATGTTTATAGAGATAGCGGTGTAGATATTTCCATAGTTATACAGATAGCGGTGTAGATATTTCCATGTTTATACAGATAGCGGTGTAGATGTTTCCATGTTTATACAGATAGCGGTGTAGATATATCCATGTTTATACAGATCGTGGTGTATATATTTCCATGTTTATACAGATAGCGGTGTAGATATTTCCATGTTTATACAGATAGCGGTGTACATATTTCCATATTTAGAGAGATAGAGGTGTAGATATTTCCGTATTTGCACAGATTGCGGTGGACCTTTTTCTACGTTTATACAGATAGCGGTGTAGATATATCCATGTTTATACAGATAGCGGTGTAGATATTTCCAGGTTTATACAGATAGCGGTGTAGATATTTCCATGTTTATACAGATAGCGGTGTAGATAAATCCATGTTTATACAGATAGCGGTGGAGATATTTTCAAGTTTATACAGATAGCGGTGGACATATTTTCATGTTTATAGAGATGGCAGTGTAGATATTTCCAAGTTTATACACATAGCGGTGTCGATACTTCCGTATTTATTCAGATAGCGGTGCAGGTATTTCCATGTTTGTAGAGACAGCGGTGTAGATATTTCCATGTTTTTACAGATGGGGGTGTAGATATTTCCATGTTTATACAGATGACTGTGTAGATATTTACATGTTTTTTACAGATGGTGGTGTAAATATTTCCATGTTACGCAGATAGCGGTGTGGATATTTCCATACTTATACAGATAGCGATGTAGATATTTCCATGTTTATAGAGATGGCTGTGTAGTTATTTCCATGTTTATACAGACTGCAGTGTAGATATTTCCATGTTTATACAGATAGTGGGGTAGATATTTCAATGTTTATACCGATGACTGTGTAGGTATTTCCATGTTTATACATACGGGGTTGTAGATATTTCCATGTTTAGAGAGATAGCCATGAAGATATTTCCATGTTTATACAGACAGCGGTGTAGACATTTCCATGTTTATAGAGATATCGGTGTAGATATTTCCATAGTTATACAGATAGCGGTGTAGATATTTCCATGTTTATACAGATAGCGGTGTAGATGTTTCCATGTTTATACAGATAGCGGTGTAGATATATCGATGTTTATACAGATCGTGGTGTATTTATTTCCATGTTTATACATATAGCGGTGTAGATATTTCCATGTTTATTCAGATAGCGGTGTAGCTATTTCCATATTTATACAGATAGCGGTGTAGATATTTCCATGTTTATACAGATAGCAGTGTAGATATTAACATGTTTATACAGATAGAAGTGTAGATATATCCATGTTTATACACACGGTGGTGTAGATATTTCCATGATTATACAGATAGCGGTGTAGATATTTGCATGTTTATACAGATATTGGTGTAGATATTTCCATGTTTACAGAGGCAGAGGTGTAGATATTTCCATATTCACACAGATTGCGGTGTACATATTTCCAGGTTTACAAATACAGCTGTGAAGATATTTCCATGTTTACACAGATAGTGTTGTAGATATTTCCATGTTTATAGAGATTTCAGTGTAGTTATTTCCATGTTTATAGAGATAGCGGTGGAGATATTTCCATGTTTATATACATCGCGCTGTAGATATTTGCATGTTTATGCAGATAGCGGTTTAGATACTTCCATGTTTATACAGATAGCGGTGTAGATATTTCCATGTTTATACAGATAGCAATTTAGATATTTGAATGTTTATACATATAGCGGTCTAGATATTTCCATGTTTATACAGACAACGGTGTAGATATTTCCATGTTTATACAGATAGCGGTGGAGATATTTTCAAGTTTATACAGATAGCGGTGGACATATTTTCATGTTTATAGAGATGGCAGTGTAGATATTTCCAAGTTTATACAGATAGCGGTGTCGATATTTCCATGTTTATACAGATAGCGGTGCAGGTATTTCAATGTTTGCAGAGACAGCGGTATAGATATTTCCATGTTTTTACAGATGGGGGTGTAGATATTTCCATGTTTATACAGATGACTGTGTAGATATTTCCATGTTTTTTACAGATGGCGGTGTAAATATTTCCATGTTTCACAGATAGCGGTGTGGATATTTCCATGTTTATATAGATAGCGATGTAGATATTTCCATGTTTATAGAGATGGCTGTGTAGTTATTTCCATGTTTATACAGATTGCAGTGTAGATATTTCCATGTTTATACAGATAGCGGGGTAGATATTTCCATGTTTATACAGATGACTGTGTAGGTATTTCCGTTTTATATATATGGCGTTGTAGATATTTCCATGTTTAGAGAGATAGCCATGAAGATACTTCCATGTTTATACAGACAGCGGTGCAGACATTTCCATGTTTATAGAGATAGCTGTGTAGATATTTCCATAGTTATACAGATAGCGGTGTAGATATTTCCATGTTTATACAGATAGCGGTGTAGATGAAACCATGTTTATACAGATAGCGGTGTAGGTATATCCATGTTTATACAGATCGTGGTGTATATATTTCCATGTTTATACAGATAGCGGTGTAGATATTTCCATGTTTATAGAGATGGCTGTGTAGTTATTTCCATGTTTATACAGATAGCGGTGTAGATATTTCCATGTTTATACAGATAGCGATGTAGATATTTCCATGTTTATACAGATAGCGGTGTAGATAATTCCATGTTTATACAGATAGCGGTGGAGATATTTTCAAGTTTATACAGATAGCGGTGGACATATTTTCATGTTTATAGAGATGGCAGTGTAGATATTTCCAAGTTTATACAGATAGCGGTGCAGGTATTTCCATGTTTGTAGAGACAGCGGTGTAGATATTTCCATGTTTTTACAGATGGCGGTGTAAATATTTCCATTTTACGCAGATAGCTTTGTGGATATTTCCATGTTTATACAGATAGCGATGTAGATATTTCCATGTTTATAGAGATGGCTGATTAGTTATTTCCATGTTTATACAGATTGCAGTGTAGATATTTCCATGTTTATGCAGATAGTGGGGTAGATATTTCCATGTTTATACGGATGACTGTGTAGGTATTTCCATGTTTATACATGTGGCGATGTAGATATTTCCATGTTTATAAAGATAGCGGTGTAGATATTTCTATGTTTACACAGATTGCGGTGGAAATATTTCCATGTTTATGCAGATAGTGATGTATATATTTCCATGTTTATACAGATAGCCGCGTAGATATATCCATGTTTATACAGATAGCAGTGTAGACATTTCCATGTTTATACAGATAGCGGTGTAGATATTTCCATGTTTATACAGATAGCGGTGGAGATATTTCCATGTTTAGACAGATAGCGGTGGAGATATTTCAATGTTTATACAGATGACTGTGTAGGTATTTCCATGTTTATACACATAGCGGTGCAGATATTTCCATGTTTATACAGATGACTATGCAGATATTTCCATATTTATACAGAGGGGTGTTTAGATATTTCCATGTTTATACAGATGGCAGTGTAGATATTTCCAAGTTCCTTCACATGACTGTGTAGGTATTTCCATGTTTATACAGATGGCTTTGTAGATATTTCCATGTTTATAGAGATAGCGGTGTAGATATTTCCATGTTTATACAGATAGCGGTGTAGATATTTCCATGTTTATACAGACCGCAGTGTAGATATTTCCATGTTCATACAGATAGCGGCGCAGATATTTCCATGTTTGTAGAGATGACGTTGTTGACATTTCCATCTATACACAGATGACCCTGTAGATATTTCCATGTTTATACAGATGGCGGCACAGATATTTCTATGGATATGTAGATGGCAGTGTAGATATTTCCATGTTTATACAGATAGCAGTGTAGTTATTTCCATGTTTATATAGATAGCGGTGTAGATATTTCCATGTATATGCACATGGCTGTGTAGATATTTCAATGTTTATACAGATGGCTGTGTAGATATTTCCATGTTTATATAGATGACTTTGTAGGTATTTCCATATTTATACAGATAGCGGTGTAGATATTTCTATGTTTATACAGATAGCGGTCTAGATATTTCCATGTTTATACAGATCGCGGTGTAGATATTTCCATGTTTATACAGATCGCGGGGTGTAGATATTTCCATTTTTATACAGATAGCGGTGTAGATATTTCCATGTTTATACAGATGGCGTCGTAGATATTTCCATGTTTATAGAGATGGCGTAGTAGATATTTCCATGTTTATAGAGATAACGGTGTAGATATATCCATGTTCATAGAGATAGCACTGAGGATATATCCATGTTTATACAGATAGCAGTGTAGATATTTCCACTTTTATACAGATAGCGGTTTAGATATTTCATATTTATACAGATCGCGGTGTAGATATTTCCATGTTTATACAGACTGCGGTGTAGTTATTTCCATGTTTATACAGAGTTCTCTGTAGATATTTCCATGTTTATACAGATGGCGGTGTAGATATTTCCATCTTTCTACAAATGGAAGTGTAGGTATTTCCATGTTTATAGATATGGCGATGTAGATATTTCCATGTTTATATAGATGGCAGTGTAGATATTTTCTTGTTTATGTAGATGGCATTGTAGATACCTCCATGTTTAAAGAGATGGCGGTGTGTATATTTCCATGTTGATGGAGATAGCGGTGTAGATATTTCCATGTTTATAGAGAGAACGGTGTAGTTATTTCCATGTTTATGGAGATAGCGTTGTAGATATTTCCATGTTTCTACAGATGACTGTGTAGATATTTCCATGTTTGTACAGATGGCAGTGTAGATATTTCCATGTTTATACAGATAGCAGTGAAGTTATTTCCATGTTTATACAGATAGCGGTGTAGATATTTCCATGTTTATACAGATGGCTGTACCGATAATTCCATGTTTATACAGATGGCGGTGTAGATATTTCCATGTTTATAGAGATGGCGGTGTAGGTATTTCCATGTTTATAGAGATAGCGGTGTATATATATCCATGGTCATAGAGATAGCAGTGAGGATATTTACATGTTTATACAGATAGCAGTGAAGTTATTTCCATTTTTATAGAGATCGCGGTTTAGATATTTCATATTTATACAGATAGCGGTGTAGATATTACCATGTTTATACAGATCGTGGTGTAGATATTTCCATGTTTATACAGATCGCGGTGTAGATATTTCCATGTTTATACAGATCGCGGTGTAGATATTTCCATATTTATACAGATAGCGGTGTAGATATTTCCATGTTTATACAGATAGCGGTGTAGATATTTCCATGTTTATAGAGATAGCGGTGTAGGTATTTCCATGTTTAAAGACATAGCGGTGTAGATATTTCCATGTTCATATAGATGGCGTTGTAGATATTTTCATGTTTATACCGATAGCGGTCTTGGTATGTCCACGTTTATACAGATAGCGATGTAGATATTTACGTGTTTATACAGCTCGCTGTGCAGATATTTACATCTTTATAAAGATGGCATTGTAGATATTTCCTTATTCACACAGATGGCGGTGTAGTTGTTTCCATGTTTATACAGATGGCGGAGTAGTTAGTTCCATGTTTATGGAGATGGCAGTGTAGATATTTTCATGTTTATAGAGATGGCGGTGTAGATATTTCCATGTTTATAGAGATAGCAGTGTAGATATTTACAAGTTTATACAGATGGCTGTGTAGATATTTCCATGTATATACAGATGGCATTGTAGATATTTCCATGTTTATACAGATGACTGTATAGGTATTTCCATGTTTTTACAGATGGCAGTGCAGATATTTCCATGTTTATAGAGATAGCGGTGTAGATATTTCCATGTTTCTACAGATGTCGGTGTTGATATTTCCATCTATACACAGATGGCCGTGTAGATATTTCCATGTTTATACAGATGGCGGCGTAGATATTTCCATGGACATGCAGATGGCGGTGAAGATATTTCCATGTTTATACAGATGGTGGTGTAGATATTTCCGTGTTTATACACATGGCGGAGTAGATACTTCCATCTTTATGGAGATGGCAGTGTAGATATTTTCATGTTTATAGAGATGGCGGTGTAGATATTTCCATATTTATAGAGATAGCGGTGTAGATATTTCCATCTTTCTACAGATGGCAGTGTAGATATTTCCATGTTTATACAGATCACGGTGTAGATATTTCCATGTTTATAGAGATAGCGGTGTAGATATTTCCATGTTTATACAGATGGCATTGTAGATATTTCCATGTTTATACTGATGGTGGTGTAGATATTTCCATGTTTATACAGATGACTGTATAGCTATTTCCATGTTTTTACAGATGGCATTGTAGATATTTCCATGTTTATAGAGACAGCAGTGTAGGTATTTCCATGTATATACAGATTGCGGTGTAGATATTTTCATGTTTATACAGATGACTGTATAGGTATTTCCATGTTTTTACAGTTGGCATTGTAGATATTTCCATGTTTATAGAGATAGCAGTGTAGATATTTCCATGTTTATACAGATGGCGGTGTAGATATTTCCAAGTTTATAGAGATAGTGGTGTAGATATTTCCATATTTACACAGATAACGGTGTAGATATTTCCATGTTTATACAGACCGCGGTGTAAATATTTCCATGTTAATACAGATACCGTTGCAGATGTTTCCATGTTTGTACAGATGGCGGTGTTGATATTACCATCTATATATATATGTCCGTGTAGATATTTCCATGTTTATACAGATGGCGGTGCAGATATTTCTATGGATATGTAGATGGCGGTGTAAATATTTCCATGTTTATACAGGTAGCGGTGTAGTTATTTCCATGTTTATACAGATGGCGGTGTAGATATTTCGATGTTTATAGAGACAGCAGTGGAGATATTTCCATGTTTATACAGATAGCGGTGTAGATATTTCCATGTTTATACTGATCGCGGTGTAGATATTTCCATGTTTATAGAGATGGCGGTGTAGATATTTCCATGTTCATAGAGATAGGGGTGTTGATTTTTCCATGTTTATAGACATAGTGCTGTGGATATTTCCTTGTTTATACAGATAACTTTGTAAGTATTTCCATGTTTATACAGATCACGCTGTAGCTATTTCCATGTTTATACAGATCATGGTGTAGATATTTCCATGTTTATACAGATCGCGGTGTTGATATAACCATGTTTATAGGTATAGCGGTGCAAATATTTCCACATTTATACAGATAGCGGTGTACTTATTATCATGTTTATACAGATAGCGATGTAGATATTTCCATGTATAAACAGATGTCTGTGTAGATATTTCCATGTTTAAACAGATGGCGGTGTAGATATTTCCTTGTTTATACAAATAGCGGTGTAGATATTTCCATGTTTGTACAGATAGCGATGTAGACATTTCCATGTATATACAGATGGCTGTGTAGATATTTCCATGTTTATACAGATGGATGTGTAGATATTTCCATGCTTATACAGATGACTTTGTAGGTATTTCCATGTTTATACAGATGGCGGTGTAGATATTTCCATGTTTATAGAAATAGCTGTGTAGATATTTCCCTGTTTATACAGATAGAGGTGTAGTTATTTCCATGTCTATACAGATCGCAGTGTAGATATTTCCATGTATATACAGATCGCGGTGTAGATATATCCATGTTTATACAGATCGCAGTGTAGATATTTCCATGTGTATACTGATAGCGGTGTAGATATTTCCATGTTTAAACAGATAGCGCTGTAGATATTTCCATGTTTATACAGATGGCGGTGTAGATATTTCCATGTTTATAGAGATGGCGGTGTAGATATTTCCATGTTTATAGAGATAGCGGTGTATATATATCCATGTTCATAGAGATAGCAGTGAGGATATTTCCATGTTTACACAGATAGCAGTGTAGATATTTCCATTTTTATACAGATCGCGGTTTAGATATTTCATATTTATGCAGAGAGCGGTGTAGATATTTCCATGTTTATACAGATTGCAGTGTAGATATTTCCCTGTTTATTCAGATGACTGTGTAGATATTTCCATGTTTTTACAGATGGCAGTGTAGATATCTCAATGTTTATAGAGGTGGAGCTGTAGATATTTCCATGTTTATACAGATAACGGTGGAGATATTTCCATGTTTATACAGACAGCAGTGGAGATATTTCCATGTTTATATAGATAGTGGTGTAGTTATTTCCATGTATATACACATGGCTGTGAAGATATTTCCATGGTTATACAGATGGCGGTGTAGATATTTCCATGTTTATACAGATAATTTTGCAAGTATTTCCATGTTTATACAGATGGCAGTGTAGATATTTCCATGTTTATACTGATCACGGTGTAGATATTTCCATGTTTATAGAGATGGTGGTGTAGATATTTCCATCTTTATACAGATGGCATTGTAGATATTTCCATGGATATGCAGATGGCGGTGTGGATATTTCCATGTTTATAGAGATAGCGGTGTAAGTATTTCCATGTTTATAGACATAGTGTTGTAGATATTTCCATGATTATATAGATGACTTTGTAGATATTTCCCTGTTTATAACGATAGCAGTGTTGGTATTTCCACGTTTATACAGATAGCGATGTAGATATTTCCATGTTTATACACCTCGCGGTGCAGATATTTATATCTTTATACCGATGGCATTGTAGATATTTCCTTATTCACACAGATGGCGGTGTAGATGTTTCCATGTTTATACAGATGGCGGAGTAGTTAGTTCCATGTTTATGGAGATGGCAGTGTAGATATTTTCATGTTTATAAAGATGGCGGTGTAGATATTTCCATGTTTATAGAGACAGCAGTGTATATATTTACATGTTTATTCAGATAGCTGTTTAGATATTTCCATGTGTATACAGATGGCATTGTAGATATTTCCATGTTTATACAGATGACTGTATAGTTATTTCCATGTTTTTACAGATGGCAGTGCAGATATTTCCATGTTTATTGAGATAGCGGTGTAGATATTTCCATATTAGTACAGATGTCGGTGTTGATATTTCCATCTATACACAGATGGCCGTGTAGATATTTCCTTGTTTATACAGATGGCGGCGTAGATATTTCCATGGATATGCAGATGGCGGTGTAGTTATTTCCATGTTTATACAGATAGCGGTGAAGAGATTTCCATGTTTACACAGATGGTGGTGTAGATATTTCCGTGTTTATACACATGGCGGAGTAGATACTTCCATCTTTATTGAGATGGCAGTGTAGATATTTTCATGTTTATAGCGATGGCGTTGTAGATATTTCCATATTTATAGAGATAGCGGTGTAGATATTTCCATCTTTCTACAGATGGTAGTGTAGATATTTCCATGTTTATACAGATGTTTTTGTAGATATTTCCATGTTTATACAGATAACTTTGTAAGTATTTCCATGTTTATACAGATGGCGGTGTAGATATTTCGATGTTTATAGAGATAGCAGTGGAGATATTTCCATGTTTATACAGATAGCGGTGTAGATATTTCTATGCTTATACTGATCACGGTGTAGATATTTCCATGTTTATAGAGATGGCGGTGTAGATATTTCCATGTTCATGGAGACAGTGGTGTTGATTTTTCCATGTTTATATAGATAGCTGTGTGGATATTTCCATGTTTATACAGTTAGGGGTGTAGATATTATCATGTTTATAGACATGGCGGTGTAGATATTTCCATGTTTATAGAGATCACGGTGTAGATATTTCCATGTTTATACAGATGGCGGTGTAGATATTTCCATGTTTATACAGATCATGGTGTAGATATTTCCATGTTTATACAGATCGCGGTGTTGATATTACCATGTTTATAGGGATAGCGGTGCAAATATTTCCACATTTATACAGATAGCGGTGTAGTTATTAGCATGTTTATACAGATTGTGGTGTAGATATTTCCAGGTATAAACAGAAGTCTGTGTATATATTTCCATGTTTAAACACATTGCGTTGTAGATATTTCCTTGTTTATACAAATAGCGGTGTAGTTATTTCCATGTTTATACAGATAGCGGCGTAGATATTTCCATGTTTATAGAGATCGTGGTGTAGATATTTCCATGTTTATACAGACCGCAGTGGAGATATTTCCATGTTTATACACATAGCGGTGTACACATTTCCATGTTTATAGAGACAGCGGTGTAGGTATTTCCATGTTTATACCGATAGCGGTGCAGATATTTCCATGTTTATACAGATGCCTATGCAGATATTTCCATATTTATACAGAGGGCTGTGTAGATATTTCCATGTTTATACAGATGGTATTGTAGATTTTTCCAAGTTCCTACACATGACTGTGTAGGTATTTCCATGTTTATACAGATGGCTTTGTACATGTATAAACATGTATGTCAATGTTTATACAGATAGTGGTGTAAATATTTCCATGTTTATACAGATCGTGCTGTAGATATTTCTGTGTATATACAGATAGCGGTGTAGATATTTCCATGTTTATAGAGATGGCGGTGTAGATATTTCCATGTTTATAGAGATAGCGGTGTAGATATATCCATGTTCATAGAGATAGCAGTGAGGATATTTCCATGTTTATACAGATAGCAGTGTAGATATTTCCATTTTTATAGAGATAGCGATTTAGATATTTCATATTTATACAGATAGCGGTTTAGATATTTCCATGTTTATACAGATTGCGATGTAGATATTTCCATGTTTATACACATGACTGTGAAGCTATTACCATGTTTATACAGATGGCTTTGTAGATATTTCCATGTTTATAGAGATAGAGGTGTAGATATTTCCATATTTGCAAAGATTGCGGTGTAGATATTTCCATCTTCACACGGATTGCGGTGTACATATTTCCGCGTTTAAACAGACAGCTGTGTGCATATTTCCATGTTTACGCAGATAGTGTTGTAGATATTTCCATGTTTATACAGATTGCGGTGTAGATATTTACATGTTTATAAAGATAGCGGTGTAGATATTTCCATGTTTATACAGATAGCGGTGTAGATATTTCCAAGTTTATACAGACAGTGTTGTAGATATTTCTATGTTTATACAGAGAGTGGAGGAGATATTTCCATGTTTATACAGATAGCGGTGGAGACATTTCCATGTTTCTAGAGATGGTGTAGATATTTCCAAGTTTATGCATGTAGCGGTGTAGATATTTCCATGTTTATAGAGATAGCAGTGTAGATATCTCCATGTTGATACAGGTAGCGGTGTAGATATTTCCATGTTTATACTGATCGCGGTGTAGATATTTCCATATTTATACAGATAGCGGTTAAGATATTTGTATGTTTATTCAGATGGTGGTGTAGATATTTCCATGTTTATACAGATAGCGGTGTGGCTATTACCATGTTTATACAGATGGCAGTGTAGATATATCCATGTTTATAGAGATAGTGGAGTAGATATTTCTATGGTTATAAAGATAGCGGTGAAGATATTTCCAAGTTTATAGAGATAGCGTTGGAGATATTTCCATGTTCATAGAGATAGCGATGGAGATATTTCCATGTTTGTACAGATAACGATGTAGATATTTCCATGTCTTTGCAGATAGCGGTGTAGATATTTCCGTGTTTATGCAGATAGCGGTGTTGATATTTCCATGTTTATTGAGATAGCCATGTAGATATTTCCATGTTTATACAGATAACAGTGTAGACATTTCCATGTTTATAGATATAGCGGTGTGGATATTTCCATATTTATACAGATAGCAGTGTAGATATTTCCATGTTTATACGGATAGCGGTGTAGGTATTTCCATGTTTATACAGACAGCGGTGTAGTTATTTCCATGTTTATACAGATGCCTGTGTACATATTTCCATGTTTACACAGATGGCAGTGTAGATATTTCCATGCTTATAGAGATAGCGGTGTAGATTTATCCATGTTTATAAAGATAGCTGTGTAGATATTTCCATGTTTATAGAGGTAGCGGTGTAGACATTTCCATATTTATACAGATAGCCGTGTAGATATTTCCATGTTTATTCAGATGGCGGTGTATATATTTCCATATTTATACAGATAGCGGTGTGGCTATTTCCATGTTTATACAGATGGCAGTGTAGATATTTCCGTGTTTATACAGATAGCGGTGTAGATGTTTCCATGTTTATACAGATAGCGGTGAAGATATATCCATGTTTACACAGATCGTGGTGTATATATTTCCATGTTTATACAGATAGCGGTGTAGATATTTCCATGTTTATATAGATAGCGGTGTAGATATTTCCATATTTACAGAGTTAGAGGTGTAGATATTTCCATATTTGCACAGTTTCCAGTGTACATATTTCCACGTTTATACAAATAGCGGTGTAGATATTTCCATGTTTATACATATAGCGGTGTAGACATTTCCAGGTTTATATAGATAGCGGTGTAGATATTTCCATGTTTATACCGATAGCGGTGTAGATAATTCCATGTTTATACAGATAGCGGTGGAGATATTTTCAAGTTTATACAGATAGCGGTGGACATATTTTCATGTTTATAGAGATGGCAGTGTAAATATTTCCAAGTTTATACAGACAGAGGTGTCGATATTTCCGTGTTTATACAGATAGCGGTGCAGGTATTTCCATGTTTGTAGAGAGAGCGGTGTAGATATTTCCACGTTTTTCCAGATGGGGGTCTAGATATTTCCATGTTTATACAGATGACTGTGTAGGTATTTCCATGTTTTTTACAGATTGCGGTGTAAATATTTCCATGTTACGCAGATAGCGGTGTGGATATTTAAATGCTTATACAGATAGCGATGTAGATATTTCCATGTTTATAGAGATGGCTGCGTAGTTATTTCCATGTTTAAACAGATTGCAGTGTAGATATTTCCATGTTTATACAGATAGTGGGGTAGATATTTCCATGTTTATACAGATGACTGTGTAGATATTTCCATGTTTATACAGACAGCTGTGTACACATTTCCATGTTTATAGAGATAGCGGTTTACATATTTCCATAGATATACAGATAGCGGTGTAGATATTTCCATATTTATACAGATAGCGGTGTAGATGTTTCCATGTTTATACAGATAGCGGTGTAGATATATCCATGTTTATACAGATAGTGGTGTATATATTTCCATGTTTATACAGATAGCGGTGTAGATATTTCCATGTTTATACAGATAGCGTCGTAGATATTTCCATATTTACAGAGATTGAGGTGTAGATATTTCCATATTTGCACTGATTGCGGTGTACATATTTCCACGTTTATACAGAGAGCGGTATAGATATTTCCTTCTTTATACAGATGACTGTGTAAATATTTCCATGTTTATACCGATAGCGGTGTAGATATTTCCATGTCTATAGATATAGTGGTATAGGTATTTCCATATTTATACAGATTGCGGTGTAGACATTTCCATCTTTATACACATGGCGGTGTAGATATTTCCATGTTAATACAGATGGCAGTGAAGATATTTCCATGTTTATACAGATACTGGTGTAGATATTTCCATATTTGTACAGATGGCGGTGTAGATACATCCACGTTTCTGAAGATGGCGGTGTAAATATTTTCATGTTTATAGAGATGGCGGTGTAGATATTTCCATGCTTATACAGATGTCTGTGTAGATAATTCCATGTTTATGCAGATAGCGTTGTAGATATTTCCATGTTTATAGAGATGGCGGTCTAGTTATTTCTAAGTTTATAGAGATAGCGGTGTAAATATTCCCATGTTTATACACATGGCGGTGTAGATATTTCTATGTTTATACAGCTCGCGGTGTAGATATTTCCATCTTTATACAGATAGCGGTGTAGATATTTCCATGTTTCTACAGATGGCGGTGTAGATATTTCCTTGTTTATACAGACAGCGGTGTAGATATTTCCATGTTTATACAGGTAGCAGTGTAGATATTTCCATGTTTACAGAGATAGCGGTGTAGATATTTCCATATTTGCACTGATTGCTGTGTAGATATTTCCATTGTTACACAGATAGCTTGGTAGATATTTCCAAGTTTACACAGATAGCTGTGTAGATGTTTCCATGTTTACACAGATAGCATTGTATATATTTCCATGTTTATACAGACAGCGCTGTAGATATTTCCATGTTTATACAGATAGCGGTGTAGATATTTCCATGTTTATACAGATAGCGGTGAAGATATTTCCCTGTTTATACAGATAGCGATGTAGATATTTCCATGTTTATACAGATAGCGGTGTAGATATTTCCATGTTTATACAGATAGCGGTTTAGATATTTCCATGTTTACAGAGATAGCGGTGTAGATATTTCCATCTTTGCACAGATTGCGGTGTAAGTATTGCCAAATTTACACAGATAGCGGTGTAGATATTTCCAAGTTTACACAGATAGGTGTGTAGATATTTCCATGTTTACAGAGATAGCATTGTAGATATTTCCATGTTTATACAGATTGCGGTGTAGATATTTCCATGTTTATGCAGCTCGCGGTGTAGATATTTCCATCTTTATACAGATGGCTGTGTAGTTATTTCCATGTTTACACAGATAGCGGTGTAGGTATTTACATGTCTATAGAGGTAGCGGTGTAGGTATTTCCATATTTATACGGATTGCGGTGTAGATATTTCCATCTTTATACAGATGGCGGTGTAGATATTTCCATGTTAATACAGATGGCAGTGAAGATATTTCCATGTTTATACAGATAGTGGTGTAGATATTTCCATGTTTATACAGATGGCGGTGTAGATACATCCATGTTTCTGAAGATGGCGGTGTAGATATTTTCATTTTTATAGAGATGGTGGTGTAGATATTTCCATGTATATAGAGATTGCAGTGTAGATATTTCCATGTTTATAGAGAAATCGGTGTAGGTATTTCCATGTTTATAGAGATGGAGATGTGGATATTTCCATATTTATACAGATAGCGGTGTAGTTATTTCCATGTTTGTACAGATGGCGGTGTAGATATTTCCTTGTTTATACAGATATCGGTGTAGATATTTCCAGGTTCTTACAGAGAGCGGTGTAGATATTTCCACGTTTTACAGATAGTGGTGTAGACATTTCCATCTTTATTCAGATAGCGGTGCAGATATTTCCATGTTTACACAAATAGCGGTGTAGATATTTCTATGTTTACACAGATAGAGTTGAAGATATTTCCATGTTTATAAAGATAGCGATGCAGACATTTCCATGTTTATACAGATAGTGGTGTGGCTCTTTCCATGTTTATACAGATAGCGGTGTGGGTATTTCCATGTTTATACAGATAGCGGTATAGATATTTCCATGTTTATAGAGATGACTGTCAAGATATTTCCATGTTTATAAGGCTTTCCATGTAGATATTTCCATGTTTATACAGATGGTGGTGTAGATATTTCCATGTTTATACAGATGACTGTGAAGTTAATTCCATGTTTATACATATGACAGTGTAGATATTTTCATGTTTATAGAGATAACGATGTAGATATTTCCATGTTTATACAGATAGCGGTGTAGACATTTCCATGTTTAGAGAGACACCGTTCTAGATATTTCCATATTTATACAGATAGCTGTGTAGATCTTTGCAGGTTTATACAGATAGGTGTGTAGATATTTCCATGTTTACAGAGAAAGAATTGTAGATATTTCCATGTTTATACAGATAGCGAAGAATACGTTTAAATGTGTATACAGATAGCGGTGTAGATATTTCCATGTTTGTAGAGATAGCGGTGTAGGTACTTCCATGTTTCTACAGACGGCCTTGAAGATATTTCCATGTGTATACAGATGGCAGTGTAGATTTTTCCATGTTTATAGAGATGGTGGTGTAGACATTTCCATGTTTATACAGATGACTGAGGATATTTGCATGTTCATACAGATGGCAGTGTAGATATTTCCATGTTCATAGAGATAGCGGTGTAGATATTTCCATGTATATACAGATAGCGGTGTAGATATTTCCATGTTTTTACAGATATCGGTGTAGATATTTCCATGTTTACACAGATTGCGGTGTAGATATTTCCATCTTTCTACAGATGGCATTGTAGATATTTCCATGTTTATACAGATGGTGGTGTAGATATTTCCATGTTTATATGGATGGTGGTGTAGATATTACCATGTTTATACAGATAGCAATGTAGATATTTCTATGTTTATAAAGATCGTGGTGAAGATATTTCCATGTTTATACAGATCGCGGTGTATATATTTCCATGTTTATACAGATCGCGGTGTAGATATTTCCATGTTTATACAGATAGCGGTGTAGATATTTCCATGTTTTTACAGATATCGGTGTAGATATTTCCATGTTTAAACAGATTGCGGTGTAGATATTTCCATCTTTCTACAGATGGCATTGTAGATATTTCCATGTTTATACAGATGGTGGTGTAGATATTTACATGTTTATATGGATGCTGGTGTAGATATTACCATGTTTATACAGATAGCAATGTAGATATTTCTATGTTTATACAGATCGTGGTGAAGATATTTCCATGTTTATACAGATCGTGGTGTATATATTTCCATGTTTATACAGATCGCGGTGTATATATTTCCATGTTTATACAGATCGCGGTGTAGATATTTCCATGTTTATACAGATAGCGGTGTAGATATTTCCATGTTTATACAGCTTTCCATGTAGATATTTCCAAGTTTATACAGAACGCTGTGTAGAAATTTCCATATTTATAGAGATAGTGGTGTAGATATTTCCATCTTTCTACAGATGGCAGTGTAGATATTTCCATGTTTATACAGATAACGGTGGAGATATTTCCATGTATATACTGACAGCAGTGGAGATATATCCATGTTTATACACAGAGCGGTGTACATATTTCCATTTTATAGAGACAGCGGTGTAGGTATTTCCATGTTTATACAGATAGCGGTGCAGATATTTCCATGTTTATACAGATGCCTATGCAGATATTTCCATATTTATACAGAGGGCTGTGTAGATATTTCTATGTATATACAGATGGCAGTGTAGATATTTCCATGTTCCTACACATGACTGTGTAGGCATTTCCATGTTTATACAGATGGCTTTGTAGATATTTCCATGTTTATAGAGATAGCGGTGCAGATATTTCCATGTTTATACAGATAGGGGTGTATATATTTCTATGTTTATACAGATCGTGGTGTAGATATTTCCATGTTTATACTGACACCGGTGTAGATATTTCCATGTTTATACAGACCGCAGTGTAGATATTTCCATGTTTATAGAGATAGCAGTGTAGATATTTCCATATTTGTACAGATGGCGGTGTTGATGTTTCCATCTAAACACTGATTGCCGTGTAGGAATTTCCATGTTTATGCAGATGGCATTGTAGATATTTCCATGTTTATACAGACGGTGGTGTAGATATTTCCTTGTTTACACAGATGACTGTATAGGTATTTCCATGTTTATACAGATGGCGGTGTAGATATTTCCATGTTTATAGAGATAGCGGTGTATATATTTCCACGTTTATACAGATAGCGTTGTAGATATTTCCATGTTTATACAGACCGCGGTGTAGATATTTCCATGTTTATACAGATAGCGGTGCAGATATTTCCATGTTTGTACAGATGGCGGTGTTGATATTTCCATCTATACACAGATGACCGTGTAGATGTTTCCATGTTTATACAGATGGCAGCGCAGATATTTTTATGGGTATGTAGATGGCGGTGTAGATATTTCCATGTATAGACAGATAGCGGTGTAGTTATTTCCATGTTAATATAGAGAGCGGTGTAGATATTTCCATGTATGTACACTTGGCTGTGTAGATATTTCCATGTTTATACAGATGGCGGTGTAGATATTTCCATGTTTATAACGATAACTTTGTAAGCATTTCCATGTTTATACAGATGGCGGTGTAGATATTTCGATGTTTATAGAGATAGCAGTAGCGATATTTCCATGTTTATAAAAATAGCGGCGTAGTTATTTCCATGTTTATTTAGATAGCGGTGTAGATATTTCCATGTATATACACATGGCTGTGTAGATATTTCCATGTTTATACAGATGGCGGTGTAGATATTTCCATGTTTATACAGATAACTTTGTAAGTATTTCCATGTTTATACAGATGGTGGTTTAGATATTTCGATGTTTATAGAGATAGCAGTGGAGATATTTCCATGTTTATACAAATAGCGGTGTAGTTATTTCCATGTTTATATAGATAGCGGTGTAGATATTTCCATGTATATACACATGGTTGTGTAGATATTTCCATGTTTATACAGATGGCGGTGTAGATATTTCCATGTTTATACAGATGACTGTATAGTTATTTCCATGTTTTTACAGATGGCAGTGCAGATATTTCCATGTTTATAGAGATAGCGTTGTAGATATTTCCATGTTTGTACTGATGGCGGTGTTAATATTTCCATCTATACACAGATGGCCGTGTAGATATTTCCATGTTTACACAGATGGTGGTGTAGCTTTTTCCGTGTTTATACACATGGCGGAGTAGATTCTTCCATCTTTCTGGAGATGGCAGTGTAGATAATTTCATGTTTATAGAGATGGCGGTGTAGATATTTCCATATGTATAGAGATAGCGGTGTAGACATTTCCATCTTTCTACAGATGGCAGTGTAGATAATTCCATGTTTATACAGATGGTGGTGTAGGTATTTCCATATTTATACAGATGTCTGTGTAGATATTTCCATGTGTATACAGATGGTATTGTAGGTATTTCCATGTTTATACAGAAGGTGGTGTAGATATTTCCATGTTTATTCAGATGACTGAGTAGATATTTCCATGTTTTTACAGATGGCAGTGTAGATATTTAAATGTTTATAGAGATGTCGCTGTAGATATTTCCATGTTTATACAGATAGCGGTGTAGATATTTCCATGTTTTCACAGATATCGGTGTAGATATTTCCAAGTTTACACAGATTGCGGTGAAGATATTTCCATCTTTCTACAGATGGCATTGTGGATATTTCCATGTTTATACAGATGGCGGTGTAGATTTTTCCATGTTTATATGGATGGTGGTGTAGAAATTACCATGTTTATACAGATAGCTGTGTAGATATTACCATGCTTATACAGATCGTGGTGAAGATATTTCCATGTTTATACAGATCGTGGTGTAGACATTTCCATGTTTATACAGATAGCGATGTAGATATTTCCATGTTTATTGAGCTAGCGGTGTAGGTATTTCCATGTTTATAGACATTGTGGTGTAGATATTTCCATGTTTATATAGATGGCGTTGTAGATATTTCCATGTTTATACCGATAGCGGTGTTGGTATTTCCACGTTTATACAGATAGCGATGTAGATATTTCCATGTTTATACAGTTCGCGGTGCAGTTATTTATATCTTTATACAGATGGCATTGTAGATATTTCCTTATTCACACAGATGGCGGTGTCGATGTTTCCATGTTTATACAGATGGCGGAGTAGTTAGTTCCATGTTTATGGAGATGGCAGTGTAGATATTTTCATGTTTATAGAGATGGAGGTGTAGATATTTCCATATTTATAGAGATAGCAGTGTAGATATTTACATGTTTATACAGATGGTTGTGGAGATATTTCCATGTGTATACAGATGGCATTGTAGATATTTCCATGTTCATACAGATGACTTTATAGGTATTTCCAAGTTTTTACAGATGGCAGTGCAGATATTTCCATGTTTATAGAGATAGCGGTGTAGATATTTCCATGATTGTACAGATGGCGGTGTTGATATTTCCATCTATACACAGATGGCCGTGTAGATATTTCCATGTTTATACAGATGGCAGCGTAGGTATTTCCATGGACATGCAGATGGCGGTGTAGATATATCCATGTTTTCACAGATGGTGGTGTAGATATTTCCGTGTTTATACACATGGCGGAGTAGATGCTTCCATCTTTATGGAGATGGCAGTGTAGATATTTTCATGTTTATAGAGATGGCGGTGTAGATATTTCCATATTTATAGAGATAGCGGTGTAGATATTTCCATCTTTCTACAGATGGCAGTGTAGATATTTCCATGTTTATACAGATGGCGGTGTAGATATTTCCATATTTATACAGATGTCTGTGTAGTTATTTCCATGTGTATACAGATGGTATTGTAGGTATTTCCATGTTTATACACATGGTGGTGTAGATATTTCCATATTTATTCAGATGACTGTGTAGATATTTCCATGTTTTTACAGATGGCAGTGTAGATATTTCAATGTTTATAGAGATGGCGCTGTAGATATTTCCATGTTTATACGGATCGCGGTGTAGATATTTCCATGTTTATACAGATGGCGGTGTAGATATTTCCATGTTTATATGGATGGTTGTGTAGATATTACCATGTTTATACAGATAGCGGTGTAGATATTACCATGCTTATACAGATCGTGGTGAAGATATTTCCATGTTTATACAGATCGCGGTGTAGATATTTCCATGTTTATACAGATCGCGGTGTAGATATTTCCATGTTTATACAGATAGCGGTGTAGATATTTCCATGTTTATACAGATAGCGGTGTAGATATTTTCATGTTTATTGAGATAGCGGTGTAGGTATTTCCATGTTTGTAGACATTGTGGTGTAGATATTTCCATGTTTATATAGATGGCGTTGTAGATATTTCCATGTTTATACCGATAGCGTTGCTGGTATTTCCACGTTTATACAGATAGCGATGTAGCTATTTCCATGTTTATACAGCTCGCGGTGCAGGTATTTATATCTTTATACAGATGGCATTGTAGATATTTCCTTATTCACACAGATGGCGGTGTAGATGTTTCCATGTTTATACAGATGGCGGAGTAGTTAGTTCCATGTCTATGGAGATGGCAGTGTAGATATTTTCATGTTTATAGAGATGGCGGTGTAGATATTTCCATGTTTATAGAGATAGCAGTGTAGATATTTACATGTTTATACAGATGGCTGTGTAGATATTTCCATGTGTATACAGATGGCATTGTAGATATTTCCATGTTTATACAGATGACTGTATAGGTATTTCCATGTTTTTACAGATGGCATTGCAGGTATTTCCATGCTCATAGATATAGCGCTGTAGATATTTCCATGTTTGTACAGATGGCGGTGTTGATATTTCCATCTATACACAGATGGCCGTGTAGATATTTCCATGTTTATACAGATAGCAGCGTAGATATTTCCATGGACATGCAGATGGCGGTGTGGATATTTCCATGTTTATACAGATAGCGTTGTAGATATTTCCATGTTTTCACAGATGGTGGTCTAGATATTTCAGTGTTTATACACATTGCGGAGTAGATACTTCCATCTTTATGGAGATGGCAGTGTAGATAATTTCATGATTATACAGATGGCGGTGTAGATATTTCCATATGTATAGAGATAGCGGTGTTGATATTTCCATCTTTCTACAGATGGCAGTGTAGATAATTCCATGTTTATACAGATGGTGGTGTAGATATTTCCATATTTATACAGATGTCTGGTAGATATTTCCATGTGTGTAAAGATGGTATTGTAGGTATTTCCATGTTTATACAGATGGTGGTGTAGATATTTCCATGTTTATTCAGATGACTGTGTAGATATTTCCATGTTTTTACAGATGGCCGTGTAGATATTTCAATGTTTATAGAGATGGCGCTGTAGATATTTCCATGTTTATACAGATCGCGGTGTAGATATTTCCATGTTTAAACAGATAGCTGTGTATATATTTCCATGTTTTTACAGATATCAGTGTAGATATTTCCATGTTTACACAGATTGCGGTGTAGATATTTCCATCTTTCTACACATGGCATTGTAGATATTTCCATGTTTTTACAGATGGCGGTGTAGATATTTCCATGTTTATATGGATGGTGGTGGAGATATTACCATGTTTTTACAGATAGCGGTGTAGATATTACCATGCTTATACAGATCGTGGTGAAGTTATTTCCATGTTTATACAGATCGCGGTGTAGATATTTCCATGTTTATACAGATCGCGGTGTAGATATTTCCATGTTTATACAGATAGCGGTGTAGATATTTCCATGTTTATACAGATAGCGGTGTAGATATTTCCATGTTTATTGAGATAGCGGTGTAGGTATTTCCATGTTTATAGACATAGCAGTGTAGATATTTCCATGTTTATATAGATGGCGTTGTAGATATTGCCATGTTTATACCGATAGCGGTGTTGGTATTTCCACGTTTATACAGATAGCGATGTAGATATTTCCATGTTTATACAGCTCGCGGTGCAGGAATTCATATCTTTATACAGATGGCATTATAGATATTTCCTTATTCACACAGATGGCGGTGTAGATGTTTCCATGTTTATACAGATGGCGGAGTAGTTAGTTCCATGCTTATGGAGATGGCAGTGTAGATATTTTCATGTTTATAGAGATGGCGGTGTAGATATTTCCATGTTTATAGAGATAGCAGTGTAGATATTTACATGTTTATACAGATGGCTGTGTAGATATTTCCATGAGTATACAGATGGCACTGTAGATACTTCCATGTTTATACATATGACTGTACAGGTATTTCCATGTTTTTACAGATGGCAGTGCAGATATTTCCATGTTTATAGAGATAGCGGTGTAGATATTTCCATGTTTGTACAGATGGCGGTGTTGCTATTTCTGTCTACACACAGATGGCCGTGTAGATATTTCCATGTTTATACAGATGGCAGAGTAGATATTTCCATGGACATGCAGATTGCGGTGTAGATATTTCCATGTTTATAGAGATAGCGGTGTAGATATTTCCATGTTTTCATAGATGGTGGTGTAGATATTTCCGTGTTCATACACATGGCGGAGAAGATACTTCCATCTTTATGGAGATGGCAGTGTACATAATTTCATGTTTATAGAGATGGTGGTGTAGATATTTCCATATGTATAGAGATAGTGGTGTAGATATTTCCATCTTTCTTCAGATGGCAGTGTAGATAATTCCATGTTTATACAGATGGTGGTGTAGATATTTCCATACTTATACAGATGTCTGTGTAGATATTTCCATGTGTATACAGATGGTATTGTAGGTATTTCCATATTTATACAGATGGTGGTGTAGGTATTTCCATGTTTATTCAGATGACTGTGTAGGTATTTCCATGTTTTTACAGATAGCAGTGTAGATATTTCAATGTTTATACAGATGGCGCTGTAGATATTTCCATGTTTATACAGATCGCGGTGTAGATATTTCCATGTTTATACAGATAGCGGTGTAGATATTTCCATGTTTTTACAGATATCGGTGTAGATATTTCCATTTTTACACAGATTGCGGTGTAGATATTTCCATCTTTCTACAGATGGCATTGTAGATATTTCCATGTTTATACAGATGGCGGTAAAGATATTTCCATGTTTATATGGATGGTGGTGTAGATATTACCATGTTTTTAGAGATAGCGGTGTAGATATTACCATGCTTATACAGATTGTGGTGAAGATATTTCAATGTTTATATAGATCGAGGTGTAGATATTTCCATGTTTATACAGATCGCGGTGTAGATATTTCCATGTTTATACAGATAGCGGTGTAGATATTTCCATGTTTATACAGATAGCGGTGTAGATATTTCCATGTTTATTGAGATAGCGGTGTAGCTATTTCCATGTTTATAGACATTGTGGTGTAGATATTTCCATGTTTATATAGACGGTGTTGTAGATATTTCCATGTTTATACCGATAGCCGTGTTGGTATTTCCACGTTTATACAGATAGCGATGTAGATATTTCCATGTTTATACAGCTCGCGGTGCAGGTATTTATGTCTTTATACAGATGGCATTGTAGATATTTCCTTATTCACACAGATGGCGGTGAAGATGTTTCCATGTTTATACAGATGGCGGAGTAGTTAGTTCCATGTTTATGGAGATGGCAGTGTAGATATTTTCATGTTTATAGAGATGGCGGTGTAGATATTTCCATGTTTATAGAGATAGCAGTGTAGATATTTACATGTTTATACAGATGGCTGTGTAGATATTTCCATGTGTATACAGATGGCATTGTAGATACTTCCATGTTTATACAGATGACTGTACAGTTATTTCCATGTTTTTACAGATGGCAGTGCAGATATTTCCATGTTTATAGAGATAGCGGTGCAGATATTTCCATGTTTGTACAGATGGCGGTGTTGATATTTAAATCTATACACAGATGTCCGTGTAGATATTTCCATGTTTATTCAGATGGCAGCGTAGATATTTCCGTGGACATGCAGATGGCGGTGTAGATATTTCCATGTTTATACAGATAGCGTTGTAGATATTTCCATGTTTTCACAGATGGTGGTGTAGATATTTCAGTGTTTATACACATGGCGGAGTAGATACTTCCATCTTTATGGAGATGGCAGTGTAGATAATTTCATGTTTATAGAGATGGCGGTGTAGATATTACCATATGTATAGAGATAGCGGTGTAGATATTTCCATCTTTCTACAGATGGCAGTGTAGATAGTTCCATGTTTATACAGATGGTGGTGTAGATATTTCCATATTTATTCATATGTCTGTGTAGATATTTCCATGTGTATACAGACGGTATTGTAGGTATTTCCATGTTTATACAGATGGTGGTGTAGATATTTCCATGTTTTTACAGATAGCAGTGTAGATATTTCAATGTTTATAGAAATGGTGCTGTAGATATTTCCATGTTTATACAGACCGTGGTGTAGATATTTCCATGTTTATACAGATAGCGGTGTAGATATTTCCATTTTTTTACAGATATCGGTGTAGATATTTCCATTTTTACACAGATTGCGGTATAGATATTTCCATCTTTCTACAGATGGCATTGTAGATATTTCCATGTTTATACAGATTTCGGTGTAGATATTTCCATGTTTATATGGATGGTGGTGTAGATATTACCATGTTTTTACAGATAGCGGTGTAGATATTACCATGCTTATACAGATTGTGGTGAAGATATTTCCATGTTTATATAGATCGAGGTGTAGATATTTCCATGTTTATACAGATCGCAGTGTAGATATTTCCATTTTTATACAGATAGCGGTGTAGATATTTCCATGTTTATACAGATAGCGGTGTAGATATTTCCATGTTTATTGAGATAGCGGTGTAGGTATTTCCATGTTTATAGACATTGTGGTGTAGATATTTCCATCTTTCTACAGATGGCATTGTAGATATTTCCATGTTTATACAGATGGCGGTGTAGATATTTCCATGTTTACATGGATGGTGGTATAGATATTACCATGTTTTTACAGATAGCGGTGTAGATATTACCATGCTTATACAGATCGTGGTGAAGATATTTCCATGTTTATACAGATCGCGGTGTAGATATTTCCATGTTTATACAGATCGCGGTGTAGATATTTCCATGTTTACACACATAGCGGTGTAGATATTTCCATGTTTATACAGATAGCGGTGTAGATATTTCCATGTTTGTACAGATGGCGGTGTTGATATTTCCATGTATACACAGATGGCAGTGTAGATATTTCCATGTTTACACAGATGGCAGCGTAGATATTTCCATGGACATGCAGATGGCGGTGTAGATATTTCCATGTTTATACAGATAGCGGTGTAGATATTTCCATGTTTTCACAGATGGTGGTTTAGATATTTCCATATTTATACAGATGTCTGTGTAGATATTTCCATGTTTAAACAGATACAGGTGTAGATATTTCCATGTTTATACAGAACGCAGTGTAGATATTTCAATGTTTATAGACACAACAGTGTAGATATTTTCATGTTTGTACAGATGGCGGTGTTGATATTTCCATCTATACACAGATTGCCGTGTAGGTATTTCCATGTGTATACAGATGGCATTGAAGATATTTCCAAGTTTATACAGATGGTGGTGTAGATATTTCCAAGTTTACACAGATTACTGTATAGGTATTTCCATGTTTATGCAGATGGCAGTGTAGATATTTCCATGTTTATAGAGATAGCGGTGTAGATATTTCCATATTTACAGACAACGGTGTAGAAATTTCCATGTTTATACAGATAGCGGTGTAAATATTTCCATGTTTATACAGATCACGGTGTAGATATTTCCATGTTTATAGAGATAGCGGTGTAGATATTTCCATGTTTAAACAGATGGCGGTGTAGATATTTCCTTGTTTATACAAATAGCGGTGTAGTTATTTCCATGTTTATACAGAGAGCGGTGTAGATATTTCCATGTATATACAGATGGCTGTGTAGATATTTCCACGTTTATACAGATGGCTGTGTAGATATTTCCATGTTTATACAGATGACTTTTTAGGTATTTCCATGTTTATACAGATGGCGGTGTAGGTATGTCCATGTTTATAGAGATAGCTGTGTAGATATTTCCATGTGTATACAGATAGCGGTGTAGATATTTCCATGTTTATACAGATCGCGGTGTAGATATTTCCATGTTTATACAGACAGCAGTGGAGATATTTCCATGTTTGTTCACATATCGGTGTACATATTTCCATGTTTATAGAGACAGCGGTGTAGGTATTTCCATGTTTATACAGATAGCGGTGCAGATATTTCCGTGTTTATACAGATGCCTATGCAGATATTTCCATATTTATACAGAGGGCTGTGTAGATATTTCCATGTTTATACAGATGGCAGTGTAGATATTTCCATGTTCCTACACATGACTTTGTAATATTTCCATGTTTATTCAGATGACTGTGTAGATATTTCCATGTTTTTACCGATGGCAGTGTAAATATTTCAATGTTTATAGAGATGGCGCTGTAGATATTTCCATGTTTATACAGATCGCGGTGTAGATATTTCCATGTTTATACAGATAGCGGTGTAGATATTTCCATGTTTTTACAGATATTTGTGTAGATATTTCCATGTTTACAGAGATTGCGGTGTAGATATTTCCATCTTTCTACAGATCGCATTGTAGATATTTCCATGTTTATACAAATGGCGGTGTAGATATTTCCATGTTTATACAGACCGCAGTGTAGATATTTCCATGTTTATAGAGATAGCGGTGTAGATATTTCCATGTTTGTACAGATAGCGGTGTAGATATTTCCATGTTTATACAGAACGCGGTGTAAATATTTCCATGTTTATACAGAAAGCATTGCAGATATTTCCATGTTTGTACAGATGGCGGTGTTGATATTTCCATCTATACACAGATGACCGTGTAGATATTTCCATGTTTACACAGATAGCGGTGTAGTTGTTTCCATGTTTATATAGATAGCGGTGTAGGTATTTCCATGTATATACACATGGCTGTGTAGATATTTCCATGTTTATACAGATGGCGCTGTAGATATTTCCATGTTTATACAGATAACTTTGTATTTCCATGTTTATACAGATGGCGGTGTAAATATTTCGATGTTTATAGAGATAGCAGTGGAGATATTTCCATGTTTATACAGATAGCGTTGTAGATATTTCCATGTTTATACAGATCGCGGTGTTGATATTACCATGTTTATAGGGATAGCGGCACAAATATTTCCACATTTATACAGATAGCGGTGTAGTTATTATCATGTTTATACAGATAGCGGTGTAGATATTTCCATGTATAAACAGATGTCTGTGTATATATTTCCATGTTTAAACAGATGGCTGTGTAGATATTTCCATGTTTATACTGATGAGTTTGTAAGTATTTCCATGTTTATATAGAAGGCGGTGTAGATATTTCCATGTATATACAGATGGCTGTGTAGATATTTCCATGTTTATACAGATGGCTGTGTAGATATTTCCATGTTTATACAGATGACATTGTAGGTATTTCCATGTTTATACAGATGGCGGTGTAGCTATTTCCATGTTTATAGAGATAGCTGTGTAGATATTTCCATGTTTATACAGATAGCGGTTTAGATATTTCCGTGTTTATACAGATCGCGGTGTAGATATTTCCATGTTTATACAGATCGCGGTGTAGATATTTCCATGTTTAAACAGATCGCAGTGTAGATATTTCCATGTTTATACAGATAGCGGTGTAGATATTTCCATTTTTATACAGATAGCGCTGTAGATATTTCCATGTCTATACAGATGGCGGTGTAGATATTTCCATGTTTATAGAGATGGCGGTGTACATATTTCCATGTTTATAGAGATAGCGGTGTAGATATATCCATGTTCATAGAGATAGCAGTGAGGATATTTCCATGTTTATACAGATAGCGGTGTAGTTATTTCCATTTTTATAGAGATAGCTCTTTAGTTATTTCATATTTATACAGATAGCGGTGTAGATATTTCCTAGTTAATACAGATTGCGGTGTAGATATTTCCATGTTTATTCACATGACTGTGTAGATATTTCCATGTTTTTACAGACGGCAGTGTAGATATTTCAATGTTTATAGAGATGGGGCTGTAGATATTTCCATGTTTATACAGATAACGGTGGAGATATTTCCATGTTTATACAGACAGCACTGGAGATATTTCCATGTTTATACACATAGCGGTGTACATATTTCCATGTTTATAGAGACAGCGGTGTAGGTATTTCCATGTTTATACAGATAGCGGTGCAGATATTTCCTTGTTTATACAGATGCCTATGCAGATATTTCCATATTTATACAGAGGGCTGTGTAGATATTTCTATGTTTATACAGATGGCAGTGTAGATATTTCCATGTCCATACAGATAGCTGTGTAGATATTCCCATGTTTACACAGATGGAGGTGTAGTTAGTTCCATGTTTATGGAGATGGCAGTGTAGATATTTTCATGTTTATAGAGATGTCGGTGTAGATATTTCCATGTTTATAGAGATTGCCGTGTAGATATTTCCATGTTTATAGAGATAGCAGTGTAGGTATTTCCATGTGTATAGTGATAGTGGTGTAGTTATTTCCATGTAGATACAGATGGCTGTGTAGATATTTCCATATTTATACAGATGACGGTGTAGATAGTTCCATGTTTATGTAGATGGCAGTGTTGATGTTTTCATGTTTATAGAGATGGCGGTGTAGATATTTCCATGTTTATAGAGATAGTGGTGTAGATATTTCCATGTTTATAGAGAGAGCGGTGTAGGTATTTCCATGTAGATTCAGATGGCTGTGTAGATATTTCCATGTGTATACAGATGGCAATAAAAGTATTTCCATGTTTATACAGGTGGTGGTGTAGATATTTCCATGTCTATACAGACGACTGTGTAGATATTTTCCTGTTTTTGCAGACGGCGTTGTAGTTATTTCCATGTTTATAGAGACAGTGGTGTAGATATTTAAATGTTTATACTGATGGCGGTGTAGATATTTCCATGTTTATACAGATAGCGGTGTAAATATTTCCATGTTTACACAGATGGTGGTGTAGATAGTTCCACGTTTATGGAGATGGCGGTGTAGATATTTTCATGTTTATAGAGATGACGGTGTAGATATTTCCATGTTTATAGAGATTGCGGTGTAGATGTTTCCATTGTATAGAGAGAGCGGAGTAGATACTTCCTTGTTTATACTGATGGCTGTGTAGATATGTCCATGTTTATACAGATGGCGGTGTGGATATTTCCATGTTTATAGAGATAGCCGTGTAGATATTTCCATGTTTATAGAGGTAGCGGTGCAGATATTTCAATGTTTATAGAGATAGTGGTGTAGATATTTCCATGTTTACACAGATACCGGTGTAGATATTTCCATGTTTATATAGGTAGCGGTGTAGCTATTTCCATATTTATACAGATCTTGGTGTAGAAATTTCCATCTTTATACAGATAGCAGTGAAGATATTTCCATGTTTATACAGATAGCGGTTTAGATATTTCCATGTTTACACAGATGGCGGTGTAGATAGATCCAAGTTTATACAGATAGCGGTGTAGATAATTCGATGTTTATACAGATGGCGGTGTAGATATTTCTATGTTTATGAAGATAGCGGTGTAGGTATTTCCATGTTTATAGAGATAGCGGTGTAGATATTTCCATGTTTATACAGATGTCGGTGTAGGAATTTCCATGTTTATAAAGATAGCGGTGTAGGTATTTCCATGTTCATAGAGATAGCGGTGTAGATATTTCCAAGTTTATACAGATGGCTGTGTAGATATGTCCAGGTGTGTACAGATGGCAGAGTAGATATTTCCAAATTTATACAGATGGTGGTGTAGATACTTCCATGTTTATACAGATGACTTTGTAGCTATTTCCATGTTTTTACAGATGGCTGTGTAGATATTTCCATGTGTATACAGATGGCAGTGTAGATATTTCCATGTTTATACAGATGGAGGTGTAGATATTTCCATGTTTATATAGATGGCGGTGTAGATATTTCCTTTTTTATGTAGATGGCGGTGTAGATTTTCCCATGTTTATAGAGATGGCGGTGTATATATTTCCATGTTTATAGAGATAGCGATGTAGATATTTCCATGTTTATAGAGATAGCGGTGTAGGTATTTCCATGTTTATAGAGATAGCGGAGTAGATATCTCCATGTTTATACAGATAGCGTTGTAGATATTTCCATGTTTATACAGATTGCGGTGTAGTTATTTCCATGTTTATACAGCTCACGGTGTAGATATTTGCATCTTTATACCGATGGCAGTGTAGATATTTCCACATTTATACAGATGACGGTGTAGATAGTTCCATGTTTATGTGGATGGCAGTGTAGATGTTTTCATGTTTATAGAGATGGCGGTGTAGATATTTCCATGTTTATAGAGATATTGGAGTAGATATTTCCATGTTTATCGAGAGACCGGTGTAGTTATTTCCATGTTTATACAGATAACATTGTAAGTATTTCCATGTTTATACAGATGGCGGTGTAGATATTTCGATGTTTATAGAGATAGCAGTGGAGATATTTCCATGTTTATACACATAGCGGTGTAAATATTTCCATGTTTACACAGATGGTGGTGTAGATAGTTCCACGTTTATGGAGATGGTGGTATATTTTCATGTTTATAGAGATGGCGTAGTAGATTTTTCCATGTTTATATAGATTGCGGTGTAGATGTTTCCATAGTATAGAGATAGCGGAGTAGATGCTTCCATGTTTATACTGATGGCTGTGTAGAAATTTCCATGTTTATTCAGATGGCTGGGTGGATATTTCCAAGTTTATAGAGATAGCCGTGTAGATATTTCCATGTTTATAGAGGTAGCGGTGCAGATAATCCCATGTTTATAGAGATAGCGGTGTAGATATTTCCATGTTTATATAGATAGCTGTGCAGATATTTCCACGTTTATACAGATTACTGTGTGGTTATTTCCATATTTATATATGTGGCGGTGTAGATATTTCCATGTTTATACAGAGAGCAGTGTAGATATTTCCATGTTTATACAGGTAGCAGTGTAGATATTTCCATGTTTACACAGATAGCGGTTTAGATATTTCCATCTTTGCACAGATTGCGGTGTAGAAATTTCCATTTTTAAACAGACTGCGGTGTAGATATTTCCATGTTTATAGAGATAGCGGTGTAGACTTTTCCACATTTATACATATAGCGGTTTAGATATATCCATGGTTATACTCATGGCAATGTAGATATTTCCATGTTTACAGATAGCGGTCTTGGTATTTCCATGTTTCTACAGATAGCGGTGTAGATATTTCCATGTTTATACAGCTCGCGGTGTAGATATTTGCATGTTTACACAGATAGCAGTGTAGATATTTCCATCTTTGCACAGATTGTGGTGTAGATATTTAAATCTTTACAAAGATAGCGGTGTAGATATTTCCATCGTTGCACAGATTGTGCTGTAGATATTTCAATCTTTACACAGATAGTGGTGTAGATATTTCTATGTTTACACAGACAGCGGTGTAGATATTTCCATATTTACACAGATTGCGTTGTATATATTTGCATGTTTATACAGATACCGGTGTAGATATTTCCACGTTTATACAGATAGAGGTGTAGATATTTCCATGTTTATACAGATAGCGGTGTAGGTATTACCAAGTTTACACAGATAGCGGTGTAAATATGTCCGTATTTGCACAGATTGCGGTGTAGATATTTCCATCTTTACACAGATAGCGGTGTAGATGTTTCCATTGTTGCACAGATTGTGCTGTAGATATTTCAATCTTTACACTGATAGTGGTGTAGATATTTCCATGTTTACACAGACAGCGGTGTAGATATTTCCATGTTTTCACAGATAGCGGTGTAGATATTTCCATGTTTTTACAGATGGCTGTGTAGATATTTCCACGTTTAAGGAGATGGCGGTGTAGATATTTCCATGTTTGTACAGGTGACTCTGTACATATTTCCTTGTTTTCACAGATGGCAGTGTAGATATTTCCATGTTCATACAGATAGCGGTGTGGCTATTTCCATGTTTATAGAGATAGCGGTGTAGATATTTCCATGTTTATAGAGATGGCTGTGTAGATATTTCCACGTTTATACAGATGACAGTTTAGATATTTCCACGTTTATGCAGATGACTGTGTAGTTATTTCCATTTTTATACAGATGGCTGTTTAGATATTTCCATGTTTATAGAGATAGCCACGTAGATATCCCCATGTTTATACAGATAGCGGTGTAGGCATTTCCATGTTTATAGAGATAGCGGTGTAGATATTTCCATATTTATACAGATAGCGGTGTAGGTATTTCCTTGTTTATACAGATAGCGTTGTAGATATTTCCATGTTTTTACAGATAGCGGTGTAGATATTTCCATGTTTATACAGATAGCATTGTAGATATTTACATGTTTATACAGATCGTGTTGTAGATTTTACCATGTTATACAGATAGCGGTGTAGATATTTCCATGTTTATACAGTTAGCGGTGTAGATATTTCCATGTTTATACAGATCACGGTGTAGACATTTCCAAATTTCTACAGATAGCATTGTAGAGTTTTCCATTTTTACACAGATGTTGGTGTAGATATTTCCATGTTTATGGAGATGGCACTGTAGTTATTTTCATGTTTACAGAGATGGCGGTGTAGATATTTCCATGCTTATAGAGATGGCGGTGTAGATATTTCCATGTTTATAGAGATAGCGGTGGAGATATTTCCATGTGTATAGAGATGGCGGTGAAGATATTTCTATGTTTATACAGATAGCGGTGTAGGTATTTCCATGTGTATAGAGATAGCGGTGTAGATATTTCCATGTTTATAGAGATGGCTGTGTAGATATTTCCATGTTTATACAGATTGCACTGTAGGTATTTCCCTATTTATAGAGATGGCGGTGTAGATATTTCCATGTTTATACAGATGGCGGTGTAGATATTTCATTGTTTATGCAGATGGCGTTGTAGATATTTCCATGTTTATAGAGATGACCGTGTAGATATTTCTGTTTATATAGATAGCGGTGTAGATATCTGCATGTTTATACAGATCGCGGTGTAGATATTTCCATGTTTATAGAGATGGCGGTGTAAGTATTTCCATGTTTATAGAGATAGCGGTGTGGATATTTCCATGTTTATACACATAGCGGTGTAGATATTTCCATCTTTACAGATAGCGGTGTTCGTATTTCCATGTTTATACAGATAGCGGTGTAAATATTTCCATGTTGATACAGCTCGCGGTGTAGATATTTCCATCTTTATACAGATGAAATTGTAGATATTTCCATGTTTATTCTGATAGCGGTGTAGATATTTCCATGTTTATACAGATGGCGATGTAGATAGTTCCATGTTTATGGAAATGACGGTGTAGATATTTTCAATTTTACAGAAATGGCGGTGTAGATATTTCCATGTTTATAGAGATAGCGGTGTAGGTATTTCCATGTTTATTCAGATGGCGGTGTAGATATTTCCATGTTTATACAGGTAGCGGTGTGGCTATTTCCATGTTTATACAGATAGCGGTGTAATTATTTCCATGTTTATGGAGATGGCTGTGTATGTATTTCCATATTTATACAGATGACTGTGTAGGTATTTCCATGTTTATACAGATGGCGGTACAGATATTTCCATGTTTATAGAGATAGCCATGTAGATATTTCCCTGTTTATACGGATAGCGGTGTAAACATTTCCATGTTTATAGAGATAGCGGTGTAGATACTTCCATGTTTATAGAGATGGCTGTGTAGATGTTTCCACGTTTATACAGATGGCAGTATAGATATTTCCATGTTTATACAGATGGTGGTGTAGATATGTCCATGTTTATGCAGATGACTGTGAAGATATTTCCATGTTTTTACAGATGGCGGTTGAGATATTTCCATGTATATAGAGATAGCGGTGTAGATATATCCAAGTTTATACAGATAGCGGTGTAGGTATTTCCATGTGTATAAAGATAGTGATGTAGATATTTCCCTATTTATACAGATGGCGGTGTAGATATTTCCATGTTTATACAGATGGCAGTGTAGATATTTCCATGTTTATGCAGATGGCGGTGTAAGTATTTCCATGTTTATAGAGATAGCGATGTTGATATTTCCACGTTTATACACATAGCGGTGTAGATATTTCCATGTTTACAGATAGCGGTGTTGGTATGTCCATTTTTATAGAGATAGCGGTGTAGATATTTCCATGTTTATTCAGCTCGAGGTGTAGATATTTCCATGTTTATACAGATGACATTGTAGATATTTCCATGTTTATTCAGATAGCTGTGTAGATATTTCCATGTTTATACAGATGGCGATGTAGATATTTCCATGTTTATGGAAATGACGGTTTAGATATTTTCATGTTTACAGAGATTACGGTGTACATATTTCCATGTTCATAGAGATAGCGGTGTAGGAATTTCCGTGTGTATTCAGATGGCGGTGTAGATATTTCCATGTTTATACAGGTAGCGGTGTAGATATTTCCATGTTTATACAGATAGCTGTGTACATATTTCCATCTGTGTACAGATGGCAGTGTAGAAATTTCCAGGTTTATAGAGATGGTGGTGTAGAAGTTTCTATGTTTATTCAGATGACTGTGTAAAAATTTCCATGTTTATACAGATTGCGGTGTAGTTATTTCCATGTTTATGCAGAAAACGGTGTGGATATTTCCATGTTTGCAGAGATAGCGGTGTTGATATTTCCATCTTTGCACAGAATGCGGTGTAGATATTTCCATCTTTACACAGATAGCGGTGTAGATATTTCCAAGTTTACACAGAGAGCTGTGTAGATATTTCCATTTTTCAAAAGATAGCATTTTAGATATTTCCATGTTTACACAGATAGCGGTGGAGATATTTCCATGTTTAAACAGATGGTGGTGTAGATATTCCCATGTTTATACAGATAGCGGTGTAGATATTTCCATGTTTATGGAGATAGCGGTGTAGATATTTCCATGTTTATACAGATGGCTGTGTAGATATTTCCATGTATATACAGATGGCAGTGTAGAAATTTCCATGTTAATAGAAACGGTGGTGAAGATATTTCCATGTTTATACAGATGACTGTGTAGATATTTGCATGTTTATACATATAGCGGTGTAGATATTTCAATGTTTATATTGATGTCCGTGTAGATATTTCCATGTGTGCACAGATGGCAGTGTAGATATTTCCATGTTTATACAGATGACTGTGTAGATTTTCCAGGTTTTTACAGATGGCGGTTTAGATACTTCCATGTTTATACAGATGGCCGTGTGGATATTTCCATGCTTATACAGATGGCGGTGTTGATATTTACATGTTTATACAGATGGCGGTGTAGATATTTCCGTGTTTATACAGATGGCGATGTAGATATTTCGATGTTTATGCAGATGGCGGTGTAGATATTTCCATGTTTATAGAGATAGAGGTGTAGATATTTCCATATTTACACAGAAAGCGGTGTAGATATTTCCAAGTTTTTACAGGTGAGTGTGTAGATATTTCCAACTTTTTACAAAAGGCGGCGTAGATATTTCCATGTTTATAGAGATAGCGGTGTAGATATTTCCATGTTCATATAGATGGCCGTGTAGATATTTCCTTGTTTATGTAGATGGCTGTGTAGGTATTTCCATGTTTATGGAGATGGCAGAGTATATATTTCCATGTTTGTAGAGATAGCGGTGCTGATATTTCCATGTTTATAGAGATAGCGGTGTTGGAAATTCCCTGTTTATGGAGATAGTGGTGTAGATATTTCCATGTTTATACAGATAGCAGTGTAGATATTTCCATGTTTATACAGGTAGCAGTGTTGGTATTTCCATGTTTATACAGATAGCGGTGTAGATACTTCCTTGTTTATACAGTTCGTGGTGTAGATATTTACATCTTTATAAAGATGGAAGTGTAGATATTTCCATGTTTATACAGATGGCGATGTAGTTATTTCCATGTTTATACATTTAGCAGTGTAGATATTTCCATGTTTATTCAGACTACTCTGTAATTATATCCATGTTTTTACAGATGGCGGTGTAGATATTTCCATGTTTATACAGATAGCGGTTTAGGTATTTGCATGTTTATACAGATAACGGTGTAGGTATTTCCATGTTTATACAGATAGCAGTGTAGGTATTCCCATGTTCATACAGATCGTGGTGGATATATTTCCATGTTTATACAGATGGCGGTGTAGATATTTCCATGTTTATTCAGCTCACGTTGTTGATATTTCCATCGTTATTCAGATGGCCGTGTAGATATTTCCATGTTTATACAGATATCGGTATCGTTATTTCCATGTATACACAAATGGTGGTGTAGGTATTTCCATCTTTATGGAGATGGTGGTGTAGATATTTTCATGTTTATAGAGATGGCGGTGTAGATATTTCCATGTTTATAGAGATTGCGCTGTAGATATTTCCATGTTTATAGAGATAGCGGTGTAGGTATTTCCATGTGTATAGAGATAACGGTGTAGATGTTTCCATGTATATACTGATGGCTGTGTAGGTATTTCCATTTGTATACCGATGGCAGTGTAGATATTTCCATGTTTACAGAGATGGTGGTGTAGATATTTCCATGTTTATACAGATGACTGTGTAGACATTTCCAGGTTTATACAGATGGCGGTGTAGATATTTCCATGTTTATAGAGATAGCGGTGTAGATATTTCGAGGTTTATACAGATAGCGGTGTTGATATTTTCATGTTTATACAGATAGCGGAGGAGATATTTCCATTTTTATGCACATAGCGGTGGAGATATTTCCATGTTTATACAGATGGCGGTGTAGATATTTCCAAGTTTATAGAGATAGCAGTATAGATATTTCCACGTTTATACAGATTGCGGTGTAGGTATTTCCATGTTTATAGAGAAAGCGGTGTAGATATTTCCATGTTTACAGATGGCTGTGTAGATATTTCCATGTTCATAGAGATTGCTGTTTAGATATTTCCATGTTTATAAAGATGGTTGTGTAGATACTTCCAAGTTTATACAGATGGCATTGTAGATATTTCCATGTTTATACAGATAGTGGTGTAGATATTTCAACGTTTATACAGATGACTGTGTAGGTATTTCCATGTTTATACAGATGGTGGTGTAGACATTTCCATGTTTACAGACATAGCCATGTGGATATTTACATGTTTATACAGATAGCGGTGTAGATATTTTGATGTTTATAGAGATAGCGGTGTAGATATTTCAATGTTCATACAAATAACAGTGTACATATCTCCATGTTTATACAGATAACAGTGTAGATATTTCCATGTTTATACAGATAGCTGTGTAGATATTTCCATGTTTATACAGATAGCGGTGCAGATATTTCCATGTTTACAGAGATAGCGCTGTAGATATTTCCATATTTGCACAGATTGCCGTGTAGATATTTCCATCATTACACAGCTAGCAGCGTACGTATTTCCATGTTTAGACAGATAGCTGTGTAGATATTTCCATGTTTAAACAGATAGTGTTGTAGATATTTCCATGTTTATACAGATAGCGGTGTAGATATTTCCATGCTTATAACCACAGCGGTGTAGATATTTCCATGTTTATAAAAATAGCGGTGGAGATATTTCCATCTTTATACAGATAGCGATGTAGACATTTCCATGTTTAGACAGATAGCGGTGTAGGTATTTCCATGTTTATACAGATAGCGGTGTAGGTATTTCCATGTTTATACAGATAGCGTTGTAGATATTTCCATGTTTATACAGATTGTGGTGTAGATATTTCCATGTTTATACAGATAGTGGAGTAGATATTTCCATGTTTATAGAGATAGCCGTGTAGATATTTCCATGTTTACAGGGATAGCGGTGTATATATTTCCATATTTGCACAGACTGCGGTGTAGATATTCCCATCTTTACACAGATAGCGGTGTACATATATCCATGTTTACACACATAGCTGAGATATTTCCATGTTTATACAGATAGTGTTGTAGATATTTCCATGTTTATACAGTTAACGGTGTAGATATTTCCATGTTTATACAGATTGTGGTGTAGATATTTCCATGCTTATACAGATAGTGGAGTAGATATTTCCATGTTTATACAGATAGCCGTGTAGATATTTCCATGTTTACAGGGATACCGGTGTATATATTTCCATATTTGCACAGACTGCGGTGTAGATATTCCCATCTTTACACAGATAGCGGTGTACATATATCCATGTTTACACAGATAGCTGTGTAGATACTTCCATATTTACACAGACAGCGTGGTAGATTTTTCCATGTTTATACAGATAGCTGTGTAGATATTCCCATGTTTATAAAGATAGTGTTGTAGATATTTCCATGTTTATAGAGATAGCAGTGGAGATATTCCCATGTTTATAAAGATAGCGATGTAGATATTTTCATGTTTATACAGATAACGGTGTAGCTACATCCATGTTTATACAGATCGACGTGTAGGTATTTCCATTTTTAAACAGATAGCAGTGTAGATATTTCCATGTTTATACAGATAGCGGTGGAGATATTTCCATTTTTATACAGATAGCGGTGGAGAAATTTCCTTGTTTATACAGATGGCGGTGTAGATATTTCCAAGTTTATACAGATAGCGGTGCAGATATTTCCATGTTTATACAGATAGCGGTGTAGATATTCCCATGTATACAGATGGCGGTGTAGGTATTTGCATGTTTATATAGATAGCAGTGTAGATATTTCCATGTTTATACAGATGGCTGTGTACCTATATTCATGTGTATACAGATGGCAGTGTAGATATATCCATGTTTTACAAATGGAGGTGTAGATATTTCCATGTTTATACAGATGACTGTGTAAATATTTCCATGTTTTTATAGATGGCGGTGTAGATAATTCCATGTTTATACAGATAGCGGTGTGGCTATTTCCATGTTTATACAGATAGCAGTGTAGGTATTTCCATGTTTATACAGATAGCTTTGTAGGCATTTCCATGTTTATACAGATAGCGGTGTAGATATTTCCATGTTTATACAGATAGTGGTGTAGATATTTCCATGCCTATAAACATAGCGGTGTAGATATTACCATGTTTATAAAAATAGCGGTGGAGGCATTTCCATCTTTATAGAGATAGCGATGTAGATATTTCCAAGTTTATACAGACAGCGGTGTACGTATTTCCATGTTTATACAGATAGCGTTGTAGATATTTCCATGTTTATACAGATATCGGTGTAGATATTTCCATGTTTATACAGATAGCGTTGGAGATATTTCCATGTTTATACAGATAGCGTTGGAGATATTGCCAGGTTTATACAGATAGCGTTGGAGATATTTCCATGTTTATACAGATAGCGTTGGAGATATTGCCAGGTTTATACAGATAGCGTTGTAGATATTTCCATGTTTTTACAGTTAACGGTGTAGATATTTCCATGTTTATACAGATTGTGGTGTAGATATTTCCATGTTTATACAGATAGTGGAGTAAATATTTCCATGTTTATACAGATAGCGGTGTAGGTATTTCCATGTTTACAGGGATAGCGGTGTATATATTTCCATATTTGCACAGACTGCGGTGTAGATATTCCCATCTTTACACAGATAGCGGTGTACATATATCCATGTTTACACAGATAGCTGTGTAGACACTTCCATATTTACACAGAGAGAGTGGCAGATTTTTCCATGTTTATACAGATAGCTTTGTAGATATTTCCATGTTTATAAATATAGTGTTGTAGATATTTCCATGTTTATAGAGATAGCAGTGGAGATATTTCCATGTTTATACAGATAGCGATGTAGATATTTTCATGTTGATACAGGTAACGGTGTAGCTACATCCATGTTTATACACATCGACGTGTAGGTATTTCCATGTTTATACAGATAGCAGTGTAGATATTTCCATGTTTATACAGATAGCGGTGGAGATATTTCCATTTTTATACAGATAGCGGTGGAGAAATTTCCATGTTTATACAGATGGCGGTGTAGATATTTCCAAGTTTATACAGATAGCGGTGTAGATATTTCCATGTTTATACAGAAAGCGTTGTAGATATTTCCATGTATACAGATGGCGGTGTAGGTATTTGCATGTTTATAGAGATAGCTGTGTAGATATTTCCATGTATACACAGATAGTGTTGTAGATATTTCCATGTTTATACAGATAGCGGTGTAGATATTTCCATGCTTATAACAACAGCCGTGTAAGATATTTCCATGTTTATAAAAATAGCGGTGGAGATATTTCCATCTTTATACAGATAGCGATGTAGACATTTCCATGTTTAGACAGATAGCGGTGTAGGTATTTCCATGTTTATACAGATAGCGTTGTAGATATTTCCATGTTTATACAGATATCGGTGTAGGTATTTCCATGTTTATACAGATAGCGTTGTAGATATTTCCATGTTTATACAGATATCGGTGTACATATATCCATGTTTACACAGATAGCTGAGATATTTCCATGTTTATACAGATAGTGTTGTAGATATTTCCATGTTTATACAGTTAACGGTGTAGATATTTCCATGTTTATACAGATTGTGGTGTAGATATTTCCATGTTTATACAGATAGTGGAGTAGATATTTCCATGTTTATACAGATAGCCGTGTAGATATTTCCATGTTTACAGGGATAGCGGTGTATATATTTCCATATTTGCACAGACTGCGGTGTAGATATTCCCATCTTTACACAGATAGCGGTGTACATATATCCATGTTTACACAGATAGCTGTGTAGATACTTCCATATTTACACAGAGAGCGTGGTAGATTTTTCCATGTTTATACAGATAGCTGTGTAGATATTTCCATGTTTATAAAGATAGTGTTGTAGATATTTCCATGTTTATAGAGATAGCAGTGGAGATATTTCCATGTTTATACAGATAGCGATGTAGATATTTTCATGTATATACAGATAACGGTGTAGCTACATCCATGTTTATACAGATCGACGTGTAGGTATTTCCATGTTTATACAGATAGCAGTGTAGATATTTCCATGTTTATACAGATAGCGGTGGAGATATTTCCATTTTTATACAGACAGCGGTGGAGAAATTTCCATGTTTATACAGATGGCGGTGTAGATATTTCCAAGTTTATACAGATAGCGGTGTAGATATTTCCATGTTTATACAGAAAGCGTTGTAGATATTTCCATGTATACAGATGGCGGTGTAGGTATTTGCATGTTTATAGAGATAGCAGTGTAGATATTTCCATGTTTATACAGATGGCTGTGTACATATTTTCATGTGTATACAGATGGCAGTGTAGATATATCCGTATTTTACAACTGGAGGTGTAGATATTTCCATGTTTATACAGATGACTGTGTAAATATTTCCATGTTTTTATAGATGGCGGTGTAGATATTTCCACGTTTATACAGATAGCGTTGTAGATATTAGCATGTTTATAGAGATGGCTGTGTAGATATTTCCATGTTTATACAGATGGCAGTGTAGGTATTTCCATGTTTATGCACATAGTGGTGTAGATATTTCCATGTTTATGCAGATGACTGTGTAGTTATATCCATGTTGATACAGATGTCTGTGTAGATATTTTTATGTTCATAGAGATAGCCATGTAGATATTTCCATGTTTATACAGCAAGCTGTGTACACATTTCTATGTTTATAGAATTAGCCGTGTAGATATTTCCATATTTATACAGATAGCAGTGTAGATATTTCCATGTTTATACAGATAGCGGTGTAGATATTTCCATTTTTAAACAGATAGCGGTGAAGACAATTACATGTATATAGAGATAGCGTTGTAGATATTTCCATATTTATACAGATAGCGTTGTAGATATTTCCATGTATATACAGATAGCGGTGTCGATATTTCCATGTTTATACAGATTGAGGTGTAGGTATTTCCATGTTTATACAGATGGCATTGTAGATATTTCCATATTTATACAGATGGAGGTGTACATATTTCCATGTTTATACAGATGACTCTGTAGATATTTTCATGTTTTTATAGATGGCGGTGTAGATAATTCCATGTTTATACAGATAGCGGTGTGGCTATTTCCATGTTTATACAGATAGCAGTGTAGGTATTTCCATGTTTATACAGATAGCTTTGTAGACATTTCCATGTTTATACAGATAGCGGTGTAGATATTTCCATGTTTATACAGATGGCAGTGTAGATATTTCCATGTTTATACAGATAGGCGTGTAGATAATTGCATCTTTATACAGATGACTGTGTAGGTATTTCCATGTTTATACAGATGGCGGTGTAGATATTTCCAAGTTTACAGAGATAGCCATGTAGATATTTAGATGTTTATACAGATAGAGGTGTAGGCATTTCCATGTTTATAGAGATAGCGGTGTAGATATTTCAATATTTATACAGATAGCCGTGTAGATATTTCCATGTTTATAAATATAGCAGTGTAGATATTTCCATGTTTATACAGATGGCTGTGTAGATATTTCCATGTGTATACAGATGGCAGTGTAGATAGCTCCATGTCTATACACCTGGAGGTGTAGATTTTTCCATGTTCATAAAGATGACTGTGTAGATATTTCCATGTGTATACAGATGGCAGTGTAGATAGCTCCATGTCTATACACCTGGAGGTGTAGATTTTTCCATGTTTATAAAGATGACTGTGTAGATATTTCCATGTTTATACTGATAATGGTGTAGATATTTCCAAGTTTACAGAGATAGCGGTGTAGATATTTTCATATTTGCACAGATTGCGGTCTAGATATTTCCATCTTTACACAGATAGCGATGTACATTATTCCATGTTTACCCAGATATCTGTGTAGACATTTCCATGTTTACACAGATATTGTTGTAGATATTTCCTTGTATATACAGATAGCGGTGTAGGTACTTCCATGATTATACAGATAGCGGTGGAGATAATTCCATATTTTTACAGATACTGGTGGAGATATTTCCATGTTTATACAGATGGAGGTATAGACATTTCCTTGTTTATACAGATGACTGTGTAGAAATTTTCATGTTTTTGCAGATGGCTGTGTAGATATTTCCATGTTCATACAGATAGCGGTGTGGCTATTTCCATGTTTATACTGATAGCATTGTAGATATTTCGATGTTTATAGAGATGGCTCTGTAGATATTTCCATGTTTATACAGACGGCAGTGTAGATATTTCCATGTTTATACAGATAGTGGTGTAGATATTTACATGTTTATACAGATAGCGGTGTAGGTATTTCCATGTTTATACAGCTGGCTTTGTAGGTATTTCCATGTTTATAGTGATAGTCATGTAGATATTTCCATGTTTATACAGATAGCGGTGTAGACAATTCCATGTTTATAGATACAGTGGTGTAGATATTTCCATATTTATACAGACAGCAGTGAAGATATTTCCATGTTTATAGAGACCGTGGTGTAGATATTTCCATATATATACAGATAGCGGTGTAGATATTTCCATGTTTATACAGACAGCGGTTTAGATATTTCCATGTTTACAGAGAGAGCGGTGTAGATTTTTCGATATTTGCACAGATTGCGCTGTAGATATTTCCATCTTTACACAGATAGCTGTGTACATATTTCCATGTTTACACAGATAGTGGTGTATTTATTTCCATGTTAACACCGATTGTGTTGTAGATATTTCCATGTTTATACAGATAGCGGTGTAGATATTTCCATGTTTATACAGATCGTGGTGTGGATATTTCCATGTCTATACAGACAGCAGTGTAGACATTTTCATGTTTTTAGAGATAGCAGTGTAGATATTTCCATGTTTACAGAGATAGCGGTGTAGATATTTCCATCTTTGCACAGATTGCGGTGTAGATATTTCCATCTTTATACTGATAGCGGTGTACATATTTCCATGTTTACACAGATAGTGGTGTAGATATTTCCATGTTTACACAGATAGTGTTGTAGATATTTCCATGGTTATACAGATAGCAGTGTCGATATATCTATGTTTATAAAGATAGCGGTGTAGATGTTTCCATCTTTATACAGATAGTGGGGTAGATAATTCCATATTTATACAGATGGTGGTGTAGGTATTTCCATATTTGTAGAGATAGCGGTGTAGATATTTCCGTGTTCATACAGACGGCAGTGTACATATTTCCTTGTGTATACAGATGGCAGTGTAGATATTTCCATGTTTATACAGATGGAGGTGTAGGTATGTCCATGTTTATACAGATGACAGTGTAGATATTTCCATGTTTTTACAGATGATGGTTTAGATATTTCCATGTTAATACAGATAGCGGTGTAGATACTTCCATGTTTATACAGATAGCGGTGTAGATATTTCCATGTTTACAGAGATAGCGGTGTAGATATTTTCATATTTGCACAGATTGCGGTCTAGATATTTCCATCTTTCAGAGTTAGCGATGTACTTTATTCCAAGTTTACACAGAAAACTCTGTAGACATTTCCATGTTTACACAGATATTTTTGTAGATATTTCCATGTTTACAAATAGCGGTGTAGGTACTTCCATGTTTATACGGATAGCGGTGGAGATATTTCCATGTTTTTACAGATACTGGTGGAGATATTTCCATGTTTATACAGATAGCGATATAGACATTTCCATGTTTATACAGATGACTGTGAGGAAATTTTCATGTTTTTACAGATGGCGGTGTAGATATTTCCATGTTTATATAGATAGCGGTGTGGCTATTTCCAAGTTTATACAGATAGCAATGTAGATATTTCGATGTTTATAGAGATGGCTCTGTAGATATTTCCATCTATATACAGATGGCAGTGTAGATATTTCCATGTTTATACAGATAGTCGTGTAGATATTTCCATGTTTATACAGATAGCGGTGTAGGTATTTCCATGTATATACAGATGGCGTTGTAGGTATTTCCATGTTTATAGAGATAGCCATGTAGATATTTCCATGTTTATACAGATAGCGGTGTAGACATTTCCATGTTTATAGAGAGAGTGGTGTAGATATTTCCATATTTATACAAACAGCAGTGTAGATATTTCCATGGTTATGGAGATCGTGGTGTAGATATTTCCATATTTATGCAGAAAGCGGTGTAGATATTTCCATGTTTACACAGATCGTGGTGTAGATATTTCCATGTTTATACAGACAGCAATGTAGATATTTTCATGTTTATAGAGATAGCAGTGTAGATATTTCCATGTTTACAGAGATAGCGGTGTAGATATTTCCATGTTTGCACAGATTGCGGTGCAGATATTTCTGTCTTTACACAAATAGCGGTGTAGATATTTCCTTGTTTACACAGATAGCTGTGTAGACATTTCCATGTTTACACAGATAGTCCTGTAGATATTTCCATGTTTATACTGATAGCGGTGTAGATATTTCCATGACTATACAGATAGCTGTGTAGATGTTTCCATGTTTATACAGATGACTGTGTAGGTATTTCCATGTTTATACAGATTGCGGTGTAGATATTTCCATGTATTTACAGATGGCAGTGTAGATATTTCCATGTTCATACAGATGGCAGGGTTGATATTTCCACGTTTGTGCAGATAATGGTGTAGATATTTCCAAGTTTATACAGATATTGGTGTAAAATATTTCCATGTTTATTCAGATGGCGGTGTAGATACTTCCATTTTTATACTGGTATCGGTGTAATTTCCATGTTTATACTGATAGCGGTGTAGATATTTCCATGTTTTTAGAGATGGCGGTGTAGATATTTCCATGTTTATGCAGATAGCGGTGTGGCTACTTCCATGATTATAGGGATCGTGGTGTAGATATTTCCATATTTGTACAGATAACGGTGTAGATATTTCCATGTTTATAGAGATAGCGGTGTAGATATTTCCATCTTTGCACAGAAAGCGGTGTAGATATTTCCATCTTTACCCAGATAGCGGTGTACATATTTCCATTTTTCCACAGATAGCGGTGCAGATATTTCCATGTTAAGACAGATAGTGTTGTAGATATTTCCATGTTTATATAGATTGCGGTATAGTTATTTCCCTGTTTATAAAGATTGCGGTGCAGATATTTCCATGTTTATACAGATAGCGGTGGAGATATTTCCATGTTTATACAGATAGCGATGTAGATATTTCCATGTTTATACAGATAGCGGTGGATATATTTCCATGTTTATACAGATGGTGGTGTACATATTTCCATGTTTATAGAGATAGCCATGTAGATATTTCCATGTTTATACAGATAGTGGTGTAGACATTTCCATGTTCATAGAGATAGCAGTGTATATATTTCCATATTTATACAGATAGTGGTGTATATATTTCCATGTTCATACAGATAGCGATGCAGATATTTCCAGGTTTATACAGATAGCGGTGTAGATATTTCCATGTTTATACAGATAGTGGGGTAGATATTTCCATGTTTATACAGGTAGCGGTGTTCATATTTCCATGAGTATGCAGAATGCGGTGGAGATATTTCCTTGTTTATACAGATAGCGGTGGAGATATTTCTATGTTTATACAGATGGCGGTGTAGTTATTTCCAAGTTTATACAAATCGTGGTGTAGATATTTCCATGTTTATTCAGATAGCGGTGTAGATATTTCCATGTTTATGATGATAGCGGTGTAGGTATTTCCATGTTTATACTGATAGCGGTTTAGATATTTCCAGGTTTATACACATTGCGGTGTAGGTATTTCCATGTTTATAGAGATAGCGGTTTAGATATTTCAATGTTTATACAGATGACGGTGTAGGTATTTCCATGTTTATACAGATGGCGGTGTAGATATTTCCATGTTCATACAGATAGCGTGGTAGATATTTCCATGTTTATAAAGATAGCCGTGTAGATATTTCCATGTTTATACAGATAGCGGTGGAGCTATTTCCATGTTTATATAGATAGCGGTGTAGATATTTCCATGTTTATACAGATAGCGTTGTAGATACTTCCATGTTTATACTGATAGCGGTGTAGATATTTCCATGTTTATGCAGATAGCGGTGTGGCTATTTCCAAGTTTACAGAGATAGCGGTGTAGATATTTTCATATTTGCACAGTTTGCGGTCTAGATATTTCCATCTTTACACAAATAGCGATGTACATTATTCGATGTTTACACAGATATCTGTGTAGACATTTCCATGTTTACACAGATATCTGTGTAGACGTTTCCATGTTTACACAGATATTGTTGTAGATATTTCCATGTTTATACAGATAGCGGTGTAGGTACTTCCATGTTTATACAGATAGCGATGGAGATATTTCCATGTTTTTACAGATACTGGTGGAGATATTTCCATGTTTATACAGATGGAGGTATAGACATTTCCATGTTTATACAGATGACTGTGTAGAAATTTTCATGTTTTTTTCAGACGGCTGTGTAGATATTTCCATGTTTATATAGATAGCTGTATGGCTATTTCCATGTTTATACAGATAGCAATGTAGATATTTCGATGTTTATAGAGATGGCTCTGTAGATATTTTCATCTTTATACAGATGGCAGTGTAGATATTTGCATGTTTATACAGATAGCGGTGTAGATATTTCCATGTTTATACAGACAGCGGTTTAGATATTTCCATGTTTACAGAGAGAGCGGTGTAGATTTTTCAATATTTGCACAGATTGCGCTGTAGATATTTCCATCTTTACACAGATAGCTGTGTACATATTTCCATGTTTACACAGATAGCGGTGTATTTATTTCCATGTTAACACAGATAGTGTTGTAGATATTTCCATGTTTATACAGATAGCGGTGTAGATATTTCCATGTTTATACAGATCGTGGTGTAGATATTTCCATGTTTATAAAGATAGCGGTGAACATATTTCCATGAGTATGCAGATAGCGGTGGAGATATTTCCATGTTTATACAGATAGCGGTGGAGATATTTCCATGTTTATACAGATAGCGGTGTAGATATTTCCAAGTTTATACAAATCGTGGTGTAGATATTTCCATGTTTATTCAGATAGCGGTTTAGATATTTCCATATTTACACCGATAGCGGTGTAGGTATTTCCATGTTTATAGAGATAGCGGTGTAGATAATTCCATGTTTATACAGATGACTGTGTAAATATTTCCATGTGTATACGGACGGCAGTGTAGATATTTCCATGTGTATACAGATGGAAGTGTAGATATTTCCATGTTTATACAGATGACTGTGAAGATATTTCCATGTTTTTAGAGATGGTGGTGTAGGTATTTCCATGTTTATAGATATTGCTGTGTAGATATTTCCATGTTTATACAGATGGCAGTGTAGATATTTCCATGTTTATACAGATGGCTGTGTATGTATTTCCATGTTTATTCAGTTGGTGGTGTGGATATTTCCATGTTTGTAGAGATAGCCATGTAGATATTTCAATGTTTATACAGATAGCGGTGTAGACATTTCCATGTTCATAGAGATAGCAGTGTATATATTTCCATATTTATACAGATAGTGGTGTATATATTTCCATGTTTATAGAGGTAGCGGTGGAGATATTTCCATGTTTATACAGATAGCGGTGTAGATATTTCCATGTTTACACAGATGGTGGTGTAGATATTTCCATGTTTACAGAGATAGCGTTGTAGATATTTCCATGTTTATACAGGTAGAGGTGTACATATTTCCATGTTTATACAGATAATGGTGTAGATGTTTCCACGTTCATACAGATACCAGTGGAGATATTTCCATGTTTATACCGATAGCGGTGTATATATTTCCATGTTTATAGACATAGCGGTGAAGATAATTCCATATTTATACAGATAGCAGTGTGGAGATTTCCACGTTTATTCAGATGACGGTGTTGATATTTCCATGTTTCTACAGATGGCGGTGTAGATATAACCATGCTTATACTGATAGCGGTGTAGATATTTCCATGGTTATACAGATAGCGGTGTAGATATTTCCATGTTTATACAGATAGCGTTGTAGATATTTACATATTTACAGATCGTGGTGTCGATATTTCCATGTTTATACAGATAGCGTTGTAAATATTTCCTTGTTTATACAGATACTGTTGCAGATATTTCCATGTTTATACAGATAGCGTTGTAGATATTTCTATGTTTATAAAGATAGCCGTGTAGATATTTCCATGTTTGTACAGATAGCTGTGGAGATATTTCCATGTTTATACAGATAGCGGTTTAGATATTTCCATGTTTATAAAGATAGCGGTGTAGACATTTTCATGTTGATAGAGATAGCGGTGTAAATATTTCCCTATTTATACAGATAGCTCTGTAGATATTTCCATGTTTATACAGATAGAGGTGTAGACATTTCCATGTTTATGCGGATGTCGGTGTAGATATTTGCATCTTTCTACAGATGGCAGTGTAGATATTTCTATCTTTATAGAGATGGCAGTGTTGATAATTCCATGTTTATACAGAAGGCGGTGAAGTTATTTCCATGTTTATGCTGATGGCGGTGTAGATATTTAAATGTTCATAGTGATGGCGGTGTAGATATTTCAAGGTTTGTAGAGATAGCGTTGTAGATAATTCTATGTTTATAGAGATGGCGGTGTAGGTATTTCCATGTATATAGAGATAGTGGTGTAGATATTTCCATGTTTATACTCAAAGAGCTGTAGATATTTCCATGTTTATACAGATAGTGGTGTTGGTATTTCCATGTTTATACAGATAGCGGTGTAGAAATTTCCATGTTTCCACAGATGGCAGTGTAGATTGTTCCATGTTTATGGAGATGGCTGTGTAGATATTTTCATGTTTATAGAGATGGTGGTGTAGATATTTCCATGTTTATAGAGATTGCAGTGTAGATATTTCCATGTTTATAGAGATTGCGGTGTAGATGTTTCCATGTTTACACAGATAGCGGTGGGGATATTTCCATGTTTATACAGATGGTGGTGTAGATATTTCCATGTTTATTCAGATGTCGGTGTAGATATTTCCATGTTTATACAGATGGTGGTGTAGATATTTCTATGTTTATACTGATTGTGTTGTAGATATTTCCACGTTTATACAGATAGTGGTGTAGATATTTCCATGTTTATAGAGATAGCGGTTGAGTTATCTCCATGTTTACAGAGATAGCGGTGTAGATATTTCCACATTTGCACAGATTGCGGTGTAGATATTTCCATCTTTAAACAGATAGCGGTGTACATATTTCCGTGTTTACACAGATAGCTGTGTAGATATTTCCATGTTTACACAGATAGTGTTGTAGATATTTCCATGTTTATACAGACAGCGTTTTAGATATTTCCATGTTTATACAGATAGCAGTGGAGATCTTTCCATGTTTTTACAGATGGCCATGGAGATATTTCCATCTTTATACAGATGGCGGTGTAGATATTTCCAATTTTATACAGATAGCAGTGTAGATATTTCCATGTTTATACAGATAGCGGTGTAGATATTTGCATGTTCATACAGGTAGATGTGTAGATATTTCCATGTTTATACAGATCGCGGTGTAGATATTTCCATGTTTATGCAGATGGCTGTGTAGATATTTCCATGTTTATAGAGATGGTGGTGTAGATTTTTCTATGTATATAGAGATAGCGGTGTAGATATTTCCATATTTATAGAGATGGTGGTGTAGGTATTTCCATGTTTATAGAGATAGTGGTGTAGATATTTCCGTGTTTATTCAGATAGCGGTGTAGATATTTCCATGTTAATAAAGATATTTGTGTTGATGTTTCCATGTTTATACACATAGCTGTGTAGATATTTCCATGTTTATACAGCTCGCGGTGTAGATATTTCCATCTTTATATAGATGGCAGTGTAGTAATTTCCATGTTTATGCAGATAGTGGTGTAGATATTTCCATTTTTATACAGATAGCGGTGTAGTTATTTCCCTGTTTCTACAGATGGTGGTGTAGTTATTTCCATGATTATAGAGATAGCAGTGTAGATATTTCCATGTATATACAGATAGCGGTGAAGATATTCCCATGTTTATAGAGATAGCGTTGTATATATTTCCATCTTTGCACAGATAGCGGTGTAGATATTTCCATGTTTACACAGGTAGCGTTGTAGACATTTCCATGTTTAAACAGATAGCGGTGTAGATAATTACATGTTTATAGATATAGCTGTGTAGATGTTTCAATGTTTATACAGATAGCGGTGGAGTTATTTCCTTGTTTATACAGATAGCGGTGAAGGAATTTCCATGTATATAGAGATAACGGTGTAGATATTTCCATGTTTATACACATGGCAGTGTAGATATTTCCATGTTTATACAGATAGTGGTGAAGCTATTTCCATGTTTATACAGATAACAGTGTAGATATTTCCATGTTTATAGAGATGGCTGTGTTGATTTTTCCATGTTTACACAGATATTGTTGTAGACATTCCCATGTTATACAGATAGCGGTGTAGATATTTCCATGTTTGTAAACATAGCGGTGTAGATATTTCCATGGTTATACAGATAGTGGTGTAGATATTTCCATGTTGATACAGATGACTGTGTAGGTATTTCCATGTTTATACAGATGTCGGTGTAGATATTTTCATGTTTATAGGGATGCCGGTGTAGATATTTACATGTTTATAAAGACAGCGGTGTAGAGATTTCGATGTTTATAGAGATAGCGATGTTGATATTTCCATGTTTACAGAGATAGCAGTGTAGATATTTCCATCTTTGTACAGATTTCGGTGTAGATATTTCCATCTTTACACAGATATCGGTGTAGATATTTCCAAGTTTACACAGATAGCTGTGTAGATATTTCCATGTTTACACTAATAGTTTTGTAGATATTTCCATGTTTATAGAGATAGCGGAGTAGTTATTTCCATGTTTATACAGACAGTGGTATAGATAATTCCATGTTTATACAGATAGCGGTGTTCACGTTTCCATGTTTATACAGACACTGGTGGAGATATTTCCTTGTTTATACAGATCGTGGTGTAGATATTTCCATGTTTATACAGATAGCGGTGTAGATATTTCCATATTTATACAGGTAGCGGTGTAGATATTTCCATGTTTATACAGATCGTGGTGTAGATATTTCCATCTTTGCACAGGTGGCAGTGTAGATATTTCCATGTTTATATAAATGGTGGTGTACATATTTCCATGTTTATACAGATAGCGGTGTAGATATTTCCATGTTCATGAGAATGGCGTTGTAGATATTCCCTTGTTTATAGAGATGGCGGTGTAGATATTTCTATGCTTACAGATAAAGCCGTGTAGATATTTCCATGTGTATAGAGATGGCGGTGTAGGTATTTCCATGTTTACAGAGATAGTGGTGAAGGTATTTCCATGTTCATACAGATAGCGGTGTAGATATTTCCATGTTTATACAGATAGCGGTGTTGGTATTTCCATGTTTATACAGATAGCGGTGTAGATACTTCCAAGTTTATACAGATAGCGGTGTAGATATTTCCATGTTTACAGAGATAGCAGTGTAGATATTTCCATCTTTGCAAAGATTACGGTCTAGTTATTTCCATCTTTACACAGATAGCGGTGTAGATACTTCCAAGTTTACACCGATAGCTCTGTAGATATTTCCATTTTTACACAGATAGCATTGTAGTTATTTCCATGTTTATACAGATAGCGGTGTAGATATTTCCATGTTTATACAGATAGCGGTGTTGGTATTTCCATGTTTATACAGATAGCGGTGTAGATATTTCCATGTATATACAGCTCCCGTTGTAGATATTTCCATCTTTATACAGATGGCAGTGTAGCTATCTCCACGTTTATACAGATAGTGGTGTAGATAATTCCATGTTTATACAGATGGTGGTGTAGATAGTTCCATGTTATTGGAGATACCGGTGTACATATTTGCATGTTTATAGAGATGGTGTTGTAGATATTTCCATGTTTATTGAGATTGCGGTGTAGATATTTCCATGTTTATAGAGATAGCCGTGTTGATTTCTCCATGTTTATAGAGATAGCTGTGTGGATATTTCCATGTTTATATAGATAGGGGTGTAGATATTTCCATGTTTATAGAGATGACGGTGTATATAATTCCATGTTTATACAGACCACGGTGTTGATATTACCACGTTTATAGGGATAGCGGTGCAAATATTTTCACATTTATACAGATAGCGGTTTAGTTATTAGCATGTTTATACACATAGCGGTGTAGATATTTCCATGTATAAACAGATGTCTGTGTATATATTTCCATGTTTAAACAGATGGTGGTGTAGATATTTCCTTGTTTATAAAAATAGATGTGTAGTTATTTCCATGTTTATACAGATAGCGGTGTAGATATTTCCATCTTTCTACAGATGGCAGTGTAGATATTTCCATATTTAAACAGATTTCTGTGTAGATATTTCCATGTGTATACAGATGGTATTGTAGGTATTTCCATGTTTATACAGATGGTGGTGTAGATATTTCCATGTTTATTCAGATGACTGTGAAGATATTTCCATGTTTTTACAGATGGCAGTGTAGATATTTCAATGTTTATAGAGATGGCGCTGTAGATATTTCCATGTTTATACAGATAACGGTGGAGATATTTCCATGTTTATACAGACAGCAGTGGAGATATTTCCATGTTTATACACATAGCGGTGTACATATTTCCATGTTTATAGAGACAGCGGTGTAGGTATTTCCAAGTTTATACAGATAGCGCTGCAGATATTTCCATGTTTAAACAGATGCCTATGCAGATATTTCCATATTTATACAGAGAGCTCTGTACATATATCCATTTTTATACAGATAACGTTGTAGATATTTCCATCTTTATACAAATGGTGGTGTAGATATTTCCATGTTCCTACACATGACTGTGTAGTTATTTCCATTTTTATACAGATGGCGGTGTAGATATTTCCAAATTTATAGAGATAGCAGTGTAGATATTTCCAGGTTTATACAGATAGCGGTGTAAATATTTCCATGTTCATATCGACTGCAGTGTAGGTATTTCTATGTTTATACAGATAGCGGTGTAGATATTTCCATGTTTGTACAGATGGCGGTGTTCATATTTCCATCTTTACGCAGATTGCCGTGCAGATATTTCCACCTTTATACAGATGGCGTTGTAGATATTTCCATGGATATGCAGATGGCGGTGTGGATATTTCCATGTTTATAGAGATAGCGGTGTAGATATTTCCATGTTTATATAGATGGCGTTGTAGATATTTCCATGTTTATACCGATAGCGGTGTTGGTATTTCCTCGTTTTTACAGATAGCTATGTAGATATTTCCATGTTTATAGAGCTCGCGGTGCAGATATTTATATCTTTATACAGATGGCATTGTAGATATTTCCTTATTCACACAGATGGCGGTGTAGATGTTTCCATGTTTATACAGATGGCGGAGTAGTTACTTCCATGTTCATGGAGATGGCAGTGTAGATATTTTCATGTTTATACAGATGGCGGTGTACATATTTCCATGTTTATAGAGATAGCAGTGTAGATATTTACATGTTTATACAGATGGCTGTGTAGATATTTCCATGTGTCTACAGATGGCATTGTAGATATATCCATGTTTATACGGATGACTGTATAGGTATTTCCATGTTTTTACAGATGGCAGTGCAGATAATCCCATGTTTATAGAGATAGTGGTGTAGATATTTTCATGTTTATACAGATTGCGGTGGAGATATGTCCATGTTTATACAGATAGCAATGGAGATATTTCCACGTTAATTCACATAGCGGGGTAGATATTTCCATGTATATACAGATAGCGGTGTAGATATTTCCAAGTTTGTACAGATGGCGGTGTTGATATTTCCATCTATACACTGATGGCCGTGTAGATATTTCCTTGTTTATACAGATGGCGGTGTAGATATTTCCATGGACATGCAGATGGTGGTTTAGTTATTTCCATGTTTATACAGATAGCGGTGTAGATATTTCCATGTTTACACAGATGGTGGTGTAGATATTTCCGTGTTTATACACATGGTGGAGGAGGTACTTCCATCTTTATGGAGATGGCAGTGTAGATATTTTCATGTTTTTAGAGATGGCGGTGTAGATATTTCCATATTTATAGAGATAGCGGTGTAGATATTTATATCTTTCTACAGATGGCAGTGTAGATATTTCCATGTTTATACAGATAGCGGTGCATATATTTCCATGTTTATACAGATGCCTATGCAGATATTTCCATATATATACAGAGGGCTGTGTAGATATTTCTATGTTTCTACAGATGGCAGTGTAGATATTTCCATGTTCCTACACATGATTGTGTAGGTATTTCCATGTTTATACAGATAGCGGTGCATATATTTCCATGTTTATACAGATTGTGGTGTAAATATTTCCATGTTTATACAGATACCAGTGTAGATATTTCCATGTTTATACAGACCGCAGTGTAGATATTTCCATGTTTTTAGAGATAGCAGTGTAGATATTTCCAGGTTTGTACATATGGCGGTGTTGATGTTTCCATGTATACACAGATTACCGTGTAGGTATTTCCATGTGTATACACATGGCATTGTAGATATTTTCATGTTTATAGAGATGGTGTTGTAGATATTTCCATGTTTGCACAGATGACTGTACAGGTATTTCCAAGTTTATACAGGTGGCGGTGTGGATATTTCCATGTTTATACAGATAGCGGTGTAGATATTTCCATATTTATACAGATAACGGTGTAGAAATTTCCATGTTTATACAGGTATCGGTGTAAATATTTCCATGTTTATACAGATCACGGTGTAGATATTTCCATGTTTATAGAGATAGCGGTGTATATATTTCCATGTTTATATAGATAGCGGTGTAGATATTTCCATGTTTATACAGACCGCGGTGTAGATATTTCCATGGTTATACAGATAGCGGTGCAGATATTTCCATATTTGTACAGATGGCGATGTTGATATTTCCATCTATACACAGATGACCGTGTAGATATTTCCATGTTCATACAGATGGCGGCGCAGATATTTCTATGGATATGTAGATGGCGGTGTATATATTTCCATGTATATACAGATAGCGGTGTAGTTATTTCCATGATTATATAGAGAGCGGTGTAGATATTTCCATGTATGTACACATGGCTGTGTAGATATTTCCATGTTTACACAGATGGCGGTGTAGGTATTTCCATGTTTATACAGATAACTTTCTAAGTATTTCCATGTTTATACAGATGGCGGTGTAGATATTTCGATGTTTATAGAGATAGCAGTGGAGATATTTCCATGTTTATACAAATAGCGGTGTAGATATTTCCATGTTTATACTGATCACGGTGTAGATATTTCCATGTTTATAGAGATGGCGGTGTAGATATTTCCATGTTTATAGAGATAGCCGTGTTGATTTCTCCATGTTTATAGAGATAGCTGTGTGGATATTTCCATGTTTATATAGATAGGGGTGTAGATATTTCCATGTTTATAGAGATGACGGTGTATATAATTCCATGTTTATACAGACCACGGTGTTGATATTACCACGTTTATAGGGATAGCGGTGCAAATATTTTCACATTCATACAGATAGCGGTGTAGTTATTAGCATGTTTATACACATAGCGGTGTAGATATTTCCATGTATAAACAGATGTCTGTGTATATATTTCCATGTTTAAACAGATGGTGGTGTAGATATTTCCTTGTTTATAAAAATAGATGTGTAGTTATTACCATGTTTATACAGATAGCGGTGTAGATATTTCCATGTATATACAGATGGCTGTATAGATATTTCCATGTTTATACAGATGGCTGTGTAGACATTTCCATGTTTATACAGATGACTTTGTAGGTATTTCCATGTTTATACAGATGGCGGTGTAGGTATTTCCATGTTTATAGAGATAGCTGTGTAGTCATTTCCATGTTTATACAGATAGCGGTGTAGATATTTCCATGTTTATACAGATCGCGGTGTAGTTATTTCCATGTTTATACAGACAGCAGTGGAGATATTTCCATGTTTATACACATAGCGGTGTACATATTTCCAGGTTTATAGAGACAGCGGTGTAGGTATTTCTATGTTTATACAGATAGAGGTGCAGATATTTCCATGTTTATACAGATGCCTATGCAGATAATTTCATATTTATACAGAGGTCTGTGTAGATATTTCCATGTTTATACAGATGGCTGTGTAGATATTTCCATGTTCCTACACATGACTGTGTAGGTATTTCCATGTTTATACAGATGGCTTTGTAGATATTTCCATGTTTATAGAGATAGCGTTGCAGATATTTCCATGTTTATACAGATAGCAGTGTAAATATTTCCATGTTTATACAGATCGTGGTGTAGATATTTCCATGTTTATACAGATACCGGTGTAGATATTTCCATGTTTATACAGACCGCAGTGTAGATATTTCCATGTTTATAAAGATAGCGGTGTAGATATTTCCATGTTTGTACAGATAGCGGTGTTGATATTTCCATCTATACACAGATTGCCGTGTAGTTATTTCCATGTGTATACAGATGGCATTGTAGATATTTCCATGTTTATACAGATGGTGGCGTAGATATTTCCATGTTTACACAGATGACTGTATGGGTATTTCCATGTTTATACAGATGGCGGTGTAGATATTTCCATGTTTATAGAGATAGCGGTGTAGACATTTCCATATTTATACAGATAACGGTGTAGAAATTTCCATATTTATACAGATAGCGGTGTAAATATTTCCATGTTTATACAGATCACGGTGTAGGTATTTCCATGTTGATAGAGATAGCGGTGTAGTTATTTCCATGTTTATATAGAGAGCGGTGCAGATATTTCCATGTTTTTATAGATGGCGGTGTTGATATTTCCATCTATACACAGATGACCGTGTACATATTTCCATGTTTATACAGATGGCGGCACAGATATTTCTATGGATATGTAGATGGCGGTGTAGATATTTCCATGTTTATACAGAGAGCGGTGTAGTTATTTCCATGTTTGTATAGATAGCGGTGTAGATATTTCCATGTATATACACATGGCTGTGTAGATACTTCCATGTTTATACATATGGCGGTGTAGATATTTCCATGTTTATACAGATAAGTTTGTAAGTACTTCCACGTTTATACAGATGGCGGTGTAGATATTTCGGTGTTTATACACATGGCGGAGTAGATACTTCCATCTTTATGGAGATGGCAGTGTAGATATTTTCATGTTTATACTGATCGTGGTGTAGGTATTTCCATATTTATAGGGATAGCGGTGTACATATTTCCATGTTTCTACAGATGGCAGTGTTGATATTTCCATGTTTATACAGATGGCCGTGTAGATATTTCCATATTTATAGAGATGTCTGTGTAGATATTTCCATGTGTATACAGATGGTATTGTAGGTATTTCCATGTTTATACAGATGGTGGTGTAGATATTTCCATGTTTATTCAGATGACTGTGTAGATATTTCCATGTTTTTACAGATGGCAGTGTAGATATTTCAATGTTTATAGAGATGGCGCTGTAGATATTTCCATGTTTATACAGATAACGGTGGAGATATTTCCATGTTTATACAGAGAGCAGTGGAGATATTTCCATGTTTATGCACATAGCGGTGAACATATTTCCATGTTTATAGAGACAGCGGTGTAGGTATTTCCATGTTTATACAGATAGCGGTGCAGATATTTCCATGTTTACACACATGCCTATGCAGATATTTCCATATTTATACAGAGGGCTGTGTAGATATTTCTATGTTTGTACAGATGGTAGTGTAGATATTTAAATGTTCCTGCACATGACTGTGTAGGTATTTCCATGTTTATTCAGATGTTTTGTAAATATTTCCATGTTTATAGAGATAGCGGTGCAGATATTTCCATGTTTATATAGATAGCAGTGTATATATTTCCATGTTTATACAGATCATGGTGTAGATATTTCCATGTTTATACAGATACCGGTGTAGATATTTCCATGTTCATACAGACCGCAGTGTAGATATTTCCAAGTTTATAGAGATAGCAGTGTAGATATTTCCATGTTTGTACAGATGGCGGTGTTGATGTTTCCATCTATACACAGATTGCCGTGTAGGTATTTCCATGTGTATACAGATGGCATTGTAGATATTTCCATGTTTATACAGATGGTGGTGTACATATTTCCATGTTTACACAGATGACTGTATAGGTATTTCCATGTTTATACAGATGGCAGTGTAGATATTTCCATGTTTATAGAGATAGCGGTGTAGATATTTAAATATTTATACAGATAACGGTGTAGAGATTTCCTTATTTATAGAGATGGTGGTGTAGATATTTCCATGTTCATAGAGATAGCGGTGTTGGTTTTTCCATGTTTATAGAGATAGCGGTGTGGATATTTCCATGTTTATACAGATAGGGTTGTAGATATTTCCATGTTTATAGAGATGGCAGTGTAGATATTTCCATGCTTATAGAGATCGCGGTGTAGATATTTCCATGTTTATACAGATCGCGGTGTAGATATTTCCATGTTTCTACATATAGCGGTCTAGATATTTCCATGTTTATACAGAGAGCGGTGTAGATATTTCCATGTTTTTACAGATATCGGTGTAGATATTTCCATGTTTACACAGATTGCGGGGTAGATTTTTCCATCTTTCTACAGATAGCATTCTAGATATTTCCATGTTTATACAGATGGCGGTGTAGGTATTTCCATGTTTATATAGATGGTGGTGTAGATATTTCCATGTTTATAGAGATAGCGGTGTAGATATTTCCATGTATAAACAGATGTCTGTGTATATATTTCCATGTTTAAACAGCCGGCTGTATAGATATTTCCTTGTTTATACAAATAGAGTTGTAGATATTTCCATGTTTATACAGATAGCGGTGTAGACATTTCCATGTTTATATAGATAGCGGTGTAGATATTTCCATGTTTATACAGATCGTGGTGAAGATATTTCCATGTTTATACAGATCACGGTGTAGAAATTTCCATGTTTATACAGATAGCGGTGTAAATATTTCCATGTTTATACAGATCACGGTGTAGATATTTCCATGTTTGTAGAGATAGCGGTGTAGGTATTTCCATGTTTATACAGATAGCGGAGTAGATATTTCCATGTTTATACAGACCGCGGTGTAGATATTTTCATGTTTATACAGATAGCGGTGCAGATATTTCCATGTTTGTACAGATGGCGGTGTTGATATTTCCATCTATACACAGATGACCGTGTAGATATTTCCATGTTTATACAGATAACTTTGTAAGTATTTCCATGTTTATACAGATGGCGGTGTAGATATTTCTTTGTTTATAGAGATAGCAGTGGAGATATTTCCATGTTTATGCAGATAACGGTGCAGATATTTCCATGTTTATACTGATCGCGGTGTAGATATTTCCATGTTTATAGAGATGGCGGTGTAGATATTTACATGTTCATAGAGATAGCGGTGTTGTTTTTTCCATGTGTATAGAGATAGCTGTGTGGATATTTCCATGTTTATACAGATGGCAGTGTAGATATTTCCATGTTTATACAGATGACTGTGTAGATATTTCCATGTTTATACAGATGACTTTGTAGGTATTTCCATGTTTATACACATGGCGATGTAGGTATTTCCATGTTTATAGAGATAGCTCTGTAGATATTTCCATGTTTATTCAGATAGCGGTGTAGATATTTCCATGTTTATACAGACAGCAGTGGAGATATTTCCATGTTTATACACATAGCGGTGTACAAATTTCCATGTTTATAGAGACAGCGGTGTAGGTATTTCCATGTTTATACAGATAGCGGTGCAGATATTTCCATGTTTATACAGATGCCTATGCAGATATTTCCATATTTATACAGAGGGCTGTGTAGATATTTCCATGTTTATACAGATGGCAGTGTAGATATTTCCATGTTCTACACAGGACTGTGTAGGTATTTCCATGTTTATACAGATGGCTTTGGAGTTATTTCCATGTTTATAGAGATAGCGGTGTAGATATTTCCATGTTTATACAGATAGCGGTGTAGATATTTCCATGTTTATACAGACCGCGGTGTAGATATTTCCATGTTTATACAGATAATGGTACATATATTTCCATGTTTGTACAGATGGCGGTGTTGATATTTCCATTTATACACAGATGTCCGTGTAGATACTTCCATGTTTATACAGATGGAGGCACAGATATTTCTATGGATATGTAGATGGCGGTGTAGATATTTCCATGTTTATACAGATAGTAGTGTAGATATTTCCATGTTTATAATGATTGCGGTGTAGATATTTCCATGTTCATAGAGATGACTTTGTAGGTTTTTCCATGTTTATACAGATGGCGGTGTAGATATTTCCATGTTTATACAGATAGCAGTGTAGATATTTCCATGTTTATACAGATCACATTTTATATATTTCCATGTTTATACAGATAGCGGTGTAGATATTTCCATGTTTATACAGATAGCGGTGCAGATATTTCCATGTTTGTGCAGATGGCGGTGTTGATATTTCCATCTATACACAGATGACCGTGTAGATATTTCCATGTTTATACAGATAGCGGTGTAGTTATTTCCATGTTTATACAGATAGCGGTGTAGACATTTCCATGTATGTACACATGGCTGTGTAGATATTTCCATGTTTATACAGATGGCGGTGTAGATATTTCCATGTTTATACAGATAACTTTGTAAGTATTTCCATGTTTATACAGATGGCTGTGTAGATATTTCGATGTTTATAGAGATAGCAGTGGAGATATTTCCATGTTTCTACAGATAGCGGTGTAGATATTTTCATGTTTATACTGATCGTGGTGTAGATATTTCCATGTTTATACAGATGTCTGTGCCGATATTTCCATGTTTATACAGAGTTCTCTGTAGATATTTCCATATTTACATAGATGACAGTGTAGATATTTCCAGGTTTATACAGATGACTGTGTAGATATTTCCATGTTAATACAGATGGCGGTGTAGATATTTCCAGGTTTATAGAGATAGCAGTGTAGATATTTCCATGTTTTTAGAGATAGCGGTTTAAATATTTCCATCTTTATACAGATAGTGGTGTAGATATTTCCATGTTTATGCAGATGGCGGTGTAGATACAGCCATGTTTCTAAATATGGCAGTGTAGATATTTTCATGTTTACATAGACGGCGGTGTAGATATTTCCATGATTACAGAGATTGCGGTGTAGATATTTCCATGTTTATAGTGCAAGTGGTGTTGGTATTTCCATGTTTATAGAGATAGCGGTGTAGACATTTCCATATTTATACAGGTAGCGGTGTAGGTATTTCAATGTTTTTACAGATAACGGTGTAGATATTTCCATGTTTATACAGATAGCGGTGTAGATATTTCCATGTTTATACAGATAGCGGTGTAGATATTTCCATGTTTATACAGATAGCGGTGGAGATATTTCCCTGTTTATACAGATATCGATGTAGATATTTCCATGTTTATACAGATAGCGGTGTAGATATTTCCATGTTTATAGAGATAGCGTTGTAGATATTTCCATGTTTATACAGATGTCTGTGTAGATATTTCCATGTGTATACAGATGGCAGTGTAGATATTTCCATGTTTATACATATAGCGGTGTAGATATTTCCATGTTTACAGATATAGCGGTAAAGATATTTCCATCTTTGCACAGATTGCGGTGTAGACATTGCAAACTTTACACAGATAGCGGTGTAGATATTTCCAAGTTTACACAGATACCTGTGTCGATATTTCCATGTTTACAGAGATATCATTGTAGATATTTCCATGTTTATACAGATAGCGGTGTAGTTATTTACATGTTGATACAGATAGCGGTGTAGACATTTTCAGGGTTATACAGATAGTGGTGTAGATATTTCCACGTTTTACAGATAGCTGTGTAGATATTTCGCTGTTTACACAGATAGCGTTGTAAATATTTCCATGTTTACACTGATAGCGTTGTAGATATTTCTATGCTTACACAGATTACGGTGTAGATATTTCCAAGTTTACACCGATAGCTGTGTAGATATTTCCATGTTTTCACAGATAGCGTTGTAGGTATTTCATTGTTTGTAGAGATAGCGCTGTAGGTATTTCCAAGTTTTTAAAGATACCGGTGTAGGTATTTTCGTGTTTATAAAGATAGCGGTGGAGATATTTCCATGTTTATACAGATAGCGGTGTAAAAATTTCCGTGTTTATGCCGATAGCGGTGTAGTTATTTCCATGTTTATACAGATAGCGGTGTAGATATTTCCATGTTCATACATATCGCTGTGTAGATATTTCCATGTTTATGCAGATCACAGTGTAGATATTTCCATGTTTATACAGATAGCGGTGTAGATATTTCCATGTTTATACAGATAGCGCTGTAGATATTTCCATGTTTATACAGATGGCGGTGTAGATTTTTCCTTGTTTATAGAGATAGCAGTGGAGATATTTCCATTTTTATACAGATAGCGGTGTAGATATTTCCATATTTATACAGATCGCGGTGTAGATATTTCCATGTTTATAGAGATGGCGGTGTAGATATTTCCATGTTCATAGAGATAGCGGTGTTGATTTTTCCATGTTTATAGAGATAGCTGTGTGGATATTTCCATGTTTATACAGATAGGGGTGTAGATATTTCCATGTTTATAGAGATGGCGGTGTAGATATTTCCATGTTTATACAGATCACAGTGTAGACATTTCCATGTTTATAGATATCACGGTGTTGATATTACCATGTTTATAGGGATAGCGGTGCACATATTTCCACATTTATAGAGATAGCGGTGTAGTTATTAGCATGTTTATACAGATAGCGGTGTAGATAATTCCATGTATAATCAGATGTCTGTGTATATATTTCCGTGTTTTAACAGATCGCCGTGTAGATATTTCCTTGTTTATACAAATAGCGGTGTAGATATTTCCATGTTTATACAGATAGCGGTGTAGCTATTTAGATGTATATACAGATGGCTGTGTAGATATTTCCATGTTTATACCAATAGCTGTGTAGATATGTCTATGTTTATACAGATGACTTTGTAGGTATTTCCATGTTTATACAGATGGCGGTGTAGATATTTCCATGTTTATAGAGATAGCTGTGTAGATATTTCCATGTTTACACAGATAGCGGTCTAGATATTTCCATGTTTATACAGATCGCGGTGTAAATATTTCCATGTTTATACAGATCGCGGTGTAGATATTTCCATGTTTATACAGATAGCGGTGTAGATATTTCCATGTTTATACAGACGGCGGTGTAGATATTTCCATGCTTATAGAGATGGCGGTGAAGATATTTCCATGTTTATAGAGATAGCGGTGTAGATATATCCATGTTCATAGAGATAGCAGTGAGGATATTTCCATGTTTATACAGATAGCAGTGTTGATATTTCCACTTTTATAGAGATAGCGGTTTAGATATTTCATATTTATACAGATAGCGGTGTAGATATTTCCATGTTTATACAGATTGCAGTGTAGATATTTCCATGTTTATACAGACAGCAGTGGAGATATTTCCATGTTTATACACATAGCGGTGTACATATTTCCAAGTTTATAGAGACAGCGGTGTAGGTATTTCCATGTTTATACAGATAGCGGTGCAGATATTTCCATGTTTATACAGATGCCTATGCAGATATTTCCATATTTGTACAGAGGGCTCTGTAGATATTTCCACGTTTATACAGATGGCGGTGTAGATTTTTCCATCTTTCTACAAATGGCAGTGTAGATATTTCCATGTTTATAGAGATGGCTTTGTAGATATTTCCATGTTTATATAGATGGCAGTATAGATATTTTCTTGTTTATGTAGACGGCGTTGTAGATACCTCCATGTTTAAAGAGATGGCGTTGTGTATATTTCCATGTTGATGGAGATAGCGGTCTAGGTATTTCCATGTTTATAGAGATAGCGGTGTAGTTATTTCCATGTTTATAGTGATAGCGGTGTAGATATTTCCATGTTTCTACAGATGACTGTGTAGATATTTCCATGTTTGTACAGATGGCAGTGTACATATTTCCATGTTTATAGAGATAGCTGTGTAGATATTTTCAAGTTTATACAGATTGCGGTGGAGTTATGTCCATGTTTATACAGATAGAAATGGAGATATTTCCACGTTAATACACATAGCGGTGTAGATATTTCCAAGTTTATACAGATAGCGGTGTAGATATTTCCATGTTTATACCGATGTCTGTGCCGATATTTCCATGTTTATACAGAGTTCTCTGTAGATATTTCCATATTTACATAGATGACAGTGTATATATTTCCAGATTTATACAGTTGACTGTGTAGATATTTCCATGTTAATACAGATGGTGGTGTAGATATTTCCATGTTTATAGAGATAGCAGTGTAGATATTTCCCTGTTTATAGAGATAGCGGTTTAAATATTTCCATCTTTATACAGATAGTGGTGTAGATATTTCCATGTTTATACAGATGGCGGTGTAGATACAGCCATGTTTCTGAATATGGCATTGTAGATATTTTCATGTTTACATAGACGGCGGTGTTGATATTTCCATGTTTACAGAGATTGCGGTGTTGATATTTCCATGTTTATAGTGCAAGTGGTGTAGGTATTTCCATGTTTATAGAGATAGCGGTGTAGACATTTCTATATTTATACTGGTAGTGGTGTAGGTATTTCAATGTTTTTACAGATAACGGTGTAGATATTTCCATGTTTATACAGATAGCGGTGTAGATATTTCCATGTTTATACAGATAGCGGTGTAGATATTTCCATGTTTATACAGATAGCGGTGGAGATATTTCCCTGTTTATACAGATATCGATGTAGATATTTCCATGTTTATACAGATAGCGGTGTAGATATTTCCATGTTTATAGAGATAGCGGTGTAGATATTTCCATGTTTATACAGATGTCTGTGTAGATATTTCCATGTGTATACAGATGGCAGTGTAGATATTTCCATGTTTATACATATAGCGGTGTAGTTATTCCCATGTTTACAGATATAGCGGTAAAGATATTTCCATCTTTGTACAGATTGCGGTGTAGACATTGCAAACTTTACACAGATAGCAGTGTAGATATTTCCAAGTTGACACAGATACCTGTGTCGATATTTCCATGTTTACAGAGATATCGTTGTAGATATTTCCATGTTTATACAGATAGCGGTGTAGTTATTTACATGTTGATACAGATAGCGGTGTAGACATTTTCAGGGTTATACAGATAGTGGTGTAGATATTTCCACGTTTTACAGATAGCTGTGTAGATATTTCGCTGTTTACACAGATAGCGTTGTAAATATTTCCATGTTTACACAGATAGCGTTGTAGATATTTATATGCTTACACAGATTACGGTGTAGATATTTCCAAGTTTACACAGATAGCTGTGTAGATATTTCCATGTTTTCACAGATAGCGTTGTAGATATTTCATTGTTTGTAGAGATAGCGCTGAAGGTATTTTCAAGTTTTTAAAGATACCGGTGTAGGTATTCTCGTGCTTATAAAGATAGCGGTGGAGATATTTCCATGTTTATAAAGATAGCGGTGTAAAAATTTCCATGTTTATGCAGATAGCGGTGTAGATATTTCCATGTTTATACATATAGCGGTGTAGATATTTCCATGTTTATACAGATTGAGGTGTAGATATTTCCATGTTTATGTAGATCACATTGTAGATAATTCCATGTTTATACAGATAGCGGTGTAGATATTTCCATGTTTATACAGATAGCGCTGTAGATATTTCCATGTTTATACAGATGGCAGTGTAGATATTTCCATGTTTATAGAGATGGCGGTGTAGATATTTCCATGTTTATAGAGATAGCGGTGCAGATATATCCATGTTCATAGAGATAGCAGTGAGGATATTTCCATGTTTATACAGATAGCAGTGTAGATATTTCCATTTTTATAGAGATAGCGGTTTAGATATTTCATATTTATACAGATAGCGGTGTAGAAATTTCCGTGTTCATACAGTTTGCGGTGTAGATATCTCCATTTTTATACACATGACTGTGTAGGTATTTCCATGTGTATACAGATGGCTTTGTAGATATTTCCATGTTTATAGAGATAGCGCTGCAGATATTTCCATGTTTATACAGATAGTGGTGTAAATATTTCCATGTTTCTACAGATCGTGGTGTAGATATTTCCATGTTTATACAGATACCGGAGTAGATATTTACATGTTTATACAGACCGCAGTGTAGGTATTTCCATATTAATAGAGATAGCGGTGTAGATATTTCCATGTTTGTACAGATGGCGGTGTTGATGTTTCCATCTTTACACAGATTACCGTGTAGGTATTTCCATGTGTATACAGATGGCATTGTAGATATTTCCATGTTTATACAGATGGTGGTGTAGATATTTCCATGTTTATACAGATGACTGTATAGTTATTTCCATGTTTTTACAGATGGCATTGTAGATATTTCCATCTTTATTGAGATACCAGTGTAGATATTTCCATGTTTATGCAGATGGCGGTGTAGATATTTCCATGCTTATAGGGATAGCGGTGTAGATATTTCCATATTTATACAGATAACTGTGTAGATATTTCCATGTTTATACAGATAGCGGTGTAAATATTTCCATATTTATACAGATCATGGTGTAGATATTTCCATGTTTATAGAGATAGCGGTGTAGATATTTCCATGTTTATACAGATAGCGGTGTAGATATTTCCATCTTTGTGCAGACCGCGGTGGATATTTCCATGTTTATACAGATAGCGGTGCAGATATTTCCAATTTTGTACAGATGGCGGTGTTGATATTTCCATCTATACACAGATGACCGTGTAGATATTTGCATGTTTATACAGATGGCGGCACAGATATTTCTATGGATATGTAGATGGCGGTGTAGGTATTTCCATGTTTATACAGATAGCGGTGTTGTTATTTCCATGTTTATATAGATAGTGGTGTAGGTATTTCCATGTTTATACAGATGGCGGTGTAGCTATTTCCGTGTTTTTACAGATAACTTTGTAAGTATTTCCATGTTTATACAGATGGCGGTGTAGATATTTCGATGTTTATAGAGGTAGCAGTGGAGATATTTCCATGTTTATACAGATAGCGGTGTAGACATTTCCATGTTTTCACAGATAGCGTTGTAGATATTTCATTCTTTATAGAGATAGCGCTGTAGGTATTTCCATGTTTTTAAAGATACCGGTGTAGGTATTTCCGTGTTTATAAAGATAGCGGTGGAGATATTTCCATGTTTATACAGATAGCGGTGTAAAAATTTCCGGGTTTATACAGATAGCGGTGGAGATATTTCCATGTTTACACAGATAGCGGTGTACATATTTCCATTTTTATGGAGACTGCAGTGCAGATATTTCCATCTTTGCACAGATTGCTGTGTAGATACTTCCATGTTTATACAGATTGCGGTGCAGTTATTTCCATGTTGGTACAGATAGCGGTGTAGATATTTCCATGTTTATACAGGTAGCGGTGTAGAAATTCCCATGTTTATACAGATCGCTTTGTAGATATTTCCATCTTTCTACAGATGTCAGTGTAGATATTTCGAAGTTTATAGAGATGTCTGTGTATATATTTCCATGTTTATGCAGATGGCGGTGTAGATATTTCCATGTTTATAGATATGGCGGTGTAGTTATTTCAATGTTTATAGATATAGTGCTGTAAATATTACCATGTTTATAGAGATGGTGGTGAAAGTATTTTCATGTTTATAGAGATAGCGGTGTAGATATTTCCATGTTCATACAGATAGCGGTGTTGCTACTTCCATGTTTATACAGATAGCGGTGTAGATATTTCCTTGTTTATACAGCTCGCAGTGTATGTATTTTCATCTTTATACAGGTGGGAGTGGAGATATTTCCATGTTTATACAGATAGCGGTGTAGATATTTCCATGTCTAAAGAGATAGCGGTGTAGTTATTTCCATATTTATACAGATTACGGTGTAGATATTTCCATCTTTATACAGATGGCGGTGTAGATATTTCCGTGTTTATACAGATAGAAGTGAAGGTATTTCCATGTTTATACAGATAGTGGTGTAGATATTTCCAAGTTTATACAGATGGCGGTGTAGATACATCCATGTTCCTGAAGATGGCGGTGTAGATATTTTCATGTTTATAGAGATGGTGGTGTAGATATTTCCATGTATATAGAGATTGCAGTGTAGATGTTTCCATGTATATAGAGAAAGTGGTGTACGTATTTCCATGTTTATAGAGATAGCGGTGTAGTTATTTCCATATTTATACAGTTAGCGGTGTAGGTATTTCCATGTTTATACAGATTGCGGTGTAGGTATTTCCATGTTTTCACAGATGGCGGTGTAGATATTTCCTTGTTTATACAGACAGCGGTGTAGATATTTCCATGTTTATAGAGGTAGCGGTGTAGATATTTCCATGTTTACAGAGATAGCGGTGTAGTTATTTCCATCTTTGCAAGGATTGCCGTGTAGATATTTCCATGTTTACGCAGATAGCTGTGCAGATATTTCCATCTTTCTACAGATGGCATTGTAGATATTTCCATGTTTATATAGATGGCGGTGTAGATATTTCCATGTTTATATAGATGGTGGTGTAGATATTACCATGTTTATACAGATAGCGGTGTAGATATTTCCAGGTATATACAAATCGTGGTGAAGGTATTTCCATGTTTATACAGATCACGGTGTAGATATTTCCATGTTTATACAGATCGCGGTGTAGATATTTCCATGTTTATAAAAATAGCGGTGTAGATATTTCCATGTGTATAGAGATAGCGGTTTAGGTATTTCCATGTTTGTAGACATAGCGGTGTAGATATTTCCATGTTTATATAGATGGCGTTGTACATATTTCCATGTTTATACCGATAGCGGTGTTGGTATTTCCACGTTTATACAGATAGCGATGTAGATATTTCCATGTTTATACAGCTCGCGGTGCAGATATTTATATCTTCATACAGATGGCATTGTAGATATTTCCTTGTTCACACAGATGGCGCTGTAGATGTTTCCATGTTTATACAGATAGCGGAGTAGTTAGTTCCATGTTTATGGAGATGGCAGTGTAGATATTTTCATGTTTATAGAGATGGCGGTGTAGACATTTCCATGTTTATAGAGATAGCAGTGTAGATATTTACATGTTTATACAGATGGCTGTGTAGATATTTCCATGTGTATACAGATGGCATTGTAGATATTTCCATGTTTATACAGATGGCTGTATAGGTATTTCCATGTTTTTACAGATGGCAGTGCAGATATTTCCATGTTTATAGAGATAGCGGTGTAGATATTTCCATGTTTGTACAGATGGCGGTGTTGATATTTCCATCTATACACAGATGGCCGTGTAGATATTTCCATGTTTATACAGATGGCGGCGTAGATATTTCCATGGACTTGCAGATGGCGATGTAAATATTTCCATGTTTATACAGATAGCGGTGTAGATATTTCCATGTTTATACAGATGGCGGTGTAGATATTTCCATGTTTATACAGATAACTTTGTAAGTATTTCCATCTTTATACTTATGGCGGTGTAGATATTTCGATGTTTATAGAGATAACAGTGGAGATATTTCCATGTTTATACAGATAGCGCTGTAGATATTTCCATGTTTATACTGATCGTGGTGTAGATATTTCCATGTTTATAGAGATGGCGGTGTAGATATTTCCATGTTCATAGAGATAGCGGTGTTGATTTTTCCATGTTTATAGAGATAGCGGTGTGGATATTTCCATGTTTATACAGATAGGGGTGTAGATATTTCCATGTTTATACAGATCACGGTGTAGATATTTGCTTGTTTATACAAATAGCGATATAGTTATTCCCATGTTTATACAGATAGCGGTGAAGTTATTTTCATGTATATACAGCTGGCTGTGTAGATATTTCCATGTTTATACACATGGCTGTGTAGTTATTTCCATGTTTATAGAGATGACTTTGTAGGTATTTCCATGTTTATACAGATGGCGGTGTAGATATTTCCATGTTTATAGAGATAGCTGTGTAGATATTTCCATGTTTATACAGATAGCGGTGTAGATATTTCCATGTTTATACAGATCACGGTGTAGATATTTCCATGTTTATGCAGATCACGGTGTAGATATTTCCATTTTTATACAGATAGCGGTGTAGATATTTCCATGTTTTTACAGATAGCGGTGTAGATATTTTCATTTTTACACAGACTGCGGTTTAGATATTTCCATCTTTCTACAGATGGCATTGTAGATATTTCCATGTTTATACAGATGGCGGTGCAGATATTTCCATGATTATGTAGATGATGGTGTAGATATTACCATGTTTATACAGATAGGGGTGTAGATATTTTCATGTTTATGCAGATCGTGGTGAAGATATTTCCATGTTTATACAGATCGCGGTGTAGATATTTCCATGTTTATACAGATCGCGGTGTAGATATTTCCATGTTTATACAGATAGCGGTGAAGATATTTCCATGTTTTTACAGATAGCGGTGTAGATATTTCCATGTTTATAGAGATAGCGGTGAATGTATTTCCATGTTTATAGACATAGCGGTGTAGATATTTCCATGTTTATATAGATGGCGTTGTAGATATTTCCATGTTTTTACCGATAGCGGTGTTGGTATTTCCACGTTTATACAGATAGCGATGTAGATATTTCCATGTTTATACAGCTCGCGGTGCAGATATTTATATCTTTATACAGATGGCATTGTAGATATTTCGTTATTCACACAGATGGCGGTGTAGATGTTTCCATGTTTATACAGATGGCGGAGTAGTTAGTTCCATGTTTATGGAGATGGCAGTGTAGATATTTTCATGTTTATAGAGATGGTGGTGTAGATATTTCCATGTTTATAGAGATAGCAGTGTAGATATTTACATGTTTATACAGATGGCTGTGTAGATATTTCCATGTGTATACAGATGGCATTGTAGATATTTCCATGTTTATACAGATGACTGTATAGTTATTTCCATGTTTTTACAGATGGCAGAGCAGATATTTCCATGTTTATAGAGATAGCGGTGTAGATATTTCCATGTTTGTACAGATGGCGGTGTTGATATTTCCATCTATACACAGATGGCCGTGTAGATATTTCCGTGTTTATACAGATGGCGGCGTAGATATTTCCATGGACATGCAGATGGTGGTGTAGATATTTCCTTGTTTATACACATGGCGGAGTAGATAATTCCATCTCTTTGGAGATGGCAGTGTAGATATTTTCATGTTTATAGAGATGGCGGTGTAGATATTTCCATATTTATAGAGATAGCGGTGTAGATATTTCCAGCTTTCTACAGATGGCAGTGTAGATATTTCCATGTTTATACAGCTGGCGGTGTAGATAATTCCATATTTATACAGATGTCTGTGTAGATATTTACATGTGTATACAGATGGTATTGTAGGTATTTCCATGTTTATACAGATGGAGGTGTAGATATTTCCATGTTTCTTCAGATGACTGTGTAGATATTTCCATGTTTTTACAGATGGCAGTGTAGATATTTCAATGTTTATAGAGATGGCACTGTAGATATTTCCATGTTTATACAAATCGCGGTGTAGATATTTCCATGTTTATACAGATAGCGGTGTAGATATTTCCATGTTTTTACAGATATCGGTGTAGATATTTCCATGTTTACACAGATTGCGGTGTAGATATTTCCATCTTTCTACAGATGGCATTGTAGATATTTCCATGTTTATACAGATGGCGGTGTAGATATTTCCATGTTTATATAGATGGTGGTGTAGATATTACAATGTTTATACAGATAGGGGTGTAGATATTTCCATGTTTATACAGATCCTGGTGAAGATATTTCCATGTTTATACAGATCGAGGTGAAGATATTTCCATGTTTATTCAGATCGCGTTGTAGATATTTCCATGTTTATACAGATCGCGGTGTAGATATTTCCATGTTTATACAGATAGCGGTGTAGATATTTCCATGTTTCTACAGATAGCGGTGTAGATATTTCCATGTTTATAGAGATAGCGGTGTATGTATTTCCATGTTTATAGACATAGCGGTGTAGATATTTCCATGTTTATATAGATGGCGTTGTAGATATTTCCATGTTTTTACCGATAGCGGTGTTCGTATTTCCACGTTTATACAGATAGCGATGTAGATATTTCCATGTTTATACAGATAGCGGTGTAAATATTTCCATATTTATACAGATCATGGTGTAGATATTTCCATGTTTATAGAGATAGCGGTGTAGATATTTCCATGTTTATACAGATAGCGGTGTAGATATTTCCATCTTTGTGCAGACCGCGGTGGATATTTCCATGTTTATACAGATAGCGGTGCAGATATTTCCAATTTTGTACAGATGGCGGTGTTGATATTTCCATCTATACACAGATGACCGTGTAGATATTTGCATGTTTATACAGATGGCGGCACAGATATTTCTATGGATATGTAGATGGCGGTGTAGGTATTTCCATGTTTATACAGATAGCGGTGTTGTTATTTCCATGTTTATATAGATAGTGGTGTAGGTATTTCCATGTTTATACAGATGGCGGTGTAGCTATTTCCGTGTTTTTACAGATAACTTTGTAAGTATTTCCATGTTTATACAGATGGCGGTGTAGATATTTCGATGTTTATAGAGGTAGCAGTGGAGATATTTCCATGTTTATACAGATAGCGGTGTAGACATTTCCATGTTTTCACAGATAGCGTTGTAGATATTTCATTCTTTATAGAGATAGCGCTGTAGGTATTTCCATGTTTTTAAAGATACCGGTGTAGGTATTTCCGTGTTTATAAAGATAGCGGTGGAGATATTTCCATGTTTATACAGATAGCGGTGTAAAAATTTCCGGGTTTATACAGATAGCGGTGGAGATATTTCCATGTTTACACAGATAGCGGTGTACATATTTCCATTTTTATGGAGACTGCAGTGCAGATATTTCCATCTTTGCACAGATTGCTGTGTAGATACTTCCATGTTTATACAGATTGCGGTGCAGTTATTTCCATGTTGGTACAGATAGCGGTGTAGATATTTCCATGTTTATACAGGTAGCGGTGTAGAAATTCCCATGTTTATACAGATCGCTTTGTAGATATTTCCATCTTTCTACAGATGTCAGTGTAGATATTTCGAAGTTTATAGAGATGTCTGTGTATATATTTCCATGTTTATGCAGATGGCGGTGTAGATATTTCCATGTTTATAGATATGGCGGTGTAGTTATTTCAATGTTTATAGATATAGTGCTGTAAATATTACCATGTTTATAGAGATGGTGGTGAAAGTATTTTCATGTTTATAGAGATAGCGGTGTAGATATTTCCATGTTCATACAGATAGCGGTGTTGCTACTTCCATGTTTATACAGATAGCGGTGTAGATATTTCCTTGTTTATACAGCTCGCAGTGCATGTATTTTCATCTTTATACAGGTGGGAGTGGAGATATTTCCATGTTTATACAGATAGCGGTGTAGATATTTCCATGTCTAAAGAGATAGCGGTGTAGTTATTTCCATATTTATACAGATTACGGTGTAGATATTTCCATCTTTATACAGATGGCGGTGTAGATATTTCCGTGTTTATACAGATAGAAGTGAAGGTATTTCCATGTTTATACAGATAGTGGTGTAGATATTTCCAAGTTTATACAGATGGCGGTGTAGATACATCCATGTTCCTGAAGATGGCGGTGTAGATATTTTCATGTTTATAGAGATGGTGGTGTAGATATTTCCATGTATATAGAGATTGCAGTGTAGATGTTTCCATGTATATAGAGAAAGTGGTGTACGTATTTCCATGTTTATAGAGATAGCGGTGTAGTTATTTCCATATTTATACAGTTAGCGGTGTAGGTATTTCCATGTTTATACAGATTGCGGTGTAGGTATTTCCATGTTTTCACAGATGGCGGTGTAGATATTTCCTTGTTTATACAGACAGCGGTGTAGATATTTCCATGTTTATAGAGGTAGCGGTGTAGATATTTCCATGTTTACAGAGATAGCGGTGTAGTTATTTCCATCTTTGCAAGGATTGCCGTGTAGATATTTCCATGTTTACGCAGATAGCTGTGCAGATATTTCCATCTTTCTACAGATGGCATTGTAGATATTTCCATGTTTATATAGATGGCGGTGTAGATATTTCCATGTTTATATAGATGGTGGTGTAGATATTACCATGTTTATACAGATAGCGGTGTAGATATTTCCAGGTATATACAAATCGTGGTGAAGGTATTTCCATGTTTATACAGATCACGGTGTAGATATTTCCATGTTTATACAGATCGCGGTGTAGATATTTCCATGTTTATAAAAATAGCGGTGTAGATATTTCCATGTGTATAGAGATAGCGGTTTAGGTATTTCCATGTTTGTAGACATAGCGGTGTAGATATTTCCATGTTTATATAGATGGCGTTGTACATATTTCCATGTTTATACCGATAGCGGTGTTGGTATTTCCACGTTTATACAGATAGCGATGTAGATATTTCCATGTTTATACAGCTCGCGGTGCAGATATTTATATCTTCATACAGATGGCATTGTAGATATTTCCTTGTTCACACAGATGGCGCTGTAGATGTTTCCATGTTTATACAGATAGCGGAGTAGTTAGTTCCATGTTTATGGAGATGGCAGTGTAGATATTTTCATGTTTATAGAGATGGCGGTGTAGACATTTCCATGTTTATAGAGATAGCAGTGTAGATATTTACATGTTTATACAGATGGCTGTGTAGATATTTCCATGTGTATACAGATGGCATTGTAGATATTTCCATGTTTATACAGATGGCTGTATAGGTATTTCCATGTTTTTACAGATGGCAGTGCAGATATTTCCATGTTTATAGAGATAGCGGTGTAGATATTTCCATGTTTGTACAGATGGCGGTGTTGATATTTCCATCTATACACAGATGGCCGTGTAGATATTTCCATGTTTATACAGATGGCGGCGTAGATATTTCCATGGACTTGCAGATGGCGATGTAAATATTTCCATGTTTATACAGATAGCGGTGTAGATATTTCCATGTTTATACAGATGGCGGTGTAGATATTTCCATGTTTATACAGATAACTTTGTAAGTATTTCCATCTTTATACTTATGGCGGTGTAGATATTTCGATGTTTATAGAGATAACAGTGGAGATATTTCCATGTTTATACAGATAGCGCTGTAGATATTTCCATGTTTATACTGATCGTGGTGTAGATATTTCCATGTTTATAGAGATGGCGGTGTAGATATTTCCATGTTCATAGAGATAGCGGTGTTGATTTTTCCATGTTTATAGAGATAGCGGTGTGGATATTTCCATGTTTATACAGATAGGGGTGTAGATATTTCCATGTTTATACAGATCACGGTGTAGATATTTGCTTGTTTATACAAATAGCGATATAGTTATTCCCATGTTTATACAGATAGCGGTGAAGTTATTTTCATGTATATACAGCTGGCTGTGTAGATATTTCCATGTTTATACACATGGCTGTGTAGTTATTTCCATGTTTATAGAGATGACTTTGTAGGTATTTCCATGTTTATACAGATGGCGGTGTAGATATTTCCATGTTTATAGAGATAGCTGTGTAGATATTTCCATGTTTATACAGATAGCGGTGTAGATATTTCCATGTTTATACAGATCACGGTGTAGATATTTCCATGTTTATGCAGATCACGGTGTAGATATTTCCATTTTTATACAGATAGCGGTGTAGATATTTCCATGTTTTTACAGATAGCGGTGTAGATATTTTCATTTTTACACAGACTGCGGTTTAGATATTTCCATCTTTCTACAGATGGCATTGTAGATATTTCCATGTTTATACAGATGGCGGTGCAGATATTTCCATGATTATGTAGATGATGGTGTAGATATTACCATGTTTATACAGATAGGGGTGTAGATATTTTCATGTTTATGCAGATCGTGGTGAAGATATTTCCATGTTTATACAGATCGCGGTGTAGATATTTCCATGTTTATACAGATCGCGGTGTAGATATTTCCATGTTTATACAGATAGCGGTGAAGATATTTCCATGTTTTTACAGATAGCGGTGTAGATATTTCCATGTTTATAGAGATAGCGGTGAATGTATTTCCATGTTTATAGACATAGCGGTGTAGATATTTCCATGTTTATATAGATGGCGTTGTAGATATTTCCATGTTTTTACCGATAGCGGTGTTGGTATTTCCACGTTTATACAGATAGCGATGTAGATATTTCCATGTTTATACAGCTCGCGGTGCAGATATTTATATCTTTATACAGATGGCATTGTAGATATTTCGTTATTCACACAGATGGCGGTGTAGATGTTTCCATGTTTATACAGATGGCGGAGTAGTTAGTTCCATGTTTATGGAGATGGCAGTGTAGATATTTTCATGTTTATAGAGATGGTGGTGTAGATATTTCCATGTTTATAGAGATAGCAGTGTAGATATTTACATGTTTATACAGATGGCTGTGTAGATATTTCCATGTGTATACAGATGGCATTGTAGATATTTCCATGTTTATACAGATGACTGTATAGTTATTTCCATGTTTTTACAGATGGCAGAGCAGATATTTCCATGTTTATAGAGATAGCGGTGTAGATATTTCCATGTTTGTACAGATGGCGGTGTTGATATTTCCATCTATACACAGATGGCCGTGTAGATATTTCCGTGTTTATACAGATGGCGGCGTAGATATTTCCATGGACATGCAGATGGTGGTGTAGATATTTCCTTGTTTATACACATGGCGGAGTAGATAATTCCATCTCTTTGGAGATGGCAGTGTAGATATTTTCATGTTTATAGAGATGGCGGTGTAGATATTTCCATATTTATAGAGATAGCGGTGTAGATATTTCCAGCTTTCTACAGATGGCAGTGTAGATATTTCCATGTTTATACAGCTGGCGGTGTAGATAATTCCATATTTATACAGATGTCTGTGTAGATATTTACATGTGTATACAGATGGTATTGTAGGTATTTCCATGTTTATACAGATGGAGGTGTAGATATTTCCATGTTTCTTCAGATGACTGTGTAGATATTTCCATGTTTTTACAGATGGCAGTGTAGATATTTCAATGTTTATAGAGATGGCACTGTAGATATTTCCATGTTTATACAAATCGCGGTGTAGATATTTCCATGTTTATACAGATAGCGGTGTAGATATTTCCATGTTTTTACAGATATCGGTGTAGATATTTCCATGTTTACACAGATTGCGGTGTAGATATTTCCATCTTTCTACAGATGGCATTGTAGATATTTCCATGTTTATACAGATGGCGGTGTAGATATTTCCATGTTTATATAGATGGTGGTGTAGATATTACAATGTTTATACAGATAGGGGTGTAGATATTTCCATGTTTATACAGATCCTGGTGAAGATATTTCCATGTTTATACAGATCGAGGTGAAGATATTTCCATGTTTATTCAGATCGCGTTGTAGATATTTCCATGTTTATACAGATCGCGGTGTAGATATTTCCATGTTTATACAGATAGCGGTGTAGATATTTCCATGTTTCTACAGATAGCGGTGTAGATATTTCCATGTTTATAGAGATAGCGGTGTATGTATTTCCATGTTTATAGACATAGCGGTGTAGATATTTCCATGTTTATATAGATGGCGTTGTAGATATTTCCATGTTTTTACCGATAGCGGTGTTCGTATTTCCACGTTTATACAGATAGCGATGTAGATATTTCCATGTTTATACAGCTCGCGGTGCAGATATTTATATCTTTATACAGATGGCATTGTAGATATTTCCTTATTCACACAGATGGCGTTGTAGATGTTTCCATGTTTATACAGATGGCGGAGTAGTTAATTCCATGTTTATGGAGATGGCAGTGTAGATATTTTCATGTTTATAGAGATGGCGGTGTAGATATTTCCATGTTTATAGAGATAGCAGTGTAGATATTTACCTGTTTATACAGATGGCTTTGTAGATATTTCCATGTGTATACAGATGGCATTGTTGATATTTCCATGTTTATACAGATGACTGTATAGGTATTTCCATGTTTTTACAGATGGCAGAGCAGATATTTCCATGTTTATAGAGATAGCTGTGTAGATATTTCCATGTTTGTACAGATGGCGGTGTTGATATTTCCATCGATACACAGATGGCCGTGTAGATATTTCCATGTTTATACAGATGGCGGCGTAGATATTTCCATGGACATGCATATGGCGGTGTAGATATTTCCATGTTTGTACGGATAGCGGTGTAGATATTTCCATGTTTTCACAGATGGTGTTGTAGATATTTCCGTGTTTATAAACATGGCGGAGTAGATACTTCCATCTTTATAGAGATGGCGGTGTAGATATTTCCATATTTATAGAGATAACGGTGTAGATATTTCCATCTTTCAACAGATGGCAGTGTAGATAATTCCATGTTTATACAGATGGCTGTGTAGATGTTTCCATGTTTATACAGATGGTGGTGTAGCTATTTCCAAGTGTATACACATGGTATTGTAGGTATTTTCATGTTTATACAGAGGGTGGTGTAGCTATTTCCATGTTTCTTCAGATGACTGTGTAGATATTTCCATGTTTTTACAGATGGCAGTGTAGATATTTCAATGTTTATAGAGATGGCGCTGTAGTTATTTCCATGTTTATACAGATAACGGTGGAGATATTTCCATGTTTATACAGACAGCAGTGGAGTTATTTCCATGTTTATACACATAGCGGTGTACATATTTCCATGTTTATACAGACAGCGGTGTAGGTATTTCCATGTTTGTACAGATAGCGGTGCAGATGTTTCCATGTTTATACAGATGCCTATGAAGATGACTCCATATTTATACAGAGAGCTGTGTATATATTTCTATGTTTATGCAGATGGCTGTGTAGATATTTGCATGTTCCTACACATGACTTTGTAGGTATTTTCAGGTTTATACAGATGGCTTTGTAGATATTTCCATGTCTATAGAGATAGCGGTGCAGATATTTCCATGTTTATACAGATAGCGGTGTATATATTTCCATGTTTATACAGATCGTGGTGTAGATATTTCCATGTTTATACAGATCGTGGTGTAGTTATTTCCATGTTTATACAGATACCGGTGTAGATATTTCCGTGTTTATACAGACCGCAGTGTAGATATTTCCAAGTTTGTACAGATGGCGGTGTTGATGTTTCCATCTCTACACAGATTGCCGTGTAGATATTTCCATGTGTATACAGATGGCATTGTAGATATTTCCATGTTTATACAGATGGCTTTGTAGATATTTCCATGTCTATAGAGATAGCGGTGCAGATATTTCCATGTTTATACAGATAGCGGTGTATATATTTCCATGTTTATACAGATCGTGGTGTAGATATTTCCATGTTTATACAGATACCAGTGTAGATATTTCCACGTTTATACAGACCGCAGTGTAGATATTTCCATGTATATAGAGATAGCAGTGTAGATATTTCCAAGTTTGTACAGATGGCGGTGTTGATGTTTCCATCTATACACAGATTGCCGTGTAGGTATTTCCATGTGTATACGGATGGCATTGTAGATATTTCCATGTTTCTACAGATGGTGGTGTTGATATTTCCATGTATGCACAGATGACTGTACAGGTATTTCCATGTTTATATAGATGACGGTGTTGATATTTCCATCTATACACAGATGGCCGTGTAGATATTTCCATGTTTATACAGATGGCGGCGTAGATATTTCCATGGACATGCAGATGGCGGTGTAGATATTTCCATGTTTATACAGATAGCGGTGTAGATATTTCCATGTTTACAGAGATGGTGGTGTAGATATCTCCGTGTTTATACACATGGTGGAGTAGATACTTCCATCTTTATGGAGATGGCAGTGTAGATATTTTCATGTTTATAGAGATGGCGGTGTAGATATTTCCATGTTTATAGAGATGACTTTGTAGGTATTTCCATGTTTATACAGATAGCAGTGTAGATATTTCCATGTTTATAGAGATAGCTGTGTAGATATTTCCATGTTTATACAGATAGCGGTGTAGATATTTCCATGTTTATACAGATAACGGTGTAGATATTTCCATGTTTATACCGATCGCGGTGTAGATATTTCCATGTTTATACAGATAGCGGTGTAGATATTTCCATGTTTTTACAGATATCGGTGTAGATATTTCCATGTTTACAGAGATTGCGGTGTAGATATTTCCATATTTCTACAGATGACATTGTAGATATTTCCATGTTTATACAGATGGCGATGTAGATATTTCCATGTTTATATAGATGGTGGTGTAGATATTACCATGTTTATACAGATAGCGGTGTAGATATTTCCATGTTTATACAGATCGCGGTGTAGATATTTCCATGTTTATACAGATCGCGGTGTAGATATTTCCATGTTTATACAGAAAGCGGTGTAGATATTTCCATGTTTATACAGATAGCGGTGTAGATATTTCCATGTTTATAGAGATAGCGGTGTAGGTATTTCCATGTTTATAGACATAGCGGTGTAGGTATTTCCATGTTTATATAGATGGCGTTGTAGGTATTTCCATGTTTATACCGATAGCGGTGTTGGTATTTCCACGTTTATACAGATAGCGATGTAGATATTTCCCTGTTTATACAGCTCGTGGTGCAGATATTTATATCTTTATACAGATGGCATTGTAGATATTTCCTTATTCACACAGATGGCGGTGTAGATGTTTCCATGTTTATACAGATGGCGGAGTAGTTAGTTCCTTGTTTATGGAGATGGCAGTGTAGACATTTTCATGTTTATAGAGATGGCAGTGTAGATATTTCCATGTTTACAGAGATAGCAGTGTAGATATTTACATGTTTATACAGATGGCTGTGTAGATATTTCCATGTGTATACAGATGGCATTGTAGATATTTCCATGTTTTTACAGATGACTGTATAGTTATTTCCATGTTTTTAAAGATGGCAGTGCAGATATTTGCATGTTTATAGAGATAGCGGTGTAGATATTTCCATGTTTGTACAGATAGCGGTGTTGATATTTCCATCTATACACAGATGGCCGTGTAGATATTTCCATGTTTATAGAGATGGCAGCATATATATTTCCATGGACATGCAGATGGCGGTGTAGATATTTCCATGTTTATACAGACAGCGGTGTAGATATTTCCATGATTACACAGATGGTGGTGGAGATATTTCCGTGTTTATACACATGGCGGAGTAGATAGTTCCATCTTTATGGAGATGGCAGTGTAGATATTTTCATTTATATAGAGATGGTGGTGTAGATATTTCCATATTTAAAGAGATAGCGGTGTAGATATTTCCATCTTTCTACAAATGGCAGTGTAGATATTTCCATGTTTATACAGATGGCGGTGTAAATATTTCCATATTTATACAGATGTCTCTGTAGATATTACCATGTGTATTCAGATGGTATTGTAGGTATTTCCATGTTTATACAGATGGTGGTTTAGCTATTTCCATGTTTATTCAGACGACTGTGAAGTTATTTCCATGTTTTTACAGATGGCAGTGTAGATATTTCAATGTTTCTAGAGATGGCGCTGTAGATATTTCCATGTTTATACAGATAACGGTGTAGATATTTCCATGTTTATACAGATAGCGGTGTAGATATTTCCATGTTTTTATAGATATTGGTGTAGATATTACCACGTTGACACAGATTTCGGTGTAGATATTTCCATCTTTCTACAGATGGCATTGTAGATATTTCCAGGTTTATACAGATGGCGGTGTAGATATTTCCATGTTTATATAGATGGTGGTGTAGATATTACCATGTTTATACAGATAGCGGTGTAGATATTTCCATGTTTATACAGATCGTGGTGAAGATATTTCCATGTTTATACAGATCGCGGTGTAGATATTTCCATGTGTATACAGATAGCGGTGTATATATTTCCATGTTTATACAGATAGCGGTGAAGATATTTCCATGTTTATACAGATAGCGGTGTAGGTATTTCCATGTTTATAGACATAGCGGTGTAGATATTTCCATGTTGATATAGATGGTGTTGTAGATATTTCCATGGTTATAACGATAGCGGTGTTGGTATTTCCACGTTTATACAGATAGCGATGTAGATATTTCCATGTTTATACAGCTCGCGGTGCAGATATTTATATCTTTATACAGATGGCATTGTAGATATTTCCTTATTCACACTGATGGCGGTGTAGATGTTTCCATGTTTATACAGATGGCGGAGTAGTTAGTTCCCTGATTATGGAGATGGCAGTGTAGATATTTTCATGTTTATAGAGATGGCGGTGTAGATATCTCCATGTTTATACAGATAGCAGTGTAGATATTTACATGTTTATACAGATGGCTGTGTAGATATTTCCATGTGTATACAGATGGCATTGTAGATATTTCCATGTTTATACAGATGACTGTATAGGTATTTCCATGTTTTTCAGATGACAGTGCAGATTTTTCCATGTTTATAGAGATAGCGGTGTAGATATTTCCATGTTTGTACAGATGGCGGTGTTGATATTTCCATCTATACACAGATGGCCGTGTAGATATTTCCATGTTTATACAGATGGCGCACAGATATTTCTATGGATATGTAGATGGCAGTGTAGATATTTCCATGTTTATACAGATAGCGGTGTAGTTATTTCCATGTTTATATAGATAGCGATGTAGATATTTCCATGTATATACACATGGCTGTGTAGATATTTCCATGTTTATACATGGAAATAGATATTTCATTGTGTAGATATTTCATTGTTTATAGAGATAGCGGTGTAGGTAATTCCATGTTTTTAAAGATACCGGTGTAGGTATTTCCGTGTTTATAAAGATAGCGGTGGAGATATTTCCATGTTTATACAGATAGCGGTGTAAAAATTTCCATGTTAATACAGATGGCGGTGTAGATATTTCCATGTTTATAGAGATAGCGGTGTAGATATTTCCATGTTTATAGAGATAGTGGTTTAAATATATCCATCTTTATACAGATAGTGGTGTAGATATTTCCATGTTTATACAGATGGCGGTGTAGATACAGCCATGTTTCTGAATATGGCAGTGTAGATATTTTCATGTTTACATAGACGGCGGTGTAGATATATCCATGTTTACAGAGATTGCAGTGTAGATATTTCCATGTTTATAGTGCAAGTGGTGTAGGTATTTCCATGTTTATAGAGATAGCGGTGTAGACATTTCCATATTTATACAGGTAGCGGTGTAGGTATTTCCATGTTTATACAGATAGCGGTGTAGATATTTCCATGTTTATACAGATAACCGTGTAGAAATTTCCATGTTTATACCGATATTGGTGTAGATATTTCCATGTTTATAGAGATAACAGTGTAGATATTTCCATGTTTATACAGATGGCTGTGTAGATATTTCCATGTGTATACAGATGGCAGTGTAGATATTTCCATGTTTATACATATAGCGGTGTAGATATTTCCATGTTTACAGATATAGAGGTAAAGATATTTCCATCTTTGCACAGATTGCGGTGTAGACATTGCAAACTTTACACAGATAGCGGTGTAGATATTTCCAAGTTTACACAGATACCTGTGTCGATATTTCCATGTTTACAAAGATAACATTGTAGATATTTCCATGTTTATACAGATAGCGGTGTAGTTATTTACATGTTGATACAGATATCGGTGTACATATTTTCAGGGTTATACAGATAGTGGTGTAGATATTTCCACGTTTTACAGATAGCTGTGTAGATATTTCCCTGTTTACACAGATAGCGTTGTAAATATTTCCATGTTTACACAGATAGCGTTGTAGATATTTCTGTGCTTACACAGATTGCGGTGTAGATATTTCCAAGTTTACACAGATAGCTGTGTAGATATTTCCATGTTTACACAGATAGCGTTGTAGATATTTCATTGTTTATAGAGATAGCGGTGTAGGTATTTCCATGTTTTTAAAGATACCGGTGTAGGTATTTCCGTGTTCATAAAGAAAGCGGTGGAGATATTTCCATGTTTATACAGATAGCGGTGTAAAAATTTCCATGTTTATACAGATTTCGGTGTAGATATTTCCATGTTTACAGAGATAGCGGTGTAGATATTTCCATCTTTGCACAGATTGCTGTGTAGATATTTCCATGTTTACGCAGATAGCTGTGTAGATATTTCCAAGTTTACACAGATAGCTGTGTAGATATTTCCATGATTACACACATAGCGTTGTAGATATTTCCATGTTTATACAGATAGCGGTGTAGATATTTCCATGTTTATACAGATAGCGGTGTAGATATTTCCATGTTTATAGTGATGGCGGTGTAGATATTTCCATGTTTATAGAGATGGCGGTGTAGATATTTCCATGTTCATTGAGATAGCGGTGTAGATATATCCATGTTCATAGAGATAGCCGTGAGGATATTTCCATGTTTATACAGATAGCAGTGTAGATATTTCCATTTTTATAGAGATAGCGGTTTTTATATTACATTTTTATACAGATAGCGGTGTAGATATTTCCATGTTTATACAGATAGCGGCGTAGATATTTCCATGTTTTTATAGATATTGGTGTAGATATTACCACGTTGACACAGATTTCGGTGTAGATATTTCCATCTTTCTACAGATGGCATTGTAGATATTTCCAGGTTTATACAGATGGCGGTGTAGATATTTCCATGTTTATATAGATGGTGGTGTAGATATTACCATGTTTATACAGATAGCGGTGTAGATATTTCCATGTTTATACAGATCGTGGTGAAGATATTTCCATGTTTATACAGATCGCGGTGTAGATATTTCCATGTGTATACAGATAGCGGTGTATATATTTCCATGTTTATACAGATAGCGGTGTAGATATTTCCAAGTTTATAGAGATAGCGGTGTAGGTATTTCCATGTTTATAGACATAGCGGTGTAGATATTTCCATGTTGATATAGATGGTGTTGTAGATATTTCCATGGTTATAACGATAGCGGTGTTGGTATTTCCACGTTTATACAGATAGCGATGTAGATATTTCCATGTTTATACAGCTCGCGGTGCAGATATTTATATCTTTATACAGATGGCATTGTAGATATTTCCTTATTCACACTGATGGCGGTGTAGATGTTTCCATGTTTATACAGATGGCGGAGTAGTTAGTTCCATGTTTATGGAGATGGCAGTGTAGATATTTTCATGTTTATAGAGATGGTGGTGTAGATATTTCCATGTTTATAGAGATAGCAGTGTAGATATTTACATGTTTATACAGATGGCTGTGTAGATATTTCCATGTGTATACAGATGGCATTGTAGATATTTCCATGTTTATACAGATGACTGTATAGGTATTTCCATGTTTTTCAGATGACAGTGCAGATTTTTCCATGTTTATAGAGATAGCGGTGTAGATATTTCCATGTTTGTACAGATGGCGGTGTTGATATTTCCATCTATACACAGATGGCCGTGTAGATATTTCCATGTTTATACAGATGGCGCACAGATATTTCTATGGATATGTAGATGGCGGTGTAGATATTTCCATGTTTATACAGATAGCGGTGTAGTTATTTCCATGTTTATATAGATAGCGATGTAGATATTTCCATGTATATACACATGGCTGTGTAGATATTTCCATGTTTATACATGGAAATAGATATTTCATTGTGTAGATATTTCATTGTTTATACAGATAGCGGTGTAGGTAATTCCATGTTTTTAAAGATACCGGTGTAGGTATTTCCGTGTTTATAAAGATAGCGGTGGAGATATTTCCATGTTTATACAGATAGCGGTGTAAAAATTTCCATGTTAATACAGATGGCGGTGTAGATATTTCCATGTTTATAGAGATAGCGGTGTAGATATTTCCATGTTTATAGAGATAGTGGTTTAAATATTTTCATCTTTATACAGATAGTGGTGTAGATATTTCCATGTTTATACAGATGGCGGTGTAGATACAGCCATGTTTCTGAATATGGCAGAGTAGATATTTTCATGTTTACATAGACGGCGGTGTAGATATATCCATGTTTACAGAGATTGCAGTGTAGATATTTCCATGTTTATAGTGCAAGTGGTGTAGGTATTTCCATGTTTATAGAGATAGCGGTGTAGACATTTCCATATTTATACAGGTAGCGGTGTAGGTATTTCCATGTTTATACAGATAGCGGTGTAGATATTTCCATGTTTATACAGATAACCGTGTAGAAATTTCCATGTTTATACCGATATTGGTGTAGATATTTCCATGTTTATAGAGATAACAGTGTAGATATTTCCATGTTTATACAGATGACTGTGTAGATATTTCCATGTGTATACAGATGGCAGTGTAGATATTTCCATGTTTATACATATAGCGGTGTAGATATTTCCATGTTTACAGATATAGAGGTAAAGATATTTCCATCTTTGCACAGATTGCGGTGTAGACATTGCAAACTTTACACAGATAGCGGTGTAGATATTTCCAAGTTTACACAGATACCTGTGTCGATATTTCCATGTTTACAGAGATATCATTGTAGATATTTCCATGTTTATACAGATAGCGGTGTACTTATTTACATGTTGATACAGATATCGGTGTACATATTTTCAGGGTTATACAGATAGTGGTGTAGATATTTCCACGTTTTACAGATAGCTGTGTAGATATTTCCCTGTTTACACAGATAGCGTTGTAAATATTTCCATGTTTACACAGATAGCGTTGTAGATATTTCTGTGCTTACACAGATTGCGGTGTAGATATTTCCAAGTTTACACAGATAGCTGTGTAGATATTTCCATGTTTACACAGATAGCGTTGTAGATATTTCATTGTTTATAGAGATAGCGGTGTAGGTATTTCCATGTTTTTAAAGATACCGGTGTAGGTATTTCCGTGTTTATAAAGAAAGCGGTGGAGATATTTCCATGTTTATACAGATAGCGGTGTAAAAATTTCCATGTTTATACAGATTTCGGTGTAGATATTTCCATGTTTACAGAGATAGCGGTGTAGATATTTCCATCTTTGCACAGATTGCTGTGTAGATATTTCCATGTTTACGCAGATAGCTGTGTAGATATTTCCAAGTTTACACAGATAGCTGTGTAGATATTTCCATGATTACACACATAGCGTTGTAGATATTTCCATGTTTATACAGATAGCGGTGTAGATATGTCCATGATTATACAGATAGCGGTGTAGATATTTTCATGTTTATACAGATAGCGGTGGAGATATTTCCATGTTTATAGAGACTGCGGTATAGATATTTTCATGTTTATACAGATAGCGGTGTAGATATTTCCATCTTTATACAGATCACAGTGAAGATATTTCCATGTTTATACAGATAGCGTTGTAGATATTTCCATGTTTATACAGATAGCGGTGTAGATATTTCCATGTTTATACTGATGGCGGTGTAGATATTTCCATGTTTATAGAGATAGCGGTGTAGATATTTCCATGTTCATTGAGATAGCGGTGTAGATATATCCATGTTCATAGAGATAGCAGTGAGGATATTTCCATGTTTATACAGATAGCAGTGTAGATATTTCCATTTTTATAGAGATAGCGGTTTTGATATTTCATATTTATACAGATAGCGGTGTAGATATTTCCATGTTTATACAGATTGCGGTGCAGATATTTCCATGTTTATACAGATAGCGGTGTAGATATTTCCACGTTTATACATATGGCGGTGTAGATTTTTCCATCTTTCTACAAATGGCAGTGTAGTTATTTCCATGTTTATAGAGATGGCGCTGTAGATATTTCCATATTTATATAAATGGCAATGTAGATATTTTGTTGTTTATGTAGATGGCGTTGTAGATATCTCCATGTTTAAAGAGATGGCGTTGTATATATTTCCATGTTGACGGAGATAGCGGTGTAGATATTTCCATGTTTATAGAGATAGCGGTGTAGTTATTTCCATGTTTATAGAGATAGCGGTGCAGATATTTCCATATTTCTACAGATGACTGTGTAGATATTTCCATGTTTGTACAGATGGCAGTGTAGATATTTCCATGTTTATAGAGATAGCGGTGTAGATATTTTCATATTTATACAGATTGTGGTGGAGATATGTCCATGTTTATACAGATAGCAATGGAGATATTTCCACGTTAATACACATAGCGGTGTAGATATTTCCATGTTTATACAGATAGCGGTGTAGATATTTCCATGTTTATACAGATGGCTGTGCCGATATTTCCATGTTTATACAGAGTTCTCTGTAGATATTTCCATGTTTATATAGATGACAGTATAGATATTTCCAGGCTTATACAGATGATTGTGTAGATATTTCCATGTTAATACAGGTGGCGATGTAGATATTTCCATGATTATAGAGATAGCGGTGTAGATATTTCCATGTTTATTGAGATATCGGTGTAAACATTTCCATATTTATACAGATAGTGGTGTAGATATTTCCATGTTTTTACAGATAGTGGTGTAGATATTTCCAACTTTATTCAGAGAGTGCTGTACATATTTCCGTGTTTATACAGATCACTGTGTAGTTATTTCCATGTTTATACAGATAAAGTTGTAGATATTTCCATCTTTATGCAAACGGTGGTGTAGATATTTCCATGTTCCTACACTTGACTGTGAAGTTATTTCCATGTTTATACAGATGGCGGTGTAGATATTTCCATATTTATAGAGATAGCAGTGAAGATATTTCCAGGTTTGTACAGATAGCGGTGTAAATATTTCCATGTTTATACCGATCGTGGTGTAGGTATTTCCATGTTTATACAGATACCGGTGTAGATATTTCCATGTTTGTACAGATAGCGGTGTTGATATTTCCATCTGTACACAGATTGCCATGTAGATATTTCCATCTTTATACAGATGGCGTTGTAGATATTTCCATGGATATGCAGATGGCGGTGTGGATATTTCCATGTTTATAGAGATAGCGGTGTAGGTATTTCCATGTTTATAGACATAGCGGTGTAGATATTTCCATGTTTCTATAGATGGCGTTGTAGATATTTCCATGTTTATACCGATAGCGGTGTTGGTATTTCCACGTTTTTACAGATAGCGATGTAGATATTTCCATGTTTATACAGCTCGCGGTGCACATATTTACATCTTTATACAGATGGCATGGTAGATATATCGTTATTCACACAGATGGCGGTGTAGATGTTTCCATGTTTATACAGCTGGCGGAGTAGTTAGTTCCATGTTTATGGAGATGGCAGTGTAGGTATTTTCATGTTTACAGAGATGGCGGTGTAGATATTTCCATGTTTATAGAGATAGCAGTGTAGATATTTTCATGTTTATAGAGATGGCTGTGTAGATATTTCCATGTGTATACAGATGGCATTGTAGATATTTCCATGTTTATAGAGATGTCTGTATAGGTATTTCCATGTTTTTACAGATGGCAGTGCAGATATTTCCATGTTTATAGAGATAGCGGTGTAGATATTTCTATGTTTGCACAGATGGCGGTGTTGATATTTCCATCTATACACAGATGGCCGTGTAGATATTTCCATGTTTATACAGATGGCGGCGTAGATATTTCCATGGACATGCAGATGGCGGTGTAGTTATTTCCATGTTTATACAGATAGCGGTGTACATATTTCCATGTTTACACAGATGGTGGTGAAGATATTTGCGTGTTTATACACATGGCGGAGTAAATACTTCCATCTTTATGGAGATGGCAGTGTAGATTATTTCATGTTTATAGAGATGGCGTTGTAGATATTTCCATATTTATAGAGATAGCGGTGTAGATATTTCATTCTTTCTACAGATGACAGTGTAGATATTTCCATGTTTATACAGATGGCGGTGTAGATATTTCCATATTTATACAGATGTCTGTGTAGATATTTCCATGTGTATACTGATGGTATTGTAGCTATTTCCATGTTTATACAGATGGTGGTGTAGATATTTCCATGTTTATTCAGATGACGGTGTAGATATTTCCATGTTTTTACAGATGGCAGTGTAGATATTTCAATGTTTATAGAGATGGCACTGTAGATATTTCCATGTTTATACAGATAACGGTGGAGATATTACCATGTTTATACAGACAGCAGTGGAGATATTTCCATGTTTATACACATAGCGGTGTACATATTTCCATGTTTATAGAGACAGCGGTGTAGTTATTTCCATGTTTATACAGATAGCGGTGCAGATATTTCCATGTGTATTCAGATGCCTATGCAGATATTTCCATATTTATACAGAGGGCTGTGTAGATATTTCGATGTTTATACAGATGGCAGTGTAGATATTTCCATGTTCCTACACATGACTGTGTAGGTATTTCCATGTTTATACAGATGGCTTTGTAGATATTTCCTTGTTCATAGAGATAGCGGTGTAGATATTTCCATATTTATACAGATAACGGTGTAGAAATTTCCATGTTTATACAGATATCGCTGTAAATATTTCCATGTTTATACAGATCACGGTGTAGATATTTCCATGCTTATACAGATAGCGGTGTAGATATTTCCATGTTTATACAGACAGCGGTGTAGATATTTCCATGTTTATACAGACTTCGGTGTAGATATTTCCATGTTTATACAGATAGCAGTGCAGATATTTCCATGTTTGTACAGATGGCGGTATAGATATTTCCATGTTTATATAGATAACTTTGTAAGTATTTCCATCTTTATACAGATGGCGGTGGGGATATTCCGATGTTTATAGAGATAGCAGTGGAGATATTTCCATGTTTATACACATAGCGGTGTAGATATTTCCATGTTTATACTGAACACGGTGTAGATATTTCCATGTTTATAGAGATGGCGGTGTAGATATTTCCATGTTCATAGAGATAGCGGTGTTGATTTTTCCATGTTTATAGAGATAGCTGTGTGGATATTTCCATGTTTATACAGATTACGGTGTAGATATTTCCATGTTTATACAGATAGCCGTGTAAATATTTCCATGTTTATACAGATCACGGTGTAGATATTTCCATGTTTATAGAGATAGAGGTATAGATATTTCCATGTTTATACAGATAGCGGTGTACATATTTCCATGTTTATACAGACCGCGGTGTAGATATTTCCATCTTTATACAGACCGCGGTGCAGGTATTTCCATGTTTGTACAGATGGCAGTGTTGATATTTCCATCTATACACAAATGACCATGTAGATATTTCCATGTTTATACAGATGGTGGCACAGATATTTCTATGGATATGTAGATGGCGGTGTAGATATTTCCATGTTTATACAGATAGCGGTGTAATTATTTCCATGTTGATATAGATAGCGGTGTAGATATTTCCATGTATATACGCATGGCTGTGTAGATATTTCCATGTTTATACAGATCACGGTGTAGGTATTTCAATGTTTATACAGATGGCGGTGTAGATAGTTCCATGTTTATGGAGATAGCAGTGTAGATATTTTCATGTTTATAGAGAAAGCGGTGTAGGTATTTCCATGTTTATAGAGATAGCGGTGTAGATATTTCCATATTTATACTGATAGCGGTGTAGGTATTTCCATGTTTATAGAGATTGCGGTGTAGATATTTCCACGTTCCTACAGATGGTGGTGTAGATATTTCCTTGTTTATACAGACAGCGGTGTAGATATTTCCACGTTTATACAGGTAGCGGTGTAGATATTTCCATGTTTACAGAGATAGCGGTGTAGATATTTCCATTTTTGCACAGATTGCCGTGGAGATATTTCCATGTTTACGCAGATAGCTGTGTAGATATTTCCAAGTTTACAAAGATAGCTGTGTTGATATTTCCATGTTTACACACATAGCGTGGTAGATATTTCCATGTTTATACAGATTGCGGTGTAGATATTTCCATGATTACAGAGATAGCGGTGTAGATATTTTCATGTTTATACAGATAGCGGTGGAGATATTTCCATGTTTATAGAGACAGCGGTATAGATATTTCCATGTTTATACAGATAGCGGTGCAGATATTTCCATGTTTACAGAGATAGTGGTGTAGATATTTCCATCTTTGCACAGATTGGTGTGTAGATATTTCCATTTTTACACAGATAGCTGAGTAGATATTTCCAAGTTTACACAGATAGCTGTGTAGATATTTCCATGTTTACACAGATATCATTGTATACATTTCCATGTTTATACAGATAGAGGTGTAGATATTTCCATGTTTATACAGATAGCGGTGTAGATATTTCCATGTTTATACAGATAGCGGTGGAGATATTTCCCTGTTTATACAGATAGCGATGCAGATATTTCCATGTTTATACAGATTGCGGTGTAGTTATTTCCATGTTGATACATATAGCGGTGTAGATATTTACATGTCTATAGAGATGGCTGTGTAGATATTTCCATGTTTATGCAGGTAGTGGTGTAGAAATTCCCATGTTTATACAGATCGCTTTGTAGACATTTCCATCTTTCTACAGATGTCAGAGTAGATATTTCCAAGTTTATACAGATGGCAGTGTAGATATTTCCATGTTTATACAGATTTCAGTGTAGATATTTCCATGTTTATAGAGATAGCGGTGTAGGTATTTCCATCTTTGCACAGATTGCGGTTTAGTTATTGCCAAACTTACACAGATAGCGGTGTAGATATTTCCAAGTTTACACAGATAGCTGTGTATATATTTCCATGTTTACAGAGATAGCATTGTAGATACTTCCGTGTTTATACAGATTGCGGTGTAGTTATTTCCATGTTGAAAGAGATAGTGGTGTAGATATTTCCATGTTTATACAAGTAGCGGTGTAGAAATTCCCATGTTTATACAGATCGCTTTGTAGACATTTAAATCTTTCTACAGATGTCAGTGTAGATATTTCCAAGTTTATACAGATGTCAGTGTAGGTATTTCCATGTTTATACAGATGTCTGTGTAGCTACTTCCATGTTTATGCAGATAGCGGCGTAGATATTTCCATGTTTATAGAGATAGCAGTGTAGGTATTTCCATGTTTATAGACGTAGCACTGTAGATATTTCCATGTTTATATAGATGGCGGTGTAGATATTTCTATGTTTATAGAGATAGCGGTGTAAATATCTCCATGTTTATAGAGATGGTGGTGTAGGTATTTTCATGTCTATAGAGATAGCGGTGTAGGTATTTCCATATTTATACAGATTGCAGTGTAGATATTTCCATCTTTATACAGATAGTGGTGTAGATATTTGCATGTTTTTACAGATAGCGGTGTAGATATTTCCATCTTTATTCAGAGAGTGCTGTACATATTTCCATGTTTATACAGATCACTGTGTAGATATTTCCATGTTTATACAGACTGCATTGTAGGTATTTCTATGTTTACAGATAGTGATGTAGATATTTCCATGTTTTTGCAGCTCGCGGTGCAGATATTTATATCTTTCTACAGATGGCATTGTAGATATTTCCTTATTCACACAGATGGCGGTGTAGATGTTTCCATTTTTATACAGATGGCTGTGTAGATATTTCCATGTATATACAGATGACTTTGTAGGTATTTCCATGTTTATACAGATGGTGGTGTAGATATTTCCATGTTTATGGAGATAGCTGTGTAGATATTTCCATGTTTATACAGATCGCGGTGTAGATATTTCCATGTTTATACAGATCGTGGTGTAGATATTTCAATGTTTATAGAGATAGCGGTGTAGATATTTCCATGTTTTTACAGATATCGGTGTAGATATTTCCATGTTTACACAGATGGCAGTGTAGATATTTCCATGTTTACATAGATGGTGGTGTAGATATTACCATGTTTATACAGATAGCGGTGTAGGTATTTCCATGTTTATACAGATCGTTTTGAAGATATTTCCATTTTTATACAGATCGCGGTGTAGATATTTCCATGTTTATACAGACCGCGGTGTAGATATTTCCATGTTTATACAGATTGCGGTGTAGATATTTACATGTTTATACAGATAGCGGTGTAGATATTTCCATGTTTATACCGATAGCGGTGTAGATATTTCCATGTTTATAGAGATAGCAGTGTAGGTATTTCCATGTTTATAGACATAGCACTGTAGATATTTCCATGTTTATATAGATGGCGTTGTACATATTTCCATGATTATACTGATAGCGGTGTTGGTATTTCCATGTTTATACAGATAGCGATATATATATTTCCATGGTTATACAGCTCGCCGTGCTGATATTTATATCTTTATACAGATGGCATTGTAGATATTTCCTTATTCACACAGATGGCAGTGTAGATGTTTCCATGTTTATACAGATGGCGAAGTAGTTAGTTCCATGTTTATACAACTCGCGGTGTAGATATTTCCATTTTATACAGATGGCAGTGTAGATATTTCCATATTTATACAGAGAGCGGTGTAGATATTTACATGTCTATAGAGGTAGCGGTGTAGGTATTTCCATATTTATACAGATTGCGGTGTGGATATTTCCATCCTTTTACAGAAAGCGGTGTAGATATTTCTATGTTTATACAGATGGCAGTGAAGATATTTCCATGTTTATACAGATAGTGGTGTTGATATTTCCATGTTTATACAGATGGCGGTGTAGATACATCCATGTTCCTGAAGATGGCGGTGTAGATATTTTCATGTTTATAGAGATGGCGGTGTAGATATTTCCATGTATATAGAGATTGCATTGTAGATATTTCCATGTTTATAGAGATATCAGTGTAGGTATTTCCATGTTTATAGAGATAGCAGTGTGGATATTTCCATATTTATACAGATAGCGGTGTAGGTATTTCCATGTTTATACAGATGGCAGTGTAGATATTTCCTTGTTTATACAGATATCGGTGTAGATATTTCCAGGTTTATACAGAGAGCGGTGTAGATATTTCCACGTTTTACAGATAGTGGTGTAGATATTTCCATCTTTATACAGATAGCGGTGCAGATATTTCCATGTTTACACAAATAGCCGTGTAGATATTTCTATGTTTACACAGATATAGTTGCAGATATTTCCATGTTTAGAAAAATAGCGGTGCAGACATTTCCATGTTTTTACAGATAGCGGTGTGGCTATTTCCATGTTTATACAGATAGTGGTGTGGGTATTTCCATGTTTATACAGATAGCGGTATAGATATTTCCATGTTTATAGAGATAGGTTTGTAGATATTTCCATTTTTATAGAGATAGCGGTTTAGATATTTCATATTTATACAGATAGCGCTGTAGATATTTCCATGTTTATACAGATTGCGGTGTAGATATTTCCAAGTTTATACTGATAGCGGTGTAGATATTTCCACGTTTATACAGGTGGCTGTGTAGATATTTCCATCTTTCTACAAATGGCAGTGTAGATATTTCCATGTTTATATAGATGGCAGTGTAGATATTTTCTTGTTTATGTAGATGGCGTTGTAGATATGTCCATGTTTAAAGAGATGGCGGTGTATATATTTCCATGTTGATGGAGATAGCGGTGTAGATATTTCCATGTTTATAGAGATAGCGTTGTAGATATTTCCATGTTTATAGAGATAGTGGTGTAGATATTTTCATGTTTCTACAGATAACTGTGTAGATATTTCCATGTTTGTACAGATGGCATTGTAGATATTTCCATGTTTATAGTGATAGCGGTGTTGATATTTTCATGTTTATACAGATTGCGGTGTAGGTATTTCCATGTTTATACAGATAGCGGTGTAGATATTTCCACGTTTATACAGACGGTGGTGTAGATATTTCATCTTTCTACAAATGGCAGTGTAGATATTTCCATGTTTATAGAGATGGTGGTGTAGATATTTCCATGTTTATATAGATGGCAGTGTAGTTATTTTCTTGTTTATGTAGATGGCGTTGTACATATCTCCATGTTTAAAGAGATGGCGGTGTATATATTTCTATGTAGATGGAGATAGCAGTGTAGATATTTCTATGTTTATAGAGATAACGGTGTAGTTGTTTCCATGTTTATGCAGACCACGGTGTAGATATTTCCATGTTTATACAGATTGCTGTGCAGATATTTCCATGTTTGTACAGATGGCAGTGTTGATATTTCCATCTATACACAGATGAACGTGTAGATATTTCCATGTTTATACAGATGGCAGTGCAGATATTTCCATGGATATGTAGACGGCGGTGTAGATATTTTCATGTTTATACAGATAGCAGTGTAGTTATTTCCATGTTTATATAGATAGCAGTGTAGATATTTCCATGTATATACACATGGCTGTGTAGATAATTCCAGGTTTATACAGATGGCGGTGTAGATATTTCCATGTTTATAGAGATAACTTTGTAATTATTTCCATGTTTATACAGATGGCGGTGTAGGTATTTCGATGTTTATAGAGATAGCAGTGGAGATATTTCCATGTTTATACAGATAGCGGTGTAGATATTTCCATGTTTATACTGATCGTGGTGTAGATATTTCCATGTTTATAGGGATGTAGGTGGAGATATTTCCATGTTCATAGAGATATCGGTTTTCAATTTTCCATGTTTATAGAGATAGCGGTGTGGATATGTCCATGTTTATACAGATAGGGGTGTAGATATTTCCATGTTTTTACAGATATCGGTGTAGATATTTCCATGTTTACACAGATTGCGGTGTAGATATTTCCATCTTTCTACAGATGGCATTGTAGACATTTCCATGTTTATACAGATGACGGTGTAGATATTTCCATGTTTATGTAGATGGTGGTGTAGATATTACCATGATTATACAGATCGCGGTGTAGATATTTCCATGTTTATACAGATCGCGTTGTAGATATTTCCGTGTTTATACCGATGCCTATTCAGATATTTCCATATTTATACAGAGGGCTGTGTAGATATTTCCAGGATTATACAGATGGCAGTGTAGATATTTCCATGTTCCTACACATGACTGTGTATGTATTTCCATGTTTATACACATGGCTTTGTAGATATTTCCATGTTTATAGAGATATCGGAGTAGATATTTCCATGTTTATACAGATAGCGGCGTAGATATTTCCATGTTTATTCAGACCGCGGTGTAGATATTTCCACTTTTTTACAGATAGCGATGCAGTTATTTCTATGTTTGTACAGATGGCGGTGTTGATATTTCCATCTATACACAGATGACCGTGTAGATATTTCCATGTTTATACAGATGGAGGCACAGATATTTCTATGGATATGTAGATGGCGGTGTAGATATTTCCATGTTTATACAGATAGCGGTGTAGTTATTTCCATGTTTATATAGATAGCGGTGTAGATATTTCCATGTTTATACAGATCACGGTGTAGATATTTCCATGTTTATAAAGATCACGTTGTAGATATTTCCATGTTTATACAGATCATGGTGTAGATATTTCCATGTTTATACAGATCGTGGTGTAGTCATTTCCATGTTTGTACAGATGGCGGTGTTGATGTTTCCATCTATACACAGATTACCGTGTAGGTATTTCCATGTGTATACAGATGGCATTGTAGATATTTCCCTGTTTATACAGATGGTGGTGTAGATATTTCCATGTTTGCACAGATGACTGTATAGGTATTCCCATATTTTTACAGATGGCATTGTAGGTATTTCCATGTTTATAGAGATAGCAGTGTAGATATTTCCATGTTTATACAGATGGCGGTGTAGATATTTCCATGTTTATAGAGATAGCGGTGTAGGTATTTCTATATTTATAAAGATAACGGTGTAGATATTTCCATGTTTATTCAGATATCAGTGTTAATATTTCCATGTTTATACATATCACGGTGTAGATATTTCCATGTTTATATAGATAGCAGTGTAGATATTTCCATCTTTATACAGATAGCGGTTTAGATATTTCCATGTTTATACAGACCGCGGTGTAGATATTTCCATGTTTATGCAGATAGCGGTGTAGTTATTTTCATGTTTGTACAGATGGCGGTGTTGATTTTTCCATCTATACACAGATGACCGTGTAGATATTTCCATGTTTATACAGACGGCGGCGCAGATATTTCCATGGGTATGTAGATGGTGGTGTAGATATTTCCATGTTTATAAAGATAGCGGTGTAGTTATATCCATGTTTATATAGATAGCGGTGTAGATATTTACATGTATATACACATGGCTGTGTAGATATTTCCATGTTTATACAGATGGCATTGTTGATATTTCCATGTTTATACCGATAACTTTGTAAGTATTTCCATGTTTATACAGATGGCGGTTTAGTTATTTCGATGTTTATAGAGATAGCAGTGGAGATATTTGCATGTTTATAGAGATAGCGGTGTAGATATTTCCACGTTTATACTGATCGCGGTGTAGATATTTTCATGTTTATAGAGACGGCGGTGTAGATATTTCCATATAGCGGTGTTGATTTTTCCTTGTTTATAGAGATAGCGGTGTGGATATTTCCATGTTTATACAGATGGGGGGTAGATATTTCCATGTTTTTACAGATATCGGTGTAGATATTTCCATGTTTACACAGATTGCAGTGTAGATATTTCCATTTTTCTACAGATGGCATTGTAGACATTTCCATGTTTATACAGATGGCGGTGTAGATATTTCCATGTTTATGTAGATGGTGGTGTAGATATTACCATGTTTATACAGATCACGGTGTAGATATTTCCATGTTCCTACACATGACTGCGTAGGTATTTCCATGTTTATACAGATGGCTTTGTAGATATTTCCATGTTTATAGAGATAGCGGTGTAGGTATTTCCATGTTTATACAGATAGCGGCGGAGATATTTCCATGTTTATTCAGACCGCGGTGTAGATATTTCCACTTTTTTACAGATAGCGGTGCAGTTATTTCTATGTTTGTACAGATGGCGGTGTTGATATTTCCATCTATACACAGATGACCGTGTAGATATTTCCATGTTTATACAGATGGCGGCACAGATATTTCTACGGATATGTAGATGGCGGTGTAGATATTTCCATGTTTATACAGATAGCGTTGTAGTTATTTCCATGTTTATATAGATACCGGTGTAGATATTTCCATGTATATACACATGGCTGCGTAGATATTTGCATGTTTATACAGATGGCGGTGTAGATATTTCAATGTTTATACAGATAATTTTGTAAGTATTTCCATGTTTATACAGATCATGGTGTAGATATTTCCATGTTTATACAGATCGCGGTGTAGACAATTCCATGTTTGTACAGATGGCGGTGTTGTTGTTTCCATCTATACACAGATTGCCGTTTAGGTATTTCCATGTGTATACAGATGGCATTGTAGATATTTCCCTGTTTATACAGATGGTGGTGTAGATATTTCCATGATTGCACAGATGACTGTATAGGTATTTCCATGTTTTTACAGATGGCATTGTAGGTATTTCCATGTTTATAGAAATAGCGGTGTAGATATTTCCTTGTTTATACTAATAGCGGTGTAGATATTTCCATGTATATACAGATGGCTGTGTAGATATTTCCATGTTTATACAGATGGCTGTGTAGATATTTCCATGTTTATACAGATGACTTTGTAGGTATTTCCATGTTTATACAGATGGCGGTGTAGGTATTTCCATGTTTATAGAGATAGCTGTGTAGATATTTCCATGTTTATACAGATAGCGGTGTAGATATTTCCATGTTTATACAGATCGCGGTGTAGATATTTCCATGTTTATACAGACAGCAGTGGAGATATTTCCATGTTTATACACATAGCGGTGTACATATTTCCAGGTTTATAGAGACAGCGGTGTTGGTATTTCCATGTTTATACAGATAGCGGTGCAGATATTTCCATGTTTATACAGATGCCTATGCAGATATTTCCATATTTATACAGAGGGCTGTGTAGATATTTCCATGTTTATAAAGATGGCAGTGTAGATATTTCCATGTTCCTACACATGACTGTGTAGGTATTTCCATGTTTATACAGATGGCTTTGTAGATATTTCCATGCTTATACAGATAGCGGTGTAAGTATTTCCATGTTTATACAGATCGTGGTGTAGATATTTACATGTTTATACAGATATCGGTGTAGATATTTCCATGTTTATACAGACCGCAGTGTAGATATTTCCATGTTTATAGAGATAGCGGTGTAGATATTTCCATATTTGTACAGATGGCAGTGTTGATGTTTCCATCTATACACAGATTGCCGTGTAGTTATTTCCATGTGTATACAGGTGGCATTGTAGAGATTTCCATGTTCATACAGATGGTGGTGAAGATATTTCCATGTTTATACAGATGACTGTACAGGTATTTCCATGTTTTTACAGATGGCATTGTAGATATTTCCATGTTTATAGAGATAGCAGTGTAGATATTTCCATGTTTATACAGATGGCGGTGTAGATATTTCCATGTTTATAGAGATAGCGGTGTAGATGTTTCCATATTTATACAGATAACGGTGTAGATATTTCCATGTTTATACAGATAGCCGTGTAAATATTTCAAGGTATATACAGATGACGGTGTAGATATTTCCATGTTTATAGGGCTAGCGGTGTAGATATTTCCATGTTTATACAGATAGCGATGTAGATATTTCCATGTTTATACAGACCGCGGTGTAAATATTTCCATGTTTATACAGAAAGCGGTGTAGTTATTTCCATGTTTATATAGATAGCGGTGTAGATATTTCCATGTATATACACATGGATGTGTAGATATTTCCATGTTTATACAGATGGCGATGTAGATATTTCCATGTTTATACAGATAACTTTGTAAGTATTTCCATGTTTATACAGATGGCGGTGTAGATATTTCGATGTTTATAGAGATAGCAGTGGAGATATTTCCACGTTTATACAGATAGCGGTGTAGATATTTCCATGTTGATACTGATCGCAGTGTAGATATTTCCATGTTTACAGAGATTGCGGTGTAGATATTTCCATGTTCATAGAGATAGCGGTGTTGATTTTTCCATGTTTATTGAGATAGCGGTGTGGATATTTCCATGTTTATACAGATATGGGTGTAGATATATCCATGTTTATAGAGATGGTGGTGTAGATATTTCCATGTTTATACAGATCACGGTGTAGATGTTTCCATGTTTATACAGATCATGGTGTAGATATTTCCATGTTTATACAGACCGCGGTGTTGAAATTACCATGTTTATAGGGATAGTGGTGCAAATATTTCCACATTTATACAGACAGCGGTGTAGTTATTAGCATGTTTATACAGATAGCGGTGTAGATATTTCCGTGTATAAACAGTTGTCTGTGTATATATTTCCATGTTTAAACAGATGGCGGTGTAGATATTTCCTTGTTTATACTAATAGCGTTGCAGTATTTTCCATGTTTATACATATAGCGGTGCAGATATTTCCATGTTTGTACAGATGGCTGTGTTACTATTTCCATCTATACACAGATGACCGTGTAGATATTTCCATGTTTATACAGATGGCGGCACACATATTTCTATGGATATGTAGATGGCGTTGTAAATATTTCCATGTTTATACAGATAGCGGTGTAGTTATTTCCTTGTTTATATAGATAGCGGTGTAGATATTTCCATGTATATACACATGGCTGTGTAGATATTTCCATGTTTATACAGATGGCGGTGTAGATATTTCAATGTTTATACACATAACTTTGTAAGTATTTCCATGTTTATACAGATGGCGGTGTAGATATTTCGATGTTTATAGAGATAGCAGTGGAGATATTTCCATGTTTATACAGACAGCAGTGGAGCTATTACCATGTTTATACACATAGTGGTGTACATATTTCCATGTTTATAGAGACAGCGGTGTAGGTATTTCCATGTTTGTACAGATAGCGGTGCGGATATTTCCATGTTTATACAGATGCCTATGCAGATAACTCCATATTTATACAGAGGGCTGTGTAGATATTTCTATGTTTATACAGATGGCATTGTAGATATTTCCATGTTCCTACACATGACTGTGTAGGTATTTCCATGTTTATACAGATGGCTTTGTAGATATTTCCATGTCTCTAGAGATAACGGTGCAGATATTTGCATGTTTATACAGATAGCTGTGTATATATTTCCATGTTTATACAGAGCGTGGTGTGGTTATTTCCATGTTTATACAGATACCGGTGTAGATATTTCCATGTTTATACAGAACACAGTGTAGATATTTGCATGTTTATAGAGATAGCAGTGTAGATATTTCCAAGTTTGTACAGATGGCGGTGTTGATGTTTCCATCTATACACAGACTGCCGTATAGGTATTCCATGTGTATACAGATGGCCTTGTAGATATTTCCATGTTTATACAGATGGTGGTGCAGATATTTCCATGTTTACACAGATGACTGTATAGATATTTCCATGTTTATACAGATGGCAGTGTAGATATTTCCATGTTTATACAGATGGTGGTGTAGATATTACCATGTTCATACAGATAGCGGTGTAGATATTTCCATGTTTATACAGATTGTGGTGAAGATATTACCATGTTTATGCAGATCGCAGTGTGGATATTTCCATGTTTATACAGATTGCGGTGTAGATATTTCCATGTTTATACAGATAGCGGTGTAGATATTTCCATGTTTATACAGATAGCGGTGTAGATATTTCCATGTTTATAGAGATAGCGGTGTTGATATTTCCATGTTTATAGACCTAGCGGTGTAGATATATCCATGTTTATATAGATGGCGTTGTAGATACTTCCATGTTCTTACCGATAGCGGTGTTGGTATTTCCTCATTTATACAGATAGCGATAATGATATTTCCATGTTTATACAGGTCGCAATACAGATATTTATATCTTTATACAGATGGCATTGTAGATATTTCCTTATTCACACTGATGGCGGTGTAGATGTTTCCATGTTTATAGAGATAGCAGTGTAGATATTTCCAAGTTTGTACAGATGGCGGTGTTGATGTTTCTATCTATAAACAGATTGCCATGTAGTTATTTCCATGTGTATACAGATGGCCTTGTAGATATTTCCATGTTTATACAGATGGTGGTGTAGCTATTTCCATGTTTACACAGATGACTCTATAGGTATTTCCATGTTTATACAGATGACGGTGTAGATATTTCCATGTTTATAGAGATAGCGGTGAAGATATTTCCATATTTATACAGATAACAGTGTAGAAATTTCCGTGTTTATACAGATAGCGGTGTAAATATTTCCATGTTTATACAGATCACGGTGTAGACATTTCCATGTTTATAGAGATAGCGGTATAGATATTTCCATGTTTATACAGATAGCGGTTTAGATATTTCTATGTTTATACAGAGCGCGGTGTAGATATTTCTATGTTTATACAGATTGCTGTGCAGATATTTCCATGTTTGTACAGATGGTGGTGTTGATATTTCCATCTATACACAGATGAACGTGTAGATATTTCCATGTTTATACAGATGGCGGTGCAGATATTTCTATGGATATGTAGATGGCGGTGTAGATATTTCCATGTTTATACAGATAGCGGTGTAGTTATTTCCATGTTCATATAGATACCGGTGTAGATATTTCCATGTATATACATATGGCTGTGTAGATATTTCCATGTTTATACAGATGGCGGTGTAGATATTTCCATGTTTATACAGATAACTTTGTAAGTATTTCCATGTTTATACAGATGGCGGTGTAGATATTTCCACGTTTATACAGATAGCGGTGTAGATATTTCCATGTTTATACAGATCACGGTGTAGATATTTCCATGTTTATTCAGATCGCGGTGTAGATATTTCCATGTTAATACAGATAGCGGTGTAGATATTTCCATGTTTTTGCAGATATCTGTGTAGATATTTCCATGTTTACACAGATTGCGGTGTAGATATTTCCATGTTTATAGAGATAGCAGTGTAGATATTTACATGTTTATACAGATGGCTGTGTAGATATTTCCATGTGTATACAGATGGCATTGTAGATATTTCCATGTTTATACAGATGACTGTATAGGTATTTCCATGTTTTTACAGATGGCAGTGCAGATATTTCCATGTTTATACAGATAGCGGTGTAGATATTTCCATGTTTGTACAGATGGCGGTGTTGATATTTCCATCTATACACAGATGGCCGTGTAGATATTCCCATGATTATACAGATGGCGGCGTAGATATTTCCATGGACATGCAGATGGCGGTGTAGATATTTCCATGTTTATACAGATAGTGGTGAAGATATTTCCATGATTACACAGATGGTGGTGTAGGTATTTCCGTGTTTATACACATGGCGGAGTAGATACTTCCATCTTTAAGGAGATGGCAGTGTAGATATTTTCATGTTTATAGAGATGGCGGTGTAGATATTTCCATATTTATAGAGATAGCGGTTTAGATATTTCCATCTTTCTACAGTTGGCAGTGTAGATATTTCCATGTTTACACAGATGGCCGTGTAGATATTTCCATATTTATACAGATGTCTGTGTAGATATTTCCATGTTTATACAGATGGTATTGTAGGTGTTTCCATGTTTATACAGATGGTGGTGTAGATATTTCCATGTTTATTCAGATGACTGTGTAGATATTTCCATGTTTTTACAGATGGCAGTGTAGATTTTTCAATGTTTATAGAGATGGCGCTGTAGATATTTCCATGTTTATACAGATAACGGTGGAGATATTTCCATGTTTATGCAGACAGCAGTGGACATATTTACATGTTTATACACATAGCGGTGTACATATTTCCATGTTTATAGAGACAGCGTTGCAGATATTTCCATGTTTACACAGATGCCTATGCAGATATATCCATATTTATACAGAGGGCTGTGTAGATATTTCTATGTTTATACAGATTGCAGTGTAGATATTTAAATGTTCCTACACATGACTGTGTAGGTATTTCCATGTTTACAGATGTCTTTGTATATATTTCCATATTTATAGGCATAGCGGTGCAGATATTTCCATGTTTATACAGATAGGGGTGTAGATATTTCCATGTGTATACAGATCATGGTGTAGATATTTCCGTGTTTATACAGATACCGGTGTGGATATTTCCATGTTTATACAAACCACATTGTAGATATTTCCATGTTTACAGAGATAGCAGTGTAGTTATTTCCATGTTTGTACAGATGGCGGTGTTGGTGTTTCCATCTATACACAGATTGCCGTGTAGGTATTTCCATGTGTATACAGATGGCATTGTAGATATTTCCATGTTTATACAGATGGTGGTGTAGATATTTCCATGTTTACACAGATGACTGTATAGGTATTTCCATGATTATACAGATGGCGGTGTAGATATTTCCATGTTTATAGAGATAGCGGTGAAGATATTTCCATATTTATACAGATAACAGTGTAGAAATTTCCATGTTTATACAGATAGCGGTGTAAATATTTCCAGGTTTTTACAGATCACGGTGTAGATATTTCCATGTTTATAGAGATAGCGGTATATATATTTCCATGTTTATACAGATAGCGGTGTAGACATTTCCATGTTTATACAGACCGCGGTGTAGATATTTCCATGTTTATAAGGATAGCGGTGCAGATATTTCCATTTTTGTACAGATGGTGGTGTTGATGTTTCCATCTATACACAGATGACCGTGTAGATATTTCCATGTTTATACTGACGGCGTCGCAGTTATTTCCATGGATATGTAGATGGCGGTGTTGATATTTCCATGTTTATACAGAAAGCGGTGTAGTTATTTCCATATTTATACAGATAGCGGTGTAGATATTTCCATGGATATACACATGACTGTGTAGATATTTCCATGTTTATACAGATGGCGGTGTAGATATTTCCATGTTTATACAGATAACTTTCTAAGTATTTCCATGTTTATACAGATGACGGTGTAGATATTTCGATGTTTATGGAGACAGCAGTGGAGATATTTCCATGTTTATACAGATAGCGTGGTAGATATTTCCATGTTTATACTGATCGTGGTGTAGATATTTCCATGTTTATAGAGATGGCGGTGTAGATATTTCCATGTTCATAGAGATAGTGGTGTTGATTTTTCCATGTTTATAGAGATAGCGGTGTGGATATGTCCATGTTTATGCAGATAGGGATGTAGATATTTCCATGTTTTTACAGATATCGGTGTAGATATTTCCATGTTTACACAGATTGCTGTGTAGATATTTCCATCTTTCTACAGATGGCTTTGTAGATATTTCCATGTTTATACAGATGGCAGCGTAGATATTTCCATGTTTATATAGATGGTGGTGTAGATATTACCATGTTTATACAGATAGCGGTGTAGATATTTCCATGTTTATACTGATCGTGGTGAAGATATTTCCATGTTTATACAGATCGCGGAGTAGTTATTTCCATGTTTATACAGATCGCGGTGTAGATATTTCCATGTTTATACAGATAGCGGTGTAGATATTTCCAAGTTTATACAGATAGCGGTGTAGATATTTCCATGTTTATACCGATATCGGTGTTGGTATTTCCACGTTTATACAGATAGCGATGTAGATATTTCCATGTTTATACAGCTCGCGGTGCAGATATTTATATTTTTTTACAGATGGCATTGTAGATATTTCCTTATTCACACAGATGGCGGAGAAGATGTTTCCATGTTTATACAGATGGCGGAGTAGTTAGTTCCATGTTTATGGAGATGGCAGTGTAGATATTTTCATGTTTATAGAGATGGCGGTGTAGATATTTCCATGTTTATAGAGACAGCAGTGTAGATATTTACATGTTTATACAGATGGCTGTGTAGATATTTCCATGTGTATACAGATGGCATTGTAGATATTTCCATGTTTATACAGATGACTGTATAGGTATTTCCATGTTTTTACAGATGGCAGTGCAGATATTTCCGTGTTTATAGAGATAGCGATGTACATATTTCCATGTTTGTACAGATGGCGGTGCTGATATTTCCATCTATACACAGATGGCTGTGTAGATATTTCCATGTTTATACAGATGGCGGCGTAGATATTTCCATGCACATGCAGATGGCGGTGTAGATATTTCCACGTTTATACAGATAGCGGTGTAGATATTTCCATGTTTACACAGATGGTGGTGTAGATATTTCCATGTTTATACACATGGCGGAGTAGATACTCCCATCTTTATGGACATGGCAGTGCAGATATTTTCATGTTTATAGAGATGGCGGTGCAGACATTTCCATGTTTATACAGACAGCGGTGTAGTAATTTCCATGTTTACACAGATGGTTGTGTAGATATTTCCGTGTTTATACACATGGCGGAGTAGATACTTCCATCTTTATAGAGATGGAAGTGTAGATATTTTCATGTTTATAGAGATGGCTGTGTAGATATTTCCATATTTATAGAGATTGCGGTGTAGATATTTCCATCTTTCTACAGATGGCAGTGTAGATATTTCCATGTTTATACAGATGGCGGTGTAGATATTTCCATATTTATACAGATGTCTGTGTAGATCTTTCCATGTGTATACAGATGGTATTGTAGGTATTTCCATGTTTATACAGATGGTGGTGTAGATATTTCCATGTTTATTCAGATGACTGTGTAGATATTTCCATGTTTTTACAGATGGTAGTGTAGATATTTCAATGTTTATAAAGATGGCGCTGTAGATATTTCCATGTTTATACAGATTGCGGTGTAGATATTTCCATTTTTATACAGATAGCGGTGTAGATATTTCCATGTTTTTACAGATATCGGTGTAGATGTTTCCATGTTTACACAGATTGCGGTGTAGATATTTCCATCTTTCTACAGATGGCATTGTAGATATTTCCATGTTTATACAGATGGCATTGTAGATATTTCCATGTGTATATAGATGGTGTTGTAGATATTACCATGTTTATACAGATAGCAGTGTAGATATTTCCATGTTTATACAGATCGTGGTGAAGATATTTCCATGTTTATACAGATCGCGGTGCAGATATTTCCATGTTTATACAGATCGCGGTGTAGCATTTCCATGTTTATACAGATAGCGGTGTAGATTTTCCATGTTTATACAGATAGCGGTGTAGATATTTACATGTTTATAGAGATAGCGGTGTAGGTATTTCCATGTTTATAGACATAGCGGTGTAGATATTTCCATGTTTATATAGATGGCGTTGTAGATATTTCCATGTTTATACCGAGAGCGGTGTTGGTATTTCCACGTTTATACAGATAGCGATGTAGATATTTCCATGTTTATACAGCTCGCGGTGCAGATATTTATATCTTTATACAGATGGCATTGTAGATGTTTCCTTATTCACACAGATTGCGGTGTAGATGTTTCCATTTTTATACAGATGGCGGAGTAGTTAGTTCCATGTTTATGGAGATGGCAGTGTAGATATTTTCATGTTTATACAGATGGGGGTGTAGATATTTCCATGTTTATAGAGAGAGCAGTGTAGATATTTACATGATTATATAGATGGCTGTGTAGATATTTCCATGTGTATACAGATGGCATTGTAGATATTTCCATGTTTATACAGATGACTGTATAGGTATTTCCACGTTTTTACAGATGGCAGTGCAGATATTTCCATGTTTATAGAGATAGCGGTGTAGATATTTCCATGTTTGTACAGATGGCGGTGTTGATATTTCCATCTATACACAGATGGCCGTGAAGATATTTCCATGTTTATACAGATGGCGGCGTAGATATTTCCATGGACATGCAGATGGCGGTGTAGATATTTCCATGTTTATACAGATAGCGGTGTAGATATTTCCATGTTTTCACAGATGGTGTTGTAGATATTTCCGTGTTTATACACATGGCGGTGTAGTTACTTCCATCATTATGGAGATGGCAGTGTAGATAATTTTATGTTAATAGAGATGGCGGTGTAGATATTTCCATATTTATAGAGATTGCGGTGTAGATATTTCCATCTTTCTACAGACGGCAGTGTAGATATTTCCATGTTTATACAGATGGCGGTGTAGATATTTCCATATTTATACAGATGTCTGTGTAGGTATTTCCATGTGTATACAGTTGGTATTGTAGGTATTTCCATGTTTATACAGATGGTGGTGTAGATATTTCCATGTTTATTCAGATGACTGTGAAGATATTTCCATGGTTATGCAGATGGTGGTGTAGATATTTCCATGTTTATTCAGATGACTGTGTAGATATTTCCATGTTTTTACAGATGGCAGTGTAGATATTTCAATGTTTATAGAGATGGCGCTGTAGATATTTCCATGTTTATACAGATAACGGTGGAGATATTTCCATGTTTATACAGACAGCAGTGGAGATATTTCCATGTTTATGCACATAGCGGTGTACATATTTCCATGTTTGTACAGACAGCGGTGTAGATATTTCCATGTTTATACAGATAGCGGTGCAGATATTTCCATGTTTATACAGATGCCTATGCAGATATTTCCATACTTATACAGAGGGCTGTCTAGATATTTCCATGTTTATACAGATGGCAGTGTAGATTTTTCCATGTTCCTACACATGACTGTGTAGGTACTTCCATGTTTATACAGATGGCTTTGTAGATATTTCCATGTTTATAGAGATAGAGGTGGAGATATTTCCATGTTGATACAGATAGCGGTGTAAATATTTCCATGTTTATACAGAGCGTGGTGTAGATATTTCCATGTTTATACAGATACCGGTGTAGAAATTTCCATGTTTATACAGACCGCAGTGTAGTTATTTCCATGTTTATACAGATAGCGGTGTAGATATTTCCATGTTTGTACAGATGGCGGTGTTGATGTTTCCATCTATACACAGATTGCTATGTAGGTATTTCCATGTGTATACAGATGGCATTGTAGATATTTCCATGTTTATACAGATGGCGGTGTAGATATTTCCAAGATTATATAGATGGTGGTGTAGATATTACCATGTTTATACAGATAGCGGTGTAGATATTTCCATGTTTATACAGATCGTGGTGAAGATATTTCCAAGTTTATACAGATGGCAGTGTAGATATTTCCATGTTTATACAGATAGCGGTGTAGATATTTCCATGTTTACAGAGATAGCAGTGTAGATATTTCCATCTTTGCACAGATTGCGGTGTAAGTATTGCCAAATTTACACAGATAGCGGTGTAGATATTTTCAAGTTTATACAAGTAGCGGTGTAGTAATTCCCATGTTTATACAGATCGCTTTGTAGACACTTAAATCTTTCTACAGATGTCAGTGTAGATATTTCCATGTTTATGCAGATGGCGTCGTAGATATTTCCATGTTTTTGGAGATGACGGTGTAGTTATTTCTATGTTTATAGAGATAGCGGTGTAAATATCTCCATGTTTATAGAGATGGTGGTGTAAGTATTTTCATGTTTATAGGGATAGTGGTGTAGATATTTCCATGTTTATACAGATAGCGCTCTTGGTATTTCCATGTTTATACAGATGACTTTGTAGGTATTTCCATGTTTATACAGATGGTGGTGTAGATATTTCCATGTTTATAGAGATAGCTGTGTGGATATTTCCATGTTTATGCAGATAGCGGTGTAGAAATTTCCATGTTTATACAGATCGCGGTGTAGATATTTCCATGTTTATACAGATCGCGGTGAAGATATTTCCATGTTTAAACAGATGGCGGTGTAGATACAGCCATGTTTCTGAATATGGCAGTGTAGATATTTTCATGTTTACAAAGGTGGCGGTGTAGATATTTCCAAGTTTACAGAGATTGCGGTGCAGATATTTCCATGTTTATAGTGCAAGTGGTGTACGTATTTCCATGTTTATAGCGATAGCAGTGTAGACATTTCCATATTTATACAGGTAGCGGTGTAGGTATTTCCATGTTTATACAGATGGCGGTGCAGATATTTCCATGTTTCTAAAGATGGCGGTGTAAATATTCCCTTGTTTATACAGAGAGCGGTGTAGATATTTCCATGTATATACAGATAGCGGTGTAGATATTTCCATGTTTACACAGATAGCGGTGGAGATATTTCCCATTTTATACAGATAGCGATGTAGACATTTCCATGTTTATACAGATAGCGGTGTAGATATTTCCATGTTTATAGAGATAGCGGTGTAGATATTTCCATGTTGATAGAGATAGCGGTGTAGACATTTCCATGTTTATACAGATAGCGGTGTAGATATTTCCATGTTTATACAGACCGCGGTGTAGATATTTCCATGTTTATACAGATAGCGGTGCAGATATTTCCATGTTTGTACAGATGGCGGTGTTGACATTTCCATCTATACACAGATGAACGTGTAGATATTTCCATGTTTATACAGATGGCGGCACAGATATTTCTATGGATATGTAGATGGCGGTGTAGATATTTCCATGTTTATACAGATAGCGGTGTAGTTATTTCCATGTATATATAGATAGCGGTGTAGATATTTCCATGTATATACACATGGCTGTGTAGATATTTCCATGTTTATACAGATGGCGGTGTAGATATTTCCATGTTTATATAGATAACTTTGTAAGTATTTCCATGTTTATACAGATGGCGGTGTAGATATTTCAATGTTTATAGAGATAGCAGTGGAGATATTTCCATGTTTATACAGATAGCGCTGTAGATATTTCCATGTTTATACTGATCGCGGTGTAGATATTTCCATGTTTATAGAGATGGCGGTGTAGATATTTCCATGTTTATACAGATCACGGTGTAGATATTTCCATGTTTATACTGATCGCGGTGTAGATATTTCCATGTTTATACAGATCATGGTGTAGATATTTCCATGTTTATACAGATCGCGGTGTTGATATTACCATGTTTATAGGTATAGCGGTGCAAATATTTCCATATTTATACAGATAGCGGTGTAGTTATTAGCATGTTTATAGTGATAGCGGTGTAGATATTTCCATGTATAAACAGATGTCTGTGTATATATTTCCATGTTTAAACAGATGGTGGTGTAGATATTTCCTTGTTAATACAAATAGCGGTGTAGATATTTCCATGTTTATACAGATGACTTTGTAGGTATTTCCATGTTTATACAGATGGCGGTGTAGATATTTCCATGTTTGTAGAGATAGCTGTGTAGATATTTCCATGTTTACACAAATAGCGGTCTTGATATTGCCATGTTTACACAGATCACGGTGTAGATATTTCCATGTTTATACAGATTGCGGTGTAGATATTTCCATGTATATACAGATAGCGGTGTAGATATTTCCATGTTTATACAGATGGCGTTGTAGATGTTTCCATGTTTATAGAGATGGCGGTGTAGATATTTCATATTTATACAGAGAGCGGTGTAGATATTTCCATGTTCATACAGATTGTGATGTAGATATTTCCATCTTTATACAGATAGCGGTGTAGATATTTCCACGTTTATACAGATGGCGGTGTAGATATTTCCATCTTTCTACAAATGGCAGTGTAGATATTTCCATGTTTATAGAGATGGCGGTGTAGATATTTCCATGTTTATATAGATGGCAGTGTAGATATTTTCTTGCTTATGTAGATCGCGTTGTAGATACCTCCATGTTTAAAGAGATGGCGGTGTGTATATTGCCATGTTGATGGAGATAGCAGTGTAGATATTTCCATGTTTATAGAGATAACGGTGTAGTTATTTCCATGTTTATAGAGATAGCGGTGTAGATATTTCCATGTTTCTACAGATGACTGTGTAGATATTTCCATGTTTGTACAGATGGCAGTGTAGATATTTCCATGTTTATAGAGATAGCGGTGTAGATATTTTCATGTTTATACAGATTGCGGTGGAGATATGTACAAGTTTATACAGATAGCAATGGAGATATTTCCACGTTAATACACATAACGGTGTAGATATTTCCATGTTTATACAGATAGCGGTGTAGATATTTCCATGTTTATAGAGATGGCTGTGCCAATATTTCCATGTTTATACAGATGGCGGTGTAGATATTTCCATGTTTACAGAGATAGCGGTTTAATTATTTCCATCTTTATACAGATAGTGGTGTAGATATTTCCATGTTTATACAGATGCCAGTGTAGATACAGCTATGTTTCTGAATATGGCAGTGTAGATATTTTCATGTTTAAATAGATGGCGGTGTAGATATTTCCAAGTTTACAGAGGTTGCGGTGTAGATATTTCCATGTTTATAGTGCAAGTGGTGTAGGTATTTCCATGTTTATAGAGATAGCAGTGTAGACATTTACATATTTATACAGGTAGCGGTGTAGGTATTTCCATGTTTATACAGATGGCGGTGTAGATATTTCCAGGTTTCTAAACATGGCAGTGTAGGTATTTCCTTGTATATACAGATAGCTGTGTAGATATTTCCATGTTTACACAGACAGCGGTGGAGATATTTCCCTGTTTATACAGATAGCGATGTAGATATTTCCATGTTTATACAGATAGCGGTGTAGATATTTCCATGTTTACAGAGATAGCGTTGTAGATATTTCCATGTTTATTCAGATGGCTGTGTAGATATTTCCATGTGTATATAGATGGCATTTCCGTGTTTATACAGATTGTGGTGTAGTTATGTCCATGTTGATACAGATAGCGGTGTAGATATTTCGATGTTTATACAGGTAGCGGTGTAGAAATTCCCATGTTTATACAGATCGCTTTGTAGACATTTCCATTTTTCTACAGATGTCAGTGTAGATATTTCCAAGTTTATACAGATGGCAGTGTAGATATTTCCATGTTTATACAGATGTCTGTGTAGATATTTCCATGTTTATTCAGATGGCGGTGTAGATATTTCCATGTTTATGGAGATGGCGGTGTAGTTATTTCTATGTTTATAGAGATAGCGGTGTAAATATCTCCATGTTTATAGAGACCGTGGTGTAAGTATTTTCATGTTTATAGAGATAGTGGTGTAGACATTTCTATGTTTATACAGATAACGGTGTTGGTATTTCCATGTTTATACAAATAGCGGTGTAGATATTTCCATGTTTATACAGATGGCGGTGTAGATATTTCCATGGACATGCAGATGGCGGTGTAGGTATTTCCATGTTTATACAGACAGTGGTGTAGATATTTCCATGCTTACACAGATGGTGGTGTAGATATTTCCGTGTTTATACACATGGCGGAGTAGATACTTCCATCTATATGGAGATGGCAGTGTAGATATTTTCATGTTTATAGAGATGGCGGTGTAGATATTTCCATATTTACAGAGATAGCGGTGTAGATATTTCCATCTTTCTACAGATGGCAGTGTAGATACTTCCATGTTTATACAGATGGCGGTGTAGTTATTTCCATATTTATATAGATGTCTGTGTAGATATTTCCATGTGTATACTGATGGTATTGTAGGTATTTCCATGTTTATACATTTGGTGGTGTAGATATTTCCATGTTTATTCAGATGATTGTGTAGATATTTCCATGTTTTCACAGATGGCAGTGTAGATATTTCAATGTTTATAGAGATGGCACTGTAGATATTTCCATGTTTATACAGATCACGGTGTAGATATTTCCATGTTTATACAGATGGCGGTGTAGATATTTCCATGTTTTTACAGATATCTGTGTAGATATTTTCATGTTTACAGAGATTGCGGTGTAGATATTTCCATCTTTCTACAGATGGCATTGTAGATATTTCCATATTTATACAGATGGCGGTGTAGATATTTCCATGTTTATATAGATGGCGGTGTAGATATTACCATGTTTATACAAATAGCGGTGTAGATATTTCCATGTTTATACAGATAGTGGTGTAGATATTTCCATGTTTATACAGATAGCGGTGTAGATATTTCCATGTTTATAGACATAGCGGTGTAGATATTTCCATGTTTATATAGATGGCGTTGTAGATATTTCCATGTTTATACTGATAGCGGTGTTGATATTTCCACGTTTATACAGATAGCGATGTAGATATTTCCATGTTTATACAGCTCGCGGTGCAGATATTTATATCTTTATACAGATGGCATTGTAGATATTTCCTTATTCACACAGATGGCGGTGTAGATGTTTCCATGTTTATACAGATGGCGGAGCAGTTAGTTCCATGTTTATGGAGATGACAGTGCAGATATTTTCATGTTTATAGAGATGGCGGTGTAGTTATTTCCATGTTTATAGAGATAGCAGTGTAGATATTTACATGTTTATACAGATGGCTGTGTAGATATTTCCATATGTATACAGATGGCATTGTAGATATTTCCATTTTTATACAGTTGTCAGTGTAGATATTTCCATATTTATACAGATGTCTGTGTAGATATTTCCATGTGTATACTGATGGTATTGTAGGTATTTCCATGGTTATACAGATGGTGGTGTAGATATTTCCATGTTTATTCTGATGACTGTGTAGATATTTCCATGTTTTACAGATGGCAGTGTAGATATTTCAATGTTTATAGAGAGGGCGCTACAGATATTTCCTTGTTTATACAGATCGCGGTGTAGTTATTTCCATGTTTACACAGATCGCGGTGTAGATATTTCCATGTTTACACAGATTGCGGTGTAGATATTTCCATCTTTCTACAGATGGCATTGTAGATATTTCCATGTTTATACAAATGGCGGTGTAGATATTTCCATGTTTATATAGATGGTGGTGTAGATATTACCATGTTTATACAGATAGCGGTGTAGATATTTCCATGTTTATACAGATCGTGGTGAAGATATTTGCATGTTTATACAGATCGAGGTGAAGATATTTCCATGTTCATACAGATCGCGGTGTAGATATTTCCATGTTTATACAGATCGCGGTGTAGATATTTCCATGTTTATACAGATAGCGGTGTAGTTATTTCCATGTTTATACAGACAGCGGTGTAGATATTTCCACGTTTATAGAGATAGTGGTGTAGGTATTTCCATGTTTATAGACATAGCGGTGTAGATATTTCCATGTTTATATAGATGGCGTTGTAGATATTTCCATGTTTATACCGATAGCGGTGTTGATATTTCCACGTTTATACAGATAGCGATGTAGATATTTCTATGTTTATACAGCTCGCGGTGCAGATATTTATATCTTTATACAGATGGCATTGTAGATATTTCCTTATTCACACAGATGGCGGTGTAGATGTTTCCATGTTTATACAGATGGCGGAGTAGTTAGTTCCATGTTTATGGAGATGGCAGTGTAGATATTTTCATGTTTATAGAGATGGCGGTGTAGATATTTCCATGTTTATAGAGATAGCAGAGTAGATATTTACATGTTTATACAGATGGCGGTGTAGATATTTCCTTGTGTATACAGATGGCATTGTAGATATTTCCATGTTTATACAGATGACTCTATAGGTATTTCCATGTTTTCACAGATGGCAGAGCAGATATTTCCATGTTTATAGAGATAGCGGTGTAGATATTTCCATGTTTGTACAGATGGCGGTGTTGATATTTCCATCTATACACAGATGGCCGTGTAGATATTTCCATGTTTATACAGATGGCGGCGTATATATTTCCATGGGCATGCAGACGGCGGTGTAGATATTTCCATGTTTATACAGATAGCGGTGTAGATATTTCCAAGTTTACACAGATGGTGTTGTAGATATTTCCGTGTTTATACACATGGTGGAGTAGATACTTCCACCTTTATGGAGATGGCAGTGTAGATATTTTCATGTTTATAGAGATGGTGGTGTAGATATTTCCATATTTATAGAGATAGCGGTGTAGATATTTCCATCTTTCTACAGATGGCAGTGTAGATATTTCTATGTTTATACAGCTGGCGGTGTAGATATTTCCATATTTATACAGATGTCTGTGTAGGTATTTCCATGTGTATAATGATGGTATTGTAGGTATTTCCATGTTTATGCAGATGGTGGTGTAGATATTTCCATGTTTATTCAGATGACTGTGTAGATATTTCCATGTTTTTACAGATGGCAGTGTAGATATTTCAATGTTTATAGAGATGGCGCTGTAGATATTTCCATGTTTATACAGATCGCGGTGTAGATATTTCCATGTTTATACAGATGGCGATGTAGATATTTCCATGCTTTTACAGATATCGGTGTAGATATTTCCATGTTTACACAGATTGCCTTGTAGATATTTCCATCTTTCTACAGATGGCATTGTAGATATTTCCATGTTTATACAGATGGCGGTGTAGATATTTCCAAGATTATATAGATGGTGGTGTAGATATTACCATGTTTATACAGATAGCGGTGTAGATATTTCCATGTTTATACAGATCGTGGTGAAGATATTTCCAAGTTTATACAGATGGCAGTGTAGATATTTCCATGTTTATACAGATAGCGGTGTAGATATTTCCATGTTTACAGAGATAGCAGTGTAGATATTTCCATCTTTGCACAGATTGCGGTGTAAGTATTGCCAAATTTACACAGATAGCGGTGTAGATATTTCCAAGTTTATACAAGTAGCGGTGTAGTAATTCCCATGTTTATACAGATCGCTTTGTAGACACTTAAATCTTTCTACAGATGTCAGTGTAGATATTTCCATGTTTATGCAGATGGCGGCGTAGATATTTCCATGTTTTTGGAGATGACGGTGTAGTTATTTCTATGTTTATAGAGATAGCGGTGTAAATATCTCCATGTTTATAGAGATGGTGGTGTAAGTATTTTCATGTTTATAGGGATAGTGGTGTAGATATTTCCATGTTTATACAGATAGCGCTGTTGGTATTTCCATGTTTATACAGATGACTTTGTAGGTATTTCCATGTTTATACAGATGGTGGTGTAGATATTTCCATGTTTATAGAGATAGCTGTGTGGATATTTCCATGTTTATGCAGATAGCGGTGTAGAAATTTCCATGTTTATACAGATCGCGGTGTAGATATTTCCATGTTTATACAGATCGCGGTGAAGATATTTCCATGTTTAAACAGATGGCGGTGTAGATACAGCCATGTTTCTGAATATGGCAGTGTAGATATTTTCATGTTTACAAAGGTGGCGGTGTAGATATTTCCAAGTTTACAGAGATTGCGGTGCAGATATTTCCATGTTTATAGTGAAAGTGGTGTACGTATTTCCATGTTTATAGCGATAGCAGTGTAGACATTTCCATATTTATACAGGTAGCGGTGTAGGTATTTCCATGTTTATACAGATGGCGGTGCAGATATTTCCATGTTTCTAAAGATGGCGGTGTAAAGATTCCCTTGTTTATACAGAGAGCGGTGCAGATATTTCCATGTATATACAGATAGCGGTGTAGATATTTCCATGTTTACACAGATAGCGGTGGAGATATTTCCCATTTTATACAGATAGCGATGTAGACATTTCCATGTTTATACAGATAGCGGTGTAGATATTTCCATGTTTATAGAGATAGCGGTGTAGATATTTCCATGTTTATAGAGATAGCGGTGTAGACATTTCCATGTTAATACAGATAGCGGTGTAGATATTTCCATGTTTATACAGACCGCGGTGTAGATATTTCCATGTTTATACAGATAGCGGTGCAGATATTTCCATGTTTGTACAGATGGCGGTGTTGACATTTCCATCTATACACAGATGAACGTGTAGATATTTCCATGTTTATACAGATGGCGGCACAGATATTTCTATGGATATGTAGATGGCGGTGTAGATATTTCCAAGTTTATACAGATGGCGGTGTAGTTATTTCCATGTATATATAGATAGCGGTGTAGATATTTCCATGTATATACACATGGCTGTGTAGATATTTCCATGTTTATACAGATGGCGGTGTAGATATTTCCATGTTTATATAGATAACTTTGTAAGTATTTCCATGTTTATACAGATGGCGGTGTAGATATTTCAATGTTTATAGAGATAGCAGTGGAGATATTTCCATGTTTATACTGATAGCGCTGTAGATATTTCCATGTTTATACTGATCGCGGTGTAGATATTTCCATGTTTATAGAGATGGCGGTGTAGATATTTCCATGTTTATACAGATCACGGTGTAGATATTTCCATGTTTATACTGATCGCGGTGTAGATATTTCCATGTTTATACAGATCATGGTGTAGATATTTCCATGTTTATACAGATCGCGGTGTTGATATTACCATGTTTATAGGTATAGCGGTGCAAATATTTGCATATTTATACAGATAGCGGTGTAGTTATTAGCATGTTTATAGTGATAGCGGTGTAGATATTTCCATGTATAAACAGATGTCTGTGTATATATTTCCATGTTTAAACAGATGGTGGTGTAGATATTTCCTTGTTAATACAAATAGCGGTGTAGATATTTCCATGTTTATACAGATGACTTTGTAGGTATTTCCATGTTTATACAGATGGCGGTGTAGATATTTCCATGTTTGTAGAGATAGCTGTGTAGATATTTCCATGTTTACACAAATAGCGGTCTTGATATTGCCATGTTTACACAGATCGCGGTGTAGATATTTCCATGTTTATACAGATTGCGGTGTAGATATTTCCATGTATATACAGATAGCGGTGTAGATATTTCCATGTTTATACAGATGGCGTTGTAGATGTTTCCATGTTTATAGAGATGGCGGTGTAGATATTTCATATTTATACAGAGAGCGGTGTAGATATTTCCATGTTCATACAGATTGTGATGTAGATATTTCCATCTTTATACAGATAGCGGTGTAGATATTTCCACGTTTATACAGATGGCGGTGTAGATATTTCCATCTTTCTACAAATGGCAGTGTAGATATTTCCATGTTTATAGACATGGCGGTATAGATATTTCCATGTTTATATAGATGGCAGTGTAGATATTTTCTTGCTTATGTAGATCGCGTTGTAGATACCTCCATGTTTAAAGAGATGGCGGTGTGTATATTGCCATGTTGATGGAGATAGCAGTGTAGATATTTCCATGTTTATAGAGATAACGGTGTAGTTATTTCCATGTTTATAGAGATAGCGGTGTAGATATTTCCATGTTTCTACAGATGACTGTGTAGATATTTCCATGTTTGTACAGATGGCAGTGTAGATATTTCCATGTTTATAGAGATAGCGGTGTAGATATTTTCATGTTTATACAGATTGCGGTGGAGATATGTACAAGTTTATACAGATAGCAATGGAGATATTTCCACGTTAATACACATAACGGTGTAGATATTTCCATGTTTATACAGATAGCGGTGTAGATATTTCCATGTTTATAGAGATGGCTGTGCCAATATTTCCATGTTTATACAGATGGCGGTGTAGATATTTCCATGTTTACAGAGATAGCGGTTTAATTATTTCCATCTTTATACAGATAGTGGTGTAGATATTTCCATGTTTATACAGATGCCAGTGTAGATACAGCTATGTTTCTGAATATGGCAGTGTAGATATTTTCATGTTTAAATAGATGGCGGTGTAGATATTTCCAAGTTTACAGAGATTGCGGTGTAGATATTTCCATGTTTATAGTGCAAGTGGTGTAGGTATTTCCATGTTTATAGAGATAGCAGTGTAGACATTTACATATTTATACAGGTAGCGGTGTAGGTATTTCCATGTTTATACAGATGGCGGTGTAGATATTTCCAGGTTTCTAAAGATGGCAGTGTAGGTATTTCCTTGTATATACAGATAGCTGTGTAGATATTTCCATGTTTACACAGACAGCGGTGGAGATATTTCCCTGTTTATACAGATAGCGATGTAGATATTTCCATGTTTATACAGATAGCGGTGTAGATATTTCCATGTTTACAGAGATAGCGTTGTAGATATTTCCATGTTTATTCAGATGGCTGTGTAGATATTTCCATGTGTATATAGATGGCATTTCCGTGTTTATACAGATTGTGGTGTAGTTATGTCCATGTTGATACAGATAGCGGTGTAGATATTTCGATGTTTATACAGGTAGCGGTGTAGAAATTCCCATGTTTATACAGATCGCTTTGTAGACATTTCCATTTTTCTACAGATGTCAGTGTAGATATTTCCAAGTTTATACAGATGGCAGTGTAGATATTTCCATGTTTATACAGATGTCTGTGTAGATATTTCCACGTTTATTCAGATGGCGGTGTAGATATTTCCATGTTTATGGAGATGGCGGTGTAGTTATTTCTATGTTTATAGAGATAGCGGTGTAAATATCTCCATGTTTATAGAGACGGTGGTGTAAGTATTTTCATGTTTATAGAGATAGTGGTGTAGACATTTCTATGTTTATACAGATAACGGTGTTGGTATTTCCATGTTTATACAAATAGCGGTGTAGATATTTCCATGTTTATACAGATGGCGGCGTAGATATTTCCATGGACATGCAGATGGCGGTGTAGGTATTTCCATGTTTATACAGACAGTGGTGTAGATATTTCCATGCTTACACAGATGGTGGTGTAGATATTTCCGTGTTTATACACATGGCGGAGTAGATACTTCCATCTATATGGAGATGGCAGTGTAGATATTTTCATGTTTATAGAGATGGCGGTGTAGATATTTCCATATTTACAGAGATAGCGGTGTAGATATTTCCATCTTTCTACAGATGGCAGTGTAGATACTTCCATGTTTATACAGATGGCGGTGTAGTTATTTCCATATTTATATAGATGTCTGTGTAGATATTTCCACGTGTATACTGATGGTATTGTAGGTATTTCCATGTTTATACATTTGGTGGTGTAGATATTTCCATGTTTATTCAGATGATTGTGTAGATATTTCCATGTTTTTACAGATGGCAGTGTAGATATTTCAATGTTTATAGAGATGGCACTGTAGATATTTCCATGTTTATACAGATCACGGTGTAGATATTTCCATGTTTATACAGATGGCGGTGTAGATATTTCCATGTTTTTACAGATATCTGTGTAGATATTTTCATGTTTACACAGATTGCGGTGTAGATATTTCCATCTTTCTACAGATGGCATTGTAGATATTTCCATATTTATACAGATGGCGGTGTAGATATTTCCATGTTTATATAGATGGTGGTGTAGATATTACCATGTTTATACACATAGCGGTGTAGATATTTCCATGTTTATACAGATAGTGGTGTAGATATTTCCATGTTTATACAGATAGCGGTGTAGATATTTCCATGTTTATAGACATAGCGGTGTATGTATTTCCATGTTTATATAGATGGCGTTGTAGATATTTCCATGTTTATACTGATAGCGGTGTTGATATTTCCACGTTTATACAGATAGCGATGTAGATATTTCCATGTTTATACAGCTCGCGGTGCAGATATTTATATCTTTATACAGATGGCATTGTAGATATTTCCTTATTCACACAGATGGCGGTGTAGATGTTTCCATGTTTATACAGATGGCGGAGCAGTTAGTTCCAAGTTTATGGAGATGACAGTGCAGATATTTTCATGTTTATAGAGATGGCGGTGTAGTTATTTCCATGTTTATAGAGATAGCAGTGTAGATATTTACATGTTTATACAGATGGCTGTGTAGATATTTCCATATGTATACAGATGGCATTGTAGATATTTCCATTTTTATACAGTTGTCAGTGTAGATATTTCCATATTTATACAGATGTCTGTGTAGATATTTCCATGTGTATACTGATGGTATTGTAGGTATTTCCATGTTTATACAGATGGTGGTGTAGATATTTCCATGTTTATTCTGATGACTGTGTAGATATTTCCATGTTTTTACAGATGGCAGTGTAGATATTTCAATGTTTATAGAGAGGGCGCTGCAGATATTTCCTTGTTTATACAGATCGCAGTGTAGTTATTTCCATGTTTACACAGATCGCGGTGTAGATATTTCCATGTTTACACAGATTGCGGTGTAGATATTTCCATCTTTCTACAGATGGCATTGTAGATATTTCCATGTTTATACAAATGGCGGTGTAGATATTTCCATGTTTATATAGATGGTGGTGTAGATATTACCATGTTTATACAGATAGCGGTGTAGATATTTCCATGTTTATACAGATCGTGGTGAAGATATTTGCATGTTTATACAGATCGAGGTGAAGATATTTCCATGTTCATACAGATCGCGGTGTAGATATTTCCATGTTTATACAGATCGCGGTGTAGATATTTCCATGTTTATACAGATAGCGGTGTAGTTATTTCCATGTTTATACAGACAGCGGTGTAGATATTTCCACGTTTATAGAGATAGTGGTGTAGGTATTTCCATGTTTATAGACATAGCGGTGTAGATATTTCCATGTTTATATAGATGGCGTTGTAGATATTTCCATGTTTATACCGATAGCGGTGTTGATATTTCCACGTTTATACAGATAGCGATGTAGATATTTCTATGTTTATACAGCTCGCGGTGCAGATATTTATATCTTTATACAGATGGCATTGTAGATATTTCCTTATTCACACAGATGGCGGTGTAGATGTTTCCATGTTTATACAGATGGCGGAGTAGTTAGTTCCATGTTTATAGAGATGGCGGTGTAGATATTTCCATGTTTATAGAGATAGCGGTGTAGATATTTCCATGTTTATAGAGATAGCGGTGTAGACATTTCCATGTTAATACAGATAGCGGTGTAGATATTTCCATGTTTATACAGACCGCGGTGTAGATATTTCCATGTTTATACAGATAGCGGTGCAGATATTTCCATGTTTGTACAGATGGCGGTGTTGACATTTCCATCTATACACAGATGAACGTGTAGATATTTCCATGTTTATACAGATGGCGGCACAGATATTTCTATGGATATGTAGATGGCGGTGTAGATATTTCCAAGTTTATACAGATAGCGGTGTAGTTATTTCCATGTATATATAGATAGCGGTGTAGATATTTCCATGTATATACACATGGCTGTGTAGATATTTCCATGTTTATACAGATGGCGGTGTAGATATTTCCATGTTTATATAGATAACTTTGTAAGTATTTCCATGTTTATACAGATGGCGGTGTAGATATTTCAATGTTTATAGAGATAGCAGTGGAGATATTTCCATGTTTATACTGATAGCGCTGTAGATATTTCCATGTTTATACTGATCGCGGTGTAGATATTTCCATGTTTATAGAGATGGCGGTGTAGATATTTCCATGTTTATACAGATCACGGTGTAGATATTTCCATGTTTATACTGATCGCGGTGTAGATATTTCCATGTTTATACAGATCATGGTGTAGATATTTCCATGTTTATACAGATCGCGGTGTTGATATTACCATGTTTATAGGTATAGCGGTGCAAATATTTGCATATTTATACAGATAGCGGTGTAGTTATTAGCATGTTTATAGTGATAGCGGTGTAGATATTTCCATGTATAAACAGATGTCTGTGTATATATTTCCATGTTTAAACAGATGGTGGTGTAGATATTTCCTTGTTAATACAAATAGCGGTGTAGATATTTCCATGTTTATACAGATGACTTTGTAGGTATTTCCATGTTTATACAGATGGCGGTGTAGATATTTCCATGTTTGTAGAGATAGCTGTGTAGATATTTCCATGTTTACACAAATAGCGGTCTTGATATTGCCATGTTTACACAGATCGCGGTGTAGATATTTCCATGTTTATACAGATTGCGGTGTAGATATTTCCATGTATATACAGATAGCGGTGTAGATATTTCCATGTTTATACAGATGGCGTTGTAGATGTTTCCATGTTTATAGAGATGGCGGTGTAGATATTTCATATTTATACAGAGAGCGGTGTAGATATTTCCATGTTCATACAGATTGTGATGTAGATATTTCCATCTTTATACAGATAGCGGTGTAGATATTTCCACGTTTATACAGATGGCGGTGTAGATATTTCCATCTTTCTACAAATGGCAGTGTAGATATTTCCATGTTTATAGACATGGCGGTATAGATATTTCCATGTTTATATAGATGGCAGTGTAGATATTTTCTTGCTTATGTAGATCGCGTTGTAGATACCTCCATGTTTAAAGAGATGGCGGTGTGTATATTGCCATGTTGATGGAGATAGCAGTGTAGATATTTCCATGTTTATAGAGATAACGGTGTAGTTATTTCCATGTTTATAGAGATAGCGGTGTAGATATTTCCATGTTTCTACAGATGACTGTGTAGATATTTCCATGTTTGTACAGATGGCAGTGTAGATATTTCCATGTTTATAGAGATAGCGGTGTAGATATTTTCATGTTTATACAGATTGCGGTGGAGATATGTACAAGTTTATACAGATAGCAATGGAGATATTTCCACGTTAATACACATAACGGTGTAGATATTTCCATGTTTATACAGATAGCGGTGTAGATATTTCCATGTTTATAGAGATGGCTGTGCCAATATTTCCATGTTTATACAGATGGCGGTGTAGATATTTCCATGTTTACAGAGATAGCGGTTTAATTATTTCCATCTTTATACAGATAGTGGTGTAGATATTTCCATGTTTATACAGATGCCAGTGTAGATACAGCTATGTTTCTGAATATGGCAGTGTAGATATTTTCATGTTTAAATAGATGGCGGTGTAGATATTTCCAAGTTTACAGAGATTGCGGTGTAGATATTTCCATGTTTATAGTGCAAGTGGTGTAGGTATTTCCATGTTTATAGAGATAGCAGTGTAGACATTTACATATTTATACAGGTAGCGGTGTAGGTATTTCCATGTTTATACAGATGGCGGTGTAGATATTTCCAGGTTTCTAAAGATGGCAGTGTAGGTATTTCCTTGTATATACAGATAGCTGTGTAGATATTTCCATGTTTACACAGACAGCGGTGGAGATATTTCCCTGTTTATACAGATAGCGATGTAGATATTTCCATGTTTATACAGATAGCGGTGTAGATATTTCCATGTTTACAGAGATAGCGTTGTAGATATTTCCATGTTTATTCAGATGGCTGTGTAGATATTTCCATGTGTATATAGATGGCATTTCCGTGTTTATACAGATTGTGGTGTAGTTATGTCCATGTTGATACAGATAGCGGTGTAGATATTTCGATGTTTATACAGGTAGCGGTGTAGAAATTCCCATGTTTATACAGATCGCTTTGTAGACATTTCCATTTTTCTACAGATGTCAGTGTAGATATTTCCAAGTTTATACAGATGGCAGTGTAGATATTTCCATGTTTATACAGATGTCTGTGTAGATATTTCCACGTTTATTCAGATGGCGGTGTAGATATTTCCATGTTTATGGAGATGGCGGTGTAGTTATTTCTATGTTTATAGAGATAGCGGTGTAAATATCTCCATGTTTATAGAGACGGTGGTGTAAGTATTTTCATGTTTATAGAGATAGTGGTGTAGACATTTCTATGTTTATACAGATAACGGTGTTGGTATTTCCATGTTTATACAAATAGCGGTGTAGATATTTCCATGTTTATACAGATGGCGGCGTAGATATTTCCATGGACATGCAGATGGCGGTGTAGGTATTTCCATGTTTATACAGACAGTGGTGTAGATATTTCCATGCTTACACAGATGGTGGTGTAGATATTTCCGTGTTTATACACATGGCGGAGTAGATACTTCCATCTATATGGAGATGGCAGTGTAGATATTTTCATGTTTATAGAGATGGCGGTGTAGATATTTCCATATTTACAGAGATAGCGGTGTAGATATTTCCATCTTTCTACAGATGGCAGTGTAGATACTTCCATGTTTATACAGATGGCGGTGTAGTTATTTCCATATTTATATAGATGTCTGTGTAGATATTTCCACGTGTATACTGATGGTATTGTAGGTATTTCCATGTTTATACATTTGGTGGTGTAGATATTTCCATGTTTATTCAGATGATTGTGTAGATATTTCCATGTTTTTACAGATGGCAGTGTAGATATTTCAATGTTTATAGAGATGGCACTGTAGATATTTCCATGTTTATACAGATCACGGTGTAGATATTTCCATGTTTATACAGATGGCGGTGTAGATATTTCCATGTTTTTACAGATATCTGTGTAGATATTTTCATGTTTACACAGATTGCGGTGTAGATATTTCCATCTTTCTACAGATGGCATTGTAGATATTTCCATATTTATACAGATGGCGGTGTAGATATTTCCATGTTTATATAGATGGTGGTGTAGATATTACCATGTTTATACACATAGCGGTGTAGATATTTCCATGTTTATACAGATAGTGGTGTAGATATTTCCATGTTTATACAGATAGCGGTGTAGATATTTCCATGTTTATAGACATAGCGGTGTATGTATTTCCATGTTTATATAGATGGCGTTGTAGATATTTCCATGTTTATACTGATAGCGGTGTTGATATTTCCACGTTTATACAGATAGCGATGTAGATATTTCCATGTTTATACAGCTCGCGGTGCAGATATTTATATCTTTATACAGATGGCATTGTAGATATTTCCTTATTCACACAGATGGCGGTGTAGATGTTTCCATGTTTATACAGATGGCGGAGCAGTTAGTTCCAAGTTTATGGAGATGACAGTGCAGATATTTTCATGTTTATAGAGATGGCGGTGTAGTTATTTCCATGTTTATAGAGATAGCAGTGTAGATATTTACATGTTTATACAGATGGCTGTGTAGATATTTCCATATGTATACAGATGGCATTGTAGATATTTCCATTTTTATACAGTTGTCAGTGTAGATATTTCCATATTTATACAGATGTCTGTGTAGATATTTCCATGTGTATACTGATGGTATTGTAGGTATTTCCATGTTTATACAGATGGTGGTGTAGATATTTCCATGTTTATTCTGATGACTGTGTAGATATTTCCATGTTTTTACAGATGGCAGTGTAGATATTTCAATGTTTATAGAGAGGGCGCTGCAGATATTTCCTTGTTTATACAGATCGCAGTGTAGTTATTTCCATGTTTACACAGATCGCGGTGTAGATATTTCCATGTTTACACAGATTGCGGTGTAGATATTTCCATCTTTCTACAGATGGCATTGTAGATATTTCCATGTTTATACAAATGGCGGTGTAGATATTTCCATGTTTATATAGATGGTGGTGTAGATATTACCATGTTTATACAGATAGCGGTGTAGATATTTCCATGTTTATACAGATCGTGGTGAAGATATTTGCATGTTTATACAGATCGAGGTGAAGATATTTCCATGTTCATACAGATCGCGGTGTAGATATTTCCATGTTTATACAGATCGCGGTGTAGATATTTCCATGTTTATACAGATAGCGGTGTAGTTATTTCCATGTTTATACAGACAGCGGTGTAGATATTTCCACGTTTATAGAGATAGTGGTGTAGGTATTTCCATGTTTATAGACATAGCGGTGTAGATATTTCCATGTTTATATAGATGGCGTTGTAGATATTTCCATGTTTATACCGATAGCGGTGTTGATATTTCCACGTTTATACAGATAGCGATGTAGATATTTCTATGTTTATACAGCTCGCGGTGCAGATATTTATATCTTTATACAGATGGCATTGTAGATATTTCCTTATTCACACAGATGGCGGTGTAGATGTTTCCATGTTTATACAGATGGCGGAGTAGTTAGTTCCATGTTTATAGAGATGGCGGTGTAGATATTTCCATGTTTATAGAGATAGCGGTGTAGATATTTCCATGTTTATAGAGATAGCGGTGTAGACATTTCCATGTTAATACAGATAGCGGTGTAGATATTTCCATGTTTATACAGACCGCGGTGTAGATATTTCCATGTTTATACAGATAGCGGTGCAGATATTTCCATGTTTGTACAGATGGCGGTGTTGACATTTCCATCTATACACAGATGAACGTGTAGATATTTCCATGTTTATACAGATGGCGGCACAGATATTTCTATGGATATGTAGATGGCGGTGTAGATATTTCCAAGTTTATACAGATAGCGGTGTAGTTATTTCCATGTATATATAGATAGCGGTGTAGATATTTCCATGTATATACACATGGCTGTGTAGATATTTCCATGTTTATACAGATGGCGGTGTAGATATTTCCATGTTTATATAGATAACTTTGTAAGTATTTCCATGTTTATACAGATGGCGGTGTAGATATTTCAATGTTTATAGAGATAGCAGTGGAGATATTTCCATGTTTATACTGATAGCGCTGTAGATATTTCCATGTTTATACTGATCGCGGTGTAGATATTTCCATGTTTATAGAGATGGCGGTGTAGATATTTCCATGTTTATACAGATCACGGTGTAGATATTTCCATGTTTATACTGATCGCGGTGTAGATATTTCCATGTTTATACAGATCATGGTGTAGATATTTCCATGTTTATACAGATCGCGGTGTTGATATTACCATGTTTATAGGTATAGCGGTGCAAATATTTGCATATTTATACAGATAGCGGTGTAGTTATTAGCATGTTTATAGTGATAGCGGTGTAGATATTTCCATGTATAAACAGATGTCTGTGTATATATTTCCATGTTTAAACAGATGGTGGTGTAGATATTTCCTTGTTAATACAAATAGCGGTGTAGATATTTCCATGTTTATACAGATGACTTTGTAGGTATTTCCATGTTTATACAGATGGCGGTGTAGATATTTCCATGTTTGTAGAGATAGCTGTGTAGATATTTCCATGTTTACACAAATAGCGGTCTTGATATTGCCATGTTTACACAGATCGCGGTGTAGATATTTCCATGTTTATACAGATTGCGGTGTAGATATTTCCATGTATATACAGATAGCGGTGTAGATATTTCCATGTTTATACAGATGGCGTTGTAGATGTTTCCATGTTTATAGAGATGGCGGTGTAGATATTTCATATTTATACAGAGAGCGGTGTAGATATTTCCATGTTCATACAGATTGTGATGTAGATATTTCCATCTTTATACAGATAGCGGTGTAGATATTTCCACGTTTATACAGATGGCGGTGTAGATATTTCCATCTTTCTACAAATGGCAGTGTAGATATTTCCATGTTTATAGACATGGCGGTATAGATATTTCGATGTTTATATAGATGGCAGTGTAGATATTTTCTTGCTTATGTAGATCGCGTTGTAGATACCTCCATGTTTAAAGAGATGGCGGTGTGTATATTGCCATGTTGATGGAGATAGCAGTGTAGATATTTCCATGTTTATAGAGATAACGGTGTAGTTATTTCCATGTTTATAGAGATAGCGGTGTAGATATTTCCATGTTTCTACAGATGACTGTGTAGATATTTCCATGTTTGTACAGATGGCAGTGTAGATATTTCCATGTTTATAGAGATAGCGGTGTAGATATTTTCATGTTTATACAGATTGCGGTGGAGATATGTACAAGTTTATACAGATAGCAATGGAGATATTTCCACGTTAATACACATAACGGTGTAGATATTTCCATGTTTATACAGATAGCGGTGTAGATATTTCCATGTTTATAGAGATGGCTGTGCCAATATTTCCATGTTTATACAGATGGCGGTGTAGATATTTCCATGTTTACAGAGATAGCGGTTTAATTATTTCCATCTTTATACAGATAGTGGTGTAGATATTTCCATGTTTATACAGATGCCAGTGTAGATACAGCTATGTTTCTGAATATGGCAGTGTAGATATTTTCATGTTTAAATAGATGGCGGTGTAGATATTTCCAAGTTTACAGAGATTGCGGTGTAGATATTTCCATGTTTATAGTGCAAGTGGTGTAGGTATTTCCATGTTTATAGAGATAGCAGTGTAGACATTTACATATTTATACAGGTAGCGGTGTAGGTATTTCCATGTTTATACAGATGGCGGTGTAGATATTTCCAGGTTTCTAAAGATGGCAGTGTAGGTATTTCCTTGTATATACAGATAGCTGTGTAGATATTTCCATGTTTACACAGACAGCGGTGGAGATATTTCCCTGTTTATACAGATAGCGATGTAGATATTTCCATGTTTATACAGATAGCAGTGTAGATATTTCCATGTTTACAGAGATAGCGTTGTAGATATTTCCATGTTTATTCAGATGGCTGTGTAGATATTTCCATGTGTATATAGATGGCATTTCCGTGTTTATACAGATTGTGGTGTAGTTATGTCCATGTTGATACAGATAGCGGTGTAGATATTTCGATGTTTATACAGGTAGCGGTGTAGAAATTCCCATGTTTATACAGATCGCTTTGTAGACATTTCCATTTTTCTACAGATGTCAGTGTAGATATTTCCAAGTTTATACAGATGGCAGTGTAGATATTTCCATGTTTATACAGATGTCTGTGTAGATATTTCCACGTTTATTCAGATGGCGGTGTAGATATTTCCATGTTTATGGAGATGGCGGTGTAGTTATTTCTATGTTTATAGAGATAGCGGTGTAAATATCTCCATGTTTATAGAGACGGTGGTGTAAGTATTTTCATGTTTATAGAGATAGTGGTGTAGACATTTCTATGTTTATACAGATAACGGTGTTGGTATTTCCATGTTTATACAAATAGCGGTGTAGATATTTCCATGTTTATACAGATGGCGGCGTAGATATTTCCATGGACATGCAGATGGCGGTGTAGGTATTTCCATGTTTATACAGACAGTGGTGTAGATATTTCCATGCTTACACAGATGGTGGTGTAGATATTTCCGTGTTTATACACATGGCGGAGTAGATACTTCCATCTATATGGAGATGGCAGTGTAGATATTTTCATGTTTATAGAGATGGCGGTGTAGATATTTCCATATTTACAGAGATAGCGGTGTAGATATTTCCATCTTTCTACAGATGGCAGTGTAGATACTTCCATGTTTATACAGATGGCGGTGTAGTTATTTCCATATTTATATAGATGTCTGTGTAGATATTTCCACGTGTATACTGATGGTATTGTAGGTATTTCCATGTTTATACATTTGGTGGTGTAGATATTTCCATGTTTATTCAGATGATTGTGTAGATATTTCCATGTTTTTACAGATGGCAGTGTAGATATTTCAATGTTTATAGAGATGGCACTGTAGATATTTCCATGTTTATACAGATCACGGTGTAGATATTTCCATGTTTATACAGATGGCGGTGTAGATATTTCCATGTTTTTACAGATATCTGTGTAGATATTTTCATGTTTACACAGATTGCGGTGTAGATATTTCCATCTTTCTACAGATGGCATTGTAGATATTTCCATATTTATACAGATGGCGGTGTAGATATTTCCATGTTTATATAGATGGTGGTGTAGATATTACCATGTTTATACACATAGCGGTGTAGATATTTCCATGTTTATACAGATAGTGGTGTAGATATTTCCATGTTTATACAGATAGCGGTGTAGATATTTCCATGTTTATAGACATAGCGGTGTATGTATTTCCATGTTTATATAGATGGCGTTGTAGATATTTCCATGTTTATACTGATAGCGGTGTTGATATTTCCACGTTTATACAGATAGCGATGTAGATATTTCCATGTTTATACAGCTCGCGGTGCAGATATTTATATCTTTATACAGATGGCATTGTAGATATTTCCTTATTCACACAGATGGCGGTGTAGATGTTTCCATGTTTATACAGATGGCGGAGCAGTTAGTTCCAAGTTTATGGAGATGACAGTGCAGATATTTTCATGTTTATAGAGATGGCGGTGTAGTTATTTCCATGTTTATAGAGATAGCAGTGTAGATATTTACATGTTTATACAGATGGCTGTGTAGATATTTCCATATGTATACAGATGGCATTGTAGATATTTCCATTTTTATACAGTTGTCAGTGTAGATATTTCCATATTTATACAGATGTCTGTGTAGATATTTCCATGTGTATACTGATGGTATTGTAGGTATTTCCATGTTTATACAGATGGTGGTGTAGATATTTCCATGTTTATTCTGATGACTGTGTAGATATTTCCATGTTTTTACAGATGGCAGTGTAGATATTTCAATGTTTATAGAGAGGGCGCTGCAGATATTTCCTTGTTTATACAGATCGCAGTGTAGTTATTTCCATGTTTACACAGATCGCGGTGTAGATATTTCCATGTTTACACAGATTGCGGTGTAGATATTTCCATCTTTCTACAGATGGCATTGTAGATATTTCCATGTTTATACAAATGGCGGTGTAGATATTTCCATGTTTATATAGATGGTGGTGTAGATATTACCATGTTTATACAGATAGCGGTGTAGATATTTCCATGTTTATACAGATCGTGGTGAAGATATTTGCATGTTTATACAGATCGAGGTGAAGATATTTCCATGTTCATACAGATCGCGGTGTAGATATTTCCATGTTTATACAGATCGCGGTGTAGATATTTCCATGTTTATACAGATAGCGGTGTAGTTATTTCCATGTTTATACAGACAGCGGTGTAGATATTTCCACGTTTATAGAGATAGTGGTGTAGGTATTTCCATGTTTATAGACATAGCGGTGTAGATATTTCCATGTTTATATAGATGGCGTTGTAGATATTTCCATGTTTATACCGATAGCGGTGTTGATATTTCCACGTTTATACAGATAGCGATGTAGATATTTCTATGTTTATACAGCTCGCGGTGCAGATATTTATATCTTTATACAGATGGCATTGTAGATATTTCCTTATTCACACAGATGGCGGTGTAGATGTTTCCATGTTTATACAGATGGCGGAGTAGTTAGTTCCATGTTTATAGAGATGGCGGTGTAGATATTTCCATGTTTATAGAGATAGCAGGGTAGATATTTACATGTTTATACAGATGGCGGTGTAGATATTTCCTTGTGTATACAGATGGCATTGTAGATATTTCCATGTTTATACAGATGACTCTATAGGTATTTCCATGTTTTCACAGATGGCAGAGCAGATATTTCCATGTTTATAGAGATAGCGGTGTAGATATTTCCATGTTTGTACAGATGGCGGTGTTGATATTTCCATCTATACACAGATGGCCGTGTAGATATTTCCATGTTTATACAGATGGCGGCGTATATATTTCCATGGGCATGCAGACGGCGGTGTAGATATTTCCATGTTTATACAGATAGCGGTGTAGATATTTCCAAGTTTACACAGATGGTGTTGTAGATATTTCCGTGTTTATACACATGGTGGAGTAGATACTTCCACCTTTATGGAGATGGCAGTGTAGATATTTTCATGTTTATAGAGATGGTGGTGTAGATATTTCCATATTTATAGAGAAAGCGGTGTAGATATTTCCATCTTTCTACAGATGGCAGTGTAGATATTTCTATGTTTATACAGCTGGCGGTGTAGATATTTCCATATTTATACAGATGTCTGTGTAGATATTTCCATGTGTATAATGACGGTATTGTAGGTATTTCCATGTTTATGCAGATGGTGGTGTAGATATTTCCATGTTTATTCAGATGACTGTGTAGATATTTCCATGTTTTTACAGATGGCAGTGTAGATATTTCAATGTTTATAGAGATGGCGCTGTAGATATTTCCATATTTATACAGATCGCGGTGTAGATATTTCCATGTTTATACAGATGGCGATGTAGATATTTCCATGTTTTTACAGATATCGGTGTAGATATTTCCATGTTTACACAGATTGCCTTGTAGATATTTCCATCTTTCTACAGATGGCATTGTAGATATTTCCATGTTTATACAGATGGCGGTGTAGATATTTCCAAGATTATATAGATGGTGGTGTAGATATTACCATGTTTATACAGATAGCGGTGTAGATATTTCCATGTTTATACAGATCGTGGTGAAGATATTTCCAAGTTTATACAGATGGCAGTGTAGATATTTCCATGTTTATACAGATAGCGGTGTAGATATTTCCATGTTTACAGAGATAGCAGTGTAGATATTTCCATCTTTGCACAGATTGAGGTGTAAGTATTGCCAAATTTACACAGATAGCGGTGTAGATATTTCCAAGTTTATACAAGTAGCGGTGTAGTAATTCCCATGTTTATACAGATCGCTTTGTAGACACTTAAATCTTTCTACAGATGTCAGTGTAGATATTTCCATGTTTATGCAGATGGCGGCGTAGATATTTCCATGTTTTTGGAGATGACGGTGTAGTTATTTCTATGTTTATAGAGATAGCGGAGTAAATATCTCCATGTTTATAGAGATGGTGGTGTAAGTATTTTCATGTCTATAGAAATAGCGCTGAAGATATTTCCATGTTTATACAGATAACGGTGTTGGTATTTCCATGTTTATACAGATAGCGGTATAGATATTTCCATGTTTATACAGCTCGCAGTGTAGATATTTCCATCTTTATAGAGATGGCAGAGTAGATATTTCCATGTTTATACAGATATCGGTGTAGATATTTCCATGTCTATAGAGATAGCAGTGTATGTATTTCCATATTTATACAGATTGCAGTGTAGGTATTTCCATTTTTATACAGATGGCGGTGTAGATATTTCCATGTTTATACAGATGGCAGTGAAGTTATTTCCCTGTTTATACAGATAGTGGTGTAGATATTTCCATGTTTATACACATGGCGATGTAGATACATCCATGTTTCTGAAGATGGCGGTGTAGATATTATCATGTTTATAGAGATGGCGGTGTAGATATTTCCATGTTTATACAGATGTCTGTGTAGATTATTCCATGTTTATGCAGATAGCGGTGTAGATATTTCCATGTTCATAGAGATGGCGGTCTAGTTATTTCTAAGTTTATAGAGATAGCGGTGTAAATATTTCCATGTTTATAGAGATGGTGGTGTAAGTATTTTCATGTTTATAGGGATAGTGGTGTAGATATTTCCATGTTTATACAGATAGCGCTGTTGGTATTTCCATGTTTATACAGATAGCTGTGTAGATATTTCCATGTTTATACAGATGGCAGTGTAGATATTTCCATGTTTATACAGATAGCGGTGTAGATATATGCTTGTGTATAGAGACAGCGGTGTAGTTATTTCCATATTTATACAGATTGCGGTGTAGATATTTGCATCTTTATACAGATGGCGGTGTAGACATTTCCATGTTTATACAGATGGCTGTGAAGATATTTCCATGTTTATAAAGATAGTGGTGTACATATTTCCATGTTTATACAGATAGCGGTGTAGATATTTCCATTTTTATAGAGATAGCGGTTTTTATATTACATTTTTATACAGATAGCGGTGTAGATATTTCAATGTTTATACAGATTGCAGTGTAGATATTTCCATGTTTATACAGATAGCGGTGTAGATATTTCCACGTTTATACAGATGGCGGTGTAGATTTTTCCATCTTTCTACAAATGGCAGTGTAGATATTTCCATGTTTATAGAGATGGCGGTGTAGATATTTCCATATTTATATAGATGGCAATGTAGATATTTTGTTGTTTATGTAGATGGCGTTGTAGATATCTCCATGTTTAAAGAGATGGCGGTGTATATATTTCCATGTTGATGGAGATAGCGGTGTAGATATTTCCATGTTTATAGAGATAGCGGTGTAGTTATTTCCATGTTTATAGAGATAGCGGTGCAGATATTTCCATATTTCTACAGATGACTGTGTAGATATTTCCATGTTTGTACAGATGGCAGTGTAGATATTTCCATGTTTATAGAGATAGCGGTGTAGATATTTTCATGTTTATACAGATTGTGGTGGAGATATGTCCATGTTTATACAGATAGCAATGGAGATATTTCCACGTTAATACACATAGCGGTGTAGATATTTCCATGTTTATACAGATAGCGGTGTATATATTTCCATGTTTATACAGACGGCTGTGCCGATATTTCCATGTTTATACAGAGTTCTCTGTAGGTATTTCCATGTTTATATAGATGACAGTATAGATATTTCCAGGCTTATACAGATGATTGTGTAGATATTTCCATGTTAATACAGGTGGCGATGTAGATATTTCCATGATTATAGAGATAGCGGTGTAGATATTTCCATGTTTATTGAGATAGCGGTGTAAATATTTCCATATTTATACAGATAGTGGTGTAGATATTTCCATGTTTTTACAGATAGTGGTGTAGATATTTCCAACTTTACTCAGAGAGTACTGTACATATTTCCATGTTTATAGAGATCACTGTGTAATTATTTCCATGTTTATACAGATAACGTTGTAGATATTTCCATCTTTATACAAACGGTGCTGTAGATATTTCCATGTCCCTACACTTGACTGTGTAGTTATTTCCATGTTTATACAGATGGCGGTGTAGATATTTCCATATTTATAGAGATAGCAGTGTAGATATTTCCAGGTTTATACAGATAGCGGTGTAAATATTTCCATGTTTATACCGATCGTGGTGTAGTTATTTCCATGTTTATACAGATACCGGTGTAGATATTTCCATGTTTATACAGACTGCAGTGTAGGCATTTCTATGTTTATACAGATAGCGGTGTAGATATTTCCATGTTTGTACAGATAGCGGTGTTGATATTTCCATCTGTACACAGATTGCCATGTAGATATTTCCATCTTTATACAGATGGCATTGTAGATATTTCCATGGATATGCAGATGGCGGTGTGGATATTTCCATGTTTATAGAGATAGCGGTGTAGGTATTTCCATGTTTATAGACATAGCGGTGTAGATATATCCATGTTTATATAGATGGTGTTGTAGATATTTCCATGTTCATACCGATAGCAGTGTTGGTATTTCCACGTTTATCCAGATAGCGATGTAGATATTTCCATGTTTATACAGCTCGCGGTGCAGATATTCATATCTTTATACAGATGGCATTGTAGATATTTCCTTATTCACACAGATGGCGGTGTAGATGTTTCCATGTTTATACAGATGGCGGAGTAGTTAGTTCCATGTTTATGGAGATGGCAGTGTAGGTATTTTCATGTTTACAGAGATGGCGGTGTAGATATTTCCATGTTTATAGAGATAGCAGTGTAGATATTTACATGTTTATAGAGATGGCTGTGTAGATATTTCCATGTGTATACAGATGGCATTGTAGATATTTCCATGTTTATTCAGATGACTGTATAGGTATTTCCATGTTTTTACAGATGGCAATGCTGATATTTCCATGGTTATAGAGATAGCGGTGTAGATATTTCTATGTTTGTACAGATGGCGGTGTTGATATTTCCATCTATACACAGATGGCCGTGTAGATATTTCCATGTTTATACAGCTCGCAGTGTAGCTATTTCCATCTTTATACAGATGGCAGAGTAGATATTTCCATGTTTATACAGATATCGGTGTAGATATTTCCATGTCTATAGAGAAAGCGTTGTAGGTATTTCCATATTTATACAGATTGCAGTGTAGATATTTCCATTTTTATACAGATGGCGGTGTAGATATTTCCATGTTTATACAGATGGCACTGAAGATATTTCCATGTTTATACAGATAGTGGTGTAGATATTTCCATGTTTATACAGATGGCGATTTAGATACATCCATGTTTCTGAAGATGGCAGTGTAGATATTTTCATATTTATAGAGATGGCGGTGTAGATATTTCCATGTTTATACAGATGTCTGTGTAGATTATTTCATGTTTATGCAGATAGCGGTGTAGATATTTCCATGTTTATAGAGATGGCGGTCTAGTTATTTCTAAGTTTTTAGAGATAGCGTTGTAAATATTTCCATGTTTATAGAGATGGTGGTGTAAGTATTTTCATGTTTGTAGAGATTGTGGTGTAGATATTTCCATGTTTATACAGATAGCGGTGTAGGTATTTCCATGTTTATACAGATAGCTGTGTAGATATTTCCATGTGGATACAGATGGCAGTGTAGATATTTCCATGTTTATAGAGATAGCGGTGTAGATATATGCTTGTCTATAGCGACAGCGGTGAAATTATTTCCATATTTATACAGATTGTGGTGTAGATATTTGCATTTTTATACAGATGGCGGTGTAGACATTTCCATGTTTATACAGATGGCTGTGAAGATATTTCCGTGTTTATAAAGATAGTGGTGTAGATATTTCCATGTTTATGCAGATAGCCGTGTAGATACATCCATGTTTCTGAAGATGGCGTTGTAGATATTTTCATGTTTATAGAGATGGAGGTGTAGATATTTCCATGTATATAGAGACAACAGTGTAGATATTTTCATGTTTATAGAGAAAGCGGTGTAGGTATTTCCATTTTTATAGAGATAGCAGTGTAGATATTTCCATGTTTATAGAGATAGGGATGTAGGTATTTCCATGTTTATACAGATTGCGGTGTAGATATTTCCATGTTTCTACAGATGGCGGTGTAGATATTTCCCTGTTTATACAGACAGCGGTGTAGATATTTCCATGTTTATACAGGTAGCGGTGTAGATATTTCCATGTTTACAGAGATAGCGGTGTAGATATTTCCATCTTTGCACAGATTGCTGTGTAGATATTTCCATGTTTACGCAGATAGCTGTGTAGATATTTCCAAGTTTACACAGATAGCAGTGTAGATATTTCCATGATTACACACATAGCGTTGTAGATATTTCCATGTTTAAACAGATAGCGGTGTAGATATGTCCATGATTATACAGATAGCGGTGTAGATAATTTCATGTTTATACAGATAGCGGTGGAGATATTTCCATGTTTATAGAGACTGCGGTATAGATGTTTTCATGTTTATACAGATAGCGGTGTAGATATTTCCATCTTTATACAGATCACAGTGAAGATATTTCCATGTTTATACAGATAGCGTTGTAGATATTTCCATGTTTATACAGATAGCGGTGTAGATATTTCCATGTTTATACTGATGGCAGTGTAGATATTTCCATGTTTATAGAGATGGCGGTGTAGATATTTCCATGTTCATTGAGATAGCGGTGTAGATATATCCATGTTCATAGAGATAGCAGTGAGGATATTTCCATGTTTATACAGATAGCAGTGTAGATATTTCCATTTTTATAGAGATAGCGGTTTTGATATTTCATATTTATACAGATAGCGGTGTAGATATTTCCATGTTTATACAGATTGCGGTGCAGATATTTCCATGTTTATACAGATAGCGGTGTAGATATTTCCACGTTTATACATATGGCGGTGTAGATTTTTCCATCTTTCTACACATGGCAGTGTAGTTATTTCCATGTTTATAGAGATGGCGGTGTAGATATTTCCATATTTATATAGATGGCAATGTAGATATTTTGTTGTTTATGTAGATGGCGTTGTAGATATCTCCATGTTTAAAGAGATGGCGGTGTATATATTTCCATGTTGACGGAGATAGCGGTGTAGATATTTCCATGTTTATAGAGATAGCGGTGTAATTATTTCCATGTTTATAGAGATAGCGGTACAGATATTTCCATATTTCTACAGATGACTGTGTAGATATTTCCATGTTTGTACAGATGGCAGTGTAGATATTTCCATGTTTATAGAGATAGCGGTGTAGATATTTTCATGTTTATACAGATTGTGGTGGAGATATGTCCATGTTTATACAGATAGCAATGGAGATATTTCCACGTTAATACACATAGCGGTGTAGATATTTCCATGTTTATACAGATAGCGGTGTAGATATTTCCATGTTTATACAGATGGCTGTGCCGATATTTCCATGTTTATACAGAGTTCTCTGTAGATATTTCCATGTTTATATAGATGACAGTATAGATATTTCCAGGCTTATACAGATGATTGTGTAGATATTTCCATGTTAATACAGGTGGCGATGTAGATATTTCCATGATTATAGAGATAGCGGTGTAGATATTTCCATGTTTATTGAGATAGCGGTGTAAATATTTCCATATTTATACAGATAGTGGTGTAGATATTTCCATGTTTTTACAGATAGTGGTGTAGATATTTCCAACTTTATTCAGAGAGTGCTGTACATATTTCCGTGTTTATACAGATCACTGTGTAGTTATTTCCATGTTTATACAGATAACGTTGTAGATATTTCCATCTTTATGCAAACGGTGGTGTAGATATTTCCATGTTCCTACACTTGACTGTGAAGTTATTTCCATGTTTATACAGATGGCGGTGTAGATATTTCCATATTTATAGAGATAGCAGTGAAGATATTTCCAGGTTTGTACAGATAGCGGTGTAAATATTTCCATGTTTATACGGATCGTGGTGTAGGTATTTCCATGTTTATACAGATACCGGTGTAGATATTTCCATGTTTGTACAGATAGCGGTGTTGATATTTCCATCTGTACACAGATTGCCATGTAGATATTTCCATCTTTATACAGATGGCGTTGTAGATATTTCCATGGATATGCAGATGGCGGTGTGGATATTTCCATGTTTATAGAGATAGCGGTGTAGGTATTTCCATGTTTATAGACATAGCGGTGTAGATATTTCCATGTTTATGTCGATGGCGTTGTAGATATTTCCATGTTTTTACCGATAGCGGTGTTGGTATTTCCACGTTTATACAGATAGCGATGTAGATATTTCCATGTTTATACAGCTCGCGGTGCAGATATTTATATTTTTATACAGATGGCATTGTAGATATTTCCTTATTCACACAGATGGCGGAGAAGATGTTTCCATGTTTATACAGATGGCGGAGTAGTTAGTTCCATGTTTATGGAGATGGCAGTGTAGATATTTTCATGTTTATAGAGATGGCGGTGTAGATATTTCCATGTTTATAGAGACAGCAGTGTAGATATTTACATGTTTATACAGATGGCTGTGTAGATATTTCCATGTGTATACAGATGGCATTGTAGATATTTCCATGTTTATACAGATGACTGTATAGGTATTTCCATGTTTTTACATATGGCAGTGCAGATATTTCCGTGTTTATAGAGATAGCGATGTACATACTTCCATGTTTGTACAGATGGCGGTGCTGATATTTCCATCTATACACAGATGGCTGTGTAGATATTTCCATGTTTATACAGATGGCGGCGTAGATATTTCCATGCACATGCAGATGGCGGTGTAGATATTTCCACGTTTATACAGATAGCGGTGTAGATATTTCCATGTTTACACAGATGGTGGTGTAGATATTTCCATGTTTATACACATGGCGGAGTAGATACTCCCATCTTTATGGACATGGCAGTGTAGATATTTTCATGTTTATAGAGATGGCGGTGTAGATATTTCCATATTTATAGAGATATCAGTGTAGGTATTTCCATCTTTCTACAGATGGCAGTGTAGATATTTCCATGCTTATACAGATGGTGGTGTAGATATTTCCATATTTATACAGATGTCTGTGTAGATATTTCCAAGTGTATACAGATGGTATTGTACGTGTTTCCATGTTTATACATATGGTGGTGTAGATATTTCCATGTTTATTCAGATGACTGTGTAGATATGTCCATGTTCATACAGATCGCGGTGTAGATATTTCCATGTTTATACAGATAGCGGTGTAGATATTTCCATGTTTATACAGATAGCGGTGTAGATATTTCCATGTTTATACAGATAGCGGTGTAGGTATTTCCATGTTTATAGACATAGCGGTGTAGATATTTCCATGTTCATAAAGATGGCGTTGTAGATATTTCCATGTTTATACCGATAGCGGTGTTGGTATTTCCACGTTTATACAGATAGCGATGTAGATATTTCCATGTTTATACAGCTCGCGGTGCCGATATTTATATCTTTATACAGATGGCATTGTAGATATTTCCTTATTCACACTGATGGCGGTGTAGATGTTTCCATGTTTATACAGATGGCGGAGTAGTTAGTTCCATGTTTATGGAGATGGCAGTGTAGATATTTTCATGTTTATAGAGATGGCGGTGTAGATATTTCCATGTTTATAGAGATAGCAGTGTAGATATTTACATGTTTGTACAGATGGCTGTGTAGATATTTCCATGTGTATACAGATGGCATTGTAGATATTTCCTTGTTTATACAGATGACTGTATAGGTATTTCCATGTTTTTACAGATGGCAGTGCAGATATTTCCATGTTTATAGAGATAGCGGTGTAGATATTTCCATGTTTGTACAGATGGCGGTTTTGATATTTCCATCTATACACAGATGGCCGTGTAGATATTTCCATGTTTACACAGATTGCGGCGTAGATATTTCCATGCACATGCAGATGGCGGTGTAGATATTTCCATGTTTATACAGATAGCGGTGTAGATATTTCCATGTTTACACAGATGGTGGTGTAGATATTTCCGTGTTTATACACATGGCGGAGTAGATACTTCCATCTTTAAGGAGATGGCAGTGTAGATATTTTCATGTTTATAGAGATGGCGGTGTAGATATTTTCATATTTATAGAGATAGCGGTGTAGATATTTCCATCTTTCTACAGTTGGTAGTGTAGATATTTCCATGTTTATACAGATGGCCGTGTAGATATTTCCATATTTATACAGATGACTGTGTAGATATTTCCATGTGTATACAGATGGTATTGTAGGTATTTCCATGTTAATACAGATGGTGGTGTAGATATTTCCATGTTTATTCAGATGACTGTGTAGATATTTCCATGTTTTTACAGATGGCAGTGTAGATTTTTCAATGTTTATAGAGATGGCGCTGTAGATATTTCCATGTTTATACAGATAACGGTGGAGATATTTCCACGTTTATACAGACAGCAGTGGACATATTTCCATGTTTATACACATAGCGGTGTACATATTTCCATGTTTATAGAGACAGCGGTGCAGATATTTCCATGTTTACACAGATGCCTATGCAGATATATCCATATTTATACAGAGGGCTGTGTAGATATTTCTATGTTTATACAGATTGCAGTGTAGATATTTAAATGTTCCTACACATGACTGTGTAGGTATTTCCATGTTTACAGATGTCTTTGTGGATATTTCCATATTTATAGAGATAGCGGTGCAGTTTTTTCCATGTTTATACAGATAGGGTTGTAGATATTTCCATGTGTATACAGATCATGGTGTAGATATTTCCATGTTTATACAGATACCGGTGTAGATATTTCCATGTTTTTAAAGACCACATTGTAGATATTTCCTTGTTTATAGAGATAGCAGTGTAGATATTTCCATGTTTGTACAGATGGCGGTGTTGGTGTTTCCATCTATACACAGATTGCCATGTAGGTATTTCCATGTGTATACAGATGGCATTGTAGATATTTCCATGTTTATACAGATTGTGGTGTAGATATTTCCATGTTTACACAGATGACTGTATAGGTATTTCCATGTTTATACAGATGGCGGTGTAGATATTTCCATGTTTATAGAGATAGCGGTGAAGATATTTACATATTTATACAGATAACAGTGTAGAAATTTCCATGTTTATACAGATAGTGGTGTAAATATTTCCAGGTTTTTACAGATCACGGTGTAGATATTTCCATGTTTATACAGATAGCGGTGTATATATTTCCATGTTTATACAGATAGCGGTGTAGACATTTCCATGTTTATACAGACCGCGGTGTAGATATTTCCATGTTTATAGAGATAGCGGTGCAGATATTTCCATGTTTGTACAGATGGCGGTGTTGATGTTTCCAACTATACACTGATGACTGTGTAGATATTTCCATGTTTATACTGACGGCGTCGCAGTTATTTCCATGCATATGTAGATGGCGGTGTTGATATTTCCATGTTTATACAGATAGCGGTGTAGTTATTTCCATATTTATACAGATTGCGGTGTAGATATTTCCATGTATATACACATGACTGTGTAGATATTTCCATGTTTATACAGATAACTTTGTAAGTATTTCCATGTTTATACAGATGGCGGTGTAGATATTTCGATGTTTATAGAGACAGCAGTGGAGATATTTCCATGTTTATACAGATGTTGGTGTAGATATTTCCATGTTTATACTGATCGTGGTGTAGATATTTCCATGTTTATAGAGATGGCGGTGTAGATATTTCCATGTTCATAGAGATAGCGGTGTTGATTTTTCCATGTTTATAGAGATAGCGGTGTGGATATGTCCATGTTTATACAGATAGGGATGTAGATATTTCCATGTATTTACAGATATCGGTGTATATATTTCCATGTTTACACAGATTGCTGTGTAGGTATTTCCATCTTTCTACAGATGGCATTGTAGATATGTCCATGTTTATACAGATGGCGGTGTAGTTATTTCCATCTTTTTACAGATGGCACGGTAGATATTTCATTGTTTATAGAGATGGCGGTGTAGATATTTCCATGTTTATAGAGATAGCAGTGTAGATATTTCCATGTTTATACAGATGGCGGTGTAGATATTTCCATGTTTACAGAGATAGCGGTGTAGATATTTCGATATTTATACAGATAACGGTGTAGATACTTCCATATTTATACAGATAGCGGTTTAGATATTTCCATGTTTATACAGACCGTGGTGTAGATATTTGCATGTTTATACAGATAGCGTTGCAGATATTTCCATGTTTGTACAGATGGCGGTGTTGATATTTCCATATATACACAGATGACTGTGTAGATATTTCCATGTTTATACAGATGGCGGTGCATATATTTCCATGGATATGTAGATGGCGGTGTAGATATTTCCATGTTTATACAGAGAGCGGTGTAGTTATTTCCATGTTTAAACAGATAGCGGTGTAGATATTTCTATGTATATACAGATGGCTGTGTAGATATTTCCATGTTTATACTGATGGCGGTGTAGATATTTCCATGTTTATACAGATAACTTTGTAAGTTTTTCCATGTTTATACAGATGGCGGAGTAGATATTTTGATGTTTATAGAGATAGCAGTGGAGATATTTCCATGTTTATACAGATAGCGGTGTAGATATTTCCATGTTTATACTGATCGCGCTGTAGATATTCCCATGTTTATAGAGATAGCGGTGTGGATATTTCCATGTTTATTCTGATAGGGGTGTAAATATTTCCATGTTGATAGAGATGGCGGTGTAGATATTTCCATGTTAATGCAGATCACGGTGTAGATATTTCTATGTTTATAAACATCGCGTTGTAGATATTTCCATGTTTATACAGATCATGGTGTAGGTATTTCCATGTTTATACAGATCGCGGTGTTGATATTACCATGTTTATAGTGATAGAGGTGCAAATATTTCCACATTTATACAGATAGCGGTGTAGTTATTAACATGTTTATATAGATAGCGGTGTAGATATTTCCATGTATAAAGAGATGTCTGTGTATATATTTCCATGTTTAAACACATGGTGGTGTAGATATTTCCTTGTTTATACAAATAGCGGTGTATTTATTTCCATGTTTATACAGATAGCGGTGTAGATATTTCCATGTATATACAGATGGCTTTGTAGATATTTCCATGTATATACAGATGGCTGTGTAGATACTTCCATGTTTATACAGATGACTTTGTAGGTATTTCCATGTTTATACAGATTGCGGTGTAGATATTTCCATGTTTATAGTGATAGCTGTGTAGATATTTCCAAGTTTATACAGATAGCGGTGTAGATATTTCCATGTTTATTCAGATGGCGGTGTAGATATTTCCATGTTTATACACATCGCGGTGTAGATACTTCCATGTTTATACAGATCGCGGTGTAGATATTTCCATGTTCCTACACATGACTTTGTTTGTATTTCCATGTTTATACAGATGGCTTTGTAGATATTTCCATGTTTATAGAGATAGCGGTGTAGATATTTCCGTTTATACAGATAGCGGTGTAGATATTTCCATGTATAAACAGATGTCTGAGTATATATTTCCATATTTAAACAGATGGCGTTGTAGATATTTCCTTATTTATACAAATAGCGGTGTAGTTATTTCCATATTTATACAGATCACGGTGTAGATATTTCCTTGTTTATACAAATTGCGGTGTTGTTATTTCCATGTTTATACAGATAGCGGTGTAGATATTTCCTTGCTTATACAAATAGCGGTGTAGATATTTCCGTGTTTATACAGATCACGGTGTAGATATTTCCTTGTTTATACAAATAGCCGTGTAGTTATTTCCATGCTTATACAGATAGCGGTGTAGATATTTCCATGTAAATACAGATGGCTGTGTAGATATTTCCATGTTTATACAGATGGCTGTGTAGATATTTCCATGTTTATACAGATGACTTTGTAGGTATTTCCATGTTTATACAGATGGCGGTGTAGATATTTCCATGTTTATAGAGATAGCTCTGTAGATATTTCCATGTTTATACAGATAGCGGTGTAGATATTTCTATGTTTACACAGATCGCGGTGAAGGTATATCCATGTTTATACAGATCGCGGTGTAGATATTTACATGTTTATACAGATAGCGGTGTAGATATTTCCATGTTTTTACAGATATTGGTGTAGAAATTTCCATGTTTACACAGATTGCGGTGCAGATATTTCCATCTTTCTACAGATGGCATTGTAGATATTTCAATGTTTATACAGATGGCGGTGTAGATATTTCCATGTTTATATACATGGTGGTGTAGATATTACCATGTTTATACAGATAGTGTTGTAGATATTTCCATGGGTTTACAGATCGCGGTGAAGATATTTCCATGTTTATACAGATCGCGGTGTAGATATTTCCATGTCTATACAGATCGCAGTGTAGATATTTCCATGTTTATACAGATAGCGGTGTAGATATTTCCATGTTTATACAGATAGCGGTGTAGATATTTCCATGTTTACACAGATGACTGTATAGGTATTTCCATGTTTATACAGATGGCGGTGTAGATATTTCCATGTTTATAGAGATAGCGGTGTAGATATTTCCATATTTATACAGATAACTTTGTACAAATTTCCATATTTATACAGATATCGGTGTAAATATTTCCATGTTTTTACAGAACACGGTGTAGTTATTTCCATGTTCACAGAGATAGCGGTGTATATATTTCCATGTTTATACAGATACCGGTGTAGATATTTCCATGTTTATACAGACCGTGGTGTAGATAATTCCATGTTTATACAGATAGCGGAGCAGATATTTCCATGTTTGTACAGATGGCGGTGTTGATATTTCCATCTATACACCGATGACCGTGTAGATATTTCCGTTTATACAGATGGCGGCGCAGATATTTCTATGGATATGTAGACGGCGGTGTAGGTATTTCCATGTATTTACAGATAGCGGTGTAGTTATTTCCATGTTTATATAGAGAGCGGTGTAGATATTTCCATGTATGTACACATGGCTGTGTAGATATTTCCATGTTTATACAGATGGCTGTGTAGATATTTCCATGTTTATACAGATGACTTTGTAGGTATTTCCATGTTTATACAGATGGCAGTGTAGATATTTCCAAGTTTATAGAGATAGCTGTGTAGATATTTCCATGTTTATAGAGATAGCGGTGTAGATATTTCTATGTTTACACAGATCGCGGTGTAGGTATTTCCATGTTTATACAGATCGCGGTGTAGATATTCACATGTTTATACAAATAGCGGTGTAGATATTTCCATGTTTTTCCAGATATTGGTGTAGAAATTTCCATCTTTACACAGATTGCGGTGCAGGTATTTCCATCTTTGTAAAGATGGCGTTGTAGATATTTCAATGTTTATACAGATGGCGGTGTAGATATTTCCATGTTTATGTAGATGGTGGTGTAGATATTACCAAGTTTATACAGATAGTGTTGTAGATATTTCCATGTGTATACAGATCGTGGTGAAGATATTTCCATGTTTATACAGATCGCGGTGTAGATATTTCCATGTCTATACAGATCGCAGTGTAGATATTTCCATGTTTATACAGATGGTGGTGTAGATATTTCCATGTTTACACAGATGACTGTATAGATATTTCCATGTTTATACAGATGGCGGTGTAGATATTTCCATGTTTATAGAGATAGCGGTGTAGATATTGACATATTTATACAGATAACGGTGTAGAAATTTCCATGTTTATACAGATATCGGTGTAAATATTTCCATCTTTATACAGAACACGGTGTAGTTATTTCCATGTTTATAGAGATAGCGGTGTATATATTTCCATGTTTATACAGATACCGGTGTAGATATTTCCATGTTTATACAGACCGTGGTGTAGATAATTCCATGTTTATACAGATAGCGGTGTAGATACTTCCATGTTTGTGCAGATGGCGGTGTTGTTATTTCCATGAATACACAGATGACCGTGTAGATATTTCCATGTTTATACAGATGGCGGCGCAGATATTTCTATGGATATGTAGATGGCGGTGTAGATATTTCCATGTATATACAGATAGAGGTGTAGTTATTTCCATGTTTATATAGAGAGCGGTGTAGATATTTCCATGTATGTACACATGGCTGTGTAGATATTTCCATGTTTATACAGATGGCGGTGTAGATATTTCCATGTTTATACAAATAAATTTGTAAGTATTTCCACGTTTATACAGATGGCGGTGTAGATATTTCGATGTTTATACAGATAGCAGTGTAGATATTTCCATGTTTATACAAATAGCGGTATAGTTATTTCCATGTTTATATAGATAGCGGTGTAGATATTTCTTTGTATATACACATGGCAGTGTAGATATTTCCATGTTTATACAGATGGCGGTGTAGATATTTCCATGTTTATAGAGATAGCGATGTAGATATTTCCATGTTTATTTAGATAGCGGTGTAAATATTTCCATATTTATACAGATAGTCGTGTAGATATTTGCATGTTTTTACAGATAGCGGTGTAGATATTTCCATCTTTATTCAGAGAGTGCTGTACATATTTCCATGTTTATACAGATAACTGTGAATGTATTTCCATGTTTATACAGATAACGTTGTAGATATTTCCATGTTTATACAAACGGTGTTGTAGATATTTCCATGTTCCTACACATGACTGTGTAGTTTTTTCCATGTTTATACAGATGGCAGTGTAGATATTTCCATATTTATAGAGATAGCGGTGTAGGTATTTCCATGTTTATAGATATAGCGGTGTAGATATTTCCATGTTTATATAGATGGCGTTGTAGATATTTCCATGTTTATACGGATAGCGGTGTTGGTATTTCCACGTTTATACCGATAGCGATGTAGATATTTCCATGTTTATACACCTCGGGGTGCAGATATTTATATCTTTATACAGATGGCATTGTAGATATTTCCTTATTCACATAGATGGCGGTGTGGGTGTTTCCATGTTTATACAGATGGCGGAGTAGTTAGTTCCATGTTTATGGAGATTGCAGTGTAGATATTTTCATGTTTATAGCGATGGCGGTGTAGATATTTCCATGTTTATAGAGATAGCAGTGAAGATATTTTCATGTTTATACAGATGGCTGTGTAGATATTTCCATGTGTATACAGATGGCATTGTAGATATTTCCGTGTTCATACAGATGACTGTATAGGCATTTCCATGTTTTTACAGATGGCAGTGAAGATATTTCAATGTTTATAGAGATAGCGGTGTAGGTATTTCCATGTTTGTACAGATGGCGGTGCTGATATTTCCATCTACACACAGATGGCCGTGTAGATATTTCTATGTTTATACAGATGGCGGCGTAGATATTTCCATGGACATGCAGGTGGTGGTGTAGATATTTCCATGTTTATACAGAGAGCGGTGTAGATATTTCCATGTTTACAGAGATGGTGGTGAAGATATTTCCGTGTTTATGCACATGGCGGTGTAGATACTTCCATCTTTATGGAGATGGCAGTGTAGATATTTTCATGTTTATAGAGATGGCGGTGTAGATATTTCCATATTTATAGAGATAGCGTTGTAGATATTTCCATCTTTCTACAGATGGCAGTATAGATATTTCCATGTTTATACAGATGGCGGTGTGGATATTTCCATATTTATACAGATGTCTGTGTAGATATTTCTATGTGTATACAGATGGTATTGTAGGTATTTCCATGTTTCTACAGATGGTGGTGTAGATATTTCCATGTTTATTCAGATGACTGTGTAGATATTTCCATGTTTTTACTGATGGCAGTGTAGATATTTCAATGTTTATAGAGATGGTACTGTAGACATTTCCATGTTTAAACAGATAACAGTGGAGATATTTCCATGTTTATACACATAGCGGTGTACATATTTCCATGTTTATAGAGACAGCGGTGTTGGTATTTCCATGATAAAAACAGATAGCGGTGCAGATATTTCCATGTTTATACAGAAGCCTATGCAGATATTTCCATATTTATACAGAGGGCTGTGTAGATATTTCTATGTTTATACAGATGGCAGTGTAGATATTTAAATGTGCCTACACATGACTGTGTAGGTATTTCCATGTTTATACAGATGTCTTTGTAGATATTTAGATGTTTATAGAGATAGTGGTGCAGATATTTCCATGTTTATACAGATAGCGGTGTATATATTTCCATGTTTATACAGATCGTGGTGTAGATATTTCCATGTTTATACAGATACCGCTGTAGATATTTCCATGTTTATACAGACCGAAGTGTAGATATTTCCATGTTTATACAGATGGCGGTGTAGATATTTCCATGTTTATAGAGATAGTGGTGCAGATATTTCCATGTTTATACAGATAGCGGTGTATATATTTCATTGTTTATACTGATAGCGTTGCAGATATTTCCATGTTTATACAGATGCCTATGCAGATATTTCCATATTTATACAGAGGGCTGTGTAGATAATTCTAAGTTAATAGAGATAGCGGTGTTGATTTTTCCATGTTTATAGAGATAGCTGTTTGGATATTTCCATGTTTATACAGATAGGGGTGTAGATATTTCCATGTTTGTAGAGATGGCGGTGTAGATATTTCCATGTTTATACAGATCACGGTGTAGATATTTCCATGTTTATACAGATCGCGGTGTAGATATTTCCATGTTTATACAGATCATGGTGTAGACATTTCCATGTTTATACAGATCTCGGTGTTGATATTACCATGTTTATAGGGACAGCGGTGCAAATATTTCCACATTTATACAGATAGCGGTGTAGTTATTACCATGTTTATACAGATAGCGCTGTAGATATTTCCATGTATAAACAGATGTCTGTGTATATATTTCCATGTTTAAACAGATGGCGGCGTAGATATTTCCTTGTTTATACAAATAGCGGTGTAGATATTTCCATGTTTATACAGATAGCGGTGCAGATATTTCCATGTTTGTACAGATGGCGGTGTTGATATTTCCATCTGTACACAGATGACCGTGTAGATATTTCCATGTTTATACAGATGGCGGCACAGATATTTCTATGGATATGTAGATGGTGGTGTAGATATTTCCATGTATATACAGATAGCGCTGTACTTATTTCCATGTTTATATAGAGAGCGGTGTAGATATTTCCATGTATGTACACATGGCTGTGTAGATATTTCCATGTTTATACAGATGTCGGTGTAGTTACTTCCATGTTTATGCAGGTAACTTTGTAAGTATTTCCATGTTTATACAGGTGGTGGTGTAGATATTTTGATGTTTATAGAGATAGCAGTGGAGTTATTTCCATGTTTACACAGAAAGCGGTGTAGTTATTTCCATGTTTATATAGATAGCGGTGTAGATATTTCCATATATATACACATGGCTGTGAAGATATTTCCATGTTTATACAGATGGCGGGGTAGAAATTTCCATGTTTATACAGATAACTCTTTAAGTATTTCCATGTTAATACAGATGACTGTGTAGATATTTCGATGTTTATAGAGATAGCAGTGGAGATATTTCCATGTTTATACAGATAGCGGTGTAGATATTTCCATGTTTATACTGATCGCGGTGTAGATATTTCCATGTTTATAGAGATGGCGGTGTAGATATTTCCATGTTCATAGAGATAGCGGTGTTGATTTTTCCATGTTTATAGAGATAGCTGTGTGGATATTTCCATGTTTATACAGATATGGTGTAGATATTTCCATGTTTATAGAGATGGCGGTGTAGATATTTCCATGTTCATACAGATCACGGTGTAGATATTTCCATGTTTATGCAGATCACAGTGTAGATATTTCCATGTTTATACAGATCATGGTGTAGATATTTCCATGTTTATACAGATGGCGGTGTGGATATTTCCATATTTATACACATGTCTGTGTAGATATTTCCATGTGTATACAGATGGTATTGTAGGTATTTCCATGTTTATACAGATGGTTGTGTAGATATTTTCATGTTTATTCAGATGACTGTGTAGATATTTCCATGTTTTTACAGATGGCAGTGTAGATATTTCAATGTTTATACAGATGGCGCTGTAGATATTTCCATGTTTATACAGATAACGGTGCAGATATTTCCATGTTTGTACAGATGGTGGTGTTGATATATCCATCTATACACAGATGACCTTGTAGATATTTCCATGTATATACAGATGGCGCACAGATATTTCTGTGGATATGTAGATGGCGGTGTAGATATTTCCATATTTATACAGATAGCGGTGTAGATATTTGCATGTTTATACAGATGGCGGTGTAGATATTTGCATGTTTATATAGATGGTGGTGTAGATATTACCATGTTTATAGAGATAGCGGTGTAGATATTTCCATGTTTATACAGATCGCGGTGTAGATATTTCCATGTTTATACAGATAACTTTGTAAGTATTTCCATGTTTATACAGATGGCAGTGTAGATATTTCGATGTTTACAGAGATAGCAGTGGAGATATTTCCATGTTTATACAGATAGCGGTGTAGTTATTTCCATGTTTATATAGATAGTTGTGTAGATATTTCCATTTATATACACATGGCTGTGTAGATATTTCCATGTTTATACACATGGTGGTGTAGATATTTCCATGTTTATACAGATAACTTTGTAAGTATTTCCAAGTTTATTCAGATGGCGGTGTAGATATTTCGATGTTTATAGAGATAGCAGTGGAGATATTTCCATGTTTATACAGATAGCGGTGTAGATATTTCCATGTTTATACTGATCGCGGTGTAGATATTTCCATGTTTACAGAGATGGCGGTGTAGATATTTCCATGTTCATAGAGATAGCGGTGTTGATTTTTCCATGTTTATAGAGATAGCTGTGTGGATATTTCCATGTTTATACAGATAGGGGTGTAGATATTTCCATGTTTATGGAGATGGCAGTGTAGATATTTCCATGTTTATACAGATAGCGGTGTAGATATTTCCATGTTTATAGAGACCGCAGTGTAGATATTTCCATGTTTATACAGATAGCGGTGCAGATATTTCCATGTTTGTACAGATGGCGGTGTTGATATTTCCATCTATACACAGATGACCGTGTAGATATTTCCGTGTTTATACAGATGGCGGCACAAATATTTCTATGGATATGTAGATGGTGTTGTAGATATTTCCATGTATATACAGATAGCGCTGTACTTATTTCCATGTTTACATAGAGAGCGGTGTAGATATTTCCATGTATGTACACATGGCTGTGTAGATATTTCCACGTTTATACAGATGTCGGTGTAGTTATTTCCCTGTTTATGCAGATAACTTTGTAAGTATTTCCATGTTTATACAGATGGTGGTGTAGATATTTTGATGTTTATAGAGATAGCAGTGGAGTTATTTCCATGTTTACACAGATAGCGGTGTAGTTATTTCCATGTTTATATAGATAGCGGTGTAGATATTTCCATGTATATACACATGGCTGCGAAGATATTTCCATGTTTATACAGATGGCGGTGTAGAAATTTCCATGTTTGTACAGATAACTCTGTAAGTATTTCCATGTTAATACAGATGACTGTGTAGATATTTCGATGTTTATAGAGATAGCAGTGGAGATATTTCCATGTTTATACAGATAGCGGTGTAGATATTTCCATGTTTATACTGATGGCGGTGTAGATATTTCCATGTTTATAGAGATGGTGGTGTAGATATTTCCATGTTCATAGAGATAGCGGTGTTGATTTTTCCATGTTTATAGAGATAGCTGTGTGGATATTTCCATGTTTATACAGATATGGTGTAGATATTTCCATGTTTATAGAGATGGCGGTGTAGATATTTCCATGTTTATACAGATCACGGTGTAGATATTTCCATGTTTATACAGATCATGGTGTAGATATTTCCATGTTTATTCAGATTGCGGTGTTGATATTACCATGTTTATAGGGATAGTGGTGCAAATATTTCCACATTTATACAGATAGTGGTGTAGTTATTAGCATGTTTATACAGATAGCAGTGTAGATATTTCCATGTATAAGCAGATGTCTGTGTATATATTTCCATGTTTAAACAGATGGCGGTGTAGATATTTCCTTGTTTATACAAATAGCGGTGTAGTTATTTCCATGTTTATACAGATAGCGGTGTGGATATTTCCATGTATATACAGATGGCTGTGTAGATATTTCCATGTTTATACAGACGGCTGTGTAGGTATTTCCATGTGTATACAGATTACTTTGTAGGTATTTCCATGTTTATAGAGATGGCGGTGTAGGTATTTCCATGTTTATAGAGATAGCTGTGTAGATATTTCCATGTTTATAGAGATAGCGGTGTAGATATTTCCATGTTTACACAGATCGCGGTGTAGGTATTTCCATGTTTATACAGACAGCAGTGGAGATATTTCCATGTTTATACACATAGCGGTGTACATATTTCCATGTTTATGGAGACAGTGGTGTAGGTGTATCCATGTTTATACAGATTGCGGTGCAGATATTTCCATGTTTATACTGAAGCCTATGCAGGTATTTCCATATTTATCCAGAGGGCTGTGTAAATATTTCCATGTTTATACAGACGGCAGTGTAGATATTTCCATGTTCCTACACATGACTGTGTAGGTATTTCCATGTTTATACAGATGGCTTTGTAGATATTTCCGTGTTTATAGAGATAGCGGTGTAGATATTTCCATGTTTATACAGATAGCGGTGTAGTTATTTCCATGTTTATATAGATAGCGGTGTAGATATTTCCATGTATATACACATGGCTGTGTAGATATTTCCATGTTTATACACATGGTGGTGTAGATATTTCCATGTTTATACAGATAACTTTGTAAGTATTTCCAAGTTTATACAGATGGCGGTGTAGATATTTCTATATTTATGGAGATAGCAGTGGAGATATTTCCATGTTTATACAGTAGCGGTGTAGATATTTCCATGTTTATACTGATCGCGGTGTAGATATTTCCATGTTTACAGAGATGGCGGTGTAGATATTTCCATGTTCATAGAGATAGCGGTGTTGATTTTTCCATGTTTATAGAGATAGCTGTGTGGATATTTCCATGTTTATACAGATAGGGGTGTAGATACTTCCATGTTTATGGAGATGGCGGTGTAGATATTTCCATGTTTATACAGATGGCGGTGTAGATATTTCCATGTTTATACAGACCACGGTGTAGATATTTCCATGTTTATACAGATAGCGGTGCAGATATTTCCATGTTTGTACAGATGGCGGTGTTGATATTTCCATCTATACACAGATGACCGTGTAGATATTTCCATGTTTATACAGATGGCGGCACAGATATTTCTATGGATATGTAGATGGTGGTGTAGATATTTCCATGTATATACAGATAGCGCTGTACTTATTTCCATGTTTATATAGAGAGCGGTGTAGATATTTCCATGTATGTACACATGGCTGTGTAGATATTTCCATGTTTATACAGATGTCGGTGTAGTTACTTCCACGTTTATGCAGATAACTTTGTAAGTATTTCCATGTTTATACAGATGGTGGTGTAGATATTTTGATGTTTATAGAGATAGCAGTGGAGTTATTTCCATGTTTACACAGAAAGCGGTGTAGTTATTTCCATGTTTATATAGATAGCGGTGTAGATATTTCCATGTATATACACATGGCTGTGAAGATATTTCCATGTTTATACAGATGGCGGGGTAGAAATTTCCATGTTTATACAGATAACTCTGTAAGTATTTCCATGTTAATACAGATGACTGTGTAGATATTTCGATGTTTATAGAGATAGCAGTGGAGATATTTCCATGTTTATACTGATCGCGGTGTAGATATTTCCATGTTTATAGAGATGGCGGTGTAGATATTTCCATGTTCATAGAGATAGCGGTGTTGATTTTTCCATGTTTATAGAGATAGCTGTGTGGATATTTCCATGTTTATACAGATACGGTGTAGATATTTCCATATTTATAGAGATGGCGGTGTAGATATTTCCATGTTTATACAGATCACGGTGTAGATATTTCCATGTTTATACAGATCACAGTGTAGATATTTCCATGTTTATACAGATCATGGTGTAGATATTTCCATGTTTATACAGATGGCGGTGTGGATATTTCCATATTTATACACATGTCTGTGTAGATATTTCCATGTTTATACAGATGGTATTGTAGGTATTTCCATGTTTATACAGATGGTTGTGTAGATATTTTCATGTTTATTCAGATGACTGTGTAGATATTTCCATGTTTTTACGGATGGCAGTGTATATATTTCAATGTTTATAGAGATGGCGCTGTAGATATTTCCATGTTTATACAGATAACGGTGCAGATATTTCCATGTTTGTACAGATGGTGGTGTTGATATATCCATCTATACACAGATGACCTTGTAGATATTTCCATGTATATACAGATGGCGCACAGATATTTCTATGGATATGTAGATGGCGGTGTAGATATTTCCATGTTTATACAGATAGCGGTGTAGATATTTGCATGTTTATACAGATGGCGGTGTAGATATTTGCATGTTTATATAGATGGTGGTGTAGATATTACCATGTTTATAGAGATAGCGGTGTAGATATTTCCATGTTTATACAGATCGCTGTGTAGATATTTCCATGTTTATACAGATAACTTTGTAAGTATTTCCATGTTTATACAGATGGCGGTGTAGATATTTCGATGTTTACAGAGATAGCAGTGGAGATATTTCCATGTTTATACAGATAGCGGTGTAGTTATTTCCATGTTTATATAGATAGTTGTGTAGATATTTCCATTTATAGACACATGGCTGTGTAGATATTTCCATGTTTATACACATGGTGGTGTAGATATTTCCATGTTTATACAGATAACTTTGTAAGTATTTCCAAGTTTATACAGATGGCGGTGTAGATATTTCGATGTTTATAGAGATAGCAGTGGAGATATTTCCATGTTTATACAGATAGCGGTGTAGATATTTCCATGTTTATACTGATCGCGGTGTAGATATTTCCATGTTTATAGAGATGGCGGTGTAGATATTTCCATGTTCATAGAGATAGCGGTGTTGATTTTTCCATGTTTATAGAGATAGCTGTGTGGATATTTCCATGTTTATACAGATAGGGGTGTAGATATTTCCATGTTTATGGAGATGGCAGTGTAGATATTTCCATGTTTATACAGATAGCGGTGTAGATATTTCCATGTTTATACAGACCGCAGTGTAGATATTTCCATGTTTATACAGATAGCGGTGCAGATATTTCCATGTTTGTACAGATGGCGGTGTTGATATTTCCATCTATACACAGATGACCGTGTAGATATTTCCGTGTTTATACAGATGGCGGCACAAATATTTCTATGGATATGTAGATGGTGGTGTAGATATTTCCATGTATATACAGATAGCGCTGTACTTATTTCCATGTTTACATAGAGAGCGGTGTAGATATTTCCTTGTATGTACACATGGCTGTGTAGATATTTCCACGTTTATACAGGTGTCGGTGTAGTTATTTCCATGTTTATGCAGATAACTTTGTAAGTATTTCCATGTTTATACAGATGGTGGTGTAGATATTTTGATGTTTATAGAGATAGCAGTGGAGTTATTTCCATGTTTACACAGATAGCGGTGTAGTTATTTCCATGTTTATATAGATAGCGGTGTAGATATTTCCATGTATATACACATGGCTGCGAAGATATTTCCATGTTTATACAGATGGCGGTGTAGAAATTTCCATGTTTATACAGATAACTCTGTAAGTATTTCCATGTTAATACAGATGACTGTGTAGATATTTCGATGTTTGTAGAGATAGCAGTGGAGATATTTCCATGTTTATACAGATAGCGGTGTAGATATTTCCATGTTTATACTGATGGCGGTGTAGATATTTCCATGTATATAGAGATGGTGGTGTAGATATTTCCATGTTCATAGAGATAGCGGTGTTGATTTTTCCATGTTAATAGAGATAGCTGTGTGGATATTTCCATGTTTATACAGATATGGTGTAGATATTTCCATGTTTATAGAGATGGCGGTGTAGATATTTCCATGTTTATACAGATCACGGTGTAGATATTTCCATGTTTATACAGATCATGGTGTAGATATTTCCATGTTTATTCAGATCGCGGTGTTGATATTACCATGTTTATAGGGATAGTGGTGGAAATATTTCCACATTTATACAGATAGTGGTGTAGTTATTAGCATGTTTATACAGATAACAGTGTAGATATTTCCATGTATAAACAGATGTCTGTGTATATATTTCCATGTTTAAACAGATGGCGGTGTAGATATTTCCTTGTTTATACAAATAGCGGTGTAGTTATTTCCATGTTTATACAGATAGCGGTGTGGGTATTTCCATGTATATACAGATGGCTGTGTAGATATTTCCATGTTTATACAGACGACTGTGTAGGTATTTCCATGTGTATACAGATTACTTTGTAGGTATTTCCATGTTTATAGAGATGGCGGTGTAGGTATTTCCATGTTTATAGAGATAGCTGTGTAGATATTTCCATGTTTATAGAGATAGCGGTGTAGATATTTCCATGTTTACACAGATCGCGGTGTAGGTATTTCCATGTTTATACAGACAGCAGTGGAGATATTTCCATGTTTATACACATAGCGGTGTACATATTTCCATGTTTATGGAGACAGTGGTATAGGTATATCCATGTTTATACAGATTGCGGTGCAGATATTTCCATGTTTATACTGAAGCCTATGCAGGTATTTCCATATTTATCCAGAGGGCTGTGTAAATATTTCCATGTTTATACAGACGGCAGTGTAGATATTTCCATGTTCCTACACATGACTGTGTAGGTATTTCCATGTTTATACAGATGGCTTTGTAGATATTGCCATGTTTATAGAGATAGCGGTGTAGATATTTCCATGTTTATACAGATAGCGGTGTACATATTTCCATGTTTATACAGACCGCGGTGTAGATATTTCCATGTTTATACAGATAGCGGTGCAGATATTTCCATGTTTGTACAGATGGCGGTGTTGATATTTTCATCTATACACAGATGACCGTGTAGATATATCCATGTTTATACAGATGGCGCACAGATATTTCTATGGATATGTAGATGGCGGTGTAGATATTTCCATGTTTATACAGATAGCGGTGTAGTTATTTCCATGTTTATATAGATAGCGGTGTAGATATTTCCATGTATATACACATGGCTGTGTAGATATTTGCATGTTTATACAGATGGCGTTGTAGATATTTCCATGTTTATATAGATGGTGGTGTAGATATTACCATGTTTATAGAGATAGCGGTGTAGATATTTCCCTGTTTATACAGATCGCGGTGTAGATATTTCCATGTTTATACAGATTGCGGTGTAGATATTTCCATCTTTATAGAGATAGCAGTGTAGGTATTTCCATGTTTATAGACATAGCGGTGTAGATATTTCCATGTTTATATAGATGGCGTTGTAGATATTTCCATGTTTATATCGATAGCGGTGTTGGTATTTCCACGTTTATACAGATAGCGATGTAGATATTTCCATGTTTATACACCTCGCGGTGCAGATATTTATATCTTTATACAGGTGTCATTGTAGATATTTCCTTATTCACACAGATGGCGGTGAGGTGTTTCCATGTTTATACAGATGGCGGAGTAGTTAGTTCCATGTTTATGGAGATGGCAGTGTAGATATTTTCATGTTTATAGCGATGGCGGTGTAGATATTTCCATGTTTATAGAGATTGCAGTGTAGATTTTTACATGTTTGTACAGATGGCTGTGTAGATATTTCCATGTGTATACAGATGGCATTGTAGTTATTTCCATGTTCATACAGATGACTGTATAGGCATTCCCATGTTTTTACAGATGGCAGTGAAGATATTGCCATGTTTATAGAGATAGGGGTGTAGATATTTCCATGTTTGTACAGATGGCGGTGCTTATATTTCCATCTACACACAGATGGCCGTGTAGATATTTCCATGTTTATACAGATGGCGGCGTAGATATTTCCATGGACATGCAGATGGCGGTGTAGATATTTCCATGTTTATACAGATTGCGGTGTAGATATTTCCAAGTTTATACAGATAACTTTGTAAGTATTTCCATGTTTATACAGATGGCGGTGTAGATATTTCGATGCTTATAGAGATAGCAGTGGAGATATTTCCATGTTTATACAGATAGCGGTGTAGATATTTCCATGTTTATACTGATCGCGGTGTAGATATTTCCATGTTTATACAGACAGTGGTGTAGATATTTCCGTGTTTATACACATGGTGGAGTAGATACTTCCATCTTTATGGAGATGGCAGTGTAGATATTTTCATGTTTATAGAGATGGCGGTGTAGATATTTCCATATTTATAGAGATAGCGGTGTAGATATTTCCATCTTTCTACAGATGGCAGTGTAGATATTTCCATGTTTATACAGATGGCGGTGTGGATATTTCCATATTTATACAGATGTCTGTGTAGATATTTCCATGTGTATACAGATGGTATTGTAGATATTTCCATGTTTATACAGATGGTGGTGTAGATATTTCCATGTTTATTCAGATGACTGTGTAGATATTTCCATGTTTTTACAGATGGCATTGTAGATATTTCAATGTTTATAGAGATGGCGCTGTAGATATTTCCATGTTTATACAGATAACGGTGGAGATATTTCCATGTTTACACAGAGAGCAGTGGAGATATTTCCATGTTTATACACATAGCGGTGTACATATTTCCATGTTTATAGAGACAGCGGTGTAGGTATTTCCATGTTCATACAGATAGCGGTGCAGATATTTCCATGTTTATACAGATGCCTATGCAGATATTTCCATATTTATACAGAGGGCTGTGTAGTTATTTCCAAGTTAATAGAGATAGCGGTGTTGATTTTTCCATGTTTATAGAGATAGCTGTGTGGATATTTCCATGTTTATACAGATAGGGGTGTAGATATTTCCATGTTTGTAGAGATGGCGGTGTAGATATTTTCATGTCTATACAGATCACGGTGTAGATATTTCCATGTTTATACACATCGCGGTGTAGATATTTCCATGTTTATACAGATCATGGTGTAGATATTTCCATGTTTATACAGATCGCGGTGTTGATATTACCATGTTTATATGGATAGTGGTGCAAATATTTCCACATTTATACAGATAGCGGTGTAGTTATTACCATGTTTATACAGATAGCTGTGTAGATATTTCCATGTATAAACAGATGTCTGTGTATATATTTCCATGTTTAAACAGATGGCTGTGTAGATATTTCCTTTTTTATACAAATAGCGGTGTAGATATTTCCATGTTTATAAAGATAGCGGAGTAGATATTTCCATGTATATACAGATGGCTGTGTATATATTTCCATGTTTATACAGATGGCTGTGTAGATATTTCCATGTTTATACAGATGACTTTGTAGGTATTTCCATGTTTATACAGATGGTGGTGTAGATATTTCCATGTTTACAGAGATAGCTGGGTAGATATTTCCATGTTTACATAGATAGCGGTCTAGATATTTCCATGTTTATACAGATCGCGATGTAGATATTTCCATGTTTATACAGATCGCGGTGTAGATATTTCCATGTGTACTCAGATAGCGGTGAAGGTATTTCCATGTTCATACAGATGGCGGTGTAGATATTTCCATGTCTATAGAGATTGCGGTGGAGATATTTCCATGTTTATAGAGATAGCAGTGTAGATATATCCATGTTCATAGAGATAGCAGTGAGGATATTTCCATGTTTATACAGATAGCAGTGTAGATATTTCCACTTTTATAGAGATAGCGGTTTAGATATTTCATATTTATACAGAGAGCGGTGTAGATATTTCCATGTTTATACAGATTGTGGTGTAGATATTTCCATGTTTATACAGATAGCGGTGTAGATATTTCCACGTTTGTTGCAGATGGAGGTGTAGATTTTTCCATCTTTCTACAAATGGCAGTGTATATATTTCCATGATTATAGGGATGGCGGTGTAGATATTTCCATGTTTATATAGATGGCAGTGTAGATATTTTCTTGTTTATGTAGATGGCGTTGTAGATAACTCCATGTTTAAAGAGATGGCGGTGTGAAAATTTCCATGTTGATGGAGATAGCGGTGTAGGTATTTCCATGTTTATAGAGATAGCGGTGTAGATATTTCCATGTTCATAGAGATAAAGGTGTTGATTTTTCCATGTTTATACACATAGCGGTGTGGATATTTCAATGTTTATGCAGATAGGGGTGTAGATATTTCCATGTTTTTACAGATATCGGTGTAGATATTTCCTTGTTTACACAGATTGTGGTGTAGATATTTCCATCTTTCTACACATGGCATTGTAGATATTTCCATGTTTATACAGATGGCGGTGTAGATATTTCCATGTTTATACAGCTCGCGGTGCAGATATTTATATCTTTATACAGATGGCATTGTAGATATTTCCTTATTCACACAGATGGCCGTGTAGATGATTCCATGTTTATACAGATGGCGGAGTAGTTAGTTCCATGTTTATGGAGATGGCAGTGTAGATACTTTCATGTTTATAGCGATGGCGGTGTAGATATTTCCATGTTTATAGAGATAGCAGTGTAGATATTTACATGTTTATACAGAGGTTTGTGTAGATAATTCTATGTTTATACAGATGGCAGTGTAGATATTTAAATGTTCCTACACATGACTGGGTAGGTATTTCCATGTTTATACAGATGTCTTTGTAGATATTTCCATGTTTATAGAGATAGTGGTGCAGATATTTCCATGTTTATACAGATAGCGGTGCATATATTTCCATGTTTATACAGATCATGGTGTAGATATTTCCATGTTTATACAGATACCGCTGTAGATATTTCCATGTTTATACAGACCGCAGTGTAGATATTTCCATTTTTATGCAGATGGCGGTGTAGATATTTCCATGTTTATACAGATCATGGTGTAGATATTTCCATGTTTATACAAATAGTGGTGTAGATATTTGCATGTATATACTAATGGCTGTGTAGATATTTCCATGTTTATACACATGGTCTGTAGATATTTCCATGTTGATACAGATGACTTTGTAGGTATTTCCATGTTTATACAGATGGTGGTGTAGATATTTCCATGTTTATTCAGATGACTGTGTAGATATTTCCATGTTTTTACAGATGGCAATGTAGATATTTCAACGTTTATAGAGATGGCGCTGTAGATATTTCCATATTTATACAGATAACAGTTGAGGTACTTCCATGTTTATACAGATAGCAGTGGAGATATTTCCATGTTTATACACATAGCGGTGTACATATTTCCATGTTTATAGAGACAGCGGTGTAGGTATTTCCATGTTTATACTGATAGCGGTGCAGATATTTCCATGTTTGTACAGATGGCGGTGTTGATATTTCCATCTACACACAGAAGACCGTGTAGATATTTCCATGTATATACAGACGGCGCACAGATATTTCTATGGATATGTAGATGGTGGTGCAGATATTTCCATGTTTATACAGATAGCGGTGTAGTTATTTCCATGTTTATATAGATAGCGGTGTAGATATTTCCATGTATATACACATGGCTGTGTAGATATTTGCATGTTTATACAGATGGCGGTGTAGATATTTCCATGTTTCTACAGGTAGCGGTGTAGATATTTCCATGTTTACACAGATGGTGGTGTAGATATTTCCGTGTTTATACACATTGCGGAGTAGATACTTCCATCTTTATGAAGATGGCAGTGTAGATGTTTTCAAGTTTATAGAGATGGCGGCGTAGATATTTCCATATTTATAGAGATAGCGGTGTAGATATTTCCATCTTTCTACAGATGGCAGTATAGGTATTTCCATGTTTATACAGATGGCCGTTTAGATATTTCCATATTTATACACATGTCTGTGTAGATATTTCCATGTGTATACAGATGGTATTGTAGGTATTTCCATGTTTATGCAGATGGTGGTGTAGATATTTTCATGTTTATTCAGATGACTGTGTAGATATTTCCATGTTTTTACAGATGGCAGTGTAGATATTTCAATGTTTATAGAGATGGCGCTGGAGATATTTCCATGTTTATACAGATAACGGTGGAGATATTTCCATGTTTATACAGACCGCTGTGGAGATATTTCCATGTTTATACACATAGCGGTGTACATATTTCCATGTTTATGGAGACAGCGGTGTAGGTATTTCCATGTTTATACAGATAGCAGTGCAGATATTTCCATGTTTATACAGATGCTTATGCAGATATTTCCATATTTATACAGAGGGCTGTGTAGATATTTCTACGTTTATACAGATGGCAGTGTAGATATTTAAATGTTCCTACACATGACTGTGTAGGTATTTCCATGTTTATACAGATATCTTTGTAGTTATTTCCATGTTTACAGAGATAGCGGTGCAGATATTTCCATGTATATACAGATAGCGGTGTATATATTTCCATGTTTATACAGATCGTGGTGTAGATATTTCCATTTTATACAGATGCCGATTTAGATATTTCCATGTTTATACAGACCGCAGTGTAGATATTTCCATGGTTATAGAGATAGCAGTGTAGATATTTCCATGTTTGTACAGATGGCGGTGTTGATGTTTCCATCTATACACAGATTGCCGTGTAGTTATTTCCATGTGTATACAGATGGCATTGTAGATATCTCCATGTTTATACAGATGGTGGTGTAGATATTTCCATGTTTACACAGATGACTGTATAACTATTTCCATGTTTATACAGATGGCGGTGAAGATATTTCCATGTTTATAGAGATAGCAGTGTAGATATTTCCATATTTACACAGATAACGGTGTAGAAATTTCCATGTTTATACAGATAGCGGTGTAAATATTTCCATGTTTATACAGATAACGGTGTAGATATTTCCATGTTTATAGAGACAGCGGTGTAGATATTTCCATGTTTATACAGATAGCGGTGTAGATATTTCCATGTTTATACAGACCGCGGTGTAGATAGTTCCATGTTTGTACAGGTGGCGGTGTTGATATTTCCATCTATACACAGATGACCGTGTAGATATTTCCATGTTTATAGAGATGGCGGTGCAGATATTTCTACGGATATGTAGATGGCGGTGTAGATATTTCCATGTATATAGAGATAACGGTGTAGTTATTTCCATGTTTATATAGAGAGCGGTGTAGATATTTCCATGTATGTACACATGGCTGTGTAGATATTTCCATGTTTATACAGTTGGCGGTGTAGATATTTCCATGTTTATACAGTTAACTTTGTAAGTATTTCCATGTTTATACAGATGGCGGTGTAGATATTTCGATGTTTATAGAGATAGCAGTGGAGATATTTCCACGTTTATACAAATAGCGGTGTAGATATTTCCATGTTTATACTGATCGCGGTGTAGATATTTCCATGTTTATAGAAATGGCGGTGTAAATATTTCCATGTTCATAGAGATAGCGGTGTTGATTTCTCCATGTTTATAGAGATAGCTGTGTGGATATTTCCACGTTTATACAGATAGCGGTGTAGATATTTCCATGTTTATAGAGATGGCAGTGTAGATATTTCCATCTTTATATAGATCACGGCTTAGATATTTCCATGTTTATACAGATCGCGGTGTAGATATTTCCATGTTCATACAGATCATGGTGTAAATATTATCATGTTTATACAGATTGCGGTGTTGATATTACCATGTTTATAGGGATAGCGGTGCAAATATTTCCACATTTATACAGATAGCGGTGTAGTTATTAGCATGTTTATACAGATAGAGGTGTAGATATTTCCATGTATAAACAGATGTCTGTGTATATATTTCCATGTTTAAACAGATGGCAGTGTAGATATTTCCTTGTGTATACAAATAGCGGTGTAGTTATTTCCATGTTTATACAGATAGCGTTGTAGATATTTCCATGTATATACAGATGGCTGTGTAGATATTTCCATGTTTATACAGATGGCTGTGTAGATATTTCCATGTTTATACAGATTACTTTGTAGGTATTTCCATGTTTATACAGATGGCGGAGTAGGTATTTTGATGTTTATTGAGATAGATGTGTAGATATTTCCATGTTTATACAGATGGCTGTGTAGATATTTCCATGTTTATCCAGATCACTTTGTAGGTATTTCCATGTTTATACAGATGGTGGTGTAGATATTTCCATGTTTATTCAGATGACTGTGTAGATATTTCCATGTTTTTACAGATGGCAATGTAGATATTTCAACGTTTATAGAGATGGCGCTGTAGATATTTCCATATTTATACAGATAACAGTCGAGGTACTTCCATGTTTATACAGATAGCAGTGGAGATATTTCCATGTTTATACACATAGCGGTGTACATATTTCCATGTTTATAGAGACAGCGGTGTAGGTATTTCCATGTTTATACTGATAGCGGTGCGGATATTTCCATGTTTGTACAGATGGCGGTGTTGATATTTCCATCTATACACAGAAGACCGTGTAGATATTTCCATGTATATACAGACGGCGCACAGATATTTCTATGGATATGTAGATGGTGGTGCAGATATTTCCATGTTTATACAGATAGCGGTGTAGTTATTTCCATGTTTATATAGATAGCGGTGTAGATATTTCCATGTATATACACATGGCTGTGTAGATATTTGCATGTTTATACAGATGGCGGTGTAGATATTTCCATGTTTCTACAGATAGCGGTGTAGATATTTCCATGTTTACACAGATGGTGGTGTAGATATTTCCGTGTTTATACACATTGCGGAGTAGATACTTCCATCTTTATGAAGATGGCAGTGTAGATGTTTTCAAGTTTATAGAGATGGCGGCGTAGATATTTCCATATTTATAGAGATAGCGGTGTAGATATTTCCATCTTTCTACAGATGGCAGTATAGGTATTTCCATGTTTATACAGATGGCCGTTTAGATATTTCCATATTTATACACATGTCTGTGTAGATATTTCCATGTGTATACAGATGGTATTGTAGGTATTTCCATGTTTATGCAGATGGTGGTGTAGATATTTTCATGTTTATTCAGATGACTGTGTAGATATTTCCATGTTTTTACAGATGGCAGTGTAGATATTTCAATGTTTATAGAGATGGCGCTGGAGATATTTCCATGTTTATACAGATAACGGTGGAGATATTTCCATGTTTATACAGACCGCTGTGGAGATATTTCCATGTTTATACACATAGCGGTGTACATATTTCCATGTTTATGGAGACAGCGGTGTAGGTATTTCCATGTTTATACAGATAGCAGTGCAGATATTTCCATGTTTATACAGATGCTTATGCAGATATTTCCATATTTATACAGAGGGCTGTGTAGATATTTCTACGTTTATACAGATGGCAGTGTAGATATTTAAATGTTCCTACACATGACTGTGTAGGTATTTCCATGTTTATACAGATATCTTTGTAGTTATTTCCATGTTTACAGAGATAGCGGTGCAGATATTTCCATGTATATACAGATAGCGGTGTATATATTTCCATATTTATACAGATCGTGGTGTAGATATTTCCATTTTATACAGATGCCGATTTAGATATTTCCATGTTTATACAGACCGCAGTGTAGATATTTCCATGGTTATAGAGATAGCAGTGTAGATATTTCCATGTTTGTACAGATGGCGGTGTTGATGTTTCCATCTATACACAGATTGCCGTGTAGTTATTTCCATGTGTATACAGATGGCATTGTAGATATCTCCATGTTTATACAGATGGTGGTGTAGATATTTCCATGTTTACACAGATGACTGTATAACTATTTCCATGTTTATACAGATGGCGGTGAAGATATTTCCATGTTTATAGAGATAGCGGTGTAGATATTTCCATATTTACACAGATAACAGTGTAGAAATTTCCATGTTTATACAGATAGCGGTGTAAATATTTCCATGTTTATACAGATAACGGTGTAGATATTTCCATGTTTATAGAGATAGCGGTGTAGATATTTCCATGTTTATACAGATAGCGGTGTAGATATTTCCATGTTTATACAGACCGCGGTGTAGATAGTTCCATGTTTGTACAGGTGGCGGTGTTGATATTTCCATCTATACACAGATGACCGTGTAGATATTTCCATGTTTATACAGATGGCGGTGCAGATATTTCTATGGATATGTAGATGGCGGTGTAGATATTTCCATGTATATAGAGATAGCGGTGTAGTTATTTCCATGTTTATATAGAGAGCGGTGTAGATATTTCCATGTATGTACACATGGCTGTGTAGATATTTCCATGTTTATACAGTTGGCGGTGTAGATATTTCCATGTTTATACAGTTAACTTTGTAAGTATTTCCATGTTTATACAGATGGCGGTGTAGATATTTCGATGTTTATAGAGATAGCAGTGGAGATATTTCCACGTTTATACAAATAGCGGTGTAGATATTTCCATGTTTATACTGATCGCGGTGTAGATATTTCCATGTTTATAGAAATGGCGGTGTAAATATTTCCATGTTCATAGAGATAGCGGTGTTGATTTCTCCATGTTTATAGAGATAGCTGTGTGGATATTTCCACGTTTATACAGATAGCGGTGTAGATATTTCCATGTTTATAGAGATGGCAGTGTAGATATTTCCATCTTTATATAGATCACGGCTTAGATATTTCCATGTTTATACAGATCGCGGTGTAGATATTTCCATGTTCATACAGATCATGGTGTAAATATTATCATGTTTATACAGATTGCGGTGTTGATATTACCATGTTTATAGGGATAGCGGTGCAAATATTTCCACATTTATACAGATAGCGGTGTAGTTATTAGCATGTTTATACAGATAGAGGTGTAGATATTTCCATGTATAAACAGATGTCTGTGTATATATTTCCATGTTTAAACAGATGGCAGTGTAGATATTTCCTTGTGTATACAAATAGCGGTGTAGTTATTTCCATGTTTATACAGATAGCGTTGTAGATATTTCCATGTATATACAGATGGCTGTGTAGATATTTCCATGTTTATACAGATGGCTGTGTAGATATTTCCATGTTTATACAGATTACTTTGTAGGTATTTCCATGTTTATACAGATGGCGGAGTAGGTATTTTGATGTTTATTGAGATAGATGTGTAGATATTTCCATGTTTATACAGATGGCTGTGTAGATATTTCCATGTTTATCCAGATCACTTTGTAGGTATTTCCATGTTTATACAGATCGCGGTGTAGGTATTTCCATGTTTATACAGATCGCGGTGTAGATATTTCCATGTTTATACAGACATCAGTGGAGATATTTCGATGTTTATACACATATCGGTGTACATATTTCCATGTTTATTGAGACTGCGCTGTAGGTATTTCCATGTTTATACAGATAGCGGTGCAGATATTTCCATGTTTATACAGATGCCTATGCAGATATTTCCATATTTATACAGAGGGCTGTGTAGATATTTCCATGTTTATACAGATGGCAGTGTAGATATTTCCACGTTCCTACACATGACTGTGTAGGTATTTCCATGTTTATACAGATGGCTTTGTAGATATTTCTATGTTTATACAGATGGTGGTGTAGATATTTCCATGTTTATACAGATGACTGTATAGGTATTTCCATGTTTTTACAGATGGCATTGTAGATATTTCAATGTTTATAGAGATAGCAGTGTAGATATTTCCATGTTTATACAGGTGGCGGTGTAGATATTTCCATGTTTATAGAGATAGCGGTGTAGATATTTCCATGTTTATACAGATAACGGTGTAGATATTTCCATGTTTATAGAGATAGTGATGTAGATTTTTCCATGTTTATACAGATAGCGGTGTAGGTATTTCCATGTTTATACAGATAGCCGTGTAAATATTTCCATTTTTATACAGATCACGGTGTAGATATTTCCATGTTTATAGAGATAGCGGTGTAGATATTTCCATGTTTATACACATAGTTGTGTAGATCTTTCCATGTTTATACAGACCGCGGTGTAAATATTTCCATATTTATACAGATAGCCTTGCAGATATTTCCATGTTTATACAGATGGCGGCGAAAATATTTCCATGGACATGCAGATGGCGCTGTAGATATTTCCATGTTTATACAGATAGCGGTGTAGATATTTCCATGTTTACACAGATGGTGGTGTAGATATTTCCGTGTTTATACACATGGCGGAGTAGATACTTCCATCTTTATGGAGATGGCAGTGTAGATGTTTTCATGTTTATAGAGATGGCGGTGTAGATATTTCCATATATATAGAGATAGCGGTGTACATATTTCCATCTTTCTACAGATGGCAGTGTAGATGTTTCCATGTTTATACAGATGGCCGTGTAGATATTTCCATATTTATACAGATGTCTGTGTAGATATTTCCATGTGTATACAGATGTTATTTTAGGTATTTCCATGTTTATACAGATGGTGGTGTAGATATTTCCATGTTTATTCAGATGACTGTGTAGATATTTCCATGTTTATACAGATCATGGTGTAGATATTTGCATGTTTATACAGATGGCGGTGTTGATATTACCATGTTTATAGGGATAGCCGTGCAAATATTTCCACATTTAGACAGATAGCGGTGTAGTTAATAGCATGTTTATACAGATAGCGGTGTAGATATTTCCATGTATAAACAAATGTCTGTGTATAAATTTCCATGTTTAAACAGATGGCGGTGTAGATATTTCCTTGTTTATACAAATAGCGGTGTAGTTATTTCCATGTTTATACAGGTAGCGGTGTAGATATTTCCACGTATATACAGATGGCTGTGTAGATATTTCCATGTTTATACAGATGGCTGAGTAGATATTTCCATGTTTACACAGATGACTTTGTAGGTATTTCCATGTTTATACAGATGGCGGTGTAGGTATTTCCACGTTTATAGAGATAGATGTGTAGATATTTCCATGTTTATACACATAGCGGTGTAGATATTTCCATGTTTATACAGATCGCGGTGTAGATATTTCCATGTTTATACAGAGAGCATTGGAGATGTTTCCATGTTTATACACATAGCGGTGTACATATTTCCATGTTTATAGAGACAGCGGTGTAGGTATTTCCAAGTTTATACAGATAGCGGTGCAGATATATCCATGTTTATACAGATGCCTATGCAGATATTTCCATATTTATACAGAGGGCTGTATAGATATTTCCATGTTAATACAGGTGGCAGTGTAGATATTTCCATGTTCCTACACATGACTGTGTAGGTATTTCCATGTTTATACAGATGGCTTTGGTGATATTTCCATGTTTATAGAGATAGCGGTGCAGATATTTCCAGGTTTATACAGATAGCGGTGTAAATATTTCCATGTTTATACAGATACCGGTGTAGATATTTCCATGTTTATAGAGATACCGGTGTAGATATTTCCATGTTTATACAGACCGCAGTTTAGATATTTCCATGTTTATAGAGATAGCGGTGTAGATATTTCCATGTTTGTACAGATGGCGGTGTTGATGTTTCCAAGTATACACAGATTGCCGTGTAGTTTTTCCATGCGTATACAGATGGCATTGTAGATATTTCCATGTTTATGCAGAAGGTGGTGTAGATATTTCCATGTTTATACAGATGACTGTATAGGTATTTCCATGTTTTTACAGATGGCATTGTAGATATTTCTATGTTTATAGAGATAGCAGTGTAGATATTTCCATGTTTATACAGATGGCGGTGTAGATATTTCCATGTTTATAGAGATAGTGGTGTAGATATTTCCATATTTATACAGATAACTGTGTAGATATTTCCATGTTTTTACAGATAGCGGTGTAAATATTTCCATGTTTATACAGATCATGGTGTAGATATTTCCATGTTTATAGAGATAGCAGTGTAGATATTTCCATGTTTATACAGATAGCGGTGTAGATATTTCCATGTTTATACAGACCGCGGTGTAGATATTTCCATGTTTATACAGATAGCGGTGCAGATATTTCCATGTTTGTACAGATGGCGGTCATGATATTTCCATCTATACACAGATGACCGTGTAGATATTTCCATGTTTATACAGATGGCGGCACAGATATTTCTATGGATAAGTAGATGGCGGTGTAGATATTTCCATGTTTATACAGATAGCGGTGAAGTTATTTCCATGTTTATAGAGATAGCGGTGTAGATATTTCCATGTATATACACATGGCAGTGTAGATATTTCCATGTTTATACAGAGAAGTTTCTAAGTATTTCCATGTTTATACAGACGGCGTTGTAGAGATTTCGATGTTTATAGAGATAGCAGTGGAGATATTTCCATGTTTATACAGATAGCGGTGTAGATATATCCATGTTTATACTGATCGTGGTGTAGATATTTCCATGTTTATAGAGATGGCGGTGTAGATAATTCCATGTTCATATAGATAGCGGTTTTGATTTTTCCATGTTTATAGAGATAGCGGTGTGGATATTTCTATGTTTATACAGATAGGGGTGTAGATATTTCCATGTTTATACAGATGACTTTGTAGGTATTTCCATGTTTATACAGATGGTGGCACAGATATTTCTATGGATAAGTAGATGGCGGTGTAGATATTTCCATGTTTATACAGATAGCGGTGTAGATATTTCCATGTTTTTAAAGATATCGGTGTAGATATTTCCATGTTTACACAGATTGCGGTGTAGATAATTCCATCTTTCTACAGATGGCATTGTAGATATTTCCATGTTTATACAGATGGCGGTGTAGATATTTCCATGTTTATATAGATGGTGGTGTAGTTATTACCATGTTTATACAGATAGCGGTGTAGATAATTCCATGTTTATACAGATCATGGTGAAGATATTTCCATGTTTATACAGATCGTGGTGTAGATATTTCCATGTTTATACAGATCGCGGTGTAGATATTTCCATGTTTATACAGATAGCGGTGTAGATATTTCCATGTTTATGCAGATAGCGGTGTAGATATTTCCATGTTTATAGAGATAATGGTGTAGGTATTTCCATGTTTATAGACATAGCGTTGTAGATATTTCCATGTTTATATAGATGGCGTTGTAGATATTTCCATGTTTATACCGATAGCGGTGTTGGTATTTCCATGTTTTTACAGATAGCGATGTAGATATTTCCACGTTTATACAGCTCGCGGTGCAGATATTTATATCTTTATACAGAAGGCATTGTAGATATTTCCTTATTCACACAGATGGGGGTGTAGATGTTTCCATGTTTATACAGATCGCGGTGTAGATATTTCCATGTTTGTACAGATGGCAGTGTTGATGTTTCCATCTATGCACAGATTTTCGTGTAGGTATTTCCATGTGTATACAGATGGCATTGTAGATATTTCCATGTTTATACAGATGGTGGTGTAGATATTTCCATGTTTACATATGACAGTATAGGTATATCCATGTTTTTACAGATGGCATTGTAGATATTTCCATGTTTATAGAGATAGCAGTGCAGATATTTCCATGTTTATACCGATGGCGGTGTAGATATTTCCATGTTTATAGAGATAGCGGTGTAGATATTTCCATATTTATACAGATAACGGTGTCGATATTTCCATGTTTATAAACATGGCGGCGCAGATATATCCATGGATATGTAGATGAGTTTGGAGATATTTCCATGTTTATACAGATAGCGGTGTAGTTACTTCCATGTTTATATAGATAGCGGTGTTGATATTTCCATGTATATACACATGGCTGCGTAGATATATCCATGTTTATACAGATGGCGGTGTAGATATTTCGATGTTTATAGAGATAGCAGTGGAGATATTTCCATGTTTGTACACATAGCGGTGTAGATATTTCCATGTTTATACTGATCGCGGTGTAGATATTTCCATGTTTATAGAGATGGCGTGGTAGATATTTCCATGTTCATAGAGATAGCGGTGTCGATTTTTCCATGTTTATAGAGATAGTGGTGTGGATATTTCCATGTTTATACAGATAGGGGTGTAGATATTTCCATGTTTATAGAGATGGCGGTGTAGATATTTCCATGTTTATACAGATCACGGTGTAGATATTTCCATGTTTATACAGATCGCGGTGTAGATATTTCCATGTTTATACAGATCATGGTGTAGTTATTTCCAAGTATATACAGATCACGGTGTTGATATTACCATGTTTATAGGGATAGCGGTGCAAATATTTCCACATTTATACAGATAGCGGTGTAGTTATTAGCATGTTTATACAGATAGTGGTGTAGATATTTCCATGTATAAACAGATGTCTGTGTATATATTTCCATCTTTACACAGATGGCGGTGTAGATATTTCCTTGTTTATACAAATAGCGGTGTAGTTATTTCCATGTTTATACAGATCACGGTGTAGATATTTCCTTGTTCATACAAATAGCGGTGTAGATATTTCCATGTTTATACAGATCGCGGTGTAGATATTTCCTTGTTTATACAAATAGCGGTGTAGTGATTTCCATGTTTATACAGATAACTGTGTAGATAATTCCATGTATATACATATGGCTGTGTAGATATTTCCTTGTTTATACAAATAGCGGTGTAGATATTTCCATGTATATACAGATGGCTGTGTAGATATTTCCATGTTTATACAGACGGCTGTGAGGATATTTCCATGTTTATACACATGACTTTGTAGGTATTTTCATGGTTATACAGATGGTGGTGTTCATATTTCCATGTTTATAGAGAGAGCTGTGTAGATATTTCCATGTTCATACAGATAGCGGTGTAGTTATTTCCATGTTTATACAGATAGCGGTGTAGATATTTCCATGTTTATAGAGATAGCGGTGTAGGTATTTCCATGTTTATAGACATAGCGGTGTAGGTATTTCCATGTTTATAGAGATAGCCGTGTAGATATTTCCATGTTAATACAGATGGCAGTGTAGATGTTTCCATGTGTATACACATGGCAGTGTAGATATTTCCATGTTTATACAGATGGCAGTGTAGATATTTCCAGGTTTATATAGATGGTGGTGTAGATATTACCATGTTTATACAGATAGCGGTGCAGATATTTCCATGTTTATAGAGATCGTGTTGAAGATATTTCCATGCTTATACAGATAATGGTGTAGATATTTCCGTGTTTATACAGATCACAGTGTAGATATTTCCATGTTTATACAGATAGTGGTGTAGATATTTCCATGTTTATACAGATAGCGTTGTAGATATTTCCATGTTTATACAGATGGCGGTGTACATATTTCCATGTTTATAGAGATGGTGGTGTAGATATTTCCATGTTCATAGAGAAAGCGGTGTAGATATATCCATGTTCATAGAGATAGCTGTGAGGATATTTCCATGTTTATACAGATAGCAGTGTAGATATTTCCATTTTTATAGAAATAGCGGTTTTGATATTTCATATTTATACAGATAGCGGTGTAGATATTTCCATGTTTATATAGATTGCGGTGTAGATATTTCCACGTTTATACAGATAGCGGTGTAGTTATTTCCACGTTTATACAGATGGCGGTGTAGATATTTCCATCTTTCTACAAATGGCAGTGTAGATATTTCCATGTTTATAGAGATGGCGGTGTAGATATTTCCATGTTTATAGAGATGGCGGTGTAGATATTTCCATGTTTATATAGATGGAAATGTAGATATTTTCTTGTTTATGTAGATGGCGTTGTAGATATCTCCATGTTTAAAGAGATGGCAGTGTATATATTTCCATGTTGATGGAGATAGCGGTGTAGATATTTCCATGTTTATAGAGATAGTGGTTTAGTTATTTCCATGTTTAGAGAGATAGCCGTGTAGATATTTCCATATTTCTACAGATGACTGTGTAGATATTTCCATGTTTGTACAATTGGCAGTGTAGATATTTCCATGTTTATAGAGATAGGGGTGTAGATATTTTCGTGTTTATACAGATTGCGGTGGAGATATGTCCATGTTTATACAGATAACAATGGAGATATTTCCACGTTAATACACATAGCGGTGTAGATATTTCCATGTTTATACAGATAGCGGTGTATATATTTCCATGTTTATACAGATGACTGTGCCGATATTTCCATGTTTATACAGAGTTCTCTGTAGATATTTCCATGTTTATACAGACCGCGGTGTAGATATTTCCATGTTTATACAGATAGCGGTGCAGATATTTCCATGTTTGTACAGATGGCGGTCTTGATATTTCCATCTATACACAGATGACCGTGTAGATATTTCCATGTTTATACAGATGGCGGCACAGATATTTCTATGGATAAGTAGATGGCGGTGTAGATATTTCCATGTTTATACAGATAGCGGTGTAGTTATTTCAATGTTTATATAGATAGCGTTGTAGATATTTCCATGTATATACACATGGCTGCGTAGATATTTCCATGTTTATACAGAGAAATTTGTAAGTATTTCCATGTTTATACAGACGGCGTTGTAGAGATTTCGATGTTTATAGAGATAGCAGTGGAGATATTTCCATGTTTATACAGATAGCGGTGTAGATATATCCAAGTTTATACTGATCGTGGTGAAGATATTTCCATGTTTATAGAGATGGCGGTGTAGATATTTCCATGTTCATAGAGATAGCGGTGTTGATTTTTCCATGTTTATAGAGATTGCAGTGTGGATATTTCTATGTTTATACAGATAGGGCTGTAGATATTTCCATATTTCTACAGATGACTGTGTAGATATTTCCATGTTTGTACAATTGGCAGTGTAGATATTTCCATCTTTATAGAGATAGCGGTGTAGATATTTTCGTGTTTATACAGATAGATATTTCCATGTATATACCGATGGCTGTGTAGATATTTCCAGGTTTATACAGATGGCTGTGTAGATATTTCCATGTTTATACAGATGACTTTGTTGGTATTTCCATGTTTATACAGATGGCTGTGTAGATATTTCCATGTGTATGGAGATAGCTGTGTATATATTTCCATGTTTATACAGATAGCGGTATAGTTATTTCCACGTTTATACAGATGGCGGTGTAGATATTTCCATCTTTCTACAAATGGCAGTGTAGATATTTCCATGTTTATAGAGATGGCGGTGTAGATATTTCCATGTTTATAGAGATGGCGGTGTAGATATTTCCATGTTTATATAGATGGAAATGTAGATATTTTCTTGTTTATGTAGATGGCGTTGAAGATATCTCCATGTTTAAAGAGATGGCAGTGTATATATTTCCATGTTGATGGAGATAGCGGTGTAGATATTTCCATGTTTATAGAGATAGTGGTTTATTTATTTCCATGTTTACAGAGATAGCGGTGTAGATATTTCCATATTTCTACAGATGACTGTGTAGATATTTCCATGTTTGTACAATTGGCAGTGTAGATATTTCCATGTTTATAGAGATAGCGGTGTAGATATTTCCATCTTTCCACAGATGGCATTGTAGAGATTTCCATGTTTATACAGATGGCGGTGTAGATATTTCCATGTTTATATAGTTGTTGGTGTAGATATTAGCATGTTTATACAGCTCGCGGTGCAGATATTTATATCTTTATACAGATGGCATTGTAGATATTTCCTGATTCACAAGGATGGCGGTGTAGATGTTTCCATGTTTATACAGATGGCGGAGTAGTTAGTTCCATGATTATGGAGATGGCACTGTAGATATTTTCATGTTTATAGAGATGGCGGTGTAGATATCTCCATGTTTATACAGATAGCAGTGTAGATATTTACATGTTTATACAGATGGCTGTGTAGATATTTCCATGTGTATACAGATGGCATTGTAGGTATTTCCATGTTTATACAGATGACTGTATAGGTATTTCCATGTTTTTACAGATGGCAGTGCAGATATTTCCATGTTTATAGAGATAGCGGTGTAGGTATTTCCATGTTTGTACAGATGGCGGTGTTGATATTTCCATCTATACACAGATGGCCGTGTAGATATTTCCATGTTTATACAGATGGCGGCGTAGATATTTCCACGGACATGCAGATGGCGGTGCAGACATTTCCATGTTTATACAGACAGTGGTGTAGTATTTTCCATGTTTACACAGATGGTTTTGTAGATATTTCCGTGTTTATACACATGGCGGAGTAGATACTTCCATCTTTATGGAGATGGAAGTGTAGATATTTTCATGTTTATAGAGATGGCTGTGTAGATATTTCCATATTTATAGAGATTGCGGTGTAGATATTTCCATCTTTCTACAGATGGCAGTGTAGATATTTCCATGTTTATACAGATGGCGGTGTAGATATTTCCATATTTATACAGATGTCTGTGTAGATCTTTCCATGTGTATACAGATGGTATTGTAGGTATTTCCATGTTTATACAGATGGTGGTGTAGATATTTCCATGTTTATTCAGATGACTGTGTAGATATTTCCATGTTTTTACAGATGGCAGTGTAGATATTTCAATGTTTTTAGAGATGGCGCTGTAGATATTTCCATGTTTATACAGATCGCGGTGTAAATATTTCCAAGTTTGTACAGATAGCGGTGTAGATATTTCCATGTTTTAACAATTATCGGTGTAGATATTTCCATGTTTACACAGATTGCGGTGTAGATATTTCCAAATTTCTACAGATGGCATTGTAGGTATTTCCATGTTTATACAGATGGCGGTGAAGATATTTCCATGTTTATATAGTTGGTGGTGTAGATATTACCATGTTTATGCAGATGGCGGTGTAGATATTTCCCTGTATAAACAGATGTCTGTGTATATATTTCCATGTTTAAACAGATGGCGGTGTAGTTATTTCCTTGTTTATACAAATAGCGGTGTAGTTATTTCCATGTTTATACAGATAGTGGTGTAGATATTTCCATGTATATACAGATGGCTGTGTAGATATTTCCATGTTTATACAGATGTCTGTGTAGATATTCCCATGTTTATACAGATGACTTTGTAGGTATTTCCATGTTTATAAAGATGGCGGTGTAGATATTTCCATGTTTATAGAGATAGCTGTGTAGATATTTCCATGTTTATACAGATCGCGGTGTAGATATTTCCATGTTTATACAGATCGCGGTGTAGATATTTCCATGTTTATACAGATCGCGTGTAGATTTTTCCAAGTTTACACAGATCGCGGTGTAGGTATTTCCATGTTTATAAAGATAGAGGTGTAGATATTTCCATGTTTATACAGATAGCGCTGTAGATATTTCCATGTTTATACAGATGGCGGTGTAGATATTTCCATGTTTATAGAGATGGTGGTGTAGATATTTCCATGTTTATAGAGATAGCGGTGTAGATATATCCATGTTCATAGAGATAGCAGTGAGGATATTGCCATGTTTATACAGATAGCAGTGTAGATATTTCCATTTTTATAGAGATAGCGGTTTAGATATTTCATATTTATACAGATAGCGGTGTAGATATTTCCATGTTTATACAGATTGCGGTGTAGATATTTCCATGTTTATACACATGAATGTGTAGGTATTTCCATGTTTATACAGATGGCTTTGTAGATATTTCAATGTTTATAGAGATAGCGATGCAGATATTTCCATGTTTATAGAGATGGCGGTGTAAATATTTCCATGTTTATGCAAATCTTGGTGTAGATACTTCCATGTTTATACAGATACCGGTGTAGATATTTACATGTTTATACAAACCGCAGTGTAAGTATTTCCATGTTTATAGAGATAGCGGTGTATATATTTCCATGTTTGTACAGATGGCGGTGTTGATGTTTCCATCTATACACAGATTGCCGTGTAGGTATTTCCATGTGTATACAGATGGCATTGTAGATATTTCCATGTTTATACAGATGGTGGTGTAGATATTTCCATGTTTATACAGATGACTCTATAGGTATTTCCATGTTTTTACAGATGTCATTTTAGATATTTCCATGTTTATAGAGATAGCAGTGTAGATATTTCCATGTTTATACAGATGGCGGTGTAGATATTTCCACGTTTATAGAGATAGCGGTGTAGATATTTCCATATTTATTCCGATAACTGTTTAGATATCTCCATGTTTATACAGATAGCGGTGTAAATATTTCCATGCTTATACAGACCATGGTGCAGACATTTCCATGTTTATAGAGATAGCGGTGTAGATATATCCATGTTTATACAGATAGCGGTGTAGGTATTTCCATGTTTATACAGACCGCGGTGTAGGTATTTCCATGTATATACAGACCGCGGTGCAGGTGTTTCCATGTTGGTAGAGATGGTGGTGTTGATATTTCCATCTATACACAGATGACCTTGTAGATATTTCCATGTTTATACAGATGGCGGTACAGATATTTCCATGGATATGTAGATGGCAGTGTAGATATTTCCATGTTTATACAGAAAGAGATGAAGTTATTTCCATGTTTATATGGATAGCAGTGTAGATATTTCCATGTATATACGCATGGCTGTGTAGATATTTCCATTTTTATACAGATGGCGGTGTAGATATTTCCATGTTTATACAGATAACTTTGTAAGTATTTCCATGTTTATACAGATGGCGGTGTAGTTATTTCAATGTTTATAGAGATAGCAGTGGAGATATTTCCATGTTTATACAGATAGCGGTGTAGATATTTCCATGTTTATACTGATCGCGGTGTAGATATTTCCATTTTTATGGAGATGGCGGTGTAGATATTTCCATGTTCATAGAGATAGCGGTGTTGATTTTTCCATGTTTATAGAGATAGCTGTGTGGATATTTCCATGTTTATAGAGATAGGGGTGTAGATATTTCCATGTTTATAGAGATGGCAGTGTAGATATTTCCATGTTTATACGATCACGGTGTAGATATTTCCATGTTTATACAGATCGCGGTGTAGTTATTTCCATGTTTATACAGATCATGGTTTAGATATTTCCATGTTTATACAGATGGCAGTGAAGATATTTCCATATTTATAAAGATAGTGGTGTAGATATTTCCATGTATATACAGATGGCGGTGTACATACATCCATTTTTCAGAAGATGGCGGTGTAGATATTTTCATGTTTATAGAGATGGAGGTGTAGATATTTCCATGTATATAGAGATAGCAGTGTAGAAATTTTCATGTTTATAGAGAAAGTGGTGTAAGTATTTCCATGTTTATACAGATGGCAGTGTAGGTATTTCATGTTTATACAGATATCGGTGTAGATATTTCTATGTTTACAGAGATAGCGGTGTAGGTATTTCTATCTTTGCACAGATTGCCGTGTAGGTATTGCCAAACTTACAGAGATAGCGGTGTACATATTTCCATGTTTACGCAGATAGCTGTGTAGATATTTCCATGTTTACACACATAGCGTGGTAGATATTTCCATGTTTATACAGATTGCGCTGTAAATATGTCCATGATTATACAGATAGCGATGTAGATATTTTCATGATTATACAGATAGCGGTGGAGATATTTCCATATTTATAGAGACTGCGGTATAGATATTTCCATGTTTATACAGATAGCCGTGTAGATATTTCCATGTTTACAAAGATAGCGGTGTAGATATTTCCAACATTGCACAGATTGCTGTGTAGATATTTCCATTTTTACACAGATAGCTGGGTAGATATTTCCAAGTTCACACTGATAGCTGTGTAGATATTTCCAGGTTTACACAGATAGCCTTGTATATATTTCCATGTTTATTCAGATAGCGGTGTAGATGTTTCCATGTTTATACAGAGAGCGGTGTACATATTTCCATGTTTATACAGATTGCGGTAGAGATATTTACCTGTTTATACAGATAGCGATGTAGGTATTTCCATGTTTATACAGATAGCGGTGTAGATATTTCCATGTTTATAGAGATAGCGGTGTAGATATTTCCATGTTTATACACATGGCTCTGTAGATATTTCCATGTGTGTACACATGTCAGTGAAGATATTTCCATGTTTATACAGATGGCGCTGTAGATATTTCCATGTTTATACAGATGGCAGTGTAGATATTTCCATGTTTATACAGATAGCGGTGTAGATATTTCCATGTTTACAGAGATAGCGGTGTAGATATTTCCATCTTTGCACAGATTGCGCTGTAAGTATTGCCAAATTTACATAGATAGCGGTGTAGATATTTCCAAGTTTACACAGATAGCTGTGTAGATATTTCCATGTATACACACATAGCGTGGTAGATATTTCCATGTTTATGCAGATTGCGGTGTAGATATGTCCATGATTATACAGATAGCGGTGTAGATATTTTCATGGTTATACAGGTAGTGTTGTAGAAACTCCCATGTTTATACAGATCGCTTTGTAGACATTTCCATCTTTCTACAGATGTCAGCGTAGATATTTCCAAGTTTATAGAGATGGCGGTGTAGATATTTCCGTTTTATACAGATGTCTGTGTAGATATTTGCATGTTTATGCAGATGGCGGTGTAGATATTTCCATGCTTATACAGATGGCGGTGTAGATATTTCCATGTTTATACAGATGGCTGTGAAGATATTTCCATATTTATACAGATAGTGGTGTAGACATTTCCATGTTTATACAGATGGCGGTGTAGATACATCCATGTTTCTGAAGATGGCGGTGTAGATATTTTCATGTTTATAGAGATGGAGGTGTAGATATTTCCATGTATATAGAGATAGCAGTGTAGATATTTTCATGTTTATAGAGAAAGCGGTGTAGGTATTTCCATGTTTATACAGATGGCAGTGTAGATATTTCCATGCTTATACAGATATCAGTGTAGATATTTCTATGTTTATAGAGATAGCGGTGTAGGTATTTCCATCTTTGCACAGATTGCGTTGTAGGTATTGCCAAACTTACACAGATAGCGGTGCAGATATTTCCAAGTTTACACAGATAGCTGTGTAGATATTTCCATGTTTACAGAGATAGCATTGTAGATATTTCCATGTTTATACAGATTGCGGTGTAGTTATTTCCATGTTGATACAGATAGCGGTGTAGATATTTCCATATTTATACAAGTAGCGGTGTAGAAATTCCCATGTTTATACAGATCGCATTGTAGACATTTCCAACTTTCTACAGATGTCAGTGTAGATATTTCCAAGTTTATACAGATGTCAGTGTAGATATTTCCATGTTTATACAGATGTCTGTGTAGATATTTAAATGTTTATGCAGATGGCGGTGTAGATATTTCCATGTTTATAGAGATGGCGGTGTAGTTATTTCTATGTTTATAGAGATAGCGGTGTAAATATCTCCATGTTTATAGAGATGGTGGTGTAAGTATTTTCATGTTTATAGAGATAGCGCTGTAGATATTTCCATGTTTATACAGATAACGGTGTTGGTATTTCCATGTTTATACAGATAGCGGTGTAGATATTTCCATGTTTATACAGCTCGCAGTGTAGATATTTCCATCTTTATACAGATGCCAGTGTAGACATTTCCATGTTTATACAGATAGCGGTGTAGATATTTCCATGTCTACAGAGATCGCAGTGTAGGTATTTCCATATTTATACAGACTGCGGTGTAGATATTTCCATCTTTATACAGATGGCGGTGCAGATATTTCCATGTTTATACAGATGGCAGTGTAGATATATCCATGTTTATACAGATAGTGGAGTAGATATTTCCATGTTTATAAAGATAGCGGTGAAGATATTTCCAAGTTTTTAGAGATAGCGGTGGAGATATTTCCATGTTCATAGAGATAGCGATGGAGATATTTCCATGTTGGTACAGATAACGGTGTAGATGTTTCCATGTTTATGCAGATAGCGGTGTAGATATTTCCATGTTTATGTAGATAGCGGAGTAGATATTTCCATATTTACAGAGATAGATGTGTAGATATTTCCCTATTTCCACAGATTGCGGTGTAGTTATTTCCACCTTTATACAGATAGCGGTGTAGATATTTCCATATTTACACAAATAACGGTGTAGATATTTCCATCTTTATAGAGATGACTTTGTAGATATTTTCATGTGTATTCAGATGGCAGTGTAGATATTTCCATGTTTATGCAGATAGCGGTGTGGCTATTTCCATGTTTATAGAGGTAGCATTGTAGATATTTCCACATTTATAGAGATGTCGGTTTAGATATTTCTATGTTTATACAGATGGAAGTGTTGATATTTCCACGTTTATACAGATAGTGGTGTAGATGTTTCAATGTTTATACAGATGACTGTGTAGCTGTTTCCATGTATATACAGATGGCATTGTAGATATTTCCATGTTTATAGAGATAGCGGTGTAGTTATTTCCATGTTTATACAGATTGCAGTGTAGATATTTTCATGTTTATACAGAACGCGGTGTAGACATTTCCATGTTTATAGAGATAGCGGTGTAGATATTTCCATATTTATGCAGATAGCGGAGTAGATATTTCCATCTTTATACAGATAGTGGTGTAGATATTTCCATGTTTATAAAGATTGTGTGGATATTTCCACATTTATACAGATAGCGCTGTAGATATTTCCATGTTTATACAGATAGTGGTGTAGATATTTCCATGTTTACAGAGATAGACGTGTACATATTTACATATTTGCACAGATTGCGGTGTAGATATTTCCATCCTCACACAGATTGCTGTGTACATATTTCCATGTTTACATAGATAGTGTTGAAGATATTTCCATGTTTATAGTGATTGCGGTGTAGATATTTCCATGTTTATAATGATAGCGGTGAAGATATTTCCATGTTTATACAGATAACGGTGGAGATATTTCCACGTTTATACAGATAGCGCTGTAGATATTTGCATGTTTACACAGATAGCGGTGTTGATATTTCCATGTTTATACAGATAGCAGTGGAGATATTTCCATTTTTATAGAGATGGTGGTGTAGATATTTCCAAGTTTCTGCAGATAGCGTTGTAGTTATTTCCATGTTTATAGAGATTTCAGTGTAGATAATTCCATGTTTATACAGATAGCGGTGGAGATATTTCCATGTTTATACAGATAGCGCTGTAGATATGTGCATGTTTATGCAGATAGCGGTGTAGATATTTCCATGTTTATACAGATAGCGGTGTATATATTTCCATATTTACAGAGATAGAGTTGTAGATATTTCCATATTTGAACAGATTGCGGTGTACATATTTCCACGTTTATACAGACAGCGGTGTAGATATTTCAATGTTTATGGAGATAGCGGTTTAGTTATTTCCATGTTTATACAGATGGCAGTGTAGATATTTCCATGTTTATACAGAAGGCGGTGAAGATATTTCCATGTTTTTAGGGATAGCCATGTAGATATTTCCATGTTTATACAGATGGCGGAGTAGTTAGTTCCATGTTTATGGAGATGGCAGTGTAGACATTTTCATGTTTATAGAGACGGCGGTGTAGATATTCCCATGTTCATAGAGATAGCAGTGTAGATATTTATATGTTTATACAGATGTCTGTGTAGATATTTCCATGTGTATACAGATGGCATTGTAAATATTTCCATGTTTATACACATAGCGGTGTAGATATTTACATGTTTATACAGATCACGGTGTAGATTTTCCATGTTTATACAGATCGCGGTGTAGATATTTCCATGTTTATACAGATAGCGGTGTAGATATTTCCATGTTTTTACAGATATCGGTGCAGATATTTCCATGTTTACATAGATTGCGGTGTAGGTATTTCCTTCTTTCTACAGATGGAATTGTAGATATTTCCATGTTTATACAGATGGCGGTGTAGATATTTCCATGTTTATACAGACAACTTTGTAAGTATTTCCATGTTTATACAGATGGCGGTGTAGATATTTCCATGTTTATATAGATGGCGGTGTAGATATTTCCATGTTCATAGAGATAGCGCTGTTGATTTTTCCATGTTTATAGAGATAGCGGTGTCAATATTTCCATGTTTATACAGATAAGGTTGTAGATATTTCCATGTTTATACAGATGGCGGTGTAGATATTTCCATGTTTATTCAGATAACGGTGTAGATATTTCCCTGTTTATACAGATCACGGTGCAGATATTTCCATGTTTATACAGATCATGGTGTACCTATTTCCATGTTTATACAGATCGCAGTGTAGATATTTCCATGTTTATTCAGATAGCGGTGGAGATATTTCCATGTTTATACAGATAGCGGTGTAGATATTTCCATGTTTATTGAGATAGCGGTGTAGGTATTTCCATGTTTATAGACATATCGGTGTAGATATTTCCATGTTTATGTAGATGGCGTTGTAGATATTTCCATGTTTATACCGATAGCGGTGTTGGTATTTCCACGTTGATACAGATAGCGATGTAGATATTTCCATGCTTATACAGCTCGCGGTGCAGATATTTATATCTTTATACAGATGGCATTGTAGATATTTCCTTATTCACACTGCTGGCGGTGTGGATGTTTCCATGTTTATACAGATGGCGGAGTAGTTAGTTCCATGTTTATGGAGATGGCAGTGTAGATATTTTCATGTTTATAGAGATGGCGGTGTAGATATTTCGATGTTTATAGAGATAGCTGTGTAGATATTTACATGTTTATATAGATGGCTGTGTAGATATTTCCATGTGTATACAGATGGCATTGTAGATATTTCCATGTTTATGCAGATGACAGTATAGGTATTTCCATGTTTTTACAGATGGCAGTGCAGATATTTCCATGTTTATAGAGATAGCGGTATAGATATTTCCATGTTTGTACAGATGGCGGTGTTGATATTTCCATCTATATACAGATGGCCGTGTAGATATTTCCATGTTTATACAGATGGTGGCGTAGATATTTCCATGGACATGCAGATGGCGGTGTAGATATTTCCATGTTTTTACAGATATCGGTGTAGATATTTCCATGTTTTCACAGATGGTGGTGTAGTTATTTCCGTGTTTATACACATGACGGAGTAGATACTTCCATCTTTATGGAGATGGCAGTGTAGATATTTTCATGTTTATACAGATGGCGGTGTAGATATTTCCATATTTATCGAGAAAGCGGTGTAGATATTTCCATCTTTCTACAGATGGCAGTGTAGATATTTCCATGTTTATACAGATGGCGGTGTAGATATTTCCATATTTATACAGATGTCTGTGTAGATATTTCCAGGTGTATACAGATGGTATTGTAAGTATTTCCATGTTTATACAGATTGTGGTGTAGATATTTCCATGTTTATTCAGATGACTGTGTAGATATTTCCATGTTTTTACAGATGGCAGTGTAGATATTTCAATGTTTATAGAGATGGCGTGTAGATATTTCCATGTTTATACAGATAACGGTGGAGATATTTCCATGTTTATATAGACAGCAGTGGAGTTATTTCCATGTTTATACACATAGCGGTGTACATATTTCCATGTTTATAGAGACAGCGGTGTAGGTATTTTCATGTTTATACAGATAGCTGTGCAGATATTTCCATGTTTATACAGATGCCTATGCGGATATCTCCATATTTATACAGAGGGCTGTGTAGATATTTCTATGTTTATACAGAAGGCAGTGTAGATATTTCCATGATACTACACATGACTGTGTAGGTATTTCCATGTTTATATAGATGGCTTTGTAGATATTTCCATGTCTATAGAGATAGGGGTGCAGATATTTCCACGTTTATACAGATAGCGGTATATATATTTCCATGTTTATACAGATCGTGCTGTAGATATTTCCATGTTTATACAGATACCGGTGTAGATATTTCCATGTTTATACAGACCGCAGTGCAGATATTTCCATGTTTATAAACATAGCGGTGTAGATATTTCGATATTTATACAGATAGCGGTGTACATATTTGCATGTTTACACAGACAGCTGTGTAGATATTTAAATGTTGACAGAGATAGTGTTGTAGATATTTCCATGTTTATACAGATTGCGGTGTAGATATTTCCATGTTTATAAAGAGAGCGGTTTAGATATTTCCATGTTTATACAGATAGCGGTGTAAATATTTCCAAGTTTATACAGATAGCGGTGTGGCTATTTCCATGTTTATACAGATAGCGATGTAGATATTTCCATGTTTATAGAGATGAATATGTAGATATATCCATGTTTATACAGATGGCAGTGCAGATATTTCCATGTTTACACAGATAGTGGTGTAGATATTTCCATGTTTATAGAGATGACTGTGTAGTTATTTCCATGTTTATACAGAGGGCGGTGTAGATATTTCCATGATTATAAACATAGCCATGCAGATATTTCCATGTTTATACAGATAGCGGTGTGGACATTTCCATGTTTACAGAGATAGTGTTATAGATATTTCCATATTTATACAGATAGCTGTGTAGATATTTCCATGTTTATACAGATGGTGGTGTAGTTATTTCCATGTTTATGCAGATGGCCGTTTGGATATTTCCATGTTTATAGAGATGGCGGTGTAGATATTTCTATATTTATAGAGATAGCGGGGTAGATATTTCCATATTTATACTGCTCGCGGTGTAGATATTTCCATCTTCATAGAGATGGCAGTGTAGCTATTTCCATATTCTTGCAGATAGCGGTGTAGGTATTTCCATGATTATACAGATAGCGGTGTAGTTATTTCGATGTTTATAGAGATAGCGGTGTAGAAATTTCCATGTTTATAGAGATAGAGGTGTAGATATTTCCATGTTTATACAGATGACTGTGTAGGTATTTCCAAGTATTTACAGATCGCAGTGTAAATATTTCCATGTTTATACAGGTAGCGGTGTGGCTATTTCCATGTTTATAGGGATAGGGGTGTAGATATTTCCATGTCTATAGAGATGGTTGTGAAGATATTTCCATGTGTATACAGATGGCAGTGTAGATATTTCCATGTTAATACATATAGTGCTATAGATATTTCCATGTTAATGCAGATGACTCTTTAGGTATTTCCATGTATACATAGATGGCGGTGTAGATATTTCCATGTTTATAAAGATAGCGGTGTAGATATTTCCATATTTATACAGATAGCGGTGTAGATATTTCCATGTTTATCCAGATAGCGGTGTAGATATATGCATGTTTAAACAGATCGTGGTGTAGATATTTCCATGTTTATACAGATACTGTTGTAGATATTTCCATGTATATACAGATAGCGGTGTAAACATTTCCATGTTTACAGAGATAGCGGTGTAGGTATTTCCATATTTGCACAGATTGCGGTGTAGATATTTCCATAATCACACAGATAGCGGTGTACATATTTGCATGTTTACACAGACAGCTGTGTAGGTATATCCATGTTGACACAGATAGTGTTGTAGATATTTCCATGTTTAAACAGATTGTGGTGTAGTTATTTCCATGTTTATAAAGATAGCGGTGTAGATATTTCCATGTTTATACAGATAGCGATGTAGATATTGCCATGTTTATAGAGATGGCTGTGTTGAAATTTCCATGTTTATACAGAAGGCAGTGTAGATATTTCCATATTTATACAGATAGTGGTGTAGACATTTCCATGTTTATACAGATGACTGTGTAGTTATTTCCATGTTTATGCAGATGTTGGTGTAGATATTTCCATGTTAATAGACATAGCCATGTAGATATTTCCATGTTTATACAGATATCGGTGTAGACATTTCCATGTTTATAGAGATAGCGGTGTAGATATTTCCATATTTATACAAATAGCGGTCTAGATATTTCCATGTTTATACAGATGACTGTGTAGATATTTCCATGTTTTTACAAATCGCAGTGTAAATATTTCCATGTTTATACAGATAGCGGTGTGGCTATTTCCATGTTTATAGAGATAGCGGTGTGGATATTTCCATGTTTGTAGAGATAGCTGTGTAGGTATTTACATGTTTATACAGATGGCAGTGTAGATATTCCCATGTTTATACAGATGGTGGTAAAGATATTCCCATGTTTATACAGACGTCTGCGTAGGTATTTCCATGTATATGCAGATGGCGGTGTAGATATTTCCATGTTTATAAAGATAGCGGTGTAGCTATTTCCATATTTATACAGATAGCGGTGCAGATATTTCCATGTTTATACAGATAGCGGTGTAGATATATCCGTGTTTATACAGATCGTGTTGTAGGTATTTCCTTGTTTATACAGATAGTGGTGTAGATATTTCCATGTTTACAGAGATAGAGGTGTAGATATTTCCATATTTGCACAGATTGCGGTGTAGATATTTCCATCTTCACACAGATAGCGGTGTACATATTTGCATGTTTACACAGACAGCTGTGTAGATAATTCCATGTTGAAACAGATAGTGTTGTAAACAATTCCATGTTTATAAAGATAGCGGTGTAGATATTTCCATATTTATACTGATAGCCGTGTAGATATTTCCATGTTTATACAGATAGCGGTGTATATATATCCATGTTTATACAGATCGTGGTGTAGATATTTTCATGTTTATACAGATAGTGTTGTAGATATTTCCATGTTTATACAGATAGCGGTGTAGATATTTCCATGTTTACAGAGATAGAGGTGTTGATATTTCCATGTTTCTACAGATAGCGGTGTAGATATTACCATGTTTACAGAGATAGAGGTGTAGATATTTCCATATTTGCACAGATTGTGATGTAGAAATTTCCATGTTTATACAGATAGTGGTGTAGATATTTCCATGTTCTACAGATGACTGTGTAGTTATTTCCATGTTTATACAGATGGCGGTGTAGATATTTCCATGTTAATAGAGATAGCCATGTAGATATTTCCATGTTTATACAGATAGATGTGTAGACATTTCCATGTTTATAGAGATGGCGGTGTAGATATTTCTATGTTTATAGAGATAGCGGTGTAGATATTTCCATATTTATACTGCTCGCAGAGTAGATATTTCCATCCATATACAGATGGCAGTGTAGGTATTTCCATGTTCATGCAGATAGCGGTGTAGATATTTCCATGTTTATACAGATAGCGGTATACCTATTTCCATGTTTATAGAGATAGCGGTGTAGATATTTCCATGTTTATTCAGATAGCGATGTAGACATTTCCATGTTTACAGAGACAGCGTTGTAGATATTTCCATATTTATACAGATAGCAGTGTAGATATTTCGATGTTTATACAGATGGCGGTGTAGATATTTCCATGTTTATGCAGATGGCCGTGTAGATATTTCCGGGTTTATAGAGATGGCGGTGTAGATATTTCTATGTTTATAGAGATAGCGGTGTAGATATTTCCATATTAATACTGCTCGGGGTGTAGTTATTTCCATCTTTATACAGATGGCAGTGTACATATATCCATGTTCTTGCAGATAGCGGTGTAGGTATTTCCATGTTTATACAGATAGCGGTGTAGTTATTTCCATGTTTATAGAGATAGCGGTGTAGATATTTCCATGTTTTGACAGATGGCAGTGTAAATATTTCCAGGTTTATACAGACAGTGGTGTGGCTATTTCCATGTTTATAGAGATAGCGGTGTAGATATTTCCATGTTTATAGAGATGGCTGTGTAGATATTTCCATGTTTATACAGATGGCAGAGTAGATATTTCCATGTTTATACAGATAGTGGTATAGATATTTCCATGTTTATACAGATGACTGTGTATGTATTTCAATGTATATACAGATGGCGGTGTAGATATTTCCATGTTTATAAAGACATCGGTGCAGATATTTCCGTATTTATGCAGAGAGCGGTGTAGATATTTCCATGTTTATACAGATAACGGTGTAGATATCTCCATGTTTATACAAACCGTAGTGTATATATTTCCATGTTTATACAGATAGTGGTGTAGATATTTCCATGTTTATACAGATAGCGGTGTAGATATTTCAATTCTTACAGAGATAGAGGTGTAGAAATTTCCTTATTTGCACAGATTGTGGTGTAGATATTTCCATATTCACACAGATAGCAGTGTACATATTTACATGTGTACACAGACAGCTGTGAAGATATTTCCATGTTGACACAGCTAGTGTTGTAGATATTTCCATGTTTATACAGATTGCGGTGTTGTTATTTCCATGTGTATATAGATAGCGGTGTAGATATTTCCATGTTTATACAGATAGCGGTGTAGATATTTCTAAGTTTATACAGATAGCGATGTAGAAATCTCCATGTTTATAGAGATGGCTCTGTAGATATTTCCATGTTTATACAGATGGCAGTGTAGATGTTTCCATGTATCTGCAGATAGTGGTATAGATATTTCCATGTTTATACAGATGACTGCGTAGTTATTTCCAAGTTTATACAGATGGCGATGTAGATATTTCCATGTTTATAGACATAGCCATGTAGATATTTCCATGTTTATACAGATAGCTGTGTAGACCTTTCCATGTTTATAGAGATAGCGGTGTAGATATTTCCATATTTATACAGATAGCAGTGTAGATATTTCCATGTTTATACAGATGGCGGTGTAGATATTTCCATGTTTATGCAGATGGCGGTGTAGATATTTCCATGTTTATATAGATGGTGGTGTAGATATCTCTATGTTTATAGAGATAGCAGTGTACATATTTCCATATTTATACTGCTCGCTGTGTAGATATTTCCATCTTTATACAGATGGCAGTGTCGGTATTTCCATGACCATGCAGATAGCGGTGTAGATATTTCCATGTTTATACAGATAGCGGTGTACAGTTTTGCATGTTTACACAGACAGCTGTGAAGATATTTCCATAATGACACAGATAGTGTTGTAGATATTTCCATGTTTATACAGATTGCGGTGTAGACATTTCCATGTTTAAAAAGATAGCAGTGTACATATTTCCATGTTTATAGAGACAGCTGTGTGCTTATTTCCATGTTTTTACAGATAGCGATGTAGATATTTCCATGTTTATAGAGATGGCTGTGTACATATTTCCATGTTTATACAGACTGCTGTGTCGATATTTCCATGTTTTTACAGATAGTGGTGTAGATATTTCCATGTTTATACAGATGACTGTGTAGTTATTTCCTTGTTTATACAGATGGCAGTGTAGATATTTCCATGTTTATAGAGATTGACATGTAGATATTTCCATGTTTATACAGATAGCAGTGTAGACATTTCCATCTTTATAGAGATAGCGGTGTAGATATTTCCATATTTATACAGATAGCGGTGTAGATATTTTCCTGTTTATACAGATGGCCGTGTAGATATTTCCATGTTTGTACAGATTGCGGTGTAGATATTTCCATGTTCATAGAGATGGCAGAGTGGATATTTCTTTGTTTATAGAGATAGCGGTGTAGATACATCCATACTTATACTGCTCGTGGTGTAGATATTTTCATCTTTATACAGATGGCAGTGTAGTTATTTCCATGTTCATGCAGATAGTGGTGTAGATATTTCCATGTTTATACAGAGACCAGTGTAGTTATTTCCATGTTTATAGAGAAAGAGGTGTAGATATTTCCATATTTATACAGATGACTGTGTAGACATTTCCGTGTTTTTAGGGATGGCGGTGTAGATATTTCCATGTTTATACAGGTAGCGGTGTGCCTATTTCCATGTTTATAGAGATAGTGGTGTAGATATTTCCATGTTTATTGAGATGGCTGTGTAGATATTTCCATGTTTATACAGATGGCAGTGTAAATATTTCCATGTTTATACAGATAGTGGTATAGATATTTCCATGTTTATGCAGATGACTGTGTAGGTATTTCCATGTATATACAGATAGTGGTGTAGATATTTCCATGTTTATACAGATAGCGGTGTAGATATTTCCATGTTTATACAGATAGCGGTGTAGATATTTCCATGTTTATAGAGATAGCAGTGAAGATATTTCCATATTTATAAAGATAGAGGTGTAGATATTTCCATGTTTATAAAGATGGCAGTGTAGATATTTCCATGTTTATACAGATGGCGGTGTAGATAATTCCAGGTTTATGCAGATAGCGGTGTAGATATTTCCATGTTTACAGAGATGTTGGTGTAGCTATTTCTATGTTTACAGAGATAGCGGTGTAGATATTTCCATATTTATACTGCTCACAGTGTAGGCATTTCCATCTTTATGCAGATGGCAGTGTAGTTATTTCCTTGAACATGAAGATAGCGGTGTAGATATTTCCATGTTTTTACAGAGAGCAGTGTAGGTATTTCCATGTTTATAGAGACAGCGGTGTAGATATTTCCATGTTTACACAGATGACTCTGTAGATATTTCCATGTTTTTACAGATAGCGGTGTAGATATTTCCATGTTTATACAGAGAGCGGTGTGGCTATTTTCATGTTTATAGAGATAGCGGTGTAGATATTTCCATGATTACAGAGATGGCTGTGTAGATATTTCCATGTTTATACAGGTGGCAGTGTAGATATTTCCATGTTTATACAGATAGTGGTATAGATATTTCCATGTTTATACAGACGACTGTGTAGGTATTTCCATGTATATACAGATGGCGGTGTAGATATTTCCATGTTTATAAAGATAGCAGTGTAGATATTTCCATATTTATACAGATAGCAGTATAGGGATTTCCATGTTTATACAGATAGCGGTGTACATATCTGCATGTTTACATAGAGAGCTGTGTAGATATTTCCATGTTTACACAGATAGTGTTGTGGATATTTCCATGTTTATACAGATTGCGTTGTAGATATTTCCATGTTTATAAAGATAGCGGAGTAGATATTTCGATGTTTATACAGATAGCGGTGTAGATATTTCCATATTTATACTGCTCGCGATTTTGATATTTCCATCTTTATACAGATGGCAGTGTAGATAGTTCCATGTTCTTGCAGATAGCGGTGTAGATATTTCCATGTTTATACAGATAGCGGTGTAGTTATTTCCATGTTTATAGAGATAGCAGTGAAGATATTTCCATGTTGATACAGAGGACTGTGTAGAAATTTAAACGTTTTTACAGATGGCAGTGTAAATATTTCCGTGTTTATACAGATAACGGTGTGGCTATTTCCATGTTTATAGAGATAGCGGTGCAGATATTTCCATGTATATAGAGACGGCTGTGCAGATATTTCCATGTTTATACAGATGGCAGTGTAGATATTTCCATGTTTATACAGACGACTGTGTAGGTATTTCCATGTATATACAGATGGCGGTGAAGATATTTCCATGTTTATAAAGATAGCGGTGTATATATATCCATTTTTATACAGATACCAGTGTAGATATTTCCATGTTTATACAGATAGCGGTGTAGATATATCCATGTTTATACAAATTGTGGTGTAGATATTTCCATGTTTATACAGATGGTGGTGTAGATATTTCAATGTTTATACAGATAGTGGTGTAGATATTTCCATGTTTACAGAGATTGAGGTGTAGATATTTCCATATTTGCATAGATTGCGGTGAAGTTATTTCCATCTTCACAGAGATAGCGTTGTACATATTTGCATGTTTACACAGACAGCTCTGTAGATATTTCCATGTTGACACAGATAGTGTTGTAGATATTGCCATGTTTATACAGATTACGGCGTAGATATTTCCATGTTTATAAACATAGCCGTCTAGATATTTCCATGTTCATACAGAGAGCGGTGTAGATAATTCCATGTTTATACAGATTGTGTTGTGGCTATTTCCATGTTTATACAGATAGTGATGAAGATATTTCCATGTTTATAGAGATGCCTGTGTAGATATATCCATGTTTACACAGATGGCAGTGTAGATATTTCCATGTTTATACAGATAGTGGCGTAGATATTTCCATGTTTATACAGATGACTGTGTAGTTATTTCCATGTTTATATAGATGGCGGTGTAGATATTTCCATGTTTATAGAGATAGCGGTGTAGATATTTCCATGTTTATACAGATGACTGTGTAGATATTTCCATGTTTTTACAGATGACTGTGTAGATATTTCCATGTTTTTACAGATGGCGGTATAGATATTTCCATGTTTATACAGGTAGCGGTGTGGCTATTTCCATGTTTATAGAGATAGCGGTGTAGATATTTCCAAGTTTATAGAGATGGCTGTGTAGATATTTCCATGTGTATACAGATGGCAGTTTAGATATTTCCATTTTTGTACAGATAGTGGTATAGATATTTACATGTTTATACAGATGACTGTGTAGGTATTTCCATGTATATACAGATGGCGGTGTAGATATTTCCATGTTTATAAAGATAGCGGTGTAGGTATTTCTATGTTTTAAGAGATAGCGGTGTAGATATTTCCATATTTATACTGCTCGCGGTGTAGATATTTCCATCTTTATACAGATGGCAGTGTAGATATTTCCTTATTCTTGCAGATAGCGGTGTAGATATTTCCATGTTTATACAGATAGCGGTGTAGGTATTTCGATGTTTATAGAGATAGCGGTGTAGATATTTCCATGTTTATACAGAGGACTGTGTAGATATTTCCATGTTTTTACAGATGGCAGTTTAAATATTTTCATGTTTATACAGATAGCGGTGTGGCTGTTTCCATGTTTATATAGATGGCGGTGTAGATATTTCCATGTTTATAGAGATAGACATGTAGATATTTCCATGTTTTTACAGATAGAGGTGTAGACATTTCGATGTTTATAGAGATAGCGTTGTAGATATTTCCATATTTATACAGATAGCGGTGTAGATATTTCCATGTTTATGCAGATGGCGGTGTAGATATTTCCATGTTTATAGAGATGGCGGTGTAGATATTTCTATGTTTATAGAGATAACGGTGTAGATATTTCCATATTTATACTGCTCGCGGAGAAGATATTTCCATGTTTATAGAGATGGTGGTGTAGATATTTCTATGTTTATAGAGATAACGGTGTAGATATTTCCATATTTATACTGCTCGCGGAGTAGATATTTCCATCCTTATACAGATGGCTGTGTAGGTATTTCCATGTTCATGCAGATAGCGGTGTAGATATTTCCATGTTTATACAGATAGACGTATAGCTATTTCCATGTTTATAGAGATAGTGGTGCAGATATTTCCATGTCTATACAGATGACTGTGTAGATATTTCCATGTTTTTACAGATGGCGGTGTGGATATTTCCATGTTTATACAGATAGCGGTGTGGCTATTTCTATGTTTATAGAGATAACGGTGTAGATATTTCGATGTTTATAGGTATGGCTTTGTAGATATTTCCATGTTTATACAGATGGCAGAGTAGATATTTCCATGTTTATACAGATAGTGGTATAGATATTTCCATGTTTATACAGATGACGGTGTAGGTATTTCCATTTATATAGACATGGCGGTGTAGATATTTCCATGTTCATAAAGATAGCGGTGTAGATATTTCCATATTTATAAAGATAGCGGTGTAGTTATTTCCATGTTTAAACAGATAGCGGTGTAGATATATCCATTTTTATACAGATTGTAGTGTAGATATTTCCATGTTTATACAGATATCGGTGTAGATATTTCCATGTTTACAGAGAAAGAGGTGAAGATGTTTCCATATTTGCACAGATTGCGGTGTAGATATTTCCATCTTCACACAGATAACGGTGTACATATTTGCATGTTCACACAGAGAGCTGTGTAGATATATCCATGTTGACACAGATAGTGATGTAGATATTTCCATGTTTATACAGATTGTGGTGTAGATATTTCCAAGTTTATAAAGATAGCGGTGTAGATATTTCCATGTTTATAGAGATGGCTGTGTACATATTTCCATGTTTATACAGATGGCAGTGTAGATATTCCCATGTTTATACAGATAGTGCTGTAGACATTTCCATGTTTATACAGATGACTGTGTAGTTATTTCCATGTTTATACAGATGGCGGTGTAGATATTTCCATGTTTATAGACATAGCCATGTAGATATTTCCATGTTTATACAGATAGCGGTGTAGACATTTCCATGTTTATAGAGATAGCGGTGTAGATATTTCCATATTTATACAAATAGCGGTGTAGATTTTTCCATGTTTATACAGATGGCGGTGAAGATATTTCCATGTTTATAGAGATGGCGGTGTAGATATTGCTAAATTCATAGAGATAGCGGTATACATATTTCCATATTAATACTGCTCGCGGTGTAGTTATTTCCATCGTTAAACAGATGGCAGTGTCGGCATTTCCATGACCATGCAGATAGCGGTGTAGATATTTCCATGTTTGTACAGATAGCGGTGTAAGTATTTCCATGTTTATAGAGATAGCGGTGTAAATATTTCCATGTTTATACAGATGACCGTGTAGTTATTTCCATGTTTATACAGATGGCGGCATAGATATTTCCATGTTTATAGAGATAGCCATGTAGATATTTCCATGTTTTTAGAGATAGCGGTGTAGACATTTCAATGTTTATAGAGATAGCGTTGTAGGTATTTCCATATTTATACAGATAGCGGTGTAGATATTTCCATGTTTATAAAGATGGCGTTGTAGATATTTCCATGTTTATAGAGAAAGCCATGTAGATATTTCCATGTTTATACAGATGGCGGTGTAGATATTTCCATGTTTATGCAGATGGCGGTGTAGATATTTCCATGTTTATAGAGATGGCGGTGTAGATATTTCTATGATTATAGAGATAGCGTTGTAGATATTTCCATATTATACTGCTCGTGGTGTAGATATTTCCATCCTTATACAGATTGCAGTGTAGGTATTTCCATGTTCATGCAGATAGCGGTGTAGATATTTCCATGTTTATACAGATAGCGGTGAAGATATTTGCATGTTTACACAGACAGCTGTGTAGATATTTCCATGTTTATACAGATGAATGTGTAGATATTTCCATGTTTATACAGATTGCGGTGTAGATATTTCCATGTTTACAAAGATAGCGTTGTAGATATTTCCATGTATAAACAGATAGCGGTGTAGATATTTCCATGTTTATACAGATAGCGGTATGGCTATTTCCATGTTTATACAGATAGCGATGTAGATATTTCCATGTTGATAGAGATGGCTGTGTAGATATTTCCATGTTTATACAGATGGCAGTGTAGTTATTTCCATGTTTATACAGATAGTGGTGTAGATATTTCCATGTTTATACAGATGACTGTGTAGTTATTTCCATGTTTATACAAATGGCGGTGTAGATATTTCCATGTTTATAGAGATAGCCATGTAAATATTTCCATGTTTATACAGATAGCGGTGAAGACATTTCCATGTTTATAGAGATAGCAGTGTAGATATTTCCATATTTATACAGATAGCGGTTTAGATATTTCCGTGTTTATACAGATGGCGGTGTAGATATTTTCATGTTTATGCAGATGGCGGTGTAGATATTTCCAATTTTATAGAGATGGCGGTGTAGATATTTCTATGTTTATAGAGATAGCTGTGTAGATATTTCCATATTTATACTTCTCGCGGTGTAGATATTTCCATCCTTATACAGATAGCAGTGTAGGTATTTCCATGTTCATGCAGATATCGTTGTAGATATTTCCATGTTTATACTGACGACTGTGTAGATATTTCCATGTTTTTACAGATTGCGGTGTAGATATTTCCATGTTTATTCAGATAGCGGTGTGGCTATTTCCGTGTTTATAGAGATAGCGGTGTAGATATTTCCATGTTTATAGAAATGGCTGTGTAGATATTTCCATGTTTATACAGATGACTTTGCAGTTATTTCCATGTTTTTACAGATGGCAGTGCAGATACTTCCATGTTTATACAGATAGCGGTGTGGCTATTTCCATGTTTATAGAGATAGCGGTGTAGATATTTCCATGTTTATAGAGATGGCTGTGTAGATATTTCTTGTTTATACATATGGCAGTGTAGATATTTCCATGTTTATACAGATAGTGGTATATATATTTCCATGTTTATACAGACGAATGTGTAGGTATTTCCATGTATATACATATGGCGGTGTAGATATTTCCATGTTTATAAAGATAGCGATGTAGATATTTCGATATTTATACGGATAGCGGTGTAGATATTTCCATGTTTATGCTGATAGCGGTGTAGAGATATCCATGTTTATACAGATCGTGGTGTAGATATTTCCATGTTTATACAGATAGTGGTGTAGATATTTCCATGTTTATACAGATAGCGGTGTAGATATTTCCATGTTTACAGAGATAGAGGTGTAGATATTTCCTTATTTGCACAGATTGCGTTGTAGATATTTCCAGCTTCACACAGATAGTGGTGTACATATTTGCATGTTTACACAGACAGCTGTGTAGATATTTCCATGTTGATACAGATAGTGTTGTAGATATTTCCATGTTTATACAGTTTGCGGTGTCGATATTTCCATGTTTATAAAGATAGCGGTATAGATATTTACATATTTATACAGATAGCGGTGTGGCTATTTCCATGTTTATACAGATAGCGATGTAGATATTTGCATGTTTATAGAGATGGCTCTGTAGTTATTTCCATGTTTATGCAGATGGTGGTGTAGATATTTCCATGTTTATAGAGATAGCTGTGTAGATATTTCCATATTTATACAGATAGCAGTGTAGATATTTCCATGTTTATACAGATGGCAGTGTAGAAATTTCCATGTTTATAGAGATGGCCGAGTATATAATTCTTTGTTTATAGAGATAGCTGTGTAGATACTTCCATACTTATACAGCTCGCGGTGTAGATATTTCCATTTTTATACAGATGAAAGTGTAGTTATTTCCATGCTCATGCAGATAGCGGTGTAGATATTGCCATGTTTATACAGATAGCGGTGTAGGTATTTCCATGTTTATAGAGATAGCGGTGTAGATATTTCCATGTTTATACAGATGACTGTGTAGATATTTCCATGATTTTACAGATGGCGGTGTAGGTATTTCCATGTTTATGTAGGTAGCGGTGTGGCTATTTCCATGTTTATAGAGATAGCGGTGTAGATATTTCCATGTTGATAGAGATGGCTGTGTAGATATTTCCATGTTTATACAGATGGCAGTGCAGATATTTCCATGTTTATACAGATAGTGGTGCAGATATTTCCATGTTTATACAGATGGCAGTGTAGATATTTCCATGTTTATACAGATAGCGGTGTAGTCATTTCCATGTTTATAGAGATACCGGTGTAGATATTTCCATATTTATACAGATAGCGGTGTAGATATTTCCATGTTTATACAGATAGCGGTGTAGGTATTTGCATGTTTTCAGAGATAGAGGTGTAGATATTTCCATATTTGCACAGATTGTGGTGTAGATATTTCCATCTTCACAGAGATAGCGGTGTACATATTTGAATGTTTACACCGACAGCTGTGTAGATATTTCCATGTTGACACAGATAGTGTTGTAGATATTTCCATGTTTTTACAGATGTCACTGTAGATATTTCCATGTTTATAAAGATAGCGATGTAGATATTTCCATGTTTATACAGATGGCCGTGTAGATATTTTCATGTTTATGCAGATGGCGGTGTAGATATTTCCATATTTATAGAGATGGCGGTGTAGATACTTCTATGTTTATAGAGATAGCGGTGTAGATATTTCCATATTTATACTGCTCGCGGTGTAGATATTTCCATCCTTATACAGATAGCAGTGTAGTTATTTCCATGTTCATGCAGATATTGGTGTAGATATTTCCATGTTTATACAGGTAGCGGTATAGGTATTTCCATGTTTATAGAGATAGCGGTGTAGATACTTCCATGTTTATACAGACGACTGTGTAGATATTTCCATGTTTTTACAGATGGCGCTGTAGATATTTCCATGTTTATACAGATAGCGGTGTGGCTATTTCCGTGTTTATAGAGATAGCGGTGTAGATATTTCCATGTTTATAGAGATGGCTGTGTAGATATTTCCATGTTTTTACAGAGGACTTTGCTGATATTTCCATGTTTTTACAGACGGCAGTGCAGATACTTCCATGTTTATACAGATAGCGGTGTGGCTATTTCCATGTTTATAGGGATAGCGGTGTAGATATTTCCATATTTATAGAGATGGCTGTGTAGATATTTCCATGTTTATACATATGGCATTGTAGATATTTCCATCTTTATACAGATATTGGTATATATATTTCCATGTTTTTACAGACGACTGTGTAGGTATTTCCATGTATATACAGATGGCGGTGTAGCTATTTCCATGTTTATAAAGATAGCGATGTAGATATTTCGATATTTATACAGATAGCGGTGTAGATATTTCCATGTTTATACTGATAGCGGTGTAGATATATCCATGTTTATACAGATCGTGGTGTAGACATTTCCATGTTTTGACAGATAGCGGAGTAGGTATTTCCCCGTTTATAGAGATAGCGGTGTAGACATTTCCATGTTTCTACAGATAGCGGTGTAGATATTTCCATGTTTACAGAGAAAGAGGTGAAGATACTTCCATATTTGCACAGATTGCGGTGTAGATATTTCCATCTTCACACAGATAGCGGTATACATATTTGCATGTTTACACAGACAGCTGTGTAGATATATCCATGTTGACACAGATAATGTTGTAGATATTTACATGTTTATACAGATTGCGTTGTAGATATTTCCATGTTTATAAAGACAGCGGTGTAGATATTTCCATGTTATACAGATAGCATTGTAGATATTTCCATGTTTATACAGATAGCGGCGTGGCTATTTCCATGTTTATGCAGATAGCACTGTAGATATTTCCATGTTTATAGAGATGGGTGTGTAGATACTTCCATGTTTATACAGATGGCAGTGTAGATATTTCCATGTTTATACAGATAGTGGTGTAGACATTTCCATGTTTACACAGATGACTGTGTAGTTATTTCCATGTTTATACAGATGGCGGTGTAGATATTTCCATGTTTATAGACATAGCCATTTAGATATTTCCATGTTTATGCAGATAGCGGTGTAGACATTTCCATGTTTATAGAGATAACGGTGTAGATATTTCCATATTTATACAGATAGCGGTGTAGATATTTCCATGTTTATACAGATGGCGGTGTATGTATATCAATGTTTATGCAAATGGCGGTGTAGATATTTCCATGCTAATAGAGATGGCGGTATGGATATTTCTATGTTTATAGAGATAGCGGTGTACATATTTCCATGTTTATACTGCTCACGGTGTAGTTATTTCCATCTTTATACAGATGGCAGTGTCGATATTTACATGACCATGCAGATAGCGGTGTATATATTTCCATGTTTATTCAGATAGCGGTGTAGTTATTTCCATGTTTATAGAGATAGCGGTGTAGATAGTTCTATGTTTATACAGATGACTGTGTAGATATTTCCATGTTTTTACAGATCTCTGTGTAAATATTTCCATGTATATACAGATAGCGGTGTGGCTATTTCCATGTTTATAGAGATAGCGGTGTGGATATTTCCATGTTTGTAGCGATGGCTGTGTAGATATTTCCATGTTTATACAGATGGCAGTGTAGATATTTCCATGTTTATACAGAGAGTGGTATAGATATTTCCATGTTTATACAGATGACTGTGTAGGTACTTCCATGTATATGCAGATGGCGGTGTAGATATTTCCATGTTTATAAAGATAGCGCTGTAGATATTTCCATATTTATACAGATAGCGGTGTAGATATTTCCATGTTTTCACAGATAGCGGTGTAGATATATCCGTGTTTATACAGATCGTGGTGTAGGTATTTCCATGTTTATACAGAGAGTGGTGTAGATATTTCCATGTTTATACAGATAGCGGTGTAGATATTTCTATGTTTACAGAGCTAGAGTTGTAGATATTTCCATATTTGCACAGATTGCGGTGTATATGTTTCCATCTTCACACAGATAGCGGTGTACATATTTGCATGTTTACACACAGATGTGTTGATATTTCCATGTTGACACAGATAGTATTGTAGATATTTCCATGTTTATACAGATTGCGGTGTAGATATTTCCATGTTTATAAACATAGCATTGTAGATATTTCCATGTTTATACAGATAGCGGTGTAGATATTTAAATGTTTATACAGATAGAGGTGTGGCTATTTCCATGTTTATACAGATAGCGATGTAGATATTTCCATGTTTATAGAGATGGCAGTGTAGACATTTCCATGTTTATACAGATGGCAGTGTAGATATTTCCATGTTTATACAGATGACTTTGTAGTTATTTCCATGTTTATACAGATGGCGGTGTAGATATTTCCATGTTTATAAAGATAGCGATGTAGATATTTGCATGTTTATATAGATGGCTGTGTAGGTATTTCCATGTTTATACAGATGGCAGTGTAGATATTTCCATGTTTATTGAGATAGTGGTGTAGTTATTTCCATGTTTATACAGATGACTGTGTAGTTATTTCCATGTTTATACAGATGGTGGTGTAGATATTTCCATGTTTATAGAGATAGCCATGTAGATATTTCCATGTTTATACAGATAGCGGTGTAGGCATTTCCATGTTTATAGAGATAGCTGTCTAGATATTTCCATATTTATACAGATAGCGGTGTAGATATTTCCATGTTTATGCAGATGGCTGTGTAGAAATTTCCATGTTTATAGAGATGGCCGAGTAGATATTCCTTTGTTTATAGAGATTGTGTTGTAGATACTTCCATACTTATACTGCTCGCGGTGTAGGTATTTCCATGTTTATACACGTAGCGGTGTGGCTATTTCGATGTTTATAGAGATAGCGGATTAGATATTTCCATGTTTAAAGAGATTGCTGTGTAGATATTTCCATGTTTATACAGATGGCAGTGTAGATATTTCCATGTTTATACAGATAGTTGTGTAGATATTTCCATGTTTATACAGATGACTCTGTAGGCATTTCCATGTATATGCAGATGGCGGTGTAGATATTTCCATGTTTATAAAGATAGCGGTGTAGATATTTCCATGTTTATACAGATAGTGGTGTAGATATTTCCATGTTTATACAGATAGCGGTGTAGATATTTCCATGTTTACAGAGATAGATGTGTAGATATTTCCATATTTTCACAGATTGCGTTGTAGATATTTCCAGCTTCACACAGATAGCGGTGTACATATTTGCATGTTTACACAGACAGCCGTGTAGATATTTCCATGTTGACACAGATAGTGTTGTAGATATTTCCATGTTTATACAGATTGCGGTGTAGATATTTCCATGTTTATGAAGATAGCGGTGTAGATATTTTCATATTTATACAGATAGCTGTGTGGCTATTTCCATGTTTATACAGATAGCGATGTAGATATTTGAATGTTTATAGAGATGGCTCTTTAGTTATTTCCATGTTTATGCAGATGGCCGTGTAGATATTTCCATGTTTATTGAGATAGTGGTGTAGTTATTTCCATGTTTATACAGATGACTGTGTAGTTATTTCCATGTTTATGCAGATGATGGTGTAGATATTTCCTTGTTTATAGAGATAGCTGTGTAGATATTTCCATATTTATACAGATAGCAGTGTAGATATTTCCATGTTTGTACAGATGGCGGTGTAGAAATTTCCATGTTTATAGAGATGGCCGAGTAGATATTTCTTTGTTTATAGAGATAGCGGTGTAGATACTTCCATACTTATACATCTCGCGGTGTAGATATTTCCATCTTTATACAGATGAAAGTGTAGTTATTTCCATGTTCATGCAGATAGCGGTGTAGATATTGCCATGTTTATACAGATAGCGGTGTGGCTATTTCCGTGTTTATAGAGATAGCGGTGTAGATATTTCCATGTTTATAGAGATGGCTGTGTAGATATTTCCATGTTTATACAGAGGACTTTGCTGATATTTCCATGTTTTTACAGACGGCAGTGCAGATACTTCCATGTTTATACAAATAGCGGTGTGGCTATTTCCATGTTTATAGGGATAGCGGTGTAGATATTTCCATGTTTATAGAGATGGCTGTGTAGATATTTCCAAGTTTATACATATGGCATTGTAGATATTTCCATGTTTATACAGATATTGGTATATATATTTCCATGTTTATACAGACGACTGTGTAGGTATTTCCATGTATATACAGATGGCGGTGTAGATATTTCCATGTGTATAAAGATAGCGATGTAGATATTTCGATATTTATACAGATAGCAGTGTAGATATTTCCATGTTTATACTGATAGCGGTGTAGATATATCCATGTTTATACAGATCGTGATGTAGACATTTCCATCTTTTTACAGTTAGCGGAGTAGGTATTTCCCCATTTATAGAGATAGCGGTGTAGACATTTCCATGTTTCTACAGGTAGCGGTGTAGATATTTAAATGTTTACAGAGAAAGAGGTGAAGATACTTCCATATTTGCACAGATTGTGGTGTAGATATTTCCATCTTCACGCAGATAGCGGTATACATATTTGCATGTTTACAGAGACAGCTGTGTAGATATATCCATGTTGACACAGATAATGTTGTAGATATTTACATGTTTATACAGATTGCGTTGTAGATATTTCCATGTTTATAAAGACAGCGGTGTAGATATTTCCATGTTTATACAGATACCAGTGTAGATATTTCCATGTTTATACAGATAGCATTGTGGCTATTTCCATGTTTATATAGATAGCGCTGTAGATATTTCCATGTTTATAGAGATGGGTGTGTAGATACTTCCATGTTTATACAGATGGCAGTGTAGATATTTCCATGTTTATACAGATAGTGGTGTAGACATTTCCATGTTTACACAGATGACTGTGTAGTTATTTCCATGTTTATACAGATGGCGGTGTAGTTATTTCCATGTTTATAGACATAGCCATTTAGATATTTCCATGTTTATGCACGTAGTGGTGTAGACATTTCCATGTTTATAGAGATAACGGTGTAGATATTTCCATATTTATACAGATAGTGGTGTAGATATTTCCATGTTTATACAGATGGCGGTGTATGTATATCAATGTTTATGCAAATGGCGGTGTAGATATTTCCATGTTAATAGAGATGGCGGTATAGATATTTCTATGTTTATAGAGATAGCGGTGTACATATTTCCATGTTTATACTGCTCACGGTGTAGTTATTTCCATCTTTATACAGATGGCAGTTTTGATATTTACATGACAATGCAGATAGCGGAGTATATATTTCCATGTTTATACAGATAGCGGTGTAGTTATTTCCATGTTTATAGAGATAGCGGTGTAGATAGTTCCATGTTTATACAGATGACTGTGTAGATATTTCCATGTTTTTACAGATCTCTGTGTAAATATTTCCATGTATATACAGATAGCGGTGTGGCTATTTCCATGTTTATAGAGATAGCGGTGTGGATATTTCCATGTTTGTAGAGATGGCTGTGTAGATATTTCCATGTTTATACAGATGGCAGTGTAGATATTTCCATGTTTATACAGATAGTGATATAGATATTTCCATGTTTATACAGATGACTGTGTAGGTATTTCCATGTATATGCAGATGGCGGTGTAGATATTTCATGTTTATAAAGATAGCGCTGTAGATATTTCCATATTTATACAGATAGCGGTGTAGATATTTCCATGTTTTTACAGATAGCGGTGTAGATATATCCGTGTTTATACAGATCGTGGTGTAGGTATTTCCATGTTTATACAGAGAGTGGTGTAGATATTTCCATGTTTATACAGATAGCGGTGTAGATATTTCTATGTTTACAGAGATAGAGTTGTAGATATTTCCATATTTGCACAGATTGCGGTGTATATGTTTCCATCTTCACACAGATAGCGGTGTACATATTTGCATGTTTACACACAGATGTGTTGATATTTCCATGTTGACACAGATAGTGTTGTAGATATTTCCATGTTTATGCAGATGGCCATGTAAATATTTCCATGTTTATAGAGATAACGGTGTAGATATTTCCATGTTTATAGAGATAGCGGTGTAGATATTTCCATGTTTATACAGATGGCCGTGTAGATATTTCCGTGTTTATAGAGATTGCGGTTTAGTCATTTCCATTTTTATAGAGATAGCGGTGTAGATATTTCCATATTTATACCGATAGCGGTGTAGATATTTCCATGTTTCTACAGATAGCGGTGTAGGTATTTGCATGTTTACAGAGATAGAGGTGTAGGTATTTCCATATTTGCACAGATTGCGGTGTAGATATTACCATCTTCACAGAGATAGCAGTGTACATATTTGAATGTTTACACCGACAGCGGTGTAGATATTTCCATGTTGACACAGTTAGTGTTGTAGATATTTCCATGTTTATACAGATTGCGGTGTAGATATTTCCATGTTTATAAAGATTGCGGTGTAGATATTTCCATGTTTATACAGATAGCGGTGTTGTTATTTCCATGTTTCTACAGATAGCGGTGTGGTTATTTCCATGTTTATACAGAGAGCGATGCAGATATTTCCATGTTTATAGAGATGGCAGTGTAGATATTTCCATGTTTATACAGATGTCAGTGTATATATTTCCATGTTTATACAGATAGTGGTGTAGATATTTCCATGTTTATACAGATAGCGGTGTCGATATCTCCATGTTTATGCAGGTGTCGGTGTAGATATTTCCATGTTTATAGAGATGGCGGTGTAGATATTTCGATGTTTATAGAGATAGCGGTGTGGATATTTCAATATTTATACTGCTCACCGTGTAGATATTTCCATATTTACACTGATGGCAGTGTAGATATTTCCATGTTCTTACAGATAGCGGTGTAGATATTTCCATGTTTATACAGATAGCAGTGTAGGTATTTCCATGTTTATAGAGATAGCGGTGTAGTTATTTCCATGTTTATACAGAGGACTGTGTAGATATTTCCATGTTTTTACAGATGGCAGTGTAAATATTTCCATGTTTATACAGATAGCGGTGTGGCTATTTCCATGTTTATAGAGATAGCGGTGTAGATACTTCCATGTTTATACAGATGACTGTGTAGGTATTTCCATGTATATAAAGATAGTGGTGTAGATATTTCCATATTTATACAGATGGCGGTGTAGCTATTTCCATGTTTATACAGACAGCGGTGTAGATATATCCATGTTTATACAGATCGTGATGTAGATATTTCCATTTTTATACAGATAGTGGTGTAGATATTTCCATGTTTATACAGATAGCGGTGTGGATATTTCCATGTTTACAGAGATAGAGGTGTAGATATTTCCATATTTGTACAGATTGCGGTGTACATATTTCCATCTTCACACAGATAGCGGTGTACATATTTGCATGTTTACACAGACTACTGTGTAGATATTTCCAGGATGACACAGATAGTGTTGTAGATATTTCCATGTTTATACAGATTGTGGTGAAGATATTTCCATGTTAATAAAGATAGCGGTGTAGATATTTGCATGTTTATACAGATAGCGGTGTAGATATTTCCATGTTTATACAGATAGCGGTGTGGCTATTTCCATTTTTTTACAGATAGCGATGAAGATATTTCCATGTTTATAGAGATGGCTGTGTAGATATTTCCATGTTTATACAGATAGCTGTGTCAATATTTCCATGTTTTTACAGATAGTGGTGTAGATATTTCCATGTTTATACAGATGACTGTGTAGTTATTTCCATGTTTATACAGATGGCGGTGTAGATATTTCCATGTTTTTAGAGATAGCCATGTAGATATTTCCATGTTTATACAGATAGCAGTGTAGAAATTTCCATGTTTACAGAGATAGCAGTGTAGATATTTCCATATTTATACAGATAGCGGTGAAGATATTTCCATGTTTATACAGATGGCAGTGTAGATATTTCCTTGTTTATGCAGATGGCGGTGTAGATATTTCCATGTTCATAGAGATGGCAGAGTAGATATTTCTTTGTTTATAGAGATAGCGCTGGAGATAGTTCCATACTTATACTGCTCGCGTTGTAGATGTTTCCATCTTTATACAGATGGCTGTGTAGTTATTTCCATGTTCATGCAGATAGCGATGTAGATATTTCCATGTTTATAGAGATAGCAGTGTAGGTATTTCTCTGTTTATATAGATAGCGGAGTAGATATTTCCATGTTTATACAGATGTCTGTGTAGATTTTTCCATGTTTTTAGAGATGGCGGTTTAGATATTTCCATGTTTATACAGGTAGCGGTGTGGCTATTTCCATGTTTATAGAGATAGCGGTGTAGATATTTCCATGTTTATAGAGATGGCTGTGTAGATAGTTCCATGTTTATACAGATGGCACTATAGATATTTCCATGTTTATACAGATAGTGGTATAGATATTTCCATGTTTCTACAAATGACTGTGTAGCTATTTCCATGTATATACAGATGGTCGTGTAGAAATTTCCATGTTTATAAAGATAGCGGAGTAGATATTTCCATATTTATACAGATAGCGGTGTAGATATTTCCATGTTTATACAGATAGCGCTGTAGATATATCCGTGTTTATACAGATCGCGGTGTAGATATTTCCATCTTTACTGAGATAGAGGTGTAGGTATTTCAATATTTGCAGAGATTGCGGTGTAGATATTTCCAACTTCATACAGATAGCGGTGGACATATTTGCATGATTACAGAGACAGTTGTGTAGATATATCCATGTTTACACTGATAGTGTTGTAGATATTTCCATGTTTATACAGATAGTAGTGTGAATATTTCCATGTTTATACAGATGGCGGTGTAGATAGTTCCATGTTTCTGTAGATGGCGGTGTAGATATTTTCATGTTTATGGACATGGCGGTGTAGATATTTCCATGTTTATAGAGATTGTGTTGCAGATGTTTCCATGTTTATAGAGATAGCGGTGTTGGTATTTCCATGATTATAGAGTTAGCGGTGTAGGTATTTCCATGTTTATACAGATAGCTGTGTAGATATTTCCATGCGCATGCAGATGGAAGTGAATATATTTCCATGTGTATAGAGATGGTGGTGTAGATATTTCCATGTTTACACAGATTACTGTGTAGATATTTGCATGTTTATATGGATGGCGGTGTAGATATTTCAGGTTTATAGAGATAACAGTGTAGATATTTCCATGTTTATACAGATAGCGGTGTAGATATTTCCATGTTCATAAAGATCGCGGAGTAGATATTTCCATGTTTATACAGACAGCAGTGTAGATATTTTCATGTTTATAGAGATAGCAGTGCAGATATTTCCATGTTTACAGAGATAGCGGTGTAGATATTTCCATCTTTGCACAGATTGCGATGTAGATATTTCCATCTTTACACAGATAGCGGTGTACATATTTCCATGTTTACACAGTTAGCGGTGTAGATATTTCCATGTTTACACAGATAGTGTTGTAGATATTTCCATGTTCATACAGATAGCATTGCAGATATTTCTATGTTTATAAAGATAGCGGTGTAGATGTTTCCATCTTTATACAGATAGTAGTGTATATATTTCCATGTTTATACAGATGGCGGTGTAGGTATTTCCATATTTATAGAGATAGCGGTGTGATATTTCCGTGTTCATACAGTTGGCATTGCACATATTTCCTCGTGTATACAGATACCAGTGTAGATATTTCCATGTTTATACAGATGGAGGTGTAGGTATTTCCATGTTTATACAGAGTTCTCTGTAGATATTTCCATGTTTATATAGTGTAGGTATTTCCAGGTTTATACAGATGTATTTATTTCCATGTTTATATAGATAGCGGTGTAGATATTTCCATGTATATACACATGGCTGTGTAGATATTTCCATGTTTATACAGATGGCGGTGTAGATATTTCCATGTTTATACAGATAACTTTGTAAGTTTTTCCATGTTTATACAGATGGCGGTGTAGATATTTCGATGTTTATAGAGATAGCAGTGGAGATATTTCCAGGTTTATACAGATGACTGTGTAGACATTTCCATGTTAATACAGATGACGGTGCAGATATTTCCATGTTTATAGAGATAGCGGTGCATATATTTCTATGTTTATACAGATAGCGGTGCAAATATTTCCATGTTTGTGCATATGGCGGTGTTGATATTTCCATCTCTACACAGATGACCGTGTAGATATTTCCATGTTTATACAGATGGCGGCGCAGATATTTCCATGGGTATGTAGATGGCGCTGTAGATATTTACATGTTTATACAGATAGCGGTGTAGTTATTTCCATGTTTATATAGATAGCGGTGTAGATATTTCCATGTATATACATATGACTGTGCAGATATTTCCATGTATATACAGATGGCGGTGTAGATATTTCCATGTATATACACATGGCTGTGTAGATATTTCCATGTTTATACAGATGGCAGTGTAGATATTTCCATGTTTATACAGATAACTTTGTAAGTTTTTCCATGTTTTTACAGTAGGATGTGTAGATATTTCAATGTTTATAGAGATAGCAGTGGAGATATTTACATGTTTATACAGATAGCGGTGTAGATATTTTCATGTATATACAGACGGCTGTGTAGATATTTGCATGTTTATACAGATGGCTGTGTAGATATTTCCATGTTTAAACAGATGAATGTGTAGGTATTTCCATGTTTATACAGATTGCGGTGTAGACATTTCCATGTTTATAGAGATTGCTGTGTAGATATTTCCATGTTTATACAGATAGCTGGGTAGATATTTCCATGTTTACACAGATCGCGGTGTAGACATTTCCATGTTTATACAGATCGCGGTGTAGATATTTCCATGTTCCTACACGTGACTGTGTTGGAATTTCCATGTTTATACAGATGGCTTTGTAGATATTTCCATGTTTATAGAGATAGCGGTGTAGTTATTTCCATGTTTATATACATTGCGATGTAGATATTTCCATGTATATACACATGGCTGTGTAGATATTTCCATGTTTATACAGATGGCGGTGTAGATATTTCCATGTTTATACAGATAACTTTGTAAGTTATTCCAAGTTTATACAGATGGAGTTGTAGATATTTCGATGTTTTTAGAGATAGCAGTGGAGATATTTCCATGTTTATACTGATCGCGGTGTAGATATTCCCATGTTTATAGAGATGGCGGTGTAGATATTTCCATGTTCATAGAGATAGCGGTGTTGATTTTTCCATGTTTATAGAGATAGCTGAGTGGATATTTCCATGTTTATACAGATAGGGGTGTAGATATTTCCATGTTTATAGAAATGGCGGTGTAGATATTTCCATGTTTATACAGATCACGGTGTAGATATTTCCATGTTTATACAGATCGCGGTGTAGATATTTCCATGTTTATACAGATCATGGTGTAGATATTTCCATGTTTTTACATATCGCGGTGTTGATATTAAAATGTTTACAGGGATAGCGGTGCAAATATTTCCAAATTTATACAGATAGCGGTGTAGTTATTAGCATGTTTATACAGATCGCGGTGTAGATATTTCCATGTTTATACAGATCACAGTGTAGATATTTCCATGTTTATACAGATAGCGGTGCAGATATTTCCATGTTTGTACTGATGGCGGAGTTGATGTTTCCATCTATACACAGATTGCCGTGTAGGTATTTCCATGTGTATACAGATGGCATTGCAGATATTTCCATGTTTATACAGATGGTGGTGTAGATATTTCCATGTTTATACACATGACTGAATAGTTATTTCCATGTTTTTACAGATGGCATTGTAAATATTTCCATGTTTATAGAGATAGCAGTGTAGATATTTCCATGTTTATACAGATGGCGGTGTAGATATTTCCATGTTTATAGAGATAGCGGTGTAGATATTTCCATATTTATACAGATAAATGTGTAGATATTTCCATGTTTATACAGATAGCGGTGTAAATATTTCCACGTTTATACAGATCATGGTGTAGATATTTCCAGGTTTATAGAAATAGCGGTGTAGATATTTCCATGTTTATACAGATAGCGGTGTAGATATTTCCATGTTTATACTGATAGCGGTGCAGATACTTCCATGTTTGTACAGATGGCGGTGTTGATATTTCCATCTATACACACATGACCGTGTAGATATCTCCATGCTTATACAGATGGCGGCACAGGTATTTCTATGGATATGTAGATGGCGGTGTAGATATTTCCTTGTTTATACCGATAGCGGTGAAGTTATTTCCATGTTTATATAGATAGCGGTGTAGATATTTCCATGTATACACAAATGGCTGTGTAGATATTTCCATGTTTATACAGATGGTGGAGTAGATATTTCCATGTTTATACAGATAACTTTGTAAGTATTTCCATGTTTATACAGATGGAGGTGTAGATATTTCGATGTTTATAGAGATAGCCGTGGAGGTATTTCCATGTTTATACAGAGAGCGGTGTAGATATTTCCATGTTTATACTGATCGCGGTGTAGATATTTCCATGTTTATACAGATGTCGGTGTAGATATTTCCATATTTATACAGATGTCTGTGTAGATATTTCCATGTGTATACAGATGGTATTGTAGTTATTTCCATGTTTATACAGATGGTGGTGTAGATATTTCCATGTTTATTCGGATGACTGTGTAGATATTTCCATGTTTTTACAGATGGCAGTGTAGATATTTCAGTGTTTATAGAGATGGGGCTGTAAATATTTCCATGTTTATACAGATAAATTTGGAGATATTTGCATGTTTATACAGACAGCAGTGGAGATATTACCATGTTTATACACATAGCGGTGTACATAGTTCCAAGTTTATGGAGACAGCAGTGTAGGTATATCCATGTTTATACAGATAGCGGCGCGGATATTTCCATGTTTATACAGATGCCTATGCAGATATTTCCATATTTATACAGAGGGCTGTGTAGATATTTCAATGTTTATACAGACGGCAGTGTAGATATTTCCATGTTCCTACACATGACTGTGTAGTTATTTCCATATTTATACAGATGGCTTTGCAGGTATTTCCTTGTTTATAGAGATATCGGTGTAGATATTTCCATGTTTATACAGATAGCGGTGTAAATATTTCCATGTTTTATACAGATCGTGGTGTAGATATTTCCATGTTTATACAGATACCGGTGTAGATATTTCCATGTTTATACAGACCGCAGTGTAGATATTTCCATGTTTATACGGATAGCGGTGTAGATATTTCCATGTCTGTACAGATGGCGGTGTTGATGTTTCCATCTATACACAGATTGCCGTGTAGGTATTTCCATGTGTATACAGATGGCATTGTAGATATTTCCATGTTTATACAGACGGTGGTGTAGATATTTCCATGTTTCTACAGATGGCATTGTAGGTATTTCCATGCTTATACAGATAACGGTGTAGATATTTCCATGTTTATACAGATAGCAGTGTAAATATATCCATGTTTATACAGATCACGGTGTAGATATTTCCATGTTTATAGAGATAGCGGTGTAGATATTTCCATGTTTATACAGATAGCGGTTTAGATATTTCCAAGTTTATACAGACCGCGGTGTAGATATTTCCATGTTTATACAGATCGCGGTGTAGATATTTCCATGTTTATACAGATCGCGGTTTAGAGATTTCCATGTTTATACAGGTAGCGGTGTAGATATTTCCATGTTTATACAGATAGCGGTGTAGATATTTCCATGTTTACAGAGATAGCGGTGTAGGTATTTCCATGTTTATAGACATAGCGGTGTAGATATTTCCATGTTTATATAGATGGCGTTGTAGATATTTCCATGTTTATACCGATAGCGGTGTTGGTATTTCCACTTTTATACAGATAGCGATGTAGATATTTCCATGTTTATGGAGCTCGCGGTGCAGATATTTATATCTTTATACAGATGGCATTGTAGATATTTCCTCATTCACACAGATGGCGGTGTAGATGTTTCCATGTTTATACAGATGGCTGTGTAGATATTTCCATGTGTATACACATGGCATTGTAGATATTTCCATGTTTATACCGATGGTGGTGTAGATATTTCCATGTTTCCACAGATGACGGTATAGGTATTTCCATGTTTATACAGATGGCGGTGTAGATATTTCCATGTATATAGAAATAGCGGTGTAGATATTTCCATGTTTATACAGATCACGGTGTAGATATTTCCATGTTTATAGAGATAGCGGTGTAGATATTTCCATGTTTATACCGATAGCAGTGTTGATATTTCCATGTTTATACAGACCGCGGTGTAGATATTTCCATGTTTTTACAGATAGCGGTGCAGATATTTCCATGTTTGTACAGATGGCGGTGTTGATATTTCCATGTATACACAGATGACCGTGTAGATATTTCCATGTTTATACAGATGGCGGCGCAGAGATTTCCATGTATATGTAGATGGCGGTGTAGATATTTCCATGTTTATGCAGATAGCGGTGTAGTTATTTCCATGTTTATATAGATAGCGGTGTAGATATTTCCATGTATGTACACATGTCTGTGTAGATATTTCCATGTTTATACAGTTGGCGGTGTAGATATTTCCATGTTTATACAGATAACTTTGTAAGTATTTCCATGTTTATACAGATGGCGGTGTAGATATTTCGATGTTTATAGAGATAGCAGTGGAGATATTTCCATGTTTATACAGATAGCGGTGTAGATATTTCTATGTTTATACTGATCGTGGTGTAGACATTTCCATGTTTATAGAGATGGCGGTGTAGATATTTCCATGTTCATAGAGATAGCGGTGTTGATTTCTCCATGCTTATAGAGATAACAGTGTGGATATTTCCATGTTTATACAGATAGGGGTGTAGATATTTCCCTGTTTATAGAGATGGCGGTGTAGATATTTCCATGTTTATACAGATCACGGTGTAGATATTTCCTTGTTTATACATATAGCGGTGTAGTTATTTCCATGTTTATACAGATAGTGGTGTAGATATTTCCATGTTTATAAAGATGGCTGTGTAGATATTTCCATGTTTATACAGATGGCTGTGTAGATATTTCCATGTTTATACAGATAACTTTGTAGGTATTTCCATGTTTATACAGATGGCAGTGTAGATATTTCCATGTTTATAGAGATAACTGTGTAGATATTTCCATGTTTATACAGATGGCGGTGTAGATATTTCCAGGTTTATACAGATCGCGGTGTAGATATTTCCATGTTTATACAGATCGCGGTGTAGGTATTTCCATGTTTATACAGATAGCGGTGTAGATATTTCCATGTTTTTACAGATATCGGTGTAGCTATTTCCAAGTTTACACAGATTGCGGTGTAGATATTTCCATCTTTCTGCAGATGGCATTGTAGATATTTCCATGTTTATACAGATGACTGTATAGGTATTTCCATGTTTTTACAGATGGCGGTGCAGATATTTCCATGTCTATAGAGATAGCGGTGTAGATATTTCCATGTTTGTACAGATGGTGGTGTTTATATTTCCATCTATACACAGATGGCCGTGTAGGTATTTCCATGTTTATTCACATGGCGGCGTAGATGTTTCCAAGGACATGCAGATGGCGGTGTAGTTATTTCCATGTTTATAAAGATAGCGGTGTAGGTATTTCCATGTTTACACAGATGGTGGTGTAGATATTTCCGTGTTTATACACATGGCGGAGTAGATACTTCCATCTTTATCGAGATGGCAGTGTAGATATTTTCATGTTCATAGAGATGGCGGTGTAGATATTTCCATATTTATAGAGATATCGGTGTAGATATTTCCGTCTTTCTACAGATGGCAGTGTAGATATTTCCATGTTTATACAGATGGCCATGTAGATATTTCCATGTTTATACAGATGTCTGTGTGGATATTTCCAAGTGTATACAGATGGTATTGTAGCTATTTCCATGTTTATACAGATGGTGGTGTAGATATTTCCATGTTTATTCAGATGAATGTGTAGATATTTCCATGTTTTTACAGATGGCAGTGTAGATATTTCAATTTTTATATAGATGGCGCTGTTGATATTTCCATGTTTATACAGATAACGGTGGAGATATTTCCATGTTTATACAGAGAGCATTGGAGATATTTCCATGTTTATACACATAGCGGTGTACATATTTCCATGTTTATAGAGACTGCGGTGTAGGTATTTCCATGTTTATACAGATAGCGGTGCAGATATTTCCATGTTTACACAGATGCCTATGCAGATATTTCCATATTTATACAGAGGGCTGTGTAGATATTTCTATATTTATACAGATGGCAGTGTAGATATTTCCATGTTCCTACACATGACTGTGTAGGTATTTCCATGTTTATACAGATGTCTTTGTAGTTATTTCCATGTTTATAGAGATAGCGGTGCAGATATTTCCATGTTTATATAGATAGCAGTGTATATATTTCCATGTTTACACAGATCATGGTGAAGACATTTCCATGTTTATACAGATACCGGTGTAGATATTTCCATGTTTACACAGAGGGCAGTGTAGATATTTCCATGTTTATAGAGATAGCAGTGTAGATATTTCCATGTTTGTACAGATGGCGGTGTTGATGTTTCCATCTATACACTTATTGCCGTGTAGGTATTTCCATGTGTATACAGATGGCATTGTAGATATTCCCATGTTTATACAGATGGTGGTGTAGGTATTTCCAGGTTTACACAGATGACTGTATAGGTAATTCCATGTTTATACAGATGGCGGTGTAGATATTTCCAAGTTTATAGAGATAGCGGTGTAGTTATTTCCATATTTATACAGATAACGTTGTAGAAGTTTCCATGTTTATACAGATAGCGGTGTAAATCTTTCCATGTTTATACAGATCACGGTGTAGATATTTCCATGTTTATAGAGATAGCGGTGTAGATATTTCCATGTTTATACCGATAGCGGTGTTGATATTTCCATGTTTATACAGACCGCGGTGTAGATATTTCCATGTTTATACAGATAGCGGTGCAGATATTTCCATGTTTGTACAGATGGCGGTGTTGATATTTCCATCTATACACAGATGACCGTGTAGATATTTCCATGTTTATACAGATGGCAGCGCAGATATTTCCATGGATATGTAGATGGCGGTGTAGATATTTCCATGTTTATACAGATAGCGGTGTAGTTATTTCCATGTTTATATAGATAGCGGTGTTGATATTTCCAAGTATGTACACATGGCTGTGTAGATATTTCCATGTTTATACAGATGGCGGTGTAGGTATTTCCATGTTTATACAGATAACTTTGTAAGTATTTCCATGTTTATACAGATGGCGGTGTAGATATTTCGATGTTTATAGAGATAGCAGTGATGATATTTCCATGTTTATACAGATAGCGGTGTAGATATTTCCATGTTTATACTTATCGTGGTGTAGACATTTCCATGTTTATAGAGATGGCGGTGTAGATATTTCCATGTTCATAGAGATAGCTGTGTTGATTTTTCCATGTTTATAGAGATAGCGGTGTGGATATTTCCATGTTTATACAGATAGGGGTGTAGATATTTCCCTGTTTATAGAGATGACGGTGTAGATATTTCCATGTTTATACAGATGGCTGTGTAGATATTTCCATGATTATACAGATGACTTTGTAGATATGTCCATGTTTATACAGATGGCGGTGTAGATATTTCCATGTCTATAGAGATAAGTGTGTAGATATTTCCATGTTTATACAGATAGCGGTGTAGATATTTCCATGTTTATACAGATCGCGGTGTAGATATTTTCATGTTTATACAGATCGCGGTGTAGATATTTCCATGTTTATACAGATAACTTTGTAAGTATTTCCATGTTTATACAGATGGCGGTGTAGATATTTCGATGTTCATAGAGATAGCAGTGGAGATATTTCCATGTTTATACAGATAGCGGTGTAGATATTTCCATGTTTATACTGATCGTGGTGTAGACATTTCCATGTTTATGTAGATGGCGGTGTAGATATTTCCATGTTCATAGAGATAGCGGTGTTGATTTTTCCATGTTTATAGAGATAGCGGTGTGGATATTTCCATGTTTATACAGATAGGGGTGTAGATATTTCCCTGTTTATAGAGATGGCGATGTAGATATTTCCATGTTTATACTGATCACTGTGTAGATATTTCCTTGTTTATACAAATAGCGGTGTAGTTATTTCCATGTTTATACAGATAGTGGTGTAGATATTTCCATGTATATACAGATGGCTGTGTAGATATTTCCATGTTTATACAGATGTCTGTGTAGATATTTCCATGTGTATACAGATGGTATTGTAGCTATTTCCATGTTTATACAGATGGTGGTGTAGATATTTCCATGTTTATTCAGATGAATGTGTAGATATTTCCATGTTTTTACAGATGGCAGTGTAGATATTTCAATGTTTATATAGATGGCACTGTTGTTATTTCCATGTTTATACAGATATCGGTGGAGATATTTCCATGTTTATACAGAGAGCAGTGGAGATATTTCCATGTTTATACACATAGCGGTGTACATATTTCCATGTTTATAGAGACTGCGGTGTAGGTATTTCCACGTTTATACAGATAGCGGTGCAGATATTTCCATGTTTACACAGATGCCTATGCAAATATTTCCATATTTATAAAGAGGGCTGTGTAGATATTTCTGTATTTATACAGATGGCAGTGTAGATATTTAAATGTTCCTACACATGACTGTGTAGGTATTTCCATGTTTATACAGATGTCTTTGTAGTTATTTCCATGTTTATAGAGATAGCGGTGCAGATATTTCCATGTTTATATAGATAGCGGTGTATATATTTCCATGTTTATACAGATCATGGTGTAGATATTTCCATGTTTATACAGATACCGGTGTAGATATTTCCATGTTTATACAGACGGCAGTGTAGATATTTCCATGTTTATAGAGATAGCAGTGTAGATATTTCCATGTTTGTACAGATGGCGGTGTTGATGTTTCCATCTATACACTGATTGCCGTGTAGGTATTTCCATGTGTATACAGATGGCATTGTAGATATTTCCATGTTCATACAGATGGTGGTGTAGGTATTTCCAGGTTTACACAGATGACTGTATAGGTGTTTCCATGTTTATACAGATGGCGGTGTAGATATTTCCAAGTTTATAGTGATAGCGGTGTAGATATTTCCATATTTATAGAGATAACGGTGTAGAAGTTTCCATGTTTATACAGATAGCGGTGTAAATATTTCCATGTTTATACATATCACGGTGTAGATATTTCCATGTTTATAGAGATAGCGGTTTAGATATTTCCGTGTTTATACCGATAGCGGTGTTGATATTTCCATGTTTATACAGACCGCGGTGTAGATATTTCCATGTTTATCCAGATATCGGTGCAGATATTTCCATGTTTGTACAGGTGGCGGTGTTGATATTTCCATCTATACACAGATGACCGTGTAGATATTTCCATGTTTATACAGATGGCGGCGCAGATATTTCCATGGATATGTAGATGGCAGTGTAGATATTTCCATGTTTATACAGATAGCGGTGTAGTTATTTCCATGTTTATATATATAGCGGTGTAGATATTTCCATGTATGTACACATGGCTGTGTAGATATTTCCATGTTTATACAGATGGCGGTGTAGATATTTCCATGTTTATACAGATAACTTTGTAAGTATTTCCATGTTTATACAGATGGCGGTGTAGTTATTTCGATGTTTATAGAGATAGCAGTGGAGATATTTCCATGTTTATACAGATAGCGGTGTAGATATTTCCATGTTTATACTGATCGTGGTGTAGACATTTCCATGTTTATAGAGATGGCGGTGTAGATATTTCCATGTTCATAGAGATAGCGGTGTTGATTTTTCCATGTTTATAGAGATAGCGGTGTGGATATTTCCATGTTTATACAGATAGGGTTGTAGATATTTCCCTGTTTATAGAGATGGCGGTGTAGATATTTCCATGTTTATACAGATCACGGTGTAGATATTTCCTTGTTTATACAAATAGCGGTGTAGTTATTTCCATGTTTATACAGATAGTGGTGTAGATATTTCCATGTATATACAGATGGCTGTGTAGATAATTCCATGTTTATAAAGATGGCTGTGTAGATATTTCCATGTTTATACAGATGGCTGTGTAGATATTTCCATGTTTATACAGATGACTTTGTAGGTATTTCCATGTTTATACAGATGGCGGTGTAGATATTTCCATGTTTATAGAGATAACTGTGTAGATATTTCCATGTTTATACAGATGGCGGTGTAGATATTTCCATGTTTATAAAGATCGCGGTGTAGATATTTCCATGTTTATACAGATCGCGGTGTAGATATTTCCATGTTTATACAGATAGCGGTGTAGATATTTCCATGTTTTTACAGATATCGGTGTAGATATTTCCATGTTTACACAGATTGCGGTGTAGATATTTCCATCTTTCTACAGATGGCATTGTAGATATTTCCATGTTTATACAGATGACTGTATAGTTATTTCCATGTTTTTACAGATGGCGGTGCAGATATTTCCATGTCTATAGAGATAGCGGTGTAGATATTTCCATGTTTGTACAGATGGCGGTGTTGATATTTCCATCTATACACAGATGGCCGTGTAGATATTTCCATGTTTATTCAGATGGCGGCGTAGATATTTCCAAGGACATGCAGATGGCGGTGTAGTTATTTCCATGTTTATACAGATAGCAGTGTAGGTATTTCCATGTTTACACAGATGGTGGTGTAGATATTTCCGTGTTTATACACATGGCGGAGTAGATACTTCCATCTTTATGGAGATGGCAGTGTAGATATTTTCATGTTCATAGAGATGGCGGTGTAGATATTTCCATATTTATAGAGATAGCGGTGTAGATATTTCCGTCTTTCTACAGATGGCAGTGTAGATATTTCCATGTTTATACAGATGGCCGTGTAGATATTTCCATATTTATACAGATGTCTGTGTCGATATTTCTAAGTGTATACAGATGGTATTGTAGCTATTTCCATGTTTATACAGATGGTGGTGTAGATATTTCCATGTTTATTCAGATGACTGTGTAGATATTTCCATGTTTTTACAGATGGCAGTGTAGATATTTCAATGTTTATATAGATGGCGCTGTTGATATTTCCATGTTTATACAGATAACGGTGGAGATATTTCCATGTTTATACAGAGAGCAGTGGAGATATTTCCATGTTTATACACATAGCGGTGTACATATTTCCATGTTTATAGAGACAGCGGTGTAGGTATTTCCACGTTTATACAGATAGCGGTGCAGATATTTCCATGTTTACACAGATGCCTATGCAAATATTTCCATATTTATACAGAGGGCTGTGTAGATATTTCTATATTTATACAGATGGCAGTGTAGATATTTAAATGTTCCTACACATGACTGTGTAGGTATTTCCATGTTTATACAGATGTCTTTGTAGTTATTTCCATGTTTATAGAGATAGCGGTGCAGATATTTCCATGTTTATACAGATAGCGGTGTATATATTTCCATGTTTATACAGATCATGGTGTAGATATTTGCATATTTATACAGATACCGGTGTAGATATTTCCATGTTTATACAGACAGCAATGTAGATATTTCTATGTTTATAGAGATAGCGGTGTAGATATCTTCATGTTCATACAAACAACAGTGCAGGTATTTTCATGTTTATGGAGATAACGGTGTAGATATTTCCATTTTTATGGACATAGCGGTGTAAATATTTCCAAGTTTTGACAGATAGCGGTGTAAATATTTCCATGATTATACAGATTGCGGTGTAAATATTTTCATGTTTATAGACATAGCGGTGTAGATATTTCCATGTTTTTAGACATAGCGATGTAAATATTTCCATGTTTATACAGATAGCCGTGTAAATATTTGCACGTTTATAGGGATAGCGGTGTAGATATTCCCACGTTTATACAGATAGCGGTGTAGATATTTCCCCATTTATAGAGATAGCTGAGTAGATATTTCCACCTTTATACAGATAGCGGTGAAGATATTTCCACTTTTATAGAGATTGCGGTGTAGAAATTTCCAAGTTTATACACATAGCGGTGCAGCTATTTCCACGTTTATACACATATCGGTGTAGATATTTCCATGTTTATACAGATAGCGGTGTAGATATTTCCACGTTTATAGAGATAGCGGTGTAGTTATTTCCATGTTTATACAGATAGTGGTGTAGATATTTCCATGTATATACAGATGGCTGTGTAGATATTTCCATGTTTATACAGAGGGCTGTGTAGATATTTCCATGTTTATACAGATGACTTTGTAGGTATTTCCATGTTTATACAGATGGCGGTGTAGATATTTCCATGTTTATAGAGATAACAGTGTAGATATTTCCATGTTTATACAGATAGCGGTGTAGATATTTCCATGTTTATACAGATCGCGGTGTAGATAATTCCATGTTTATACAGATCGCGGTGTAGATATTTCCATGTTGATACAGATAGCGGTGTAGATATTTCCATGTTTTTACAGATATCGGTGTAGATATTTCCATGTTTACACAGATTGCGGTGTAGATATTTCCATCTTTCTACAGATGGCATTGTAGATATTTCCATGTTTATACAGATGACTGTATAGGTATTTCCATGTTTTTACAGATGGCGGTGCAGATATTTCCATGTCTATAGAGATAGCGGTGTAGATATTTCCATGTTTGTACAGATGGCGGTGTTGATGTTTCCATCTATACACTGATTGCCGTGTAGGTATTTCCATGTGTATACAGATGGCATTGTAGATATTCCCATGATTATACAGATGGTGGTGTAGATATTTCCATGTTTACACAGATGACTGTATAGGTATTTCCATGTTTATACAGATGGCGGTGTAGATATTTCCAAGTTTATAGAGATAGCGGTGTAGATATTTCCATATTGATACAGATAACGGTGTAGAAGTTTCCATGTTTATACAGATAGCGGTGTAAATATTTCCATGTTTATACAGATCACGGTGTAGATATTTCCATGTTTATAGAGATAGCGGTGTAGATATTTCCATGTTTATACTGATAGCGGTGTTGATATTTCCATGTTTATACAGACCGCGGTGTAGATATTTCCATGTTTATACAGATAGCGGTGCAGATACTTCCATGTTTGTACAGATGGCGGTGTTGATATTTCCATCTATACACAGATGACCGTGTAGATATTTCCATGTTTATACAGATGGCGGCGCAGATATTTCCATGGATGTGTAGATGGCGGTGTAGATATTTCCAGGTTTATACAGATAGCGGTGTAGTTATTTCCATGTTTATATAGATAGCGGTGTAGATATTTCCATGTATGTACACATGGCTATGTAGATATTTCCATGTTTATACAGATGGCGGTGTAGATATTTCCATGTTTATACAGATAACTTTGTAAGTATTTCCATGTTTATACTGATGGCGGTGTAGATATTTCGATGTTTATAGAGATAGCAGTGGAGATATTTCCATGTTTATACAGATAGCGGTGTAGATATTTCCATGTTAATACTGATCGTGGTGTAGACATTTCCATGTTTATAGAGATGGCGGTGTAGATATTTCCATGTTCATAGAGATAGCGGTGTTGATTTTTCCATGTTTATAGAGATAGCGGTGTGGATATTTCCATGTTTATACAGATAGGGGTGTAGATATTTCCCTGTTTATAGAGATGGCCGTGTAGATATTTCCATATTTATACAGATCACGGTGTAGATATTTCCTTGTTTATACAAATAGCGGTGTAGTGATTTCCATATTTATACAGATAGTGGTGTAGATATTTCCATGTATATACAAATGGCTGTGTAGATATTTCCATGTTTATACAGATAGCGGTGTAGTTATTTCCATGTTTATATAGATAGCAGTGTAGATATTTCCATGTATGTACACATGGCTGTGTAGATATTTCCATGTTTATACAGATAACTTTGTAAGTATTTCCTTGTTTATACAGATGGCGGTGTAGATATTTCGATGTTTATAGAGATAGCAGTGGAGATATTTCCATGTTTATACAGATAACTTTGTAAGTATTTCCATGTTTATACTGATCGTGGTGTAGACATTACCATGTTTATAGAGATGGCGGTGTAGATATTTCCATGTTCATAGAGATAGCGGTGTTGATTTTTCCATGTTTATAGAGATAGCGGTGTGGATATTTCCATGTTTATACAGATAGTGGTGTAGATATTTCCATGTATATACACATGGCTGTGTAGATATTTCCATGTTTATACAGATGGCTGTGTAGATATTTCCATGTTTATACAGATGACTTTGTAGGTATTTCCATGTTTATACAGATGGCGGTGTAGATATTTCCATGTTTATAGAGATAACTGTGTAGATATTTCCATGTTTATACAGATCGTGGTGTAGACAATTCCATGTTTATACAGATCGCGGTGTAGATATTTCCATGTTTATACAGATCGCGGTGTAGATATTTCCATCTTTATACAGATGGCATTGTAGATATTTCCATGTTTATACAGATGACTGCATAGTTATTTCCATGTTTTTACAGATGGCGGTGCAGATATTTCCATGTCTATAGAGATAGCGGTGTAGATATTTCCAGGTTTGTACAGATGGCGGTGTTGATATTTCCAGCTATACACAGATGGCCGTGTAGATATTTCCATGTTTATTCAGATGGCGGCGTAGATATTTCCAAGGACATGCAGATGGCGGTGTAGTTATTTCCACGTTTATACAGATAGTGGTGTAGGTATTTCCATGTTTACACAGATGGTGGTGTAGATATTTCCGTGTTTATACACATGGCGGAGTAGATACTTCCATCTTTATGGAGATGGCAGTGTAGATATTTTCATGTTCATACAGATGGCGGTGTAGATATTTCCATATTTATAGAGATAGCGGTGTAGATATTTCCATCTTTCTACAGATGGCAGTGTAGATATTTCCATGTTTATACAGATGGCCGTGTAGATATTTCCATATTTATACAGCTGTCTGTGTAGATATTTCCATGTGTATACAGATGGTATTGTAGCTATTTCCATGTTTATACAGACGGTGGTGTAGATATTTCCATGTTTATTCAGATGACTGTGTAGATATTTCCATGTTTTTACAGATGGCAGTGTAGATATTTCAATGTTTATATAGATGGCGCTGTTGATATTTCCATGTTTATACAGATAACGGTGGAGATATTTCCATGTTTATAGAGAGAGCAGTGGAGATATTTCCATGTTTATACACATAGCGGTGTACATATTTCCATGTTTATAGAGACAGCGGTGTAGGTATTTCCATGTTTATACAGATAGCGGTGCAGTTATTTCCATGTTTACACAGATGCCTATGCAGATATTTCCATATTTATACAGAGGGCTGTGTAGATATTTCTATATTTATACAGATGGCAGTGTAGATATTTAAATGTTCCTACACACGACTGTGTAGGTAGTTCCATGTTTATACAGATGTCTTTGTAGTTATTTGCATGTTCATAGAGATAGCGGTGCAGATATTTCCATGTTTATACAGATAGCGGTTTATATATTTCCATGTTTATACAGATCATGGTGTAGATATTTCCATGTTTATACAGATACCGGTGTAGATATTTCCATGTTTATACAGACCGCAGTGTAGATATTTCCATGTTTATAGAGATAGCAGTGTATATATTTCCATGTTTGTACAGATGGCGGTGTTGATGTTTCCATCTATACACTGATTGCCGTGTAGGTATTTCCATGTGTATACAGATGGCATTGTAGATATTTCCATGTTTATACAGATGGTGGTGTAGATATTTCCATGTTTACACAGATGACTGTATAGGTATTTCCATGTTTATACAGATGGAGGTGTAGATATTTCCAAGTTTATTGAGATAGCGGTGTAGATATGTCCATATTTATACAGATAACGGTGTAGAAGTTTCCATGTTTATACAGATGGCGGTGTAGATATTTCCATGTTTATACAGATAGCGGTGTAGTTATTTCCATGTTTATATAGATAGCGGTGTAGATATTTCCATGTATGTACACATGGCTGTGTAGATATTTCCATGTTTGTACAGATGGCGGTGTAGATATTTCCATGTTATACAGATAACCTTATAAGTATGTCCATGTTTATACAGATGGCGGTGTAGATATTTCGATGTTTATAGAGATAGCAGTGGAGCTATTTCCATGTTTATACAGATAGCGGTGTAGATATTTCCATGTTTTTACTGATCGTGGTGTAGACATTTCCATGTTTATAGAGATGGCGGTGTAGATATTTCCATGTTCACAGAGGTAGCGGTGTTGATTTTTTCATGTTTATAGAGATAGCGTTGTGGATGTTTCCATGTTTATACAGATGCCTATGCAGATATTTCCATATTTATACAGAGGGCTGTGTAGATATTACCATGTTTATACAGATGGCTGTGTAGATATTTCCATGTTTTTACAGATGACTTTGTAGATATTTCCATGTTTATACAGATGAATTTGTAGGTATTTCCATGTTTATACAGATAGTGGTGTAGATATTTCCATGTATATACAGATGGCTGTGTAGATATTTCCATGTTTATACAGATGGCTGTGTAGATAGTTCCATGTTTATACAGATGACTTTGTAGGTATTTCCATGTTTATACAGATGGCGGTGTAGATATTTCCATGTCTATAGAGATAACTGTGTAGATATTTCCATGTTTATACAGATAGCGGTGTAGATATTTCCATGTTTATACAGATCGCGGTGTAGATATTTCCATGTTTATACAGATAGCGGTGCAGATATTTCCATGTTTGTACAGATGGCGGTGTTGATATTTTCATCTATACACAGATGACCGTGTAGATATTTCCATGTTTATACAGATGGCGGCGCAGATATTTCCATGGATATGTAGATGGCGGTGTAGATATTTCCATGTTTATACAGATAGCGGTGTAGTTATTTCCATGTTTATATAGATAGCGGTGTAGATATTTCCATGTATGTACACATGGCTGTGTAGATATTTCCATGTTTATACAGATAGCGGTGTAGATATTTCCATGTTTATACTGATCGTGGTGTAGACATTTCCATGTTTATAGAGATGGCGGTGTAGATATTTCCATGTTCATAGAGATAGCGGAGTTGATTTTTCCATGTTTATAGAGACAGCTGTGTGGATATTTCCATGTTTATACCGATAGGTGTGTAGATATTTCCCTGTTTATAGAGATGGCGGTGTAGATTTTTCCATGTTTATACAGATCACGGTGTAGATATTTCCTTGTTTATACAAATAGCGGTGTAGTTATTTCCATGTTTATACAGATAGTGGTGTAGATATTTTCATGTTTATACAGATATTGGTGTAGATATTTCCATGTATATACAGATGGCTGTGTAGATATTTCCATGTTTATACAGATGGAGTTGTAGATATTTCCATGTTTACACAGATGACTCTATAGGTATTTCCATGTTTATACAGATGGCGGTGTAGATATTTCCAAGTTTATAGAGATAGCGGTGTAGATATTTCCATATTTATACAGATAACGGTGTAGAAGTTTCCATGTTTATACAGATAGCGGTGTAAATATTTCCATGTTTATACAGATCACGGTGTAGGTATTTCCATGTTTATAGAGATAGCGGTGTAGATATTTCCATGTTTATACCGATAGCGGTGTTGATATTTCCATGTTTATACAGACCGCGGTGTAGATATTTCCATGTTAATACAGATAGCGGTGCAGATATTTCAATGTTTGTACAGATGGCGGTGTTGATATTTCCATCTATACACACATGACCGTGTAGATATTTCCATGTTTATACAGATGGCGACGCAGATATTTCCATGGATATGTAGATGGCGGTGTAGATATTTCCATGTTTATACAGATAGCGGTGTAGTTATTTCCATGTTTATATAGATAGCGGTGTAGATATTTCCATGTATGTACACATGGCTGTGTAGATATTTCCATGTTTGTACTGATGGCGGTGTAGATATTTCCATGTTTATACAGATAACTTTGTAAGTATTTCCATGTTTATACAGATTACGGTGTAGATATTTCGATGTTTATAGAGATGGCGGTGTAGATATTTCCATGTTTATACAGATCACGGTGTAGATATTTCCTTGTTTATACAAATAGCGGTGTAGTTATTTCCATGTTTATACAGATAGTGGTGTAGATATTTCCATGTATATACAGATGGCTGTGTTGATATTTCCATGTTTATACAGATGGCTGTGTAGATATTTCCTTGTTTATACAGATTACTTTGTAGGTATTTCCATGTTTATACAGATGGCGGTGTAGATATTTCCATGTTTATAGAGATAACTGTGTAGATATTTCCATGTTTATACAGATCGCGGTGTAGATATTTCCATGTTTATACAGATCGCGGTGTAGATATTTCCATGTTTATACAGATCGCGGTGTAGATATTTCCATGTTTATACAGATAGCAGTGTAGATATTTCCATGTTTTTACAGATATAGGTGTAGATATTTCCATGTTTACACAGATTGCCGTGTAGATATTTCCATCTTTCTACAGATGGCATTGTAGATATTTCCATGTTTATACAGATGACTGTATAGGTATTTCCAAGTTTTTACAGATGGCGGTGCAGATATTTCCATGTCTATAGAGATAGCGGTGTAGATATTTCCATGTTTGTACAGATGGCGGTGTTGATATTTCCATCTATACACAGATGGCCATGTAGATATTTCCATGTTTATTCAGATGGCGGCGCAGATATTTCCAAGGACATGCAGATGGCGGTGTAGTTATTTCCATGTTTATACAGATAGCGGTGTAGGTATTTCCATGTTTACACAGATTGTGGTGTAGATGTTTCCAGGTTTATACACATGGTGGAGTAGACACTTCCATCTCTATGGAGATGGCAGTGTAGATATTTTCATGTTCATAGAGATGGCGGTGTAGATATTTCCATATTTATAGAGATAGCGGTGTAGATATTTCCATCTTTCTACAGATGGCAGTGTAGATATTTCCATGTTTATACAGATGGCCATGTAGATATTTCCATATTTATACAGATGTCTGTGTAGATATTTCCATGTTTATACAGATGGTATTGTAGCTATTTCCATGTTTACACAGATGACTGTATAGGTATTTTCATGTTTATACAGATGGTGGTGTAGATATTTCCAAGTTTATAGGGATAGCGGTGTAGATATTTCCATATTTATACAGATAACGGTGTAGAAGTTTCCATGTTTATACAGATAGCGGTGTAAATATTTCCATGTTTATACAGATCACGGTGTAGATATTTCCATGTTTATAGAGATAGCGGTGTAGATATTTCCATGTTTATACCGACAGCGGTATTGATATTTCCATGTTTATACAGACCGCGGTGTAGATATTTCCATGTTTATACAGATAGCGGTGCGGATATTTCCATGTTTGTACAGATGGCGGTGTTGATATTTCCATCTATACAGAGATGACCGTGTAGATATTTCCATGTTTATACAGATGGCGGCGCAGATATTTCCATGGATATGTAGATGGCGGTGTAGATATTTCCATGTTTATACAGATAGCGGTGTAGTTATTTCCATGTTTATATAGATAGCGGTGTAGATATTTCCATGTATGTACACATGGCTGTGTAGAAATTTCCATGTTTATACAGATGGCGGTGTAGATATTTCGATGTTTATAGAGATAGCAGTGGAGATATTTCCATGTTTATACAGATAGCGGTGTAGATATTTCCATGTTTATACTGATCGTGGTATAGACATTTCCATGTTTATAGAGATGGCGGTGTAGATATTTCCATGTTTATACAGATCACGGTGTAGATATTTCCTTGTTTATACAAATATCAGTGTAGATACAGCCATGTTTCTGAATATGGCAGTGTAGTTATTTCCATGTTTACATAGATGGCGGTGTAGATATTTCCATGTTTACAGAGATTGCGGTGTAGATATTTCCGTGTTTATAGTGCAAGTGGTGTAGGTATTTCAATGTTTATAGAGATAGCGGTGTAGACATTTCCATATTTATACAGGTAGCGGTGTAGGTATTTCCATGTTTATACTGATGACGGTGTAGATATTTCCATGTTTCTAAAGATGGCGGTGTAGATATTTCCTTGTTTATACAGATAGCGGTGTAGATATTTCCATGTATATACAGATAGCGGTGTAGATATTTCCATGTTTACACAGATAGCGGTGGAGATATTTCCCTGTTTATACAGATAGCGATGTAGAGATTTCCCTGCTTATACAGATAGCGGTGTAGATATTTCCATGTTTATAGAGATAGCGGTGTAGATATTTCCATGTTTATACAGAAAGCTATGTAGATATTTCCATGTGTATACAGATGGCGGTGTAGATATTTCCATGTTTATACATATAGCAGTGTAGATATTTCCATGTTTACAGATATAGAGGTAAAGATATTTCCATCTTTGCAGAGATTGCGGTGTAGAAATTGCAAACTTTTCACAGATAGCGGTGTAGATATTTCCAAGTTTACACAGATACCTGTGTCGATATTTCCATGTTTACAGTGATATCATTGTAGATGTTTCCATGTTTGTACAGACAGCGGTGTAGTTATTTACATGTAGATACAGGTAGCGGTGTAGACATTTTCAGGTTTATACAGATGGTGGTGTAGATATTTCCACGTTTTACAGATAGCTGTGTAGATATTTCCCTGTTTACACAGATAGCGTTGTAAATATTTCCATGTTTACACAGATAGCGTTGTAGATATTTCCATGCTTACACAGATTGCGGTGTAGGTATTTCCAAGTTTACACAGATAGCTGTGTAGATATTTCCATGTTTACACAGATAGCGTTGTAGATATTTCATTGTTTATAGAGATAGCGGTGTAGGTATTTCCATGTCTATACAGATAGCGGTGTAGTTATTTTCATGTTTATACAGATAGCGGTGTAGATATTTCCATGTTTATTCAGATGACTGTGTAAATATTTCCATGTTTTTACACATGGCAGTGTAGATATTTCAATGTTTATAGAGATGGCGCTGTAGATATTTCCATGTTTATACAGTTAACGGTGGAGCTATTTCCATGTTTATACAGACAGCACTGGAGATATTTCCATGTTTATAGTCATAGCGGTGTACATTTTTCCATGTTTATAGAGACAGCGGTGTAGGTATTTCCATGTTTATACAGATAGCGGTGCAGATATTTCCATGTTTATACAGATGCCTATGCAGATATTTCCATATTTATTCAGAGGGCTGTGTAGATATTTCTATGTTTATACAGATGGCAATGTAGATATTTCCATGTTCCTACACATGACTGTGTAGGTATTTCCATGTTTATACAGATGGCTTTGTAGATATTTCCATGTTTATAGAGGTAGCGGTGCAGGTATTTCCATGTTTACACAGATAGCGATGTATATATTTCCATGTTTATACAGATCGTGGTGTAGATATTTCCATGTTTATACAGATAGCGGTGTAGATATTTCCATGTTTATATAGAGAGCGGTGTAGGGTTTTCCATGTATATACACATGGCTGTGTAGATATTTCCATGTTAATACAGATGGCGGTGTAGATATTTCCATGTTTATACGGATAACTTTGTAAGTATTTCCATGTTTATACAGATGGCGGTGTAGTTATTTCACTGTTTATAGAGATAGCAGTGGAGATATTTCCATGTTTATACAGATAGCGGTTTAGATATTTCCATGTTTATACTGATCGTGGTGTAAATATTTCCATGTTATAGAGATGGCAGTGTAGATATTTCCATGTTCATAGAGATAGCGGTGTTGACTTTTCCATGTTTACAGAGATAGCGGTGTGGATATTTCTATGTTTATACAGATAGGGGTGTAGATATTTCCATGTTTATACAGATAGCGGTGTAGATATTTCCATGTATATACAGATGGCTGCGTAGATATTTCCATGTTTATACAGAAGGCTTTGTAGACACTTCCATGTTTATACAGATGACATTGTAGGTATTTCCATGTTTATACAGATGGCGGTGTAGATATTTCCAAGTTTATAGAGATAGCTGTGTAGATATTTCCTGGTTTACAGATCGCGGTGTAGATATTTCCATGTTTATACAGATCGCGGTGTAGATATTTCCATGTTTATACAGATCATGGTGTAGATATTTCCATTTTTATAGAGATCACGGTGTTGATATTACCATGTTTATAGGGACAGAGGTGCAAATATTTCCACATTTATACAGATAGCGGTGTAGTTATTAGCATGTTTATACAGATAGCGGTGTAGATATTTCCATGTATAAACAGATGTCTGTGTATATATTTCCATGTTTAAACTGATGGCGGTGAAGATATTTCCTTGTTTATACAAATAGCGGTGTAGATATTTCCATGTTTATACAGATAGCGGTGTAGATATTTCCATGTATGTACAGATGGCTGTGTAGATATTTCCATGTTTCTACAGATGGCTTTGTAGATATTTCCATGTGTGTGCAGATGGCAGTGTAGATATTTCCATGTTTATAGATATAGCGGTGTAGATTTTCCATGTTTATACAGATTGCGGTGGAGATATTTCCATGTTTATACAGATTGCTGTGCCGATATTTCCATGTTTATACAGAGTTCTCTGTAGATATTTCCATGTTTATATAGATGACAGTGTAGATATTTCCAGGTTTATACAGATGACTGTGTAGATATTTCCATGTCAATAGAGATGGCGGTGTAGATATTTCCATGTTTATACAGATAGCGGTGTAGATATTTCCATGTTCATAGAGATAGCAGTTTAAATATTTCCATCTTTATACAGATAGTGGTGTAGATATTTCCATGTTTATACAGATGGTGGTGTAGATACAGCCATCTTTCTGAATATGGCAGTGTAGATATTTTCATGTTTACATAGATGCTGGTGTAGATATTTCCATGTTTACAGAGATTGCGGTGTAGATATTTCCATGTTTATAGTGCAAGTGATGTAGGTATTTCCATGTTTATAGAGGTAGCGGTGTAGACATTTCCATATTTATACAGGTAGTGGTGTAGGTATTTCCATGTTTATACAGATGGCGGTGTAGATATTTCCATGTTTCTAAGGATGGCGGTGTAGATATTTCCTTGTTTATACAGATAGCGGTGTAGATATTTTCATGTGTATATAGATGGCAGTGTAGATATTTCCATGTTTATACATATAGCGGAGTAGATATTTCCATGTTTACAGATATAGCGGTAAAGATATTTCCATCTTTGCACAGATTGCGGTGTAGACATTGCAAACTTTACACAGATAGCGGTGTAGATATTTCCAAATTTACACAGATACCTGTGTCGATATTTCCATGTTTACAGAGATATCATTGTAGATATTTCCATGTTTATACAGATAGCGGTGTAGTTATTTACATGTTGATACAGATAGCGGTGTAGATATTTTCAGGGTTATACAGATAGTGGTGTAGATATTTCCAAGTTTTACAGATAGCTGTGTAGATATTTCCCTGTTTACAAAGATAGCGTTTTAAATATTTCCATGTTTACACAGATAGCGTTGTAGATATTTCCATGCTTTCACAGATTGCGTTGTAGATATTTCCAAGTTTACACAGATAACTGTGTAGATATTTCTATGTTTACACAGATAGCGCTGTAGGTATTTCATTGTTTATAGAGATGGCAGTGTAGGTATTTCCATGTTTTTAAAGATACCAGTGTAGGTATTTCCGTGTTTATTAAGATAGCGGTGGAGATATTTCCATGTTTATACAGATAGCGGTGTAAAAATTTCCATGTTTATACAGATAGCGGTGTAGTTATTTCCATGTTTATACAGATAGCGGTGTAGATATTTCCATGTTTATAGAGACTGTGGTGTAGATATTTCGATCTTTGCACAGATTGCTGTGTAGATATTTCCATGTTTATACTGACTGCGTTGAAGTTATTTCCATGTTGATACAGATAGCGGTGTAGATATTTCCATGTTTATACAGGTAGCGGTGTAGAAATTCCCATGTTTATACAGATCGCTATGTAGATATTTCCATCTTTCTACAGATGTCAGTGTAGATATTTCCAAGTTTACACAGATGTCTGTGTAGATATTTCCATGTTTATGCAGATGGCGGTGTAGATATTTCCATGTTTATAGAGATGGCGGTGTAGTTATTTCTATGTTTATAGAGATAGCGTTGTAAATATTTTCATGTTTATAGAGATGATGGTGTAAGTATATTCATGTTTATAGATATAGCGGTGTAGATATTTCCACATTTATACTGATAGCGGTGTTGCTACTTCCATGTTTATACAGATAGCGGTGTGGATATTTCCATGTTTATACAGCTCGCGGTGTAGATATTTCCATCTTTATACAGATGGGAGTGGAGATATTTCCATGTTTATACAGATAGCGGTGTAGATATTTCCATGTCGATAGAGATAGCGGTGTAGGTATTTCCATATTTATACAGATTGCGGTGTAGATATTTCCATCTTTGTACAGATGGCGGTGTAGCTATTTCCATGTTTATACAGATAGAAGTGAAGATATTTCCATGTTTATACAGATAGTGGTGTAGATATTTCCAAGTTTATACAGATAGCGGTGTAGATACATCCATGTTTCTGAAGATGGCGGTGTAGATATTTTCATGTTTATAGAGATGGCGGTGTAGATATTTCCATGTATATAGAGATTGCAGTGTAGATATTTCCATGTTTATAGAGAAAGTGGTGTAGGTATTTCCATGTTTATACAGATTGCGGTGTAGATATTTCCATGTTTCTACAGATGGCGGTGTAGATATTTCCTTGTTTATACAGACAGCGGTGTAGATATTTCCATTTTTATACAGGTAGCGGTGTAGATATTTCCATGTTTACAGAGATAGCAGTGTAGATATTTCCATCTTTGCACAGATTGCCGTGTAGATATTTCCATGTTTACGCAGATAGCTGTGTAGCTATTTCCAAGTTTACACAGATAGCTGTGTAGATATTTCCATGTCTACACACATAGCGTTGTAGATATTTCCATGTTTATACAGATTGCAGTGTAGATATATCCATTTTTATACAGATCGCGGTGTAGGTAATTCCATGTTTATACAGATCGCGGTGTAGATATTTCCATGTTTATACAGATAACGGTGGAGATATTTCCATGTTTATACAGATAGCGGTGTAGATATTTCCATGTTTATACAGACCGCAGTGTAGATATTTCCATGTTTATAGAGATAGCAGTGTAGATATTTCCATGTTTGTACAGATGGCAGTGTTGGTGTTTCCATGTATACAGAGATTGCCGTGTAGGTATTTCCATGTGTATACAGATGGCATTGAAGATATTTCCATGTTTACACAGATGACTGTATAGGTATTTCCATGTTTATACAGATGGCGGTGAAGATATTTCCATGTTTATAGAGATAGCGGTGTAGATATTTCCATATTTATACAGATAACGGTGTAGAAATTTCCATGTTTATAGAGATAGCGGTGTAAATATTTCCATGTTTATACAGATCACGTTATAGATATTTCCATGTTTACAGAGATAGCGGTGTAGATATTTCCATGTTTATACAGATAGCGGTGTAGATATTTCCATGTTTATGCAGACCGCGGTTAAGATATTTCCATGTTTGTACAGATGCCGTTGTTGATATTTCCATCTATACACAGATGACCTTGTAGATATTTCCATGTTTATACAGATGGCGGTGCAGATATTTCTATGGATATGTAGATGGCGGTGTAGATATTTCCATGTATATAGAAATAGCGGTGTAGTTATTTCCATGTTTATATAGGGAGCGGTGTAGATATTTCCATGTATGTACACATGGCTGTGTAGATATTTCCATGTTTATAAAGATGGCGGTGTAGATATTTCCATGTTTATACACATAACTTTGTAGGTATATCCATGTTTATACAGATGGCTGTGTAGATATTTCGATGTTTATAGAGATAGCAGTGGAGATATTTCCATGTTTATACAGATAGCGGTGTAGTTATTTCCATGTTTATATAGATAGCGGTGTAGATATTTCCATGTATATACACATGGCTGTGTAGATATTTCCATGTTTGTACAGATGGCGGTGTAGATGTTTCCATGTTTATACAGATAACTTTGTAAATATTTCCATGTTAATACAGATGGCGGTGTAGATATTTCCATGTTTATACTGATCGCGGTGTAGATATTTCCATGTTTATAGAGATGGCGGTGTAGGTATTTCCATGTTTATACTGATCGCGGTGTAGATATTTCCATGTTTATAGAGATGGCGGTGTAGATATTTCCATGTTCATAGAGATAGCGGTGTTGATTTTTCCATGTTTATAGAAATAGCTGTGTGGATATTTCCATGTTTATACAGATAGGGGTGTAGATATTTCCATGTTTATAGAGAAGGTGTTGTAGATATTTCCATGTTTATATAGATCACGTTGTAGATATTTCCATGTTTATACAGATCGCGGTGTAGATATTTCCATGTTTATGCAGATCATGGTGTAGATATTTCCATGTTTATACAGATTGCGGTGTTGATATTACCATGTTTACAGGGATAGTGGTGCAAATATTTCCACATTTATACAGATAGCGGTGTAGTTATTAGCATGTTTATACAGATAGCGGTGTAGATATTTCCATGTATAAACAGATGTCTGTGTATATATTTCCATGTTTAAACAGATGGCTGTGTAGATATTTCCATGTTTATACAGATGACTTTTTAGGTATTTCCATGTTTAAACAGATGGCGGTGTAGATATTTCCATGTTCATAGAGATAGATGTGTAGATATTTCCATGTTTATACAGATGTCGTTGTAGATATTTCCATGTTTATACAGATCGCGGTGTAGATATTTCCATGTTTATACAGATCGCGGTACAGATATTTCATGTTTATACAGATCGCAGTGTAGATATTTCCATGTTTATACAGATAGCGGTGTAGATATTTCCATGTTTATACAGATAGCGCTGTAGATATTTCCATGTTTATACAGATGGCGGTGTAGATATTTCCATGTTTATATAGATGGCGGTGTAGATATTTCCATGTTTATAGAGATAGCGGTGTAGATATATCCATGTTCATAGAGATAGCAGTGAGGATATTTCCATGTTTATACAGATAGCCGTGTAGATATTTCCATTTTTATGGAGATCGCGGTTTAGATATTTCATATTTATACAGATAGCGGTGTAGATATTTCCATGTTTATACAGATTGCGGTGTAGATATTTCCATTTTTATTCAGATGACTGTGTAGATATTACCATGTTTTAACAGATGGCAGTGTAGATATTTCAAAGTTAATAGAGAAGGCGCTGTAGATATTTCCTTGTTTAAACAGATAACGGTGGAGATAATTCCATGTTTATACAGACAGCAGTGGAGATATTTCCATGTTTATACACATAGCGGTGTACATATTTCCATGTTTATAGAGACAGCGGTGTAGGTATTTCCATGATTATTCAGATAGCGGTGAAGATATTTCCATGTTTACACAGATGTCTATGCAGATATTTCCATATTTACACAGAGGGCTGTGTAGATATTTCTATGTTTATACAGATGGCACTGTAGATATTTACATGTTCCTACACATGACTGTGTAGGAATTTCCATGTTTATACAGATGGCTTTGTAGATATTTCGATGTTTATGGAGATAGCGGTGCAGATATTTCCATGTTTATACAGATAGCGGTGTATATATTTCCATGTTTATACAGATCGTGGTATAGATATTTCCATGTTTATACAGATACCGGTGTAGATATTTCCATGTTTATACAGTCCGCAGTGTAGATATTTCCATGTTTATAGAGATAGCAGAGTAGATATTTCCATGTTTGTACAGATGGCGGTGTTGATGTTTCCATCTATACACAGATTGCCGTGTAGGTATTTCCATGTGTATACAGATGGCATTGTAGATATTTCCATGTTTATTCAGTTGGTGGTGTAGATTTTTCCAAGTTTACTCCGATGACTGTATAGGTATTTCCATGTTTATACAGATGGCAGTGTAGATATTTCCATGTTTATAGAGATAGCGGTGTAGATATTTCCATATTTATACAGATAACGGTGTAGAAATTTCCATGTTTATACAGATAGCGGTGTAAATATTTCCATGTTTATACAGATCACGGTGAAGATATTTCCATGTTTATAGAGATAGCGGTGTAGATATTTCCATGTTTATGCAGATAGCGGTGTAGATATTTCCATCTTTATACAGATGGCGGTGTAGATATTTCCATGTTTATACAGATAGAATTGAAGATATTTCCATGTTAATACAGATAGTGGTGTAGATATTTCCAAGTTTATACAGATGGCGGTGTAGATACATCCATGTTTCTGAAGATGGCGGTGTAGATATTTCCATGAATATAGAGATTGCAGTGTAGATATTTCCATGTTTATAGAGAAAGCGGTGTAGGTATTTCCATGTTTATAGAGATAGCGGTGTAGATATTTCCATATTTATACAGATAGCGGTGTAGGTATTTCCAGGTTTATACAGATTGCGGTGTCGATATTTCCATGTTTCTACAGATGGCGGTGTAGATATTTCCTTGTTTATACAGACAGCGGTGCAGATATTTCCATGTTTATACAGGTAGCAGTGTAGATATTTCCATGTTTACAGAGATGGCGGTGTAGTTATTTCCATCTTTGCACAGATTGCCATGCAGATATTTCCATGTTTATGCAGGTAGCTGTGTAGATATTCTCAAGTTTACACAGATAGCTGTGTAGGTATTTCCATGTTTACACACATAGCGTTGTAGATATTTCCATGTTTATACAGATTGCGGTGTAGATATGTCCATGTTTATACACAAAGCGGTGTAGATATTTTCATGTTTATACAGATAGCGGTGGAGATATTTCCATGTTTGTAGAGACTGCGGTATAGATATTTCCATGTTTATACAGATAGCGGTGTAGATATTTCCATGTTTACAGAGATAGCAGTGTAGATATTTCCATCTTTGCACAGATTGCTGTGTAGATATTTCCATTTTTACACAGATAGCCTTGTAGATATTTCCAAGTTTACACAGATAGCTGTGTAGATATTTCCATGTTTATACAGATAGCGGTGTAGATATTTCCATGTTTATACAGATAGCGGTGGAGATATATCCCTGTTTATACAGATTGCGATGTAGATATTTCCATGTTTGTACAGATAGCGGTGTAGATATTTCCATTTTTATAGAGATAGCAGTGTAGATATTTCCATGTTTATACAGCTGGCTGTGTAGATGTTTCCATGTGGGTACAGATGGTGGTGTAGATATTTCCATGTTTTTACAGATGGCAGTGTAGATATTTTCATGTTTATACAGATATCGGTGTAGATATTTCCATGTTTACAGAGATAGCGTTGTAGGTATTTCCATCTTTGCACAGATTGCGGTGTAGGTATTGCCAAATTTACACAGATACCGGTGTAGATATTTCCAAGTTTACACAGATAGCTGTTTAGATATTTCCATGTTTACAGAGATAACATTGTAGATATTTCCGTGTTTATACAGATTGCGGTGTTGTTATTTCCATGTTGATACAGATAGCAGTGTAGGTATTTCCATGTTTATACAGGTAGCGGTGTAGAAATTCCCATGTTTATACAGATCGCTTTGTAGACATTTCCATTTTTCTACAGAAGTCAGTGTAGATATTTCCAAGTTTATATAGATGTCTGTGTAGATATTTCCATGTTTTTTCAGATGGCGGTGTAGATATTTCTACGTTTATAGAGATGGCGGTGTAGTTATTTCTATGTTTATAGAGAGAGCGGTGTAAATATCTCCATGTTTATAGAGATGGTGGTGTAAGTTTTTCATGTTTATACAGATAGCGGTGTAGATATTTCCATGTTTATACAGATAACGGTGTTGTTATTTCCATGTTTATACAGATATCGGTGTAGTTATTTCCATGATTATACAGCTTGCGGTGTAGATATTTCCATCTTTATACAGATGGCAGCGTAGATATTTCCATGTTTATACATATAGCGGTGTAGATATTTCCATCTCTATAGAGATAGCGGTGTAGGTATTTCCATATTTATACAGATTGAGGTGTAGATATTTCCATCTTTATACAGATGGCGGTGTAGATATTTCCATGTTTATACAGATGGTGGTGAGGGTATTTCCATGTTTATACAGATAGTGGTGTAGATATTTCCATGTTTATACAGATGGCGGTGTAGATATTTCCATGTATAAAGAGATAGCAGTGTAGATATTTTCATGTTTATAGAGAAAGCGGTGTAGGTATTTCCATGTTTATACAGATGGCAGTGTAGATATTTCTATGTTTATAGAGATAGCATTGTGGATATTTCCATGTTAATACAGATTGCGGTGTAGTTATTTCCATGTTGATACAGATAGCGGTGTAGATATTTCCATGTTTATACAGGTAGCGGTGTAGAAATTCCCATGTTGATACAGATCGCTTTGTAGACATTTCCATCTTTCTAAAGATGTCAGTGTAGATATTTCCAAGTTTGTACAGATGGCAGTGTAGATATTTCCATGTTTATACAGATGTCTGTGTACATATTTCCATGTTTATGCAGATGGCGGTGTAGATATTTCCATTTTTATAGAGATGGCGGTGTAGTTATTTCTATGTTTATAGAGATAGCGGTGTAAATATCTCCATGTTTATAGAGATGGTGGTGTAAGTATTTTCATGTTTATAGAGATAGCGGTGTAGGTATTTCCATCTTTACACAGATAACGGTGTTGGTATTTCCATGTTTATACAGATAGCTGTGTAGATGTTTCCATGTTTATACAGCTCGCGGTGTAGATATTTCCATCTTTATACAGATGGCAGTGTAGATATTTCCATGGTTATACAGATAGCGGTGTAGATATTTCCATGTCTATAGAGATAGCGGTGTAGTTATTTGCATATTTATACAGATTGCGGTGTAGATATTTCCAACTTTATACTGATGGCGGTGTAGATATTTCCATGTTTATACAGATGGCAGTGAAGATATTTCCATGTTCATAGAGATAGTGGTGTAGATATTTCCATGTTTATACGGATAGTGGTGTAGATATTTCCATGTTTATACAGATGGCGGTGTAGATACATCCATGTTTCTGAAGATGGCGGTGTAGATATTTTTATGTTTATAGAGATGGAGGTGTAGATATTTCCATGTATATACAGATAGCAGTGTAGATATTTTCATGTTTATAGAGAAAGCGGTTTAGGTATTTCCATGTTTACAGAGATAGCGGTGTAGATATTTCCATATTTATACAGATAGCGGTGTAGGTATTTCCATGTTTATTCAGATTGTGGTGTAGATATTTCCATGTTTCTACAGATAACGGTGTAGATATTTCCATGTTTATACCGATCGCGGTGTAGATATTTCCATGTTTATACAGATCATGGTGTAGATATTTCCATGTTTATACAGATCGCGGTGTTGATATTACCATGTATATAGGGATAGCGGTGCAAATATTTCCACATTTATACAGATAGCGGTGTAGTTTTTAGCATGTTTATAGAGATAGCGGTGTAGACATTTCCATTTATAAACAGAAGTCTGTGTATATATTTCCATGTTTAAACAGATGGCGGTATAGATATTTCCTTGTTTATACAAATAGCGGTGTAGTCATTTCCATGTTTATACAGATAGCGGTGTAGATATTTCCATGTATATACAGATGGCTATGTAGATATTTCCATGTTTATACAGATGGCTGTGTAGATATTTCCATGTTTATACAGATGACTTTGTAGGTATTTCCATGTTTATACAGATGGCGGTGTAGGTATTTCCATGTTTATAGAGATAGCTGTGTAGATATTTCCATGTTTATACAGATAGCGGTGTAGATATTTCCATGTTTATACAGACAGCAGTGGAGATATTTCCATGTTTATACACATAGCGGTGTACATATTTCCATGTTTATAGAGACAGCGGTGTAGGTATTTCCATGTTTATACAGATAGCGGTGCAGATATTTCCAAGCTTATATAGATGGCGTTGTAGATATTTCCATGTTTATACCGATAGCGGTGTTGTTATTTCCACGTTTATACAGATAGCAATGTAGATATTTCCATGTTTGCACAGCTCGCAGTGCAGATATTTATATCTTTATACCGATGGCATTGTAGATATTTCCTTATTCACACAGATGGCGGTGTAGATGTTTCCATGTTTATACAGATGGCGGAGTAGTTAGTTCCATGTTTATGGAGATGGCAGTGTAGATATTTTCATGTTTATAGAGATGGCGGTGTATATATTTCCATGTTTATAGAGATAGCAGTGTAGATATTTACATGTTTGTTCAGAAGGCTGTGTAGATATTTCCATGTGTATACAGATGGCATTGAAGATATTTCCATGTTTATACAGATGACTGTATAGGTATTTCCATGTTTTTACATATGGCAGTGCAGATATTTCCATGTTTATAGAGATAGCGGTGTTGATATTTCCATGTTTGTACTGATGGCGGTGTTGATATTTCCATCTATACACAGATGGCCATGTAGATATTTCCATGTTTATACAGATGGCGGAGTAGATATTTCCATGGACATGCAGATGGCGGTGTAGTTATTTCCATGTTTATACAGATAGCGGTGTAGATATTTCCATGTTTACACAGATGGTGGTGTAGATATTTCCGTGTTTATACACATGGCGGAGTAGATATTTCCATCTTTATGGAGATGGCAGTGTAGATATTTTCATGTTTATAGAGATGGTGGTGTAGATATTTCCATGTTTATAGAGATAGCGGTGTAGATATTTCCATCTTTCTACAGATGGCAGTGTAGATATTTCCATGTTTATACAGATCGCGGTGTAGATATTTCCATATTTATACAGATGTCTGTGAAGATATATCCATGTGTATTCAGATGGTATTGTAGCTATTTCCATGTTTATACGGATGGTGGTGTAGATATTTCCATGTTTATTCAGATGACTGTGTAGATATTTCCATGTTTTTACCTATGGCAGTGTAGATATTTCAATGTTTATAGAGATGGCGCTGTAGATATTTCCATGTTTATACAGATAGCGGTGTAGATATTTCCATGTTTATACAGACAGCAGTGGAGATATTTCCATGTTTATACACATAGCGGTGTACATATTTCCATGTTTATAGAGACAGCGGTGTAGGTATTTCCATGTTTATACAGATAGCGGTGCAGATCTTTCCATGTTTATACAGATGCCTATGAAGATATTTCCATATTTATACAGAGGGCTCTGTAGATATTTCCATGTTTATACAGATGGCAGTGTAGATATTTCCATGTTCCTACACATGACTGTGTAGGTATTTCCATGTTTATACAGATGGCTTTGTAGCTATTTCCATGTTTATACAGATAACTTTGTAAGTTTTTCCATGTTTATACAGATGGCGGTGTAGATATTTCGATGTTTATAGCGATAGCAGGGGAGATATTTCCATGTTTATACAGATAGCGGTGTAGATATTTCCATGTTTATACTGATCGTGGTGTAGATATTTCCATGTTTATAGAGATGGCGGTGTAGATATTTCCAAGTTCATAGAGATATCGGTGTTGATTTTTCCGTGTTTATAGAGATAGCGGTGTGGATATTTTCATGTTTATACAGATATGGGTGTAGATATTTCCATGTTGATAGAGATAGCGGTATAGATATTTCCATGTTTATACAGATCACGGTGTAGATATTTCCATGTTTATACAGATCGCGTTGAAGATATTTCCATGTTTATACAGATCATGGCGTAGATATTTCCATGTTTATACAGATCGCGGTGTAGATATTTCCATGTTTATACAGACTGCAGTGTAGATATTTCCATGTTTATACAGACAGCGGTGCAGATATTTGCAGGTTTGTACAGATGGCGGTGTTGATATTTCCATCTATACACAGATGATCGTGTAGATATTTCCATGTTTCTACAGATGGCGGCACAGATATTTGTATGGATATGTAGATGGCGGTATAGATATTTCCATGTTTATACAAATAGCGGTGTAGTTATTTCCATGTTTATATAGATAGCGGTGTAGATATTTCCATGTATATAAGCATGGCTGTGTAGATATTTCCATGTTTATACAGATGGCGGTGTTGATTTTACCATGTTTATAGGGATAGCGATGCAAATATTTCCACATTTATACAGATAGCGGTGTAGTTATTAGCACGTTTATACAGATAGCGGTGTAGATATTTCCATGTATAAACAGATGTCTGTGTATATATTTCCATGTTTAAACAGACTGCGGTGTAGATATTTCCTAGTTTATACAAAGAGCGGTGTAGATATTTCCGTGTATTTACAGCTCGCGGTGTAGATATTTCCATCTTTATACAGATGGCAGTGTAGACATTTCCATGTTTATACGGATAGCGGTGTAGATATTTCCATGTATATAGAGATAGCGGTGTAGTTATTTCCATATTTATACAGATTGCGGTGTAGATATTTCCATCTTTATACAGATGGCAGTGTAGATATTTCCATGTTTCTACAGATGGCAGTGAAGATATTTCCATATTTATACAGATAGTGGTGTAGATATTTCCATGTTTATACAGATGGCGGTGTAGATGCATTCATGTTTCTGAAGATGGCGGTGTAGATATTTTCATGTTTATAGAGATGGAGGTGTAGATATTTCCATGTATATAGAGATAGCAGTGTAGATATTTTCATGTTTATAGAGAAAGCGGTGTAGGAATTTCCATGTTTATAGAGATAACGGTGTAGATATTTCCATATTTATACAGATAGCGGTGTAGGTATTTCCATGTTTATACAGATTGCGGTATAGATATTTCCATGTTTCTTCAGATGGCAGTGTAGATATTTCCTTGTTTAGAGACAGCGGGGTAGATATTTCCATGTTTATACAGGCAGCGGTGTAGATATTTCCATGTTTACAGAGATAGCGGTGTAGATATTACCATCTTTGCACAGATTGCCGTGTAGATATTTCCATGTTTACGCAGATAGCTTTGTAGATATTTCCGAGTTACACAGATAGCTGTGTAGATATTTCCATATTTACACACATAGCGTGGTAGATATTTCCATGTTTAAACAGATTGCGGTGTAGATATGTCCATGATTATACAGATAGCGGTGTAGATATGTTCATGTTTATACAGATAGCGGTGGAGATATTTCCATGTTTATAGAGACTGCGGTATAGATATTTCCATTTTTCTACAGATAGCGGTGTTGATATTTCCATGTTTACAGAGATAGCGGTGTAGATATTTCCATCTTTGCACAGTTTGCTTTGTAGATATTTCCATTTTACACAGATAGCTGGGTAGATATTTCGAAGTTTACACAGATAGCTGTGTAGATATTTCCATGTTTACACAGATAGCATTGTATATATTTCCATGTTTATACAGATAGCGGTGTAGATATTTCCATGTTTATGCAGAGAGCGGTGTAGATATTTCCATGTTTATACAGATAGCGGTGGAGATATTTCCCTGTTTATACAGATAGCGATGTAGACATTTCCATGTTTATAGAGATAGCGGTGTAGATATTTCCAAGTTTATACGGATGGCTGTTTAGATATTTCCATGAGTGTTCAGATGGCGGTGTAGATATTTCCATGTTTATACAGATGGCGCTTTAGATATTTCCATGTTTATACAGATGGCAGTGTAGATATTTCCATGTTTACAGAGATAGCAGTGTAAATATTTCCATCTTTGCACAGATTGCTCTGTAGGTATTGCCAAATTTCCCCAGATAGCGGTGTAGATATTTCCAAGTTTACACAGATAGCTGTGTAGATATTTCCATGTTTACAAAGATAGCATTGTAGATATTTCCATGTATATACAGATTGCGCTGTAGTTATTTCCATGCTGATACAGATAGCGGTGAAGATATTTCCACGTTTATACAGGTAGCGGTGTAGAAATTCCCATGTTTATATAGATCGCTTTGTAGACATTTCCATCTTTCTACAGATGTCAGTGTAGATATTTCCAAGTTTATGCAGATGGCAGTGTAGATATTTCCATGTTTATACAGATATCTGTTTAGATATTTCCATGTTTATGCAGATTGCGGTGTAGATATTTCCATGTTTATAGAGATGGCGGTGTAGTTATTTCTATGTTTATAGAGATAGCGGTGTAAATATTTCCATGTTTACTGAGATGGTGGTGTAAGTATTTTCATGTTTATAGAGATTGCGGTGTAGATATTTCCATTTTTATACAGATAACGGTGTTGGTATTTCCAAGTTTATACAGATAGCGGGGTAGATATTTCCATGTTTATACAGCTCGCGGTGTAGATACTTAATACTTTATACAGATGGCAGTGTAGATATTTCCATGTTTATACAGATAGCGGTGTAGATATTTCCATGTCTATAGATATAGCGGTGAAGGCATTTCCATATTTATACAGATTGCGGTGTAGATATTTCCATCTTTATACAGATGGTGGTGTAGATAATTCCATGTTTATACAGATGGCATTGAAGATATTTCCATGTTTATACAGATAGTGATGTAGATATTTCCATGTTTATACAGATGGCGGTGTAGATACATCCATGTTTCAGAAGATGGCGGTGAAGATATTTTCATGTTTATAGAGATGGCTTTGTAGATATTTCCATGTTTATACAGATGTCTCTGTAGATATTTCCAAGTTTATGCAGATGGCGTTGTAGATATTTCCATGTTTATAGAGATGGCGGTGTAGTTATTTCTACGTTTATAGAGATAGCGGTGTAAATATTTCCATGTTTATAGAGATGGTGGTGTAAGTATTTTCATGTTTATAGAGATAGTGGTGTAGATATTTCATGTTTATACAGATAGCGGTGTTGGTATTTCCATGTTTATACAGATAGCGGTGTAGATATTTCCATGTTTATACAGCTCGCGGTGTAGATATTTCCATCTTTATACAGAAGGCAGTGTAGATATTTCCATGTTTATATAGATAGTGGTGTAGATATTTCCATGTTTATACAGATAGCTGTGTAGATATATCCATGTTTATACAGATTGTGGTGTAGATATTTCCATGTTTATACAGAGAGCGGTGTAGATATTTCCATGTTTATACAGAGAGTGGTGTAGATATTTCCATGTTTACAGAGATAGAGGTGTAGATATTTCCATATTAGCAAAGATTGCGGTGTAGATATTTCCATCTTCACATAGATTGCGGTGTACATATTTCCATGTTTAAACAGACAGCTGTGTACATACTTCCATGTTTACACAGATAGAGTTGTAGATATTTCCATGTTTATACAGATAGCGGTGTAGATATTTCCATGTTTATACAGACAGCGTTGAAGCTATTTCCATGTTTATACAGAGAGTGTTGGAGATATTTCCATGTTTATACAGATAGCGGTGGAGATATTTCCATGTTTCTAGATATGGTGGTGTAGATATTTCCAAGTTTATACAAGTAGCACTGTAGACATTTCCATGTTTATAGAGATAGCGGTGTAGATATGTCCATGTTTATACAGGTAGCGGTGTAGATATTTCCATGTTTACAGAGATAGCGGTGTAGATATTTCCATATTTATACAGATAGCGGTTTAGATATTTGTATGTTTATTCAGATGGTGGTGTAGACATTTCCATGTTTATACAGATAGCGGTGTGGCTATTACCATGTTTATACAGATGGCAGTGTAGATATATCCATGTTTATACAGATAATGGAGTAGATATTTCCATGGTTATAAAGATAGCGGTGAAGATATTTCCAAGTTTATAGAGAAAGCGGTGGAGATATGTCCATGTTCATAGAGATAGCGATGGAGATATTTCCATGTTTGTACAGATAACGATGTAGATATTTCCATGTCTATGCAGATAGCGGTGTAGATAATTCCGTGTTTATGCAGATACCGGTGTTGATATTTCCATGTTTATAGAGATAGCCATGTAGATATTTCCAAGTTTATACAGATAGCGGTGTAGACATTTCCATGTTTATAGGGATAAAGGTGTGGATATTTCCATATTTATTCAGATAGCGGTGTAGATATTTCCATGTTTATACAGATGGCGGTGAAGGTACATCCATGTTTCTGAAGATGGCGGTGTATGTATTTTCATGTTTATATAGATGGCAGTGTAGATATTTCCTTGTTTATGTAGACGGCGGTGTAGATTTTTCCATGTTTATAGCAATAGCGCTGTAGATATTTCCGTGTTTATAGAGATAGCTGTGTAGCTATTTCCATGTTTATACAGATGGCGGTGTAGATAGTTCCATGCTTATGGAGATGGTGGTGTAGATATTTCCATGTGTATACAGATGACTCTGTCTATATTTGTATGTTTACACAAATGGCGGTGTAGCTATTTCCATATTTATACAGATAGCGGTGTAGATATTTCCATGTTTATACAGATAACGGTGTAGATATATTCATGTTTATACAGATAGCGATGTAGATATTTCCATGTTTATACAGATAGTGGCGTAGATATTTCCGTGTTTACAGAGATAGCGGTGTAGATATTTCCATCTTTGCACAGATTGCGGTGAAGATATTTCCATCTTTACACAGATAGCGGTGTAGATATTTTCATATTTATACAGATCGTGGTGTAGATATTTCCGTCTTTCCACAGATGGCAGTTTAGATATTTCCATGTTTATACAGATGACAGTGTAGATATTTCCATGTTTATACAGATAGCGGTGTAGATATTTCCATGTTCATGCAGATGGCGGTGTAGATATTTCCATGTTTATAGAGATGGCAGTGTAGATATTTCTGTGTTTATAGAGATAGCGGTGTATGTATTTCTATGTGTATAGAGATGGCGGTGTAGGTATTTCCATGTTTATAGAGATAGTTGTGTAGACATTTCCATGTTTATACAGATGGCGGTGTAGGTATTTCCATGTTTATAGAGATAGCGGTGCAGATATTTCCATGTTTATACAGATACCGGTGTAGATATTTCCAGGTTTATACAGATCACGGAGTAGATATTTCCATGTTTATAGAGATAGCGGTGTATATATTTCATGTTTATACAGATAGCGGTGTAGATATTTCCATGTTTATACAGATAGCGGTGCAGATATTTCCTTGTTTGTACAGATAGCGGTGTTGATATTTCCATCTATACACAGATGACCGTGTAGATATTTCCATGTTTATACATATGGCAGTGCAGATATTTCTATGGATATGTAGATGTCGGTGTAGATATTTCCATGTATATACAGATAGCGGTGTAGTTATTTCCACGTTTATATAGAGAGCGGTGTAGATATTTCCATGTATGTACACATGGCTGTGTAGATATTTCCATGTTTATACAGATGGCGGTGTAGCTATTTCCATGTTTATACGGATAACTTTGTAATTATTTCCATGTTTATTCAGATGGCGGTGTAGATATTTCGATGTTTATAGAGATAGCAGTGGAGATATTTCCATGTTTATACAAATAGTGGTGTAGTTATTCCCATGTTTATATAGATAGTGGTGTAGATATTTCTATGTATTTACACATGGCTGTGTAGATATTTCCATGTTTATACAGATGGCGGTGTAGATATTTCCATGTTTATACAGATAACTTTGTAAGTATTTCCATGTTTATACAGGTGGCGGTGTAGATATTTCGATGTTTATAGTGATAGCAGTGGAGATATTTCCATGTTTATACAGATAGCGGTGTAGATATTTCCATGTTTATACTGATCACGGTGTAGATATTTCCATGTTTATAGAGATGGCGGTGTAAATATTTCCATGTTCATAGAGATAGCGGTGTTGAATTTTCCATGTTTATAGAAATAGCTGTGTGGATATTTCCATGTTTATACAGATAGGGGAGTAGATATTTCCATGTTTATAGAGATGGCTGTCTAGATATTTCCAAGTTTATACAGATCAAGGTGTAGATATTTCCATGTTTATACAGATCGTGGTACAGATATTTCCATGTTTATACAGATCATGGTGTAGATATTTCCATGTTTATAAAGATCGCGGTGTTGATATTACCACGTTTATAGGGATAGCGGTGCAAATATTTCCACATTTATACAGATAACTGTGTAGTTATTAGCATGTTTATACAGATAGGGATGTAGATATTTCCATGTATAAACAGATGCCTGTGTATATATTTCCATGTTTATACAGATGCTGGTGTAGATATTTCCATGTTTCTACAGATGGCAGTGTAGTTATTTCCATGTTTATACAGATAGCGGTGTAGATATTTCCATGTATATACAGACGGCTGTGTAGATATTTCCATGTTTATACAGATGGCTGTGTAGATATTTCCATGTTTATACAGTTGACTGTGTAGGTATTTCCATGTTTATACAAATGGCTTTGTAGATATTTCCATGTTTATAGAGATAGCGGTGCAGATCTTTCCATGTTTATACAGATAGCGTTGTAAATATTTCCATGTTTATACAGATCTTGGTGTAGATATTTCCATGTTCATACAGATGTCTGTGTAGATATTTCCATGTTTATACAGACCGCAGTGTAGATATATCCATGTTTATAGAGATAGCGGTGTAGATATTTCCATGTTTGTACAGATGGCGGTGTTGATGTTTCCATCTATACACAGACTGCCGTGTAGGTATTTCCATGTGTATACAGATGGCATTGTAGATATTTCCATGTTTATGCAGATGGTGGTGTATATATTTCCAAGTTTATACAGATGACTCTATAGGTATTTTCATGTTTTTACAGATGGCATTGTAGATATTTCCATGTTTATAGAGATAGCAGTGAAGACATTTCCATGTTTATAGAGATGGCGGTGTAGATATTTCCATGTTTATAGAGATAGCGGTGTAGACATTTCCATATTTATACAGATAACGGTGTAGATATTTCCGTGTTTATACAGATAGCCGTGTAAATATTTCCATATTTATACAGATCACGGTGTAGATATTTCCATGTTTATAGAGATAGCGGTGTAGATATTTCCATATTTATACAGATAGCGGTGTAGATATTTCCATGTTTATACAGACTGCAGTGTAAATATTTCCATGTTTATACAGAAAGCCGTGTAGATATTTCCATGTTTATACAGATAGCGGTGTTGGTATTTCCGTGTTTATACAGATAGCGGTGTAGTTATTTCCATCTTTATACAGATGGCAGTGTAGATATTTCCATGGTTATACAGATAGAGGTGTAGATATTTCCATGTCTATAGAGATAGCGGTGTAGGTATTTCCATATTTATACAGATTGCGGTGTAGATATTTCCAACTTTATACTGATGGCAGTGTAGATATTTCCATGTTTATACAGATGGCAGTGAAGATATTTCCATGTTCATAGAGATAGTGATGTAGATATTTCCATGTTTATACAGATGGCGGTGTAGATACATCCATGTTTCTAAAGATGGCGGTGTAGATATTTTCATGTTTATAGAGATGGCGGTGTAGATATTTCCATGTTTATGCAGATGTCTGTGTAGATATTTCCATGTTTATGCAGATAGCGCTGTAGATATTTCCATGTTCATAGAGATGGCGGTATAGTTATTTCTAAGTTTATAGAGATAGCGGTGTAGATATTTCCATGTTTCTACAGATGGCGGTGTAGATATTTCTTTGTTTATACAGACAGCGGTGTAGATATTTCCATATTTATACAGGTAGCGGTGTAGATATTTCCAAGTTTACAGAGATAGCGGTGTAGTTATTTCCATCTTTGCACAGATTGCCGTGTAGATATTTCCATGTTTACGCAGATAGCTGTGTAGATATTTCCAAGTTTACACAGATATCTGTGTATATATTTCCATGTTTACACACATACCGTGGTAGATATTTCCATGTTTATACAGATTGCGGTGTGGATATGTCCATGATTATACAGATAGCGGTGTAGATATTTTCATGTTTATACAGATAGCGGTGGAGGTATTTCCATGTTTATAGAGACTGCGGTAGAGATATTTCCATGTTTATACAGATAGCAGTGTAGATATTTCCATGTTTAGAGAGATAGCAGTGTAGATATTTCCATCTTTGAACAGATTGCTGTGTAGATATTTCCATTTTTACACAGATAGCTGTGTAGATATTTCCAAGTTTACACAGATAGCTGTGTAGATATTTCCATGTTTACACAGACAGCATTGTATATATTTCCATGTTTATACAGATAGCGGTGTAGATATTTCCATGTTTATGCAGATAGCGGTGTAGATATTTCCATGTTTATACAGATAGCGGTGGAGATATTTCCCTGTTTATACAGATAGCGATGTAGATATTTCCATGTTTATACAGATAGCGGTGTAGATATTTCCATGTTTATAAACATGGCTGTGTAGATATTTCCACGTGTGTACAGATGGCAGTGTAGATATTTCCATGTTTATACAGATGGCGCCGTAGATATTTCCATGTTTATACAGATGGCAGTGTAGATATTTCCATGTTTATACAGATAGCGGTGTAGATATTTCCATGTTTACAGAGATAGCGGTGTAGATATTTCCACCTTTGCACAGATTGCGGTGTAGGTATTGCTAAATTTACACAGATAGCGGTGTAGGTATTTCCAAGTTTACACAGAAAACTGTGTAGATATTTCCATGTTTACAGAGATAGCATTGTAGATATTTCCATGTTTATAGAGATTGTGGTGTAGTTATTTCCATGTTGATACCGATAGTGGTGTAGGTATTTCCATGTTTATACAGATAGCAGTGTAGAAATTCCCATGTTTGTACTGATTGCTTTGCAGACATTTCCATCTTTCTACAGATGTCAGTGTAGATATTTCCAAGTTTATAGAGATGGCAGTGTAGATATTTCCATGTTTATACAGATGTCTGTGTAAATATTTCCATGTTTATGCAGATGGCGGTGTAGATATTTCCATGTTTATAGGGATGGCAGTGTAGATATTTCTATGTTTATAGAGATAGCGGTGTAAATATTTCCATGCTTATAGAGATGGTGCTGTAGATATTTTCATGTTTATAGAGATAGCGGTGTAGATATTTCCATGTTTATACAGATAACGGTGTTGGTATTTCCATGTTTTTACAGATAGCGGTGTAGATATTTCCATGTTTATAAACCTCGCGGTGTAGATATTTCCATCTTTTCACAGATGGCAGTGCAGATATTTCCATGTTTACACAAATAGCCGTGTAGATATTTCTATGTTTACACAGATAGAGTTGCCGATATTTCCATGTTTATAAAGATATCGGTGCATATATTTCCATCTTCATACAGATAGCGGTGTGGGTATATCCATGTTTATACAGATAGCGGTGTGGGTATTGCCATGTTTATACAGATAGCGGTAGAGATATTTCCATCTTTATAGAGATGACTGTCTAGATATTTCCATGTTTATACAGCTTTCCGTGTAGATATTTCCATGTTTATACAGATAGCGGTGTAGATATTTCCATGTTTATACAGATAGCTGTGTAGATATTTCCATGTTTATACAGACAGCAATACAGATATTTCTATATTTATAGAGATAGCGGTGTAGTTATTTTCATCTTCATAGAAACAACAGTGTAGATATTTTCATGTTTATGGAGATAGCGGTGTAGATATTTCCATTTTTATAGACATAGCGTTGTAAATATTTCCAAGTTTTTACAGATAGCGGTGTAAATATTTCCATGATTATACAGATAGCGGTGTAAATATTTTCATGTTTATAGACATAGCGGTGTAGGTATTTCCATGTTTTTAGAGATAGCGGTGTAAATATTTCCATGTTAATACACATAGCCGTGTAAATGTTTACACGTTCATAGGGATAGCGGTGTAGATATTCCCACGTTTATACAGATAGCGGTGTAGATATTTCCCCGTTTATCGAGATAGCGGTGTAGATATTTCCACGTTTATACAGATAGCGGTGAAGGTATTTCCACTTTTATACAGATTGCGGTGTAGAAATTTCCAAGTTTATACACATAGCGGTGCAGATATTTCCACGTTTATACACATACCGGTGTAGATATTTCCATGTCTATACAGATAGCGGTGTAAATATTTCCAGGTTAGTAGAGATAGCGATGTAGATATTTCCACGTCTATACAGATAGCGGTGTAGGTATTTCCACGTTAATACAGATAACGGTGTAGATATTTCCAGGTTTATAGAGACAGCGGTATAGATATTTCCATGTTTCTACAGATAGCAATGTAGATATTTCCATGTTTATAGAGACAGCGGTGTAGATATTTCCATGTTTATACAGATAGCGGTGTAGATATTTCCATGTTTATACAGTCAGTGGTGTAGATATTTCCATGTTTAAACAGATAGCTGTGTATATATTTCCATGTTTATACAGACAGCGGTGTAGATGTTTCCATGTTTTACACATAGTGGTGTAGATATTTCCATGTTTATAGAGATAGCGGTGTAGATATTTCCATGTTTATAGACAAAGATTTGTAAATATTTCCATGTTTATACAGATAGCGGTGTATTTCCATGTTTATAGAGATAGCGGTGTAGATATTTCCATGTTTATGCAGATAGCGGTGTAGATATTTCCATGTTTATATAGAGAGCGGTGTAGATATTTCCATGTATGTACACATGGCTGTGTAGATATTTCCATGTTTATACAGATGCCGGTGTAGATATTTCCATGTTTATACAGATATCTTTGTAAGTATTTCCATGTTTATACTGATCACGGTGTAGATATTTCGATGTTTATAGAGATAGCAGTGGAGATATTTCCATGTTTATACAAATCACGGTGTAGATATTTCCATGTTTATACAGATTGCGGTGTAGATATTTCCATGTTTGTACAGATTGCGGTGTTGATATTTCCATCTGTACACAGATTGCCGTGTAGATATTTCCATCTTTATACAGATGGCGTTGTACATATTTCCATGGATATGCAGATGGCGGTGTGGATATTTCCATGTTTATAGAGATAGCGGTGTAGGAAATTCCATGTTTATAGACATAGCGGTGTAGATATTTCCATGTTTATATAGATGGTGTTGTAGGTATTTCCATGTTTATACCGATAGCAGTGTTGGTATTTCCGCGTTTATACAGATAGCGATGTAGATATTTCCATGTTTATACAGCTCGCGGTGTAGATATTTATATCTTTATACAGATGGCATTGTAGATATTTCCTTATTCACACAGATGGCGGTGTAGATATTTCCATGTTTATACAGATGGCGGAGTAGTTAGTTCCATGTTTATGGAGATGGCAGTGTAGATATTTTCATGTTTATAGAGATGGCGGTGTAGATATTTCCATGTTTATAGAGATAGCAGTGTAGATATTTACATGTTCATACAGATGGCTGTGTAGATATTTCCATGTGTATACAGATGGCATTGTAGATATTTCCATGTTTATACAGATGACTGTATAGGTATTTCCATGTTTTTACAGATGGCAGTGCAGATATTTCCATGTTTATAGAGATAGCGGTGTACATATTTCCATGTTTGTGCAGATGGCGGTGTTGATATTTCCATCTATATACAGATGGCCGTGTAGATATTTCCATGTTTATACAGATGGCGGCGTAGATATTTCCATGGACATGCAGATGGCAGTGTAGTTATTTCCATGTTTATACAGATAGCGGTGTAGATATTTACATGTTTACACAGATGGTGGTGTAGATATTTCCGTGTTTATACACATGGCGGAGTAGATACTTCCATCTTTATGGAGATGGCAGTGTAGATATTTTCATGTTTATAGAGATGGCGGTGTAGATATTTCCATATTTATAGAGATAGCGGTGTAGATATTTCCATCTTTCTCCAGATGGCAGTGTAGATATTTCCATGTTTATACAGATGGTGGTGTAGATATTTCCATATTTATACAGATGTCTGTGTAGATATTTTCATGTGTATACAGATGGTATTGTAGCTATTTCCATGATTATACAGATGGTGGTGTAGATATTTCCATGTTTATTCAGATGACTGTGTAGATATTTCCATGTTTATACAGATAACGGTGGAGATATTTCCATGTTTACACAGACATCAGTGGAGATATTTCCATGTTTATACACATAGCGGTGTATATATTTCCATGTTTATAGAGACAGCGGTGTAGGCATTTCCATGTTTATACAGATGACTTTGTAGATATTTCCATGTTTATAGAGATATCGGTGTAGGTATTTCCATGTTTATAGACATAGCGGTGTAGATATTTCCATGTTTATATAGATGGTGTTGTAGGTATTTCCATGTTTATACCGATAGCGGTGTTGGTATTTCCACGTTTATACAGATAGCGATGTAGATATTTCCATGTTTATTCAGATGACTGTGTAGATATTTCCATGTTTTTACAGATGGCTGTGTAGATATTTCAATGTTTATAGAGATGGCGCTGTAGATATTTCCATGTTTATACAGATAACGGTGGAGATATTTCCATGTTTATACAGACAGCAGTGGAGATATTTCCATGTTTATACACATAGCGGTGTATATATTTCCATGTTTATAGAGACAGCGGTGTAGGCATTTCCATGTTTATACAGATGGCTTTGTAGATATTTCCATGTTTATAGATATAGCGGTGCAGATATTTCCATGTTTATAGAGATGGCGCTGTAGATATTTCCATGTTTATACAGATGACCGTGTAGATATTTCCATGTTTATACAGATGGCAGGGCAGATATTTCTATGCATATGTAGATGGCAGTGTAGATATTTCCATGAATATGCAGATAGCAGTGTAGTTATTTCCATGTTTATATAGAGAGCGGTGTAGATATTTCCAGGTATGTACACATGGCTGTGTAGATGTTTCCATGTTTATACAGATGGCGGTGTAGATATTTCCATGTTTATACAGATCATTGTGTAGATATTTCCATGTTTATACAGATCGCGTTGTTGATATTACCATGTTTATAGGGATTGCGGTGCAAATATTTCCACATTTATACAGATAGCGGTGTAGTTATTAGCATGTCTATACAGATAGCGGTGTAGATATTTCCAGGTATAAACAGATGTCTGTGTAGATATTTCCATGTTTAAACAGATGGTGGTGTAGATATTTCCATATTTATACAGATGTCTGTGTAGATATTTCCATATTTATACAGATGTCTGTGTAGATATTTCCATGTGTATACAGATGGTATTGTAGCTATTTCCATGTTTATACAGATGGTGGTGTAGATATTTCCATGTTTATTCAGATGACTGTGTAGATATTTCCATCTTTTTGCAGATGGCAGTGTAGATATTTCAATGTTTATAGAGATGGCGCTGTAGATATTTCCATGTTTATACAGATAACGGTGGAGATATTTCCATGTTTATACAGACAGAAGTGGAGATATTTCCATGTTTATACACATAGCTGTGTACATATTTCCATGTTTATAGAGACAGCAGTGTAGGTATTTCCATGTTTATACAGATAGCGGTGCAGATATTTCCATGTTTATACAGCTCGCGGTGCAGATATTTATATCTTTATACAGATGGCATTGTAGATATTTCCTTATTCACACAGATGGCGGTGTGGGTGTTTCCATGTTTATACAGATGGCGAAGTAGTTATTTCCATGTTTATGGAGATGGCAGTGTAGATATTTTCCTGTTTATAGAGATGGCGGTGTAGATATTTCCACGTTTATACAGATGGCGCTGTAGACATTTCCATGTTTATACAGATGGCAGTGTAGATATTTCCATGTTTATACAGATAGCGGTGTAGATATTTCCTTGTTGACAGAGATAGCGGTGTAGATATTTCCATCTTTGCACAGATTGCGGTGTCAATATTGCAAAATTTACACAGATAGCGGTGTAGATATTTCCAAGTTTACACAAATAGCTGTGTAGGTATTTCCATGTTTACAGAGATAGCATTGTAGATATTTCCATGTTTATACAGATTGCAGTGTAGTTATTTCCATGTTGATACAGATAGAGGTGTAGATATTTCATTGTTTATACAGGTAGCGGTGTAGAAATTCCCATGTTTATACAGATCGCTTTGTAGACATTTCCATCTTTCTACAGATGTCACTGTAGATATTTCCAAGTTTATACAGATGGCAGTGTAGATATTTCCATGTTTATACAGATGTCTGTGTCGTTATTTCCAGGTTTATGCAGATGGCGGTGTAGATATTTCCATGTTTATAGGGATGGCTGTGTAGTTATTTCTATGTCTTTAGAGATAGCGGTGTAAATATTTCCATGCTCATAGAGATGGTGGTGTAAGTATTTTCATGTTTATAGAGATAGCGTTGTAGATATTTCCATGTTTATACAGATAACGGTGTTGTTATTTCCATGTTTATACAGATAGCGGTGTAGATATTTCCATGTTTATAAAGCTCGCGGTATAGATAATTCCATCTTTATACAGATGGCAGTGTAGGTATTTCCATGTTTATACAGATAGCCGTGTAGATATATACATGTCTATAGAGGTAGCGGTGTAGGTATTTCCATATTTATACAGATTGCTTTGTAGATATTTCCATCTTTATACAGATAGCGGTGCAGACATTTCCATGTTTATACAGATAGCGTTGTGGCTATTTCCATGTTTATACAGATAGCGGTGTGGGTATTTCCATGCTTATACAGATAGCGGTATAGATAGTTCCATGTTTATAGAGATGACTGTCTAGATATTTCCATGTTTATACAGCTTTCCATGAAGATATTTCCATGTTTATACAGATGTTGGTGGAGGCATTTCCATGTTTATACAAATGACTGTGAAGTTATTGCGATGTTTATACATATGTCAGTGTAGATATTTTCATGTTTATAGAGATAACGATGTAGATATTTCCATGTTTATACAGATAGCGGTGTAGAAATTTCCATATTTATAGAGACAGCATTGTAGATATTTCCATATTTATACAGATAGCTGTGAAGATCTTTCCAGGTTTATACAGATAGCGGTGTAGATATTTCCATTTTTATACAGATAGCGGTGTAGATATTTCCATGTTTATAGAGATGGCGTTGTAGGTTTTTCCATGTTTATAGAGATAGCGGTGTAGATATTTCCATGATTATACAACTCGCAGTGCAGATATTTCCATCTTTATACAGATGGCAGTGAAGATTTTTCCATGTTGATAAAGATAGTGGTGTACATATTTCCATCTTTATACAGATGGCGGTGTAGGTACAGCCATGTTTCTGAAGATGGCGGTGTAGATATTTTCATGTTTATAGAGATGGCGGTGTAGATAATTCCATGTTTATAGAGATTGCGATGTACATAGTTCCATGTTTATAGAGAAAGCGGTGTTGGTATTTCCATGTTTATAGGGATAGAGGTGTAGATATTTCCATATTTGTACAGATAGCGGTGTAGGTATTTCCATGTTTATACAGATGGCGGTGTAGATATTTCCATGTTTCTACATATGGCGGTGTAGATATTCCCTTGTTTATACAGATAGCGGTGTAGATATTTCCATGTTTATATAGATAGCGGTGGAGATATTTCCATGTATATACACATGGCTCTGTAGATATTTCCATGTTTATACAGATAACTTTGTAAGTTTTTCTGTGTTTATACAGATGGCGGTGTAGATATTTCGATGTTTATAGAGATAGCAGTGGAGATATTTCCATGTTTATACAGATAGCGGTGTAGATATTTCCATGTTTATACTGATTGCGGTGTAGATATTCCCATGTTTATAAAGATGGCAGTGTAGATATTTCCATGTTCCTAGAGATAGCGGTGTTGATTTTTCCATGTTTGTAGGGATAGCGGTGTGGATATTTCCATGTTTATACAGATAGGGGTGTAGATATTTCCATGTTTATACAGATAGCATTGTAGATATTACCATGTTTATACAGATGGCGATGTAGATAATTCCATGTTTATAGAGATGGCAGTGTAGATATTTCCATGTTTATTTAGATAGCGGTGGAGATATATCCATGTTCATAGAGATAGCAGTGAGGATATTTCCATGTTTATATAGATAGCAGTGTAGATATTCCCATTTTTATAGAGATAGCAGTTTAGATATTTCATAATTATACAGATAGCGGTGTAGATATTTCCATGTTTATAGAGATTGCTTTGTAGATATTTCCATGTATATACAGATAGCGGTGAAGATATTTCTACGTTTATACAGATGGCGGTGTAGATATTTCCATCTTTCTACAAATGGCAGTGTAGATATTTCCATGTTTATAGAGATGGCGGTGTAGATATCTCAATGTTTATATAGATGGCAGTGTAGGTATTTTCTTGTTTATGTAGATGGCATTGTAGATATCTCCATGTTTAAAGAGATGGCGGTGTATATATTTCCATGTTGATGGAGATAGTGGTGTAGATATCTCCATGTTTATAGAGATAGCGATGTAGTTATTTCCATGTTTATAGAGATAGCGGTGTAGATATTTCCATGTTTCTACAGATAACACTGTAGGTATTTCCATGTTTGTACAGCTGGCATTGTAGATATTTCCATGTTTATAGAGATAGCGGTGTAGATATTTTCATGTTTATACAGATTGCGGTGGAGATATGTCCATGTTTACACAGATAGCAATGGAGATATTTCCACGTTAATACACATAGCGGTGTAGACATTTCCATGTTTATAAAGATAGCGGCATAGATATTTCCATGTTTACACAGATGGCTGTGCAGATATTTCCATGTTTATACAGAGTTCTCTGTAGATATTTCCATGTTTAAATAGATGACAGTGTAGATATTTCCAGGTTTATACAGATGACTGTGTAGATATTTCCATGTTAATACAGATGACGGTGCAGATATTTCCATGTTTATAGAGATAGCGGTGTAGATATTTCTAGGTTTATACAGATAGCGGTGCAAATATTTCCATGTTTGTACAGATGGCGGTGATGATACTTCCATCTCTACACAGATGACCGTGTAGATATTTCCATGTTTATACAGATGGTGGCGCAGATATTTCCATGGATATGTAGATGGCGCTGTAGATATTTCCATGTTTATACGGATAGCGGTGCAGCTATTTCCATGTTTATATAGATAGCGGTGTAGATATTTCCATGTATATACACATGGCTGTGTAGATATTTAAATGTTTATACAGATGGCGGTGTAGATATTTCCATGTGTATAGAAATAGCGGTGTAGGTATTTCCATATTTATACAGATAACGGTGTTGATATTTCCATGTTTATACAGATAGCAGTGTAAATATTTCCATGTTTATACAGATCACGGTGTAGATATTTCCATGTTTATAGAGATAGCGGTGTAGACATTTCCTTGTTTATACAGATAGCGGTTTAAATATTTCCATGTTTATACAGACCGCGGTGTAGATATTTCCATGTTTATACAGATAGCGGTGCAAATATTCCCATGTTTGCACAGATGGCGGTGTTGATATTTCCATCTCTACACAGATGACCGTGTAGATATTTCCATGTTTATACAGATGGCGGCGCAGATATTTCCATGGATATGTAGATGGCGCTGTAGGTATTTCCATGTTTATACAGATAGCGGTGTTGTTATTTCCATGTTTATATAGATAGCGGTGTAGATATTATCATGTATATACACATGGCTGTGTAGATATTTCCATGTTTATACTGATGGTGGTGTAGATATTTCCATGTTTATACAGATAACTTTGTAAGTTTTTCCATGTTTATACAGATGGAGGTGTAGATATTTCGATGTTTATAGAGATAGCAGTGGAGATATTTCCATGTTTATACAGATAGCGGTGTAGATATTTCCATGTTTATACTGATCGCGGTGTAGATATTCCCATGTTTATAGAGATGGCGGTGTAGATATTTCCAAGTTCATAGAGATAGCGGTGTTGATTTTTCCATGTTTATAGAGATAGCGGTGTGGATATATCCATGTTTATACAGATAGGGGTGTAGATATTTCCATGGTGATAGAGATGGCGGTGTAGATATTTCCATGTTTATACACAACGCGGTGTAGATATTTCCATGTTTATACAGATCTTGGTGTAGATATTACCATGTTTATACAGATCACGGTGTTGAAATTACCATGTTTATAGGGATAGCGGTGCAAATATTTCCACATTTATACAGATAGCGGTTTAGTTATTAACATGTTTATACAGATAGCGGTGTAGATATTTCCATATATAAACAGATGTCTGCGTAGATATTTCCATGTTTAAACAGATGGTAGTGTAGATATTTCCTAGTTTATACAAATAGCGGTGTATTTATTTCCATGTTTATACAGATAGCGGAGTAGATATTTTCATGTATATACAGACGGCTGTGTAGATATTTCCATTTTTATACAGATGGCTGTGTAGATATTTCCATGTTTATACAGATGTCTTTGTAGGTATTTCCATGTTTATAGAGATTGCGGTGTAGACATTTCCATGTTTATAGAGATAGCTGTGTAGATATTTCCAAGTTTATACAGATAGCGGGGTAGATATTTCCATGTATATACGCATGGCTGTGTAGATGTTTCCATGTTTATACAGATGGCGGTGTAGATATTTCCTTGTTTATATAGATAACTTTGTAAGTATTTCCATGTTTATACAGATGACGGTGTAGATATTTCGATGTTTATAGAGATAGCAGTGGAGATATTTCCATGTTTATTCAAATAGCGGTGTAGTTATATCCATGTTTATATAGATAGCGGTGTAGATATTTCCATGTATATACACATGGCTGTGTAGATATTTCCATGCTTATACAGATAGCGGTGTAGATATTTCCATGTTTATACAGGTAGCTGTGTAGAAATTCCCATGTTTATACAGATCGCTTTGTAGACATTTCCATTTTTCTACAGATGTCAGTGTAGATATTTCCAAGTTTATACAGATGGCAGTGTAGATATTTCCATGTTTATACTGATCACGGTGTAGATATTTCCATGTTTATAGTGATGGCGGTGTAGATATTTCCATGTTCATAGAGATAGCGGTGTTGATTTTTCCATGTTTATAGAGATAGCTGTGTGGATATTTCCATGTTTATACAGATAGGGGTGTAGATATTTCCATGTTTATACAGATGGCATTGTAGACATTTCCATGTTTATACAGATCACGGTGTAGATATTTCGATATTTATGCAGATCGCGGTGTAGATATTTCCAGGTTTATACAGATCGTGGTGTAGATTTTTCCATGTTTATACAGATCGCGGTGTTGATATTACCATGTTTATAGAGATGGCGGTGCAAATATTTCCACATTTATACAGACAGCGGTGTAGTTATTAGCATGTTTATACAGATAGCCGTGTAGATATTTCCATGTATAAACAGATGTCTGTGTATATATTTCCATGTTTAAACAGATGGCGGTGTAGACATTACCTTGTTTATACAAATAGCGGTGTAGTTATTTGCATGTTTATACAGATAGCGGTGTAGATATTTCCATGTATATACAGATGGCTGTGTAGATATTTCCATGTTTATACAGATGGCTGTGTAGATATTTCCATGTTTATACAGATGACTTTGTAGGTATTTCCATGTTTATACAGATGGCGGTGTAGGTATTTCCATGTTTGTAGAGATAGCTGTGTAGATATTTCCATGTTTATACAGATAGCGGTGTAGATATTTCCATGTTTATACAGATCGCAGTGTAGATATTTCCATGTTTATACAGACAGCAGTGGAGATATTTCCATGTTTATACACATAGCGGTGTACATATTTCCATGTTTATAGAGACAGCAGTGTTGGTATTTCCATGTTTATACAGATAGCGGTTCAGATATTTCCATGTTTATACAGATGCCTATGCAGATATTTCCATATTTATACAGAGGGCGGTGTAGATATTTCCATGTTTATACAGATGGCAGTGTAGATATTTCCATGTACCTACACATGACTGTGTAGGTATTTCCATGTTTATACAGATGGCTTTGTAGATATTTCCAAGTTTATAGAGATAGCGGTGCAGATATTTCCATGTTTTTACAGATAGCGGTGCAGATATTTCCATGTTTATACAGATAGCGTTGTAAATATTTCCATGTTTATACAGATCGTGGTGTAGATATTTCCATGTTTATACAGATACCGGTTTAGATATTTCCATGTTGATACTGATCGCGGTGTAGATATTTCCATGTTTATACAGATGGCGGTGTAGACATTTCCATGTTTATACAGCTTGCGGTGTAGATATTTCCGTCTTTATACAGATGGCAGTGTAGATATTTCCATTTTTATACAGATAGCAGTGTAGATATTTCCATGTCTATAGAGATAGCGGTGTAGTTATTTCCATATTTATACAGATTGCGGTGTAGAGATTTCCATCTTTATACAGATGGCGGTGTAGATATTTCCATGTTTATACAGATGGCAGTGAAGATATTTGCATATTTATAGAGATAGTGGTGTAGTTATTTCCATGTTTATACAGATTGCGGTGTAGATACATCCATGTTTCTAAAGATGGCGGTGTAGATATTTCCATGTTTATACAGACCGCAGTGTAGATATTTCCATGTTTATACAGATAGCGGTGCAGATATTTCCATGTTTGTACAGATGGCGGTGTTGATATTTCCATCTATACAGAGATGACCTTGTAGATATTTAAATCTTTATACAGATGGCAGTGCAGATATTTTCCTGGATATGTAGATGGCGGTGTAGATATTTCCATGTTTACACAGAGAGCATTGAAGTTATTTCCATGTTTACATAGAGAGCGGTGTAGATATTTCCATGTATATACACATGGCTGTGTAGATATTTCCATGTTTATACAGATGGCGGTGTACATATTTCCATGTTTATACCGAAAACTTTGTAAGTATTTCCATGTTTATACAGATGGCGGTGTGGATATTTCGATGTCTATAGAGATAGCAGTGGACATATTTCCATGTTTAAACAGATAGCGGTGTAGATGTTTCCACGTTTATACTGACCGCGGTGTAGATATTTCCATTTTTATAGAGGTGGCAGTGTAGATATTTCCATGTTCAAAGAGATAGCGGTGTTGATTTTTCCATGTTTATAGAGATAGATGTGTAGATATTCGCATGTTTATACAGATAGGGGTGTAGATATTTCCATGTTTGTAGAGATGGCGGTGTAGATATTTCCATGTTTATACAGATCACGGTGTAGATATTTCCATGTTTATACAGATCGCGGTGTAGATATTTCCATGTTTATACCGATCATGATGTAGGTATTTCCATGTTTATACAGATCGCGGTGTTGACATTACCATGTTTATAGGGATAGCGGTGCAAATATTTCCACATTTATACAGATAGCAGTGTAGTTATTAGCATGTTTATACAGATAGCGGTGTAGATATTTCCATGTATAAACAGATGTCTGTGTATATATTTCCAGGTTAAAAGAGATGGCGGTGTAGATATTTCCTTGTTTATAAAAATAGCGGTGTAGTTATTTCCATGTTTATACAGATCACGTTGTAGATATTTCCTTGTTTATACAAATAGCGGTGTAGTTATTTCTATGCTTATACAGATAACGGTGTAGATATTTTCTTTTTTATACAAATAGTGGTGTAGACATTTCCATGTTTATACAGATCACGGTGTAGATATTTCCTTGTTTATACAAATAGCGGTGTAGTTATTTCCATGTTTATAGAGATAGCGGTGTAGATATTTCCATGTATATACAGATGACTTTGTAGGTATTTCCATGTTTATACAGATGGCGGTGTAGATATTTCCATGTTTATAGAGATAACTGTGTAGATATTTCCATATTTATAGAGATAGCGGTGTAGATATTTACATGTTTATACAGATCGCGGTGTAGATATTTCCATGTTTATACAGATCGCGGTGTAGATATTTGCATGTTTATACCGATAGCGGTGTAGATATTTCCATGTTTTTACAGATATCGGTGTAGATATTTCCACGTTTACACAGATTGCGGGGTAGATATTTCCATCTTTCTGCAGATGGCATTGTAGATATTTCCATGTTTATACAGATGGCGGTGAAGATATTTCCATGTTTATATAGATGGTGGTGTTGATATTACCATGTTTATACAGATAGCGGTATAGATATTTCCATGTTTATAGAGATCGTGGTGAAGATATTTCCATGTTTATACAGATCGCGGTGTAGATATTTCCATGTTTATACAGAAAGCGGTGTAGACATTTCCATGTTTATAGAGATGGCGTTGTAGTTATTTCCATATTTATAGAGATAGCGGTGTAGACATTTCCATCTTTCTAAAGATGGCAGTGTAGATATTTCCATGTTTATACAGATGGCCGTGAAGATATTTCCATATTTATACAGATGTCTGTGTAGATATTTCCATGTATATACAGATGGTATTGTAGGTATTTCCATGTTTATGCAGATGGTGGTGTAAATATTTCCATGTTTATTCAGATGACTGTGTAGATATTTCCATGTTTTTACAGATGGCAGTGTAGATATTTCAAAGTTTATAGAAATGGCACTGTAGATATTTCCATGTTTATACAGATAACGGTGGAGATATTTCCATCTTTATAAAGACAGCAGTGGAGATATTTCCATGTTATACACATAGCGATGTCCATATTTTTATGTTTAGAGAGACAGCGGTGTAGGTATTTCTATGTTTATACAGATAGCGGTGCAGATATTTCCATGTTTATACAGATGCCTATGCAGATATTTCCATATTTATACAGAGGGCTGTGTAGATATTTCTATGTTTATACAGGTGGCAGTGCAGATATTTAAATGTTCCTACACATGACTGTGTAGGTATTTCCATGTTTATACAAATGACTTTGTAGATATTTCCATGTTTATAGAGATAGTGGTGCAGATATTTCCATGTTTATACAGATAACGGTGTATATATTTCCAAGTTTATACAGATCGTGGTGTAGATATTTCCATATTTATACAGATACCGGTGTAGATATTTCCATGTTTATAAACACCGTAGTGTAGATATTTCCATGTTTACAGAGATAGCAGTGTAGATATTTCCATGTTTGTACAGATGGCGGTGTTGATGTTTCCATCTATACACAGATTGCCGTGTAGGTATTTCCATGTGTATACAGATGGCATTGTAGATATTTCCATGTTTATACAGATGGTGGTGTAGACATTTCCATGTTTACACAGATGACTGTATAGGTATTTCCATGGTTATTCAGCGGGCGGTGTAGATATTTCCATGTTTATAGAGGTAGCGGTGTAGATATTTCCATATTTATACAGATAACGGTGTAGAAATTTCCATGTTTATACAGATAGCGTTGTAAATATTTCCATGTTTATACAGATCACGGTGTAGATATTTCCATGTTTATACAGACCGCGGTGTAGATATTTCCATGTTCATACAGATAGCGGTGCAGATATTTACATGTTTATACAGATGGCTGTGTAGATATTTCCATGTGTATACAGATGGCATTGTAGATATTTCCATGTTTATACAGATGACTGTACAGGTATTTCCATGTTTTTACAGATGGCAGGGCAGATATTTCCATGTTTATACAGATAGCGGTGTAGATATTTCCATGTTTGTACAGATGGCGGTGTTGAGATTTCCATCTATTCACAGATGGCCGTGTAGATATTTCCATGTTTATACAGATGGCGGCGTAGATATTTCCATGGACATGCAGATGGCGGTGTAGATATTTCCATGTTTATACAGATAGCGGTGTAGATATTTCCATGTTTACAGAGATGGTGGTGTAAATATTTCCGTGTTTATACACAAGGCGGTGTAGATACTTCCATCTTTATGGAGATGGCAGTGTAGGTATTTTCATGTTTATAGAGATGGCGGTGTAGATATTTCCATATTTATAGAGATATCGGTGTAGATATTTCCATCTTTCTACACATGGCAGTGTAGATATTTCCATGTTTATACAGATGGCCGTGTAGATATTTCCATATTTACACAGATGTCTGTGTAGATATTTCCATGTGTATACAGATGGTATTGTAGGAATTTCCATGTTCATACAGATGGTGGTGTAGATATTTGCATGTTTATTCAGATGACTGTGTAGATATTTCCATGTTTTGCAGATGGCAGTGTAGATATTTCAATGTTTATAGAGATGGTGCTGAAGATATTTCCATGTTTATACAGATGGTGGTGTAGATATTTCCATGTTTATTCAGATGACTGTGTAGATATTTCCATGTTTTTACAGATGGCAGTGTAGATATTACAATGTTTATAGAGATGTTGCTGTAGATATTTCCATGTTTATACAGATAACGGTGGAGACATTTCCATGTTTATACAGACAGCAGTGGAGATATTTCCATGTTATACACATAGCGGTGTACATATTTCCATGTTTAGAGAGACAGTGGTGTAGGTATTTCCATGTTTATACAGATAGCGGTGCAGATATTTCCATGTTTATGCAGATGCCTATGCAGATATTTCCATATTTATACAGAGGGCTGTGTAGATATTTCTATGTTTATACACATGGCAGTGTAGATATTTAAATGTTCCTACACATGACTGTGTAGGTATTTCCATGTTTATACAGATGGCTTTGTAGATATTTCCATGTTTATAGAGATAGCGGTGCAGATATTTCCATGTTTATACAGATAGCGGTGTATATATTTCCATTTTTATACAGATCGTGGTGTAGATATTTCCATGTTTATACAGATACCGCTGTAGATATTTCCATGTTTATAAAGACCGCAGTGTAGATATTTCCATGTTTATAGAGATAGCAGTGTAGATATTTCCATGTTTGTACAGATGGCGGTGTTTATGTTTCCATCTATACACAGATTGCCGTGTAGGTATTTCCATGTGTATACAGATGGCATTGTAGATATTTCCATGTTTATACAGATGGTGGTGTAGATATTTCCATGTTTACACAGATGACTGTATAGGTATTTCCATGTTTATACAGATGGCGGTGCAGATATTTCCATGTTTATAGAGATAGCGGTGTAGATATTGCCATATTTATACATATAACGGTGTAGAAATTTCCATGTTTATACAGATAGCGGTGTAAATATTTCCATGTTTATACTGATCACGGTGTAGATATTTCCGTGTTTATTGAGAAAGCGGTGTAGATATTTCCGTGTTTATACAGAGAGCGGTGTAGATATTTCCATGTTTATACAGACTGCAGTGTAGATATTTCCATGTTTGTACAGATGGCGGTGTTGATATTTCCATCTATACACAGATGACCGTGTAGATATTTCCATGTTTATACAGATGGTGGTGCAGATATTTCTATGGACATGTAGATGGCGGTGTAAATATTTCCATGTTTATACAGATAGCGGTGAAGTTATTTCCATGTTTATATAGATAGCGTTGTAGATATTTCCATGTATATACACATGGCTGTGTAGATATTTCCATGTTTATACAGATGGCGGTGTAGATATTTCCATGTTTAAACAGATAATTTTGTAAGTATTTCCATGTTTACACAGATGGCGGTGTAGTTATTTCGATGTTTATACAGATAGCAGTGGAGATATTTCCATGTTTATGCAGATAGCGTTGTAGATATTTCCATGTTTATACTGATCGCGGTGTAGATATTTCCATGTTTATAGAGATGGCGGTGTAGGTATTTCCATGTTCATAGAAATAGCGGTGTTGATTTTTCAATGTTTATAGAGATAGCGCTGTGGATATTTGCATGTTTATACAGATAGGGGTGTAGATATTTTCATGTTCATAGAGATGGCGGTGTGGATATTTCCATGTTTATACATATCACGTTGTATATATTTCCATGTTTATACAGATCATGGTGTAGATATTTCCATGTTTATACAGATCTCGCTGTTGATATTACCATGTTTATAGGGATAGCGGTGCAAATATTTCCACATTTATACAGATAGCGGTGTAGTTATTATCATGTTTATACAGATAGTGGTGTAGATATTTCCATGTATGAACAGATGACTGTGTATATATTTCCATGTTTAAACAGATGGCGGTGTAGATATTTCTATGTTTATACTGATCGTGGTGTAGATATTTCCATGTTATAGAGATGGCGGTGTAGATATTTCCATGTTCATAGAGATAGCGGTGTAGTTATTTCCATGTTTATACAGACCACGGTGTAGATATTTCCATGTTCATACCGATAGCGGTGCAGATATTTCCATCTTTCTACAGATGGCGGTGTTGATATTTCCAGCTATACACAGATGACCGTGTAGATATTTCCATGTTTATACAGGTGGCGGCGCAGATATTTCCATGAATATGTAGATGGCGGTGTAGATATTTCCATGTTTATAGAGATAGCTGTGTAGTTATTTCCATGTTTATATAGATAGCGGAGTAGATATTTCCAAGTATATACACATGGCTGTGTAGATATTTCCATGTTATAGAGATGGTGGGGTAGATATTTCCATGTTCATAGAGATAGCGGTGTTGATTTTTCCGTGTTTATAGAGATAGCTGTGTGGATATTTCCATGTTTATACAGATAGGGGTGTAAATATTTCCATGTTTATAGAGATGGCGGTGAAGATATTTCCATGTTTATACAGATCACGGTGTAGTTATTTCCTTGTTTATAAAAATAGTCGTGTGGATATTTCCATGTTTACACAGATAGCGGTGTAGATATTAACATGTATATACAGATGGCAGTGTAGATATTTCCATGTTTATACAGATGGCCGTGTAGAAATTTCCATATTTATACAGAAGTCTGTGTAGATATTTCCATGTGTTTACAGATGGTATTGTAGGTATTTCCATGTTTATACAGATGGTGGTGTAGATATTTCCATGTTTATTCAGATGACTGTGTAGATATATCCATGTTTTTACAGATGGCACTGTAGATATTTCAATGTTTATAGAGATGGCGCTGTAGATATTTCCATGTTTAAAGAGATAACGCTGGACATATTTCCATGTTTTTAGAGACAGCAGTGGAGGTATTTCCACGTTTATACACATAGCGGTGTACATATTTCCATGTTTATAGATACAGCGGTGTAGGTATTTCCATGTTTATACAGATAGCGGTGCAGATATTTCCATGTTTACACAGATGCCTATGCAGATTTTTCCATATTTATACAGATGGCACTGTAGATATTTCCATGTTCCTACACAGGACTGTGTAGGTATTTCCATGTTTATACAGATGGCTTTGTAGATATTTCCATGTTTATAGAGATAGCGGTGCAGATATTTCCATGTTTATACCGATAGCGGTGTATATATTTCCATCTTTATACAGATCGTGGTGTAGATATTTCCATGTTTATACAGATAGCGGTGTAGATATTTCCATGTTTATGCAGACCGCAGTGTAGATATTTCCATGTTTATAGAGATAGCGGTGTAGATATTTCCATGTGTGTACCGATGGCGGTGTTGATGTTTCCATCTATACACAGATTGCCATGTAGTTATTTTCATGTGTATACAGATGGCATTGTAGATATTTCCATGTTTATACAGATGGTGGTGTAGATATTTCCATGTTTACACACATGACTGTATTGGTATTTCCATGTTTATACAGATGGCGGTGTAGATATTTCCATGTTTATAGATATAGCGGTGTAGATATTTCCATATTTATACAGATAACGGTGTAGAAACTTCCATGTTTATATAGATAGCGGTGTAAATATCTCCATGTTTATACAGATCACGTTGTAGTTATTTCCATGTTTATAGAGATATCGGTGTAGATATTTCCATGTTTATACAGATAGCGGTGTAGATATTTCCATGTTTATACAGACCGCGGTGTAGATATTTCCATGTTTATACAGATAGCGGTGCAGATATTTCCATGTTTGTACAGATGGCGGTGTTGATATTTCCATCTATACACAGATGACCGTGTAGATATTTCCATGTTTATACAGATAGCGGTGTAGTTATTTCCATGTTTATATAGATAGCGGTGTAGATATTTCCATGTATATACACATGGCTGTGTAGATATTTCCAGGTTTATACAGATGGCAGTGTAGATATTTCGATGTTTATAGAGTTAGCAGTGGAGATATTTCCACGTTTATACAGATAGCTGTGTAGATATTTCCATGTTTATACTGATCGCGGTGTAGATATTTCCATGTTTACAGAGATGGCGGTGTACATATTTCCATGTTCATAGAGATAGCGGTGTTGATTTTTCCATGTTTATAGAGATAGCTGTGTGGATATTTCCATGTTTATACCGATAGCGGTGTATATATTTCCATCTTTATACAGATCGTGGTGTAGATATTTCCATGTTTATACAGATAGCGGTGTAGATATTTCCATGTTTATGCAGACCGCAGTGTAGATATTTCCATGTTTATAGAGATAGCGGTGTAGATATTTCCATGTGTGTACCGATGGCGGTGTTGATGTTTCCATCTATACACAGATTGCCATGTAGTTATTTTCATGTGTATACAGATGGCATTGTAGATATTTCCATGTTTATACAGATGGTGGTGTAGATATTTCCATGTTTACACACATGACTGTATTGGTATTTCCATGTTTATACAGATGGCGGTGTAGATATTTCCATGTTTATAGATATAGCGGTGTAGATATTTCCATATTTATACAGATAACGGTGTAGAAACTTCCATGTTTATATAGATAGCGGTGTAAATATCTCCATGTTTATACAGATCACGTTGTAGTTATTTCCATGTTTATAGAGATATCGGTGTAGATATTTCCATGTTTATACAGATAGCGGTGTAGATATTTCCATGTTTATACAGACCGCGGTGTAGATATTTCCATGTTTATACAGATAGCGGTGCAGATATTTCCATGTTTGTACAGATGGCGGTGTTGATATTTCCATCTATACACAGATGACCGTGTAGATATTTCCATGTTTATACAGATAGCGGTGTAGTTATTTCCATGTTTATATAGATAGCGGTGTAGATATTTCCATGTATATACACATGGCTGTGTAGATATTTCCAGGTTTATACAGATGGCAGTGTAGATATTTCGATGTTTATAGAGTTAGCAGTGGAGATATTTCCACGTTTATACAGATAGCTGTGTAGATATTTCCATGTTTATACTGATCGCGGTGTAGATATTTCCATGTTTACAGAGATGGCGGTGTACATATTTCCATGTTCATAGAGATAGCGGTGTTGATTTTTCCATGTTTATAGAGATAGCTGTGTGGATATTTCCATGTTTATACAGATAGAGGTGTAGATATTTCCATGTTTATAGAGATGGCACTGTAGATATTTCCATGTTTATACAGATCACGGTGTAGATATTTCCATGTTTATAGAGATCGAGGTGTGGATATTTCCATGTTTATACAGATCATGGTGTAGATATTTCCTTGTTTATACAGATCGCTGTGTTGATATTACCATGTTTATAGGGATAGCGGTGCAAATATTTCCACATTTATACAGATAGTGGTGTAGTTATTAGCATGTTTATACAGATAGCGGTGTAGATATTTCCATGTATAAACAGATGTCTGTGTATATATTTCCATGTTTAAACAGATGGCGGTGTAGATATTTCCTTGTTTATACAAATAGCGGTGTAGATATTTCCATGTTTCTACAGATAGCGGTGTAGATATTTCCATGTATATACAGTTGGCTGTGTAGATATTTCCATGTTTATACAGATTGCTGTGTAGATATTTCCAGGTTTATACAGATAGGGTGTAGATGTTCCCATGTTACTACAGATCATGGTGTAGATATTTCCATGTTTATAGAGTTAGCGGGGTAGATATTTCCATGTTTATACAGATAGAAGTGTAGATATTTCCATGTTTTTACAGATATCGGTGTAGACATTTCCATCTTTACACAGATTGCGGTGTAGATATTTCCATCTTTCTACAGATGGCATTGTAGATATTTCCATGTTTATACAGATGGTTGTGTAGATATTTCCATGTTTATACAGATCACAGTGTAGATATTTCCATGTTTATACTGATCGCGGTGTAGATATTTCCATGTTTATACAGATCGCGGTGTAGATATTTCTATGTTTATACAGATAGCGGTGTAGACATTTCCATGTTTATACAGATAGCGGTGTAGATATTTCCATGTTTATAAAGATAGCGGTGTAGATATTTCCATGTTTATAGACATAGCGGTGTAGATATTTCCATGTTTATATAGATGGCGTTGTAGATATTTCCATGTTTTACCGACAGCGGTATTGGTAATTCCACGTTTATACAGATAGCGATGTAGATATTTCCATGTTTATACAGCTCGCGGTGCAGATATTTATATCTTTATACAGATGGCCTTGTAGATATTTCCTTATTCACACTGATGGCGTTGTAGATGTTTCCATGTTTATACAGATGGCGGAGTAGTTAGTTCCATGTTTATGGAAATGGCAGTGTAGATATTTTCATGTTTATAGAGATGGCTGTGTAGATATTTCCATGTTTATAGAGATAGCAGTGTAGATATTTACATGTTTATACAGATGGCTGTGTGGATATTTCCTTGTGTATACAGATGGCATTGTAGATATTTCCATATTTATACAGATGTCTGTGTAGATATTTCCATGTGTATACAGATGGGATTGTAGGTATTTCCATGTTTATTTAGATGGGATTGTAGGTATTTCAATGTTTATACAGATGGTGTTGTAGATATTTCCATGTTTATTCAGATGACTGTGTAGATATTTCCATGTTTTTACAGATGGCAGTGTAGATATTTCAATGTTTATAGAGATGGCGCTGTAGTTATTTCCATGTTTATACAGATAACGGTGGAGATATTTCCATGTTTATACAGACAGCAGTGGAGATATTTCCATGTTTATACACATAGCGGTGTACATATTTCCATGTTTATAGAGACAGCGGGGTAGTTATTTCCATGTTTATACAGATAGCGGTGCAGATATTTCCATGTTTATACAGATGCCTATGCAGATATCTCCATATTTATACAGAGGGTTGTGTAGTTATTTCTATGTTTATACAGATGGCAGTGTAGATATTTGCATGTTCCTACACATCACTGTGTAGCTATTTCCATGTTTATATAGGTGGCTTTATAGATATTTCCATGTCTATAGAGATAGCGGTGTAGATATTTCCATGTTTATACAGACCACGGTGTAGATATTTCCATGTTTACACAGGTGGCAGGGTTGATATTTGCATCTCTACACAGATGACCTTGTAGATATATCCATTTTTATACAGATGGCGGTGCAGATATTTCCATGTTTATACAGACAGCGGTGTAGTTATTTCCATGTTTATATAGATAGTGGTGTAGATATTTCCATGTATACACACATGGCTGTGTAGATATTTCCATGTTTATACAGATGGCGGTGTAGATATTTCCATGTTTATTCAGATGACTGTGTAGATATTTCCATGTTTTTACAGATATCGGTGTAGATATTATCATGTTTACACAGATTGTGGTGTAGATATTTCCATCTTTCTACAGATGGCATTGTAGATATTTCCATGTTTATACAGATGGCGGTGAAGATATTTCCATGTTTATATAGATGGTGGTGTAGATATTACCATGTTTATACAGATAGCGGTGTAGATATTTCCATGTTTATACAAATCGCGGTGAAGATATTTCCATGTTTATACAGATCGAGGTGAATATATTTCCATGTTTATACAGATCACGGTGTAGATATTTCCATGTTTATACAGATGGCGGTGTAGATATTTCCATGTTTACACAGATTGCGGTGTAGATATTTCCATTTTTCTACAGAAGGCATTGTAGATATTTCCATGTTTATACAGAGGGCGGTGTAGTTATTTCCATGTTTATACAGATGGTGGTGTAGATATTACCATGTTTATACAGATAGCGGTGTAGATATTTCCATGTTTATAGAGATAGCGGTGTAGGTATTTCCATGTTTATAGACATAGCGTTGTAGATATTTCCATGTTTATATAGATGGCGTTGTAGATATTTCCATGTTTATACCGATAGCGGTGTTGATATATCCACGTTTATACAGATAGCGATGTAGATATTTCCATGTTTATACAGCTCGCGGTGCAGATATTTATATCTTTGTACAGATGGCATTGTAGATATTTCCTTATTCACACAGATGGCGGTGTAGATGTTTCCATGTTTATACAGATGGCGGAGTAGTTAATTCCATGTTGATGGAGATGGCAGTGTAGATAATTTCATGTTTATAGAGATGGCGGTGTAGATATTTCCATGTTTATAGAGATAGCAGTGTAAATATTTACATGTTTATACAGATGGCTGTGTAGATATTTCCATGTGTATACAGATGGCATTGTAGATATTTCCATGTTTATACAGATGACTGTATAGGTATTTCCATGTTTTTACAGATGGCAGAGCAGATATTTCCATGTTTATAGAGAAACGGTGTAGATATTTCCATGTTTGTACAGATGGCGGTGTTGATATTTCCATCTATACACAGATGGCCGTGTAGTTATTTCCATTATTATACAGATGGCGGCGTAGATATTTCCATGGACATGCAAATGGCGGTGTAGATATTTCCATGTTTATACAGACAGCGGTGTAGATATTTCCATGTTTACACAGATGGTGGTGTAGATATTTCCGTGTTTATACACAAGGCGGAGTAGACACTTCCATCTTTATGGAGATGGCAGTGTAGATATTTTCATATTTATAGAGATGGCGGTATAGATATTTCCATATTTATAGAGATAGCGGTGTAGATATTTCCATCTTTCTACAGATGGCAGTGTAGATATTTCCATGTTTATACAGATGGCGGTGTAGATATTTCCGTATTTATACAGATGTCTGTGTAGATATTTCCATATTTATACAGATGTCTGTGTAGATATTTCCATGTGTATACTGATGGTATTGTAGGTATTTCCATGTTTATACAGATGGTGGTGTAGATATTTCCATGTTTATTCAGATGACTGTGTAGATGTTTCCATGTTTTTACAGATGGCAGTTTAGATATTTCAATGTTTATAGAGATGGCGCTGTAGATATTTCCATGCTTATACAGATCGCGGTGTAGATATTTCCATGTTTATACAGATGGCGGTGTGGATATTTCCATGTTTTTACAGATATCTGTGTAGATATTTCCATGTTTACACAGATTGCGGTGTAGATATTTCCATGTTTATACAGATGACTTTGTAGGTATTTCCATGTTTATAAAGATGGCGGTGTAGTTATTTCCATGTTTATAGAGATAGCTGTGTAGATATTTCCATGTTTATACAGATAGCGGTGTAGATATTTCCATGCTTATACAGATCGTGGTGTAGATATTTCCATGTTTATACAGATGGCGGTGTGGATATTTCCATGTTTTTACAGATATCTGTGTAGATATTTCCATGTTTACACAGATTGCGGTGTAGATATTTCCATCTTTCTACAGATGGCATTGTAGATATTTCCATGTTTATACAGATGGCAGTGTAGATATTTCCATGTTTATATAGATGGTGGTGTAGATATTACCATGTTTATACAGAGAGCGGTGTAGATATTTCCATGTTTATACAGATCGTGGTGAAGATATTTCCATGTTTATACAGATCGAGGTGAAGATATTTCCATGTTAATACAGATCGCGGTGTAGATATTTCCATGTTTATACAGATCGCGGTGTAGATATTTCCATGTTTATACAGAAATCGGTGTGGATATTTCCATGTTTATACAGATAGCGGTGTAGATATTTCCATGTTTATAGAGATAGCGGTGTAGGTATTTCCATAGTTATAGACATAGCGGTGTAGATATTTCCATGTTTATAGAGATAGCGATGTAGATATTTCCAGGTTTATGGAGACAGCGGTGTAGGTATTTCCATGTTTATAGGCATAGCGTTGTAGATATTTCCATGTTTATATAGATGGCGCTGTAGATATTTCCATGTTTATACCGATAGCGGTGTTGGTATTTCCACGTTTGTACAGATAGCGATGTAGATATTTCCATGTTTATACAGCTCGCGGTGCAGATATTTATATATTTATACAGTTGGCATTGTAGATATTTCCTTATTCACACAGATGGCGGTGTAGATGTTTCCATGTTTATACAGATGGCGGAGTAGTTAGTTCCATGTTTATGGAGATGGCTGTGTAGATATTCTCATGTTTATAGAGATGGCGGTGTAGAAATTTCCACGTTTATAGAGTTAGCAGTGTAGATATTTACATGTTTATACAGATGGCTGTGTAGATATTTCCATGTGTATACAGATGGCAGTGTAGATATTCCCATGTTTATACAGATGGCGGTGTAGATATTTCCATATTTATACAGATGTCTGTGTAGATATTTCCATGTGTATACTGATGGTATTGTAGGTATTTCCATGTTTATAGAGATGGCGGTGTAGATATTTCCATGTTTATAGAGATAGCAGTGTAGATATTTACATGTTTATACAGATGGCTGTGTAGATATTTCCATGTGTATACAGATGGCATTGTAGATATTTCCATGTTTATACAGATGACTGTATAGGTATTTCCATGTTTTTACAGATGGCAGAGCAGATATTTCCATGTTTATAGAGATAGCGGGGTAGATATTTCCATGTTTGTACAGATGGCGGTGTTGATATTTCCATCTATACACAGATGGCCGTGTGGATATTTCCGTGTTTATACAGATGGCGGCATAGATAATTCCATGGTCATGCAGATGGCGGCGTAGATATTTCCATGTTTATACAGACAGCGGTGTATATATTTACATGTTTACACATATGGTGGTGTAGATATTTCCGGTATATACACATGGCGGAGTAGATACTTCCATCTTTAAGGAGATGGCAGTGTAGATATTTTCATGTTTATAGAGATGGTAGTGTAGATATTTCCATATTTATAGAGATAGCGGTGTAGATATTTCCATCTTTCTACAGATGGCAGTGTAGATATTTCCATGTTTATACAGATGGCGGTGTAGATATTTCCATATTTATACTGCTGTCTGTGTAGATATTTCCATGTGCATACTGATGGTATTGTAGGTATTTCCATGTTTATACAGATGGTGGTGTAGATATTTCCATGTTTATTCAGATGACTGTGTAGATATTTCCATGTTTTTATAGATGGCAGTGTAGATATTTTCATGTTTATAGAGATGGCGGTGTAGATATTTCCATATTTATAGAGATAGCGGTGTTGATATTTCCATCTTTCTACAGATGGCAGTGTAGATATTTCAATGTTTATAGAGATGGCGCTGTAGATATTTCCATGTTTATACAGATCGCGGTGTAGATATTTCCATGTTTATACAGATGGTGTTGTAGATATTTCCATGTTTTTACAGATATCGGTGTAGATATTTCCATGTTACCCAGATTGCGGTGTAGATATTTCTATCTTTCTATAGATGGCATTGTAGATATTTCCATGTTTATACAGATGGCGGTGTAGATATTTCTATGTTTATATACATGGTGGTGTAGATATTACCATGTTTATGTTGATTTTTCAATGTTTATAGAGATAGCTGTGAGGATATTTCCATGTTTATACAGATAGGGGTGTAGATATTTCCATGTTTATAGAGATGGCGGTGTAGATATTTCCATGTTTATACAGATCACGGTGTAGATATTTCCATGTTTATACAGATCATGGTGTAGATATTTCCATGTTTATAGAGATCATGGTGTAGATATTTCCATGTTTATACAGATACCGGTGTAGATATTTCCATGTTTATACAGACCGCAGTGAATATAATTCCAAGTTTATAGAGATAGCAGTGTAGATATTTCCATGTTTGTACAGATGGCGGTGTTGATGATTCCATCTATACACAGATTGCCGTGTAGGTATTTCCATGTGTATACAGATGGCATTGTAGATATTTCCATGTTTATACAGATGGTGGAGTAGATATTTCCATGTTTACACAGATGACTGTATAGGTATTTCCATGTTTATACAGATGGCGGTGTAGATATTTCCAAGTTTATAGAGATAGCGGTGTAGATATTTCCATATTTATACAGATAACGGTGTAGAAATTTCCATGTTTATACAGATAGCGGTGTAAATATTTCCATTTTTATACAGATAACGGTGTAGATATTTCCATGTTTATAGAGATAGCGGTGTAGTTATTTCCATGTTTATAAAATAGCGGTGTAGATATTTCCATGTTTATACAGACCGCGGTGTAGATATTTCCATGTTTATACAGATAGCGGTGCAGATATTTCCATGTTTGTACAGATGGCGGTGTTGATATTTCCATCTATACACAGATGAACGTGTAGATATTTCCATGTTTATACAGATGGCGGTACAGATATTTCTATGGATATGTAGATGGTGGTGTAGATATTTCCATGTATATACAGATAGCGCTGTACTTATTTCCATGTTTATATAGAGAGAGGTGTAGATATTTCCATGTATGTACAGATTACTTTGTAAGTATTAACATGTTTATACAGATGGCGGTGTAGATATTTCCATGTTTATACAGATATCTTTGTAAGTATTTCCAAGTTTATACAGATGGCGGTGTAGATATTTCGATGTTTATAAAGATAGCAGTGGAGATATTTCCATGTCTATACAGATAGCGGTGTAGTTATTTCCATGTTTATATAGATAGCGGTGTAGATATTTCCATGTATACACACATGGCTGTGTAGATATTTCCATGTTTATACTGATGGCGGTGTAGATATTTCCATGTTTATACAGATAACTTTGTAAGTATTTCCATGTTTATACAGATGGCGGTGTAGATATTTCGATGTTTATAGAGATAGCAGTGGAGACATTTCCATGTTTAAACAGATAGCGGTGTAGATATTTCCATGCTTATACTGATCGCGGTGTAGATATTTCCATGTTTATAGAGATGGCGGTGTAGATATTTCCATGTTCATAGAGATAGCGGTGTTGATTTTTCCATGTTTATAGAGGTAGCTGTGAGGATACTTCCATGTTTATACAGATAGGGGTGTAGATATTTCCATGTTTATAGAGATGGCGGTGTAGATATTTCCATGTTTATACAGATCACGGTGTAGATATTTCCATGTTTATACAGATCATGGTGTAGACATTTCCATGTTTATACAGATCGCGGTGTTGATATTACCATGTTTATAGGGATAGCAGTGCAAATATTTCCACATTTATACAGATAGCGGTGTAGTTATTAGCAGGCTTATACAGATAGCGGTGTAGATATTTCCATGCATAAACAGATGTCTGTGTATATATCTCCATCTTTTAACAGATGGTGATGTAGATATTTCCTTGTTTATACAAATAGCGGTGCAGTTATTTCCATGTTTATACAGATAGCGGTGTAGATATTTCCATGTATATACAGATGGCTGTGTAGATATTTCCATGTTTATACAGATGGCTGTGTAGATATTTCCATGTTTGTACACATGACTTTTTAGGTATTTCCATGTTTGTACAGATGGCGGTGTAGGTATTTCCATGTTTGTAGAGAGAGCTGTGTAGATATTTCCATGTTTATACAGATAGCGGTGTCGATATTTCGATGTTTATACAGATCGCGGTGTAGATATTTCCATGTTTATACAGACAGCAGTGGAGATATTTCCATGTTTATACACATAGCGGTGTACATATTTCCATGTTTATAGAGACAGCGGTGTATGTATTTCCATGTTTATACAGATAGCGGTGCAGATATTTCCATGTTTACACAGATGCTTATGCAGATATTTCCATATTTATACAGAGGGGTGTGTAGATATTTCTATGTTTACACAGATGGCAGTGTAGATATTTAAATGTTCCTACACATGACTGTGTAGTTATTTCCATGTTTATGCAGATGTCTTTGTAGATATTTCCATGTTTATGGAGATAGCGGTGCAGATATTTCCATGTTTATACAGATAGCGGTGTAGATATTTCCATGTTTATACAGACCGCAGTGTATATATTTCCATGTTTATAGAGATAGCAGTGTGGATATTTCCATGTTTGTACAGATGGCGGTGTTGATGTTTCCATCTGTACACAGATTGCCGTGTAGGTATTTCCATGTGTACACAGATGGCATTGTAGATATTTCCATGTTTATACAGATGGTGGAGTAGATATTTCCATGTTTACACAGATGACTGTATAGGTATTTCCATGTTTATACAGATGGCGGTGTAGATATTTCCGAGTTTATAGAGATAGCGGTGTAGATATTTCCATATTTATACAGATAACGATGTAGAAATTTCCATGTTTATACAGATAGTGCTGTAAATATTTCGATTTTTATACAGATAACGGTGTAGATATTTCCATGTTTATAGAGATAGCGGTGTAGGTATTTCCATGTTTATACAGATGGCGGTGTAGATATTTCCATATTTGTACAGATGTCTGTGTAGATAATTCCATGTGTATACAGTTGGTATTGTAGCTATTTCCATGTTTATACAGGTGGTGGTGTAGATATTTCCATGTTTATTCAGATGACTGTGTAGATATTTCCATGTTTTTACAGATGGCAGTGTAGTTATTTCAATGTTTATAGACATGGCGCTGTAGATATTTCCATGTTTATACAGAAATCGGTGGAGATAATTCCGTGTTTATACAGACAGCAGTGGAGATATTTCCATGTTTATACACATAGCGGTGTATATATTTCCATGTTTATAGAGACAGCGGTGTAGGTATTTCCATGTTTATACAGATAGCGGTGCAGATATTTCCATGTTTATACAGATGCCTATGCAGATATTTCCATATTTATACAGAGGGCTGTGTAGATATTTCCATGTTTATACAGATGACATCTTAGATTTTTCCATGTTCCTACACATGACTGTGTAGGTATTTCCATGTTTATTCAGATGGCTTTGTAGATACCTCCTTTTCTACAGAGATAGCTATGTAGATATTTCCATGTTTATGCAGATAGCGGTGTAAATATTTCCATGTTTATACAGATAGTGGTGTAGATATTTCCATGTTTATACAGATACCTCTGTAGAAATTTCCATGTTTATACAGACCACAGTGTAGATATTTCCATGTTTATACAGATATTGGTGTAGATATTTCCATGTCTGTACAGATGGCGGTGTTGACGTTTCCATCTATACACAGATTGCCGTGTAGGTATTTCCATGTGTATACAGATGGCATTGTAGATATTTCCATGTTTATACATATGACTGTACAGGTATTTCCATGTTTTTACAGACGGCATTGTAGATATTTCCGTGTTTATAGAGATAGCAGTGTAGATATTTCCATGTATATACAGATGGCAGTGTAGGTATTTCCATGTTTATAGAGATAGCGGTGTAGATATTTCGATATTTATATAGATGACGGTGTAGATATTTCCATGTTTGTACAGATCACGGTGTAGTTATTTCCATGTTTATAGAGATAGCGGTGAAGATATTTCCATGTTTATACAGATAACTGTTTAGCTATTTCCATGTTTATACAGACTGCGGTGTAGATATTTCCATATTTGTACAGATGGTGGTGTTGAAATTTCCATCTCTACACAGATGACCGTGTAGATATTTCCATGTTTATACAGATGGCGGGGCAGATATTTCCATGGATATGTAGATGGCCGTGTAGATATTTCCATGTTTATACAGATAGCGGTGTAGTTATTTCCATGTTTATATAGATAGCGGGGTAGATATTTCCATGTATATACAAATGGCTGTGTAGATATTTCCATGTTTATACAGATAGCGGTGTAGATATTTCCATGTTTATACAGATAACTTTCAAAGTTTTTCCATGTTTATACAGATGGCGGAGTAGATATTTCGATGTTTATAGAGATAGCAGTGGAGATATTTCCATGTTTATACAGATAGCGGTGTAGCTATTTCCATGCTTATACTGATCGCGGTGTAAATATTCCCATGTTTATAGAGATGGCGGTGTAGATATTTCCATGTTCCTAGCGATTGCCTTGTTGATTTTTCCAAATTTATAGAGATAGCGGTGTGGATATTTCCATGTTTATACAGATAGGGGTGTAGATATTTCCATGTTGATAGAGATGGCGGTGTAGATATTTCCATGATTACACAGATCACGGTGTAGATATTTCCATGTTTATACAGATGGCGGTGTAGATATTTCCATGTGTATACAGATCATGGTGTAGATATTTCCATGTTTATACAGATCGCGGTGTTGATATTACCATGTTTATAGGGATAGCGGTCCAAATATTTCCACATTTATACAGATAGTGGTGTAGTTATTATCATGTTTATACTTATAGCGGTGCAGATATTTCCATGTATAAACAGATGTCTGTGTAGATATTTCCATGTTTAAACAGATGGTGGTGTAGATATTTCCTTGTTTATACAAACAGCGATTTATTTATTTCCATGTTTATACAGATAGCGGTGTAGATATTTCCATGTATATACAGACGGGTGTGTAGATGTTTCCATGTTTATACAGAAGGCTGTGTAGATATTTCCATGTTTATACGGATGACTTTGTAGTTATTTCAATGTTTATACAGATTGCGGTGTAGATATTTGCATGTTTATAGAGATAGCTGTGTAGATATTTCCATCTTTATAGAGATAGCGGTGTAGATATTTACATGTTTATACAGATCGCGGTGTAGATATTTCCATGTTTATACAGATCACGGTTTAGATATTTCCATTTTCCTACTCATGACTGTGTTCGTATATCCATGTTTATACAGATGGCTTTGTAGATATTTCCATGTTTATAGAGATAGCGGTGTAGATATTTCCATGTTTATACAGATAGCGGTGTAAATATTTCCATGTTTATACAGATCGTTGTGTAGATATTTCCATGTTTATACAGATGCCAGTGTAGAAATTTCCATGTTTATACAGACCGCAGTGTAGATATTTCCATGTTTATACAGATAGCGGTGTAGGTATTTCCATGTTTGTACAGATGGCGGTGTTGCTGTTTCCATCTATACACAGATTGCCGTGTAGGTATTTCCACGTGTATACAGTTGGCATTGTAGATATTTCCATGTTTATACAGATGGTGGTGTAGATATTTCCATGTTTATACAGATGACTTTATAGGTATTTCCATGTTTTTACAGAATGCATTGTAGATATTTCCATGTTTATAGAGATAGCAGTGTAGATATTTCCATGTTTATACAGATGGCGGTGTAGATATTTCCATGTTTATACAGATAGCAATGTAAATATTTCCATGTTTATACAGATCACTGTGTAGATATTTCCTTTTTATAGAGATAGCGGTGTAGATATTTCCAGGTTTATACAGATAGCGGTTTAGATATTTCCATGTTTATACAGACCGCGGTGTATATATATCCATGTTTATACAGATAGCGGTGTAGATATTTCCATGTTTGTACAGATGGCGGTGTTGATATTTCCATCTATACACAGATGAGCGTGTAGATATTTCCATGTTCCTACACATGACTGTGTAGGTATTTCCATGTTTATAGAGATGGCTTTGTAGATATTTCCATGTCTATAGAGATAGCGGTGCAGATATTTCCATGTTTATACAGAGAGCGGTGTATATATTTCCATGTTTATACAGATCGTCGTGTAGATATTTCCATGTTTATACAGATACCGGTGTAGATATTTCCATGTTTATAGAGATAGTGGTGTAGATATTTCCATGTTTATACAGATACCGGTGCAGATATTTCCATGTTTATAGAGACAGCGGTGTAAATATTTCCATGTTTGCACAGATTGCTGTGCAGATATTTCCATCTTTACACAAATAGCGGTATAGATATTTCCATGTTTACGCAGATAGCTCTGTAGACATTTCCATGTTTACACAGATAGCGTTGTAGATATTTGCATGTTTATACTGATAGCAGTGTAAATATTTCCATGACTATACAGATAGCTGTGTAGATGTCACCATGTTTATACAGATGATTGTGTAGGTATTTCCATGTTTATACAGATTGCGGTGTAGATATTTCTATGTTTTTACAGATGGCTGTGTAGATATTTCCATGTATATACAGATAACGGTGTGGATATTTCCATGTTTATACAGACAGTGGTGTAGATATTACCATGTTTACACAGATAGCGGCTTAGATATTTCCATCTTTGCACAGATTGCGGTGTAGATATTTCCATCTTTACAAAGATAGCGGTGTAGATATTTCTATGTTTACACCGAATGCGGTGTAGATATTTCCAGGTTTACACAGATAGTGGTGTAGACATTTCCATGTTTATACAGATAACTGTGTAGGTATTTCCATGTTTATACAGATGACAGTGTAGATATTTCTACGTTTATACAGATGGCGGTGCAGATATTTTCATGTTCATACAGATGGCGGTGTAGATATTTCCATTTTTATACAGATCGTGGTTTATATGTTTCCATTTTTATGCAGATAGCAGCGTAGTTATTTCCATGTTTATACAGATAGTGTTGTAGATATTTCCATGTTTATACAGACAGCGGTGTAGATATTTCCATGTTTATACAGATAGCGGTGTAGATGTTTCCATGTTTATACAGATAGCGGTGGACATATTTCCACGTTTATACAGATCGTGCTGTAGATATTTCCATGTTTATGGAGATAGCGGTGTAGATATTTCCATATTTATACAGATAGCGGTGTAGATATTTCCATGCTTATTCAGATGGCGGTGTAGATATTTCCATGTGTGTACAGATGGTGTAGATATTTCCATGTTTATACTGACAGTGGTGTAGATATTTTTATGTTTATACAGATAGTGGTGTAGATATTTCCATGTTTATACATATAGCGGTGTAGATATCTCCATGTTATACAGAAATGGCGGTGTAGATAATTCCATATTTGCACAGATTGCAGTGTAGATATTTCCATCTTTACACAGATAGCGGTGTACCTATTTCCATCTTTACAGAGATAGCTGAGTAGATATTTCCATGATTACACAGATAGTGTTGTAGATATTTCCATGTTTATACAGTTAGCGTTGTAGATATTTCCATGTTTATACAGATAGCGGTGGAGATCTTTCCATGTTTATACAGATGGCCGTGGAGACATTTCCCTGTTTATACAGATGGCGGTGTAGATATTTCCACGTTTATACAGATAGCGGTGTAGATATTTCCATGTTTATACAGATAGTGGTGTAGATATTTGCATGTTTATACAGGTAGAGGTGTAGATGTTTCCATGCTTATACAGATCGCGGTGTAGATATTTCCATGTTTATGCAGACGGCGGTGTAGATATTTCCATGTTTATAGAGATGGCGGTGTAGATATTTCTATGTTTATAGAGATAGCGGTGTAGATAATTTCATGTTTATAGAGATGGTGGTGTAGGTATTTCCATGTTTATAAAGATAGTGGAGTAGATATATCCATGTTTATTCAGATAGCCGTGTAGATATTTCCATGCCTATACAGATGGTGGTGTTTATATTTCCATGTTTATACACATAGTGGTGTAGACATTTCCATGTTTATTCTGCTCGCGGTGCAGGTATTTCCATCTTTATACAGATGGCAGTGTAGGTATTTCCATGTTTATGCAGATAGTGGTGTAGATATTTCCATGTTTATACAGATAGCAGTGTATATCTTTCCATGTTTATAGAGATAGCGGTGTAGGTATTTCCATGTGTATTCAGATAGCGGTGCAGATGTTTCCAGGTTTATACTGCTGGCTGTGTAGATATTTCCATGAGTATAAACATGGCAGTGTAGATATTTCCATGTTTATAGAGATGGTGATGTAGATATTTCCATGTATATACAGATGACTGTGTAGATATTTCCATGTTTATGCAGATAACGGTGCAGATATTTTCATGTTTATAGAGATAGCTGTGTAAATATTTCCATCTTTGCACAGATTGCGATGCAGTTATTTCCATCTTTACACAAATAGCGGTGTAGATATTTCCATGTTTACACAGATATCTGTGTAGATGTCACCATGTTTATACAGATGATTGTGTAGGTATTTCCATGTTTATACAGATTGTGGTGTAGATGTTTCCATGTTTTTACAGATGGCGGTCTAGATTTTTCCATTTATATACAGATAGCGGTGTGGATATTTCCATGTTTATAGAGACAGCAGTGTAGATATTACCATGTTTACACAGATTGCGGTTTAGTTATTTCCATCTTTGCACAGATTGCGATGTAGATATTTCCATCTTTACAAAGATAGCGGTGTAGTTATTTCCTTTTTTACACAGATTGCGGAGTAGATATTTCCATGTTTACAGAGATAGTGGTGTAGATGTTTCCATGTTTATACAGATAACTGTGTAGGTATTTCCATGTTTTTAGAGATGACAGTGTAGATATTTGTATGTTTATACAGATGGCGGTGCAGATATTTTAATGTTTATTCAGATGGCGGTGTAGATATTTCCATGTTTATGAAGATGGCGGTGTAGATATTTCCATGTTTATGGAGATGGCGGTGTAGATATTTCTTTGTTTATAGAGATAGCAGTGTAGATATTTCCATGTGTATAAAGATGGCGGTGTACGTATTTCCATGTTTATAGAAATAGAAGTGTAGATATTTCCATGTTTATACAGATAGCCGTGTAGATATTTCCACGTTCATAGAGATATTGGTGTTGGTATATCCATGTTTATACGGATAACGTTGTAGATATTTCCATGTTTATACAGCTCAAGGTGTAGATATTTCCATCTTTATACAGATGGAAGTGTAGGTATTTACATGTTTAAGCAGATAGCCGTGTAGATATTTCCATGTTTACAGAGATAGATTTGTAGATATTTCCTTGTTTATACAGATGACTGTGTAAATATTTCCATGTTTTCACAGATGGTGGTGTAGATATTTCCGTGTTTATACAGAGAGCAGTGCAGATATTTACATCTTTATACGGATAGCGGTGTAGATATTTCCATTTTTTCACAGATTGCGGTGTAGGTATCTCCATCTTTACATAGATAGCGGTGTAGATATTCCCATGTTTACACAGATAGCTGTCTGGATATTTCCATGTTTACACTGATAGCTTTGTAGATATTTCCATGTTTATACAGATGGCGGTGTTGATATTTCCATTTTTATAGAGATCGCGGTTCAGATATTTCCATGTTTACACATAGCGGTGGAGATATTTCCATGTTTATACAGATAGCGGTGGAGATATTTCCATGTTTATACAGATGGCGGTGAAGATATTTCCATATTTATACAGATGGCGGTGTAGATATTTCCATGTTTTCACAGATGGCGGTGTAGATATTTCCAAGTTTATACAGATGACTGTGTAGTTATTTCCATGTTTATACAGAAGGCAGTTTAGATATTTCCATATTTATAGACTTAGCCGTGTAGATATTTCCATGTTTATACACATAGCGGTGTAGACATTTCCATGTTTATAGAGATAGCGGTGTAGATATTTCCAAATTTATACAGATCGCGGTGTAGGTCTTTGCATGTTTATACAGAAAATGGAGTAGTTATTTCCATGTTTATACAGATAGCTGTGTAGATATTTCCATTTTTATACAGATCCTGGTGTAGATGTTTCCATGTTTATACAGACGGGAGTGTAGATATTTCCATGTTTACACAGATAGCTGTGTAGATATTTCCATGTTTATAAAGATCGCGGTGTAGACATTTCCATCTATCCACAGATGGCAGAGTAAATATTTCTAAGTTTATACAGATGGCGGCATAGATATTTCCATGTTTATACAGATGGCTGTGTAGATATTTCTATGTTTATAGAGATACAGGTGTAGATATTCCACGTTTATAGAGATGGCGGTGTAGGTATTTCAATGATTATAGACATAATGGTGTAAATATTTCCATGTCTGTACAGATAGCGGTGTAGAGATTTCCATGTTTATACAGCTCGCGGTGTAGATATTTACATCTTTATGCAGATCGCAGTGTAGATATTTCCATGTTTATTGAGATAGCGGTAAAGATATTTCCATTTTTACACAGATGGTGGAGTAGATAGTTCCATGTTTATGGAGATGGCGGTGTAGATATTTCCGTGTTTATACAGATAGAGGTGTAGATATTTTCATGTTTATAAAGATGGTGGTGTAGATATTTCCCAGCTTATATAGATGGCGGTGTAGATATTTCCATGTTTATAGAGATAGCTGTGTAATTATTTCCATGTGTATAGAGAAAGCGTTGTAGGTATTTCCATCTTTGTACAGATGGCTGTGTAGATATTTCCACGTTTATACAGATGGCAGTCTAGATATTTCCAGGTTTATAGAGATGCTGGTGCAGATATTTCCATGTTTATACAGATGACTGTGTATATATTTCCATGTTTATACAGATGGCGGTGTAGATATTTCCATGTTTATAGAGATAGCGGTGTACATATTTCCATATTTACACTGATAGCGGTTTAAATATTTCCATGTTTATTCAGATGGCAGTGTAGATATTTCCATGTTTATACAGATAGCGGTGTGGCCATTTCTACGTTTATACAGATAGCGGTGTAAATATTTCCATGTTTATATAGATGTCTTTGTAGATAATTCCATGTTTATAAAGATGGCAGTGTAGATATTTCCATGTTTATACAGATAGTTGTGTAGATATTTCCATGTTCATACAGATAACTGTGTAGGTATTTCCATGTTTATACAGATGGCGGCGTAGATATTTCCATGTTTATACAGATGGCCATGTAGATAATTCCATGTTTTTACAGATAGCGGTGAAGACATTTTCATGTTTATAGAGAGAGCGGTGTAGATATTTCCATGTTCGTAAATATGGCGGTGTAGTTATTTCCATGTTTATAGATATAGCGGTATTGATATTTCCATATTTATACAGATAGCGGTGTAGATATTTCCACGTTTATAGAGATAGTGGTGTTGGTATGTCCATGTATATACAGATAGCGTTGTAGATATTTCCATGTTTATACAGCTCGCGGTGTAGGTATTTCCATGTTTATAGAGATGTCAGTGTAGGTATTTCCATGTATATAGAGATAGCGATGCAGATGTTTCCATGTTTATACTGATGGCGCTGTAGACATTTCCATGTGTATACAGACGGCAGTGTAGATATTTCCATGTTTATAGAGATGGTGGATTACATATTTCCATGTATATACAGATGACTGTGTAGATATTTCCATGTTTACAGATGGCAGTGTAGATATTTCCATGTTTATAGAGGTGGTGGTGTAGATATTTCCATGTATATACAGTTGACTGTGTAGATATTTCCATTTTTATACAGATAGCAGTGTAGATATTTCCGTATATAAACAGAGAGCGGTGGTGATATTTCCATGTTTATACAGAGAGCGATGTAGATATTTCCATGTTTATACAGATTGCTTTGTAGGTATTTCCATGTTTATAGAGGTAGCGGTGTAGATATTTCCATGTTTATACAGATGGCTGTGTAGTTATTTCCATGTGTATACATGGCAGTGTAGATATTTCCACCTTTATGCAGATGGAGGTGTAGATATTTCCATGTTTATAGAGATAGCGGTGGAGATATTTCCATGTTCATATAGATGGACTTGTAGATATTTCCATGTGTATACACATGGCAGTGTAGATATTTCAATGTTTATAGAGATGGTGGTGTAGATATTTCCATGTTTATACACATGACTTTGTAGATATTTCTATGTTTCCACAGATGGCAATGTAGATATTTCCATGTTTATAGAGATAACGGTGAAGAATTTCCATGTTTATACAGATAGCAGTGTAGATATTTCCATCTTTATGGAGATAGCGGTGTAGATATTTCTATATTTACACAGATAGCGGTTTAGATATTTCCATGTTCATAAAGATCCCGGTGTAGATATTTCCATGTTTATATAGATGGCGGTGTAGATATTTCCATGTTTATACAGATAGCGGCATAGTCATTTCCATGTTTATACAGATAGCAGTGTAGATATTTCCATGTTTACAGAGATAGCGTTGTAGATATTTCCATCTTTGCACAGATTGCGGTGTTGATATTTCCATCTTTACACAGATAGCGGTGTAGATATTTCCAAGTTTACACAGATAGCTGTGTAGTTATTTCCATGTTTACACAGATAGTGTTGTAAATATTTCCATGTTTATAGAGATAGCGGTGTAGATATTTCCATATTTATTCAGATAGCGGTGTAGATATTTCCATGTTTATACTGTTAGTGGTGTAGATACTTCCGTGTTTACAGAGTTAGCGGTGTAGATATTTCCATCTTTGAACAGATTGCGATGTATATCTTTACATCTTTACACAGATTGCTGTGTAGATATTTCCAAGTTTACACAGATAGCTGTGTAGATATTTCCGTGTTTACACAGAGAGCGTTGTAGATATTTCCACGTTTATACACATAGAAGTGTAGATATTTCTAGGTTTATAGAGATAGCGGTGTAGATATTTCCATAGTTATGGAGTTGGCGGTGTAGATATTTCCATGTTTTTACTGATAGCGGTGTAGATATTTTCATGTTTGTACAGATAGCGATGTTGACATTTCCATGTTTATACAGATAGCGGTGAAGATATTTCCATCTTTATACAGATAGCAGAGTAGACATTTCCATGTTTACACAGATAGCGATGTAGATATTTCCATGTTTACACAGATAGTGTTGCAGATATTTCCATGTTTATACAGATAGCTGTGTAGATATTTCCATGTTTATACAGATGGCGGTGTAAATATTTCCATGTTTATGCAGATGGCGGTGTAGATATTTCCTAGTTTGTAGAGATGGAGTTGTAGATATTTGCATGTTTATAGAGATAGCGGTGTAGGTATTTCCATGTTTATAGTGATATCGGTGTAGTTATTTCCAGGTTTATACAGATAGCGGTGTAGATATTTCCATATTTAAATGGATAGCGGTGTTGGTATTTCCATGATTATTGGGAGAGCGGTGTAGATAATTCCATGTTTATACAGATAACGGTGTAAGTAATTCCATGTTTATATAGATAGCGATGGAGATATTTAAATGTTTATACAGATGTCTGTGAAGATATTTCCATGTTTATACAGATGGCAGTGTAGATATTTCCATGTTTATACAGATGGTGATATAGATATTTCCATGTTTATACAGATGACTGTGTAGGTATTTCCATGTTTATACAGATGTCGGTGTAGATAATTTCATGTTTACAGGGATGCCGGTGTAGATATTTACATGTTTATACAGATCGCAGTGTAGATATTTCCATGTTTATACAGATAGTGGTGTAGATAATTCCATGTTTACAGAGATAGCAGTGTAGATATTTCCATCTTTGAACAGATTGCGGTGTATATCTTTCCATCTTTACACAGATTGCGGTGTAGATATTTCCAAGTTTACACAGATAGCTGTGTAGATATTTCCATGTTTACACAGATAGCGTTGTAGATATTTCCACGTTTATACATATAGCACTGTAGAGATTTCCAGGTTTATAGAGATAGCGGTGTAGATTTTTCCATACTTATGGAGATGCCGGTGTAGATATTTCCATGTTTACACTAATAGTTTTGTATATATTTCCATGTTTATAGAGATAGCGGAGTAGTTATTTCCATGTTTATACAGACAGCGGTATAGATAATTCCATGTTCATACAGATAGCGGTGTTCACATTTCCATGTTTATACAGACAGTGGTGGAGATATTTCCTTGTTTATTCACATCGTGGTGTAGATATTTCCATGTTTATACAGATCGTGGTGTAGATATTTCCATCTTTCCACAGGTGGCAGTGTAGATATTTCAATGTTTATACAAATAGCACTTTACATATTTCCATGTTTATACAGATAGCGGTGTAGATATTTCCATGTTCATGAGAATGGCGTTGTAGACATTTCCTTGTTTATAGAGATGGCGGTGTAGATATTTCTATGTTTACAGATAAAGTCTTGTAGATATTGCCATGTGTATAGAGATCGCGGTGTAGGTATTTCCATGTTTACAGAGATAGTGGTGAAGGTATTTCCATGTTCATACAGATAGCGGTGTAGATATTTCCATGTTTATACAGATAGCGGTGTTGGTATTTCCATGTTTATACAGATAGCGGTGTAGATATTACCATGTTTATACAGATAGCGGTGTAGATATTTCCATGTTTACAGAGATAGCGTTGTAGATATTTCCATCTTTGCAAAGATTGCGGTGTAGGCATATCCATGTTTACACAGATAGCGGTGTAGATATTTCCAAGTTTACACAGATAGCTTTGTACATATTTCCATGTTTACACAGATAGCATTGTAGATATTTCCATGTTTATACAGATAGCGGTGTAGATATTTCCATGTTTATACAGATAGCGGTGTTGGTATTTCCATGTTCATACAGATAGCGGTGTAGATATTTCCATGTATATATAGTTCCCGGTGTAGATATTTCCATCTTTATACAGATGGCAGTGAAGATATTTCCATGTTTATACATATAGTGGAGTAGATATTTCCATGTTTATACAGATGGCGTTGTAGATAGTTCCATGTTTATAGAGATGGCTGTGTAGATATTTCCATGTGTATACAGATGGCAGTGTAGATATTTCCATGTTTATAGAGATAACAGTGTAGATATTTCCACGTTTGTACAGATAGCGGTGTAGATATTTCCACGTTTATGCAGATAGCGGTGTAGATATTTCCACGTTTTACAGATAGCGCTGTAGATATTTACATGTTTATGCAGATAGCGGTGTAGATATTAACATGTTTATACAGACATAGCGGTGTAGATATTTCAATGTTTATACAGATAGCCGTGCAGATATTTCCATGTTTCTACATATGGCGGTGTTGATATTTCCATCTATACAGAGATGGCCGCGTAGATATTTCCATGTTTATACATATGACGGTGTGGATATTTCCATGGATATGCAGATGGCGGTGTAGATATTTCCATGTTTATACACATAGCGGTGTAGTTATTTCCAGGTTTACACAGATCGCGGTGTAGATATTTCCATCTTTCTACAGATGACTGTGTAGATATTTCCATGTTAATACTGATGCCGTAGTAGATATTTCCATGTTTATAGAGATAGCGGTATAGATATTTCCATGTTTATAGAGATAGCGGTGTAAATATTTCCCTATTTATACAGACAGTAGTGTAGTTATTTCCATCTTTATACAGAGAGCGCTATACATATTTCCATATTTATACATATCATGGTGTAGATATTTCCATGTTTATAAAGATAACGTTGTAGATATTTCCATGTTTATCTAGATAGCGGTGCAGATATTTCCATGTTTATACAGACCGCGGTGTAGATATTTTCATCTTTCTGCAGTTTTCAATGTAGATATTTCCATGTTTATACAGATGGCGGTGTAGATATTTCCATGTTTATATAGATGGCATTGTAGGTATTTCCTTGTTTATGTAGATCGCAGTGTAGATTTTCCCATGTTTATAGAGATGGTTCTGTATATATTTCCACGTTTATAGAGATAACGGTGTAGATATATCGATGTTTATGCAGATGCCTTTGTAGATATTTCCATGTTTATAGAGATAGCGGTGTAGATATTTCCACATTTATAGAGATGGCAGTGTAGATATTTCCATCTTTATACAGAGAGCGGTGTAGATATTTCCATGTTTACACAGATAGCGATGTAGATATTTCCACGTTTATTCTGATCGTGGTGTAGATATTTCCATGTTTATAGAGATGGCGGTGTAGGTATTCTATATTTATAGAGATAGCGGAGTAGATAATTCCATGTTTATAGAGATGGCGATGTAGTATTTCCATGTTTATGGAGATAGTGGTGTAGGTATTTCCATGTTTATACAGATAGTGGTGTAGATATGTCCATGTTTATACAAATAGCGTTTTTGGTATTTCCATGTTTAAACGGATAGCGTTGCAGATATTTCCATGTTTATACAGCTCGTGGTGTAGTTATCTCCATCTTTATACAGATGGCCGTGTAGATATTTCCGTGTTTATACAGATGGAGGTGAACATATTTCCATGTTTATACTGATGGCGATGTAGTTAATTCCTTGCTTATGTATATGGCCGTGAAGGTATTTCCATGTTTATAGAGACGGTGGTGTATATATTTCCATGTTTTTAGAGATAGCGTTGTAGATATTTCCATGTTTATGCAGATAGGGGTGTAGATATTACCATGTTTACACAGCTCGCAGTGTAGATATTTACATCTTTATACAGATGGCAACATAGATATTTCCATGTTTATGCAGATGGCGGTGTAGATAGTTCCATGTTAATGGAGATGGCAGTGTAGATATTTTCATGTTTATATAGATGGCGCTGTAGATATTTCCATGTTTATAGAGATAGGGGTGTAGATAATTCCATGTTTATAGAGATGGCGGTGTAGATATTTCCATGTTTATGGACATAGTGGTGTAGATATTTCCATGTTTATATAGATAGCGGTGTTATATTTCCATGTTTATAGAGATTGCCATGTAGATATTTCCATGTTTATACAGATAGCGGTGTACACATTTCCATGTGTATAGAGATAGCGGTATAGATGTTTCCATGTTTACACCGATGGCTGTGTAGATATTTCCATGTGTATACAGATGGCAGTGTAGATATTTCCAAGTTTATACTCACGGAGGTGTACATATTTCCATGTTTATACTGATGACTGTGTAGATATTTCCATGTTTATAGAGATGGCGGTGTAGATATTTCCATGTTTATAGAGATAGTGGTGTAGATATTTCCATGTTTACACAGATAGCGGTGCCGATATTTCCATGTTTATAGAGATAGCGGTGTAAATATTTCCATGTTTATACAGATAGCGGTGTTATATTTCCGTGTTTATACAGATGACAGTGTAGATATTTCCATGTTTATACATATAGCGTTGTTATATTTGCATGTTTATGCAGATGACGGTGTAGATATATCCATGTTTATACACATGGCGGTGTAGATATTTAGATGTTTATGCAGATGGCGGTGTAAATATTTCCAAATTTATAGAGATAGCGGTGTAGATATTTCCATATTTATACAGAAATTGGTGTAGATATTTCCATGTTTATATAAATGACTGTGTAGATATTTCCACGTTTATACAGATGGCGGTGTAGATATTTCCTTGTTTATAGAGATAGCGGTGTAGAAATTTCCATGTTTATACAAGTAGCGGTGTAGATATTTCCATGTTTATACAGATCACGGTTTAGATATTTCCATGTTTATACAGATCGCGGTGTAGATATTTCCATGTTTATAGAGATTGTGGTGTAGATATTTCCATGTTTACAGAGATAACGGTGTAAATATTTTCATGTTTATACAGATGGCAGTGTAGATGTTTCCATGTGTATACAGATGGCAGTGTAGATATTTCCATGTTTATACAGATGGCGGTGTAGATATTTCCATGTTTATACACATAACGGTGTGGCTATTTCCATGATTATACAGATAGCGGTGTTATATTTCCATGTTTATGCAGATGACGGTGTAGATATTTCCATGTTTATAAACATGGCGGTGTAGATATTTCCATGTTTATGCAGATTGTGGTGTAGATATTTCCATGTTTATACAATTAGCGGTGTAGATATTTCCACGTATTTAGAGATGGCTGTGTAGATATTTACATGTTTATACAGATGACAGTGTTGATATTTCCATGTTTATACTGATGGTGGTGTAGATATTTCCATGTTTATAGAGAAGCCTTGTAGGTATTTCCAAGTTTATGCAGATGGCGGTGTAGGTATTTCCATGTTTATAGAGATAGACATGTAGATATTTCCATGTTTATACAGAGTGCGGTGTAGACATTTCCATGTTCATAGAAATAGCTGTGTAGATATTTCCATCTTTATACAGATAGCGGTGTAGATATTTCCAAGTTTATAAAAATGACTATGTAGATATTTCCATGTTTATACAGATGGCGGTGTAGATATTTCCATGTTTATAGAGATAGCCATGTAGATATTTCCATGTTTATACAGATAGCGGTGTAGACATTTCCATGTGTATAGAGATAGCGGTATAGATGTTTCCATGTTTACACCGATGGCTGTGTAGATATTTCCATGTGTATACAGATGGCAGTGTAGATATTTCCATGTTTATTGAGATGGTGGTGTAGATATTTCCATGTTTATACAGATAATAGTGTAGATATTTCCATGTTTATACAGATGACGGTGTAGATATTTCCTTGTTTATACACATGGCAGTGTAGATATTTCCATGTTGATAGAGATAGTGGTGTAGATATTTCCACATTTATTTAGATACCGGTGTAGATATTTCCATGTTTATACAGATGGCGATGTAGATATTTCCATGTTTATACAGATGTTGGTGTACATATTTCCATGTTTATACAGATAGTGGTGTAGATATTTCCATGTTTATACAGATGGTGGTGTAGATATTTCCATGTTTACAGAGATAGTAGTGTAGATATTTCCATCTATGCCCAAATTGCGCTGTAGGTATTTCCATCTTTATACTGATATCGGTGTAGATATTTCCATGTTTACGCAGATGGCGATGTAGTTAGTTCCATGTTTATGGAGATGGCAGTGTAGATATTTTAATGTTTATAGAGATGTCGGTGTAGATACTTCCATGTTTATAGAGATTGCCGTGTAGGTATTTCCATGTTTATAGAGATAGCAGTGTAGGTATTTCCATGTGTATAGAGATAGTGGTGTAGTTATTTCCATGTAGACACAGATGGCTGTGTAGATATTTCCATATTCATACAGATGACGGTGTAGATAGTTCCATGTTTATATAGATGGCATTGTAGATGTTTTCCTGTTTATAGATATGGCGGTGTAGATATTTCCATGTTTATAGAGATAGTGGTGTAGATATTTCCATGTTTATAGAGAGAGCGGTGTAGGTATTTCCTTGTAGATACAAATGGCTGTGTAGATATTTCCATGTGTATACAGATGGCAATAAGTGTATTTCCATGTTTATACAGGTGGTGGTGTAGATATTTCCATGTCTATACAGACGACTGTGTAGATATTTTCCTGTTTTTGCAGATGGCGCTGTATATATTTCCATGTTTATAAAGACGGTGGTGTAGATATTTAAATGTTTATACAGATGGCGGTGTAGATATTTCCATGTTTATACAGATAGCGGTGTAAATATTTCCATATTTTCACAGATGGTGGTGTAGGTAGTTCCACGTTTATGAAGATGGCGGTGTAGATATTTTCATGTTTATAGAGATGGCGGTGTAGATATTTCCATGTTTATAGAGATTGCGGTGTAGATGTTTCCATTGTATAGAGATAGCGGTGTAGATACTTCCTTGTTTATACTGATGGCTGTGTAGATATTTCCATGTTTATACAGATGGCGGTGTGGATATTTCCATGTTTACAGAGATAGTAGTGTAGATATTTCCATCTTTGCACAGATTGCGGTGTAGATATTTCCATCTTTATACAGATATCGGTGTAGATATTTCCATGTTTACACAGATAGCTGTGTAGATATTTCCATGTTTACACAGGTAGCGTTGTAGATATTTCCATGTTTATACAGATAGCCTTGTAGATATTTCTATGTTTATAAAGACAGCGGTGTACATATTTACATGTTTATACAGATGGCGGAATAGATATTTCCATATTTATAGTGATGGCGGTGGAGATATTTCCATGTTTATACAGATAGCGGTGGAGATATTTCAAAGTTTATACAGATAGCGGGGTAGATATTTCCAAGTTTATACAGATAGCGGTGTAGATATTTTCATGTTTATACAGATAGCGGTGGAGATATTTCCATGTTTATACAGATGGCTGTGTAGATATTTCCATATGTATACAGATGGCAGTGTAGATATTTCCATGTTTATACAGATGGAGGTGTAGATATTTCCATTTTTATACAGATGACTGTGTAGATATTTCCATGTTTATACAGATGGCGGTGTAGATATTTCCATGTTTATAGAGATAGTGGTGTAGATATTTCTATGTTTATACAGATATCGGTGCAGATATTTCCATGTTTATAGAGATAGCAGTGTAAATATTTCCATATTTATACAGATAGCAGTGTTATATTTGCATGTTTATACAGATGACGGTGTAGATATTTCCTTGTTTATACACATGGCGATGTAGATATTTCCATGTCTATACAGATAGCGGTGTAGGTATTTCCATGTTTATACAGATAGTGGTGTAGATATTTCCATGTATTTAGAGATGGCTCTGTAGGTATTTACATGTTTATACAAATGACATTATTGATATTTCCATGTTTATACTGATGGTGGTGTAGATATTTCCATGTTTATAGAGAAGACTTTGTAGGTATTTCCAAGTTTATGCAGATGGCGGTGTAGATATTTCCATGTTTATAGAGATATCCATGTAGATATTTCCATGTTTATACAGAGAGCAGTGAAGACATTTCCATGTTCATAGAGATAGCCGTGTAGACATTTCCATCTTTATACAGATAGCGGTGTAGATATTTCCATGTTTATAAAAATGACTGTGTAGATACTTCCAAGTTTATACAGATGGCGTTGTAGATATTTCCATAATTATAGAGATAGCCATGTATATATTTCCATGTTTATACAGATAGCGGTGTAGACATTTCCATGTGTAACTGCGATAGCGGTATAGATGTTTCCACGTTTACACCGATGGCTGTGTAGATATTTCCATGTGTATACAGATGGCAGTGTAGATATTTCCATGTTTATAGAGATGGTGGTGTAGATATTTCCATGTTTATACAGATAGTAGTGCAGATATTTCCATGTTTATACAGATGATGGTGTAGATATTCCCTTGTTTATACACAAGGCAGTGTAGATATTTCCATTTTATACAGATATCGGTGTAGATAATTCCATGTTTACACAGATAGCTGTTTAGATATTTCCAAGTTTACACTGATAGCGTTGTAGATATTTCCATGTTTACACAGATAGCCTTGCAGATATTTGTATGTTTACTAAGATAGCGGTGTAGATATTTCCATGTTTATACAGATCGCTGTATAGATATTTCCATCTTTATACAGATGGCGGTGGAGATATTTCCATGTTTATAAAAATGACTGTGTAGATACTTCCAAGTTTATACAGATGGCGGTGTAGATATTTCCATAATTATAGAGATAGCCATGTATATACTTCCATGTTTATACAGATAGCGGTGTAGACATTTCCATGTGTAACTGCGATAGCGGTATAGATGTTTCCACGTTTACACCGATGGCTGTGTAGATATTTCCATGTGTATACAGATGGCAGTGTAGATATTTCCATGTTTATAGAGATGGTGGTGTAGATATTTCCATGTTTATACAGATAGTAGTGCAGATATTTCCATGTTTATACAGATGATGGTGTAGATATTCCCTTGTTTATACACAAGGCAGTGTAGATATTTCCATTTTATACAGATATCGGTGTAGATATTTCCATGTTTACACAGATAGCTGTTTAGATATTTCCAAGTTTACACTGATAGCGTTGTAGATATTTCCATGTTTACACAGATAGCCTTGCAGATATTTGTATGTTTACTAAGATAGCAGTGTAGATATTTCCATGTTTATACAGATCGCTGTATAGATATTTCCATGTTTATACAGATGGCGGTGGAGATATTTCCATGTTTATACAGATAGTGGTGGAGATATTTCCATGTATAAACAGATGGCGGTGGAGATATTTCCATATTTAGACAGATAGCGGTGTAGATATTTCCAAGTTTATACAGATAGCAGTGTAGATATTTCCATGTTTATACAGTTAGCGTTGTAGATATTTCCATGTTTATACGGATGGCTGTGTAGATATTTCCATGTGTACAGATGGCAGTGTAGATATTTCCATGTTTATACAAATGGAGGTGTAGATATTTCCATGTTTTTACAGATGACTGTGTAGATATTTCCATGTTTATACAGATGGTTGTGTAGATACTTCCAAGTTTATACAGATGGCATTGAACATATTTCCATGTTTATACAGATAGTGGTGTAGATATTTCCATGTTTTACAGATGACTGTGTAGGTATTTCCATGTTTATACAGATGGCGGTGTAGACATTTCCATGTTTACAGACATAGCCATGTGGTTATTTACATGTTTATACAGATAGTGGTGTAGATATTTTGATGTTTATAGAGATAGCGGTGTAGATATTTCCATTTTATACAAATAGCAGTGTACATATCTCCATGTTTATACAGATAACAGTGTAGATATTTCCATGTTTATACAGATATCTGTGTAGATATTTCCATGTTTAGAGAGATAGCGCTGTAGATATTTCCATATTTGCACAGATTGCCGTGTAGATATTTCCATCATTACACAGCTAGCGGCGTACATATTTCCATTTTTACACAGATTGCTGTGCAGATATTTACATGTTTACACAGATAGTGTTGTAGATATTTCCATGTTTATACAGAAAGCGGTGTAGATATTTCCATGCTTATAAACATAGCGGTGTAGATATTTCCATGTTTATAAAAATAACGGTGGAGATATTTCCATCTTTATACACAAAGCGATGTAGATATTTCCATGTTTATACAGATAGCGGTGTAGGTATTTCCATGTTTATACAGATAGTGTTGTAGATATTTCCATGTTTATACAGATATCGGTGTAGATATTTCCATGTTTATACAGATAGCTTTGGAGATATTTCTATGTTTATACAGATAGCGTTGGAGATATTTCCATGTTTATACAGATAGCGTTGTAGATATTTCCATGTTTATACAGTTAGCGGTGTAGATATTTCCATGTTTATACAGATAGCTTTGGAGATATTTCTATGTTTATACAGATAGCGTTGGAGATATTTCCATGTTTATACAGATAACGGTGTAGAAGTTTCCATGTTTATACAGATAGCGGTGTAAATATTTCCATGTTTATACAGATCACGGTTTAGATATTTCCATGTTTATAGAGAAAGCGGTGTATATATTTCCATGTTTAAACAGATAGCGGTGTAGATATTTCCATGTTTATACAGACCGCGGTGTAGATATTTCCATCTTTATACAGATAGCGGTGCAGATATTTCCATGTTTTTACAGATGGCGGTGTTCATATTTCCATGTATACACAGATGACCGTGTAGATATTTCCATGTTTATACAGATGGCGGCGCAGATATTTCCATGGATATGTAGATGGCGGTGTAGATATTTCCATGTTTATACAGATAGCGGTGAAGTTATTTCCATGTTTATATAGATAGCGGTGTAGATATTTCCATGTATGTACACATGGCTGTGTAGATATTTCCATGTTTATACAGATGGCGGTGTAGATATTTCCATGTTTATACAGATAACTTTGTAACTATTTCAATGTTGATACAGATGGCAGTGTAGATATTTCGATGTTTATAGAGATAGCATTGGAGATATTTCCATGTTTATACAGATAGCGGTGTAGATACTTCCATGTTTATACTGATCGTGTTGTAGATATTTCCATGTTTATAGAGATGGCGGTATAGATATTTCCTTGTTCATAGAGATAGCGGTGTTGATTTTTCCATGTTTATAGAGATAGCGGTGTAGATATTTCCATGTTTATACAGATAGGGCTGTAGATATTTCCATGTTTGTAGCGATGGCGGTGTAGATATTTCCATGTTTATACAGATCACGGGGTAGATATTTCCTTGTTTATACAAATAGCGGTGTAGTTATTTCCAAGTTTATACAGATAGCGTTGTAGATATTTCCATGTATATACAGATGGCTGTGTAGATATTTCCAAGATTATACAGATGGCTGTGTAGATATTTCCATGTTTATACAGATGACTTTGTAGGTATTTCCATGTTTATATAGATGGCTGTGTAGGTATTTCCATGTTTATGGAGATAGCTGTGTAGATATTTCCATGTTTATACAGATAGCATTGTAGATATTTCCATGTTTATACAGATCGCGGGGTAGATATTTCCATGTTTATACAGATCACGGTGTAGATATTTCCATGTTTATACAGATAGCGGAGTAGATATTTCCATGTTTATACAGATATCGGTGTAGATATTTCCATGATTACACAAATTGCGGTGTAGTTATTTTCATCTTTCTACAGGTGGCATTGTAGATATTTCCATGTTTATACAGATGGCGGTGTAGATATTTCCATGTTTATATAGATGGTGGTGTAGATATTACCATGTTTATACTGATTGCGGTGTAGATACTTCCATGATTATACAGATCGTGGTGAAGTTATTTCCATGTTTATACAGATAGCGGTGTAGATATTCGCATATTTATACAGATCGCGGTGTAGATATTTCCATGTTTATACAGATCGCGGTGTAGATATTTCCATGTTTATACAGATAGCGGTGTAGATATTTCCATGTTTATAGAGATAGCGCTGTAGGTATTTCCATGTTTATAAACATAGCGGTGTAAATTTTTCCATGTTTATACAGATAGCGGTGTAGATATTTCCATGTTTTTACAGAAATTGGTGTAGCTATTTCCATGTTTTTACAGAAATTGGTGTAGCTATTTCCATGTTTACACAGATTGCAGTGTAGATATTTCCATCTTTCTACATATGGCATTCTAGATATTTCCATGTTTATACAGATGACGGTGTAGATATTTCCACGTTTATATAGATGGTGGTGTAGATATTTCCGTGTTTATACACATGGCGGGGTAGATACTTCCATCTTTATGGAGATGGCATTGTAGATATTTTCATGTTTATAGAGATGGCGGTGTAGATATTTCCATATTTATAGAGATAGTGGTGTAGATATTTTCAAGTTTATACAGATTGCGGTGGAGATATGTCCATGCTTATACAGATAGCAATGGAGATATTTCCACGTTAATACACATAGCGGTGTAGATATTTCCATGTTTATACAGATAGGGCTGTAGATATTTCCATGTTTATTCAGATGGCTGTGCCGATATTTCCATGTTTATACAGAGTTCTCTGTAGATATTTCCAGGTTTATACAGATGTCTGTGTAGATATTTCCATGTTAATACAGATGGCGGTGTAGATATTTCCATGATTATAGAGATAGCGGTGTAGATATTTCCATGTTTATTGAGATAGTGGTGTAAATATTTCCATATTTATACAGATAGTGGTGTAGATATTTACATGTTTTTACAGATAGCGGTGTAGATATTTCCATCTTTATTCAGAGAGTGCTGTACATATTTCCATGTTTATACAGATCGTTGTGTAGATATTTCCATGTTTATACAGATAACGTTGTAGATATTTCCATCTTTATACAAACGGTGGTGTAGTTATTTCCATGTTCCTCCACATGACTGTGTAGTTATTTCCATGTTTACACAGATGGCGGTGTAGATATTTCCATATTTATAGAGATAGCAGTGTAGATATTTCCAGGTTTATACAGATAGCGGTGTAAATATTTCCATGTTTCTACAGATCGTGGTGTAGATATTTCCATGTTTATACAGATACCGGTGTAGATATTTCCATGTTTATACAGACTGTAGTGTAGGTATTTCTATGTTTATACAGATAGCAGTGTAGATATTAACATGTTTGTACAGATGGCGGTGTTAATATTTCAATCTGTACACAGATTGCCGTGTAGATATTTCCATCTTTATACAGATGGCGTTGTAGATATTTCCATGGATATGCAGATGGCGTTGTGGATATTTCCCTGTTTATAGAGATAGCGGTGTAGGTATTTCCATGTTTATAGACATAGCGGTGCAGACATTTCCATGTTTATATTGATGGCGTTGTAGATATTTCCATATTTATACCGATAGCGTTGTTGGTATTTCCAAGTTTATACAGATAGCAATGTAGATATTTCCATGTTTATACAGCTCGCGGTGCAGATATTTATATCTTTATACAGATAGCATTGTAGATATTTCCTTATTCACACAGATGGCGGTGTAGATGTTTCCATATTTATACAGATGGCGGAGTAGTCAGTTCCATGTTTATGGAGATGGCAGTGTAGATATTTTCATGTTCATAGAGATGGCGGTGTAGATATTTCCATGTTTATAGAGATAGCAGTGTAGATATTTACATGTTTATACAGATGGCTGTGTAGATATTTCCAGGTGTATACAGATGGCATTGTAGATATTTCCATGTTTACACAGATGACTGTATAGGTATTTCCATGTTTTTACAGATGGCAGTGCAGATATTTCCATGTTTATAGAGATAGCGGTGTAGATATTTCCATGTTTGTACAGATGGCGGTGTTGATATTTAAATCTATACACAAATGGCCGTGTAGCTATTTCCATGTTTATACTGATGGCCGCGTAGATATTTCCATGGACATGCAGGTGGCGGTGTAGTTATTTCCATGTTTATTCAGATAGCGGTGTAGATATTTCCATGTTTACACAGATGGTGGTGTAGATATTTCCGTGATTATACACATGGTGGAGCAGATACTTCCATCTTTACGGAGATGGCAGTGTAGATATTTTCATGTTTATAGAGATGGCGGTGTAGATATTTCCATATTTATACAGATAGCGGTGTAGGTATTTCCATCTTTCTACAGATGGCAGTGTAGATAATTCCATGTTTATAGAGATGGCGGTGTAGATATTTCCATATTTATACAGAAGACTGTGTAGATATTTCCATGTGTATACAGATGGTATTGTAGGTATTTTCATGTTTATACAGATGGTGGTGTAGATATTTCCATGTTTACACAGATGACTGTATAGTTATTTCCATGTTTATAGTGATGGCGGTGTAGATATTTCCATGTTTATAGAGATAGCGGTGTAGATATTTCCATATTTATACAGATAACTGTGTAGAAATTTCCATGTTTATACAGATAGCGGGGTAAATATTTCCATGTTTATACAGATCACGGTGTAGATATTTCCTTGTTTATACAAATAACGGTGTAGTTACTTCCATGTTTATACAGATAGCGGTGTAGATATTTCCATGTATATACAGATGTCTGTGTAGATATTTCCATGTTTATACAGATGGCTGTGTAGATATTTCCATGTTTATACAGATGACTTTGTAGGTATTTCCATGTTTATACAGATGGCGGTGTAGATATTTCCATGTTTATAGAGATAGCAGTGTAGATATTTCCATGTTTATACAGATCACTGTGTAGATATTTCCATGTTTATACAGATCACGGTGTAGATATTTACATGTTTATACGGATATCGTTGTAGATATTTCCATGTTTATACAGATCGTGGTGAAGATATTTCCATGTTTATACAGATCGCGTTATAGATATTTCCATGTTTATACAGATCGCGATGTAGATATTTCTATGTTTATACAGATAGCGGTGTTGATATTTCCATGTTTATACACATAGCGGTGGAGTTATTTCCATGTTTATAGAGATAGCGGTGTAGGTATTTCCATGTTTGTAGACATAGTGGTGTAGATATTTCCATGTTTATATAGATGGTGTTGTAGATATTTCCATGTTTATACAGATGGCGGCGCAGAAATTTCCATGGATATGTAGATGGCGTTGTACATATTTCTATGTTTATAGCGATAGCGGTGTTATTTCCATGTTTATACAGATAGCGGTGTAGATATTTCCATGTATATACAGATGGCTGTGTAGATATTTCCATGTTTATACAGATGGCTTTGTAGATATTTCCATGTTTATGCAGATGACTTTGTAGGTATTTCCATGTTTATACAGATGGCGGTGTAGATATTTCCATGTTTATAGAGATAGCTGTGTAGATATTTCCATGTTTACAGATAGCGGTGTAGATATTTCCATGTTTATAAAGATGGCGGTGTAGATATTTCCATGTTTATACAGATCGTTGTGTAGATATTTCCATGTTTATACAGACCGCGGTGTAGATATTTCCATTTTTATACAGATGGCGGTGTTGATATTTCCATCTATACACAGATGACCGTGTAGATATTTTCATGTTTATACAGATGGTGGCGCAGATATTTCCATGGATATGTAGATGGCGGTTTAGATATTTCCATGTTTATACAGATAGCGGTGTAGTTATTTCCATGCTTATATAGATAGCGGTGTAGGTGTTTCCATGTATATACACATGGCTGTGTAGTTATTTCCATGTTTATACAGATGGCGGTGTAGGTATTTCCATGTTTATACCGATATGTTTGTAAGTATTTCCATGTTTATACAGATGGCAGTGTAGATATTTCAATGTTTATAGACATAGCAGTGGAGATATTTCCATGTTTATAGAGACAGCGCTGTAGATATTTCCAGGTTTATACTGATTGCACTGTAGATATTTCCATGTTTATAGAGATGGCGGTGTAGATATTTCCATGTTCATAGAGATAGCGGTGTTGATTTTTCCATGTTTATAGAGATAGCGGTGTGGATATTTCCATGTTTATACAGATAGCGGTGTAGATATTTCCATGTTTATACAGATTGTGGTGTAGATATTTCCATGTTTATACAGAAAGCGGTGTAGATATTTCCACGTTTATACAGATGGTGGTGTAGAAATTTCCATCTTTCTACAAATGGCAGTGTAGATATTTCCATGTTTATAGACATGGCGGTGTAGATATTTCCATGTTTATATAGATGGCAATGTAGATATGTTCCTGTTTATGTAGATGGCGTTGTAGATATCTCCATGTTTAAAGAGATGGCGGTGTATATATTTCCATGTTGATGGAGATAGTGGTGTAGATATTTCCATGTTTATAGAGATAGCGGTGTAGTTATTTCCATGTTTATAGAGATATCGGTGTAGATATTTCCATATTTCTACAGATGACTGTGTAGATATTTCCATGTTTATACAGATCACGGTGTAGATGTTTCCATGTTTATACAGATCATGGTGTAGACATTTCCATGTTTATACAGATCACGGTGTTGATATTATCATGTTTATAGGGATAGCGGTGTAAATATTTCCACATTTATACAGATAGCGGTGTAGTTATTAGCATGCTTATACAGATAGTGGTGTAGATATTTCCATGTATAAACAGATGTCTGTATATATATTTCCATGTTTAAACAGATGGCAGTGTAGATATTTCCTTGTTTATACAAATAGCGGTGTAGTTATTTCCATGTTTATACAGATCACGGTGTAGATATTTCCTTGTTTATACAAATAGCGGTGTAGTTATTTCCATGTTTATACAGATAGCTGTGTAGATATTTCCATGTATATACAGATGGCTGTGTAGATGTTTCCTTGTTTATACAAATAGCGGTGTAGTTATTGCCATGTTTATACAGATAGCGGTGTAGATATTTCCATGTTTATACAGATCATGGTGAAGATATTTCCATGTTTATACAGATCGCGGTGTAGATAATTCCATGTTTATACAGATGGCGGTGTAGTTATTTCCATATTTATACAGATGACTGTTTAGATATTTCCATGTGTATACAGACGGTATTGTAGTTATTTCCATGTTTATACAGATGGTGGTGTAGATATTTCCATGTTTATTCAGATGACTTTGTAGATATTTCCATGTTTTTACAGATGGCAGTGTCGATATTTCAATGTTTATAGAGATGGCGCTGTAGATATTTCCATGTTTATACAGATGGCGGTGTAGATATTTCCATCTTTATAGAGATAACGGTGTAGACATTTCCATATTTATACAGATAACGGTGTAGAAATTTCCATGTTTATACAGATAGTGGTGTAAATATTTCCATCTTTATACAGATCACGGTTTAGATATTTCCATGTTTATAGAGATAGCGGTGTAGATATTTCCATGTTTATACAGATAGCGGTTTAGATATTTCCATGTTTATACAGACCGCGGTGTAGATATTTCCATGTTTACAGATAGCGGTGCAGATATTTCCATGTTTGTAAAGATGGCGGTGTTGATATTTCCATCTATACACATATGACCGCGTAGATATTTCCATGTTTATACAGATGGCGGCGCAGAAATTTCCATGGATATGTAGATGGCGTTGTAGATATTTCTATGTTTATAGCGATAGCGGTGTTATTTCCATGTTTATACAGATAGCGGTGTAGATATTTCCATGTATATACAGATGGCTGTGTAGATATTTCCATGTTTATACAGATGGCTTTGTAGATATTTCCATGTTTATGCAGATGACTTTGTAGGTATTTCCATGTTTATACAGATGGCGGTGTAGATATTTCCATGTTTATAGAGATAGCTGTGTAGATATTTCCATGTTTACAGATAGCGGTGTAGATATTTCCATGTTTATAAAGATGGCGGTGTAGATATTTCCATGTTTATACAGATCGTTGTGTAGATATTTCCATGTTTTTACAGATAGCGGTGTAAATATTTCCATGTTCATACAGATCACGGTTTAGATATTTCCATGTTTATAGAGATAGCGGTGTAGATATTTCCATGTTTATACAGATAGCGGTTTAGATATTTCCATGTTTATACAGACCGCGGTGTAGATATTTCCATGTTTATACAGATAGCGGTGCAGATATTTCCATGTTTGTATAGATGGCGGTGTTGATATTTGCATCTATACACAGATGACCGCGTAGATATTTCCATGTTTATACAGATGGCGGCGCAGATATTTCCATGGATATGTAGATGGCGTTGTAGATATTTCCATGTTTATACCGATAGCGGTGTTGTTATTTCCACGTTAATACAGATAGCGGTGTAGATATTTCCATGGTTACAGATATCGGTGTACATATTTCCATGTTTATACAGATGGCGGTGTAGATATTTCCATGTTTATACAGATCGTGGTGTAGATATTTCCATGTTTATACAGATAGCGGTGTAAATATTTCCATGTTTATACAGATCACGGTGTAGACATTTCCATGTTTATAGAGATAGCGGTATAGTTATTTCCATGTTTATACACATAGCAGTGTAGATATTTCCATGTTTATACAGATGGCGGTGCAGATATTTCCATGGATATGTAGATGGCGGTGTAGATATTTCCATGTTTATACAGATAGCGGTGTAGTTATTTCCATGTTTATATAGATAGCGGTGTAGATATTTCCATGTATATACACATGGCTGTGTAGATATTTCCATGTTTATACAGATGGCGGTGTAGATATTTCCATGTTTATACAGATATCTTTGTAAGTATTTCCATGTTTATACAGATGGCGGAGTGGATATTTCGATGTTTATAGAGATAGCAGTGGAGATATTTCCATGTTTATACAGATAGCGGTGTAGATATTTCCATGTTTATAGTTATTGTGGTGTAGATATTTCCATGTTTATAGAGATGGCGGTGTAGATATTTCCATGTTCATAGAGATAGCGGTGTTGATTTTTCCATGTTTATAGAGATAGCGGTGTGGATATTTCCGTGTTTATACAGATAGGGGTGTAGATATTTCCATGTTTATAGAGATGGCGTTGAAGATATTTCCATGTTTATACAGATCACGGTGTAGCTATTTCCTTGTTTATACAAATAGCGGTGTAGTTATTACCATGTTTATACAGATGGCGGTGTAGATATTTCCATGTATATACAGATGGCTGTGTAGATATTTCCATGTTTATACAGATGGCGGTGTAGATATTTCCATGTTTATAGAGATAGCTGTGTAGATATTTCCATGTTTATACAGATCACGGTGTAGATATTTCCATGTTTATACAGATCGCGTTGTAGATATTTCCATGTTTATACAGATAGCGGTGTAGATATTTCCATGTTTTTACAGATATCGGTGTAGATATTTCCATGTTTACACAGATTGCGGTGTAGATATTTCCATCTTTCTACAGATGGCATTGTAGGTATTTCCATGTTTATACAGATGGCGGTGTAGATATTTCCATGTTTAAATTGATGTTGGTGTAGATATTACCATGTTTATAAAGATAGCGGTGTAGATATTTCCATGTTTATACAGATCATGGTGAAGATATTTTCATGTTTATACAGATCACGGTGTAGATAATTCCATGTTTATACAGATGGCGGTGTAGTTATTTCCATATTTATACAGATGACTGTTTAGATATTTCCATGTGTGTACAGATGGTATTGTAGTTATTTCCATGTTTATACAGATGGTGGTGTAGATATTTCCATGTTTATTCAGATGACTTTGTAGATATTTCCATGTTTTTACAGATGGCAGTGTCGATATTTCAATGTTTATAGAGATGGCGCTGTAGATATTTCCATGTTTATACAGATGGCGGTGTAGATATTTCCATGTTTATAGAGATAGCGGTGTAGACATTTCCATATTTATACAGATAACGGTGTAGAAATTTCCATGTTTATACAGATAGCGGTGTAAATATTTCCATCTTTATACAGATCACGGTTTAGATATTTCCATGTTTATAGAGATAGCGGTGTAGATATTTCCATGTTTATACAGATAGCTGTTTAGATATTTCCATGTTTATACAGACCGCGGTGTAGATATTTCCATGTTTACAGATAGCAGTGCAGATATTTCCATGTTTGTAAAGATGGCGGTGTTGATATTTCCATCTATACACAGATGACCGTGTAGATATTTCCATGTTTATACAGATGGTGGTGCAGAAATTTCCATGGATATGTAGGTGGCCTTGTAGATATTTCTATGTTTATAGCGATAGCGGTTTTGTTATTTCCACGTTTATACAGATAGCGGTGTAGATATTTCCATGTATATACAGATGGCTGTGTAGATATTTCCATGTTTATACATATGGCTTTGTAGATATTTCCATGTTTATGCAGATCACTTTGTAGGTATTTCCATGTTTATACAGATGGCGGTGTAGATATTTCCATGTTTATAGAGATAGCTGTGTAGATATTTCCACGTTTACAGATAGCGGTGTAGATATTTCCATGTTTATACAGATGGCGGTGTAGATATTTCCATGTTTATACAGATCGTGGTGTAGATATTTCCATGTTTTTACAGATAGCGGTGTAAATATTTCCATGTTTATACAGATCACGGTGTAGATATTTCCATGTTTATAGAGATAGCGGTATAGATATTTCCATGTTTATACAGATAGCGGTGTAGATATTTCCATGTTTATACAGACCGCGGTGTAGATATTTCCATGTTTATACAGATAGCGGTGAAGATATTTCCATGTTTGTACAGATGGAGGTGTTGATATTTCCATCTATACACAGATGACCGTGTAGATATTTCCATGTTTATACAGATGGCGGTGCAGATGTTTCCATGGATATGTAGATGGCGTTGTAGATATTTCCATCTTTATACAGATAGCGGTGTAGTTATTTCCATGTTTATAAAGATAGCGGTGTAGATACTTCCATGTATATACACATGGCTGTGTAGATATTTCCATGTTTGTACAGATGGCGGTGTAGATATTTCCATGTTTATACAGATAACTTTGTAAGTATTTCCATGTTTATACAGATGGCGGTGTAGATATTTCGATGTTTATAGAGATAGCAGTGGAGATATTTCCATGTTTATACAGACAGCGGTTTAGATATTTCCATATTTATACTGATCGTGGTGTAGATATTTCCATGTTTATAGAGATGGCGGTGTAGATGTTTCCATGTTCATAGAGACAGCGGTGTTGATTTTTCCATGATTATAGAGATAGCGGTGTCGATATTTCCATGTTTATAAAGATAGGGGTGTAGATATTTCCATGTTTATAGAGATGGCGGTGAAGATATTTCCATGTTTATACAGATCACGGTGAAGCTATTTCCTTGTTTATACAAATAGCGGTGTAGTTATTACCATGTTTATGCAGATGGCGGTGTAGGTATTTCCATGTATATACAGATGTCTGTGTAGATACTTCCATGTTTATACAGATGGCGGTGTAGATATTTCCATGTTTATAGAGATAGCTGTGTAGATATTTCCATGTTTATACAGATCGTGGTGTAGATATTTCCATGTTTATACAGATCGCGGTGTAGATATTTCCATGTTTATACAGATAGCGGTGTAGATATTTCCATGTTTTTACAGATATCGGTGTAGATATTTCCATGTTTACACAGATTGCGGTGTAGATATTTCCATCTTTCTACAGATGGCATTGTAGATATTTCCATGTTTATACAGATGGCGGTGTAGATATTTCCATGTTTAAATTGATGGTGGTGAAGATATTACCATGTTTATACAGATAGCGGTGTAGATATTTCCATGTTTATACAGATCGTGGTGAAGATATTTCCATGTTTATACAGATCGCAGTGTAGATATTTCCATGTTTATACAGATAGCGGTGTAGATATTTCCATGTTTTCACAGATGGTGGTGTAGATATTTCCGTGTTTATACACATGGCGGAGTAGATACTTCCATCTTTATGGAGATGGCAGTGTAGATATTTTCATGTTTATAGAGATGTCGGTGTAGATATTTCCATATTTATAGAGATAGCGGTGTAGATATTTCCATCTTTCTACAGATGGCAGTGTAGATAATTCCATGTTTATACAGATGGCGGTGTAGTTATTTCCATATTTATACAGACGACTGTGTAGATATTTCCATGTGTATACAGATGGTATTGTCGTTATTTCCATGTTTATACAGATGGTGGTGTAGATATTTCCATGTTTACTCAGATGACTTTGTAGATATTTCCATGTTTTTACAGATGGCAGTGTCGATATTTCAATGTTTATAGAGATGGCACTGTAGATATTTCCATGTTTATACAGATGGCGGTGTAGATATTTCCATGTTTATAGAGATAGCTGTGTAGATATTTCCAAGTTTATACAGATCGCGGTGTAGATATTTCCATGTTTATACAGATCGCGGTGTAGATATTTCCATGTTTATACAGATAGCGGTGTAGATATTTCCATGTTTTTACAGATATCGTTGTAGATATTTCCATGTTTACACAGATAGCGGTGTAGATATTTCCATCTTTTTACAGATGGCATTGTAGATATTTCCATGTTTATACAGATGGCGGTGTAGATATTTCCATGTTTATAGAGATAGCGGTGTAGACATTACCATATTTATACAGATAACGGTGTAGAAATTTCCATGTTTATACAGATAGCGGTGTAAATATTTCCATGTTCATACAGATCACGGTTTAGATATTTCCATGTTTATAGAGATAGCGGTGTAGATATTTCCATGTTTATACAGATAGCGGTTTAGATATTTCCATGTTTATACAGACCGCGGTGTAGATATTTCCATGTTTATACAGATAGCGGTGCACATATTTCCATGTTTGTAAAGATGGCGGTGTTGATATTTGCATCTATACACAGATGACCGCGTAGATATTTCCATGTTTATACAGATGGCGGCGCAGATATTTCCATGGATATGTAGATGGCGTTGTAGATATTTCCATGTTTATACCGATAGCGGTGTTGTTATTTCCATATTAATACAAATAGCGGTGTAGATATTTCCATGGTTACAGATAGCGGTGTAGATATTTCCATGTTTATACAGATGGCGGTGTAGATATTTCCATGTTTATACAGATCGTGGTGTAGATATTTCCATGTTTATACAGATAGCGGTGTAAATCTTTCCATGTTTATACAGATCACGGTGTAGACATTTCCATGTTTATAGAGATAGCGGTATAGATATTTCCATGTTTATACAGATAGCAGTGTAGATATTTCCATGTTTATACAGATGGCGGTGCAGATATTTCCATGGATATGTAGATGGCGGTGTAGATATTTCCATGTTTATACAGATAGCAGTGTAGTTATTTCCATGTTTATATAGATAGCGGTGTAGATATTTCCATGTATATACACATGGCTGTGTAGATATTTCCATGTTTATACAGATGGCGGTGTAGATATTTCCATGTTTATACAGATATCTTTGTAAGTATTTCCATGTTTATACAGATGGCGGAGTGGATATTTCGATGTTTACAGAGATAGCAGTGGAGTTATTTCCATGTTTATAAAGACAGCGGTGTAGATATTTCCATGTTTATAGTGATCGTGGTGTAGATATTTCCATGTTTATAGAGATGGCGGTGTAGATATTTCCATGTTCATAGAGATAGCGGTGTTGAGTTTTCCATGTTTATAGAGATAGCGGTGTGGATATTTCCGTGTTTATACAGATAGGGGTGTAGATATTTCCATGTTTATAGAGAAGGCGGTGAAGATATTTCCATGTTTATACAGATCACGGTGTAGCTATTTCATTGTTTATACAAATAGCGGTGTAGTTATTACCATGTTTATACAGATGGCGGTGTAGATATTTCCATGTATATACAGATGGCTGTGTAGATATTTCCATGTTTATACAGATGGCGGTGTAGATATTTCCATGTTTATAGAGATAGCTGTGTAGATATTTCCAGGTTTATACAGATCACAGTGTAGATATTTCCATGTTTATACAGATCGCGTTGTAGATATTTCCATGTCTATACAGATAGCGGTGTAGATATTTCCATGTTTTTACAGATATCGGTGTAGATATTTCCATGTTTACACAGATTGCGGTGTAGATATTTCCATGTTTGTACAGATGGCATTGTAGGTATTTCCATGTTTATACAGATGGCGGTGTAGTTATTTCCATATTTATACAGATGACTGTTTAGATATTTCCATGTGTATACAGATGGTATTGTAGTTATTTCCATGTTTATACAGATGGTGGTGTAGATATTTCCATGTTTATTCAGATGACTTTGCAGATATTTCCATGTTTTTACAGATGGCAGTGTAGATATTTCACTGTTTATAGAGATGGCGCTGTAGATATTTCCATGTTTATACATATGGCGGTGTAGATATTTCCATGTTTATACAGATAGCGGTGTAGACATTACCATATTTATACAGATAACGGTGTAGAAATTTCCATGTTTATACAGATAGCGGTGTAGATATTTCCATATTTATACAGATAACGGTGTAGATATTTCCATGTTTATACAGATAGCAGTGTAAATATTTCCATGTTTATACAGATCACGGTGTAGATATTTCCAGGTTTATAGAGATAGCAGTGTAGATATTTCCATGTTTATACAGATAGCGGTTTAGCTATTTCCGTGTTTATACAGACCGCGGTGTAGATAATTCCATGTTTATACAGATAGCGGTGCAGATATTTCCATGTTTGTAAAGATGGTGGTGTGGATATTTCCATCTATACACAGATGACCGTATAGATATTTCCATGTTTATACAGAAGGCGGCGCAGATATTTCCATGGATATGTAGAAGGCGGTGTAGATATTTCCATATTTATACAGATAGCGGTGTAGATATTTCCATGTATATACAGATGGCTGTGTAGATATTTCCATGTTTATACAGATGGCTGTTTAGATATTTCCATGTTTATACAGAAGACTTTGTAGGTATTTCCATGTTTATACAGATGGCGGTGTAGGTATTTCCATGTTTATAGAGATAGCTGTGTAGATATTTCCATGTTTATACAGATCGCGGTGTAGATATTTCCATGTTTATACAGACAGCAGTGGAGATATTTCCATGTTTATACACATAGCGGTGTACATATTTCCATGTTCATAGAGACAGCGGTGTAGGTATTTCCATGTTTATACCGATAGCGGTGCAGATATTTCCATGTTTATACAGATGCCTATGCAGATATTTCCATATTTATACAGAGGGCTCTGTAGATATTTCCATGTTTATACAGATGGCAGTGTAGATTTTTCCATGTTCCTACACATGACTGTGTAGGTATTTCCATGTTTATACAGATGGCTTTGTAGATATTTCCATGTTTATAGAGGTAGCGGTGTTGATATTTCCATGTTTATACAGATAGCGGTGTAAATATTTCCATGTTTATACAGATCGCGGTGTAGATATTTCCATGTTTATACAGATACCTGTGTAGAAATTTCCATGTTTATACAGACCGCAGTGTAGATATTTCCATGTTTATACAGATAGCGGTGTAGATATTTCCATGTTTGTACAGATGGCGGTGTTGATGTTTCCATCTATACACAGATTGCCGTGTAGGTATTTCCATGTGTATACAGATGGCATTGTAGATATTTCCGTGTTTATACAGATGGTGGTGTAGATATTTCCATATTTATACAGATGACTGTATAGGTATTTCCATGTTTTTACACATGGCATTGTAGATATTTCCATGTTTATAGAGATAGCAGTGTAGATATTTCCATGTTTATACAGATGGCGGTGTAGATATTTCCATGTTTATAGAGACAGCGGTGTAGATATTTCCATATTTATACACATAACGGTGTAGATATTTCCATGTTTATACAGATAGCAGTGTAAATATTTCCATGTTTATACAGATCACGGTGTAGATATTTCCAGGTTTATACAGATAGCAGTGTAGATATTTCCATGTTTATACAGATGGCGGTTTAGCTGTTTCCATGTTTATACAGACCGCGGTGTAGATATTTCCATGTTTATACAGATAGCGGTGCAGATATTTCCATGTTTGTACAGATGGCGGTGTTGATATTTCCATCTATACACAGATGACCATGTAGATATTTCCATGTTTATACAGAAGGCGGCGCAGATATTTCCATGGATATGTAGAAGGTGGTGTAGATATTTCCATGTTTATACAGATAGCGGTGTAGATATTTCCATGTATATACAGATGGCTGTGTAGATATTTCCATGTTTATACAGATGGCTGTGCAGGTATTTCCATGTTTATACAGATGACTTTGTAGGTATTTCCATGTTTATACAGATGGCGGTGGAGGTATTTCCATGTTTATAGAGATAGCTGTGTAGATATTTCCATGTTTATACAGATAGCGGTTTAGATATTTCCATATTTGTACAGATATCGGTGTAGATATTTCCATGTTTATACAGATAGCAGTGTAAATATTTCCATGTTTATACAGATCACGGTGTAGATATTTCCAGGTTTATAGAGATAGCAGTGTAGATATTTCCATGTTTATACAGATAGTGGTTTAGCTATTTCCGTGTTTATACAGACCGCGGTGTAGATAATTCCATGTTTATACAGATAGCGGTGCAGATATTTCCATGTTTTTAAAGATGGCGGTGTTGAAATTTCCATCTATACACAGATGACCGTATAGATATTTCCATGTTTATACAGAAGGCGGCGCAGATATTTCCATGGATATGTAGAAGGCGGTGTAGATATTTCCATATGTATACAGATAGCGGTGTAGATATTTCCATGTATATACAGATGGCTGTGTAGATATTTCCATGTTTATACAGATGGCTGTTTAGATATTTCGATGTTTATACAGATGACTTTGTAGGTATTTCCATGTTTATACAGATGGCGGTGTAGTTATTTCCGTGTTTATAGAGATAGCTGTGTAGATATTTCCATGTTTATACAGATCGCGGTGTAGATATTTCCATGTTTATACAGACAGCAGTGGAGATATTTCCATGTTTATACACATAGCGGTGTACATATTTCCATGTTTATAGAGACAGCAGTGTAGGTATTTCCATGTTTATACAGATAGCGGTGCAGATATTTCCATGTATATACAGATGCCTATGCAGATATTTCCATATTTATACAGAGGGCTCTGTAGATATTTCCATGTTTATACAGATGGCAGTGTAGATTTTTCCATGTTCCTACACATGACTGTGTAGGTATTTCCATGTTTATACAGATGGCTTTGTAGATATTTCCATGTTTATAGAGGTAGCGGTGTAGATATTTCCATGTTTATACAGATAGCGGTATAAATATTTCCATGTTTATACAGATCGTGGTGTAGATATTTCCATGTTTATACAGATACCTGTGTAGAAATTTCCATGTTTATACAGACCGCAGTGTAGATATTTCCATGTTTATACAGATAGCGGTGTAGATATTTCCATGTTTGTACAGATGGCGGTGTTGATGTTTCCATCTATACACAGATTGCCGTGTAGGTATTTCCATGTGTATACAGATGGCATTGTAGATATTTCCGTGTTTATACAGATGGTGGTGTAGATATTTCCATATTTATACAGATGACTCTAAAGGTATTTCCATGTTTTTAAAGATGGCATTGTAGATATTTCCATGTTTATAGAGATAGCAGTGTAGATATTTCCATGTTTATACACATGGCGGTGTAGACATTTCCATGTTTATAGAGATAGCGGTGTAGATATTTCCATATTTATACACATAACGGTGTAGATATTTCCATGTTTATACAGAGAGCAGTGTAAATATTTCCATGTTTATACAGATCACGGTGTAGATATTTCCAGGTTTATAGAGATAGCAGTGTAGATATTTCCATGTTTATACAGATAGCGGTTTAGCTATTTCCATGTTTATACAGACCGCGGTGTAGATATTTCCATGTTTATACAGATAGCGGTGCAGATATTTCCATGTTTGTACAGATGGCGGTATTGACATTTCCATCTATACACAGATGACCGTGTAGATATTTCCATGTTTATACAGAAGGCGGCGTTGATATTTCCATGGATATGTAGAAGGCGGTGTGGATTTTTCCATGTTTATACAGATAGCGGTGTAGATATTTCCATGTATATACAGATGGCTGTGTAGGTATTTCCATGTTTATACAGATGGCTGTGTAGATATTTCCGTGTTTATACAGATGACTTTGTAGGTATTTCCATGTTTATACAGATGGCGGTGTAGGTATTTCCATGTTTATAGAGATAGCTGTGTAGATATTTCCATGTTTATACAGATAGAGGTGTAGATATTTCCATGTTTATTCTGATCACGGTGTAGATATTTCCATGTTTATACAGACAGCGGTGGAGATATTTCCATGTTTATACACATAGCGGTGTACATATTTTCATGTTTATGGAGACAGCGGTGTAAGTATTTCCATGTTTATACAGATAGCGGTGCAGATATTTCCATGTTTATACAGATGCCTATGCAGATATTTCCATATTTATACAGAGGGCTCTGTAGATATTTCCATGTTTATACCGATGGCAGTGTAGATTTTTCCATGTTCCTACACATGACTGTGTAGGTATTTCCATGTTTATACAGATGGTTTCGTAGGTATTTCCATGTTTATAGAGATAGCGGTGTAGATATTTCCACGTTTGTACAGATAGAGGTGTAAATATTTCCATGTTTATACAGATCGTGGTGTAGATATTTCCATGTTTATACAGATACCGGTGTAGAAATTTCCATGTTTATACAGACCGCAGTGTAGATATTTCCATGTTTATACAGATAGCGGTGTAGATATTTCCATGTTTGTACAGATGGCGGTGTTGATATTTGCATCTATACACAGATGACCGTGTAGATATTTCCATGTTTATACAGAAGGCGGCGCAGATATTTCCATGGATATGTAGAAGGTGGTGTAGATATTTCCATGTTTATACAGATAGCGGTGTAGATATTTCCATGTATATACAGGTGGCTGTGTAGGTATTTCCATGTTTATACAGATGGCTGTGTAGATATTTCCATGTTTATACAGATGACTTTGTAGGTATTTCCATGTTTATACAGATGGCGGTGTAGGTATTTCCATGTTTATAGAGATAGCTGTGTAGATATTTCCATGTTTATACAGATAGCAGTGTAGATATTTCCATGTTTATACAGATCACGGTGTAGATATTTCCATGATTATACAGACAGCAGGGGAGATATTTCCATGTTTATACACATAGCGGTGTACATATTTCCATGTTTATAGAGACAGCGGTGTAGATATTTCCATGTTTATACAGATAGTGGTGCAGATATTTCCATGTTTATAGAGATGCCTATACAGATATTTCCATATTTATACAGAGGGCTCTGTAGATATTTCCATGTTTATACAGATGGCGGTGTAGATATTTCCATGTTTATAGAGATAGCGGTGTAGATATTTCCATATTTATACACATAACGGTGTAGACATTTCCATGTTTATACAGATAGCAGTGTAAATATTTCCATGTTTATACAGATAAAGGTGTAGATATTTCCAGGTTTGTAGAGATAGCAGTGTAGATATTTCCATGTTTATACAGATAGCGGTTTAGCTATTTCCATGTTTATACAGACCGCGGTGTAGATATTTCCATGCTTATACAGATTACGGTGCAGATATTTCCTTGTTTGTACAGATGGCGGTGTTGATATTTCCATCTATACAGAGATGACTGTGTAGGTATTTCCATGTTTATACAGAAGGCGGCACAGATATTTCCATGGATATGTAGAAGGCCGTGTAGATATTTCCATGCTTATACAGATAGCCGTGTAGATATTTCCATGTATATACAGATGGCTGTGTAGATATTTCCATGTTTATACAGATGGCTGTGTAGATATTTCCATGTTTATACAGATGACTTTGTAGGTATTTCTATGTTTACACAGATGGCGGTGTAGGTATTTGCATGTTTATAGAGATAGCTGTGTAGATATTTCCATGTTTATACAGATAGCGGTGTAGATATTTCCATGTTTATACAGATGGCAGTGTAGATTTTTCCATGTTCCTACACATGACTGTGTAGGTATTTCCATGTTTATACAGATGGCTTTGTAGATATTTCCATGTTTATAGAGATAGCGGTGTAGATATTTCCATGTTTATACAGATAGCGGTGGAAATATTTCCATGTTTATACAGATCGTGGTGTAGATATTTCCATGTTTATACAGATACCGGTGTAGAAATTTCCGTGTTTATACAGACCGCAGTGTAGATATTTCCATGTTTATACAGATAGCGGTGTAGATATTTCCATGTTTGTAGAGATGGCGGTGTTGATGTTTCCATCTATACACAGATTGCCGTGTAGGTATTTCCATGTGTATACAGATGGCATTGTAGATATTTCCATGTTTATACAGATGGTGGTGTAGATATTTCCATGTTTATACAGATGACTGTACAGGTATTTCCATGTTTTTACAGATGGTATTGTAGATATTTCCATGTTTATAGAGATAGCAGTGAAGATATTTCCATGTTTATACAGATGGCGGTGAAGATATTTCCATGTTTATAGACATAGCGGTGTAGATATTTCCATATTTATACAGATAACGGTGTAGATATTTCCATGTTTATACAGATAGCAGTGTAAATATTTTCATGTTTATACAGATCACGGTGTAGATATTTCCAGGTTTATAGAGATAGTAGTGTAGATATTTCCATGTTTATACAGATAGCGGTGCAGATATTTCCATGTTTGTACAGATGGCGGTGTTGATATTTCCATCTATACACAGATGACCGTGTAGATATTTCCATGTTTATACAGAAGGCGGCGCAGATATTTCCATGGATATGTAGAAGGCGGTGTAGATATTTCCATGTTTTTACAGATAGAGGTGTAGATATGTCCATGTATATACAGATGGCTTTGTAGCTATTTCCATGTTTATACAGATGGCTGTGTAGATATTTACACGTTTATACAGATGACTTTGTAGGTATTTCCATGTTTATACGGATGGCGGTGTAGGTATTTCCATGTTTATAGAGATAGCTGTGTAGATATTTCCATGTTTATACAGATAGCGGTGTAGATATTTCCATGTTTATACAGATCACGGTGTAGATATTTCCATGTTTATACAGACAGCAGTGGAGATATTTCCATGTATATACACATAGCGGTGTACATATTTCCATGTTTATAGAGTCAGCGGTGTAGGTATTTCAATGTTTATACAGATAGCGGTGCAGATATTTCCATGTTTATACAGATGCCTATGCAGATATTTCCATATTTATACAGAGGGCTCTGTAGATATTTCCATGTTTATTCAGATGGCAGTGTAGATTTTTCCATGTTCCTACACATGACTGTGTAGGTATTTCCATGTTTATACAGATGGCTTTGTAGATATTTCCATGTTTATAGAAAGAGCGGTGTAGCTATTTCAATGTTTATACAGATAGCGGTGCAGATATTTCCATGTTTATACATATGACTGTATAGGTATTTCCATGTTTATACAGATGGCTGTGTAGATATTTCCATGTTTGTAGAGATAGTGGTGTAGATATTTCCATGTTCCTACTCATGAGTGTGTTGGTATTTCCATGTTTATACAGATGGCTTTGTAGATATTTCCATGTTTATAGAGACAGTGGTGTAGGTATTTCCATGTTTATACAGATAGCTGTGTTGGTATTTCCATGTTTATGCAGATAGCGGTGTAGATATTTCTATCTTTATGCAGATCGCGGTATAGATATTTCCATCTCTATAGAGATGGCAGTGTAGATATTTCCATGTTTATGCAGATAGCGGTGTAGGTATTTCCACGTTTATACAGATAGCGGTGTAGATATTTCCATGTTTATACAGATAGCAGTGGAGATATATCCATGTTTACACACATAGCGGTGTAGATATTTCCATGTTTATAGAGATAGTGGTGTAGATATTTCCCTGTTTATACAGAAAGCGGTGTAGATATTCCCATGTTTATACAGATAGCGGTGTACATATTTCCATATTTATACAGAAAGCGGTGTAGATATTTCCATGTTTATACAGATCATGGTGTACATATTTCCATGTTTACACAAATAGCGTTGTAGATATTTCCATGTTTATTCAGATAGCGATGTAGATATTTCCATGTTTATACAGATCGCGGTGTAGACATTTCTCTCTACAGATGGCATTGTAGACATTTGCATGTTTATACAGATGACAGTGTAGAGATTTCCATGATTTTATAGATGGCGGTGTAGATATATCCTTGTTTATGTAAATGGCGGGGAAGATATCTCCATGTTTATAGAGATGGCGGTGTATATATTTCCATATTTATGCAGATAGCGGTGTTGGTATTTCCATGTTTATACAGATAGCAGTGTCGATATTTCCATGTTTATACACATAGTGGTGCAGATATTTCCATGTTTATACAGACAGCGGTGGAGATGTTTCCATGTTTATACAGATAGCGATGTAGATATTTCAATGTTTATAGAGATAGTGGTATAGATATTTCCATATTTATAGAGATAGCGGTGTAGATATTTCCATGTTTATGCAGATAGCGGTGTACATATTTCCATGTTCACACAGATCATGGTGTAGATATTTCCATGTTTATACAGATAGCATTGTAGATATTTCCATGTTTATACAGATAGCAGTGTAGATATTTCCATGTTTATAAAGATCGTGGTGTAGCTGTTTTCATATTTCTACAGACGGCAGTGTCGATATTTCCATGTTTATACAGACGGCGGTTTAGATATTTTCTTGTTTATATAGATGGCGGTGTACATATTTCCTAGTTTATGTAGATGGCGGTGTAAATATTTCCATGTTTACAGAGATGGCGGTGTACATGTTTCCATGTTTATAGAGATAGCGGTGTAGATATTTCAATGTTTATAGAGATAGCGCTGTAGATATTTCAACGTTTATAGAGATAGCGGTGTAGATATTTCCATGTTTATACAGGTCACGATGAAGATATTTCCATGTTTATAAAGATGGTAGTGTAGATATTTCCATGTTTATACAGATAGAGGTGTACATATTTCCATGTTTACACAAATGGCTGTGTAGATAGTTCCATGTTTATGGAGATGGAGGTGTAGATATTTCCATGTTTACAGAGAAGGTGATTTAGATATTTCCATGTTTATACTGATGACTGTGTAGCTATTTCCATGTTTATACAGATGGCGGTGTAGATATTTCCAAGTTTATACAGATGGTGGTGTAGATATTTCCATGTTTATACAGATGACTGTGTAGATATTTCCATTTTTTACAGACGGCACTGTAGATATTTCCATGTTTATACAAATAGCGGTGTAGATATTTCCATGTTATATAGATGGCAGTCTAGATATTTCCTTGTTTATGTAGATGGCGTTGTAGATATTTCCATGTTTGTTGAGATGGCGGTGTATATATTTCCACGTTTATAGAGATAGCTGTGTAGTTGTTTCCATGTTTATACAAATGGCGTTGTAGATATTTCCATGTTAATGGAGATAGCGGTGTAGATATTTCCATATTTATACAGATGGCAGTGTGGATATTTCCATGTTTATACAGATAGTGGTGTAGATATTTCCTTGTTTATACAGATAGCAGTGTAGATATTTACATGTTTATACAGATAGCGGTGTAGATCTTCCCATGTTCATACAGATCGTGCTGTAGAAGTTTCCACGATTATACAGATAGCGCTGTATATATTTCCATGTATATACAGATAACGGTGTAGATATTTCCATGTTTATAGAGATAGCAGTGTAGATATTTCCATGTTTATAGAGATAGCGGTGTAGATATTTCCATGTGTATACAGATAGCGGTGTAGATATTTCCATGTTTACAGAGATAGCGGTGTCGATATTTCCATCTTTGCAAAGATAGCGGTGTAGATATTTTCATGTTAAAAGATATGGGTGTAGATATTTCCATGTTTATACAGATGGCGGTGTAGATATTTCCATATTTATACAGATAAATTTGTAAGTATTTCCATGTTTATACAGATGGTGATGTAGATATTTCGATGTTTATAGAGATAGCGGTGTAGATATTTCCGTGTTTATACAGATCGCGGTGAAGATATTTCCATGTTTATACAGATCGCGGTGTATATATTTCCATGTTTATACAGATAGCGGAGTAGATATTTCCATATTTTTACAGATATCAGTGTAGATATTTCCAAGTTTACACAGATTGCGGTGTTGATATTTCCATCTTTCTACAGATGAAATTGTAGATATTTCCATGTTTATGCAGATGGCGGTGTAGATATTTCCATGTTTATATAGATGGTGGTGTAGATATTACCATGTTTATACAGATAGCGGTGTAGATATTTCCATGTTTATACAGATCGTGGTGAAGATATTTCCATGTTTATACAGATCGCGGTGTAGATATTTAAATGTTTATACAGATCGCGGTGTAGATATTTCCATGTTTATACAGACCGCAGTGTAGTTAATTCCATGTTTATAGGGATAGCAGTGAAGATATTTCCATGATTGTACAGATGGCGGTGTTGATGTTTACATCTATACACAGATTGCCGTGTAGGTATTTCCATGTTTGTACAGATGGCATTGTAGATATTTCCATGATTATACAGATGGTGGTGTAGATATTTCCATGTTTACACAGATGACTGTATAGGTATTTCCATGTTTATTCAGATGGCGGTGTAGATATTTCCATGTTTATAGAGATAGCGGTGTAGATATTTTCATATTTATACAGATAACGGTGTAGAAATTTGCATGTTTTTACAGATAGCGGTGTAAATATTTCCATGTTTATACAGATCACGCTGTAGATATTTCCATGTTTATAGAGATAGCGGTGTAGATGTTTCCATGTTTATACAGATAGCGGTGTAGGTTTTTCCATGTTTATACAGACCGCGGTGTACATATTTCCATGTTTATAAAGATAGCGGTGCAGACATTTCCATGTTTGTACAGATGGCGGTGTTGATATTTCCATCTATACACAGATGACTGTGTAGATATTTCCATGTTTATTCAGATGGCGGTGCAGATATTTCCATGGATATGTAAATGGCGGTGTAGATATTTCCATGTTTATACAGATAGCGGTGTAGTTATTTCCACGTTTTATAGATAGCGGTGTAGATATTTCCATGTATATACACATGGCTGTGTAGATATTTCCATGTTTATACAGATGGAGGTGTAGATATTTCCATGTTTATACAGATAAATTTGTAAGTATTTCCATGTTTATACAGATGGTGGTGTAGATATTTCAATGTTTATAGAGATAGCGGTGTAGATATTTCCATGTTTATACAGATCGCGGTGTAGATATTTCCATGTTTATACAGATCGCGGTGTAGATATTTCCATGTTTATACAGATAGCGGTGTAGATATTTCCATGTTTTTACAGATATCGGTGTAGATATTTCCAAGTTTACACAGATTGCGGTGTAGATATTTCCATCTTTCTACAGATGGCATTGTAGATATTTCCATGTTAATACAGATGGCGGTGTAGAAATTCCCATGCTTATATAGATGCTGGTGTAGATATTACCATGTTCATACAGATAGCGGTGACGATATTTCCATGTTTATACAGATCGTGGTGAAGATATTTCCATGTTTATACAGATTGTGGTGTAGATATTTAAATGTTTATACAGATCGCGGTGTAGATATTTCCATGTTTATACAGACCGCACTGTAGATATTTCCATGTTTATAGAGATAGCAGTGTAGATATTTCCATGTTTGTATAGATGGCGGTGTTGATGTTTCCATCTATACACAGATTGCCTTGGAGGTATTTCCATGTGTATTCAGATGGCATTGTAGATATTTCCATGATTATACAGATGGTGGTGTAGATATTTCCATGTTTACACAGATGACTGTATAGGTATTTCCATGTTTATACAGATGGCGGTGTAGATATTTCCACGTTTATAGAGATAGCGGTGTAGATATTTTCATATTTATACAGATAACGGTGTAGAAATTTCCATGTTTATACAGGTAGCGGTGTAAATATTTCCATGTTTATACAGATCACGCTGTAGATATTTCCATGTTTATAGTGATAGCGGTGTAGATATTTCCATGTTTATAAAGATAGCGGTGTAGATATTTCCATGTTTATACAGACCGCAGTGTACATATTTCCATGTTTATAAAGATAGCGGTGCAGATATTTCCATGTTTGTACAGATGGCGGTGTTGATATTTCCATCTTTACACAGATGACTGTGTAGATATTTCCATGTTTATACAGATGGCGGCGCACATATTTCCATGGATATGTAGATGGCGGTGTAGATATTTCCATGTTTACACAGATAGCGGTGTAGTTATTTCCATGTTTATATAGATAGCGGTGTAGATATTTCCATTTATATACACATGGCTGTGTAGATATTTCCATGTTTATACAGATGGAGGTGTAGATATTTCCATGTTTATACAGATAAATTTGTAAGTATTTCCATGTTTATACAGATGGTGGTGTAGATATTTCGATGTTTATAGAGATAGCGGTGTAGATATTTCCATGTTTATACAGATCGCGGTGTAGATACTTCCATGTTTATACAGATCGGGGTGTAGATATTTCCATGTTTATACAGATAGCGGTGTAGATATTTCCATGTTTTTACAGATATCGGTGTAGATATTTCCACGTTTACACAGATTGCGGTGTAGATATTTCCATCTTTCTACAGATGGCATTGTAGATATTTCCATGTTTATACAGATGGTCGTGTAGATATTTCCATGTTTATACAGATCGCGGTGAAGATATTTCCATGTTTATACAGATCGCGGTGCAGATATTTCCATGTTTGTACAGATGGCGGTGGTGATATTTCCATCTATACACAGATGACCGTGTAGGTATTTCCATGTTTATACAGATGGCGGCGCAGATATTTCCATGGATATGTAGATGGCAGTGTAGATATTTCCATGTTTATACAGATAGCGGTGTAGTTATTTGCATGTTTATATAGATAGCGGTGTAGATATTTCCATGTATATACACATGGCTGTGTCGATATTTCCATGTTTATACAGATGGCAGTGTAGATATTTCCATGTTTACACAGATAAATTTGTAAGTATTTCCATGTTTATACAGATGGTGGTGTTGATATTTCGATGTTTATAGAGATAGCGGTGTAGATATTTCCATGTTTATACAGATGGCGGTGTAGATATTTCCATGTTTATACAGATCGCGGTGTAGATATTTCCATGTTTGTACAGATAGCGGTGTAGATATTTCCATGTTTTTACAGATATCGGTGTAGTTATTTCCAAGTTTACACAGATTGCGGTGTACATATTTCCATCTTTCTACAGATGGCATTGTAGATATTTTCATGTTCATAGAGATGGCGGTGTAGATATTTCCATGTTTATAGAGATATCAGTGTAGATATTTAAATGTTTATACAGATGGGTATGTAGATATTTCCATGTGTATACAGATGGCATTGTAGATATTTCCATGTTTATTCAGATGACTGTATAGGTATTTCCATGTTTATACAGATGGCAGTGCAGTTATTTCCATGTTTATAGAGATAGCGTTGTAGATATTTCCATGTTTGTACAGATGGCGGTGTTGATATTTCCATCTATACACAGATGGCCGTGTTGATATTTCCATGTTTATACAGATGGCGGCGTAGATATTTCCATGGACATGCAGTTGGCGGTGTAGATATTTCCACGTTTATACAGATAGCGGTGTAGATATTTCCATGTTTTCACAGATGGTGGTGTAGATATTTCAGGGTTTATACACATGGCGGAGTAGATACTTCCATCTTTATGGAGATGGCAGTGTAGATATTTTCATGTTTATAGAGATGGCGGTGTAGATATTTCCATATTTATAGAGATAGCGGTGTAGATATTTCCATCTTTCTACAGATGGCAGTGTAGATATTTCCATGTTTATACAGATGGCCTTGTAGATATTTCCATATATATACAGATGTCGGTGTAAATATTTCCATGTGTATACAGATGGTATTGTAGGTATTTCCATGTTTATACAGATGGTGGTGTAGATATTTCCATGTTTATTCAGATGACTGTGTAGATATTTCCATGTTTTTACAGATGGCAGTGTAGATATTTCAATGTTTATAGAGATGGCGCTGTAGATATATCCATGTTTATACAGATAACGGTGGACATATTTCCATGTTTATACAGAGAGCATTGGAGATATTTCCATGTTTATACACATAGCGGTGTATATATTTCCATGTTTATAGAGACAGCGGTGTAGGTATTTCCATGTTTATACAGATAGCGGTGCAGATATTTCCATATTTATTCAGAGGGCTGTGTAGATATTACTATGTTTAGACAGATAGCAGTGTAGATATTTAAATGTTCCTACACATGACTGTGTAGGTATTTCCATGTTTATACAGATGTCTTTTCAGGTATTTCCATGTTTATAGAGATAGCGGTGCAGATATTTCCATGTTTATACAGATAGCGGTGTAGATATTTCCATGTTTACACAGATGACTGTATAGGTATTTCCATGTATATACAGATGGCGGTGTAGATATTTCCATGTTTATAGAGATAGCGGTGTAGATATTTCCATATTTATACAGATAACGGTGTAGAAATTTCCATGTTTTTACAGACAGCGGTGTAAATATTTCCATGTTTATACAGATCACGTTGTAGATATTTCCATGTTTATAGAGATAGCGGTGTAGATATTTCCATGTTCATACAGATAGCGGTGTACATATTTCCATGTTTATACAGACCGCGGTGTAGATATTTCCATGTATATACAGATAGCGGTGCCGACATTTCCATGTTTGTACAGATGGCGGTGTTGATATTTCCATCTATACACAAATGAACGTGTAGATATTTCGATGTTTATATAGATGGCGGCGCAGATATTTCTATGGTTATGTAGATGTTGGTGTAGATGTTTCCATGTATATACAGATAGCGCTGTACTTATTTACATGTTTATATAGAGAGCGGTGTAGATATTTCCATGTATATACACACGGCTGTGTAGATATTTCCATGTTTATAGAGATGGCGGTGTAGATATTTCCATGTTTATACAGATATCTTTGTAAGTATTTCCATGTTTCTACAGATGGCGGTGTAGATATTTCGATGTTTATATAGATAGCAGTGGAGATATTTCCATGTTTTACAGATAGCGGTGTAGATATTTCCATGTTTATACTGATCGCGGTGTATATATTTCCATGTTTATAGAGATGGCGGTGTAGATATATCCATGTTCATAGAGATAGCGGTGTTGATTTTTCCATGTTTATAGAGATAGCTGTGTGGATATTTCCATGTTTATACAGATAGGGGTGTAGATATTTCCATGTTTATACAGATGGCAGTGTAGATATTTCCATGTTTATACAGATGGCGGTGTTGATATTTCCATCTATACACAGATGACCGTGTAGATATTTCCATGTTTATACAGATGGCGGCGCAGATATTTCCATGGATATGTAGACGGCGGTGTAGATATTTCCAGGTTTATAGAGATAGCAGTGTAGATATTTCCATGTTTATACAGATAGCGGTTTAGCTATTTCCATGTTTATACAGACCGCGGTGTAGATATTTCCATCTTTATACAGACAGCGGTGCAGATATTTCCATGTTTGTACAGATGGCGGTGTTGATATTTCCATCTATACACAGATGACCGTGTAGATATTTCCATGTTTATACAGAAGGCGGCGCAGATATTTCCAGGGATATGTAGAAGGCGGTGTAGATATTTCCATGTTTATACAGATAGCGGTGTAGATATTTCCATGTATATACAGATGGCTGTGTAGATATTTCCATGTTTATACAGATGGCTGTGTAGATATTTCCATGTTTATACAGATGACTTTGTAGTTATTTCCATGTTTATACAGATGGCGGTGTAGGTATTTCCATGTTTATGGAGATAGCTGTGTAGATATTTCCACGTTTATACAGATAGCGGTGTAGATATTTCCATATTTATACAGATAACGGTGTAGATATTTCCATGTTTAGGCAGATAGCAGTGTAAATATTTCCATGTTTATACAGATCACGGTGTAGATATTTCCAGGTTTATAGAGATAGCAGTGTAGATATTTCCATGTGTATACAGATAGCGGTTTAGCTATTTCCGTGTTTATACAGACCGCGGTGTAGATAATTCCATGTTTATACAGAAGGCGGTGCAGATATTTCCATGGATATGTAGAAGGCGGTGTAGATATTTCCATATTTATACAGATAGCGGTGTAGATATTTCCATGTATATACAGATGGCTGTGTAGATATTTCCATGTTTATACAGATGGCTGTTTAGATATTTCCATGTTTATACAGATGACTTTGTAGGTATTTCCATGTTTATACAGATGGCGGTGTAGGTATTTCCATGTTTATACAGATGACTGTATAGGTATTTCCATGTTTTTACAGATGGCATTGTAGATATTTCCATGTTTATAGAGATAGCAGTGTAGATATTTCCATGTTTATACAGATGGCGGTGTAGATATTTCCATGTTTATAGAGATAGCGGTGTAGATATTTCCATATTTATACAGATAACGGTGTAGATATTTCCATGTTTATACAGATAGCAGTGTAAATATTTCCATGTTTGTACAGATCACGGTGTAGATATTTCCAGGTTTATAGAGATAGCAGTGTAGATATTTCCATGTTTATACAGATAGCGGTTTAGCTATTTCCATGTTTATACAGACCGCGGTGTAGATATTTCCATGTTTATACAGATAGTGGTGCAGATATTTCCATGTTTGTACAGATGGCGTTGCTGATATTTCCATCTATACACAGATGACCGTGTAGATAGTTCCATGTTTATACAGAAGGCGGCGCAGATATTTCCATGGATATGTAGAAGGCGGTGTACATATTTCCATGTTTATACAGATAGCGGTGTAGATATTTCTATGTATATACAGATGGCTGTGTAGGTATTACCATGTTTATACAGATGCCTATATAGATATTTCCATGTTAATACAGATGACTTTGTAGGTATTTCCATGTTTATACAGATGGCGGTGTAGTTATTTCCATGTTTATAGAGATAGCTTTGTAGATATTTCCATGTTTATACAGATAGCGGTGTAGCTATTTCCATGTTTATACAGATCGCGGTGTAGAGATTTCCTTGTTTATACAGACAGCAGTGGAGATATTTCCATGTTTATACACATAGCGGTGTACATATTTCCATGTTTATAGAGACAGCGGTGTAGGTATTTCCATGTTTATACAGATAGCGGTGCAGATATTTCCATGTTTATACAGATGCCTATGCAGATATTTCCATATTTATACAGAGGGCTCTGTAGATATTTCCATGTTTATACATATGGCAGTGTAGATTTTTCCATGTTCCTACACATGACTGTGTAGGTATTTCCATGTTTATACAGATGGCTTTGTAGATATTTCCATGTTTATAGAGATAGCGGTGTAGATATTTCCATGTTTATACAGATAGCGGTGGAAATATTTCCATGTTTATACAGATCGTGGTGTAGATATTTCCATGTTTATAAAGATACCGGTGTAGAAATTTCCATGTTTATACAGACCGCAGTGTAGATATTTCCATGTTTATACAGATAGCGGTGTAGATATTTCCATGTTTGTAGAGATGGCGGTGTTGATGTTTCCATCTATACACAGATTGCCGTGTAGGTATTTCCATGTGTATACAGATGGCATTGTAGATATTTCCATGTTTATACAGATGGTGGTGTAGATATTTCCATGTTTATACAGATGACTGTATAGGTATTTCCATGTTTTTACAGATGGCATTGTAGATATTTCCATGTTTATAGAGATAGCAGTGAAGATATTTCCATGTTTATACAGATGGCGGTGTAGATATTTCCATGTTTATAGAGATAGCGGTGTAGATATTTCCATATTTATACAGATAACGGTGTAGATATTTCCAAGTTTATACAGATAGCAGTGTAGATATTTCCATGTTTATACAGATCACGGTGTAGATATTTCCATGTTTATACAGATAGCGGTGCAGATATTTCCGTGTATATACAGATGGCTGTGTAGTTATTTCCATGTTTATACAGATGGCTGTGTAGATATTTCCATGTTTACGCAGTTAGTGGTGCAGATATTTCCATGTTTGTACAGATGGCGGTGTTGATATTTCCATCTATACCCAGATGACCGTGTAGTTATTTCCATGTTTATACAGAAGGTGGCGTAGATATTTCCATGGATATGTAGAAGGCGGTGAAGATATTTCCATGTTTATACAGATGGCGGTGTAGATATTTCCATGTATATACAGATGGCTGTGTAGTTATTTCCATGTTTATACAGATGGCTGTGTAGATATTTCCATGTTTATACAGATCGTGGTGTAGATATTTCCATGTTTATACAGATACCGGTGTAGAAATTTCCATGTTTATACAGTCCGCAGTGTAGATATTTCCATGTATATACAGATGGCTGTGTAGATATTTCCATGTTTATACAGATGGCTGTGTAGATATTTCCATGTTTATGCAGATAGCGGTGCAGATAATTCCATGTTTGTACAAATGGCGGTGTTGATATTTCCATCTATACACAGATAACCGTGTAGATATTTCCATGTTTATACAGAAGGCGGCGCAGTTATTTCCATGGATATGTAGAAGGCGGTGTAGATATTTCCATGTTTTTACGGATAGCGGTGTAGATATTTCCATGTTTATACAGATGGCTGTGTAGGTATTTCCATTTTTATGCAGATAGCGGTGCAGATAATTCCATGTTTGTACAGATAGTGGTGTTGATATTTCCATCTATACACAGATAACCGTGTAGATATTTCCATGTTTATACAGAAGGCGGCGCAGATATTTCCATGGATATGTAGAAGGCGGTGTAGATATTTCCATGTTTTTACAGATAGCGCTGTAGATATTTCCATGTTTATACAGATGGCTGTGTAGATATTTCCATGTTTATAAAGATGAATTTGTAGGTATTTCCATGTTTATACAGATGGCGGTGTAGGTATTTCCATGTTTATAGAGATTGCTGTGTAGGTATTTCCATGTTTATACAGATAGCGGTGTAGATATTTCCATGTTTATACAGATCGCGGTGTAGATATTTCCATGTTTATACAGACAGCAGTGGAGATATTTCCATGTTTATACACATAACGGTGTACATATTTCCATGTTTATAGAAACAGCGGTGTAGGTATTTCAATGTTTATACAGATAGCGGTGCAGATATTTCCATGTTTATACAGAGGCCTATGCAGTTATTTCCATATTTATACAGAGGGCTCTGTAAATATTTTCATGTTTATACATATGGCAGTGTAGATTTTTCCATATTCCTACACATGACTGTGTAGGTATTTCCATGTTTATACAGATGGCTTTGTAGATATTTCCATGTTTATAGAGATAGCGGTGTAGATATTTCCATGTTTATACAGATAGCGGTGGAAATATTTCCATGTTTATACAGATCGTGGTGTAGATATTTCCATGTTTATACAGATACCGGTGTAGAAATTTCCATGTTTATACAGACCGCAGTGTAGATATTTCCATGTTTATACAGATAGCGGTGTAGATATTTCCATGTCTGTACAGATGGCGGTGTTGATGTTTCCATCTATACACAGATTGCCGTGTAGGTATTTCCATGTGTATACAGATGGCATTGTAGATATTTCCATGTTTATACAGATGGTGGTGTAGATATTTCCATGTTTATACAGATGACTGTACAGGCATTTCCATGTTTTTACGGATGGTATTGTAGATATTTCCATGTTTATAGAGATAGCAGTGAAGATATTTCCATGTTTATACAGATGGCGGTGTAGATATTTCCATGTTTATAGAGATAGCGGTGTAGATATTTCCATATTTATACAGATAACGGTGTAGATATTTCCATGTTTATACAGATAGCAGTGTAAATATTTTCATGTTTATACAGATCACGGTGTAGATATTTCCAGGTTTATAGAGATAGCAGTGTAGATATTTCCATGTTTATACAGATCACGGTTTAGCTATTTCCATGTTTATACACACCGTGGTGTAGATATTTCCATGATTATACAGATAGCAGTGCAGATATTTCCATGTTTGTACAGATGGCGGTGTTGATATTTCCATCTATACACACATGACCGTGTAGATATTTCCATGTTTATACAGAAGGGGGCACAGATATTTCCATGGATATGTAGAAGGCGGTGTAGATATTTCCATGTTTATACAGATAGCGGTGTAGATATTTCCATGTATATACAGATGGCTGTGTAGATATTTCCATGTTTATATAGATGGCTGTGTAGATATTTCCATGTTTATGCAGATTGCGGTGTAGATATTTCCATGTTTGTACAGATGGCGGTGTTGATATTTCCATCTATACAAAGATGACCGTGTAGATATTTCCATGTTTATACAGAAGGCGGCGCAGATATTTCCATGGATATGTAGAAGGCGGTGTAGATATTTCCATGTTTATACAGAGAGCGGTGTAGATATTTCCATGTATGTAGAGATGGCTGTGTAGATATTTCCATGTTTACACAGATGGCTGTGTAGATATTTCCATGTTTATACAGATGACTTTTTAGGTATTTCCATGTTTATACAGATGGCGGTGTAGGTATTTCCATGTTTATAGAGATAGTTGTGTAGATATTTCCATGTTAATACAGATAGCGGTGTAGATATTTCCATGTTTATACAGATCACGGTGTAGGTATTTCCATGTTTATACAGACTGCAGTGGAGATATTTCCATGTTTATACTCATAGCGGTGTACATATTTCCATCTTTATAGAGACAGCGTTGTAGGTATTTCAATGTTCATACAGATAGCGGTGCAGATATTTCCATGTTTATACAGATGCCTATGCAGATATTTCCATATTTATAGAGAGCGCTCTGTAGATATTTCCATGTTTATACAGACGGCAGTGTAGATTTTTCCATGTTCCTACACATGACTGTGTAGGTATTTCCATGTTTATACAGATGGCTTTGTAGATATTTCCATGTTTATAGAGACAGCGGTGTAGGTATTTCAATGTTTATACAGATAGCGGTGCAGACATTTCCATGCTTATACAGATGCCTATGCAGATATTTCCATATTTATACAGAGGGCTCTGTAGATATTTCCATGTTTATACAGATGGCAGTGTAGATTTTTCCATGTTCCTACACATGACTGTGTAGGTATTTCCATGTTTATACAGATGGCTTTGTAGATATTTCCATGTTTACAGAGATAGCGGTGTAGATATTTCCATGTCTATACAGATAGCGGTGGAAATATTTCCATGTTTATACAGATCATGGTGTAGATATTTCCAAGTTTATAAAGATACCGGTGTAGAAATTTCCATGTTTATACAGACCGCAGTGTAGATATTTCCATGTTTATACAGATAGCGGTGTAGATATTTCCATGTTTGTAGAGATGGCGGTGTTGATGTTTCCATCTATACACAGATTGCCGTGTAGGTATTTCCATGTGTATACAGATGGCATTGTAGATATTTCCATGGTTATACAGATGGTGGTGTAAATATTTCCATGTTTATACAGATGACTGTATTGGTATTTCCATGTTTTTACAGATGGCATTGTAGATATTTCCATGTTTATAGAGATAGCAGTGAATATATTTCCGTGTTTATACAGATGGCAGTGTAGATATTTCCATGTTTATAGAGATAGCGGTGTAGATATTTCCATATTTATACACATAACGGTGTAGATATTTCCATGTTTATACAGATAGCAGTGTAGATATTTCCATGTTTATACAGATCACGGTGTAGAAATTTCCATGTTTATACAGATAGCGGTGTAGATATTTCCATGTATATACAGATGGCTGTGTAGTTATTTCCATGTTTATACAGATGGCTGTGTAGATATTTCCATGTTTATGCAGTTAGCGGTGCAGATATTTCCATGTTTGTACAGATGGCGGTGTTGATATTTCCATCTATACCCAGATGACCGTGTACTTATTTCCATGTTTATACAGAAGGCGGCGTAGATATTTCCATGGATATGTAGAAGGCGGTGTAGATATTTCCATGTTTATACAGATGGCGGTGTAGATATTTCCATGTATATACACATGGCTGTGTAGATATTTCCTTGTTTATACAGATGGCTGTGTAGATATTTCCATGTTTACACAGATGACTTTGTAGTTATTTCCATGTTTATACAGATGGCGGTGTAGGTATTTCCATGTTTATTGAGATAGCTGTGTAGATATTTCCATGTTTATACAGATAGCGGTGTAGATATTTCCATGTTTATACAGATAGCAGTGTAGATATTTCCATGTATATACAGATGGCTGTGTAGATATTTCCATGTTTATACAGATGGCTGTGTAGATTTTTCCATGTTTGTGCAGATAGCGGTGTAGATATTTCCATGTTTATACAGATCGCGGTGTAGATATTTCCATGTTTATACAGACAACAGTGGAGATATTTCCATGTTTATACACATAGCGGTGTACATATTTCCATGTTTATAGAGACAGCGGTGTAGGTATTTCAATGTTTATACAGATAGCAGTGCAGATATTTCCATGTTTATACAGATGCTTATGCAGATATTTCCATATGTATACAGAGGGCTCTGTAGATATTTCCATGTTTATACAGATGGCAGTGTAGATTTTTCCATGTTCCTACACATGACTGTGTAGGTATTTCCATGTTTATAGAGATAGCGGTGTAGATATTTCCATGTTTATACAGATAGCGGTGTAAATATTTCCATGTTTATACAGATCGTGGTGTAGATATTTCCATGTTTATACAGATACCGGTGTAGAAATTTCCATGTTTATACAGTCCGCAGTGGTGATATTTCCATGTATATACAGAGGGCTGTGTAGATATTTCCATGTTTATACAGATGGCTGTGTAGATATTTCCATGTTTATGCAGATAGCGGTGCAGATAATTCCATGTTTGTACAGATGGCGGTGTTGATATTTCCATCTATACACAGATGACCGTGTAGATATTACCATGTTTATACAGAAGGCGGCGCAGATATTTCCATGGATCTGTAGAAGGCGGTGTAGATATTTCCATGTTTTTACAGATAGCGCTGTAGATATTTCCATGTTTATACAGATGGCTGTGTAGATATTTCCATGTTTATACAGATAGCGGTGTAGGTATTTCCATGTATATACAGATGGCTTTGTAGATATTTCCATGTTTATACAGATGGCTGTGTAGATATTTCCATGTTTATACAGATGACTTTGTAGGTATTTCCATGTTTATACAGATGGCGGTGTAGGTATTTCCATGTTTATACAGATAGCTGTGTAGATATTTCCATGTTTATACAGATAGCGGTGTAGATATTTCCATGTTTATACAGATAGCAGTGTAGATATTTCCATGTATATACAGATGGCTGTGTAGATATTTCCATGTTTATACAGATGGCTGTGGAGATATTTCCATGTTTATGCAGATAGCGGTGCAGATATTTCCATGTTTGTACAGATGGCGGTGTTGATATTTCCATCTATACCCAGATGACCGTGTAGTTATTTCCACGTTTATACAGAAGGCGGCGCAGATATTTCCATGGATATGTAGAAGGTGGTGTAGATATTTCCATGTTTATACAGATAGCGGTGTAGATATTTCCATGTTTATACAGATGGCTGTGTAGATATTTCCATGTTTATACAGATGGTTGTGTAGGTATTTCCATGTTTATACAGATGACTTTGTAGGTATTTCCATGTTTATACAGTTGGCGGTATAGGTATTTCCATGTTTATAGAGATAGCTGTGTAGATATTTCCATGTTTATTCAGATAGCGGTGTAGATATTTCCATGTTTATACAGATCGCGGTGTAGATATTTCCATGTTTATACAGACAGCAGCGGAGATATTTCCATGTTTATACACATAGCGGTGTACATATTTCCATGTTTATAGAGACAGCGGTGTAGGTATTTCAATGTTTATACAGATAGCGGTGCAGATATTTCCATGTTTATGCAGATGCCTATGCAGATATTTCCATATTTATACAGAGGGCTCTGTAGATATTTCCATGTTTATACAGATGGCAGTGTAGATTTTTCCATGTTCCTACACATGACTGTGTAGGTATTTCCATGTTTATACAGATGGCTTTGTAGATATTTCCATGTTTACAGAGATAGCGGTGTAGATATTTCCATGTCTATACAGATAGCGGTGGAAATATTTCCATGTTTATACAGATCATGGTGTAGATATTTCCAAGTTTATAAAGATACCGGTGTAGAAATTTCCATGTTTATACAGACCGCAGTGTAGATATTTCCATGTTTATACAGATAGCGGTGTAGATATTTCCATGTTTGTAGAGATGGCGGTGTTGATGTTTCCATCTATACACAGATTGCCGTGTAGGTATTTCCATGTGTATACAGATGGCATTGTAGATATTTCCATGGTTATACAGATGGTGGTGTAAATATTTCCATGTTTATACAGATGACTGTATTGGTATTTCCATGTTTTTACAGATGGCATTGTAGATATTTCCATGTTTATAGAGATAGCAGTGAATATATTTCCGTGTTTATACAGATGGCGGTGTAGATATTTCCATGTTTATAGAGATAGCGGTGTAGATATTTCCATATTTATACACATAACGGTGTAGATATTTCCATGTTTATACAGATAGCAGTGTAGATATTTCCATGTTTATACAGATCACGGTGTAGAAATTTCCATGTTTATACAGATAGCGGTGTAGATATTTCCATGTATATACAGATGGCTGTGTAGTTATTTCCATGTTTATACAGATGGCTGTGTAGATATTTCCATGTTTATGCAGTTAGCGGTGCAGATATTTCCATGTTTGTACAGATGGCGGTGTTGATATTTCCATCTATACCCAGATGACCGTGTACTTATTTCCATGTTTATACAGAAGGCGGCGTAGATATTTCCATGGATATGTAGAAGGCGGTGTAGTTATTTCCATGTTTATACAGATGGCGGTGTAGATATTTCCATGTATATACACATGGCTGTGTAGATATTTCCATGTTTATACAGATGGCTGTGTAGATATTTCCATGTTTATACAGATGACTTTGTAGTTATTTCCATGTTTATACAGATGGCGGTGTAGGTATTTCCATGTTTATTGAGATAGCTGTGTAGATATTTCCATGTTTATACAGATAGCGGTGTAGATATTTCCATGTTTATACAGATAGCAGTGTAGATATTTCCATGTATATACAGATGGCTGTGTAGATATTTCCATGTTTATACAGATGGCTCTGTAGATTTTTCCATGTTTATGCAGATAGCGGTGTAGATATTTCCATGTTTTTACAGATCGCGGTGTAGATATTTCCATGTTTATACAGAAAACAGTGGAGATATTTCCATGTTTATACACATAGCGGTGTACATATTTCCATGTTTATAGAGACAGCGGTGTAGGTATTTCAATGTTTATACAGATAGCAGTGCAGATATTTCCATGTTTATACAGATGCTTATGCAGATATTTCCATATGTATACAGAGGGCTCTGTAGATATTTCCATGTTTATACAGATGGCAGTGTAGATTTTTCCATGTTCCTACACATGACTGTGTAGGTATTTCCATGTTTATAGAGATAGCGGTGTAGATATTTCCATGTTTATACAGATAGCGGTGTAAATATTTCCATGTTTATACAGATCGTGGTGTAGATATTTCCATGTTTATACAGATACCGGTGTAGAAATTTCCATGTTTATACAGTCCGCAGTGTTGATATTTCCATGTATATACAGATGGCTGTGTAGATATTTCCATGTTTATACAGATGGCTGTGTAGATATTTCCATGTTTATGCAGATAGCGGTGCAGATAATTCCATGTTTGTACAGATGGCGGTGTTGATATTTCCATCTATACACAGATGACCGTGTAGATATTTCCATGTTTATACAGAAGGCGGCGCAGATATTTCCATGGATATGTAGAAGGCGGTGTAGATATTTCCATGTTTTTAGAGATAGCGCTGTAGATATTTCCATGTTTATACAGATGGCTGTGTAGATATTTCCATGTTTATACAGATAGCGGTGTAGATAGTTCCATGTATATACAGATGGCTTTGTAGGTATTTCCATGTTTATACAGATGGCTGTGTAGATAATTCCATGTTTATACAGATGACTTTGTAGGTATTTCCATGTTTATACAGATGGCGGTGTAGGTATTTCCATCTTTATACAGATAGCTGTGTAGATATTTCCATGTTTATACAGATAGCGGTGTACATATTTCCATGTTTATACAGATAGCAGTGTAGATATTTCCATGTATATACAGATGGCTGTGTAGATATTTCCATGTTTATACAGATGGCTGTGGAGATATTTCCATGTTTATGCAGATAGCGGTGCAGATATTTCCATGTTTGTACAGATGGCGGTGTTGATATTTCCATCTATACCCAGATGACCGTGTAGTTATTTCCACGTTTATACAGAAGGCGGCGCAGATATTTCCATGGATATGCAGAAGGCGGTGTAGATATTTCCATGTTTATACAGATAGCTGTGTAGATATTTCCATGTTTGTACAGATGGCTGTGTAGATATTTCCATGTTTATACAGATGGTTGTGTAGGTATTTCCATGTTTATACAGATGACTTTGTAGGTATTTCCATGTTTATACAGTTGGCGGTATAGGTATTTCCATGTTTATAGAGATAGATGTGTAGATATTTCCATGTTTATTCAGATAGCGGTGTAGATATTTCCATGTTTATACAGATCGCGGTGTAGATATTTCCATGTTTATACAGACAGCAGCGGAGATATTTCCATGTTTATACACATAGCGGTGTACATATTTCCATGTTTATAGAGACAGCGGTGTAGGTATTTCAATGTTTATACAGACAGCGGTGCAGATATTTCCATGTTTATGCAGATGCCTATGCAGATATTTCCATATTTATACAGAGGGCTCTGTAGATATTTCCTTGTTTATACAGATGGCAGTGTAGATTTTTCCATGTTCCTACACATGACTGTGTAGGTATTTCCATGTTTATACAGATGGCTTTGTAGATATTTCCATGTTTACAGAGATAGCGGTGTAGATATTTCCATGTCTATACAGATAGCGGTGGAAATATTTCCATGTTTATACAGATCATGGTGTAGATATTTCCAAGTTTATAAAGATACCGGTGTAGAAATTTCCATGTTTATACAGACCGCAGTGTAGATATTTCCATGTTTATACAGATAGCGGTGTAGATATTTCCATGTTTGTAGAGATGGCGGTGTTGATGTTTCCATCTATACATGGATTGCCGTGTAGGTATTTCCATGTGTATACAGATGGCATTGTAGATATTTCCATGTTTATACAGATGGTGGTGTAAACATTTCCATGTTTATACAGATGACTGAATAGGTATTTCCATGTATTTACAGATGGCATTGTAGATATTTCCATGTTTATAGAGATAGCAGTGAAGATATTTCCATGTTTATACAGATGGCGGTGTAGATATTTCCATCTTTACAGAGATAGCGGTGTAGATATGGCCATGTTTACCCAGATAGCTGTTTAGATATTTCCATGTTTCCACAGATAGCGTTGTAGATACTTCCAGGTTTATACAGGTAGCGGTGGAGGTATTTCCATGTTTATAAAGATCGTGGTGTAGATATTTCCATGTTTATACAGATAGCGGTGTAGATATTTCCATGTTTATACAGATAGTGTTGCAGATATTTCCATGTTTATACAGATAGCGTTGTAGATATTTCCATGTTTATAAAGATAGCCGTGTAGATATTTCCATGTTTATAAAGATAGCGTTGGAGATATTTTCATGTTAATGCAGATAGCGACGTAGATATTTAGAAGTTTATACAGATAGCGGTGGTGATATTTCCATGTTTATATAGATAATGGTGTAGATATTTCCATGTTTATACAGATAGCGGTGTAGATACTTCCATGTTTATACAGATAGCGGTGTAGATATTTCCATGTTTGTAGAGATAGCGGTGTAGACATTTTCATATTTGCACAGTTTGCGGTCTAGATATTTCCATCTTTACACAGATAGCGATGTATATTATTCCATGTTTACACAGATATCTGTGTAGACATTTCCATGTTCACACAGATATTGTTGTAAATATTTCCGTGTTTATACAGATAGCGGTGCAGGTTCTTCCATGTTTATACAGATAGCGGTGGAGATATTTCCATGTTTTTACAGATACTGGTGGAGATATTTCCATGTTTATACAGACGGAGGTATAGACATTTCCATGTTTATACAGATGACTGTGCAGAAATTTTCATGTTTTTACAGATGGCTGTGTAGATATTTCCATGTTTATACAGATAGCGGTGTGACTATTTCCATGTTTATACAGATAGCAATGTAGATATTTCGATGTTTATAGCGATGGCTCTGTAGATATTTCCATGTTTATACAGATGGCAGTGTAGATATTTCCATGTTTATACAGATAGTGGTGTAGATATTTCCATGTTTATACAGATAGCGGTGTAGGTATTTCCATGTTTATACAGATGGCGTTGTAGATATTTCCATGTTTATAGAGATAGCCATGTAGATATTTCCATGTTTATACAGATTGCGGTGTAGACATTTACATGTTTATAGAGATAGCGGTGTAGATATTTCCATATTTATACAGACATCAGTGTAGATATTTCCATGTTTATAGAGATCGTGGTGTAGGTATTTCCATATTTATACAGATAACGGTGTAGATATTTCCATGTTTATACAGGCAGCCCTTTAGATATTTCCATGTTTTCAGAGAGAGAAGTGGAGATATTTCCATATTTGCACAGATTGCGCTGTAGATATTTCCATCTTTACACAGATATCTGTGTATATATTTCCATGTTTATACAGATAGCGGTGTATTTATTTCCGTGTTAACACAGATAGTGTTGTAGATATTTCCATGTATATTCAGATAGCGGTGTAGATATTTCCATGTTTATACAGATCGTGGTGTAGACATTTCCATGTTTATACAGACAGCAGTGTAGATATTTTCATGTTTATAGAGATAGTAGTGTAGATATTTCCATGTTTACAGAGATAGCGTTGTAGATATTTCAATCTCTGAACACGTTGCAGTGTAGATATTTCCATCTTTACACAGATAGCGGTGTACATATTTCCATGTTTACACAGATAGCGGTGTGGATATTTCCATGTTTACACAGATAGTGTTGTAGATATTTCCATGTTTATACACATGGCAGTGTCGATATTTCTATGTTTCTAAAGATAGAGGTGTAGATGTTTCCATCTTTATACAGATAGCGGTGTAGATATTTCCATACTTATACAGATGGTGGTGTAGGTATTTCCATATTTATAGAGATAGCGGTGTAGATATTTGCGTGTTCATACAGACGGCAGTGTACATATTTCCTTGTGTATACAGATGGCAGTGTAGATACTTCCATGTTTATACAGATGGAGCTGTAGGTATTTCCATGTTTATACAGATGACAGTGTAGATATTTCCATGTTTTTACAGATGGCGGTGTAGATATTTCCATGTTTATACAGATGGCAGGGTTGATATTTGAAGTTTGTGTAGATAATGGTGTAGATATTTCCATGTTTATACAGATAGTGGTGTAAAATATTTCCATGTTTATTCAGATGGTGGTGTAGATACTTCCATTTTTATACTGGTAGCGGTGTAATTTCCATGTTTATACAGATAGTGGTGTAGATACTTCCATGTTTTTACAGATGGCAGTGTAGATATTTCCATGTTTATGCAGATAGCGGTGTGGCTACTTCCATGATTATAGAGAACGTGGTGTAGATATTTCCATATTTATACAGATAAAGGTGTAGATATTTCCTTGTTTATAGAGATAGCGGTGTAGATATTTCCATCTTTAAACAGATAGCGGTGTACATACTTCCATGTTTACACAGATAGCGGTGTTGATATTTCCATGTTAACACAGATAGTGTTGTAGATATTTCCATGTTTATATAGATTGCGGTATAGATATTTCCATGTTTATAAAGATTGCGGTGCAGATATTTCCATGTTTATACAGACAGCCGTGGAGATATTTCCATGTTTATACAAATAACGATGTAGATATTTCCATGTTTATACAGATAGCGGTGGATATATTTCAATGTTTATACAGATGGTGGTGTAGATATTTCCATGTTTATAGAGATAGCCATGCACATATTTCCATCTTTATACAGACAGCGGTGTAGATTTTCCATGTTTAATCAGATTGCGGTGTAGATATTTCCATGTTTATAAAGATAGCGGTGCAGATATTTCCATGTTTATAGAGATAGCGGTGTAGACATTTCCATGTTTATACAGATAGCGATGCAGTTATCTCCAGGTTTATACAGATAGCGGTGTAGATATTTCCATGTTTATACAGATAGTGGTGTACATATTTCCATGTTTATAGAGATGGCGGTGTAGGTATTTCTATGTTTATAGAGATAGCGGTGTAGATAATTCCACGTTTATAGAGATGGTGGTGTAGGTATTTCCATGTTTATTCAGAGAGCGGTGTACATATTTCCATGCTTATACAGATAGTGGTGTTGATATTTCCATGTTTATACACATAGCGGTGTAGACATTTCCATGTTTATTCAGCTCGCGGTGCAGGTATTTCCATGTTTATACAGATGGCAGTGTAGGTATTTCCATGTTTATTCAGATAGCGGCGTAGATATTTCCATGTTTATACCGATAGCAGTTTAGATCTTTCCACGTTTATAAAGATAGCGGTGTAGGTATTTCCATGTGTATTCAGATAGCGGTGCAGATGTTTCCAAGTTTATACTGATGGTTGTGTAGATATTTCCATGTGTATACACATGGCAGTGTAGATATTTCCATGTTTATAGAGATGGTGGTGTAGATATTTCCATGTATAAACAGATGACTGTGTAGATATTTCCATGTTTATACAGATGGCAGTGTAGATATTTCCATGTTTATAGAGATAGCGGTGTAGATATTTCCATGTTTATACAGATACCAGTGCAGATATTTCTATGTTTATAGAGATATCGCTGTAAATATTTCCATGTTTGCACAGATTGCGGTGGAGATATTTCTATCTTTACAAAAATAGCGGTGTAGATATTTCCATGTTTAGACAGATAGCTGTGTAGACATTTCCATGTTTACACAGATAGCGTTGTAGATATTTCCATGTTTATACTGATAGCGGTGTAGATACTTCCATAACTATACTGATAGCTGTGTAGATCTCACCATGTTTATACAGATGATTGTGTATGTATTTCCATGTTTATACAGATTGCGGTGTGGATATTTCCATATTTATACAGATCGCGGTGTAGATATTTGCATGTTTATACAGATAGTGGTGTAGATATTTCCATGTTTATACAGATAGCGGTGTAGATATTTCCATTTTTATACAGATCGTGGTGTAGATGTTTCCATGTTAATACAGATAGCGGTGTAGATATTTCCATGTTTACACAGATAGCTGTGTAGATATTTCCATGTTTATACAGATCGCGGTGTAGACATTTCCATCTGTCCACAGATGGCAGTGTAGATATTTCTAAGTTTATACAGATGGCGGCGTAGATATTTCCATGTTTATACAGATGGCTGTGTAGATATTTCTATGTTTATGGAGATACCGGTGTAGATAATTCCATGTTTATAGAGATGGCGGTGTAGTTATTTCAATGTTTATAGACATAATGGTGTAGATATTTCCATGTTTATACAGATAGCGGTGTAGAGATTTCCATGTTTTTACAGCTCGTGGTGTAGATATTTCCATCTTTATGCAGATGGCAGTGTAGATATTTCCATTTTTATAGAGATAGCAGTTATTTCCATTTTTACACAGATGGTGGAGTAGATAGTTCCATGTTTATGGAGATGGCGGTGTAGATATTTTCATGTTTATAAAGATGGCGGTGTAGATATTTCTAGGCTTATATAGATGGCGGTGTAGATATTTCCATGTTTATAGAGATAGCTGTGTAATTATTTCCATGTGTTTAAAGAAAGCGGTGTAGATATTTCCATCTTTATACAGATGGCTGGGTAGATATTTCCAAGTTTCTACAGATGGCAGTCTAGATATTTCCAGGTTTATAGAGATGCTGGTGCAGATATTTCCATGTTTATACAGATGACTGTGTAGATATTTCCATGTTTATACAGATGGCGGTGTAGATATTTCCATGTTTATAGAGATAGCGGTGTATATATATCCATATTTACACTGATAGAGGTGTAAATATTTCCATGTTTATTCACATGGCAGTGTAGGTATTTCCATGTTTATACAGATAGCAGTGTGGCTATTTCTACGTTTATACAGATAGCGGTGTAGATATTTCCATGTTTATACAGATGTCTTTGTAGTTAATTCCAGGTTTATACAGATGGCAGTGTAGATATTTCCATGTTTATACAGATAGTGGTGTAGATATTTCCATGTTCATACAGATGACTGTGTAGGTATTTCCATGTTTATACAGATGGTGGCGTAGATATTTCCATGTTTATAGAGATGGCGATGTAGATAATTCCATGTTTTTACAGATAGCGGTGAAAACATTTTCATGTTTATAGAGATATCGGTGTAGATATTTCCATGTTCATAAAGATGGCGGTGTAGTTTTTTCCATTTTTGTACAGATAGCGGTATAGATATTTCCATATTTATACAGATAGCGGTGTAGATATTTCCACGTTTATAGAGATAGTGGTGTTGGTATGTCCACGTATATACAGATAGCGTTGTAGATATTTCCATGTTTATACAGCTCGTGGTGTAGGTATTTCCATCTTTATAGAGATGTCAGTGCAGGTATTTCCATGTTTATGCAGATAGCGGTGTAAATATTTCCATGTTTATGCAGATAGCGGTATAGGTTTTCCATGTTTATAGAGATAGCGGTGTAGATATTTCCATGTTTATACAGATGACTGTGTAGACTTTTCCATGTGTATTCAGATGGCAGTGTAGATATTTCCATGTTTATACAGATGTAGGTGTAGATATTTCCATGTTTATGCAGATATCGGTGTCGATATTTCCATGTTTATATGGATAGCGGTGTAGATATTTCCATGTTTATAGAGATGGCTGTGAGGATATTTCCATGTTTATACAGATGGCAGTGTAGATATTTCCATGTTTATACAGTTAGTGGTGTAGATATTTCCATGTTTATACAGATGACTGTGTAGTTATTTCCATGTATATACAGACGGCCGTGTAGCTATTTCCAAGTTCATACAGATAGCCATGTAGTTATTTCCATGTTTTTACAGATAGCCGTGTAGACATTTCCATGTTTATAGAGATAGCGGTGTGGATATTTCCATATTTATTCAGATAGCGGTGTAGATATCTCCATGTTTATACAGGAAGAAGTGTAGATACCTTCATGTTTATACAGATCACGGTGTAGATATTTCCATCTTTCTACAGATGGCAGTGTAGATATTTCTACGTTTATACAGATGTCGGGGTAGATATTTCCATTTTTACACAGATCGCGGTGTAGATATTTCCATGTTTATGCAGATGGCGGTGTAGATACTTCCATGTTTACTGAGATTGCGTTGTAGGTATTTCCATGTTTATAGAGATAGTGGTGTAGATAATTCCATGTTTATAGAGATGGCAGTGTAGTTATTTCCATGTTTATAGAGATCGTGGTTTAGATATTTCCATGGTAACAGTCAGCGCTATAGATATTTCCATGTTTATACAGATAGTGGTGTTGGTATTTCCATGTTGATACACATAGCTCTATAGATATTTCCATGTTTATACAGCTCGCGGTGTAGATATTTCCATCTTTATATAGATGGCAGTGTATTAATTTCCATGTTTATGCAGATAGTGGTGTAGATATTTCCATTTTTATACAGATAGGGGTGTAGTTATTTCCACGTTTATAGAGATAGTGTTGTAGGTATTTCCATGTGTATACAGATAGCGGTGCAGATGTTTCCAAGTTTCTACAGATGTCTGTGTAGGTATTTCCACGTGTATACACAAGGTCGTGTAGATATTTTCATGTCTATAGAGATGGTGTTGTAGATATTTCCATGTATATACAGATGAGTGTGTAGATATTTCCATGTTTCTACAGATGGCGGTGTAGATATTTCCATGATTATAGAGATAGCGGTGTAGATATTTCCATGTTTATACAGATAGCGGTGAAGATATTTCCATGTTTATAGAGATAGCGTTGTATATATTTCCATCTTTGCACAGATTGTGGAGCAGATATTTCCATCTTTACACAGATAGCGGTGTAGATATTTCCATCTTTACACAGATAGCGTTGTAGACATTTCCATGTTTAAACAGATAGCGGTGTAGATAATTCCATGTTTATAGATATATCTGTGTAGGGGTTTCAATGTTTATACAGATAGTGGTGGAGTTATTTCCTTGTTTATACAGATAGCGGTGTGGATATTTCCATGCTTATAGAGATACAGGTGTAGATATTTCCATGTTTATAGTGTTAGCGGTGTAGATATTTCCATGTTTATTCAGATGGTGGTGTAGATATTTCCATGTTTATAGAGATGACTGTACAGGTATTTCCATGTTTTTACAGATGGTATTGTAGATATTTCCATGTTTATAGAGATAGCAGTGAAGATATTTCCTTGTTTATACAGATGGCGGTGTAGATATTTCCATGTTTATAGAGATAGCGTTGTAGATATTTCCATATTTATACAGATAACGGTGTATATATTTCCATGTTTATACAGATAGCAGTGTAAATATTTTCATGTTTATACAGATCACAGTGTAGATATTTCCAGGTTTATAGAGATAGCAGTGTAGATATTTCCATGTTTATACAGATAGCGGTGCAGATATTTCCATGTTTGTACAGATGGCGGTGTTGATATTTCCATCTATACACAGATGACCGTGTAGATATTTCAATGTTTATACAGATAGCGGTGTAAATATTTCCATGTTTATACAGATCGTGGTGTAGATATTTCCATGTTTATACAGATACCTGTGTAGAAATTTCCATGTTTATACAGACCGCAGTGTAGATATTTCCATGTTTATACAGATAGCGGTGTAGATGTTTCCATGTTTATACAGACTGCGGTGTAGATATTTCCATGTTTGTACAGATGGCGGTTTTGATATTTCCATCTATACACAGATGACCGTGTAGATATTTCCATGTTTATACAGATGGTGGCGCAGATATTTCTATGGATATGTAGATGGCGGTGTAAATATTTCCATGTTTATACAGATACCGGTGTAGTTATGTCTATGTTTATATTGATAGCAGTGTAGATATTTCCAAGCATATACACATGGCTGTGTAGATGTTTCCATGTTTATACAGATGGCGGTGTAGATATTTCCATGTTTAAACAGATAATTTTGTAAGTATTTCCATGTTTATACAGATGGCGGTGTAGATATTTCGATGTTTATAGAGATAGCAGTGGAGATATTTCCATGTTTATACAGATAGCGATGTAGATATTTCCATGTTTATACTGATTGCGGTGTAAATATTTCCATGTTTATACAGATCACGGTGTAGATATTTCCATGTTTATAGAGATAGCGGTGTAGCTATTTCCATGTTTATACAGATAGCGGTGTAGATATTTCCATGTTTATACAGACCGCGGTGTAGATATTTCCATGTTTATACAGATAGCGGTGCAGATATTTCCATGTTTGTACAGATGGCGGTGTTGATATTTCCACGTTTATACAGATGGCGGTGCAGATATTTCTATGGATATGTAGATGGCAGTGTAGATATTTCCATGTTTCTACAGATAGCGGAGTAGTTATTTCCATGTTTATATAGATAGCGGTGTAGATAATTCCATGTATATACACATGGCTGTGTAGATATTTCCATGTTTGTACAGATGGCGGTGTTTATATTTCCATCTATACACAGATGACCGTGTACATATTTCCATGTTTATACAGATGGCGGCGCAGATATTTCTATGGATATGTAGATGGCGGTGTAGATATTTCCATGTATATACAGATAGTGGTGTAGTTATTTCCATGTTTATATAGAGAGCGCTGTAGATATTTCCATGTATGTACACATGGCTGTGTAGATATTTCCATGTTTATACAGATGGCGCTGTAGATATTTCCATGTTTATACAGATAACTTTGTAAGTATTTCCATGTTTATACAGATGGCGGTGTATATATTTCGATGTTTATAGAGATAGCAGTGGAGATATTTCCATGTTTATACAAATAGCGGTGTAGTTATTTCCATGTTTATATAGATAGCGGTGTACATATTTCCATGTATATGCACATGGCTGTGTAGATATATCCATGTTTATACAGATGGCGGTATAGATATTTCCATGTTTATACAGATAACTTTGTAAATATTTCCATGTTTATACAGATGGCGGTGTAGATATTTCGATGTTTATAGAGATAGCAGTGGAGATATTTCCATGTTTATACAGATAGCGTTGTAGGTATTCCATGTTTATAGAGATAGCGGTGTAGTTATTTCCATGTTTATGCAGATAGTGGTGTAGATATTTCCATGTTTATACAGATAGCAGTGTAGATATTTCCATGTTTATACAGATCACGGTGTAGATAATTGCAGGTTTATAGAGATAACAGTGTAGATATTTACATGTTTATACAGATAGCGGTGTAGATATTTCCATGTTCATACAGATAGTGGTGTTGTTGTTTCCATGTTTATACAGATAGCGGTGTAGATATTTCCATGTTTATACAGCTTGCGGTGTAGATACTTCCATCTTTATACACATGGCAGTGTAGATATTTCCATGTTTATACAGATAGTGGTATTGATATTTCCATGTTTATACAGATGGCGGTGTAGATAGTTCCATGTTTCTGGAGATGGCGGTGTAGATATATTCATGTTGATAGAGATTGCGGTGTCCATATTTCCATGTTTATACAGATGGCTGTGTAGATATTTCCATGTGTATACCGATGGCAGTGTAGATATTTCCATGTTTATAGTGATGGTGGTGTAGATATTTCCATGTTTATACAGATGACTGTGTAGATATTTGCATGTTTATACAGATGGTGATGTAGATACTTCCATTTTTATAGAGATAACATTGTATATATTTCCATTTTTATAAAGATAGCGTTGTAGGTATTTCCATGTTTATAGAGATAGCGGTGTAGATATTTCCATGTTTATGCAGATAGTGGTGTAGATATTTCCATGTTTATACAGATAGCATTGTAGACATTTCCATGTTTATACAGATCGTGGTGTAGATATTTTCATGTTTATACAGATAGCGGTGTAGATATTTCCATGTTTATACAAATAACGGGGTAGATATTTCCATGTTTACAGAGATAGCGTTGTAGGTATTTTGATATTTGCACAGATTGGGGTGTACATATTTTCATCTTTACACAGATAGCGTTGTACATATTTCCATGTCTACACAGATAGCTGTGTAGATATTTCCATGTTTACACAGATATTGTTGTAGATATGTCCATGTTTATACAGATAGCGGTGTAGATATTTCCAAGCTTAGAAAGATAGTGGTGTAGATATTTCCATGTTTATACAGATAGCGGTGTAGATATTTTCATGTTTTTACAGATGGCGGTGTAGATATTTCCATGTTTATACTGATATTGTGTAGACATTTCCATGTTCATAGAGATAGCAGTGTAGATATTTCCATATTTATACAGATATCTGTTTTGATATTTCCATGTTTATACAGATAGCGGTGGAGTTATTTCCATGTTGATACAGATGGCGGTGTAGATATTTCCAAGTTTATACAGATAGCGGTGTAGTTTTTTCCATGTTTCTACAGATAGCGGTGTAGATATTTCCATGTTTATTCAGATAGCTTTGTAGGTATTTCCATGTTAGTAGAGATAGCGGTGTAGATATTTCCATGTTTATTCAGATAGCTGTGTAGGTATTTCCATGTTAATAGAGATAGCGGTGTAGATATTTCCATGTTTATACAGATGGCAGTGTAGATATTTCCATGTGTATAGAGATGGTAGTGTAGATATTTCCAGGTTTCTACAGATGGAGTTGTAGATATTTCCGTTTTTATACAGATGACTGTGTAGGTATTTTCATGTTTTTACTGATGGTAGTGTAGATATTTCCCTGTTTATACAGATAGCGGTGTGGCTATTTCCATGTTTATGCAGATAGCAGTGTTGATATTTCCATGTTTATAGAGTTGGCTGTGTAGATATTTCCATGTTTATACAGATGGCAGTGTGGTTATTTATATGTTTATACAGAAAGTGGTGTAGATATTTCCATGTTTATACAGATGACTGTGTAGGTATTTCCATGTTTATACAGACGGTGTTGTAGATATTTCCATGTTTATAGAGATACCCATGTAGATATTTCCATGTTTATACAGATAGCGGTGTTGTCATTTCCATGTTTATAGTGATAGCGGTGTAGATATTTCCATATTTACACAGATAGTGGTGTAGGTATTTCCATGTTTATAGAGATAACGGTGTAGATATTTCCATGTTTATACAGATAGCGGTGTAGATATTTCCATGTTTATACATATAGCAGTGTAGATATTTGCATGTTTACCGAGATAGCGGTGTAGATATTTCCATCTTTGCACAGATTGCGGTGTAGATATTTCCATCTTTACACAGATAGCGGGGTACATATTTCAATGTATACACAGATAGCTCTTTAGGTATTTCCATGTTTACACAGATATTGTTGTAGATATTTCCATGTTAATACAGATAGCGGTGTAGTTATTTCCATATTTAGAGAGATTTTGGTGTAGATATTTCCATATTTATACAAACAGCGGTGTAGATATTTCCATGTTTATACAGACAGTGTTGTAGATTTTCCATGCTTATACAGATAGCGGTGTAGGTATTTCCATGTTTATAAAGATAGCGGTGTAGATATTTGTATGTTTATACCGATAGCGGTGGAAATATTTGCATGTTTAGACAGATAGCTAAGTAGATATTTCCATGTTTATACAGATAGCGGTGGAGATATTTCCATGTTTATACAGATGGCGGTGTAGATATTTCCATGTTTATACAGATAGCGATGTGGCTATTTCCATGTTTATACAGATAACAGTGTAGATATTTCCATGTTTATAGAAATGGCTGTGAAGATATTTCCAGGTTTATACAAATGGCAGTGTAAATATTTCCATGTTTATATAGTGGTGTAGATATTTCCATTTTTATACAGATGACTTTGTATGTATTTCCATGTTTATACAGATGGCGTTGTAGATATTTCCATGTTTATACAGATAGCCATGTAGTTACTTCCATGTTTATACAGATAGCGGTGTAGGAATTTCCATGTCTATAGAGATAATGGTGTAAATATTTCCATGTTTACACACATGGCAGTGTAGATATTTCCATGTGTATACAAATGGCAGTGTAGTTATTTCCATGTTTATACAGATGGAGGTGTAGATATTTCCAAGTTTATACAGATAGCGGTGTAGATATTTCCATGTTTCTACAGATAGTGGTGTAGATATTTCCATGTTTATACAGATAGCTGTGTAGGTATTTCCATGTTTATAGAGATAGCGGTGTAGATATTTCCATGTTTATACAGATGTCAGTGTAGATATATCCATTTGTGTAGAGATGGCAGTGTAGATATTTCCATGTTTATAGAGATGGCTGTGTAGATATTTCCAAGTTTATACAGATGGCAGTGTAGCTATTTCCATGTTAACAGAGATAGCGGTGTAGATATTTCCATCTTTGCACAGATTGCGGTGTAGATATTTCCATCTTTACACAGATAGCGGTGTACATATTACCATGTTTACGCTGATAGCGGTGTAGATATTTCGATGTTTACACAGATAGTGTTGTAGATATTTACATGTTTATACAGATAGCGGTGTAGATATTTCTATGTTTATAAAAATAGCGGTGTAGATGTTTCCATCTTTATACAGATAGCGGTGTAGGTATTTCCATGTTTATACAGATTTCAGTGTAGGTATTTCCCTGTTTATAGAGATAGCGGTGTAGATATTTCCATGTTTATACAGATGGTAGTGTACATATTTTCATGTGTATACAGATGGCAGTGTAGATATTTCCATGTTTATTCAGATGGAGGTGTAGATATTCCCATGTTTATGTAGATGACAGTGTAGATATTTCCATGTTTTTACAGATGGCGGTGTGGATATTTCCATGTTTATTCAGATGGAGGTGTAGATATTACCATGTTTATGTAGATGACAGTGTAGATATTTCCATGTTTTTACAGATGGCGGTGTAGATATTTCCATGTTTATACAGGGAGCAGTGTGGCTCTTTCCATGTTTATACAGATAGCAGTGTAGATATTTCCATGTTTATAGAGATGGCTGTGCAGATATTTCCGTGTTTACACCGATGGCCGTGTAAATATTCCATGTTTATACAGATATTGGTGTAGATATTTCCATGTTTATACAGATGACTGTGTAGGTATTTCCATGTTTATACAGATGGCGGTGTAGATATTTCTATGTTTATAGAGATATTCAAGGAGATATTTCCGTGTTTATACAGATAGCGGTGTAGACATTTCCATGTTCATAGAGATAGCTGTGTAGTTATTTGCATATTTATACAGATAGCTGTGTAGGTATTTCCATGTTTATACAGGTAGAGGTGTAGATATTTCCATGTTTATGCAGATCTCGGTGAAGATATTTCCATCTTTCTACAGACGGCAGTGTCGATATTTCTATGTTTATAAAGATGGTGTTGTAGTTAATTCCATATTTATACAGACAGCGGTGTAGTTATTTCCATATTTATGCTGATGGCGGTGTACATATTTTCATGTTTATAGAGATGGCAGTGTACATATTTCTAAGTTTATAGAGATAGCAGTGTAGATAATTTCATGTTTATAGAGATGACAGTGTAGGTATTTCCATGTTTATAGAGATAGTGGTGTAGATATTTCCATGTTTATACAGATAGCGGTGTAGATATTTCCATTTTTATACAGATAGTGGTGTTGCTATTTCCATGTTTATACAGATAGCGGTGTAGACATTTCCATGTTTATACAGCTCGCGGTGTAGATATTTCCATCTTTATACAGATGGTGGTGTAGATATTTCCATATTTATAGAGATAGCCTTGTAGATATTTCCATGATTATACACATAGCGGTGTAGATATTTCCATGTTTATACAGATACCGGTGCAAGTATTTCCATGTTTATTCAGATAACGATGTAGATATTTAGATGTTTACAGAAAGCGGTGGAGATATTTCCATGTTTATATAGATAGCGGTGTAGATATGTCCATGTTTATACAGATAGCGGTGTAGGTAATTCCATGTTTATACAGATAGCAGTGGAGATATTTCCATGTTTTTACAGATACTGGTGGAGATATTTCCATGTTTATACAGATGGAGGTATAGACATTTCCATGTTTATACAGATGACTGTGTAGAAATTTTCATGTTTTTACAGATGGCTGTGTAGATACTTCCATGTTTATATAGATAGCGTTGTGGCTGTTTCCACGTTTTTACAGATAGCAATGTAGATATTTCGATGTTTATAGAGATGGCTCTGTAGATTTTTCCATCTTTATACAGATGGCAGTGTAGATATTTCCATGTTTATACAGATAGTGGAGTAGATATTTCCATGTTTATACAGATAGCGGTGTAGGTATTTCCAGGTATATACAGATGGCCTTGTAGGTATTTCCATGTTTATAGAGATAGCCATGTAGATATTGCCATGTTTATACAGATAGCGGTGTAGACATTTCCATGTTTATAGAGATAGCTGTGTAGATATTTCCATATTTATACAGAGAGCAGTGTAGATATTTCCATGTTTATAGAGATCGAGAGGTAGATATTTCCATATTTATACAGATTGCGGTGTAGATATTTCCATGTTTATACAGACAGCGGTTTAGATATTTCCATGTTTACAGAGAGAGCGGTGTAGATATTTCGATATTTGCACAGATTGCGCTGTAGATAATTCCATCTTTACACAGATAGCTGTGTACATATTTCCTTGTTTACACAGATAGCGGTGTATTTATTTCCATGTTTACACAGATAGTGTTGTAGATATTTCCATGTTTATATAGATAGCAGTGTCGATATTTCTATGTTTATAAAGATAGCGGTGTAGATGTTTCCATCTTTATATAGATAGCGGTGTAGATATTTCCATGTTTATACAGATGGTGGTGTAGGTATTTCCATATTTACAGAGATAGCGGTGTAGATATTTCCGTGTTCATACAGACGGCAGTGTACATATTTCCTTGTGTATACAGATGGCAGTGTAGATATTTCCATGTTTATACAGATGTAGGTGTAGGTATTTCCAGGTTTATACAGATGACAGTGTAGATATTTCCATGTTTTTACAGATGGCGGTGTAGATATTTCCGTGTTTATTCAGATGGCAGGGTTGATATTTCCATGTTTGTGCAGATAATGGTGTAGATATTTCCATGTTTATACAGAGAGCGGTGTAAAATATTTCCATGTTTATTCTGATGGTGGTGTAGATACTTCCATTTTTATAGTGATAGCGGTGTAATTTCCATGTTTATACTGATGGCGGTGTAGATATTTCCATGTTTATGCAGATAGCGGTGTGGCTACTTCCATGATTATAGAGATCGTGGTGTAGATATTTCCATATTTATACAGATAGCGGTGAAGATATTTCCATGTTTATACAGATAGCGGTGTAGATATTTCCATGTTTATACAGATAGCAGTGTAGATATTTGCATGTTTACAGAGATAGCGGTGTAGGTATTTCCATCTTTGCACAGATTGCGGTGTAGATATTTCCATCTTTACACAGATAGCGGTGTACATATTTCCATGTATACACAGATAGCTGTTTAGGTATTTCCATGTTTACACAGATAGTGTTGTAGATATTTCCATGTTTATACAGATAGCTGTGTAGATATTTCCATATTTATAGAGATTGTGGTGTAGATATTTCCATATTTATACAGATAGCGTTGTAGATATTTCCATGTTTATAAAGATAGCCGTGTAGATATTTCCATGTTTATAAAGATAGCGTTGGAGATATTTTCATGTTAATGCAGATAGCGACGTAGATATTTAGAAGTTTATACAGATAGCGGTGGTGATATTTCCATGTTTATATAGATAATGGTGTAGATATTTCCATGTTTATACAGATAGCGGTGTAGATACTTCCATGTTTATACAGATAGCGGTGTAGATATTTCCATGTTTGTAGAGATAGCGGTGTAGACATTTTCATATTTGCACAGTTTGCGGTCTAGATATTTCCATCTTTACACAGATAGCGATGTATATTATTCCATGTTTACACAGATATCTGTGTAGACATTTCCATGTTCACACAGATATTGTTGTAAATATTTCCGTGTTTATACAGATAGCGGTGCAGGTTCTTCCATGTTTATACAGATAGCGGTGGAGATATTTCCATGTTTTTACAGATACTGGTGGAGATATTTCCATGTTTATACAGACGGAGGTATAGACATTTCCATGTTTATACAGATGACTGTGCAGAAATTTTCATGTTTTTACAGATGGCTGTGTAGATATTTCCATGTTTATACAGATAGCGGTGTGACTATTTCCATGTTTATACAGATAGCAATGTAGATATTTCGATGTTTATAGCGATGGCTCTGTAGATATTTCCATGTTTATACAGATGGCAGTGTAGATATTTCCATGTTTATACAGATAGTGGTGTAGATATTTCCATGTTTATACAGATAGCGGTGTAGGTATTTCCATGTTTATACAGATGGCGTTGTAGATATTTCCATGTTTATAGAGATAGCCATGTAGATATTTCCATGTTTATACAGATTGCGGTGTAGACATTTACATGTTTATAGAGATAGCGGTGTAGATATTTCCATATTTATACAGACATCAGTGTAGATATTTCCATGTTTATAGAGATCGTGGTGTAGGTATTTCCATATTTATACAGATAACGGTGTAGATATTTCCATGTTTATACAGGCAGCCCTTTAGATATTTCCATGTTTTCAGAGAGAGAAGTGGAGATATTTCCATATTTGCACAGATTGCGCTGTAGATATTTCCATCTTTACACAGATATCTGTGTATATATTTCCATGTTTATACAGATAGCGGTGTATTTATTTCCGTGTTAACACAGATAGTGTTGTAGATATTTCCATGTATATTCAGATAGCGGTGTAGATATTTCCATGTTTATACAGATCGTGGTGTAGACATTTCCATGTTTATACAGACAGCAGTGTAGATATTTTCATGTTTATAGAGATAGTAGTGTAGATATTTCCATGTTTACAGAGATAGCGTTGTAGATATTTCAATCTCTGAACACGTTGCAGTGTAGATATTTCCATCTTTACACAGATAGCGGTGTACATATTTCCATGTTTACACAGATAGCGGTGTGGATATTTCCATGTTTACACAGATAGTGTTGTAGATATTTCCATGTTTATACACATGGCAGTGTCGATATTTCTATGTTTCTAAAGATAGAGGTGTAGATGTTTCCATCTTTATACAGATAGCGGTGTAGATATTTCCATACTTATACAGATGGTGGTGTAGGTATTTCCATATTTATAGAGATAGCGGTGTAGATATTTGCGTGTTCATACAGACGGCAGTGTACATATTTCCTTGTGTATACAGATGGCAGTGTAGATACTTCCATGTTTATACAGATGGAGCTGTAGGTATTTCCATGTTTATACAGATGACAGTGTAGATATTTCCATGTTTTTACAGATGGCGGTGTAGATATTTCCATGTTTATACAGATGGCAGGGTTGATATTTGAAGTTTGTGTAGATAATGGTGTAGATATTTCCATGTTTATACAGATAGTGGTGTAAAATATTTCCATGTTTATTCAGATGGTGGTGTAGATACTTCCATTTTTATACTGGTAGCGGTGTAATTTCCATGTTTATACAGATAGTGGTGTAGATACTTCCATGTTTTTACAGATGGCAGTGTAGATATTTCCATGTTTATGCAGATAGCGGTGTGGCTACTTCCATGATTATAGAGAACGTGGTGTAGATATTTCCATATTTATACAGATAAAGGTGTAGATATTTCCTTGTTTATAGAGATAGCGGTGTAGATATTTCCATCTTTAAACAGATAGCGGTGTACATACTTCCATGTTTACACAGATAGCGGTGTTGATATTTCCATGTTAACACAGATAGTGTTGTAGATATTTCCATGTTTATATAGATTGCGGTATAGATATTTCCATGTTTATAAAGATTGCGGTGCAGATATTTCCATGTTTATACAGACAGCCGTGGAGATATTTCCATGTTTATACAAATAACGATGTAGATATTTCCATGTTTATACAGATAGCGGTGGATATATTTCAATGTTTATACAGATGGTGGTGTAGATATTTCCATGTTTATAGAGATAGCCATGCACATATTTCCATCTTTATACAGACAGCGGTGTAGATTTTCCATGTTTAATCAGATTGCGGTGTAGATATTTCCATGTTTATAAAGATAGCGGTGCAGATATTTCCATGTTTATAGAGATAGCGGTGTAGACATTTCCATGTTTATACAGATAGCGATGCAGTTATCTCCAGGTTTATACAGATAGCGGTGTAGATATTTCCATGTTTATACAGATAGTGGTGTACATATTTCCATGTTTATAGAGATGGCGGTGTAGGTATTTCTATGTTTATAGAGATAGCGGTGTAGATAATTCCACGTTTATAGAGATGGTGGTGTAGGTATTTCCATGTTTATTCAGAGAGCGGTGTACATATTTCCATGCTTATACAGATAGTGGTGTTGATATTTCCATGTTTATACACATAGCGGTGTAGACATTTCCATGTTTATTCAGCTCGCGGTGCAGGTATTTCCATGTTTATACAGATGGCAGTGTAGGTATTTCCATGTTTATTCAGATAGCGGCGTAGATATTTCCATGTTTATACCGATAGCAGTTTAGATCTTTCCACGTTTATAAAGATAGCGGTGTAGGTATTTCCATGTGTATTCAGATAGCGGTGCAGATGTTTCCAAGTTTATACTGATGGTTGTGTAGATATTTCCATGTGTATACACATGGCAGTGTAGATATTTCCATGTTTATAGAGATGGTGGTGTAGATATTTCCATGTATAAACAGATGACTGTGTAGATATTTCCATGTTTATACAGATGGCAGTGTAGATATTTCCATGTTTATAGAGATAGCGGTGTAGATATTTCCATGTTTATACAGATACCAGTGCAGATATTTCTATGTTTATAGAGATATCGCTGTAAATATTTCCATGTTTGCACAGATTGCGGTGGAGATATTTCTATCTTTACAAAAATAGCGGTGTACATATTTCCATGTTTAGACAGATAGCTGTGTAGACATTTCCATGTTTACACAGATAGCGTTGTAGATATTTCCATGTTTATACTGATAGCGGTGTAGATACTTCCATAACTATACTGATAGCTGTGTAGATCTCACCATGTTTATACAGATGATTGTGTATGTATTTCCATGTTTATACAGATTGCGGTGTGGATATTTCCATATTTATACAGATCGCGGTGTAGATATTTGCATGTTTATACAGATAGTGGTGTAGATATTTCCATGTTTATACAGATAGCGGTGTAGATATTTCCATTTTTATACAGATCGTGGTGTAGATGTTTCCATGTTAATACAGATAGCGGTGTAGATATTTCCATGTTTACACAGATAGCTGTGTAGATATTTCCATGTTTATACAGATCGCGGTGTAGACATTTCCATCTGTCCACAGATGGCAGTGTAGATATTTCTAAGTTTATACAGATGGCGGCGTAGATATTTCCATGTTTATACAGATGGCTGTGTAGATATTTCTATGTTTATGGAGATACCGGTGTAGATAATTCCATGTTTATAGAGATGGCGGTGTAGTTATTTCAATGTTTATAGACATAATGGTGTAGATATTTCCATGTTTATACAGATAGCGGTGTAGAGATTTCCATGTTTTTACAGCTCGTGGTGTAGATATTTCCATCTTTATGCAGATGGCAGTGTAGATATTTCCATTTTTATAGAGATAGCAGTTATTTCCATTTTTACACAGATGGTGGAGTAGATAGTTCCATGTTTATGGAGATGGCGGTGTAGATATTTTCATGTTTATAAAGATGGCGGTGTAGATATTTCTAGGCTTATATAGATGGCGGTGTAGATATTTCCATGTTTATAGAGATAGCTGTGTAATTATTTCCATGTGTTTAAAGAAAGCGGTGTAGATATTTCCATCTTTATACAGATGGCTGGGTAGATATTTCCAAGTTTCTACAGATGGCAGTCTAGATATTTCCAGGTTTATAGAGATGCTGGTGCAGATATTTCCATGTTTATACAGATGACTGTGTAGATATTTCCATGTTTATACAGATGGCGGTGTAGATATTTCCATGTTTATAGAGATAGCGGTGTATATATATCCATATTTACACTGATAGAGGTGTAAATATTTCCATGTTTATTCACATGGCAGTGTAGGTATTTCCATGTTTATACAGATAGCAGTGTGGCTATTTCTACGTTTATACAGATAGCGGTGTAGATATTTCCATGTTTATACAGATGTCTTTGTAGTTAATTCCAGGTTTATACAGATGGCAGTGTAGATATTTCCATGTTTATACAGATAGTGGTGTAGATATTTCCATGTTCATACAGATGACTGTGTAGGTATTTCCATGTTTATACAGATGGTGGCGTAGATATTTCCATGTTTATAGAGATGGCGATGTAGATAATTCCATGTTTTTACAGATAGCGGTGAAAACATTTTCATGTTTATAGAGATATCGGTGTAGATATTTCCATGTTCATAAAGATGGCGGTGTAGTTTTTTCCATTTTTGTACAGATAGCGGTATAGATATTTCCATATTTATACAGATAGCGGTGTAGATATTTCCACGTTTATAGAGATAGTGGTGTTGGTATGTCCACGTATATACAGATAGCGTTGTAGATATTTCCATGTTTATACAGCTCGTGGTGTAGGTATTTCCATCTTTATAGAGATGTCAGTGCAGGTATTTCCATGTTTATGCAGATAGCGGTGTAAATATTTCCATGTTTATGCAGATAGCGGTATAGGTTTTCCATGTTTATAGAGATAGCGGTGTAGATATTTCCATGTTTATACAGATGACTGTGTAGACTTTTCCATGTGTATTCAGATGGCAGTGTAGATATTTCCATGTTTATACAGATGTAGGTGTAGATATTTCCATGTTTATGCAGATATCGGTGTCGATATTTCCATGTTTATATGGATAGCGGTGTAGATATTTCCATGTTTATAGAGATGGCTGTGAGGATATTTCCATGTTTATACAGATGGCAGTGTAGATATTTCCATGTTTATACAGTTAGTGGTGTAGATATTTCCATGTTTATACAGATGACTGTGTAGTTATTTCCATGTATATACAGACGGCCGTGTAGCTATTTCCAAGTTCATACAGATAGCCATGTAGTTATTTCCATGTTTTTACAGATAGCCGTGTAGACATTTCCATGTTTATAGAGATAGCGGTGTGGATATTTCCATATTTATTCAGATAGCGGTGTAGATATCTCCATGTTTATACAGGAAGAAGTGTAGATACCTTCATGTTTATACAGATCACGGTGTAGATATTTCCATCTTTCTACAGATGGCAGTGTAGATATTTCTACGTTTATACAGATGTCGGGGTAGATATTTCCATTTTTACACAGATCGCGGTGTAGATATTTCCATGTTTATGCAGATGGCGGTGTAGATACTTCCATGTTTACTGAGATTGCGTTGTAGGTATTTCCATGTTTATAGAGATAGTGGTGTAGATAATTCCATGTTTATAGAGATGGCAGTGTAGTTATTTCCATGTTTATAGAGATCGTGGTTTAGATATTTCCATGGTAACAGTCAGCGCTATAGATATTTCCATGTTTATACAGATAGTGGTGTTGGTATTTCCATGTTGATACACATAGCTCTATAGATATTTCCATGTTTATACAGCTCGCGGTGTAGATATTTCCATCTTTATATAGATGGCAGTGTATTAATTTCCATGTTTATGCAGATAGTGGTGTAGATATTTCCATTTTTATACAGATAGGGGTGTAGTTATTTCCACGTTTATAGAGATAGTGTTGTAGGTATTTCCATGTGTATACAGATAGCGGTGCAGATGTTTCCAAGTTTCTACAGATGTCTGTGTAGGTATTTCCACGTGTATACACAAGGTCGTGTAGATATTTTCATGTCTATAGAGATGGTGTTGTAGATATTTCCATGTATATACAGATGAGTGTGTAGATATTTCCATGTTTCTACAGATGGCGGTGTAGATATTTCCATGATTATAGAGATAGCGGTGTAGATATTTCCATGTTTATACAGATAGCGGTGAAGATATTTCCATGTTTATAGAGATAGCGTTGTATATATTTCCATCTTTGCACAGATTGTGGAGCAGATATTTCCATCTTTACACAGATAGCGGTGTAGATATTTCCATCTTTACACAGATAGCGTTGTAGACATTTCCATGTTTAAACAGATAGCGGTGTAGATAATTCCATGTTTATAGATATATCTGTGTAGGGGTTTCAATGTTTATACAGATAGTGGTGGAGTTATTTCCTTGTTTATACAGATAGCGGTGTGGATATTTCCATGCTTATAGAGATACAGGTGTAGATATTTCCATGTTTATAGTGTTAGCGGTGTAGATATTTCCATGTTTATTCAGATGGTGGTGTAGATATTTCCATGTTTATAGAGATGACTGTACAGGTATTTCCATGTTTTTACAGATGGTATTGTAGATATTTCCATGTTTATAGAGATAGCAGTGAAGATATTTCCTTGTTTATACAGATGGCGGTGTAGATATTTCCATGTTTATAGAGATAGCGTTGTAGATATTTCCATATTTATACAGATAACGGTGTATATATTTCCATGTTTATACAGATAGCAGTGTAAATATTTTCATGTTTATACAGATCACAGTGTAGATATTTCCAGGTTTATAGAGATAGCAGTGTAGATATTTCCATGTTTATACAGATAGCGGTGCAGATATTTCCATGTTTGTACAGATGGCGGTGTTGATATTTCCATCTATACACAGATGACCGTGTAGATATTTCAATGTTTATACAGATAGCGGTGTAAATATTTCCATGTTTATACAGATCGTGGTGTAGATATTTCCATGTTTATACAGATACCTGTGTAGAAATTTCCATGTTTATACAGACCGCAGTGTAGATATTTCCATGTTTATACAGATAGCGGTGTAGATGTTTCCATGTTTATACAGACTGCGGTGTAGATATTTCCATGTTTGTACAGATGGCGGTTTTGATATTTCCATCTATACACAGATGACCGTGTAGATATTTCCATGTTTATACAGATGTTGGCGCAGATATTTCTATGGATATGTAGATGGCGGTGTAAATATTTCCATGTTTATACAGATACCGGTGTAGTTATGTCCATGTTTATATTGATAGCAGTGTAGATATTTCCAAGCATATACACATGGCTGTGTAGATGTTTCCATGTTTATACAGATGGCGGTGTAGATATTTCCATGTTTAAACAGATAATTTTGTAAGTATTTCCATGTTTATACAGATGGCGGTGTAGATATTTCGATGTTTATAGAGATAGCAGTGGAGATATTTCCATGTTTATACAGATAGCGATGTAGATATTTCCATGTTTATACTGATTGCGGTGTAAATATTTCCATGTTTATACAGATCACGGTGTAGATATTTCCATGTTTATAGAGATAGCGGTGTAGCTATTTCCATGTTTATACAGATAGCGGTGTAGATATTTCCATGTTTATACAGACCGCGGTGTAGATATTTCCATGTTTATACAGATAGCGGTGCAGATATTTCCATGTTTGTACAGATGGCGGTGTTGATATTTCCACGTTTATACAGATGGCGGTGCAGATATTTCTATGGATATGTAGATGGCAGTGTAGATATTTCCATGTTTCTACAGATAGCGGAGTAGTTATTTCCATGTTTATATAGATAGCGGTGTAGATAATTCCATGTATATACACATGGCTGTGTAGATATTTCCATGTTTGTACAGATGGCGGTGTTTATATTTCCATCTATACACAGATGACCGTGTACATATTTCCATGTTTATACAGATGGCGGCGCAGATATTTCTATGGATATGTAGATGGCGGTGTAGATATTTCCATGTATATACAGATAGTGGTGTAGTTATTTCCATGTTTATATAGAGAGCGCTGTAGATATTTCCATGTATGTACACATGGCTGTGTAGATATTTCCATGTTTATACAGATGGCGCTGTAGATATTTCCATGTTTATACAGATAACTTTGTAAGTATTTCCATGTTTATACAGATGGCGGTGTATATATTTCGATGTTTATAGAGATAGCAGTGGAGATATTTCCATGTTTATACAAATAGCGGTGTAGTTATTTCCATGTTTATATAGATAGCGGTGTACATATTTCCATGTATATGCACATGGCTGTGTAGATATATCCATGTTTATACAGATGGCGGTATAGATATTTCCATGTTTATACAGATAACTTTGTAAATATTTCCATGTTTATACAGATGGCGGTGTAGATATTTCGATGTTTATAGAGATAGCAGTGGAGATATTTCCATGTTTATACAGATAGCGTTGTAGGTATTCCATGTTTATAGAGATAGCGGTGTAGTTATTTCCATGTTTATGCAGATAGTGGTGTAGATATTTCCATGTTTATACAGATAGCAGTGTAGATATTTCCATGTTTATACAGATCACGGTGTAGATAATTGCAGGTTTATAGAGATAACAGTGTAGATATTTACATGTTTATACAGATAGCGGTGTAGATATTTCCATGTTCATACAGATAGTGGTGTTGTTGTTTCCATGTTTATACAGATAGCGGTGTAGATATTTCCATGTTTATACAGCTTGCGGTGTAGATACTTCCATCTTTATACACATGGCAGTGTAGATATTTCCATGTTTATACAGATAGTGGTATTGATATTTCCATGTTTATACAGATGGCGGTGTAGATAGTTCCATGTTTCTGGAGATGGCGGTGTAGATATATTCATGTTGATAGAGATTGCGGTGTCCATATTTCCATGTTTATACAGATGGCTGTGTAGATATTTCCATGTGTATACCGATGGCAGTGTAGATATTTCCATGTTTATAGTGATGGTGGTGTAGATATTTCCATGTTTATACAGATGACTGTGTAGATATTTGCATGTTTATACAGATGGTGATGTAGATACTTCCATTTTTATAGAGATAACATTGTATATATTTCCATTTTTATAAAGATAGCGTTGTAGGTATTTCCATGTTTATAGAGATAGCGGTGTAGATATTTCCATGTTTATGCAGATAGTGGTGTAGATATTTCCATGTTTATACAGATAGCATTGTAGACATTTCCATGTTTATACAGATCGTGGTGTAGATATTTTCATGTTTATACAGATAGCGGTGTAGATATTTCCATGTTTATACAAATAACGGGGTAGATATTTCCATGTTTACAGAGATAGCGTTGTAGGTATTTTGATATTTGCACAGATTGGGGTGTACATATTTTCATCTTTACACAGATAGCGTTGTACATATTTCCATGTCTACACAGATAGCTGTGTAGATATTTCCATGTTTACACAGATATTGTTGTAGATATGTCCATGTTTATACAGATAGCGGTGTAGATATTTCCAAGCTTAGAAAGATAGTGGTGTAGATATTTCCATGTTTATACAGATAGCGGTGTAGATATTTTCATGTTTTTACAGATGGCGGTGTAGATATTTCCATGTTTATACTGATATTGTGTAGACATTTCCATGTTCATAGAGATAGCAGTGTAGATATTTCCATATTTATACAGATATCTGTTTTGATATTTCCATGTTTATACAGATAGCGGTGGAGTTATTTCCATGTTGATACAGATGGCGGTGTAGATATTTCCAAGTTTATACAGATAGCGGTGTAGTTTTTTCCATGTTTCTACAGATAGCGGTGTAGATATTTCCATGTTTATTCAGATAGCTTTGTAGGTATTTCCATGTTAGTAGAGATAGCGGTGTAGATATTTCCATGTTTATTCAGATAGCTGTGTAGGTATTTCCATGTTAATAGAGATAGCGGTGTAGATATTTCCATGTTTATACAGATGGCAGTGTAGATATTTCCATGTGTATAGAGATGGTAGTGTAGATATTTCCAGGTTTCTACAGATGGAGTTGTAGATATTTCCGTTTTTATACAGATGACTGTGTAGGTATTTTCATGTTTTTACTGATGGTAGTGTAGATATTTCCCTGTTTATACAGATAGCGGTGTGGCTATTTCCATGTTTATGCAGATAGCAGTGTTGATATTTCCATGTTTATAGAGTTGGCTGTGTAGATATTTCCATGTTTATACAGATGGCAGTGTGGTTATTTATATGTTTATACAGATAGTGGTGTAGATATTTCCATGTTTATACAGATGACTGTGTAGGTATTTCCATGTTTATACAGACGGTGTTGTAGATATTTCCATGTTTATAGAGATAGCCATGTAGATATTTCCATGTTTATACAGATAGCGGTGTTGTCATTTCCATGTTTATAGTGATAGCGGTGTAGATATTTCCATATTTACACAGATAGTAGTGTAGGTATTTCCATGTTTATAGAGATAACGGTGTAGATATTTCCATGTTTATACAGATAGCGGTGTAGATATTTCCATGTTTATACATATAGCAGTGTAGATATTTGCATGTTTACCGAGATAGCGGTGTAGATATTTCCATCTTTGCACAGATTGCGGTGTAGATATTTCCATCTTTACACAGATAGCGGGGTACATATTTCAATGTATACACAGATAGCTCTTTAGGTATTTCCATGTTTACACAGATATTGTTGTAGATATTTCCATGTTAATACAGATAGCGGTGTAGTTATTTCCATATTTAGAGAGATTTTGGTGTAGATATTTCCATATTTATACAAACAGCGGTGTAGATATTTCCATGTTTATACAGACAGTGTTGTAGATTTTCCATGCTTATACAGATAGCGGTGTAGGTATTTCCATGTTTATAAAGATAGCGGTGTAGATATTTGTATGTTTATACCGATAGCGGTGGAAATATTTGCATGTTTAGACAGATAGCTAAGTAGATATTTCCATGTTTATACAGATAGCGGTGGAGATATTTCCATGTTTATACAGATGGCGGTGTAGATATTTCCATGTTTATACAGATAGCGATGTGGCTATTTCCATGTTTATACAGATAACAGTGTAGATATTTCCATGTTTATAGAAATGGCTGTGAAGATATTTCCAGGTTTATACAAATGGCAGTGTAAATATTTCCATGTTTATATAGTGGTGTAGATATTTCCATTTTTATACAGATGACTTTGTATGTATTTCCATGTTTATACAGATGGCGTTGTAGATATTTCCATGTTTATACAGATAGCCATGTAGTTACTTCCATGTTTATACAGATAGCGGTGTAGGAATTTCCATGTCTATAGAGATAATGGTGTAAATATTTCCATGTTTACACACATGGCAGTGTAGATATTTCCATGTGTATACAAATGGCAGTGTAGTTATTTCCATGTTTATACAGATGGAGGTGTAGATATTTCCAAGTTTATACAGATAGCGGTGTAGATATTTCCATGTTTCTACAGATAGTGGTGTAGATATTTCCATGTTTATACAGATAGCTGTGTAGGTATTTCCATGTTTATAGAGATAGCGGTGTAGATATTTCCATGTTTATACAGATGTCAGTGTAGATATATCCATTTGTGTAGAGATGGCAGTGTAGATATTTCCATGTTTATAGAGATGGCTGTGTAGATATTTCCAAGTTTATACAGATGGCAGTGTAGCTATTTCCATGTTAACAGAGATAGCGGTGTAGATATTTCCATCTTTGCACAGATTGCGGTGTAGATATTTCCATCTTTACACAGATAGCGGTGTACATATTACCATGTTTACGCTGATAGCGGTGTAGATATTTCGATGTTTACACAGATAGTGTTGTAGATATTTACATGTTTATACAGATAGCGGTGTAGATATTTCTATGTTTATAAAAATAGCGGTGTAGATGTTTCCATCTTTATACAGATAGCGGTGTAGGTATTTCCATGTTTATACAGATTTCAGTGTAGGTATTTCCCTGTTTATAGAGATAGCGGTGTAGATATTTCCATGTTTATACAGATGGTAGTGTACATATTTTCATGTGTATACAGATGGCAGTGTAGATATTTCCATGTTTATTCAGATGGAGGTGTAGATATTCCCATGTTTATGTAGATGACAGTGTAGATATTTCCATGTTTTTACAGATGGCGGTGTGGATATTTCCATGTTTATTCAGATGGAGGTGTAGATATTACCATGTTTATGTAGATGACAGTGTAGATATTTCCATGTTTTTACAGATGGCGGTGTAGATATTTCCATGTTTATACAGGGAGCGGTGTGGCTCTTTCCATGTTTATACAGATAGCAGTGTAGATATTTCCATGTTTATAGAGATGGCTGTGCAGATATTTCCGTGTTTACACCGATGGCCGTGTAAATATTCCATGTTTATACAGATATTGGTGTAGATATTTCCATGTTTATACAGATGACTGTGTAGGTATTTCCATGTTTATACAGATGGCGGTGTAGATATTTCTATGTTTATAGAGATATTCAAGGAGATATTTCCGTGTTTATACAGATAGCGGTGTAGACATTTCCATGTTCATAGAGATAGCTGTGTAGTTATTTGCATATTTATACAGATAGCTGTGTAGGTATTTCCATGTTTATACAGGTAGAGGTGTAGATATTTCCATGTTTATGCAGATCTCGGTGAAGATATTTCCATCTTTCTACAGACGGCAGTGTCGATATTTCTATGTTTATAAAGATGGTGTTGTAGTTAATTCCATATTTATACAGACAGCGGTGTAGTTATTTCCATATTTATGCTGATGGCGGTGTACATATTTTCATGTTTATAGAGATGGCAGTGTACATATTTCTAAGTTTATAGAGATAGCAGTGTAGATAATTTCATGTTTATAGAGATGACAGTGTAGGTATTTCCATGTTTATAGAGATAGTGGTGTAGATATTTCCATGTTTATACAGATAGCGGTGTAGATATTTCCATTTTTATACAGATAGTGGTGTTGCTATTTCCATGTTTATACAGATAGCGGTGTAGACATTTCCATGTTTATACAGCTCGCGGTGTAGATATTTCCATCTTTATACAGATGGTGGTGTAGATATTTCCATATTTATAGAGATAGCCTTGTAGATATTTCCATGATTATACACATAGCGGTGTAGATATTTCCATGTTTATACAGATACCGGTGCAAGTATTTCCATGTTTATTCAGATAACGATGTAGATATTTAGATGTTTACAGAAAGCGGTGGAGATATTTCCATGTTTATATAGATAGCGGTGTAGATATGTCCATGTTTATACAGATAGCGGTGTAGGTAATTCCATGTTTATACAGATAGCAGTGGAGATATTTCCATGTTTTTACAGATACTGGTGGAGATATTTCCATGTTTATACAGATGGAGGTATAGACATTTCCATGTTTATACAGATGACTGTGTAGAAATTTTCATGTTTTTACAGATGGCTGTGTAGATACTTCCATGTTTATATAGATAGCGTTGTGGCTGTTTCCACGTTTTTACAGATAGCAATGTAGATATTTCGATGTTTATAGAGATGGCTCTGTAGATTTTTCCATCTTTATACAGATGGCAGTGTAGATATTTCCATGTTTATACAGATAGTGGAGTAGATATTTCCATGTTTATACAGATAGCGGTGTAGGTATTTCCAGGTATATACAGATGGCCTTGTAGGTATTTCCATGTTTATAGAGATAGCCATGTAGATATTGCCATGTTTATACAGATAGCGGTGTAGACATTTCCATGTTTATAGAGATAGCTGTGTAGATATTTCCATATTTATACAGAGAGCAGTGTAGATATTTCCATGTTTATAGAGATCGAGAGGTAGATATTTCCATATTTATACAGATTGCGGTGTAGATATTTCCATGTTTATACAGACAGCGGTTTAGATATTTCCATGTTTACAGAGAGAGCGGTGTAGATATTTCGATATTTGCACAGATTGCGCTGTAGATAATTCCATCTTTACACAGATAGCTGTGTACATATTTCCTTGTTTACACAGATAGCGGTGTATTTATTTCCATGTTTACACAGATAGTGTTGTAGATATTTCCATGTTTATATAGATAGCAGTGTCGATATTTCTATGTTTATAAAGATAGCGGTGTAGATGTTTCCATCTTTATATAGATAGCGGTGTAGATATTTCCATGTTTATACAGATGGTGGTGTAGGTATTTCCATATTTACAGAGATAGCGGTGTAGATATTTCCGTGTTCATACAGACGGCAGTGTACATATTTCCTTGTGTATACAGATGGCAGTGTAGATATTTCCATGTTTATACAGATGTAGGTGTAGGTATTTCCAGGTTTATACAGATGACAGTGTAGATATTTCCATGTTTTTACAGATGGCGGTGTAGATATTTCCGTGTTTATTCAGATGGCAGGGTTGATATTTCCATGTTTGTGCAGATAATGGTGTAGATATTTCCATGTTTATACAGAGAGCGGTGTAAAATATTTCCATGTTTATTCTGATGGTGGTGTAGATACTTCCATTTTTATAGTGATAGCGGTGTAATTTCCATGTTTATACTGATGGCGGTGTAGATATTTCCATGTTTATGCAGATAGCGGTGTGGCTACTTCCATGATTATAGAGATCGTGGTGTAGATATTTCCATATTTATACAGATAGCGGTGAAGATATTTCCATGTTTATACAGATAGCGGTGTAGATATTTCCATGTTTATACAGATAGCAGTGTAGATATTTGCATGTTTACAGAGATAGCGGTGTAGGTATTTCCATCTTTGCACAGATTGCGGTGTAGATATTTCCATCTTTACACAGATAGCGGTGTACATATTTCCATGTATACACAGATAGCTGTTTAGGTATTTCCATGTTTACACAGATAGTGTTGTAGATATTTCCATGTTTATACAGATAGCTGTGTAGATATTTCCATATTTATAGAGATTGTGGTGTAGATATTTCCATATTTATACAGATAGCGGTGTAGATATTTTCATGTTTATACTGAGTGTGTTGTTGATTTTCCATGTTTATACAGATAGCTGTGTAGATACTTCCATGTTTATACGGATATCGGTGTAGATGTTTCCTTGTTTATAACGATAGCGGTGGAAATATTTCCATATTTATACAGATAGCGGTGGAGATATTTCCATGTTTATACAGATGGCGGTGTAGATATTTCCATGTTTATACAGATAGCGGTGTGGCTATTTCCATGTTTATACAGATAGCAGTGTAGATATTTCCATGTTTGTAGACATGGCTTTGTAGATATTTCCATGTTTATAAAGATGGCAGTGTAGATATTTCCATGTTTATAGAGATAGTGGTGTAGATATTTCCATGTTTATACAGATGACTGTGTATCTATTTCCATGTTTATACAGATGGCGTTGTAGATATTTCCATGTTTATACAGATAGCCATGTAGTTACTTCCATGTTTATACAGATAGCGGTGTAGGAATTTCCATGTTTATAGAGATAACGGTGTAGATATTTCCATGTTTATACACATGTCAGTGTAGATATTTCCATGTGTATACAGATGGCAGTGTATGTATTTCCATGTTTATACAGATGGAGTGGTAGATATTTCCAAGTTTATACAGATAGCGGTGTAGATATTTCCATGTTTCTACAGATAGCGGTGTAGATATTTCCATGTTTATACACATAGCTGTGTAGGTATTTCCATGTTTATAGAGATAGCGGTGTAGATATTTCCATGTTTATACCGATGTCAGTGTAGATATTTCCATGTGTATATAGATGGCATTGTAGATATTTCCAGGTATATACAGATGGAGTTGTAGATATTTCCATGTTTATACAGATGACTGTGTAGGTATTTTCATGTTTTTACAGATGGCGGTGTAGATATTTCCATGTTTACAGAGATAGTGTTGTAGATATTTCCATTTTCATACAGATAGCAGTGTAGATATTTCTATGTTTATAAAGATAGCAGTGTAGATGTTTCTATCTTTATACAGATAGCGGTGTAGATATTTCCATGTTTATACAGATGGCGGTGTAGGATTTTCCATATTTATAGATATAGCGGTGTAGATATTTCCGTTTTCATACAGACGGCAGTGTACATATTTCCATGTTTATACAGATGACAGTGTAGATATTTCCATGTTTTTACAGATGGCGGTGTAGATAATTCCATGTTTATACAGATGGCAGGGTTGGTATTTCCATGTTTGTGCAGATAATGGTGTAGATATTTCCATGTTTCTACAGATAGCGGTGTAGATATTTCCATGTTTATACAGGTAGCAGTGTAGATATTTCCATGTTTATACAGCTAGCGGTGTAGGTATTTCCATGTTTATAGAGATAGCAGTGTAGATATTTCCATGTTTATACAGATGGCTGTGTAGGTATTTCCATGTATATACAGATGGTGGTGTAGATATTTCCATGTTTGTAGAGATAGCGATGTAGATATTTCTATGTTTATACAGACAGCGGTGTAGATATTTCCATGTTTATACAGATAGCGGAGTAGATGTTTCCATGTTGATACAGATCGCGGTGTAAATATTTCCAAGTTTATGCAGATGGCGGTGTAGATATTTCCATGTTTATAGAGATGGCGGTGTAGATATTTCTATGTTTATAGAGATAGCGGTATAGATAATTCCATGTTTATAGAGATGGTGGTGTAGGTATTTCCATGTTTATTCAGATAGCGGTGTACATATTTCCATGCTTATACAGATAGTGGTGTTGATATTTCCATGTTTATACACATAGCGGTGTAGAGATTTCCATGTTTATTCAGCTCGCGGTGCAGGTATTTCCATGTTTATACAGATTGCAGTGTAGGTATTTCCATGTTTATGCAGATAGCGGCATAGTTATTTCCTAGTTTATACAGATAGCAGTTTAGATCTTTCAATGTTTATAGAGATAGCTGTGTAGGTATTTCCATGTGTATTCAGATAGCGGTGCAGATGTTTCCAAGTTTATACTGATGGCTGTGTAGATATTTCCATGTGTATACACATGGCAGTGTAGATATTTCCATGTTTATAGAGATGGTGGTGTAGATATTTCCATGTATATGCAGATGACTATGTAGATATTTCCATGTTTATACAGATGGCGGTGTAGATATTTCCATGTTTATAGAGAGCGGTGTAGATATTTCCATGTTTATACACATAGCGGTGCAGATATTTCCATGTTTAGAGAGATTGCGGTGTAAATATTTCCAAGTTTGCACAGATTGCGGTGCAGATATTTCCATATTTGCAAAAATAGCGGTGTAGATATTTCCATGTTTACACAGATAGCTGTGTAGACATTTCCATGTTTACACAGATTGCGTTGTAGATATTTCCATGTTTATACTGATAGCGGTGTAGATATTTCCATGACTATACAGATAGCTGTGTAGATGTCACCATGTTTATACAGATGATTGTGTAGGTATTTCCATGTTTATACAGATTGCGGTGTAGATATTTCTATGTTTTTACAGATGGCTGTGTAGATATTTCCATGTATATACCGATACCGGTGTGGATATTTCCATGTTTATACAGACAGTGGTGTAGATATTACCATGTTTACACAGATAGTGGTTTAGATATTTCCATCTTTGCACAGATTGCGGTGTAGATATTTCCATCTTTACAAAGATAGCGGTGTAGATATTTCCATGTTTACGCAGATTGCGGTGTAGATATTTCCATGTTTACACAGATAGTGGTGTAGATATTTCCATGTTTATACAGATAACTGTGTAGTTATTTCCAGGTTAATACAGAAGACAGTGTAGATATTTCTATGTTTATATATCTGGCGGTGCAGATATTTTCATGTTTATACAGATGACGGTGTAGATATTTCCATTTTTATACAGATCGTGGTGTATATGTTTCCATGTTTATACAGATAGCGGCGTAGATATTTCCATGTTTACTAAGATAGTGTTGTAGATATTTCCATGTTTATACAGACAGCAGTGTAGATATTTCCATGTTTATACAGATAGCGGTGTAGATGTTTCCATGTTTATACAGATAGCGGTGGAGATATTTCCATGTTTATACAGATCGTGGTGTACATATTTCCATGTTTATGGAGATAGCGGTGTAGATATTTCAATATTTATACAGATAGCGGTGTAGATATTTCCATGTTTATTCAGATGTTGGAATAGATGTTTCCATGTTTATACAGATGGTGTAGATATTTCCATGTTTATACTGACAGTTGTGTAGATATTTCTATGTTTATACAGATAGTGGTGTAGATATTTCCATGTTTATACAGAGAGCGGTGTAGATATCTCCATGTTTACAGAGATGGCGCTGTAGATAATTCCATATTTGCACAGATTTCGGTGTAGATATTTCCATCTTTACACAGATAGCAGTGTGCATGTTTCCATGTTTACACAGATAGCTGTGTAGATATTTCCATGTTTACACAGAGAGTGTTGTAGATATTTCCATGTTTATACACATAGCGTTGTAGATATTTCCATGTTTATACAGATAGCGGTGGAGATCTTTCCATGTTTATACAGATGGCCATGGAGATATTTCCCTGTTTATACAGATGGCGGCGTAGATATTTCTAAGTTTATACAGATAGCGGTGTAGATATCTCCACGTTTATACAGATAGTGGTGTAGTTATTTGCATGTTTATACAGGTAGAGGTGTAGATATTTCCATGTTTATACACATCGCGGTGTAGATATTTCCATCTTTAAGCAGACGGCGGTGTAGATATTTCCATGTTTATAGAGATGGCGGTGTAGATATTTCTATGTTTATAGAGATAGCGGTGTAGATAATTCCATGTTTGTAGAGATGGTGGTGTAGCTATTTCCATGTTTATGAAGATAGCGGTGTAGATATTTCCATGCATATACAGATAGTGGTGTTGATATTTCCATGTTTATACACATAGCGGTGTAGACATTTCCATGTTTTTTCTGCTCGCGGTGCAGGTATTTCCATGTTTATACAGATGGCAGTGTAGGTATTTCCATGTTTATGCAGATAGCGGTGTAGATATTTCCATGTTTATACAGATAACAGTGTATATCTTTCCATGTTTATAGAGATAGCGGTGTAGGTATTTCCATGTGTATTCAGATAGCGGTGCAGATATTTCCAAGTTTATACTGATGGCTGTGTAGATATTTCCATGAGTATACACATGGCAGTGTAGATATTTCCATGTTTATAGAGATGGTGGTGTAGATATTTCCATGTATATACAGATGACTGTGTAGATATTTCCTTGTTTATACAGATAACTGTGCAGATATTTCCATGTTTATAGAGATAGCGGTGTAAATATTTCCATGTTTGCACAGATTGCGGTGCAGATATTTCCATCTTTACACAAATAGCGGGGTAGATATTTCCATGTTTACACAGATAGCCGTGTAGATGTCACCATGTTTATACCGATGATTGTGTAGGTATTTCCATATTTATACAGATTGCGGTGTAGATATTTCCATGTTTTTACAGATGGCGGTGTAGATTTTACCATGTATATACAGATAGCGTTGTGGATATTTCCATGTTTATACAGACAGCGGTGTAGATATTACCATGTTTACACAGATAGAGGTTTAGTTATTTCCATCTTTGCACAGATTGCGATGTATATATTTCCATCTTTACAAAGATAGCGGTGTAGATATTTCCTTTTTTGCACAGATTGCGTTGTAGATATTTCCCTGTTTACACAGATAGTGGTGTAGATGTTTCCATTTTTATACAGATAACTCTGTAGGTATTTCCATGTTTATACAGATGGCAGTGTAGATATTTGTATGTTTATACAGATGGCGGTGCAGATATTTTCATGTTTATACAGATGTCGGTGTAGATATTTCCATGTTTATGCTGATGGCGGTGTAGATATTTCCATGTTTTTGGAGATGGCGGTGTAGATATTTCTATGTTTATAGAGATAGAGGTGTAGATATTTCCATGTTTATACAGATAGCGGTGTAGATATTTCCATCTTTATACAGATGGCAGTGAAGATATTTCCATGTTTATACAGATAGTGGTGTAGATATTTCCATGTTTATACAGATGGAGGTGTAGATATTTCCATGTTTTTACAGATGACTGTGTAGATATTTCCATGTTTTCACAGATGGTGGTGTAGATATTTCCATGTTTATACAGAGAGCAGTGCAGATATATACATCTTTATAGAGATAGCGGTGCAGATATTTCCATTTTTGCACAGATTACAGTGTAGGTATTTCCATCTTTACATAGATAGCGGTGTAGATATTTCCATGTATACACAGATAGCTGTCTGGATATTTCCATGTTTACACTGATAGCTTTGTAGATATTTCCATGTTTATACAGATAGCAGTGTATATATTTCCATTTTTATAGAGATCGCTGTGCAGATATTTCCATGTTTATACATATAGCGGTGGAGATATTTCCATGTTAATACAGATAGCGGTGGAGATATTTCCATGTTTATACAGATCGTGGTGTACATATTTCCATGTTTATGGAGATAGCGGTGTAGATATTTCAATATTTATACAGATAGCGGTGTGGTTATTTCCATGTTTATTCAGATGTTGGAATAGATATTTCCATGTTTATACAGATGGTGTAGATATTTCCATGTTTATACTGACAGTGGTGCAGATATTTCTATGTTTATACAGATAGTGGTGTAGAAATTTCCATGTTTATACAGATAGCGGTGTAGATATCTCCATGTTTACAGAGATGGCGCTGTAGATAATTCCATATTTGCACAGATTGCGGTGTAGATATTTCCATCTTTACACAGATAGCGGTGTGCATGTTTCCATGTTTACACAGATAGCTGTGTAGATATTTCCATGTTTACACAGATAGTGTTGTAGATATTTCCATGTTTATACACATAGCGTTGTAGATATTTCCATGTTTATACAGACAGCGGTGGAGATCTTTCCATGTTTATATAGATGGCCATGGAGATATTTCCCTGTTTATACAGATGGCGGTGTAGATATTTCTAAGTTTATACAGATAGTGGTGTAGTTATTTGCATGTTTATTCAGGTAGAGGTGTAGATATTTCCATGTTTATACAGATCGCGGTGTAGATATTTCCGTGTTTATGCAGACGGCGGTGTAGATATTTCGATGTTTTTAGAGATGGCGGTGTAGATATTTCTAAGTTTATAGAGATAGAGGTGTAGATATTTCCATGTTTATACAGATAGCGGTGTAGATATTTCCATCTTTATACAGATGGCAGTGAAGATATTTCCATGTTTATACAGATAGTGGTGTAGATATTTCCATGTTTATACAGATGGAGGTGTAGATATTTCCATGTTTATACAGATGACTGTGTAGATATTTCCATGTTTTCACAGATGGTGGTGTAGATATTTCCATGTTTATACAGAGAGCAGTGCAGATATATACATCTTTATAGAGATAGCGGTGCAGATATTTCCATTTTTGCACAGATTACAGTGTAGGTATTTCCATCTTTACATAGATAGCGGTGTAGTTATTTCCATGTTTACACAGATAGCTGTCTGGATATTTCCATGTTTACACTGATAGCTTTGTAGATATTTCCATGTTTATACAGATAGCAGTGTATATATTTCCATTTTTATAGAGATCGCTGTGCAGATATTTCCATGTTTATACATATAGCGGTGGAGATATTTCCATGTTAATACAGATAGCGGTGGAGATATTTCCATGTTTATAGAGATGGCGGTGTAGATATTTCCATGTTTATACAGATAGCGTTGTAGATATTTCCATGTTTATACAGATAGCGGTGTAGATATTTCCATGTTTATACAGATAGCGGTCTTCGCATTTCCATGTTTATAAAGATAGCGGTGTATATATTTCCATGTTTATGCAGCTTGCGGTGTAGATATTTCCATGTTTATACAGATCGCAGTGAAGATATTTCCATGTCTCTACAGATAGTGGTGTAGATATTTCCATGTTTATACAGATGACGGTGTAGATAGTTCCATGTTTTTAGAGATGGCGGTGTAGATATTTTCAGGTTTAAAGAGATGGCGTTGTAGAAATTTCCATGTTTATAGAGATTGCGGTGTAGATGTTTCCATGTTTATAGAGATAGCGGTGTAGGTATTTCCATGTTTATAGAGATAGTGGAGTAGATATTTCCATGTTTATACAGATGGCTGTGTAGATATTTCCATGTGTATACAGATGGCAGTGCAGATATTTACATGTTTATAGAGATCGTGGTGTAGATATTTCCATGTTTATATAGATGACTCTGCAGATAGTTGCATGTTTATACAGATAGCGGTGTAGATGTTTCCATGTTTATAGATAACAGTGTAGATATTTCCATGTTTATAAAGATAGAGGTGTAGATATTTGCATGTTTATAGAGATAGCATTGTAGATATTTCCATATACATACAGATAACGGTGAAGATATTTCCATGTTTATACCGATGGCGGTGAAAATATTTCCATGTTTATACAGATGGTGGTGTAGATATTTCCTTGTTTATACAGATAGCGGTGTAGATATTTCCGTGTTTATGTAGAGAGCGTTGTAGATATTTCCATATTTATAGAGATAGCTGTGTAGGTAATTCCATGTTTATAGAGATAGTGGTGAAGATATTTCCATGTTTATACAGATGGCTCTGTAGATATTTCCATGTTTATAGAGATGGCAGTGTACATATTTCCATGTTTATAAAGATAGAGGTGTAGATATTTAAATGTTTGTACAGATGGCGGTCTAGATATTTCCATGTATATACAGATGGCAGTGTAGATATTTCCATGTTTATAGTGATGGTGGTGTAGATATTTCCAGGTTTATACAGCTCGCGGTGAAGATATTTTCATCTTTATAGAGATACCAGTGTAGATATTTCCATGTTTATACAGTTAGCGGTGTTGATATTTCCACGTTTTACAGATAGTGCTGTAGATGTATCCATGATTTTACTGATAGTGGTGCAGGTATTTCCATGTTTACGGACATAGCGGTGTAGATGTTTCCATCTTTGCACAGATTGCGGTGTGGCTATTTCCATCTTTACACAGATAGCTGTGTAGATATTTCCATGTTTATACAGATAGCGGTGTAGATATTTCCATGTTTATACAGATGGCAGTGTTGATTTTTCCATGTATCTACACATGACTGTGTAGGTATTTCCATGTTTATACAGATGGCTTTGTAGATATTTCCATGTTTATAGAGATAGCAGTGTAAATATTTCCATGTTTATACAGATCACGGTGTAGATATTTCCAGGTTTATAGAGATAGCAGTGTAGATATTTCCATGTTTATACTGATAGCGGTTTAGCTATTTCCATGTTTATACAGTCCGCGGTGTAGATATTTCCATGTTTATACAGATTGCGGTGCAGATATTTCCATGTTTATACAGACAGCAGTGGAGATATTTCCATGTTTATACACATAGCGGTGTACATATTTCCATGTTTATAGAGACAGCGGTGTAGGTATTTCCATGTTTATACAGATAGCGGTGCAGATATTTCCATGTTTATACAGATGCCTATGCAGATATTTCCATATTTATACAGAGGGCTCTGTAGATATTTCGATGTTTATACAGATGGCAGTGTAGATTTTTCCATGTTCGTACACATGACTGTGTAGGTATTTCCATGTTTATACAGATGGCTTTGTAGATATTTCCATGTTTATAGAGATAGCGGTGTAGATATTTCCATGTTTATACAGATAGCGGTGTAAATATTTCCATGTTTATACATATCGTGGTGTAGATATTTCCATGTTTATACAGATGACTTTGTAGGTATTTCCATGTTTATACAGATGGCGGTGTAGGTGTTTCCATGTTTAAAGAGATAGCTGTGTAGATATTTCCATGTTTATACAGAGAGCGGTGTAGATATTTCCATGTTTACACAGATGGCAGTGTTGATTTTTCCATGTATCTACACATGACTGTGTAGGTATTTCCATGTTTATACAGATGGCTTTCTAGATATTTCCATGTTTATAGAGATAGCAGTGTAAGTATTTCCATGTTTCTTCAGAGCACGGTGTAGATATTTCCAGGTTTATAGAGATAGCAGTGTAGATATTTCCATGTTTATACAGATAGCGGTTTAGCTTTTTCCATGTTTATACAGTCCACGGTGTAGATATTTCCATGTTTATACAGATAGCGGTGCAGATATTTCCATGTTTATACAGACAGCAGTGGAGATATTTCCATGTTTATACACATAGCGGTGTACATATTTCCATGTTTATAGAGACAGCGGTGTAGGTATTTCCATGTTTATACAGATAGCGGTGCAGATATTTCCATGTTTATACAGATGCCTGTGCAGATATTTCCATATTTATACAGAGGGCTCTGTAGATATTTCCATGTTTATACAGATGGCAGTGTATATTTTTCCATGTTCCTACACATGACTGTGTAGGTATTTCCATGTTTATACACATGGCTTTGTAGATATTTCCATGTTTATAGAGATAGCGGTGTAGATATTTCCATGTTTATACAGATAGCGGTGTAAATACTTCCATGTTTATACAGATCGTGGTGTAGATATTTCCATGTTTATACAGATACCGGTGTAGAAATTTCCATGTTTATACAGACCGCAGGGTAGATATTTCCATGTTTGTACAAGTAGCGGTGTAGATATTTCCATGTTTGTGCAGATGGCGGTGTTGATGTTTCCATCTATACACAGATTGCCGTGTAGGTATTTCCATGTGTATAAAGATGGCACTGTAGATATTTCCATGTTTATACAGATGGTGGTGTAGATATTTCCATGTTTATACAGATGACTGTATAGCTATTTCCATGTTTTTACAGATGGCATTGTAGATATTTCCATGTTTATAGAGATAGCAGTGTAGATATTTCCATGTTTATACAGATGGCGGTGTAGATATTTCCATATTTATACAGATAACGGTGTAGATATTTCCATGTTTATACAGATGCCTATGCAGATATTTCCATATTTATACAGAGGGCTCTGTAGATATTTCCATGTTTATACAGATGGCAGTGTAGATTTTTCCATGTTCCTGCACATGACTTTGTAGGTATTTCCATGTTTATACAGATGGCTTTGTAGATATTTCCATGTTTATAGAGATAGCGGTGTAGATATTTCCATGTTTATACAGATAGCGGTGTAAATATTTCCATGTTTATACAGATCGTGGTGTAGGTATTTCCATGTTTATACAGAAGGTGGTGGAGATATTTCCATGGATATGTAGAAGGCGGTGTAGATATTTCCATGTTTATACAGATAGCGGTGTAGATATTTCCATGTATATACAGATGGTTGTGTAGGTATTTCGATGTTTATACAGATGGCTGTGCAGATATTTCCATGTTTATACAGATGACTTTGTAGGCATTTCCATGTTTATACAGACGGCGGTGTAGGTATTTCCATGTTTATAGAGATAGCTGTGTTGATATTTCCATGTTTATACACATAGCGGTGTAGATATTTCCATGTTTATACAGATCGCGGTGTAGATACTTCCATGTTTATACAGACAGCAGAGGAGATATTTCCATGTTTATACACATAGCGGTGTACATAATTCCATGTTTATAGAGACAGCGGTGTAGGTATTTCCATGTTTATACAGATAGCGGTGCAGATATTTGCATGTTTATACAGATGCCTATGCAGATATTTCCATATTTATACAGAGGGCTCTGTAGATATTTCCATGTTTATACAGATGGCAGTGTTGATTTTTCCATGTTCCTACACATGACTGTGTAGGTATTTCCATGTTTATACAGATGGCGGTGTAGATATTTCCATGTTTATAGAGATAGCGGTGTAGATATTTCCATATTTATACAGATAACGGTGTAGATATTTCCATGTTTATACAGATAGCAGTGTAAATATTTCCATGTTTATACAGATCACGGTGTAGAAATTTCCACGTTTATACAGACCGCAGTGTAGATATTTCCATCTTTATACAGATAGCGGTGTAGATATTTCCATGTGTGTACAGATGGCGGTGTTGATGTTTCCATCTATATTCAGATTGCCGTGTAGGTATTTCCATGGGTATACAGATGGCATTGTAGATATTTCCATGTTTATACAGATGGTGGTGTAGATATTTCCATGTTTATACAGATGACTGTATAGGTATTTCCATGTTTTTACAGATGGCATTGTAGATATTTCCATGTTTATAGAGATAGCAGTGTAGATATTTCCATGTTTATACAGATGGCGGTGTAGATATTTCCATGTTTATAGAGATAGCGGTGTAGATATTTCCATATTTATACAGATAACGGTGTAGATATTTCCATGTTTATACAGATAGCAGTGTAAATATTTCCATGTTTATACAGATGGCTGTGCAGATATTTCCATGTTTATACAGATGACTTTGTAGGTATTTCCATGTTTATACAGATGGCAGTGTAGGTATTTCCAAGTTTATAGAGATAGCTGTGTTGATATTTCCATGTTTATACACATAGCGGTGTAGATATTTCCATGTTCATACAGATCGCGGTGTAGATATTTCCATGTTTATACAGACAGCAGAGGAGATATTTCCATGTTTATACACATAGCGGTATACATAATTCCATGTTTATAGAGACAGCGGTGTAGGTATTTCCATGTTTATACAGATAGCGGTGCAGATATTTGCATGTTTATACAGATGCCTATGCAGATATTTCCATATTTATACAGAGGGCTCTTTAGATATTTCCATGTTTATACAGATGGCAGTGTTGATTTTTCCATGTTCCTACACATGACTGTGTAGGTATTTCCATGTTTATACAGATGGCGGTGTATATATTTCCATATTTATAGAGATAGCGGTGTAGATATTTCCATATTTATACAGATAACGGTGTAGATATTTCCATGTTTATACAGATGCCTATGCAGATATTTCCATATTTATTCAGAGGGCTCTGTAGATATTTCCATGTTTATACAGATGGCAGTGTAGATTTTTCCATGTTCCTACACATGACTGTGTAGGTATTTCCATGTTTATACAGATGGCTTTGAAGATATTTCCATGTTTATAGAGATAGCGGTGTAGATATTTCCATGTTTATACAGAGAGCGGTGTAAATATTTCCATGTTTATAGAGATCGTGGTGTAGATATTTCCATGTTTATACAGAAGGTGGTGGAGATATTTCCATGGATATGTAGAAGGCGGTGTAGATATTTCCATGTTTATACAGATAGCAGTGTAGATATTTCCATGTATATACAGATGGTTGTGTAGGTATTTCGATGTTTATACAGATGGCTGTGCAGATATTTCCATGTTTATACAGATGACTTTGTAGGCATTTCCATGTTTATACAGACGGCGGTGTAGGTATTTCCATGTTTATAGAGATAGCTGTGTTGATATTTCCATGTTTATACACATAGCGGTGTAGATATTTCCATGTTTATACAGATCGCGGTGTAGATACTTCCATGTTTATACAGACAGCAGAGGAGATATTTCCATGTTTATACACATAGCGGTGTACATAATTCCATGTTTATAGAGACAGCGGTGTAGATATTTCCATGTTTATACAGATCGCGGTGCAGATATTTGCATGTTTATACAGATGCCTATGCAGATATTTCCATATTTATACAGAGGGCTCTGTAGATATTTCCATGTTTATACAGATGGCAGTGTTGATTTTTCCATGTTCCTACACATGACTGTGTAGGTATTTCCATGTTTATACAGATGGCGGTGTAGATATTTCCATGTTTATAGAGATAGCGGTGTAGATATTTCCATATTTATACAGATAACGGTGAAGATATTTCCATGTTTATACAGATAGCAGTGTAAATATTTCCATGTTTATACAGATGACGGTGTAGAAATTTCCACGTTTATACAGACCGCAGTGTAGATATTTCCATCTTTATACAGATAGCGGTATAGATATTTCCATGTGTGTACAGATGGCGGTGTTGATGTTTCCATCTATACTCAGATTGCCGTGTAGGTATTTCCATGGGTATACAGATGGCATTGTAGATATTTCCATGTTTATACAGATGGTGGTGTAGATATTTCCATGTTTATACAGATGACTGTATAGGTATTTCCATGTTTTTACAGATGGCATTGTAGATATTTCCATGTTTATAGAGATAGCAGTGTAGATATTTCCATGTTTATACAGATGGCGGTGTAGATATTTCCATGTTTATAGAGATAGCGGTGTAGATATTTCCATATTTATACAGATAACGGTGTAGATATTTCCATGTTTATACAGATAGCAGTGTAAATATTTCCATGTTTATACAGATGGCTGTGCAGATATTTCCATGTTTATACAGATGACTTTGTAGGTATTTCCATGTTTATACAGATGGCGGTGTAGGTATTTCCATGTTTATAGAGATAGCTGTGTTGATATTTCCATGTTTATACACATAGCGGTGTAGATATTTCCATGTTTATACAGATCGCGGTGTAGATATTTCCATGTTTATACAGACAGCAGAGGAGATATTTCCATGTTTATACACATAGCGGTGTACATAATTCCATGTTTATAGAGACAGCGGTGTAGGTATTTCCATGTTTATACAGACAGCGGTGCAGATATTTGCATGTTTATACAGATGCCTATGCAGATATTTCCATATTTATACAGAGGGCTCTTTAGATATTTCCATGTTTATACAGATGGCAGTGTTGATTTTTCCATGTTCCTACACATGACTGTGTTGGTATTTCCATGTTTATACAGATGGCGGTGTAGATATTTCCATATTTATAGAGATAGCGGTGTAGATATTTCCATATTTATACAGATAACGGTGTAGATATTTCCATGTTTATACAGATGCCTATGCAGATATTTCCATATTTATACAGAGGGCTCTGTAGATATTTCCATGTTTATACAGATGGCAGTGTAGATTTTTCCATGTTCCTACACATGACTGTGTAGGTATTTCCATGTCTATACAGATGGCTTTGTAGATATTTCCATGTTTATAGAGATAGCGGTGTAGATATTTCCATGTTTATACAGATAGCGGTGTAAATATTTCCATGTTTATACAGATCGTGGTGTAGATATTTCCATGTTTATACAGAAGGTGGTGGAGATATTTCCATGGATATGTAGAAGGCGGTGTAGATATTTCCATGTTTATACAGATAGCGGTGTAGATATTTCCACGTATATACAGATGGTTGTGTAGGTATTTCGATGTTTATACAGATGGCTGTGCAGATATTTCCATGTTTATACAGATGACTTTGTAGGCATTTCCATGTTTATACAGACGGCGGTGTAGGTATTTCCATGTTTATAGAGATAGCTGTGTTGATATTTCCATGTTTATACACATTGCGGTGTAGATATTTCCATGTTTATACAGACAGCAGAGGAGATATTTCCACGTTTATACACATAGCGGTGTACATAATTCCATGTTTATAGAGACAGCGGTGTAGGTATTTCCATGTTTATACAGATAGCGGTGCAGATATTTGCATGTTTATACAGATGCCTATGCAGATATTTCCATATTTATACAGAGGGCTCTGTAGATATTTCCATGTTTATACAGATGGCAGTGTTGATTTTTCCATGTTCCTACACATGACTGTGTAGGTATTTCCATGTTTATACAGATGGCGGTGTAGATATTTCCATGTTTATAGAGATAGCGGTGTAGATATTTCCATATTTATACAGATAACGGTGTAGATATTTCCATGTTTATACAGATAGCAGTGTAAATATTTCCATGTTTATACAGATGACGGTGTAGAAATTTCCACGTTTATACAGACCGCAGTGTAGATATTTCCATCTTTATACAGATAGCGGTGTAGATATTTCCATGTGTGTACAGATGGCGGTGTTGATGTTTCCATCTATACTCAGATTGCCGTGTAGGTATTTCCATGGGTATACAGATGGCATTGTAGATATTTCCATGTTTATACAGATGGTGGTGTAGATATTTCCATGTTTATACAGATGCCTGTATAGGTATTTCCATGTTTTTACAGATGGCATTGTAGATATTTCCATGTTTATAGAGATAGCAGTGTAGATATTTCCATGTTTATACAGATGGCGGTGTAGATATTTCCATGTTTATAGAGATAGCGGTGTAGATATTTCCATATTTATACAGATAACGGTGTAGATATTTCCATGTTTATACAGATAGCAGTGTAAATATTTCCATGTTTATACAGATGGCTGTGCAGATATTTCCATGTTTATACAGATGACTTTGTAGGTATTTCCATGTTTATACAGATGGCGGTGTAGTTATTTCCATGTTTATAGAGATAGCTGTGTTGATATTTCCATGTTTATACACATAGCGGTGTAGATATTTCCATGTTTATGCAGATAGCGGTGTAGATATTTCCATATTTATACAGATAACGGTGTAGATATTTCGATGTTTATACAGATGGCTGTGTAGATATTTCCATGTTTATACAGATGAATTTGTAGGTATTTCCATGTTTATACCGATGGCGGTGTAGGTATTTCCATGTTTATAGAGATAGCTGTGTAGATATTTCCATGTTTATACTGATAGCGGTGTAGATATTTCCATGTTTATACAGATCGCGGTGTAGATATTTCCATGTTTATACAGACAGCAGTGTAGATATTTCCATGTTTATACACATAGCGGTGTACATACTTCCATGTTTTTAGAGACAGCGGTGTAGGTATTTCCATGTTTATACAGATAGCGGTGCAGATATTTCCATGTTTATACAGATGCCTATGCAGATATTTCCATATTTATACAGAGGGCTCTGTAGATATTTCCATGTTTATACAGATGGCAGTGTTGATTTTTCCATGTTCCTACACATGACTGTGTAGGTATTTCCATGTTTATACAGATGGCTTTGTAGATATTTCCATGTTTATAGAGATAGCAGTGTAAATATTTCCATGTTTATACAGATCACGGTGTAGATATTTCCAGGTTTATAGAGATAGCAGTGTAGATATTTCCATGTTTATACAGATAGCGGTTTAGCTATTTCCATGTTTATACCGTCCGCGGTGTAGATATTTCCATGTTTATACAGATAGCGGTGCAGATATTTCCATGTTTATACAGACAGCAGTGGAGATATTTCCATGTTTATACACATAGCGGTGTACATATTTCCATGTTTATAGAGACAGCGGTGTAGGTATTTCCATGTTTATACAGATAGCGGTGCAGATATTTCCATGTTTATACAGATGCCTATGGATATATTTCCATATTTATACAGAGGGCTCTGTAGATATTTCCATGTTTATACAGATGGCTGTGTAGATATTTCCATGTTTATACAGATGACTTTGTAGGTATTTACATGTTTATACAGATGGCGGTGTAGGTATTTCCATGTTTATAAAGATAGCTGTGTAGATATTTCCATGTTTATACTGATAGCGGTGTAGATATTTCCATGTTTATACAGATCGCGGTGTAGATATTTCCATGTTTATACAGGCAGCAGTGGAGATATTTCCATGTTTATACACATAGCGGTGTACATACTTCCATGTTTATAGAGACAGCGGTGTAGCTATTTCCATGTTTATACAGATAGCGGTGAAGATATTTCCATGTTTATACAAATGCCTATGCAGATATTTCCATATTTATATAGAGGGCTCTGTAGATATTTCCATGTTTATAGAGATGGCAGTGTAGATTTTTCCATGTTCCTACACATGACTGTGTAGGTATTTCCATGTTTATACAGATGGCTTTGTAGATTTTTCCATATTTATAGAGATAGCGGTGTAGATATTTCCATGTTTATACAGATAGCGGTTTAGCAATTTCCATGTTTATACACAACGCGGTGTAGATATTTCCATGTTTATACAGATAGCGGTGCAGATATTTCCATGTGTGTACAGATGGCGGTGTTGATGTTTCCATCTATACACAGATTGCCATGTAGGTATTTCCATGTGTATACAGATGGCATTGTAGATATTTCCATGTTTATACAGATGGTGGTGAAGATATTTCCATGTTTATACAGATAGCATTGTAAATATTTCCATGTTTATACACATCACGGTGTAGATACTTCCAGGTTTATAGAGATAGCAGTGTAGATATATCCATGTTTATACAGATAGCGGTGTAGATATTTCCATGTTTGTACAGATGGCGGTGTTGATGTTTCCATCTATACACAGATTGCCGTGTAGGTATTTCCATGTGTATACAGATGGCATTGTAGATATTTCCATATTTATACAGATGGTGGTGTAGATATTTCCCTGTTTATACAGATGACTGTATAGGTATTTCCATGTTTTTACAGATGGCATTGTAGATATTTCCATGTTTATAGAGATAGCAGTGTAGATATTTCCATGTTTATACAGATGGCGGTGTAGATATTTCCATGTTTATAGAGATAGCGGTGTAGATATTTCCATATTTATACAGATAAGGGTTTAGATATTTCCATGTTTATACAGACAGCAGTGTAAATATTTCCATGTTTATACAGATCACGGTGTAGATATTTCCAGGTTTATAGAGATAACAGTGTAGATATTTCCATGTTTATACAGATAGCGGTTTAGCTATTTCCATGTTTATACACACCGCGGTGTAGATATTTCCATGTTTATACAGATAGTGGTGCAGATATTTCCATGTTTATACAGATGGCGGTGTTGATCTTTCCATCTATACACAGATGACCGTGTAGATATTTCCATGTTTATACAGAAGGCGGCGCAGATATTTCCATGGATATGTAGAAGGCGGTGTAGATATTTCCATGTTTATACAGATAGCGGTGAAGATATTTCCATGTATATACAGATGGCTGTGTAGATATTTCCATGTGTATACAGATGGCTGTGCAGATATTTCCATGTTTATACAGATGACTTTGTAGGCATTTCCATGTTTATACAGACGGCGGTGTAGGTATTTCCATGTTTATAGAGATAGCTGTGTTGATATTTCCATGTTTATACACATTGCGGTGTAGATATTTCCATGTTTATACAGACAGCAGAGGAGATATTTCCATGTTTATACACATAGCGGTGTACATAATTCCATGTTTATAGAGACAGCGGTGTAGGTATTTCCATGTTTATACAGATAGCGGTGCAGATATTTGCATGTTTATACAGATGCCTATGCAGATATTTCCATGTTTATACAGAGGGCTCTGTAGATATTTCCATGTTTATACAGATGGCAGTGTTGATTTTTCCATGTTCCTACACATGACTGTGTAGGTATTTCCATGTTTATACAGATGGCGGTGTAGATATTTCCATGTTTATAGAGATAGCGGTGTAGATATTTCCATATTTATACAGATAACGGTGTAGATATTTCCATGTTTATACAGATAGCAGTGTAAATATTTCCATGTTTATACAGATGACGGTGTAGAAATTTCCACGTTTATACAGACCGCAGTGTAGATATTTCCATCTTTATACAGATAGCGGTGTAGATATTTCCATGTGTGTACAGATGGCGGTGTTGATGTTTCCATCTATACTCAGATTGCCGTGTAGGTATTTCCATGGGTATACAGATGGCATTGTAGATATTTCCATGTTTATACAGATGGTGGTGTAGATATTTCCATGTTTATACAGATGCCTGTATAGGTATTTCCATGTTTTTACAGATGGCATTGTAGATATTTCCATGTTTATAGAGATAGCAGTGTAGATATTTCCATGTTTATACAGATGGCGGTGTAGATATTTCCATGTTTATAGAGATAGCGGTGTAGATATTTCCATATTTATACAGATAACGGTGTAGATATTTCCATGTTTATACAGATAGCAGTGTAAATATTTCCATGTTTATACAGATGGCTGTGCAGATATTTCCATGTTTATACAGATGACTTTGTAGGTATTTCCATGTTTATACAGATGGCGGTGTAGTTATTTCCATGTTTATAGAGATAGCTGTGTTGATATTTCCATGTTTATACACATAGCGGTGTAGATATTTCCATGTTTATGCAGATAGCGGTGTAGATATTTCCATATTTATACAGATAACGGTGTAGATATTTCGATGTTTATACAGATGGCTGTGTAGATATTTCCATGTTTATACAGATGAATTTGTAGGTATTTCCATGTTTATACCGATGGCGGTGTAGGTATTTCCATGTTTATAGAGATAGCTGTGTAGATATTTCCATGTTTATACTGATAGCGGTGTAGATATTTCCATGTTTATACAGATCGCGGTGTAGATATTTCCATGTTTATACAGACAGCAGTGTAGATATTTCCAGGTTTATACACATAGCGGTGTACATACTTCCATGTTTATAGAGACAGCGGTGTAGGTATTTCCATGTTTATACAGATAGCGGTGCAGATATTTCCATGTTTATACAGATGCCTATGCAGATATTTCCATATTTATACAGAGGGCTCTGTAGATATTTCCATGTTTATACAGATGGCAGTGTTGATTTTTCCATGTTCCTACACATGACTGTGTAGGTATTTCCATGTTTATACAGATGGCTTTGTAGATATTTCCATGTTTATAGAGATAGCAGTGTAAATATTTCCTTGTTTATACAGATCACGGTGTAGATATTTCCAGGTTTATAGAGATAGCAGTGTAGATATTTCCATGTTTATACAGATAGCGGTTTAGCTATTTCCATGTTTATACCGTCCGCGGTGTAGATATTTCCATGTTTATACAGATAGCGGTGCAGATATTTCCATGTTTATACAGACAGCAGTGGAGATATTTCCATGTTTATACACATAGCGGTGTACATATTTCCATGTTTATAGAGACAGCGGTGTAGGTATTTCCATGTTTATACAGATAGCGGTGCAGATATTTCCATGTTTATACAGATGCCTATGGATATATTTCCATATTTATACAGAGGGCTCTGTAGATATTTCCATGTTTATACAGATGGCTGTGTAGATATTTCCATGTTTATACAGATGACTTTGTAGGTATTTCCATGTTTATACAGATGGCGGTGTAGGTATTTCCATGTTTATAAAGATAGCTGTGTAGATATTTCCATGTTTATACTGATAGCGGTGTAGATATTTCCATGTTTATACAGATCGCGGTGTAGATATTTCCATGTTTATACAGGCAGCAGTGGAGATATTTCCATGTTTATACACATAGCGGTGTACATACTTCCATGTTTATAGAGACAGCGGTGTAGCTATTTCCATGTTTATACAGATAGCGGTGAAGATATTTCCATGTTTATACAAATGCCTATGCAGATATTTCCATATTTATATAGAGGGCTCTGTAGATATTTCCATGTTTATAGAGATGGCAGTGTAGATTTTTCCATGTTCCTACACATGACTGTGTAGGTATTTCCATGTTTATACAGATGGCTTTGTAGATTTTTCCATATTTATAGAGATAGAGGTGTAGATATTTCCATGTTTATACAGATAGCGGTTTAGCAATTTCCATGTTTATACACAACGCGGTGTAGATATTTCCATGTTTATACAGATAGCGGTGCAGATATTTCCATGTGTGTACAGATGGCGGTGTTGATGTTTCCATCTATACACAGATTGCCATGTAGGTATTTCCATGTGTATACAGATGGCATTGTAGATATTTCCATGTTTATACAGATGGTGGTGAAGATATTTCCATGTTTATACAGATAGCATTGTAAATATTTCCATGTTTATACAGATCACGGTGTAGATACTTCCAGGTTTATAGAGATAGCAGTGTAGATATTTCCATGTTTATACAGATAGAGGTTTAGCTATTTCCATGTTTATACAGAACGCGGTGTAGATATTTCCATGTTTACACAGATATCGGTGCAGATATTTCCATGTTTGTACAGATGGCGGTGTTGATATTTCCATCTATACACAGATGACCGTGTAGATATATCCATGTTTATACAGAAGGCTGCGCAGATATTTCCATGGATATGTAGAAGGCGGTGTAGATATTTCCATGTTTATACAGATACCGGTGTAGAAATTTCCGTGTTTATACAGACCGCAGTGTAGATATTTCCATGTTTATACAGATAGCGGTGTAGACATTTCCATGTGTGTACAGATGACGGTGTTGATGTTTCCATCTATACACAGATTTCCGTGTAGGTATTTCCATGTGTATACAGATGGCATTGTAGATATTTCCATGTTTATACAGATGGTGGTGTAGATATTTCCATGTTTATACAGATAGCAGTGTAAATATTTCCATGTTTATACAGATCACGGTGTAGATATTTCCAGGTTTATAGAGATAGCAGTGTAGATATTTCCACGTTTATGCAGATAGCGGTTTAGCTATTTCCATGTTTATACAGACCGCGGTGTAGATATTTCCATGTTTATACAGATAGTGGTGCAGATATTTCCATGTTTATACAGATGGCGGTGTTGATCTTTCCATCTATACACAGATGACCGTGTAGATATTTCCATGTTTATACAGAAGGCGGCGCAGATATTTCCATGGATATGTAGAAGGCGGTGTAGATATTTCCATGTTTATACAGATAGCGGTGAAGATATTTCCATGTATATACAGATGGCTGTGTAGATATTTCCATGTGTATACAGATGGCTGTGTAGATATTTCCATGTTTATGCAGATGACTTTGTAGCTATTTCCATGTTTATACAGATGGCGGTGTAGGTATTTCCATGTTTATAGAGATAGCTGTGTAGATATTTCCATGTTTATACAGATAGCGGTGTAGATATTTCCATGTTTATACAGATCGCGGTGTAGATATTTCCATGTTTATACAGACAGCAGTGGAGATATTTCCATGTTTATACAAATAGCGGTGTACATATTTCCATGCTTCTAGAGACAGCGGTGTAGGTATTTCCATGTTTATACAGATAGCGGTGTAAATATTTCCATGTTTATACAGATCGGGGTGTAGATATTTCCATGTTTATACAGATACCGGTGTAGAAATTTCCATGTTTATACAGACCGCAGTGTAGATATTTCCATGTTTATACAGATAGCGGTGTAGATATTTCCATGTTTGTACAGATGGCGGTGTTGATGTTTCCATCTATACACAGATTGCTGTGTAGGTATTTCCATGTGTATACAGATGGCATTGTAGATATTTCCATGTTTATACAGATGGTGGTGTAGATATTTACATGTTTATACAGATGACTGTATAGGTATTTCCATGTTGTTACAGATGGCATTGTAGATATTTCCATGTTTATAGAGATAGCAGTGTAGATATTTCCATGTTTATACAGATGGCGGTGTAGTTATTTCCATGTTTATAGAGATAGCAGTGTAGATATTTCCATATTTATACAGATAACAGTGTAGATATTTCCATGTTTATACAGATAGCAGTGTAAATATTTCCATGTTTATACAGATCACGGTGTAGATATTTCCAGGTTTATAGAGACAGCAGTGTAGATATTTCCATGTTTATGCAGATAGCGGTTTAGCTATTTCCATGTTTATACAGACCGCGGTGTAGATATTTCCATGTTTATACAGATAGCGGTGCAGATATTTCCATGTTTGTACAGATGGCGGTGTTGATATTTCCATCTATACACAGATGACCGTGTAGATATTTCCATGTTTATACAGAAGGTGGTGCAGATATTTCCATGGATATGTAGAAGGCGGTGTAGATATTTCCATGTTTATACAGATAGCGGTGTAAATATTTCCATGCATATACAGATGGCTGTGTAGATATTTCCATATTTATACAGATGGCTGTGTAGGTATTTCCATGTTTATAGAGATGACTTTGTAGGTATTTCCATGTTTATACAGACGGCAGTGTAGGTATTTCCATGTTTATAGAGATAGCTGTGTAGATATTTCCATGTTTATACACATAGCGGTGTAGATATTTCCATGTTTATACAGATCGCGGTGTAGATATTTCCATGTTTATACAGACAGCAGTGGAGATATTTCCATGTTTATACACATAGCGGTGTACATACTTCCATGTTTGTAGAGACAGCGGTGTAGGTATTTCCATGTTTATACAGATCGCGTTGCAGATATTTGCATGTTTATACAGATGCCTATGCAGATATTTCCATATTTATACAGAGGGCTCTGTAGATATTTCCATGTTTATACAGATGGCAGTGTAGATTTTTCCATGTTCCTACACATGACTGTGTAGGTATTTCCATGTTTATACAGATGCTTTGTAGATATTTCCATGTTTATAGAGATAGCGGTGTAGATATTTCCATGTTTATACAGATAGCGGTGTAAATATTTCCATGTTTATACATATCGTGTTGTAGATATTTCCATGTTTATACAGATACTGGTGTAGAAATTTCCATGTTTATACAGACCGCTGTGTAGATATTTGAATGTTTATATAGATAGCGGCGTAGACATTTCCATGTGTGTACAGATGGCGGTTTTGATGTTTCCATCTATACAGAGATTGCCGTGTAGGTATTTCCATGTGTGTACAGATGGCATTGCAGATATTTCCATGTTTATACAGATGGTGGTGTAGATATTTCCATGTTTATACAGATGACTGTATAGGTATTTCCATGTTTTTACAGATGGCATTGTAGATATTTCCATGTTTATAGAGATAGCAGTGTAGATATTTCCATGTTTATACAGATGGCGGTGTAGATATTTCAATGTTTATAGAGATAGCGATGTAGATATATCCATATTTATACAGATAACGGTGTAGATATTTCCATGTTTATACAGATAGCGGTGTAAATATTTCCATGTTTATACAGATCACGGTGTAGATATTTCCAGGTTTATAGAGATAGCAGTGTAGATATTTCCATGTTTATACAGATAGCGGTTTAGCTATTTCCATGTTTATACAGACCGCAGTGTAGATATTTCCATGTTTATACAGATAGCGGTGCAGTTATTTCCATGTTTGTACAGATGGCGGTGTTGATATTTCCATCTATACACAGATGACCGTGTAGATATTTCTATGTTTATACAGAAGGCGGCACAGATATTTCCATGGATATGTAGAGGGTGGTGTGGGTATTTCCATGTTTATACAGATAGCGTTGCAGATATTTCCATGTATATACAGATGGCTGTGTAGATATTTCCAAGTGTATACAGATGGCTGTGTAGATATTTCCATGTTTATGCAGATGACTTTGTAGGTATTTCCATGTTTATACAGATGGCGGTGTAGGTATTTCCATGTTTATAGAGATAGCTGTGTAGATATTTCCATGTTTATACAGATAGCGGTGTAAATATTTCCATGTTTATACAGATCGTGGTGCAGATATTTCCATGTTTATACAGATACCGGTGTAGAAATTTCCATGTATATACAGACCGCTGTGTAGATATTTCCATGTTTATACAGATAGCGGTGTAGACATTTCCATGTGTGTACAGATGGCGGTGTTGATGTTTCCATCTATACACAGATTGCCGTGTAGGTATTTCCATGTGTATACAGATGGCATTGTAGATATTTCCATGTTTATACAGGTGGTGGTGTAGATATTTCCATGTTTATACAGATAGCAGTGTAAATATTTCCATGTTTATACAGATCACGGTGTAGATATTTCCAGGTTTATAGAGATAGCAGTGTAGATATTTCCATGTTTATACAGATAGAGGTTTAGCTATTTCCATGTTTATACAGAACGCGGTGTAGATATTTCCATGTTTACACAGATATCGGTGCAGATATTTCCATGTTTGTACAGATGGCGGTGTTGATATTTCCATCTATACACAGATGACCGTGTAGATATATCCATGTTTATACAGAAGGCTGCGCAGATATTTCCATGGATATGTAGAAGGCGGTGTAGATATTTCCATGTTTATACAGATACCGGTGTAGAAATTTCCGTGTTTATACAGACCGCAGTGTAGATATTTCCATGTTTATACAGATAGCGGTGTAGACATTTCCATGTGTGTACAGATGACGGTGTTGATGTTTCCATCTATACACAGATTTCCGTGTAGGTATTTCCATGTGTATACAGATGGCATTGTAGATATTTCCATGTTTATACAGATGGTGGTGTAGATATTTCCATGTTTATACAGATAGCAGTGTAAATATTTCCATGTTTATACAGATCACGGTGTAGATATTTCCAGGTTTATAGAGATAGCAGTGTAGATATTTCCACGTTTATGCAGATAGCGGTTTAGCTATTTCCATGTTTATACAGACCGCGGTGTAGATATTTCCATGTTTATACAGATAGCGGTGCAGATATTTCCATGTTTGTACAGATGGCGGTGTTGATATTTCCATCTATACACAGATGACCGTGTAGATATTTCCATGTTTATACAGAAGGTGGTGCAGATATTTCCATGGATATGTAGAAGGCGGTGTAGATATTTCCATGTTTATACAGATAGCGGTGTAAATATTTCCATGTATATACAGATGGCTGTGTAGATATTTCCATATTTATACAGAGGGCTCTGTAGATATTTCCATGTTTATACAGATGGCAGTGTAGATTTTTCCATGTTCCTACACATGACTGTGTAGGTATTTCCATGTTTATACAGATGGCTTTGTAGATATTTCCATGTTTATAGAGATAGCGGTGTAGATATTTCCATGTTTTTACAGATAGCGGTGTAAATATTTCCATGTTTATACAGATCGTGGTGTAGATATTTCCATGTTTATACAGACAGCAGTGGAGGTATTTCCATGTTTATACACATACCGGTGTACATACTTCCATGTTTATAGAGACAGCGGTGTAGGTATTTCCATGTTTATACAGATAGCGGTGTAGATATTTGCATGTTTATACAGATGCCTATGCAGATATTGCCATATTTATACAGAGGGCTCTGTAGATATTTCCATGTTTATACAGATGGCAGTGTAGTATTTTCCATGTTCCTACACATGACTGTGTAGGTATTTCCATGTGTATACAGATGGCTTTGTAGATATTTCCATGTTTGTAGAGATAGCGGTGTAGATATTTCCAGGTTTATACATATAGCGGTGTAGATATTTCCATGTTTGTACAGATGGCGGTGTTGATGTTTCCATCAATACACAGATTGCCGTGTAGGTATTTCCATGTATATACAGATGGCATTGTAGATATTTCCATGTTTATACAGATGGTGGTGTAGATATTTCCATGTTTATACAGATGACAGTATAGGTATTTCCATGTTTTTACAGATGGTATTGTAGATATTTCCATGTTTATACAGATAGCAGTGTAGATATTTCCATGTTTATGCAGATGGCGGTGTAGATATTTCCATGTTTATAGAGATAGCGGTGTAGATATTTCCATATTTATACAGATAACGGTGTAGATATATCCATGTTTATGCAGATATCAGTGTAAATATTTCCATGTTTATACAGATCACGGTGTAGATATTTCCAGGTTTATAGAGATAGCAGTGTAGATATTTCCATGTTTATACAGATAGCAGTTTAGCTATTTCCATGTTTATACAGACAGCGGTGTATATATTTCCATGTATATACAGATAGCGGTGCAAATATTTCCATGTTTGTACAGATGGCCGTGTTGATATTTCCATCTATACACAGATAACCGTGTAGATATTTCCATGTTTATACAGAAGGTGGTGGAGATATTTCCATGGATATGTAGAAGGCGGTGTAGATATTTCCATGTTTATACGGATAGCGGTGTAGATATTTCGATGTATGTACAGATGGTTGTGTAGGTATTTCGATGTTTATACAGATGGCTGTGCAGATATTTCCATGTTTATACAGATGACTTTGTAGGTATTTCCATGTTTATACAGATGGCAGTGTTGATTTTTCCATGTTCCTACACATGACTGTGTAGGTATTTCCATGTTTCTACACATGGCGGCGTAGATATTTCCATGTTTATAGAGATAGCGGTGTAGATATTTCCATATATATACAGATAAAGGTGTAGATATTTCCATGTTTATACAGATAGCGGTGTAAATATTTCCATGTTTATGCAGATCGTGGTGTAGATATTTCCATGTTTACACAGATACCGGTGTAGAAATTTCCATGTTTATACTGATAGTGGTGTAGGTATTTCCATGTTTATACAGATAGCGGTGTAGATATTTCCATGTGTGTACAGATGGCGGTGTTGATGTTTCCATCTATACACAGATTGCCATGTAGGTATTTCCATGTGTATACAGATGGCATTGTAGATATTTCCACGTTTATACAGATGGTGGTGTAGATATTTCCATGTTTATACAGATGACTGTATAGGTATTTCCATGTTTTTACAGATGGCATTGTAGATATTTCCATGTTAATACAGACAGCAGTGGAGATATTTCCATGTTTATACACATAGCGGTGTACATATTTCCATGTTTATAGAGACAGCAGTGTATGTATTTCCATGTTTATACAGATAGCGGTGCAGATATTTCCATGTTTACACAGATGCCTATGCAGATATTTCCATATTTATACAGAGGGCTGTGTAGATATTTCTATGTTTATACAGATGGCAGTGTAGATATTTAAATGTTCCTACACATGACTGTGTAATTATTTCCATGTTTATGGAGATGTCTTTGTGGATATTTCCATGTTTATAGAGATAGCGGTGCAGATATTTCCATGTTTATACAGATAGCGGTGTATATGTTTCCATGTTTATACAGATAATGGTGTAGATATTTCCATGTTTATACAAATACCGGTGTAGTTTTTTCCATGTTTATACAGACCGCAGTGTATATATTTCCATGTTTATAGAGATAGCAGTGTAGATATATCCATGTTTGTACAGATGGCGGTGTTGATGTTTCCATCTATACACAGATTGCCGTGTAGGTATTTCCATGTGTATACAGATGGCATTGTAGATATTTCCATGTTTATACAGATGGTGGAGTAGATATTTCCATGTTTACACAGATGACTGTATAGGTATTTCCATGTTTATACAGATGGCGGTGTAGATATTTCCATGTTTATAGAGATAGCGGTGTAGATATTTCCATATTTATACAGATAACGGTGTAGAAATTTCCATGTTTATACAGATAGCGGTTTAAATATTTCCATGTTTATACAGATAACGGTGTAGATATTTCCATGTTTATAGAGATAGCGGTGTAGATATTTCCATGTTTATACAGATAGCGGTGCAGATATTTCCATGTTTGTACAGATGGCGGTGTTGATATTTCCATCTATACACAGATGAACGTGTAGATATTTCCATGTTTATACAGATGGTGGCACAGATATTTCTATGGATATGTAGATGGTGGTGTAGATTTTCCATGTATATACATATAGCGCTGTGCTTATTTCCATGTTTATATAGAGAGCGGTGTAGATATTTCCATGTATGTACAGATAACTTTGTAAGTATTAACATGTTTATACAGATGGCGGTGTAGATATTTCCATGTTTGTACAGATAACTTTGTAAGTATTTCCATGTTTATACAGATGGCGGTGTAGATATTTCGATGTTTATAGAGATAGCAGTGGAGATATTTCCATGTTTGTACAGATAACTTTGTAAGTATTTCCATGTTTATACAGATAGCGGTGTACATATTTCGATGTTTATACAGACCGCAGTGTAGATATTTCCATGTTTATACAGACAGCAGTGGAGATATTTCCATGTTTATACACATAGCGGTATACATATTTCCATGTTTATAGAGACAGCGGTGTATGTATTTCCATGTTTATACAGATAGCGGTGTAGATATTTCCATGCTTATACTGATCGTGGTGTAGATATTTCCATGTTTATAGAGATGGCGGTGTAGATATTTCCATGTTCATAGAGATAGCGGTGTTGATTTTTCCATGTTTATAGAGATAGCTGTGAGGATATTTCCATGTTTATACAGATAGGGGTGTAGATATTTCCATGTTTATAGAGATGGCGGTGTAGATATTTCCATGTTTATACAGATCACGGTGTAGATATTTCCAAGTTTATACAGATCATGGTGTAGATATTTCCATGTTTATACAGATCGCGGTGTTGATATTACCATGTTTATAGGGATAGCAGTGCAAATATTTCCACATTTATACAGATAGCGGTGTAGTTATTAGCAGGTTTATACAGATAGCGGTGTAGATATTTCCATGTATAAACAGATGTCTATGTATATATTTCCATGTTTTAACAGTTGGTGATGTAGATATTTCCTTGTTTATACAAATATCGGTGTAGTTACTTCCATGTTTATACAGATAGCGGTGTAGATATTTCCATGTATATACAGATGGCTGTGTAGATATTTCCATGTTTATACAGATGGCTGTGAAGATATTTCCATGTTTATACAGATGACTTTGTAGGTATTTCCATGTTTGTACAGATGGCGGTGTAGGTATTTCCATGTTTGTAGAGATAGCTGTGTAGATATTTCCATGTTTATACAGATAGCGGTGTAGATATTTCGATGTTTATACAGATCGCGGTGTAGATATTTCCATGTTTATACAGAGAGCAGTGGAGATATTTCCATGTTTATACACATAGCGGTGTACATATTTCCATGTTTATATAGACAGCGGTGTAAGTATTTCCATGTTTATACAGATAGCGGTGCAGATATTTCCATGTTTACACAGATGCCTATGCAGATATTTCCATATTTATACAGAGGGCTGTGTAGATATTTCTATGTTTATACAGATGGCAGTGTAGATATTTAAATGTTCCTACACATGACTGTGTAGTTATTTCCATGTTTATGTAGATGTCTTTGTGGATATTTCCATGTTTATAGAGATAGCGGTGCAGATATTTCCATGTTTATACAGATAGCGGTGTATATATTTCCATGTTTATACAGATCATGGTGTAGATATTTCCATGTTTATACAGATACCAGTGTAGATATTTCAATGTTTATACAGACCTCAGTGTATATATTTCCATGTTTATAGAGATAGCAGTGTAGATATTTCCATGTTTGTACAGATGGCGGTGTTGATGTTTCCATCTATACACAGATTGCCGTGTAGGTATTTCCATGTGTATACAGATGGCATTGTAGATATTTCCATGTTTATACAGATGGTGGAGTAGATATTTCCATGTTTACACAGATGACTGTATAGGTATTTCCATGTTTCTACAGATGGCGGTGTAGTTATTTCCATGTTTATAGAGATAGAGGTGTAGATATTTCCATATTTATACAGATAACGGTGTAGAAATTTCTATGTTTATACAGATAGCGGTGTAAATATTTCCATTTTTATACAGATAACGGTGTGGATATTTCCATGTTTATAGAGATAGTGGTGTAGGTATTTCCATCTTTATACAATAGCGGTGTAGATATTTCCATGTTTATATAGACCGCGGTGTAGATATTTCCATGTTTATACAGATAGCGGTGCAGATATTTCCATGTTTGTACAGATGGCGGTGTTGATATTTCCATCTATACACAGATGACCGTGTAGATATTTCCATCTTTATACAGATGGCGGCACAGATATTTCTATGGATATGTAGATGGTGGTGTAGATATTTCCATGTATATACAGATAGCGCTGTACTTATTTCCATGTTTATATAGAGAGCGGTGTAGATATTTCCATGTATGTACAGATAACTTTGTAAGTATTAACATGTTTATACAGATGGCGGTGTAGATATTTCCATGTTTGTACAGATAACTTTGTAAGTATTTCCATGTTTATACAGATGGCGGTGTAGATATTTCGATGTTTATAGAGATAGCAGTGGAGATATTTCCATGTTTATACAGATAGCGGTGTAGTTATTTCCATGTTTATATAGATAGCGGTGTAGATATTTCCATGTATATATACATGGCTGTGTAGATATTTCCATGTTTATAATGATGGCTGTGTAGATATTTCCATGTTTATACAGATAACTTTGTAAGTATTTCCATGTTTATACAGATGGCGGTGTACATATTTCGATGTTTATAGAGATAGCAATGGAGACATTTCCATGTTTATACAGATATCGGTGTAGATATTTCCATGCTTATACTGATCGCGGTGTAGATATTTCCATGTTCATAGAGTTGGCGGTGTAGATATTTTCATGTTCATAGAGATAGCGGTGTTGATTTTTCCATGTTTATAGAGATAGCTGTGAGGATATTTCCATGTTTATACAGATAGGGGTGTAGATATTTCCATGCTTATAGAGATGGCGGTGTAGATATTTCCATGTTTATACAGATCACGGTGTAGATATTTCCATGTTTATACAGATCATGGTGTAGATATTTCCATGTTTATAGAGATCATGGTGTAGATATTTCCATGTTTATACAGATACCGGTGTAGATATTTCCATGTTTATACAGACCGCAGTGTATATAATTCCATGTTTATAGAGATAGCAGTGTAGATATTTCCATGTTTGTACAGATGGCGGTGTTGATGTTTCCATCTATACACAGATTGCCGTGTAGGTATTTCCATGTGTATACAGATGGCATTGGAGATATTTCCATGTTTATACAGATGGCGGTGTAGATATTTCGATGTTTATAGAGATAGCAGTGGAGATATTTCCATGTTTATACAGATAGCGGTGTTGTTATTTCCATGTTTATATAGATAGCGGTGTAGATATTTCCATGTATATACACATGGCTGTGTAGGTATTTCCAAGTTTATACTGATGTCGGTGTAGATATTTCCATGTTTATACAGATAACTTTGTAAGTATTTCCATGTTTATACAGATGGTGGTGTAGATATTTCGATGTTTATAGAGATAGCAGTGGAGATATTTCCATGTTTATACAGATAGGGGTGTAGATATTTCCATGTTTATAGAGATGGCGGTGTAGGTATTTCCATGTTTATACAGATCACGGTGTAGATATTTCCATGTTTATACAGATCATGGTGTAGATATTTCCATGTTTACACAGATCGCGGTGTTGATATTACCATGTTTATAGGGATAGCAGTGCAAATATTTCCACATTTATACAGATAGCGGTGTAGTTATTAGCAGGTTTATACAGATAGCGGTGTAGATATTTCCATGTATAAACAGATGTCTGTGTATATATTTCCATGTTTTAACAGATGGTGATGTAGATATTTCCTTGTTTATACAAATAGCGGTGTAGTTATTTCCATGTTTATACAGATAGCGGTGTAGATATTTCCATGTATATACAGATGGCTGTGTAGATATTTCCATGTTTATACCTGATGGCTGTGTAGATATTTCCATGTTTATACAGATGACTTTGTAGGTATTTCCATGTTTGTACAGATGGCGGTTTAGGTATTTCCATGTTTGTAGAGATAGCTGTGTAGATATTTCCATGTTTATACAGATAGCGGTGTAGATTTTTCGATGTTTATACAGATCGTGGTGTAGATATTTCCATGTTTACACAGACAGCAGTGGAGATATTTCCCTGTTTATACACATAGCGGTGTACATATTTCCATGTTTATAGAGACAGCGGTGTATGTATTTCCATGTTTATACAGATAGCGGTGCAGATATTTCCATGTTTACACAGATGCCTATGCAGATATTTCCATATTTACACAGAGGGCTGTGTAGATATTTCTATGTTTATACAGATGGCAGTGTAGATATTTAAATGTTCCTACACATGACTCTGTAGTTATTTCCATGTTTATGCAGATGTTTTGTAGATATTTCCATGTTTATAGAGATAGCGGTGCAGATATTTCCATGTTTATACAGATACCGGTGTAGATATTTCCATGTTTATACAGACCGCAGTGTATATATTTCCATGTTTATAGAGATAGCAGTGTAGATATTTCCATGTTTGTACAGATGGCGGTGTTGATGTTTCCATCTATACAAAGATTGCCGTGTAGGTATTTCCATGTGTATACAGATGGCATTGTAGATATTTCCATGTTTATACAGATTGTGGAGTAGATATTTCCACGTTTACACAGATGACTGTATAGGTATTTCCATGTTTATACAAATGGCAGTGTAGTTATTTCCATGTTTATAGAGATAGCGGTGTAGATATTTCCATATTTATACAGATAACGGTGTAGAAATTTCCATGTTTATACAGATAGCGGTGTAAATATTTCCATTTTTATACAGATAACGGTGTAGATATTTCCATGTTTATAGAGATAGCGGTGTAGGTATTTCCATGTTTATACAATAGCGGTGTAGATATTTCCATGTTTATATAGACCACGGTGTAGATATTTCCATGTTTATACAGATAGCGGTGCAGATATTTCCATGTTTGTACAGATGGCGGTGTTGATATTTCCATCTATACACAGATGAATGTGTAGATATTTCCATGTTTATACAGATGGCGGCACAGATATTTCTATGGATATGTAGATGGTGGTGTGGATATTTCCATGTATATACAGATAGCGCTGTACTTATTTCCATGTTTATATAGAGAGCGGTGTAGATATTTCCATGTATGTACAGATAAGTTTGTAAGTATTAACATGTTTATACAGATGGTGGTGTAGATATTTCCATGTTTGTACAGATAACTTTGTAAGTATTTCCATGTTTATACAGATGGCGGTGTAGATATTTCGATGTTTATAGAGATAGCAGTGGAGATATTTAGATGTTTATACAGATAGCGGTGTAGTTATTTCCATGTTTATATAGATAGCGGTGTAGATATTTCCATGTATATACACATGGCTGTGAAGATATTTCCATGTTTATACAGATGGCGGTGTAGATATTTCCATGTTTATACAGATATCTTTGTAAGTATTTCCAAGTTTATACAGATGGCTGTGTAGATATTTCGACGTTTATAGAGATAGCAGTGGAGATATTTCCATGTTTATACAGATAGCGGTGTTGTTATTTCCATGTTTATATAGATAGCGGTGTAGATATTTCCATGTATATACACATGGCTGTGTAGATATTTCCAAGTTTATACTGATGTCGGTGTAGATATTTCCATGTTTATACAGATAACTTTGTAAGTATTTACATGTTTATACAGATGGTGGTGTAGATATTTTGATGTTTATAGAGATAGCAGTGGAGATATTTCCATGTTTATACAGATAGGGGTGTAGATATTTCCATGTTTATAGAGATGGCGGTGTAGGTATTTCCATGTTTATACAGATCACGGTGTAGATATTTCCATGTTTATACAGATCATGGTGTAGATATTTCCATGTTTACACAGATCGCGGTGTTGATATTACCATGTTTATAGGGATAGCAGTGCAAATATTTCCACATTTATACAGATAGCGGTGTAGTTATTAGCAGGTTTATACAGATAGCGGTGTAGATATTTCCATGTATAAACAGATGTCTGTGTATATATTTCCATGTTTTAACAGATGGTGATGTAGATATTTCCTTGTTTATACAAATGGCGGTGTAGTTATTTCCATGTTTATACAGATAGCGGTGTAGATATTTCCATGTATATACAGATGGCTGTGTAGATATTTCCATGTTTATACCTGATGGCTGTGTAGATGTTTCCATGTTTATACAGATGACTTTGTAGGTATTTCCATGTTTGTACAGATGGCGGTGTAGGTATTTCCATGTTTGTAGAGATAGCTGTGTAGATATTTCCATGTTTATACAGATAGCGGTGTAGATTTTTCGATGTTTATACAGATCGTGGTGTAGATATTTCCATGTTTACACAGACAGCAGTGGAGATATTTCCCTGTTTATACACATAGCGGTGTACATATTTCCATGTTTATAGAGACTGCGGTGTATGTATTTCCATGTTTATACAGATAGCGGTGCAGATATTTCCATGTTTACACAGATGCCTATGCAGATATTTCCATATTTACACAGAGGGCTGTGTAGATATTTCTATGTTTATACAGATGGCAGTGTAGATATTTAAATGTTCCTACACATGACTGTGTAGTTATTTCCATGTTTATGCAGATGTTTTGTAGATATTTCCATGTTTATAGAGATAGCAGTGCAGATATTTCCATGTTTATACAGATACCGGTGTAGATATTTCCATGTTTATACAGACCGCAGTGTATATATCTCCATGTTTATAGAGATAGCAGTGTAGATATTTCCATGTTTGTACAGATGGCGGTGTTGATGTTTCCATCTATACAAAGATTGCCGTGTAGGTATTTCCATGTGTATACAGATGGCATTGTAGATATTTCCATGTTCATACAGATGGTGGAGTAGATATTTCCACGTTTACACAGATGACTGTATAGGTATTTCCATGTTTATACAGATGGCAGTGTAGTTATTTCCATGTTTATAGAGATAGCGGTGTAGATATTTCCATATTTATACAGATAACGGTGTAGAAATTTCCATGTTTATACAGATAGCGGTGTAAATATTTCCATTTTTATACAGATAACGGTGTAGATATTTCCATGTTTATAGAGATAGCGGTGTAGGTATTTCCATGTTTATACAATAGCGGTGTAGATATTTCCATATTTATATTGACCGCGGTGTAGATATTTCCATGTTTATACAGATAGCGGTGCAGATATTTCCATGTTTGTACAGATGGCGGTGTTGATATTTCCATCTATACACAGATGAATGTGTAGATATTTCCATGTTTATACAGATGGCGGCACAGATATTTCTATGGATATGTAGATGGTGGTGTGGATATTTCCATGTATATACAGATAGCGCTGTACTTATTTCCATGTTTATATAGAGAGCGGTGTAGATATTTCCATGTATGTACAGATAACTTTGTAAGTATTAACATGTTTATACAGATGGCGGTGTAGATATTTAAATGTTTGTACAGATAACTTTGTAAGTATTTCCATGTTTATACAGATGGCGGTGTAGATATTTCGATGTTTATAGAGATAGCAGTGGAGATATTTCCATGTTTATACAGATAGCGGTGTAGTTATTTCCATGTTTATATAGATAGCGGTGTAGATATTTCCATGTATATACACATGGCTGTGTAGGTATTTCCATGTTTATACTGATGGCGGTGTAGATATTTCCATGTTTATACAGATAACTTTGTAAGTATTTCCATGTTTATACAGATGGCGGTGTAGATATTTCGATGTTTATAGAGATAGCAGCGGAGATATTTCCATGTTTATACAGATAGCGATGTAGATATTTCCATGCTTATACTGATCGTGGTGTAGATATTTCCATGTTTATAGAGATGGCGGTGTAGATATTTCCATCTTCATAGAGATAGCGGTGTTGATTTTTCCATGTTTATAGAGATAGCTGTGAGGATATTTCCATGTTTATATAGATAGGGGTGTAGATATTTCCATGTTTATACAGATCACGGTGTAGATATTTCCATGTTTATACAGATCATTGTGTAGATATTTCCATGTTTATACAGATCGCAGTGTTGTTATTACCATGTTTATAGGGATAGCAGTGCAAATATTTCCACATTTATACAGATAGCGGTGTAGTTATTAGCAGGTTTATACAGATAGCGGTGTAGATATTTCCACGTATAAACAGATGTCTATGTATATATTTCCAGGTTTTAACAGTTGGTGATGTGGATATTTCCTTGTTTATACAAATAGCGGTGTAGTTATTTCCATGTTTATACAGATAGCGGTGTAGTTATTTCCATGTATATACAGATGGCTGTGTAGATATTTCCATGTTTATACAGATGGCTGTGTAGATATTTCCATGTTTATACAGATGACTTTGTAGGTATTTCCATGTTTGTACAGATGGCGGTGTAGGTATTTCCATGTTTGTAGAGATAGCTGTGTAGATATTTCCATGTTTATACAGATAGCGGTGTAGATATTTCGATGTTTATACAGATCTCGGTGTAGATATTTCCATGTTTATACAGACAGCAGTGGAGATATTTCCCTGTTTATACACATAGCGGTGTACATATTTCCATGTTTATAGAGACAGCGGTGTATGTATTTCCATGTTTATACAGATAGCGGTGCAGATATTTCCTTGTTTACACAGATGCCTATGCAGATATTTCCATATTTATACAGAGGGCTGTGTAGATATTTCTATGTTTATACAGATGGCAGTGTAGATATTTAAATTTTCCTACACATGACTGTGTAGTTATTTCCATGTTTATGCAGATGTTTTGTAGATATTTCCATGTTTATAGAGATAGCGGTGCAGATATTTCCATGTTTATACAGATAGCGGTGTATATATTTCCATGTTTATACAGATCATGGTGTAGATATTTCCATGTTTATACAGATACCGGTGTAGATATTTCCATGTTTATACAGACCGCAGTGTATATATTTCCATGTTTATAGAGATAGCAGTGTAGATATTTCCATGTTTGTACAGATGGCGGTGTTGATGTTTCCATCTATACAAAGATTGCCGTGTAGGTATTTCCATGTGTATACAGATGGCATTGTAGATATTTCCATGTTTATAGCGATGGTGGAGTAGATATTTCCATGTTTACACAGATGACTGTATAGGTATTTCCATGTTTATACAGATGGCGGTGTAGATATTTCCATGTTTATAGAGATAGCGGTGTAGATATTTCCATATTTATACAGATAACGGTGTAGAAATTTCCATGTTTATACAGATAGCGGTGTAAATATTTCCATTTTTATACAGATAACGGTGTAGATATTTCCATGTTTATAGAGATAGCGGTGTAGGTATTTCCATGTTTATACAATAGCGGTGTACATATTTCCATGTTTATATAGACCACGGTGTAGATATTTCCATGTTTATACAGATAGCGGTGCAGATATTTCCATGTTTGTACAGATGGCGGTGTTGATATTTCCATCTATACACAGATGAACGTGTAGATATTTCCATGTTTATACAGATGGCGGCACAGATATTTCTATGGATATGTAGATGGTGGTGTGGATATTTCCATGTATATACAGATAGCGCTGTACTTATTTCCATGTTTATATAGAGAGCGGTGTAGATATTTCCATGTTTATACAGATAGCGGTGCAGATATTTCCATGTTTGTACAGATGGCGGTGTTGATATTTCCATCTATACACAGATGACCGTGTAGATATTTCCATGTTTATACAGATGGCAGCGCAGATATTTCCATGGATATGTAGATGGCGGTGTAGATATTTCCATGTTTATACAGAAAGCGGTGTAGTTATTTCCATGTTTATATAGATAGCGGTGTAGATATTTCCATGTATGTACACATGGCTGTGTAGATATTTCCATGTTTATATAGATGGCGGTGTAGATATTTCCATGTTTATACAGATAACTTTGTAAGTATTTCCATGTTTATACAGATGGCGGTGTAGATATTTCGATGTTTATAGAGATAGCAGTGGAGATATTTCCATGTTTATACAGATAGCGGTGTAGGTATTTCCATGTTTATACTGATCGTGGTGTAGACATTTCCATGTTTATAGAGATTGCGGTGTAGATATTTCCATGTTCATAGAGATAGCGGTGTTGATTTTTCCATGTTTATAGAGATAGCGGTGTGGATATTTCCATGTTTATACAGATAGGGGTGTAGATATTTCCCTGTTTATAGAGATGGCGGTTTAGATATTTCCATGTTTATACAGATCACGGTGTAGATATTTCCTTGTTTATACAGATAGCGGTGTAGATATTTCCATGTTTTTACAGATATTGGTGTAGATATTTCCATGTTTACACAGATTGCGGTGTAGATATTTCCATCTTTCTACAGATGGCATTGTAGATATTTCCATGTTTATACAGATGACTGTATAGGTATTTCCATGGTTTTACAGATGGCGATGCAGATATTTCCATGTCTATAGAGATAGCGGTGTAGATATTTCCATGATTATACAGATGGCGGTGTTGATATTTCCATCTATACACAGATGGCCGTGTAGATATTTCCATGTTTATTCAGATGGCGGCGTAGATATTTCCAAGGACATGCATATGGCGGTGTAGTTATTTCCATGTTTATACAGATAGCGGTGTAGGTATTTCCATGTTTACACAGATGGTGGTGTAGATATTTCCGTGTTTATACACATGGCGGAGTAGATACTTCCATCTTTATGGAGATGGCAGTGTAGATATTTTCATGTTCATAGAGATGGCGGTGTAGATATTTCCATATTTATAGAGATAGCGGTGTAGATATTTCCATCTTTCTACAGATGGCAGTGTAGATATTTCCATGTTTATACAGATGGCCGTGTAGATATTTCCATATTTATACAGATGTCTGTGTAGATATTTCCAGGTGTATACAGATGGTATTGTAGTTATTTCCATGTTTATACAGATGGTGGTGTAGATATTTCCATGTTTATTCAGATGACTGTGTAGATATCTCCATGTTTTTACAGATGGCAGTGTAGATATTTCAATGTTTATATAGATGGCGCTGTTGATATTTCCATGTTTATACAGATAACGGTGGAGATATTTCCATGTTTATACAGAGAGCAGTGGAGATATTTCCATGTTTATACACATAGCGGTGTACATATTTCCATGTTTATAGAGACAGCGGTGTAGGTATTTCCATGTTTATACAGATAGCGGTGCAGCTATTTCCATGTTTACACAGATGCCTATGCAGATATTTCCATATTTATACAGAGGGCTGTGTAGATATTTCTATATATATACAGATGGCAGTGTAGACATTTAAATGTTCCTACACATGACTGTGTAGGTATTTCCAAGTTTATACAGATGTCTTTGTAGTTGTTTCCATGTTTATAGAGATAGCGGTGCAGATATTTCCATGTTTATACAGATAGCGGTGTATATATTTCCATGTTTATGCAGATCATGGTGTAGATATTTCCATGTTTATAGAGACCGCAGTGTAGATATTTCCATGTTTATAGAGATAGCAGTGTAGATATTTCCATGTTTGTACAGATGGCGGTGTTGATGTCTCCATCTATACACTGATTGCCGTGTAGGTATTTCCATGTGTATACAGATGGCATTGTAGATATTTCCATGTTTATACAGATGGTGGTGTAGATATTTCCATGTTTACACAGATGACTGTATAGGTATTTCCATGTTTATACAGATGGTGGTGTAGATATTTCCAAGTTTATTGAGATAGCGGTGTAGATATTTCCATATTTATACAGATAACGGTGTAGAAGTTTCCATGTTTATACAGATAGCGGTGTAAATATTTCCATGTTTATACAGATCACGGTGTAGATATTTCCATGTTTATAGAGATAGCGGTGTAGATATTTCCATGTTTATACCGATAGCGGTGTTGATATTTCCATGTTTATACAGACCGCGGTGTAGATATTTCCATGTTTGTACAGATAGCGGTGCAGATATTTCCATGTTTGTACTGATGGCGGTGTTGATATTTCCATCTATACACAGATGACCGTGTAGATATTTCCATGTTTATACAGATGGCGGCGCAGATATTTCCATGGATATGTAGATGGCGGTGTAGATATTTCCATGTTTATACAGATAGCGGTGTAGTTATTTCCATGTTTATATAGATAGCGGTGTAGATATTTCCATGTATGTACACATGGCTGTGTAGATATTTCCATGTTTATACAGATGGCGGTGTAGATATTTCCATGTTTATACAGATAACTTTGTACGTATTTCCATGTTTATACAGATGGCGGTGTAGATATTTCGATGTTTATAGAGATAGCAGTGGAGATATTTCCATGTTTATACAGATAGCGGTGTAGATATTTCCATGTTTATACTGATCGTGGTGTAGACATTTCCATGTTTATAGAGATGGCGGTGTAGATATTTCCATGTTCATAGAGATAGCGGTGTTGATTTTTCCATGTTTATAGAGATAGCGGTGTGGATATTTCCATGTTTATACAGATAGGGGTGTAGATATTTCCCTGTTTATAGAGATGGCGCTGTAGATATTTCCATGTTTATACAGATCACAGTGTAGATATTTCCTTGTTTATACAAATAGCGGTGTAGTTATTTCCATGTTTATACAGATAGTGGTGTAGATATTTCCATGTATATAGAGATGGCTGTGTAGATATTTCCATGTTTATACAGATGGCTGTGTAGATATTTCCATGTTTATACAGAAGACTTTGTAGGTATTTCCATGTTTATACAGATGGCGGTGTAGATATTTCCATGTCTATAGAGATAACTGTGTAGATATTTCCATGTTTATACAGATCGCGGTGTAGATATTTCCATGTTTATACAGATCGCGGTGTAGATATTTCCATGTTTATACAGATCGCGGTGTAGATATTTCCATGTTTATACAGATATCGGTGTAGATATTTCCATGTTTACACAGATTGCGGTGTAGATATTTCCATCTTTCTACAGATGGCATTGTAGATATTTCCATGTTTATACAGATGACTGTATAGGTATTTCCATGTTTTTACAGATGGCGGTGCAGATATTTCCATGTCTATAGAGATAGCGGTGTAGATATTTCCATGTTTGTACAGATGGCGGTGTTGATATTTCCAGCTATACACAGATGGCCATGTAGATATTTCCATGTTTATTCAGATGGCGGCATAGATATTTCCAAGGACATGCAGATGGCGGTGTAGTTATTTCCATGTTTATACAGATAGCGGTGTAGGTATTTCCATGTTTACACAGATGGTGGTGTAGATATTTCCGTGTTTATACACATGGCGGAGTAGATACTTCCATCTTTATGGAGATGGCAGTGTAGATATTTTCATGTTCATACAGATGGCGGTGTAGATATTTCCATATTTATAGAGATAGCGGTGTAGATATTTCCATCTTTCTACAGATGGCAGTGTAGATATTTCCATGTTTATACAGATGGTCGTGTAGATATTTCCATATTTATACAGATGTCGGTGTAGATATTTCCATGTTCATAGAGATATCGGTATTGATTTTTTCATGTTTATAGAGATAGCGGTGTGGATATTTCCATGTTTATACAGATGCCTATGCAGATATTTCCATATTTATACAGAGGGCTGTGTAGATATTTCCATATTTATACAGATGGCTGTGTAGATATTTCCAGGTTTATACAGATGACTTTGTAGGTATTTCCATGTTTATACAGATGACTTTGTAGGTATTTCCATGTTTATACAGATAGTGGTGTAGATATTTCCATGTATATACAGATGGCTGTGTAGATATTTCCATGTTTATACAGATGGCTGTGTAGATATTTCCATGTTTATACAGATGACTTTGTAGTTATTTCCATGTTTATACAGATGGCGGTGTAGATATTTCCATGTTTATAGAGATAACTGTGTAGATATTTCCATGTTTATACCGATTGCGGTGTAGATATTTCCTTGTTTATACAAATAGCGGTGTAGTTATTTCCATCTTTATAGAGATGGCGGTGTAGATATTTCCATGTTTATACAGATCACGGTGTAGATATTTCCTTGTTTATACAAATAGCGGTGTAGTTATTTCCATGTTTATACAGATAGTGGTGTAGTTATTTCCATGTATATTCAGATGGCTGTGTAGATATTTCCATGTTTATACAGATGGCTGTGTAGATATTTCCATGTTTATACAGATGGCTGTGTACATATTTCCATTTTTATACAGATGACTTTGTAGGTATTTCCATGTTTATACAGATGGCGGTGTACATATTTCCATGTTTTTACAGATATCGGTGTAGATATTTCCATGTTTACACAGATTGCGGTGTAGATATTTCCATCTTTCTACAGATGGCATTGTAGATATTTCCATGTTTATACAGATGACTGTATAGGTATTTCCATGTTTTTACAGATGGCGGTGCAGATATTTCCATGTCTATAGAGATAGCGGTGTAGAAATTTCCATGTTTGTACAGATGGCGGTGTTGATATTTCCATCTATACACAGATGGCCGTGTAGATATTTCCATGTTTATTCAGATGGCGGCGTAGATATTTCCAAGGACATGCAGATGTCGGTGTAGTTATTGCCATGTTTACACAGATAGCGGTGTAGGTATTTCCATGTTTACACAGATGGTGGTGTAGATATTTCTGTGTTTATACACATGGCGGAGTAGATACTTCCATCTTTATGGAGATGGCAGTGTAGATATTTTCATGTTCATAGAGATGGCGGTGTAGATATTTCCATATTTATAGAGATAGCGGTGTAGATATTTCCATCTTTCTACAGATGGCACTGTAGATATTTCCATGTTTATACAGATGGCCGTGTAGATATTTCCATATTTATACAGATGTCGGTGTAGATATTTCCATGTGTATACAGATGGTATTGTCGCTATTTCCATGTTTATACAGATGGTGGTGTAGATATTTCCATGTTTATTCAGATGAATGTGTAGATATTTCCATGTTTTTACAGATGGCAGTGTAGATATTTCAATGTTTATATAGATGGCGCTGTTGATATTTCCATGTTTATACAGATAACGGTGGAGATATTTCCATGTTTATACAGAGAGCAGTGGAAATATTTCCATGTTTATACACATAGCGGTGTATATATTTCCATGTTTATAGAGACAGCGGTGTAGGTATTTCCCTGTTTATACAGATAGCGGTGCAAATATTTCCATGTTTACACAGATGCCTATGCAGATATTTCCATATTTATACAGAGGGCTGTGTAGATATTTCTATATTTATACAGATGGCAGTGTAGATATTTAAATGTTCGTACACATGACTGTGTAGGTATTTCCAAGTTTATACAGATGTCTTTGTAGTTATTTCCATGTTTATAGAGATAGCGGTGCAGATATTTCCATGTTTATACAGATAGCGGTGTATATATTTCCATGTTTATACAGATCATGGTGTAGATATTTCCATGTTTCTAGAGACCGCAGTGTAGATATTTCCATGTTTATAGAGATAGCAGTGTAGATATTTCCATGTTTGTACAGATGGCGGTGTTGATATTTCCATCTATACACTGATTGCCGTGTAGGTATTTCCATGTGTATACAGATGGCATTGTAGATATTTCCATGTTTACACAGATGACTGTATAGGTTTTTCCATGTTTATGCAGATGGTGGTGTAGATATTTCCAAGTTTATTGAGATAGCGTTGTAGTTATTTCCATATTTATACACATAACTGTGTAGAAGTTTCCATGTTTATACAGATAGCGGTGTAAATATTTCCATGTTTATACAGATCACGGTGTAGATATTTCCATGTTTATAGAGATAGCGGTGTAGATATTTCCATGTTTATACCGATAGCGGTGTTGATATTTCCATGTTTATACAGACCGCGGTGTAGATATTTCCATGTTTATACAGATAGCGGTGCAGATATTTCCATGTTTGTACAGATGGCGGTGTTGATATTTCCATCTATACACAGATGACCGTGTAGATATTTCCATGTTTATACAGATGGCGGCGCAGATATTTCCATGGATATGTAGATGGCGGTGTAGATATTTCCATGTTTATACAGATAGCGGTGTAGTTATTTCCATGTTTATATAGATAGCGGTGTAGATATTTCCATGTATGTACACATGGCTGTGTAGATATTTCCATGTTTATACAGAAGGCGGTGTAGATATTTCCATGTTTATACAGATAACTTTGTAAGTATTTCCATGTTTATACAGATGGCGGTGTAGATATTTCGATGTTTATAGAGATAGCATTGGAGATATTTCCATGTTTATACAGACAGTGGTGTAGATATTTCCATGTTTATACTGATCGTGGTGTAGACATTTCCACGTTTATAGAGATGGCGCTGTTGATATTTCCATGTTCATAGAGATAGCGGTGTTGATTTTTCCATGTTTATAGAGATAGCGGTGTGGATATTTCCATGTTTATACAGATAGGGCTGTAGATATTTCCCTGTTTATAGAGATGGCGGTGTAGATATTTCCATGTTTATACAGATCACGGTGTAGATATTTCCTTGTTTATACAAATAGCGGTGTAGTTATTTCCATGTTTATACAGATAGTGGTGTAGATATTTCCATGTATATAGAGATGGCTGTGTAGATATTTCCATGTTTATACAGATGACTTTGGAGGTATTTACATGTTTATACAGATGGCGGTGTAGATATTTCCATGTTTATAGAGATAACCGTGTAGATATTTCCGTGTTTATACAGATCACGGAGTAGATATTTCCATGTTTATACAGATAGCGGTGTAGGTATTTCCATGTTTACACAGATGGTGTTGTAGATATTTCCGTGTTTATACGCATGGCGGAGTAGATACTTCCATCTTTATGGAGATGGCAGTGTAGATATTTTCATGTTCATAGAGATGGCGGTGTAGATATTTCCGTATTTATGGAGATAGCGGTGTAGATATTTCCATCTTTCTACAGATGGCAGTGTAGATATTTCCATGTTTATACAGATGACTTTGTAGGTATTTTTTTTTTTTACAGATGGCGGTGAAGATATTTCCATGTTTATAGAGATATCTGTGTAGATATTACCATGTTTATACAGATCGCGGTGTAGATATTTCCATGTTTATACAGATCGCTGTGTAGATATTTCCATGTTTATACAGATCGCGGTGTAGATATTTCCATGTTTATACAGATATCGGTGTAGATATTTCCATGTTTACACAGATTGCGGTGTAGATATTTCCATCTTTCTATAGATGGCATTGTAGATATTTCCATGTTTATACAGATGACTGTATAGGTCTTTCCATGTTTTTAGAGATGGCGTTGCAGATATTTCCATGTCTATAGAGATAGCGGTGTAGATATTTCCATGTTTGTACAGATGGCGGTGTTGATATTTCCAGCTATACACAGATGGCCGTGTAGATATTTCCATGTTTATTCAGATGGCGGCGTAGATATTTCCAAGGACATGCAGATGGCGGTGTAGTCATTTCCATGTTTACACAGATAGCAGTGTAGGTATTTCCATGTTTACACAGATGGTGGTGTAGATATCTCCGTGTTTATACACATGGCGGAGTAGATACTTCCATCTTTATGGAGATGGCAGTGTAGATATTTTCATGTTCATAGAGATGGCGGTGTAGATATTTCCATATTTATAGAGATAACGGTGTAGATATTTCCATCTTTCTACAGATGGCAGTGTAGATATTTTCATGTTTATACAGATGGCCCTGTAGATATTTCCATATTTATACAGCTGTCTGCGTAGATATTTCCATGTGTTTACTGATGGTATTGTAGCTATTTCCATGTTTATACAGATGGTGGTGTAGATATTTCCATGTTTATTCAGATGACTGTGTAGATATTTCCATGTTTTTACAGATGGCAGTGTAGATATTTCAATGTTTATATAGATGGCGCTGTTGATATTTCCATGATTATACAGATAACGGTGGAGATATTTCCATGTTTATACAGAGAGCAGTGGAGATATTTCCATGTTTATACAGATAGCGGTGCTGTTATTTCCATGTTTACACAGATGCCTATGCAGATATTTCCATATTTATACAGAGGGCTGTGTAGATATTTCTATATTTATACAGATGGCAGTGTAGATATTTAAATGTTCCTACACAGGACTGTGTAGGTATATCCATGTTTATACAGATGTCTTTGTAGTTATTTCCATGTTCATAGAGATAGCGGTGCAGATATTTCCATGTTTATACAGATAGCGGTGTATATATTTCCATGTTTATACAGATCATGGTGTAGATATTTCCATGTTTATACAGATACCGGTGTAGATATTTCCATGTTTATACAGACCGCAGTGTAGATATTTCCATGTTTATAGAGATAGCAGTGTATATATTTCCATGTTTGTACAGATGGCGGTGTTGATGTTTCCATCTATACACTGATTGCCGTGTAGGTATTTCCATGTGTATACAGATGGCATTGTAGATATTTCCATGTTTATACAGATGGTGGTGTAGATATTTCCATGTTTACACAGATGAATGTATTGGTATTTCCATGTTTATACAGATGGCGGTGTAGATATTTCCAAGTTTATTGAGATAGCGGTGTAGATATTTCCATATTTATAGAGATAACGGTGTAGAAGTTTCCATGTTTATACAGATGGCGGTGTAGATATTTCCATGTTTATACAGATAGCGGTGTATTTATTTCCATGTTTATATAGATAGCGGTGTAGATATTTCCATGTATGTACACATGGCTGTGTAGATATTTCCATATTTATACAGATGGCGGTGTAGATATTTCCATGTTTATACAGATAACTTTGTAAGTATGTCCACGTTTATACAGATGGCGGTGTAGATATTTCGATGTTTATAGAGAAAGCAGTGGAGCTATTTCCATGTTTATACAGATAGCGGTGTAGATATTTCCATGTTTTTACTGATCGTGGTGTAGACATTTCCATGTTTATAGAGATGGCGGTGTAGATATTTCCATGTTCATAGAGATAGCGGTGTTGATTTTTTCATGTTTATAGAGATAGCGTTGTTGATATTTCCATGTTTATACAGATGCCTATGCAGATATTTCCATATTTATACAGAGGGCTGTGTAGATATTTCCATGTTTATACAGATGGCTGTGTAGATATTTCCATGTTAATACAGATGACTTTGTAGATATTTCCATGTTTATACAGATGAATTTGTTGGTATTTCCATGTTTATACAGATAGTGGTGTAGATATTTCCATGTATATACAGATGGCTGTGTAGATATTTCCATGTTTATACAGATGGCTGTGTAGATATTTCCATGTTTATACAGACGACTTTGTAGGTATTTCCATGTTTATACAGATGGCGGTGTAGATATTTCCATGTTTATACAGATAGCGGTGTAGGTATTTCCATGTTTACACAGATTGTGGTGTAGATATTTCCGTGTTTATACACATGGCAGAGTAGATACTTCCATCTTTATGGAGATGGCAGTGTAGATATTTTCATGTTCATAGAGATGGCGGTGTAGATATCTCCATATTTATAGAGATAGCGGTGTAGATATTTCCATCTTTCTACAGATGGCAGTGTAGATATTTCCATGTTTATACAGATGGCCGTGTAGATATTTCCATATTTATACAGATGTCTGTGTAGATATTTCCATGTGTATACAGATGGTATTGTAGCTATTTCCATGTTTATACAGATGGTGGTGTAGATATTTCCATGTTTATTCAGATGACTGTGTAGATATTTCCATGTTTTTACAGATGGCAGTGTAGATATTTCAATGTTTATATAGATGGCGCTGTTGATATTTCCATGTTTATACAGATAACGGTGGAGATATTTCCATGTTTATACAGAGAGCCGTGGAGATATTTCCATGTTTATACACATAGCGGTGTACATATTTCCATGTTTATAGAGACAGCGGTGTAGGTATTTCCATGTTTATACAGATAGCGGTGCGGATATTTCCATGTTTACACAAATGCCTATGCAGATATTTCCATATTTATACAGAGGGCTGTGTAGATATTTCTATATTTATACAGATGGCAGTGTAGATATTTAAATGTTCCTACACATGACTGTGTAGGTATTTCCATGTTTATACAGATGCCTTTGTAGTTATTTCCATGTTTATAGAGATAGCGGTGCAGATATTTCCATGTTTATACAGATAGCGGTGTATATATTTCCATGTTTATACAGATCATGGTGTAGATATTTCCATGTTTATAGAGACCGCAGTGTAGATATTTCCATGTTTGTACAGATGGCGGTGTTGATGTTTCCATCTATACACTGATTGCCGTGTAGGTATTTCCATGTGTATACAGATGGCACTGTAGATATTTCCATGTTTATACAGATGGTGGTGTAGATATTTCCATGTTTACACAGATGACTGTATAGGTATTTCCATGTTTATACAGATGGCGGTGTAGATATTTCCAAGTTTATTGAAAGAGCGGTTTTGGTATTACCATATTTATACAGATAACGGTGTAGAAGTTTCCATGTTTATACAGATAGCGGTGTAAATATTTCCATGTTTATACAGATCACGGTGTAGATATTTCCATGTTTATAGAGATCGCGGTGTACATATTTCCATGTTTATACAGATAGCGGTGCAGATATTTCCATGTTTGTACAGATGGCGGTGTTGATATTTTCATCTATACACAGATGACCGTGTAGATATTTCCATGTTTATACAGATGGCGGCGTAGTTATTTCCATGTTTATATAGATAGCGGTGTAGATATTTCCATGTATGTACACATGGCTGTGTAGATATTTCCATGTTTATACAGATGGCGGTGTAGATATTTCCATGTTTATACAGATAACTTTGTAAGTATGTCCATGTTTATACAGATGGCGGTGTAGATATTTCGATGTTTATAGAGATAGCAGTGAAGATATTTCCATGTTTATACAGATAGCGGTGTAGATATTTCCATGTTTATACTGATCGTGGTGTAGACATTTCCATGTTTATAGAGATGGCGGTGTAGATATTTCCATGTTCATAGAGATAGCGGAGTTGATTTTTCCATGTTTATAGAGACAGCGGTGTGGATATTTCCATGTTTATACAGATAGGGCTGTAGATATTTCCCTGTTTATAGAGATGGCGGTGTAGATTTTTCCATGTTTATACAGATCACGGTGTAGATATTTCCTTGTTTATACAAATAGCGGTATAGTTATTTCCATGTTTATACAGATAGTGGTGTAGATATTTCCATGTATATACAGATGGCTGTGTAGATATTTCCATGTTTATACAGATGGCTGTGTAGATATTATCATGTTTATACAGATATTGGTGTAGATATTTCCATGTATATACAGATGGCTGTGTAGATATTTCCATGTTTATACAGATGGCTGTGTAGATATTTCCATGTTTATACAGATGACTTTGTAGGTATTTCCATGTTTATACAGATGGCGGTGTAGATATTTCCATGTTTATAGAGATAACTGTGTAGATATTTCCATGTTTATACAGATCGCGGTGTAGATATTTCCATGTTTATAGAGATCGCGGTGTAGATATTTCCATGTTTATACAGATTGCGGTGTAGATATTTCCTTGTTTATACAGATAGCGGTGTAGATATTTCCATGTTTATACAGATGGTGGTGTAGATATTTCCATGTTTATTCAGATGAATGTGTAGATATTTCCATGTTTTTACAGATGGCAGGGTAGATATTTCAATGTTTATATAGATGGCGCTGATGATATTTCCATGTTTATAAAGATAACGGAGGAGATATTTCCATGTTTATACAGAGAGCAGTGGAGATATTTCCATGTTTATACACATAGCGGTGTACATATTTCCATGTTTATAGAGACAGCGGTGTAGGTATTTCCATGTTTATACAGATAGCAGTGCAGAAATTTCCATGTTTACACAGATGCCTATGCAGATATTTCCATATTTATACAGAGGGATGTGTAGATATTTCTATATTTATACAGATGGCAGTGTAGATATTTAAATGTTCCTACACATGACTGTGTAGGTATTTCCAAGTTTATACAGATGTATTTGTAGTTATTTCCATGTTTAGAGAGATAGCGGTGCAGATATTTCCATGTTTATACAGATAGCGGTGTATATATTTCCATGTTTATACAGATCATGGTGTAGATATTTCCATGTTTATAGAGACCGCAGTGTAGATATTTCCATGTTTATAGAGATAGCAATGTAGATATTTCCATGTTTGTACAGATGGCGGTGTTGATGTTTCCATCTATACACTGATTGCCGTGTAGGTATTTCCATGTGTATACAGATGGCATTGTAGATATTTCCATGTTTATACAGATGGTGGTGTAGATATTTCCATGTTTACACAGATGACTGTATAGGTATTTCCATGTTTATACAGATGGTGGTGTAAATATTTCCAAGTTTATAGAGATAGCGGTGTAGATATTTCCATATTTATACAGATAACGGTGTAGAAGTTTCCATGTTTATACAGATAGCGGTGTAAATATTTCCATGTTTATACAGATCACGGTGTAGATATTTCCATGTTTATAGAGATAGCGGTGTGGATATTTCCATGTTTATACAGATAGGGCTGTAGATATTTCCCTGTTTATAGAGATGGCGGTGTAGATATTTCCATGTTTATACAGATCACGGTGTAGATATTTCCTTGTTTATACAAATAGCGGTGTAGTTATTTCCATGTTTATACAGATAGTGGTGTAGATATTTCCATGTATATACAGATGGCTGTGTAGATATTTCCATGTTTATACAGATGGCTGTGTAGATATTTCCATGTTTATACAGATGACTTTGTAGGTATTTCCATGTTTATACAGATGGCGGTGTAGATATTTCCATGTTTGTAGAGATAACTGTGTAGATATTTCCATGTTTATACAGATCGCGGTGTAGATATTTCCATGTTTATAGAGATCGCGGTGTAGATATTTCCATCTTTCTACAGATGGCACTGTAGATATTTCCATGTTTATACAGATGGCCGTGTAGATATTTCCATATTTATACAGATGTCGGTGTAGATATTTCCATGTGTATACAGATGGTATTGTCGCTATTTCCATGTTTATACAGATGGTGGTGTAGATATTTCCATGTTTATTCAGATGAATGTGTAGATATTTCCATGTTTTTACAGATGGCAGTGTAGATATTTCAATGTTTATATAGATGGCGCTGTTGATATTTCCATGTTTATACAGATAACGGTGGAGATATTTCCATGTTTATACAGAGAGCAGTGGAAATATTTCCATGTTTATACACATAGCGGTGTATATATTTCCATGTTTATAGAGACAGCGGTGTAGGTATTTCCCTGTTTATACAGATAGCGGTGCAAATATTTCCATGTTTACACAGATGCCTATGCAGATATTTCCATATTTATACAGAGGGCTGTGTAGATATTTCTATATTTATACAGATGGCAGTGTAGATATTTAAATGTTCGTACACATGACTGTGTAGGTATTTCCAAGTTTATACAGATGTCTTTGTAGTTATTTCCATGTTTATAGAGATAGCGGTGCAGATATTTCCATGTTTATACAGATAGCGGTGTATATATTTCCATGTTTATACAGATCATGGTGTAGATATTTCCATGTTTCTAGAGACCGCAGTGTAGATATTTCCATGTTTATAGAGATAGCAGTGTAGATATTTCCATGTTTGTACAGATGGCGGTGTTGATGTTTCCATCTATACACTGATTGCCGTGTAGGTATTTCCATGTGTATACAGATGGCATTGTAGATATTTCCATGTTTACACAGATGACTGTATAGGTTTTTCCATGTTTATGCAGATGGTGGTGTAGATATTTCCAAGTTTATTGAGATAGCGTTGTAGTTATTTCCATATTTATACACATAACTGTGTAGAAGTTTCCATGTTTATACAGATAGCGGTGTAAATATTTCCATGTTTATACAGATCACGGTGTAGATATTTCCATGTTTATAGAGATAGCGGTGTAGATATTTCCATGTTTATACCGATAGCGGTGTTGATATTTCCATGTTTATACAGACCGCGGTGTAGATATTTCCATGTTTATACAGATAGCGGTGCAGATATTTCCATGTTTGTACAGATGGCGGTGTTGATATTTCCATCTATACACAGATGACCGTGTAGATATTTCCATGTTTATACAGATGGCGGCGCAGATATTTCCATGGATATGTAGATGGCGGTGTAGATATTTCCATGTTTATACAGATAGCAGTGTAGTTATTTCCATGTTTATATAGATAGCGGTGTAGATATTTCCATGTATGTACACATGGCTGTGTAGATATTTCCATGTTTATACAGAAGGCGGTGTAGATATTTCCATGTTTATACAGATAACTTTGTAAGTATTTCCATGTTTATACAGATGGCGGTGTAGATATTTCGATGTTTATAGAGATAGCATTGGAGATATTTCCATGTTTATACAGACAGTGGTGTAGATATTTCCATGTTTATACTGATCGTGGTGTAGACATTTCCACGTTTATAGAGATGGCGCTGTTGATATTTCCATGTTCATAGAGATAGCGGTGTTGATTTTTCCATGTTTATAGAGATAGCGGTGTGGATATTTCCATGTTTATACAGATAGGGCTGTAGATATTTCCCTGTTTATAGAGATGGCGGTGTAGATATTTCCATGTTTATACAGATCACGGTGTAGATATTTCCTTGTTTATACAAATAGCGGTGTAGTTATTTCCATGTTTATACAGATAGTGGTGTAGATATTTCCATGTATATAGAGATGGCTGTGTAGATATTTCCATGTTTATACAGATGACTTTGGAGGTATTTACATGTTTATACAGATGGCGGTGTAGATATTTCCATGTTTATAGAGATAACCGTGTAGATATTTCCGTGTTTATACAGATCACGGAGTAGATATTTCCATGTTTATACAGATAGCGGTGTAGGTATTTCCAGGTTTACACAGATGGTGTTGTAGATATTTCCGTGTTTATACGCATGGCGGAGTAGATACTTCCATCTTTATGGAGATGGCAGTGTAGATATTTTCATGTTCATAGAGATGGCGGTGTAGATATTTCCGTATTTATGGAGATAGCGGTGTAGATATTTCCATCTTTCTACAGATGGCAGTGTAGATATTTCCATGTTTATACAGATGACTTTGTAGGTATTTTTTTTTTTTACAGATGGCGGTGAAGATATTTCCATGTTTATAGAGATATCTGTGTAGATATTACCATGTTTATACAGATCGCGGTGTAGATATTTCCATGTTTATACAGATCGCTGTGTAGATATTTCCATGTTTATACAGATCGCGGTGTAGATATTTCCATGTTTATACAGATATCGGTGTAGATATTTCCATGTTTACACAGATTGCGGTGTAGATATTTCCATCTTTCTATAGATGGCATTGTAGATATTTCCATGTTTATACAGATGACTGTATAGGTCTTTCCATGTTTTTAGAGATGGCGTTGCAGATATTTCCATGTCTATAGAGATAGCGGTGTAGATATTTCCATGTTTGTACAGATGGCGGTGTTGATATTTCCAGCTATACACAGATGGCCGTGTAGATATTTCCATGTTTATTCAGATGGCGGCGTAGATATTTCCAAGGACATGCAGATGGCGGTGTAGTCATTTCCATGTTTACACAGATAGCAGTGTAGGTATTTCCATGTTTACACAGATGGTGGTGTAGATTTCTCCGTGTTTATACACATGGCGGAGTAGATACTTCCATCTTTATGGAGATGGCAGTGTAGATATTTTCATGTTCATAGAGATGGCGGTGTAGATATTTCCATATTTATAGAGATAGCGGTGTAGATATTTCCATCTTTCTACAGATGGCAGTGTAGATATTTTCATGTTTATACAGATGGCCCTGTAGATATTTCCATATTTATACAGCTGTCTGCGTAGATATTTCCATGTGTTTACTGATGGTATTGTAGCTATTTCCATGTTTATACAGATGGTGGTGTAGATATTTCCATGTTTATTCAGATGACTGTGTAGATATTTCCATGTTTTTACAGATGGCAGTGTAGATATTTCAATGTTTATATAGATGGCGCTGTTGATATTTCCATGATTATACAGATAACGGTGGAGATATTTCCATGTTTATACAGAGAGCAGTGGAGATATTTCCATGTTTATACAGATAGCGGTGCTGTTATTTCCATGTTTACACAGATGCCTATGCAGATATTTCCATATTTATACAGAGGGCTGTGTAGATATTTCTATATTTATACAGATGGCAGTGTAGATATTTAAATGTTCCTACACAGGACTGTGTAGGTATATCCATGTTTATACAGATGTCTTTGTAGTTATTTCCATGTTCATAGAGATAGCGGTGCAGATATTTCCATGTTTATACAGATAGCGGTGTATATATTTCCATGTTTATACAGATCATGGTGTAGATATTTCCATGTTTATACAGATAACGGTGTAGATATTTCCATGTTTATACAGACCGCAGTGTAGATATTTCCATGTTTATAGAGATAGCAGTGTATATATTTCCATGTTTGTACAGATGGCGGTGTTGATGTTTCCATCTATACACTGATTGCCGTGTAGGTATTTCCATGTGTATACAGATGGCATTGTAGATATTTCCATGTTTATACAGATGGTGGTGTAGATATTTCCATGTTTACACAGATGAATGTATTGGTATTTCCATGTTTATACAGATGGCGGTGTAGATATTTCCAAGTTTATTGAGATAGCGGTGTAGATATTTCCATATTTATAGAGATAACGGTGTAGAAGTTTCCATGTTTATACAGATGGCGGTGTAGATATTTCCATGTTTATACAGATAGCGGTGTATTTATTTCCATGTTTATATAGATAGCGGTGTAGATATTTCCATGTATGTACACATGGCTGTGTAGATATTTCCATATTTATACAGATGGCGGTGTAGATATTTCCATGTTTATACAGATAACTTTGTAAGTATGTCCACGTTTATACAGATGGCGGTGTAGATATTTCGATGTTTATAGAGAAAGCAGTGGAGCTATTTCCATGTTTATACAGATAGCGGTGTAGATATTTCCATGTTTTTACTGATCGTGGTGTAGACATTTCCATGTTTATAGAGATGGCGGTGTAGATATTTCCATGTTCATAGAGATAGCGGTGTTGATTTTTTCATGTTTATAGAGATAGCGTTGTTGATATTTCCATGTTTATACAGATGCCTATGCAGATATTTCCATATTTATACAGAGGGCTGTGTAGATATTTCCATGTTTATACAGATGGCTGTGTAGATATTTCCATGTTAATACAGATGACTTTGTAGATATTTCCATGTTTATACAGATGAATTTGTTGGTATTTCCATGTTTATACAGATAGTGGTGTAGATATTTCCATGTATATACAGATGGCTGTGTAGATATTTCCATGTTTATACAGATGGCTGTGTAGATATTTCCATGTTTATACAGACGACTTTGTAGGTATTTCCATGTTTATACAGATGGCGGTGTAGATATTTCCATGTTTATACAGATAGCGGTGTAGGTATTTCCATGTTTACACAGATTGTGGTGTAGATATTTCCGTGTTTATACACATGGCAGAGTAGATACTTCCATCTTTATGGAGATGGCAGTGTAGATATTTTCATGTTCATAGAGATGGCGGTGTAGATATCTCCATATTTATAGAGATAGCGGTGTAGATATTTCCATCTTTCTACAGATGGCAGTGTAGATATTTCCATGTTTATACAGATGGCCGTGTAGATATTTCCATATTTATACAGATGTCTGTGTAGATATTTCCATGTGTATACAGATGGTATTGTAGCTATTTCCATGTTTATACAGATGGTGGTGTAGATATTTCCATGTTTATTCAGATGACTGTGTAGATATTTCCATGTTTTTACAGATGGCAGTGTAGATATTTCAATGTTTATATAGATGGCGCTGTTGATATTTCCATGTTTATACAGATAACGGTGGAGATATTTCCATGTTTATACAGAGAGCCGTGGAGATATTTCCATGTTTATACACATAGCGGTGTACATATTTCCATGTTTATAGAGACAGCGGTGTAGGTATTTCCATGTTTATACAGATAGCGGTGCGGATATTTCCATGTTTACACAAATGCCTATGCAGATATTTCCATATTTATACAGAGGGCTGTGTAGATATTTCTATATTTATACAGATGGCAGTGTAGATATTTAAATGTTCCTACACATGACTGTGTAGGTATTTCCATGTTTATACAGATGCCTTTGTAGTTATTTCCATGTTTATAGAGATAGCGGTGCAGATATTTCCATGTTTATACAGATAGCGGTGTATATATTTCCATGTTTATACAGATCATGGTGTAGATATTTCCATGTTTATAGAGACCGCAGTGTAGATATTTCCATGTTTGTACAGATGGCGGTGTTGATGTTTCCATCTATACACTGATTGCCGTGTAGGTATTTCCATGTGTATACAGATGGCACTGTAGATATTTCCATGTTTATACAGATGGTGGTGTAGATATTTCCATGTTTACACAGATGACTGTATAGGTATTTCCATGTTTATACAGATGGCGGTGTAGATATTTCCAAGTTTATTGAAAGAGCGGTTTTGGTATTTCCATATTTATACAGATAACGGTGTAGAAGTTTCCATGTTTATACAGATAGCGGTGTAAATATTTCCATGTTTATACAGATCACGGTGTAGATATTTCCATGTTTATAGAGATCGCGGTGTACATATTTCCATGTTTATACAGATAGCGGTGCAGATATTTCCATGTTTGTACAGATGGCGGTGTTGATATTTTCATCTATACACAGATGACCGTGTAGATATTTCCATGTTTATACAGATGGCGGCGTAGTTATTTCCATGTTTATATAGATAGCGGTGTAGATATTTCCATGTATGTACACATGGCTGTGTAGATATTTCCATGTTTATACAGATGGTGGTGTAGATATTTCCATGTTTATACAGATAACTTTGTAAGTATGTCCATGTTTATACAGATGGCGGTGTAGATATTTCGATGTTTATAGAGATAGCAGTGAAGATATTTCCATGTTTATACAGATAGCGGTGTAGATATTTCCATGTTTATACTGATCGTGGTGTAGACATTTCCATGTTTATAGAGATGGCGGTGTAGATATTTCCATGTTCATAGAGATAGCGGAGTTGATTTTTCCATGTTTATAGAGACAGCGGTGTGGATATTTCCATGTTTATACAGATAGGGCTGTAGATATTTCCCTGTTTATAGAGATGGCGGTGTAGATTTTTCCATGTTTATACAGATCACGGTGTAGATATTTCCTTGTTTATACAAATAGCGGTATAGTTATTTCCATGTTTATACAGATAGTGGTGTAGATATTTCCATGTATATACAGATGGCTGTGTAGATATTTCCATGTTTATACAGATGGCTGTGTAGATATTATCATGTTTATACAGATATTGGTGTAGATATTTCCATGTATATACAGATGGCTGTGTAGATATTTCCATGTTTATACAGATGGCTGTGTAGATATTTCCATGTTTATACAGATGACTTTGTAGGTATTTCCATGTTTATACAGATGGCGGTGTAGATATTTCCATGTTTATAGAGATAACTGTGTAGATATTTCCATGTTTATACAGATCGCGGTGTAGATATTTCCATGTTTATAGAGATCGCGGTGTAGATATTTCCATGTTTATACAGATTGCGGTGTAGATATTTCCTTGTTTATACAGATAGCGGTGTAGATATTTCCATGTTTATACAGATGGTGGTGTAGATATTTCCATGTTTATTCAGATGAATGTGTAGATATTTCCATGTTTTTACAGATGGCAGGGTAGATATTTCAATGTTTATATAGATGGCGCTGATGATATTTCCATGTTTATAAAGATAACGGAGGAGATATTTCCATGTTTATACAGAGAGCAGTGGAGATATTTCCATGTTTATACACATAGCGGTGTACATATTTCCATGTTTATAGAGACAGCGGTGTAGGTATTTCCATGTTTATACAGATAGCAGTGCAGAAATTTCCATGTTTACACAGATGCCTATGCAGATATTTCCATATTTATACAGAGGGATGTGTAGATATTTCTATATTTATACAGATGGCAGTGTAGATATTTAAATGTTCCTACACATGACTGTGTAGGTATTTCCAAGTTTATACAGATGTATTTGTAGTTATTTCCATGTTTAGAGAGATAGCGGTGCAGATATTTCCATGTTTATACAGATAGCGGTGTATATATTTCCATGTTTATACAGATCATGGTGTAGATATTTCCATGTTTATAGAGACCGCAGTGTAGATATTTCCATGTTTATAGAGATAGCAATGTAGATATTTCCATGTTTGTACAGATGGTGGTGTTGATGTTTCCATCTATACACTGATTGCCGTGTAGGTATTTCCATGTGTATACAGATGGCATTGTAGATATTTCCATGTTTATACAGATGGTGGTGTAGATATTTCCATGTTTACACAGATGACTGTATAGGTATTTCCATGTTTATACAGATGGTGGTGTAAATATTTCCAAGTTTATAGAGATAGCGGTGTAGATATTTCCATATTTATACAGATAACGGTGTAGAAGTTTCCATGTTTATACAGATAGCGGTGTAAATATTTCCATGTTTATACAGATCACGGTGTAGATATTTCCATGTTTATAGAGATAGCGGTGTGGATATTTCCATGTTTATACAGATAGGGCTGTAGATATTTCCCTGTTTATAGAGATGGCGGTGTAGATATTTCCATGTTTATACAGATCACGGTGTAGATATTTCCTTGTTTATACAAATAGCGGTGTAGTTATTTCCATGTTTATACAGATAGTGGTGTAGATATTTCCATGTATATACAGATGGCTGTGTAGATATTTCCATGTTTATACAGAGGGCTGTGTAGATATTTCCATGTTTATACAGATGACTTTGTAGGTATTTCCATGTTTATACAGATGGCAGTGTAGATATTTCCATGTTTATAGAGATAACAGTGTAGATATTTCCATGTTTATACAGATAGCGGTGTAGATATTTCCATGTTTATACAGATCGCGGTGTAGATAATTACATGTTTATACAGATCGCGGTGTAGATATTTCCATGTTTATACAGATAGCGGTGTAGATATTTCCATGTTTTTACAGATATCGTTGTAGATATTTCCATGTTTACACAGATTGCGGTGTAGATATTTCCATCTTTCTACAGATGGCATTGTAGATATTTCCATGTTTATACAGATGACTGTATAGGTATTTCCATGTTTTTACAGATGGCGGTGCAGATATTTCCATGTCTATAGAGATAGCGGTGTAGATATTTCCATGTTTGTGCAGATGGCGGTGTTGATATTTCCATCTATACACAGATGGCCGTGTAGATATTTCCATGTTTATTCAGATGGCGGCGTAGATATTTCCAAGGACATGCAGATGGCAGTGTAGTTATTTCCATGTTTATACAGATAGCGGTGTAGGTATTTCCATGTTTACACAGATGGTGGTGTAGATATTTCCGTGTTTATACACATGGTGGAGTAGATACTTCCATCTTTATGGAGATGGCAGTGTAGATATTTTCATGTTCATAGAGATGGCGGTGTAGATATTTCCATATTTATAGAGATAGTGGTGTAGATATTTCCATCTTTCTACAGATGGCAGTGTAGATATTTCCATGTTTATACAGATGGCCGTGTAGATATTTCCATATTTATACAGATGTCTGTGTAGATATTTCCATGTGTATACAGATGGTATTGTAGCTATTTCCATGTTTATACAGATGGTGGTGTAGATATTTCCATGTTTATTCAGATGAATGTGTAGATAGTTCCATGTTTTTACAGATGGCAGTGTAGATATTTCAATATTTATATAGATGGCGCTGTTGATATTTCCATGTTTATACAGATAACGGTGGAGATATTTCCATGTTTATACAGAGAGCAGTGGAGATGTTTCCATGTTTATACACATCGCGGTGTACATATTTCCATGTTTATAGAGACAGCGGTGTAGGTATTTCCACGTTTATACAGATAGCGGTGCAGATATTTCCATGTTTACACAGATGCCTATGCAGATATTTCCATATTTATACAGAGGGCTGTGTAGATATTTCTATATTTATACAGATGGCAGTGTAGATATTGAAATGTTCCTACACATGACTGTGTAGGTATTTCCATGTTTATACAGATGTCTTTGTAGTTATTTCCATGTTTATAGAGATAGCGGTGCAGATATTTCAATGTTTATACAGATAGCGGTGTATATATTTCCATGTTTATACAGATCATGGTGTGGATATTTCCATGTTTATACAGATAGTGGTGTAGATATTTCCATGTATATACAGATGGCTGTGTAGATATTTCCATGTTTATACAGAGGGCTGTGTAGATATTTCCATGTTTATACAGATGACTTTGTAGGTATTTCCATGTTTATACAGATGGCAGTGTAGATATTTCCATGTTTATAGAGATAACAGTGTAGATATTTCCATGTTTATACAGATAGCGGTGTAGATATTTCCATGTTTATACAGATCGCGGTGTAGATAATTACATGTTTATACAGATCGCGGTGTAGATATTTCCATGTTTATACAGATAGCGGTGTAGATATTTCCATGTTTTTACAGATATCGGTGTAGATATTTCCATGTTTACACAGATTGCGGTGTAGATATTTCCATCTTTCTACAGATGGCATTGTAGATATTTCCATGTTTATACAGATGACTGTATAGGTATTTCCATGTTTTTACAGATGGCGGTGCAGATATTTCCATGTCTATAGAGATAGCGGTGTAGATATTTCCATGTTTGTGCAGATGGCGGTGTTGATATTTCCATCTATACACAGATGGCCGTGTAGATATTTCCATGTTTATTCAGATGGCGGCGTAGATATTTCCAAGGACATGCAGATGGCAGTGTAGTTATTTCCATGTTTATACAGATAGCGGTGTAGGTATTTCCATGTTTACACAGATGGTGGTGTAGATATTTCCGTGTTTATACACATGGTGGAGTAGATACTTCCATCTTTATGGAGATGGCAGTGTAGATATTTTCATGTTCATAGAGATGGCGGTGTAGATATTTCCATATTTATAGAGATAGTGGTGTAGATATTTCCATCTTTCTACAGATGGCAGTGTAGATATTTCCATGTTTATACAGATGGCCGTGTAGATATTTCCATATTTATACAGATGTCTGTGTAGATATTTCCATGTGTATACAGATGGTATTGTAGCTATTTCCATGTTTATACAGATGGTGGTGTAGATATTTCCATGTTTATTCAGATGAATGTGTAGATAGTTCCATGTTTTTACAGATGGCAGTGTAGATATTTCAATATTTATATAGATGGCGCTGTTGATATTTCCATGTTTATACAGATAACGGTGGAGATATTTCCATGTTTATACAGAGAGCAGTGGAGATGTTTCCATGTTTATACACATCGCGGTGTACATATTTCCATGTTTATAGAGACAGCGGTGTAGGTATTTCTACGTTTATACAGATAGCGGTGCAGATATTTCCATGTTTACACAGATGCCTATGCAGATATTTCCATATTTATACAGAGGGCTGTGTAGATATTTCTATATTTATACAGATGGCAGTGTAGATATTGAAATGTTCCTACACATGACTGTGTAGGTATTTCCATGTTTATACAGATGTCTTTGTAGTTATTTCCATGTTTATAGAGATAGCGGTGCAGATATTTCAATGTTTATACAGATAGCGGTGTATATATTTCCATGTTTATACAGATCATGGTGTGGATATTTCCATGTTTATACAGATACCGGTGTAGATATTTCCATGTTTATACAGACCACAGTGTAGATATTTCCATGTTTATAGAGATAGCAGTGTAGATATTTCCATGTTTGTACAGATGGCGGTGTTGATGTTTCCATCTATACACTGATTGCCGTGTAGGTATTTCCATGTGTATACAGATGGCATTGAAGATATTTCCATGTTTATACAGATGGTGGTGTAGATATTTCCATGTTTACACAGATGACTGTATAGGTATTTCCATGTTTATACAGATGGCGGTGTAGATATTTCCAAGTTTATAGAGATAGCGGTGTAGATATTTCCATATTTATACAGATAACGGTGTGGAAGTTTCCATGTTTATACAGATAGCGATGTAAATATTTCCATGTTTATACAGATCACGGTGTAGATATTTCCATGTTTATAGAGATAGCGGTGTAGATATTTCCATGTTTATACCGATAGCGGTGTTGATATTTCCATGTTTATACAGACCGCGGTGTAGATATTTCCATGTTTATACAGATAGCGGTGCAGATATTTCCATGTTTGTACAGATGGCGGTGTTGATATTTCCATCTATACACAGATGACCGTGTAGATATTTCCATGTTTATACAGATGGCGGCGCAGATGTTTCCATGGATATGTAGATGGCGGTGTAGATATTTCCATGTTTATACAGATAGCGGTGTAGTTATTTCCATGTTTATATAGATAGCGGTGTAGATATTTCCATGTATGTACACATGGCTGTGTAGATATTTCCATGTTTATAGACATGGCGGTGTAGATATTTCCATGTTTATACAGATAACTTTGTAAGTATTTCCATGTTTATACAGATGGCGGTGTAGATATTTCGATGTTTATAGAGACAGAAGTGGAGATATTTCCATGTTTATACAGATGGCTGTGTAGATATTTCCATGTTTATACAGATGACTTTGTAGGTATTTCCATGTTTATATAGATGGCGGTGTAGATATTTCCATGTTTATAGAGATAACTGTGTAGATATTTCCATGTTTATACAGATAGCGGTGTAGATATTTCCAAGTTTATACAGATCGCGGTGTAGATATTTCCATGTTTATACAGATCGCGGTGTAGATATTTCCATGTTTATACAGATAGCGGTGTAGATATTTCCATGTATTTACAGATATCGGTGTAGATATTTCCATGTTTACACAGATTGCGGTGTAGATATTTCCATCTTTCTACAGATGGCATTGTAGATATTTCCATGTTTATGCAGATGACTGTATAGGTATTTCCATGTTTTTACAGATGGCGGTGCAGATATTTCCATGTCTATAGAGATAGCGGTGCAGATATTTCCATGTTTGTACAGATGGCGGTGTTGATATTTCCATGAATACACAGATGACCGTGTAGATATTTCCATGTTTATACATATGGCGGCACAGATATTTCCATGGATATGTAGATGGCGGTGTAGATATTTCCATATTTATACTGATCGTGGTGTAGGCATTTCCATGTTTATAGAGATGGCGGTGTAGATATTTCCATGTTCATAGAGATAGCGGTGTTGATTTTTCCATGTTTATTGAGATAGCGGTGTGGATATTTCCATGTTTATACAGATAGGGTTGTAGATATTTCCATGTTTATAGAGATGGCAGTGTAGATATTTCCATATTTATACAGATCACGGTGTAGATATTTCCTTGTTTATACAAATAGCAGTGTAGTTATTTCCATGTTTATACAGATAGTGGTGTAGATATTTCCATGTACATACAGATGGCTGTGTAGATATTTCCATGTTTATACAGAGGGCTGTGTAGATATTTCCATGTTTATACAGATGACTTTGTAGGTATTTCCATGTTTATACAGATGGCGGTGTAGATATTTCCATGTTTATAGAGATAACTGTGAAGATATTTCCATGTTTATACAGATAGCGGTGTAGATATTTCCATGTTTATACAGATCGCGGTGTAGATATTTCCATGTTTATACAGATCGCGGTGTAGATATTTCCATGTTTATACAGATAGCGGTGTAGATATTTCCATGTTTTTACAGATATCGGTGTAGATATTCCCATGTTTACACAGATTGCGGTGTAGATATTTCCATCTTTCTACAGATGGCATTGTAGATATTTCCATGTTTATACAGATGACTGTATAGGTATTTCCATGTTTTTACAGATGGCGGTGCAGATATTTCCATGTCTATAGAGATAGCGGTGTAGATATTTCCATGTTTGTACAGATGGCGGTGTTGATATTTCCATCTATACACAGATGGCCGTGTAGATATTTCCATGTTTATTCAGTTGGTGGCGTAGATATTTCCAAGGACATGCAGATGGCGGTGTAGTTATTTCTATGTTTATACAGATAGCGGTGTAGGTATTTCCATGTTTACACAGATGGTGGTGTAGATATTTCCGTGTTTATACACATGTCGGAGTAGATACTTCCATCTTTATGGAGTTGGCAGTGTAGATATTTTCATGTTCATACAGATGGCGGTGTAGATATTTCCATATTTATAGAGATAGCGGTGTAGATATTTCCATCTTTCTACAGATGGCAGTGTAGATATTTCCATGTTTATACAGATGGCCGTGTAGATATTTCCATATTTATACAGATGTCTGTGTAGATATTTCCATGTGTATACAGATGGTATTGTACCTATTTCCATGTTTATACAGATGGTGGTGTAGATATTTCCATGTTTATTCAGATGACTGTGTAGATAGTTCCATGTTTTTACAGATGGCTGTGTAGATATTTCAATGTTTATATAGATGGCGCTGTTGATATTTCCATGTTTATACAGATAACAGTGGAGATATTTCCATGTTTATACAGAGAGCAGTGGAGGTATTTCCATGTTTATACACATAGCGGTGTACATATTTCCATGTTTATAGAGACAGCGGTGTAGGTATTTCCACGTTTATACAGATAGCGGTGCAGATATTTCCATGTTTACACAGATGCCTATGCAGATATTTCCATATTTATACAGAGGGCTGTGTAGATATTTCTATATTTATACAGACGGCAGTTTAGATATTTAAATGTTCCTACACATGACTGTGTAGGTATTTCCATGTTTATACAGATGTCTTTGTAGTTATTTCCATGTTTATAGAGATAGCGGTGCAGATATTTCCATGTTTATACAGATAGCGGTGTAGATATTTCCATGTTTATACAGATCGCGGTGTAGATATTTCCATGTTTATACAGATCGCGGTGTAGATATTTCCATGTTTATACAGATAGCGGTGTAGATATTTCCATGTATTTACAGATATCGGTGTAGATATTTCCATGTTTACACAGATTGCGGTGTAGATATTTCCATCTTTCTACAGATGGCATTGTAGATATTTCCATGTTTATACAGATGACTGTATAGGTATTTCCATGTTTTTACAGATGGCGGTGCAGATATTTCCATGTCTATAGAGATAGCGGTGCAGATATTTCCATGTTTGTACAGATGGCGGTGTTGATATTTCCATCTATACACAGATGACCGTGTAGATATTTCCATGTTTATACAGATGGCGGCACAGATATTTCCATGGATATGTAGATGGTGGTGTAGATATTTCCATGTTTATACTGATCGTGGTGTAGACATTTCCACGTTTATAGAGATGGCGGTGTAGATATTTCCATGTTCATAGAGATAGCGGTGTTGATTTTTCCATGTTTATAGAGATAGCGGTGTAGATATTTCCATGTTTATACAGATAGGGGTGTAGATATTTCCATGTTTATAGAGATGGCAGTGTAGATATTTCCATATTTATACAGAGCACGGTGTAGATATTTCCTTGTTTATACAAATAGCGGTGTAGTTATTTCCATGTTTATACAGATAGTGGTGTAGATATTTCCATGTATATACAGATGGCTGTGTAGATATTTCCATGTTTATACAGAGGGCTGTGTAGATATTTCCATGTTTATACAGATGACTTTGTAGGTATTTCCATGTTTATACAGATGGCGGTGTAGATATTTCCATGTTTATAGAGATATCTGTGAAGATATTTCCATGTTTATACAGATAGCGGTGTAGATATTTCCATGTTTATACAGATCGCGGTGTAGATATTTCCATGTTTATACAGATCGCGGTGTAGATATTTCCATGTTTATAGAGATAGCGGTGTAGATATTTCCATGTTTGTACAGATATCGGTGTAGATATTCCCATGTTTACACAGATTGCGGTGTAGATATTTCCATCTTTCTACAGATGGCATTGTAGATATTTCCATGTTTATACAGACCACAGTGTTGATATTTCCATGTTTATAGAGATAGCAGTGTAGATATTTCCATGTTTGTACAGATGGCGGTGTTGATGTTTCCATCTATACACTGATTGCCGTGTAGGTATTTCCATGTGTATACAGATGACATTGTAGATATTTCCATGTTTATACAGATGGTGGTGTAGATATTTCCATGTTTACACAGATGACTGTATAGGTATTTCCATGTTTATACAGATGGCGGTGTAGATATTTCCAAGTTTATAGAGATAGCGGTGTAGATATTTCCATATTTATACAGATATCGGTGTAGAAGTTTCCATGTTTATACAGATAGCGGTGTAAATATTTCCATGTTTATACAGATCACGGTGTAGATATTTCCATGTTTATAGAGATAGCGGTGTAGATATTTCCATGTTTATACCGATAGCGGTGTTGATATTTCCATGTTTATACAGACCGCGGTGTAGATATTTCCATGTTTATACAGAGAGCGGTTCAGATATTTCCATGTTTGTACAGATGGCGGTGTTGATATTTCCATCTATACACAGATGACCGTGTAGATATTTCCATGTTTATACAGATGGCGGTGCAGCTATTTCCATGGATATGTAGATGGCGGTGTAGATATTTCCATGTTTATACAGATAGCGGTGAAGATATTTCCATGTTTATATAGATAGCGGTGTAGATATTTACATGTTTGTACACATGGCTGTGTAGATATTTCCATGTTTATACAGATGGCAGTGTAGATATTTCCATGTTTATACAGATAACTTTGTAAGTATTTCCATGTTTATACAGATGGCAGTGTAGATATTTCGATGTTTATAGAGATAGCAGTGGAGATATTTCCATGTTTATACAGATAGCGGTGTAGATATTTCCATGTTTATACTGATCGTGGTGTAGACATTTCCATGTTTATAGAGATGGCGGTGTAGATATTTCCATGTTCATAGAGATAGCGGTGTTGATTTTTCCATGTTTATAGAGATAGCGGTGTGGATATTTCCATGTTTATACAGATAGGGGTGTAGATATTTCCCTGTTTATAGAGATGGCGGTGTAGATATTTCCATATTTATACAGATCACGGTGTAGATATTTCCTTTTTTATACAAATAGCGGTGTAGTTATTTCCATGTTTATACAGATAGTGGTGTAGATATTTCCATGTATATACAGATGGCTATGTAGATATTTCCATGTTTATAAAGAGGGCTGTGTAGTTATTTCCATGTTTATACAGATGACTTTGTAGGTATTTCCATGTTTATACAGATGGCAGTGTAGATATTTCCATGTTTATAGAGATAACTGTGTAGATATTTCCATGTTTATACAGATAGCGGTGTAGATATTTCCATGTTTATACAGATCGAGGTGTAGATATTTCCATGTTTATACAGATCGCGGTGTAGATATTTCCATGTTTATACAGATAGCGGTGTAGATATTTCCATGTATTTACAGATATCGGTGTAGATATTTCCATGTTTACACAGATTGCTGTGTAGATATTTCCATCTTTCTACAGATGGCATTGTAGATATTTCCATGTTTATACAGATGACTGTATAGGTATTTCCATGTTTTTACAGATGGCGGTGCAGATATTTCCATGTCTATAGAGATAGCGGTGTAGATATTTCCATGTTTGTACAGATGGCGGTGTTGATATTTCCAGCTATACACAGATGGCCGTGTAGATATTTCCATGTTTATTCAGATGGCGGCGTAGATATTTCCAAGGACATGCAGATGGCGGTGTAATTATTTCCATGTTTATACAGATAGCGGTGTAGGTATTTCCATGTTTACACAGATGGTGGTGTAGATATTTCCGTGTTTATACACATGGCGGAGTAGATACTTCCATCTTTATGGAGATGGCAGTGTAGATATTTTCATATTCATAGAGATGGCAGTGTAGATATTTCCATATTTATAGAGATAGCGGTGTAGATATTTCCATCTTTCTACAGATGGCAGTGTAGATATTTCCATGTTTATACAGATGGCCGTGTAGATATTTCCATATTTATAAAGATGTCTGTGTAGATATTTCCATGTGTATACAGATGGTATTGTAGCTATTTCCATGTTTATACAGATGGTGGTGTAGATATTTCCATGTTTATTCAGATGACTGTGTAGATATTTCCATGTTTTTACAGATGGCAGTGTAGATATTTCAATGTTTATATAGATGGCGCTGTTGATATTTCCATGTTTATACAGGTAACGGTGGAGAAATTTCCATGTTTATACAGAGAGCAGTGGAGATATTTCCATGTTTATACACATAGCGGTGTACATATTTCCATGTTTATAGAGACAGCGGTGTAGGTATTTCCACGTTTATACAGATAGCGGTGCAGATATTTCCATGTTTACACAGATGCCTATGCAGATATTTCCATATTTATACAGAGGGCTGTGTAGATATTTCTATATTTATACAGATGGCAGTGTAGATATTTAAATGTTCCTACACATGACTGTGTAGGTATTTCCATGTTTATACAGATGTCTTTGTCGTTATTTCCATGTTTATAGAGATAGCGGTGCAGATATTTCCATGTTTATACAGATAGCGGTGTATATATTTCCATGTTTATACAGATCATGGTGTGGATATTTCCATGTTTATACAGATACCGGTGTAGATATTTCCAAGTTTATACAGACCACATTGTAGATATTTCCATGTTTATAGAGATAGCAGTGAAGATATTTCCATGTTTGTACAGATGGCGGTGTTGATGTTTCCATCTATACACTGATTGCCGTGTAGGTATTTCCATGTGTATACAGATGGCATTGTAGATTTTTCCATGTTTATACAGATGGTGGTGTAGATATTTCCATGTTTACACAGATGACTCTATAGGTATTTCCAGGTTTATACAGATGGCGGTGTAGATATTTCCAAGTTTATAGAGATAGCGGTGTAGATATTTCCATATTTATACAGATAACGGTGTAGTAGTTTCCATGTTTTTACAGATAGCGGTGTAAATATTTCCATGTTTATACAGATCACGGTGTAGATATTTCCATGTTTATAGAGATAACGGTGTAGATATTTCCATGTTTATACCGATAGCGGTGTTGATATTTCCATGTTTATACAGACCGTGGTGTAGATATTTCCATGTTTATACAGATAGCGGTGCAGATATTTCCATGTTTGTACAGATGGCGGTGTTGATATTTCCATCTATACACAGATGACCGTGTAGATATTTCCATGTTTATACAGATGGCGGCACAGATATTTCCATGGGTATGTAGATGGCGGTGTAGATATTTCCATGTTTATACAGATAGCGGTGTAGTTATTTCCATGTTTATATAGATAGCGGTGTAGATATTTCCATGTATGTACACATGGCTGTGTAGATATTTCCATGTTTATACAGATGGCGGTGTAGATATTTCCATGTTTATACAGATAACTTTGTAAGTATTTCCATGTTTATACAGATGGTGGTGTAGATATTTCGATGTTTATAGAGACAGCAGTGGAGATATTTCCATGTTTATACAGATAGCGGTGTAGATATTTCCATGTTTATACTGATCGTGGTGTAGACATTTCCATGTTTATAGAGATGGCGGTGTAGATATTTCCATGTTCATAGAGATAGCGGTGTTGATTTTTCCATGTTTATAGAGATAGCGGTGTGGATATTTCCATGTTTATACAGATAGGGGTGTAGATATTTTCCTGTTTATAGAGATGGCGGTGTAGATATTTCCATGTTTATACAGATCACGGTGTAGATATTTCCTTGTTTATACAAATAGCGGTGAAGTTATTTCCATGTTTATACAGATAGTGGTGTAGATATTTCCATGTATATACAGATGGCTGTGTAGATATTTCCATGTTTATACAGAGGGCTGTGTAGATATTTCCATGTTTATACAGATGACTTTGTAGGTATTTCCATGTTTATACAGATGGCGGTGTAGATATTTCCATGTTTATAGAGATAACTTTGAAGATATTTCCATGTTTATACCGATAGCGGTGTAGATATTTCCATGTTTATACAGATCGCGGTGTAGATATTTCCATGTTTGTACAGATGGCGGTGTTGATATTTCCATCTATACACAGATGGCCGTGTAGATATTTCCATGTTTATTCAGATGGCGGCGTAGATATTTCCAAGGACATGCAGATGGCGGTGTATTTATTTCCATGTTTATACAGATAGCGGTGTAGGTATTTCCATGTTTACACAGATGGTGGTGTAGATATTTCCGTGTTTATACACATGGCGGAGTAGATACTTCCATCTTTATGGAGATGGCAGTGTAGATATTTTCATGTTCATAGAGATGGCGGTGTAGATATTTCCATATTTATAGAGATAGCGGTGTAGATATTTCCATCTTTCTACAGATGGCAGTGTAGATATTTCCATGTTTATACAGATGGCCTTGTAGATATTTCCATATTTATACAGATGTCTGTGTAGATATTTCCATGTGTATACAGAGGGTATTGTAGCTATTTCCATGTTTATACAGATGGTGGTGTAGATATTTCCATGTTTATTCAGATGACTGTGTAGATAGTTCCATGTTTTTACAGACGGCTGTGTAGATATTTCAATGTTTATATAGATGGCGCTGTTGATATTTCCATGTTTATACAGATAACGGTGGAGATATTTCCATGTTTATACAGAGAGCGGTGGAGGTATTTCCATGTTTATACACATAGCAGTGTACATATTTCCATGTTTATAGAGACAGCGGTGTAGGTATTTCCACGTTTATAGAGATAGCGGTGCAGATATTTCCATGTTTACACAGATGCCTGTGCAGATATTTCCATATTTATACAGAGGGCTGTGTAGATATTTCTATATTTATACAGATGGCAGTGTAGATATTTAAATTTTCCTACACATGACTGTGTAGGTATTTCCATGTTTATACAGATGTCTTTGTAGTTATTTCCATGTTTATAGAGATAGCGGTGCAGATATTTCCATGTTTATACAGATAGCGGTGTATATATTTCCATGTTTATACAGATCATGGTGTGGATATTTCCATGTTTATACAGATACCGGTGTAGATATTTCCATGTTTATACAGACCACAGTGTACATATTTCCATGTTTATAGAGATAGCAGTGTAGATATTTCCATGTTTGTACAGATGGCGGTGTTGATGTTTCCATCTGTACACTGATTGCCCAGTAGGTATTTCCATGTGTATACAGATGGCATTGTAGATATTTCCATGTTTATACAGATGATGGTGTAGATATTTCCATGTTTACACTGATGATTGTATAGGTATTTCCATGTTTATACAGATGGCGGTGTAGATATTTCCAAGTTTATAGAGATAGCGGTGTAGATATTTCCATATTTATACAGATAACGGTGTAGAAGTTTCCATGTTTATACAGATAGCGGTGTAAATATTTCCATGTTTATACAGATCACGGTGTAGATATTTCCATGTTTATAGAGATAGCGGTGTAGATATTTCCATGTTTATACCGATAGCGGTGTTGATATTTCCATGTTTATACAGACCGCGGTGTTGATATTTCCATGTTTATACAGATAGCGGTGCAGATATTTCCATGTTTGTACAGATGGCGGTGTTGATATTTCCATCTATACACAGATGACCGTGTAGATATTTCCATGTTTATACAGATGGCGGCGCAGATATTTCCATGGATATGTAGATGGCGGTGTAGGTATTTCCAAGTTTATACAGATAGCGGTGTAGATATTTCCATGTTTATACAGATCGCGGTGTAGATATTTCCATGTTTATACAGATCGCGGTGTAGATATTTCCATGTTTATACAGATAGCGGTGTAGATATTTCCATGTTTTTACAGATATCGGTGTAGATATTTCCATGTTTACACAGATTGCGGTGTAGATATTTCCATCTTTCTACAGATGGCATTGTAGATATTTCCATGTTTATACAGATGACTGTATAGGTATTTCCATGTTTTTACAGATGGCGGTGCAGATATTTCTATGTCTATAGAGATAGCGGTGCAGATATTTCCATGTTTGTACAGATGGCGGTGTTGATATTTCCATCTATACAAAGATGACCGTGCAGATATTTCCATGTTTATACAGATGGCGGCGCAGATATTTCCATGGATATGTAGATGGCGGTGTAGATATTTCCATGTTTATACAGATAGCGGTGTAGTTATTTCCATGTTTATATACATAGCGGTGTAGATATTTCCATGTATGTACACATGGCTGTGTAGATATTTCCAAGTTTATACAGATGGTGGTGTGGATATTTCCATGTTTATACAGATAACTTTGTAAGTATTTCCATGTTTATACAGATGGCGGTGTAGATATTTCGATGTTTATAGAGATAGCAGTGGAGATATTTCCATGTTTATACAGATTGCGGTGTAGATATTTCCATATTAAAACTGATCGTGGTGTAGACATTTCCATGTTTATAGAAATGGCGGTGTAGATATTTCCATGTTCATAGAGATGGCGGTGTTGATTTTTCCATGTTTATAGAGATAGCGGTGTGGATATTTCCATGTTTATACAGATAGGGGTGTAGATATTTCCCTGTTTATAGAGATGGGGGTGTAGATATTTCCATGTTTATACAGATCACGGTGTAGATATTTCCTTGTTTATAGAAATAGCGGTGTAGGTATTTCCATGTTTATACAGATCATGGTGTAGATATTTCCATGTTTATACAGATACCGGTGTAGATATTTCCATATTTATACAGACCGCAGTGTAGATATTTCCATGTTTATAGAGATAGCAGTGTAGATATTTCCATGTTTGTACAGATGGCGGTGTTGATGTTTCCATCTATACACTGATTGCCGTGTAGGTATTTCCATGTGTATACAGATGGCATTATAGATATTTCCATGTTTATACAGATGGTGGTGTAGATATTTCCATGATTTCAGACAAGACTGTATAGGTATTTCCATGTTTATACAGATGGCGGTGTAGATAATTCCAAGTTTATAGAGATAGCGGTGTAGATATTTCCATATTTATACAGATAACGGTGTAGAAGTTTCCATGTTTATACAGATAGCGGTGTTATTTCCATGTTTATACAGATCACGGTGTAGATATTTCCATGTTTATAGAGATAGCGGTGTAGATATTTCCATGTTTATACCGGTAGCGGTGTTGATATTTCCATGTTTATACAGACCGCGGTGTAGATATTTCATTGTTTGTATAGATAGCGGTGCAGATATTTCCGTGTTTGTACAGATGGCGGTGTTGATATTTCCATCTATACACGGATGACCGTGTAGATATTTCCATGTTTATACAGATGGCGGTGTAGTTATTTCGATGTTTATAGAGATAACAGTGGAGATATTTCCATGTTTATACAGATAGCGGTGAAGATATTTCCATGTTTATACTGATCGTGGTGTAGACATTTCCATGTTTATAGAGATGGCGGTGTAGATATTTCCATGTTCATAGAGATAGCGGTGTTGATTTTTCCATGTTTATAGAGATAGCGGTGTGGATATTTCCATGTTTACAGAGATACGGGTGTAGATATTTCCCTGTTTATAGAGATGGCGGTGTAGATATTTCCATATTTATACAGATCACGGTGTAGATATTTCCTTGTTTATACAAATAGCGGTGTAGTTATTTCCATGTTTATACAGATAGTGGTGTAGATATTTCCATGTATATACAGATGGTTGTGTAGATATTTCCATGTTTATACAGAGGGCTGTGTAGATATTTCAATGTTTATACAGATGACTTTGTAGGTATTTCCATGTTTATACAAATGGCCGTGTAGATATTTCCATGTTTATAGAGATAACTGTGTAGATATTTCCATGTTTATACAGATAGCGGTGTAGATATTTCCATGTTTATACAGATCGCGGTGTAGATATTTCCATGTTTATACAGATCGCGGTGTAGATATTTCCATGTTTATACAGATAGCGGTGTAGATATTTCCATGTTTTTACAGATATCGGTGTAGATATTTCCATGTTTACACAGATTGCGGTGTAGATATTTCCATCTTTCTACAGATGGCATTGTAGATATTTCCATGTTTATACAGATGATTGTATAGGTATTTCCATGTTTTTACAGATGGCGGTGCAGATATTTCCATGTCTATAGAGATAGCGGTGTAGATATTTCCATGTTTGTACAGATGGCGGTGTTGATATTTCCATCTATACACCGATGGCCGTGTAGATATTTCCATGTTTATTCAGATGGCGGCATAGATACTTCCAAGGACATGCAGATGGCGGTGTAGTTATTTCCATGTTTATAAAGATAGCGGTGTAGGTATTTCCATGTTTACACAGATGGAGGTGTAGATATTTCCGTGTTTATACACATGGCGGAGTAGATACTTCCATCTTTATGGAGATGGCAGTGTAGATATTTTCATGTTCATAGAGATGGCGGTGTAGATATTTCCATATTTATAGAGATAGCGGTGTAGATATTTCCATCTTTCTACAGATGGCAGTGTAGATATTTCCATGTTTATACAGATGGCCGTGTAGATATTTCCATATTTATACAGATGTCTGTGTACATATTTCCATGTGTATACAGATGGTATTGTAGCTATTTCCATGTTTATACAGATGGTGGTGTAGATATTTCCATGTTTATTGAGATGACTGTGTAGATAGTTCCAAGTTTTTACAGATGGCAGTGTAGATATTTCAATGTTTATATAGATGGCGCTGTTGATATTTCCATGTTTATACAGATAACGGTGGAGATATTTCCATGTTTATACAGAGAGCAGTGGAGATATTTTCATGTTTATACACATAGCGGTGTACATATTTCCATGTTTATAGAGACAGCGGTGTAGGTATTTCCACGTTTATACTGATAGCGGTGCAGATATTTCCATGTTTACACAGATGCCTATGCAGATATTTCCATATTTATACAGAGGGCTGTGTAGATATTTCTATATTTATTCAGATGACAGTGTAGATATTTAAATGTTCCTACACATGACTGTGTAGGTATTTCCATGTTTATACAGATGTCTTTGTAGTTATTTCCATGTTTATAGAGATAGCGGTGCAGATATTTCCATGTTTATACAGATAGCGCTGTATATATTTCCATGTTTATACAGATCACGGTGTAGATATTTCCATGTTTATACAGATACCGGTGTAGATATTTCCATGTTTATACCGATAGCGGTGTTGATATTTCCATGTTTATACAGACCGCGGTGTAGATATTTCCATGTTTATACAGATAGAGGTGCAGATATTTCCATGTTTGTACAGATGGCGGTGTTGATATTTCCATCTATACACAGATGACCGTGTAGATATTTCCATGTTTATACAGATGGCGGCACAGATATTTCCATGGATATGCAGATGGCGGTGTAGATATTTCCATGTTTATACAGATCACGGTGTAGATATTTCCTTGTTTATACAAATTGCGGTGTAGTTATTTCCATGTTTATACAGATAGTGGTGTAGATATTTCCATGTATATACAGATGGCTGTGTAGATATTTCCATGTTTATACAGATGGCTGTGTAGATATTTCCATGTTTATACAGATTACTTTGTAGGTGTTTCCATGTTTATACAGATGGCGGTGTAGATATTTCCATGTTTATAGAGATAACTGTGTAGATATTTCCATGTTTATACAGATCGCGGTGTAGATATTTCCATGTTTATTCAGATCACGGTGTAGTTATTTCCATGTTTATACAGATAGCGGTGTAGATATTTCCATGTTTTTACAGATATCGGTGTAGATATTTCCATGTTTACACAGATTGCGGTGTAGATATTTCCATCTTTCTACAGATGGCATGGTAGATATTTCCATGTTTATACAGATGACTGTATAGGTATTTCAATGTTTTTACAGATGGCAGTGCAGATATTTCCATATCTATGGAGATAGCGGTGTAGATATTTCCATGTTTGTACAGATGGCGGTGTGGATATTTCCATCTATACACAGATGGCCGTGTAGATATTTCCATGTTTATTCAGATGGCGGCGTTGATATTTACAAGGACATGCAGATGGCGGTGTAGTTATTTCCATGTTTATACAGATAGCGGTGTAGGTATTTCCATGTTTACACAGATGGTGGTGTAGATATTTCCGTGTTTATACACATGGCGGAGTAGATACTTCCATCTTTATGGAGATGGCAGCGTAGATATTTTCATGTTCATAGAGATGGAGGTGTAGATATTCCCATATTTATAGAGAAAGCGGTGTAGATATTTCCATCTTTCTACAGATGGCAGTGTAGATATTTCCATGTTTATACAGATGGCCGTGTAGATATTTCCATATTTATACAGATGTCTGTGTAGATATTTCCATGTGTCTACAGATGGTATTGTAGCTATTTCCATGTTTATACAGATGGTTGTGTAGATATTTCCATGTTTATTCAGATGAATGTGTAGATATTTCCATGTTTTTACAGATAGCAGTGCAGATATTTCAATGTTTACATAGATGGCGCTGTTGATATTTCCATGTTTATACAGATAACGGTGGAGATATTTCCATGTTTATACAAAGAGCAGTGGAGATATTTCCATGTTTATATACATAGCGGTGTACATATTTCCATGTTTATAGAGACAGCGGTGTAGGTATTTCCACGTTTATACAGATAGCGGTGTAGGTGTTTCCATGTTTACACAGATGGTGGTGTAGATATTTCCGTGTTTATACACATGGCGGAGTAGATACTTCCATCTTTATGGAGATGGCAGCGTAGATATTTTCATGTTCATAGAGATGGAGGTGTAGATATTCCCATATTTATAGAGAAAGCGGTGTAGATATTTCCATCTTTCTACAGATGGCAGTGTAGATATTTCCATGTTTATACAGATGGCCGTGTAGATATTTCCATATTTATACAGATGTCTGTGTAGATATTTCCATGTGTCTACAGATGGTATTGTAGCTATTTCCATGTTTATACAGATGGTTGTGTAGATATTTCCATGTTTATTCAGATGAATGTGTAGATATTTCCATGTTTTTACAGATAGCAGTGCAGATATTTCAATGTTTACATAGATGGCGCTGTTGATATTTCCATGTTTATACAGATAACGGTGGAGATATTTCCATGTTTATACAAAGAGCAGTGGAGATATTTCCATGTTTATATACATAGCGGTGTACATATTTCCATGTTTATAGAGACAGCGGTGTAGGTATTTCCACGTTTATACAGATAGCGGTGCAGATATTTCCATGTTTACACAGATGCCTATGCAGATATTTCCATATTTATACAGAGGGCTGTATAGATATTTCTATATTTATTCAGATGGCAGTGTAAATATTTAAATGTTCCTACACATGACTGTGTATGTATTTCCATGTTTATACAGATGTCTTTGTAGTTATTTCCATGTTTATAGAGATAGTGGTGCAGATATTTCCATGTTTATACAGATAGCGGTGTATATATTTCCATGTTTATACAGATCATGGTGTAGATATTTCCATGTTTATACAGACCGCAGTGTAGATATTTCCATGTTTATAGAGATAGCAGTGTAGATATTTCCATGTTTGTACAGATGGCGGTGTTGATGTTTCCATCTATACACTGATTGCTGTGTAGGTATTTCCATGTGTATACAGATGGCATTGTAGATATTTCCATGTTTATACAGATGGTGGTGTAGATATTTCCATGTTTACACAGATGACTGTATAGGTATTTCCATGTTTATACAGATGACGGTGTAGATATTTCCATGTTTATAGAGATAGCGGTGAAGATATTTCCATGTTTATACCGATAGCGGTGTTGATATTTCCATGTTTATACAGACAGCGGTGTAGATATTTCCATGTATATACAGATAGCGCTGCAGGTATTTCCATGTTTGTACAGATGGCGGTGTTGATATTTCCATCTATACACAGATGACAGTGTAGATATTTCCATGTTTATACAGATGGCGGCCCAGATATTTCCATGGATATGTAGATGGCGGTGTAGATATTTCCATGTTTATACAGATAGTGGTGTAGTTATTTCCATGTTTATATAGATAGCGCTGTAGATATTTCCATGTATGTACACATGGTTGTGTAGATATTTCCATGTTTATACAGATGGCCGTGTAGATATTTCCATGTTTATACAGATAACTTTGTAAGTATTTCCATGTTTATACAGATGGCGGTGTAGATATTTCGATGTTTATAGAGATAGCAGTGGAGATATTTCCATGTTTACACAGATAGCGGTGTAGATATTTCCATGTTTATACTGATCGTGGTGTAGACATTTCCATGTTTATAGAGATGGCGGTGTAGATATGTCCATGTTCATAGAGATAGCGGTGTTGATTTTTCCATGTTTATAGAGATAGCGGTGTGGATATTTCCATGTTTATACAGATAGGGGTGTAGATATTTCCCTGTTTATAGAGATGGCGGTGTAGATATTTCCATATTTATACAGATCACGGTGTTGATATTTCCTTGTTTATACAAATATCGGTGTTTTTATTTCCATGTTTATACAGATAGTGTTGTAGATATTTCCATGTATATACAGATGGCTGTGTAGATATTTCCATGTTTATACAGATGGCTGTGTAGATATTTCCATGTTTATACAGATGACTTTGTAGGTATTTCCATGCTTATACAGATGACGGTGTAGATATTTCCATGTTTATAGAGATAACTGTGTAGATATTTCCATGTTTATACAGATGGTGGTGTAGATATTTCCAAGTTTATTGAGATAGCGGTGTAAATATTTCCATATTTATACAGATAACGGTGTAGAAGTTTCCATGTTTATACAGATAGCGGTGTAAATATTTCCATGTTTATACAGATCACGGTGTAGATATTTCCATGTTTATAGAGATAGTGGTGTAGATATTTCCATGTTTATACCGATAGCGGTGTTGATATTTCCATGTTTATACAGACCGCGGTGTAGATATTTCCATGTTTATACAGATAGCGTTTCAGATATTTCCATGTTTGTACAGATGGCGGTGTTGATATTTCCATCTATACACAGATGACCGTGTAGATATTTCCATGTTTATACAGATGGCGGCGCAGATATTTCCATGGATATGTAGATGGCGGTGTAGATATTTCCATGTTTATACAGATAGCGGTGTAGTTATTTCCATGTTTATATAGATAGCGGTGTTGATATTTCCATGTATGTACACATGGCTGTGTAGATATTTCCATGTTTATACAGATGGCCGTGTAGATATTTCCAAGTTTATACAGATAACTTTGTAAGTATTTCCATGTTTATACAGATGGCGGTGTAGATATTTCGATGTTTATAGAGATAGCAGTGGAGATATTTCCATGTTTATACAGATAGCGGTGTAGATATTTCCATGTTTATACTGATCGTTGTGTAGATATTTCCATGTTTATAGAGATGGCAGTGTAGATATTTCCATGTTCATAGAGATAGCGGTGTTGATTTTTCCATGTTTATAGAGATAGCGGTGTGGTTATTTCCATGTTTATACAGATAGGGGTGTAGATATTTCCCTGTTTATAGAGATGGCGGTGTAGATATTTCCATGTTTATACAGATAGCGGTGCAGATATTTCCATGTTTGTACAGATGGCGGTGTTGATATTTCCATCTATACACAGATGACCTTGTAGATATTTCCATGTTTATACAGATGGCGGCGCAGATATTTCCATGGATATGTAGATGGCGGTGTAGATATTTCCATGTTTATACAGAAAGCAGTGTAGTTATTTCCATGTTTATATAGATAGCGGTGTAGATATTTCCATGTATGTACACATGGCTGTGTAGATATTTCCATGTTTATACAGATGGCGGTGTAGATATTTCCATGTTTATACAGATAACTTTGTAAGTATTTCCATGTTTATACAGATGGCGGTGTAGATATTTCGATGTTTATAGAGATAGCAGTGGAGATATTTCCATGTTTATACAGATAGCGGTGTAGGTATTTCCATGTTTATACTGATCGTGGTGTAGACATTTCCATGTTTATAGAGATGGCGGTGTAGATATTTCCATGTTCATAGAGATAGCGGTGTTGATTTTTCCATGTTTATAGAGATAGCGGTGTGGATATTTCCATGTTTATACAGATAGGGGTGTAGATATTTCCCTGTTTATAGAGATGGCGGTGTAGATATTTCCATGTTTATACAGATCACGGTGTAGATATTTCCTTGTTTATACAGATAGCGGTGTAGATATTTCCATGTTTTTACAGATATCGGTGTAGATATTTCCATGTTTACACAGATTGCGGTGTAGACATTTCCATCTTTCTACAGATGGCATTGTAGATATTTCCATGTTTATACAGATGACTGTATAGGTATTTCCATCGTTTTACAGATGGCGGTGCAGAGATTTCCACGTCTATAGAGATAGCGGTGTAGATATTTCCATGATTATACAGATGGCGGTGTTGATATTTCCACCTATACACAGATGGCCGTGTAGATATTTCCATGTTTATTCAGATGACTGTGTAGATATTTCCATGTTTTTACAGATGGCAGTGTAGATATTTCAATGTTTATATAGATGGCGCTGTTGATATTTCCATGTTTATACAGATAACGGTGGAGATATTTCCATGTTTATACAGAGAGCAGTGGAGATATTTCCATGTTTATACACATAGCGGTGTACATATTTACATGTTTATAGAGACAGCGGTGTAGGTATTTCCACGTTTATACAGATAGTGGTGCAGCTATTTCCATGTTTACACAGATGCCTATGCAGATATTTCCATATTTATACAGAGGGCTGTGTAGATATTTCTATATTTATACAGATGGCAGTGTTAATATTTAAATGTTCCTACACATGACTGTGTAGGTATTTCCATGTTTATACAGATGTCTTTGAAGTTAGTTCCATGTTTATAGAGATAGCGGTGCAGATATTTCCATGTTTATACAGATAGCGGTGAATATATTTCCATGTTTATACAGATCATGGTGTAGATATTTCCATGTTTATACAGATACCGGTGTAGATATTTCCATGTTTATACAGACCGCTGTGTAGATATTTCCATGTTTATAGAGATAGCAGTGTAGATATTTCCATGTTTATACAGATGGCGGTGTTGAAGTTTCCATTTATACACTGATTGCCGTGTAGGTATTTCCATGTGTATACAGATGGCATTATAGATATTTCCATGTTTATACAGATGGTGGTGTAGATATTTCCATGTTTACACAGATGATTGTATAGGTATTTCCATGTTTATACAGATGGCGTTGTAGATATTTCCTAGTTTATAGAGATAGCGGTGTAGATATTTCCATATTTATACAGATAACGGTGTAGAAGTTTCCATGTTTATACAGATAGCGGTGTAAATATTTCCATGTTTATACAGATCACGGTGTAGATATTTCCATGTTTATAGAGATAGCGGTGTAGATATTTCCATGTTTATACCGATAGCGGTGTTGATATTTCCATGTTTATACAGACCGCGGTGTAGATATTTCCATGTTTATACAGATAGCGGTGCAGATATTTCCATGTTTGTACAGATGGCGGGTGTTGATATTTCCATCTATACACAGATGGCCGTGTAGATATTTCCATGTTTATACAGACGGCGGCGCAGATAGTTCCATGGATATGTAGATGGCGGTGTAGATATTTCCATGTTTATACAGATAGCGGTGTCGTTATTTCCATGTTTATATAGATAGCGGTGTAGATATTTCCATGTATGTACACATGGCTGTGTAGATATTTCCATGTTTATACAGATGGCGGTTTAGATATTTCCATGTTTATACAGATAACTTTGTAAGTATTTCCATGTTTATACAGATGGCGGTGTAGATATTTCGATGTTTATAGAGATAGCAGTGGAGATATTTCCATGTTTATACAGATAGCGGTGTAGATATTTCCATGTTTATACTGATCGTGGTGTAGACATTTCCATGTTTATAGAGATGGCGGTGTAGATATTTCCATGTTCATAGAGATAGCGGTGTTGATTTTTCCATGTTTATAGAGATAGCGGTGTGGATATTTCCATGTTTATACAGATAGGGGTGTAGATATTTCCCTGTTTATAGAGATGGCGGTGTAGATATTTCCATGTTTATACAGATCACGGTGTAGATATTTCCTTGTTTATACAAATAGCGGTGTTTTTATTTCCATGTTTATACAGATAGTGGTGTAGGTATTTCCATGTATATACAGATGGCTGTGTAGATATTTCCATGTTTATACAGATGGCTGTGTAGATATTTCCATGTTTATACAGATGACTTTGTAGGTATTTCCATGTTTATACAGATGGCGGTGTAGATATTTCTATGTTTATAGAGATAACCGTGTAGATATTTCCATGTTTATACAGATAGCGGTGTAGATATTTCCATGTTTTTACAGATATCGGTGTAGATATTTCCATGTTTACACAGATTGCGGTGTAGATATTTCCATCTTTCTACAGATGGCACTGTAGATATTTTCATGTTTATACAGATGACTGTATAGGTATTTCCATGGTTTTACAAATGGGGATGCAGATATTTCCATGTCTATAGAGATAGCGGTGTAGATATTTCCATGTTTATACAGATGGTGGTGTTGATATATCCATCTATACACAGATGGCCGTGTAGATATTTCCATGTGTATTCAGATGGCGTCGTAGATATTTCCAAGGACATGCATATGGCGGTGTATTTATTTCCATGTTTATACAGATAGCGGTGTAGGTATTTCCATGTTTACACAGATGGTGGTGTAGATATTTCCGTGTTTATACACATGGCGGAGTAGATACTTCCATCTTTATGGAGATGGCAGTGTAGATATTTTCATGTTCATAGAGATGGCGGTGTAGATATTTCCATATTTATAGAGATAGCGGTGTAGATATTTCCATCTTTCTACAGATGGCAGTGTAGATATTTCCATGTTTATACAGATGGCCGTGTAGATATTTCCATATTTATACAGATGTCTGTGTAGATATTTCCATGTGTATACAGATGGTATTGTAGATATTTCCATGTTTATACAGATGGTGGTGTAGATATTTCCATGTTTATTCAGATGACTGTGTAGATATTTCCATGTTTTTACAGATGGCAGTGTAGATATTTCAATGTTCATATAGATGGCGCTGTTGATATTTCCATGTTTATACAGATAACGGTGGAGATATTTCCATGTTTATACAGAGAGCAGTGGAGATATTTCCATGTTTATACACATAGCGGTGTACATATTTCCATGTTTATAGAGACAGCGGTGTAGGTATTTCCATGTTTATACAGATAGTGGTGCAGATATTTCCATGTTTACACAGATGCCTATGCAGATATTTCCATATTTATACAGAGGGCTGTGTAGATATTTCTTTATTTATACAGATGGCAGTGTTAATATTTAAATGTTCCTACACATGACTGTGTAGGTATTTCCATGTTTATACAGATGTCTTTGAAGTTAGTTCCATGTTTATAGAGATAGCGGTGCAGATATTTCCATGTTTATACAGATAGCGGTGAATATATTTCCATGTTTATACAGATCATGGTGTAGATATTTCCATGTTTATACAGATACCGGTGTAGATATTTCCATGTTTATACAGACCGCAGTGTAGATATTTCCATGTTTATAGAGATAGCAGTGTAGATATTTCCATGTTTGTACAGATGGCGGTGTTGATGTTTCCATCTATACACTGATTGCCATGTAGGTATTTCCATGTGTATACAGATGGCATTGTAGACATTTCCATGTTTATACAGATGGTGGTGTAGATATTTCCATGTTTACACAGATGATTGTATAGGTATTTCCATGTTTATACAGATGGCGGTGTAGATATTTCCAAGTTTATAGAGATAGCGGTGTAGATATTTCCATATTTATATAGATAACGGTGTAGAAGTTTCCATGTTTATACAGATAGCGGTGTAAATATTTCCATGTTTATACAGATCACGGTGTAGATATTTCCATGTTTATAGAGATAGCGGTGTAGATATTTCCATGTTTATACCGATAGCGGTGTTGATATTTCCATGTTTATACAGACCGCGGTGTAGATATTTCCATGTTTATACAGATAGCGGTGCAGATATTTCCATGTTTGTACAGATGGCGGTGTTGATATTTCCATCTATACAAAGATGACCGTGTAGATATTTCCATGTTTATACAGATGGCGGTGCAGATATTTCCATGGATATGTAGATGGCGGTGTAGATATTTCCATGTTTATACAGATAGCGGTGTAGTTATTTCCATGTTTATATAGATAGCGGTGTAGATATTTCCATGTATGTACACATGGCTGTGTAGATATTTCCATGTTTATACAGATGGCGGTGTAGATATTTCCATGTTTATACAGATAACTTTGTAAGTATTTCCATGTTTATACAGATGGCGATGTAGATATTTCGATGTTTATAGAGATAGCAGTGGAGATATTTCCATGTTTATACAGATAGCGGTGTAGATATTTCCATGTTTATACTGATCGTGGTGTAGACATTTCCATGTTTATAGAGATGGCGGTGTAGATATTTCCATGTTCATAGAGATAGCTGTGTTGATTTTTCCATGTTTATAGAGATAGCGGTGTGGATATTTCCATGTTTATACAGATAGGGGTGTAGGTATTTCCATGTATATACAGATGGCTGTGTAGATATTTCCATGTTTATACAGATGGCTGTGTAGATATTTCCATGTTTATACAGATGACTTTGTAGGTATTTCCATGTTTATACAGATGGCGGTGTAGATATTTCCATGTTTATAGAGATAACCGTGTAGATATTTCCATGTTTATACAGATAGCGGTGTAGATATTTCCATGTTTTTACAGATATCGGTGTAGATATTTTCATGTTTACACAGATTGCGGTGTAGATATTTCCATCTTTCTACAGATGGCATTGTAGATATTTCCATGTTTATACAGATGACTGTATAGGTATTTCCATGGTTTTACAGATGGGGATGCAGATATTTCCATGTCTATAGAGATAGCGGTGTAGATATTTCCATGTTTATACAGATGGTGGTGTTGATATATCCATCTATACACAGATGGCCGTGTAGATATTTCCATGTGTATTCAGATGGCGTCGTAGATATTTCCAAGGACATGCATATGGCGGTGTATTTATTTCCATGTTTATACAGATAGCGGTGTAGGTATTTCCATGTTTACACAGATGGTGGTGTAGATATTTCCGTGTTTATACACATGGCGGAGTAGATACTTCCATCTTTATGGAGATGGCAGTGTAGATATTTTCATGTTCATAGAGATGGCGGTGTAGATATTTCCATATTTATAGAGATAGCGGTGTAGATATTTCCATCTTTCTACAGATGGCAGTGTAGATATTTCCATGTTTATACAGATGGTCGTGTAGATATTTCCATATTTATACAGATGTCTGTGTAGATATTTCCATGTGTATACAGATGGTATTGTAGATATTTCCATGTTTATACAGATGGTGGTGTAGATATTTCCATGTTTATTCAGATGAGTGTGTAGATATTTCCATGTTTTTACAGATGGCAGTGTAGATATTTCAATGTTCATATAGATGGCGCTGTTGATATTTCCATGTTTATACAGATAACGGTGGAGGTATTTCCATGTTTATACAGAGAGCAGTGGAGATATTTCCATGTTTATACACATAGCGGTGTACATATTTCCATGTTTATAGAGACAGCGGTGTAGGTATTTCCATGTTTATACAGATAGTGTTGCAGATATTTCCATGTTTACACAGATGCCTATGCAGATATTTCCATATTTATACAGAGGGCTGTGTAGATATTTTTATATTTATACAGATGGCAGTGTTAATATTTAAATGTTCCTACACATGACTGTGTAGGTATTTCCATGTTTATACAGATGTCTTTGAAGTTAGTTCCATGTTTATAGAGATAGCGGTGCAGATATTTCCATGTTTATACAGATAGCGGTGAATATATTTCCATGTTTATACAGATCATGGTGTAGATATTTCCATGTTTATACAGATACCGGTGTAGATATTTCCATGTTTATACAGACCGCAGTGAAGATATTTCCATGTTTATAGAGATAACAGTGTAGATATTTCCATGTTTGTACAGATGGCGGTGTTGATGTTTCCATCTATACACTGATTGCCGTGTAGGTATTTCCATGTGTATACAGATGGCACTGTAGACATTTCCATGTTTATACAGATGGTGGTGTAGATATTTCCATGTTTACACAGATGATTGTATAGGTATTTCCATGTTTATACAGATGGCGGTGTAGATATTTCCAAGTTTATAGAGATAGCGGTGTAGATATTTCCATATTTATATAGATAACGGTGTAGAAGTTTCCATGTTTATACAGATAGCGGTGTAAATATTTCCATGTTTATACAGATCACGGTGTAGATATTTCCATGTTTATAGAGATAGCGGTGTAGATATTTCCATGTTTATACCGATAGCGGTGTTGATATTTCCATGTTTATACAGACCGCGGTGTAGATATTTCCATGTTTATACAGATAGCGGTGCAGATATTTCCATGTTTGTACAGATGGCGGTGTTGATATTTCCATCTATACAAAGATGACCGTGTAGATATTTCCATGTTTATACAGATGGCGGTGCAGATATTTCCATGGATATGTAGATGGCGGTGTAGATATTTCCATGTTTATACAGATAGCGGTGTAGTTATTTCCTTGTTTATATAGATAGCGGTGTAGATATTTCCATGTATGTACACATGGCTGTGTAGATATTTCCATGTTTATACAGATGGCGGTGTAGATATTTCCATGTTTATACAGATAACTTTGTAAGTATTTCCATGTTTATACAGATGGCGGTGTAGATATTTCGATGTTTATAGAGATAGCAGTGGAGATATTTCCATGTTTATACAGATAGCGGTGTAGATATTTCCATGTTTATACTGATCGTGGTGTAGACATTTCCATGTTTATAGAGATGGCGGTGTAGATATTTCCATGTTCATAGAGATAGCGGTGTTGATTTTTCCATGTTTATAGAGATAGCGGTGTGGATATTTCCTTGTTTATACAGATAGGGGTGTAGATATTTCCCTGTTTATAGAGATGGCGGTGTAGATATTTCCATGTTTATACAGATAGCGGTGCAGATATTTCCATGTTTGTACAGATGGTGGTGTTGATATTTCCATCTATACACAGATGACCGTGTAGATATTTCCATGTTTATACAGATGGCGCCGCAGATATTTCCATGGATATGTAGATGGCGGTGTAGATATTTCCATGTTTATACAGATCACGGTTTAGATATTTCCTTGTGTATACAAATAGCGGTGTTTTTATTTCCATGTTTATACAGATTGTGGTGTAGATATTTCCATGTATATACAGATGGCTGTGTAGATATTTCCATGTTTATACAGATGGCTGTGTAGATATTTCCATGTTTATACAGATGACTTTGTAGGTATTTCCATGTTTATACAGATGGCGGTGCAGATATTTCCATGTTTATAGAGATAACTGTGTAGATATTTCCATGTTTATACAGATAGCGGTGTAGATATTTCCATGTTTATACAGATCGCGGTGTAGATATTTCCATGTTTATACAGATCGCGGTGTAGATATTTCCATGTTTATACAGATAGCGGTGTAGATATTTCCATGTTTTTACAGATATCGGTGTAGATATTTCCATGTTTACACAGATTGCGGTGTAGATATTTCCATCTTTCTACAGATGGCATTGTAGATATTTCCATGTTTATACAGATGACTGTATGGGTATTTCCATGGTTTTACAGATGGCGATGCAGATATTTCCATGTCTATAGAGATAGCGGTGTAGATATTTCCATGTTTATACAGATGGCGGTGTTGATATTTCCATCTATACACAGATGGCCGTGTAGATATTTCCATGTTTATTCAGATGGCGGCGTAGATATTTCCAAGGACATGCAGATGGCGGTGTAGTTATTTCCATGTTTATACAGATAGCGGTGTAGGTATTTCCATGTTTACACAGATGGTGGTGTAGATATTTCCGTGTTTATACACATGGCGGAGTAGATACTTCCATCTTTATGGAGATGGCAGTGTAGATATTTTCATGTTCATACAGATGGCGGTGTAGATATTTCCATATTTATAGAGATAGCGGTGTAGATATTTCCATCTTTCTACAGATGGCAGTGTAGATATTTCCATGTTTATACAGATGGCCGTGTAGATATTTCCATATTTATACAGATGTCTGTGTAGATATTTCCATGTGTATACAGATGGTATTGTAGCTATTTCCATGTTTATACAGATGGTGGTGTAGATATTTCCATGTTTATTCAGATGACTGTGTAGATATTTCCATGTTTTTACAGATGGCAGTGTAGATATTTCAATGTTTATATAGATGGCGCTGTTGATATTTCCATGTTTATACAGATAACGGTGGAGATATTTCCATGTTTATACAGAGAGCAGTGGAGATATTTCCATGTTTATACACATAGCAGTGTACATATTTCCATGTTTATAGAGACAGCGGTGTAGGTATTTCCACGTTTATAAAGATAGCGGTGCAGATATTTCCATGTTTACAGAGATGCCTATGCAGATATTTCCATATTTATACAGAGGGCTGTGTAGATATTTCTATATTTTTACAGATGACAGTGTAGATATTTAAATGTTCCTACACATGACTGTGTAGGTATTTCCATGTTTATACAGATGTCTTTGAAGTTATTTCCATGTTTATAGAGATAGCGGTGCGGATATTTCCATGTTTATACAGATAGCGGTGTATATATTTCCATGTTTATGCAGATCATGGTGTGGATATTTCCATGTTTATACAGATACCGGTGTAGATATTTCCATGTTTATACAGACCACAGTGTAGATATTTCCATGTTTATAGAGATAGCAGTGTAGATATTTCCATGTTTGTACAGATGGCGGTGTTGATGTTTCCATCTATACACTGATTGCCGTGTAGGTATTTCCATGTGTATACAGATGGCATTGTAGATATTTCCATGTTTATACAGATGGTGGTGTAGATATTTCCATGTTTACACAGATGACTGTATAGGTATTTCCATGTTTATACAGATGACGGTGTAGATGTTTCCAAGTTTATAGAGATAGCGGTGTAGATATTTCCATATTTATACAGATAACGGTGTAGAAGTTTCCATGTTTATACAGATAGCGGTGTTAATATTTCCATGTTTATACAGATCACGGTGTAGATATTTCCATGTTTATAGAGATAGCAGTGTAGATATTTCCATGTTCATACCGATAGCGGTGTTGATATTTCCATGTTTATACAGACCGCGGTGTAGATATTTCCATGTTTATACAGATAGCGGTGCAGGTATTTCCATGTTTGTACAGATGGCGGTGTTGATATTTCCATCTATACACAGATGACCGTGTAGATATTTCCATGTTTATACAGACGGCGGCGCAGATAGTTCCATGGATATGTAGATGGCGGTGAAGATATTTCCATGTTTATACAGATAGCGGTGTAGTTATTTCCATGTTTATATAGATAGCGGTGTAGATATTTCCATGTATGTACACATGGCTGTGTAGATATTTCCATGTTTATACAGATGGCGGTGTAGATATTTCCATGTTTATACAGATAACTTTGTAAGTATTTCCATGTTTATACAGATGGCGGTGTAGATATTTCGATGTTTATAGAGATAGCAGTGGAGATATTTCCATGTTTATACAGATAGCGGTGTAGATATTTCCATGTTTATACTGATCGTGGTGTAGATATTTCCATGTTTATAGAGATGGCGGTGTAGATATTTCCATGTTCATAGAGATAGCGGTGTTGATTTTTCCATGTTTATAGAGACAGCAGTGTGGATATTTCCATGTTTATACAGATAGGGGTGTAGATATTTCCCTGTTTATAGAGATGGCGGTGTAGATATTTCCATGTTTATACAGATCACGGTGTAGATATTTCCTTGATTATACAAATAGCGGTGTTTTTATTTCCATGTTTATACAGATAGTGGTGTAGATATTTCCATGGATATACAGATGGCTGTGTAGATATTTCCATGTTTATACAGATGACTTTGTAGGTATTTCCATGTTTATACAGATGGCTGTGTAGATATTTCCATGTTTATACAGATGACTTTGTAGGTATTTCCATGTTTATACAGATGGCGGTGTAGATATTTCCATGTTTATACTGATAGCGGTGTTGATATTTCCATGTTTATACAGACCGCGGTGTAGATATTTCCATGTTTATACAGATAGCGGTGCAGGTATTTCCATGTTTGTACAGATGGCGGTGTTGATATTTCCATCTATACACAGATGACCGTGTAGATATTTCCATGATTATACAGATGGCGGCACAAATATTTCCATGGATATGTAGATGGCGGTGTAGATATTTCCATGTTTATACAGATAGTGGTGTAGTTATTTACATGTTTATATAGATAGCGGTGTAGATATTTCCATGTATGTACACATGGCTGTGTAGATATTTCCATGTTTATACAGATGGCGGTGTTGATATTTCCATGTTTATACAGATAACTTTGTAAGTATTTCCATGTTTATACAGATGGCGGTGTAGATATTTCGATGTTTATAGAGATATCAGTGGAGATATTTCCATGTTTATACAGATAGCGGTGTAGATATTTCCATGTTTATACTGATCGTGGTGTAGACATTTCCATGTTTATAAAGATGGCGGTGTAGATATTTCCATGTTCATAGAGATAGCGGTGTTGATTTTTCCATGTTTATAGAGATAGCGGTTTGTATATTTCCATGTTTATACAGATAGGGGTGTAGATATTTCCCTGTTTATAGAGATGGCGGGGTAGATATTTCCATATTTATACAGATCACGGTGTAGATATTTCCTTGTTTATACAAATAGCGGTGTTTTTACTTCCATGTTTATACAGATAGTGGTGTAGATATGTCCATGTATTTACAGATGGCTGTGTAGATATTTCCATGTTTATACAGATGGCTGTGTAGATATTTCCATGTTTATACAGATGACTTTGTAGGTATTTCCATGTTTATACAGATGACGGTGTAGATATTTCCATGTTTATAGAGATAACTGTGTAGATATTTCCATGTTTATACAGATGGCGGTGTAGATATTTCCAAGTTTATAGAGATAGCGGTGTAGATATTTCCATATTTATACAGATAACGGTGTAGAAGTTTCCATGTTTATACAGATAGCGGTGTAAATATTTCCATGTTTATACAGATCACGGTGTAGGTATTTCCATGTTTACAGAGATAGCGGTGTAGATATTTCCATGTTTATACCGATAGCGGTGATGATATTTCCATGTTTATAGAGACCGCGGTGTAGATATTTCCATGTTTATACAGATAGCGGTGTAGATATTTCCATGTTTGTACAGATGGCGGTGTTGATATTTCCATCTATACACAGATGACCGTGTAGATATTTCCATATTTATACAGACGGCGGCGCAGATAGTTCCATGGATATGTAGATGGTGGTGAAGATATTTCCATGTTTATACAGATAGCGGTGTAGTTATTTCCATGTTTATATAGATAGCGGTGTAGATATTTCCATGTATGTACACATGGCTGTGTAGATATTTCCATGTTTATACAGATGGCGGTGTAGATATTTCCATGTTTATACAGATAACTTTGTAAGTATTTCCATGTTTATACAGATGGCGGTGTAGATATTTCGATGTTTATAGAGATAGCAGTGGAGATATTTCCATGTTTATACAGATAGCGGTGTAGATATTTCCATGTTTATACTGATCGTGGTGTAGATATTTCCATGTTTATAGAGATGGCGGTGTAGATATTTCCATGTTCATAGAGATAGCGGTGTTGATTTTTCCATGTTTATAGAGACAGCGGTGTGGATATTTCCATGTTTATACAGATAGGGGTGTAGATATTTCCCTGTTTATAGAGATGGCGGTGTAGATATTTCCATGTTTATACAGATCACGGTGTAGATATTTCCTTGTTTATACAAATAGCGGTGTTTTTATTTCCATGTTTATACAGATAGTGTTGTAGGTATTTCCATGTATATACAGATGGCTTTGTAGATATTTCCATGTTTATACAGATGGCTGTGTAGATATTTCCATGTTTATACAGATGACTTTGTAGGTATTTCCATGTTTCTACAGATGGCGGTGTAGATATTTCCATGTTTATACCGATAGCGGTGTTGATATTTCCATGTTTATACAGACCGCGGTGTAGATATTTCCATGTTTATACAGATAGCGGTGCAGGTATTTCCATGTTTGTACAGATGGCGGTGTTGATATTTCCATCTATACACAGATGACCGTGTAGATATTTCCATGTTTATACAGATGGCGGCACAAATATTTCCATGGATATGTAGATGGCGGTGTAGATATTTCCATGTTTATACAGATAGTGGTGTAGTTATTTACATGTTTATATAGATCGCGGTGTAGATATTTCCATGTATGTACACATGGCTGTGTAGATATTTCCATGTTTATACAGATGGCGGTGTAGATATTTCCATGTTTATACAGATAACTTTGTAAGTATTTCCATGTTTATACAGATGGCGGTGTAGATATTTCGATGTTTATAGAGATAGCAGTGGAGATATTTCCATGTTTATACAGATAGCGGTGTAGATATTTCCATGTTTATACTGATCGTGGTGTAGACATTTCCATGTTTATAAAGATGGCGGTGTAGATATTTCCATGTTCATAGAGATAGCGGTGTTGATTTTTCCATGTTTATAGAGATAGCGGTTTGTATATTTCCATGTTTATACAGATAGGGGTGTAGATATTTCCCTGTTTATAGAGATGGCGGGTTGGATATTTCCATATTTATACAGATCACGGTGTAGATATTTCCTTGTTTATACAAATAGCGGTGTTTTTACTTCCATGTTTATACAGATAGTGGTGTAGATATTTCCATGTATATACAGATGGCTGTGTAGATATTTCCATGTTTATACAGATGGCTGTGTAGATATTTCCATGTTTATACAGATGACTTTGTAGGTATTTCCATGTTTATACAGATGACGGTGTAGATATTTCCATGTTTATAGAGATAACTGTGTAGATATTTCCATGTTTATACAGATGGCGGTGTAGATATTTCCAAGTTTATATAGATAGCGGTGTAGATATTTCCATATTTATACAGATAACGGTGTAGAAGTTTCCATGTTTATACAGATAGCGGTGTAAATATTTCCATGTTTATACAGATGACGGTGTAGGTATTTCCATGTTTACAGAGATAGCGGTGTAGATATTTCCATGTTTATACCGATAGCGGTGATGATATTTCCATGTTTATAGAGACCGCGGTGTAGATATTTCCATGTTTATACAGATAGCGGTGCAGATATTTCCATGTTTGTACAGATGGCGGTGTTGATATTTCCATCTATACACAGATGACCGTGTAGATATTTCCATGTTTATACAGACGGCGGCGCAGATAGTTCCATGGATATGTAGATGGCGGTGAAGATATTTCCATGTTTATACAGATAGCGGTGTAGTTATTTCCATGTTTATATAGATAGCGGTGTAGATATTTCCATGTATGTACACATGGCTGTGTAGATATTTCCATGTTTATACAGATGGCGGTGTAGATATTTCCATGTTTATACAGATAACTTTGTAAGTATTTCCATGTTTATACAGATGGCGGTGTAGATATTTCGATGTTTATAGAGATAGCAGTGGAGATATTTCCATGTTTATACAGATAGCGGTGTAGATATTTCCATGTTTATACTGATCGTGGTGTAGATATTTCCATGTTTATAGAGATGGCGGTGTAGATATTTCCATGTTCATAGAGATAGCGGTGTTGATTTTTCCATGTTTATAGAGACAGCGGTGTGGATATTTCCATGTTTATACAGATAGGGGTGTAGATATTTCCCTGTTTATAGAGATGGCGGTGTAGATATTTCCATGTTTATACAGATCACGGTGTAGATATTTCCTTGTTTATACAAATAGCGGTGTTTTTATTTCCATGTTTATACAGATAGTGTTGTAGTTATTTCCATGTATATACAGATGGCTTTGTAGATATTTCCATGTTTATACAGATGGCTGTGTAGATATTTCCATGTTTATACAGATGACTTTGTAGGTATTTCCATGTTTATACAGATGGCGGTGTAGATATTTCCATGTTTATACCGATAGCGGTGTTGATATTTCCATGTTTATACAGACCGCGGTGTAGATATTTCCATGTTTATACAGATAGCGGTGCAGGTATTTCCATGTTTGTACAGATGGCGGTGTTGATATTTCCATCTATACACAGATGACCGTGTAGATATTTCCATGTTTATACAGATGGCGGCACAAATATTTCCATGGATATGTAGATGGCAGTGTAGATATTTCCATGTTTATACAGATAGTGGTGTAGTTATTTACATGTTTATATAGATAGCGGTGTAGATATTTCCATGTATGTACACATGGCTGTGTAGATATATCCATGTTTATACAGATGGCGGTGTAGATATTTCCATGTTTATACAGATAACTTTGTAAGTATTTCCATGTTTATACAGATGGCGGTGTAGATATTTCGATGTTTATAGAGATAGCAGTGGAGATATTTCCATGTTTATACAGATAGCGGTGTAGATATTTCCATGTTTATACTGATCGTGGTGTAGACATTTCCATGTTTATAAAGATGGCGGTGTAGATATTTCCATGTTCATAGAGATAGCGGTGTTGATTTTTCCATGTTTATAGCGATAGCGGTTTGTATATTTCCATGTTTATACAGATAGGGGTGTAGATATTTCCCTGTTTATAGAGATGGCGGGGTAGATATTTCCATATTTATACAGATCACGGTGTAGATATTTCCTTGTTTATACAAATAGCGGTGTTTTTACTTCCATGTTTATACAGATAGTGGTGTAGATATTTCCATGTATATACAGATGGCTGTGTGGATATTTCCATGTTTATACAGATGGCTGTGTAGATATCTCCATGTTTATACAGATGACTTTGTAGGTATTTCCATGTTTATACAGATGACGATGTAGATATTTCCATGTTTATAGAGATAACTGTGTAGATATTTCCATGTTTATACAGATGGCGGTGTAGATATTTCCAAGTTTATAGAGATAGCGGTGTAGATATTTCCATATTTATACAGATAACGGTGTAGAAGTTTCCATGTTTATACAGATAGCGGTGTAAATATTTCCATGTTTATACAGATCACGGTGTAGGTATTTCCATGTTTACAGACATAGCGGTGTAGATATTTCCATGTTTATACCGATAGCGGTGATGATATTTCCATGTTTATAGAGACCGCGGTGTAGATATTTCCATGTTTATACAGATAGCGGTGCAGATATTTCCATGTTTGTACAGATGGCGGTGTTGATATTTCCATCTATACACAGATGACCGTGTAGATATTTCCATGTTTATACAGACGGCGGCGCAGATAGTTCCATGGATATGTAGATGGCGGTGAAGATATTTCCATGTTTATACAGATAGCGGTGTAGTTATTTCCATGTTTATATAGATAGCGGTGTAGATATTTCCATGTATGTACACATGGCTGTGTAGATATTTCCATGTTTATACAGATGGCGGTGTAGATATTTCCATGTTTATACAGATAACTTTGTAAGTATTTCCATGTTTATACAGATGGCGGTGTAGATATTTCGATGTTTATAGAGATAGCAGTGGAGATATTTCCATGTTTATACAGATAGCGGTGTAGATATTTCCATGTTTATACTGATCGTGGTGTAGATATTTCCATGTTTATAGAGATGGCGGTGTAGATATTTCCATGTTCATAGAGATAGCGGTGTTGATTTTTCCATGTTTATAGAGACAGCGGTGTGGATATTTCCATGTTTATACAGATAGGGGTGTAGATATTTCCCTGTTTATAGAGATGGCGGTGTAGATATTTCCATGTTTATACAGATCACGGTGTAGATATTTCCTTGTTTATACAAATAGCGGTGTTTTTATTTCCATGTTTATACAGATAGTGTTGTAGGTATTTCCATGTATATACAGATGGCTTTGTAGATATTTCCATGTTTATACAGATGGCTGTGTAGATATTTCCATGTTTATACAGATGACTTTGTAGGTATTTCCATGTTTATACAGATGGCGGTGTAGATATTTCCATGTTTATACCGATAGCGGTGTTGATATTTCCATGTTTATACAGACCGCGGTGTAGATATTTCCATGTTTATACAGATAGCGGTGCAGGTATTTCCATGTTTGTACAGATGGCGGTGTTGATATTTCCATCTATACACAGATGACCGTGTAGATATTTCCATGTTTATACAGATGGCGGCACAAATATTTCCATGGATATGTAGATGGCGGTGTAGATATTTCCATGTTTATACAGATAGTGGTGTAGTTATTTACATGTTTATATAGATAGCGGTGTAGATATTTCCATGTATGTACACATGGCTGTGTAGATATTTCCATGTTTATACAGATGGCGGTGTAGATATTTCCATGTTTATACAGATAACTTTGTAAGTATTTCCATGTTTATACAGATGGCGGTGTAGATATTTCGATGTTTATAGAGATAGCAGTGGAGATATTTCCATGTTTATACAGATAGTGGTGTAGATATTTCCATGTTTATACTGATCGTGGTGTAGACATTTCCATGTTTATAAAGATGGCGGTGTAGATATTTCCATGTTCATAGAGATAGCGGTGTTGATTTTTCCATGTTTATAGAGATAGCGGTTTGTATATTTCCATGTTTATACAGATAGGGGTGTAGATATTTCCCTGTTTATAGAGATGGCGGGGTAGATATTTCCATATTTATACAGATCACGGTGTAGATATTTCCTTGTTTATACAAATAGCGGTGTTTTTACTTCCATGTTTATACAGATAGTGGTGTAGATATTTCCATGTATATACAGATGGCTGTGTAGATATTTCCATGTTTATACAGATGGCTGTGTAGATATTTCCATGTTTATACACATGACTTGTAGGTATTTCCATGTTTATACAGATGACGGTGTAGATATTTCCATGTTTATAGAGATAACTGTGTAGATATTTCCATGTTTATACAGATGGCGGTGTAGATATTTCCAAGTTTATATAGATAGCGGTGTAGATATTTCCATATTTATACAGATAACGGTGTAGAAGTTTCCATGTTTATACAGATAGCGGTGTAAATATTTCCATGTTTATACAGATCACGGTGTAGGTATTTCCATGTTTACAGAGATAGCGGTGTAGATATTTCCATGTTTATACCGATAGCGGTGATGATATTTCCATGTTTATAGAGACCGCGGTGTAGATATTTCCATGTTTATACAGATAGCGGTGCAGATATTTCCATGTTTGTACAGATGGCGGTGTTGATATTTCCATCTATACACAGATGACCGAGTAGATATTTCCATGTTTATACAGACGGCGGCGCAGATAGTTCCATGGATATGTAGATGGCGGTGAAGATATTTCCATGTTTATACAGATAGCGGTGTAGTTATTTCCATGTTTATATAGATAGCGGTGTAGATATTTCCATGTATGTACACATGGCTGTGTAGATATTTCCATGTTTATACAGATGGCGGTGTAGATATTTCCATGTTTATACAGATAACTTTGTAAGTATTTCCATGTTTATACAGACGGCGGTGTAGATATTTCGATGTTTATAGAGATAGCAGTGGAGATATTTCCATGTTTATACAGATAGCGGTGTAGATATTTCCATGTTTATACTGATCGTGGTGTAGATATTTCCATGTTTATAGAGATGGCGGTGTAGATATTTCCATGTTCATAGAGATAGCGGTGTTGATTTTTCCATGTTTATAGAGACAGCGGTGTGGATATTTCCATGTTTATACAGATAGGGGTGTAGATATTTCCCTGTTTATAGAGATGGCGGTGTAGATATTTCCATGTTTATACAGATCACGGTGTAGATATTTCCTTGTTTATACAAATAGCGGTGTTTTTATTTCCATGTTTATACAGATAGTGTTGTAGGTATTTCCATGTATATACAGATGGCTTTGTAGATATTTCCATGTTTATACAGATGGCTGTGTAGATATTTCCATGTTTATACAGATGACTTTGTAGGTATTTCCATGTTTATACAGATGGCGGTGTAGATATTTCCATGTTTATACCGATAGCGGTGTTGATATTTCCATGTTTATACAGACCGCGGTGTAGATATTTCCATGTTTATACAGATAGCGGTGCAGGTATTTCCATGTTTGTATAGATGGCGGTGTTGATATTTCCATCTATACACAGATGACCGTGTAGATATTTCCATGTTTATACAGATGGCGGCACAAATATTTCCATGGGTATGTAGATGGCGGTGTAGATATTTCCATGTTTATACAGATAGTGGTGTAGTTATTTACATGTTTATATAGATAGCGGTGTAGATATTTCCATGTATGTACACATGGCTGTGTAGATATTTCCATGTTTATACAGATGGCGGTGTAGATATTTCCATGTTTATACAGATAACTTTGTAAGTATTTCCATGTTTATACAGATGGCGGTGTAGATATTTCGATGTTTATAGAGATAGCAGTGGAGATATTTCCATGTTTATACAGATAGCGGTGTAGATATTTCCATGTTTATACTGATCGTGGTGTAGACATTTCCATGTTTATAAAGATGGCGGTGTAGATATTTCCATGTTCATAGAGATAGCGGTGTTGATTTTTCCATGTTTATAGAGATAGCGGTTTGTATATTTCCATGTTTATACAGATAGGGGTGTAGATATTTCCCTGTTTATAGAGATGGCGGGGTAGATATTTCCATATTTATACAGATCACGGTGTAGATATTTCATTGTTTATACAAATAGCGGTGTTTTTACTTCCATGTTTATACAGATAGTGGTGTAGATATTTCCATGTATATACAGATGGCTGTGTGGATATTTCCATGTTTATACAGATGGCTGTGTAGATATTTCCATGTTTATACAGATGACTTTGTAGGTATTTCCATGTTTATACAGATGACGGTGTAGATATTTCCATGTTTATAGAGATAACTGTGTAGATATTTCCATGTTTATACAGATGGCGGTGTAGATATTTCCAAGTTTATATAGATAGCGGTGTAGATATTTCCATATTTATACAGATAACGGTGTAGAAGTTTCCATGTTTATACAGATAGCGGTGTAAATATTTCCATGTTTATACAGATCACGGTGTAGGTATTTCCATGTTTACAGAGATAGCGGTGTAGATATTTCCATGTTTATACCGATAGCGGTGATGATATTTCCATGTTTATAGAGACCGCGGTGTAGATATTTCCATGTTTATACAGATAGCGGTGCAGATATTTCCATGTTCGTACAGATGGCGGTGTTGATATTTCCATCTATACACAGATGACCGTGTAGATATTTCCATGTTTATACAGACGGCGGCGCAGATAGTTCCATGGATATGTAGATGGCGGTGAAGATATTTCCATGTTTATACAGATAGCGGTGTAGTTATTTCCATGTTTATATAGATAGCGGTGTAGATATTTCCATGTATGTACACATGGCTGTGTAGATATTTCCATGTTTATACAGATGGCGGTGTAGATATTTCCATGTTTATACAGATAACTTTGTAAGTATTTCCATGTTTATACAGATGGCGGTGTAGATATTTCGATGTTTATAGAGATAGCAGTGGAGATATTTCCATGTTTATACAGATAGCGGTGTAGATATTTCCATGTTTATACTGATCGTGGTGTAGATATTTCCATGTTTATAGAGATGGCGGTGTAGATATTTCCATGTTCATAGAGATAGCGGTGTTGATTTTTCCATGTTTATAGAGACAGCGGTGTGGATATTTCCATGTTTATACAGATAGGGGTGTAGATATTTCCCTGTTTATAGAGATGGCGGTGTAGATATTTCCATGTTTATACAGATCACGGTGTAGATATTTCCTTGTTTATACAAATAGCGGTGTTTTTATTTCCATGTTTATACAGATAGTGTTGTAGGTATTTCCATGTATATACAGATGGCTTTGTAGATATTTCCATGTTTATACAGATGGCTGTGTAGATATTTCCATGTTTATACAGATGACTTTGTAGGTATTTCCATGTTTATACAGATGGCGGTGTAGATATTTCCATGTTTATACCGATAGCGGTGTAGATATTTCCATGTTTATACAGACCGCGGTGTAGATATTTCCATGTTTATACAGATAGCGGTGTAGGTATTTCCATGTTTCTACAGATGGCATTGTAGATATTTCCATGTTTAAACAGATGACTGTATAGGTATTTCCATGGTTTTACAGATGGCGATGCCGATATTTCCATGTCTATAGAGATAGCGGTGTAGATATTTCCATGTTTATACAGATGGTGGTGTTGATATATCCATCTATACACAGATGGCCGTGTAGATATTTCCATGTTTATTCAGATGGCGGCGTAGATATTTACAAGGACATGCATATGGCGGTGTATTTATTTCCATGTTGATACAGATAGCGGTGTAGGTATTTCCATGTTTACACAGATGGTGGTGTAGATATTTCCGTGTTTATACACATGGCGGAGTAGATACTTCCATCTTTATGGAGATGGCAGTGTAGATATTTTCATGTTCATAGAGATGGCGGTGTAGATATTTCCATATTTATAGAGATAGCGGTGTAGATATTTCCATCTTTCTGCAGATGGCAGTGTAGATATTTCCATGTTTATACAGACGGCCGTGTAGATATTTCCATATTTATACAGATGTCTGTGTAGGTATTTCCATGTGTATACAGATGGTATTGTAGATATTTCCATGGTTATACAGATGGTGGTGTAGATATTTCCATGTTTATTCAGATGACTGTGTAGATAGTTCCATGTTTTTACAGATGGCAGTGTAGATATTTCAATGTTTATATAGATGGCGCTGTTGATATTTCCATGTTTATACAGATAATGGTTGAGATATTTCCATGTTTATACAGAGAGCAGTGGAGATATTTCCATGTTTATACACATAGCGGTGTACATATTTCCATGTTTATAGAGACAGCGGTGTAGGTATTTCCACGTTTATACAGATAGTGGTGCAGATATTTCCATGTTTACACAGATGCCTATGCAGATATTTCCATATTTATACAGAGGGCTGTGTAGATATTTCCATGTTTATACAGATGACTTTGTAGGTATTTCCATGTTTATACAGATGGCGGTGCAGATATTTCCATGTTTATTGAGAAAACTGTGTAGATATTTCCATATTTATACAGATAGCGGTGTAGATATTTCCATGTTTATACAGATCGCGGTGTAGATATTTCCATGTTTATACAGATCGCGGTGTAGATATTTCCATGTTTATACAGATAGCGGTGTAGATATTTCCATGTTTTTACAGATATCGGTGTAGATATTTCCATGTTTACACAGATTGCGGTGTAGATATTTCCATCTTTCTACAGATGGCATTGTAGATATTTCCATGTTTATACAGATGACTGTATGGGTATTTCCATGGTTTTACAGATGGCGATGCATATATTTCCATGTCTATAGAGATAGCGGTGTAGATATTTCCATGTTTATACAGATGGCGGTGTTGATATTTCCATCTATACACAGATGGCCGTGTAGATATTTCCATGTTTATTCAGATGGTGGCGTAGATATTTCCAAGGACATGCAGATGGCGGTGTAGTTATTTCCATGTTTATACAGATAGCGGTGTAGGTATTTCCATGTTTACACAGATGGTGGTGTAGATATTTCCGTGTTTATACACATGGCGGGGTAGATACTTCCATCTTTATGGAGATGGCAGTGTAGATATTTTCATGTTCATAGAGATGGCGGTGTAGATATTTCCATATTTATAGAGATAGCGGTGTAGATATTTCCATCTTTCTACAGATGGCAGTGTAGATATTTCCATGTTTATAGAGATGGCCGTGTAGATATTTCCATATTTATACAGATGTCTGTGTAGATATTTCCATGTGTACACAGATGGTATTGTAGCTATTTCCATGTTTATACAGATGGTGGTGTAGATATTTCCATGTTTATTCAGATGACTGTGTAGATATTTCCATGTTTTTACAGATATCAGTGTAGATATTTCAATGTTTATATAGATGGCGCTGTTGATATTTCCATGTTTATACAGATAACGGTGGAGATATTTCCATGTTTATACAGAGAGCAGTGGAGATATTTCCATGTTTATACACATAGCGGTGTACATATTTCCATGTTTATAGAGACAGCGGTGTAGGTATTTCCACGTTTATACAGATAGTGGTGCAGATATTTCCATGTTTACACAGATGCCTATGCAGATATTTCCATATTTATACAGAGGGCTGTGTAGATATTTCTATATTTATACAGATGGCAGTGTTAATATTTAAATGTTCCTACACATGACTGTGTAGGTATTTCCATGTTTATACAGATGTCTTTGAAGTTAGTTCCATGTTTATAGAGATAGCGGTGCAGATATTTCCATGTTTATACAGATAGCGGTGAATATATTTCCATGTTTATAGAGATCATGGTGTAGATATTTCCATGTTTATACAGATACCGGTGTAGATATTTCCATGTTTATACAGACCGCAGTGTAGATATTTCCATGTTTATAGAGATAGCAGTGTAGATATTTCCATGTTTGTACAGATGGCGGTGTTGATGTTTCCATCTATACACTGATTGCCGTGTAGGTATTTCCATGTGTATACAGATGGCATTGTAGATATTTCCATGTTTATACAGATGGTGGTGTAGATATTTCCATGTTTACACAGATGATTGTATAGGTATTTCCATGTTTATACAGATGGCGGTGTAGATATTTACAAGTTTATAGAGATAGCGGTGTAGATGTTTCCATATTTATACAGATAACGGTGTAGAAGTTTCCATGTTTATACAGATAACGGTGTAAATATTTCCATGTTTATACAGATCACGGTGTAGATATTTCCATGTTTATAGAGATAGCGGTGTAGATATTTCCATGTTTATACCAATAGCGGTGTTGATATTTCCATGTTTATACAGACCGCGGTGTAGATATTTCCATGTTTATACAGATAGCGGTGCAGATATTTCCATGTTTGTACAGATGGCGGTGTTGATATTTCCATCTATACACAGATGACCGTGTAGATATTTCCATGTTTATACAGATGGCGGCGCAGATATTTCCATGGCTATGTAGATGGCGGTGTAGATATTTCCATGTTTATACAGATAGCGGTGTAGTTATTTCCATGTTTATATAGATAGCGGTGTAGATATTTCCATGTATGTACACATGGCTGTGTAGATATTTCCATGTTTATACAGATAGCGGTGTAGATATTTCCATGTTTATACAGATCGCGGTGTAGATATTTCCATGTTTATACAGATATCGGTGTAGATATTTCCATGTTTACACAGATTGCGGTGTAGATATTTCCATCTTTCTACAGATGGCATTGTAGATATTTCCATGTTTATACAGATGACTGTATAGGTATTTCCATGTTTTTACAGATGGCGGTGCAGATATTTCCATGTCTATAGAGATAGCGTTGTAGATATTTCCATGTTTGTACAGATGGCGGTGTTGATATTTCCAGCTATACACAGATGGCCGTGTAGATATTTCCATGTTTATTCAGTTGGCGGCGTAGATATTTCCAAGGACATGCAGATGGCGGTGTAGTTATTTCCATGTTTATACAGATAGCGGTGTAGGTATTTCCATGTTTACACAGATGGTGGTGTAGATATTTCCGTGTTTATACACATGGCGGAGTAGATACTTCCATCTTTATGGAGATGGCAGTGTAGATATTTTCATGTACATACAGATGGCGGTGTAGATATTTCCATATTTATAGAGATAGCGGTGTAGATATTTCCATCTTTCTACAGATGGCAGTGTAGTTATTTCCATGTTTATACAGATGGCCGTGTAGATATTTCCATATTTATACAGATGTCGGTGTAGATATTTCCATGTGTATACAGATGGTATTGTAGCTATTTCCCTGTTTATACAGATGGTGGTGTAGATATTTCCATGTTTATTCAGATGAATGTGTAGATATTTCCATGTTTTTACAGATGGCAGTGTAGATATTTCAATGTTTATATAGATGGCGCTGTTGATATTTCCATGTTTATACAGATAACGGTGGAGATATTTCCATGTTTATACAGAGAGCAGTGGAGATATTTCCATGTTTATACACATAGCGGTGTACATATTTCCATGTTTGTAGAGACAGCGGTGTAGGTATTTCCATGTTTATACAGATAGCAGTGCAGATATTTCCATTTTTACACAGATGCCTGTGCAGATATTTCCATATTTATACAGACGGCTGTGTAGATATTTCTATATTTATACAGATGGCAGTGTAGATATTTAAATGTTCCTACACATGACTGTGTAGGTATTTCCAAGTTTATACAGATGTCTTTGTAGTTATTTCCCTCTTTATAGAGATAGCGGTGCAGATATTTCCATGTTTATACAGATAGTGGTGTATATATTTCCATGTTTATACAGATCATGGTGTAGATATTTCCATGTTTATAGAGACCGTAGTGTAGATATTTCCATGTTTATAGAGATAGCAGTGTAGATATTTCCATGTTTGTACAGATGGCGGTGTTGATGTTTCCACCTATACACTGATTGCCGTGTAGGTATTTCCATGTGTATACAGATGGCATTGTAGATATTCCCATGTTTATACAGATGGTGGTGTAGATATTTCCATGTTTACACAGATGACTGTATAGGTATTTCCATGTTTATACAGATGGTGGTGTAGATAGTTCCAAGTTTATTGAGATAGCGGTGTAGATATTTCCATATTTATACAGATAACGGTGTAGAAGTTTCCATGTTTATACAGATAGCGGTGTAAATATTTCCATGTTTATACAGATCACGGTGTAGATATTTCCATGTTTATAGAGATAGCAGTGTAGATATTTCCATGTTTGTACAGATGGCGGTGTTGATGTCTCCATCTATACACTGATTGCCGTGTAGGTATTTCCATGTGTATACAGATGGCATTGTAGATATTTCCATGTTTATACAGATGGTGGTGTAGATATTTCCATGTTCACACAGATGACTGTATAGGTATTTCCATGTTTATACAGATGGTGGTGTAGATATTTCCAAGTTTATTGAGATAGCGGTGTAGATATTTCCATATTTATACAGATAACGGTGTAGAAGTTTCCATGTTTATACAGATAGCGGTGTAAATATTTCCATGTTTATACAGATCACGGTGTAGATATTTCCATGTTTATAGAGATAGCGGTGTAGATATTTCCATGTTTATACCGATAGCGGTGTTGATATTTCCATGTTTATACAGACCGCGGTGTAGATATTTCCATGTTTGTACAGATAGCGGTGCAGATATTTCCATGTTTGTACTGATGGCGGTGTTGATATTTCCATCTATACACAGATTACCGTGTAGATATTTCCATGTTTATACAGATAGCGGTGTAGTTATTTCCATGTTTATATAGATAGCGGTGTAGATATTTCCATGTATGTACTCATGGCTGTGTAGATATTTCCATGTTTATACAGATGGCGGTGTAGATATTTCCATGTTTATACAGATAACTTTGTAAGTATTTCCATGTTTATACAGATGGCGGTGTAGATATTTCGATGTTTATAGAGATAGCAGTGGAGATATTTCCATGTTTATACAGATAGCGGTGTAGATATTTCCATGTTTATACTGATCGTGGTGTAGACATTTCCATGTTTATAGAGATGGCGGTGTAGATATTTCCATGTTCATAGAGATAGCGGTGTTGATTTTTCCATGTTTATAGAGATAGCGGTGTGGATATTTCCATGTTTATACAGATAGGGGTGTAGATATTTCCCTGTTTATAGAGATGGCGCTGTAGATATTTCCATGTTTATACAGATCACAGTGTAGATATTTCCTTGTTTATACAAATAGCCGTGTAGTTATTTCCATGTTTATACAGATAGTGGTGTAGATTTTTCCATGTATAAAGAGATGGCTGTGTAGATATTTCCATGTTTATACAGATGGCTGTGTAGATATTTCCATGTTTATACAGATGACTTTGTAGGTATTTCCATGTTTATACAGATGGCGGTGTAGATATTTCCATGTTTATAGAGATAACTGTGTAGATATTTCCATGTTTATACAGAACGCGGTGTAGATATTTCCATGTTTATACAGATCGCGGTGTAGATATTTCCATGTTTATACAGATCGCGGTGTAGATATTTCCATGTTTATACAGATATCGGTGTAGATATTTCCATGTTTACACAGATTGCGGTGTAGATATTTCCATCTTTCTACAGATGGCATTGTAGATATTTCCATGTTTATACAGATGACTGTATAGGTATTTCCATGTTTTTACAGATGGCGGTGCAGATATTTCCATGTCTATAGAGATAGCGGTGTAGATATTTCCATGTTTGTACAGATGGCGGTGTTGATATTTCCAGCTATACACAGATGGCCATGTAGATATTTCCATGTTTATTCAGATGGCGGCATAGATATTTCCAAGGACATGCAGATGGCGGTGTAGTTATTTCCATGTTTATACAGATAGCGGTGTAGGTATTTCCATGTTTACACAGATGGTGGTGTAGATATTTCCGTGTTTATACACATGGCGGAGTAGATACTTCCATCTTTATGGAGATGGCAGTGTAGATATTTTCATGTTCATACAGATGGCGGTGTAGATATTTCCATATTTATAGAGATAGCGGTGTAGATATTTCCATCTTTCTACAGATGGCAGTGTAGATATTTCCATGTTTATACAGATGGTCGTGTAGATATTTCCATATTTATACAGATGTCGGTGTAGATATTTCCATGTCATAGAGATATCGGTATTGATTTTTTCATGTTTATAGAGATAGCGGTGTGGATATTTCCATGTTTATACAGATGCCTATGCAGATATTTCCATATTTATACAGAGGGCTGTGTAGATATTTCCATGTTTATACAGATGGCTGTGTAGATATTTCCAGGTTTATACAGATGACTTTGTAGGTATTTCCATGTTTATACAGATGACTTTGTAGGTATTTCCATGTTTATACAGATAGTGGTGTAGATATTTCCATGTATATACAGATGGCTGTGTAGATATTTCCATGTTTATACAGATGGCTGTGTAGATATTTCCATGTTTATACAGATGACTTTGTAGTTATTTCCATGTTTATACAGATGACGGTGTAGATATTTCCATGTTTATAGAGATAACTGTGTAGATATTTCCATGTTTATACAGATTGCGGTGTAGATATTTCCTTGTTTATACAAATAGCGGTGTAGTTATTTCCATCTTTATAGAGATGGCGGTGTAGATATTTCCATGTTTATACAGATCACGGTGTAGATATTTCCTTGTTTATACAAATAGCGGTGTAGTTATTTCCATGTTTATACAGATAGTGGTGTAGTTATTTCCATGTATATTCAGATGGCTGTGTAGATATTTCCATGTTTGTACAGATGGCTGTGTAGATATTTCCATGTTTATACAGATGGCTGTGTACATATTTCCATTTTTATACAGATGACTTTGTAGGTATTTCCATGTTTATACAGATGGCGGTGTAGATATTTCCATGTTTTTACAGATATCGGTGTAGATATTTCCATGTTTACACAGATTGCGGTGTAGATATTTCCATCTTTCTACAGATGGCATTGTAGATATTTCCATGTTTATACAGATGACTGTATAGGTATTTCCATGTTTTTACAGATGGCGGTGCAGATATTTCCATGTCTATAGAGATAGCGGTGTAGATATTTCCATGTTTGTACAGATGGCGGTGTTGATATTTCCATCTATACACAGATGGCCGTGTAGATATTTCCATGTTTATTCAGATGGCGGCGTAGATATTTCCAAGGACATGCAGATGTCGGTGTAGTTATTGCCATGTTTATACAGATAGCGGTGTAGGTATTTCCATGTTTACACAGATGGTGGTGTAGATATTTCTGTGTTTATACACATGGCGGAGTAGATACTTCCATCTTTATGGAGATGGCAGTGTAGATATTTTCATGTTCATAGAGATGGCGGTGTAGATATTTCCATATTTATAGAGATAGCAGTGTAGATATTTCCATCTTTCTACAGATGGCACTGTAGATATTTCCATGTTTATACAGATGGCCTTGTAGATATTTCCATATTTATACAGATGTCGGTGTAGATATTTCCATGTGTATACAGATGGTATTGTCGCTATTTCCATGTTTATACAGATGGTGGTGTAGATATTTCCATGTTTATTCAGATGAATGTGTAGATATTTCCATGTTTTTACAGATGGCAGTGTAGATATTTCAATGTTTATATAGATGGCGCTGTTGATATTTCCATGTTTATACAGATAACGGTGGAGATATTTCCATGTTTATACAGAGAGCAGTGGAGATATTTCCATGTTTATACACATAGCGGTGTTTATATTTCCATGTTTATAGAGACAGCGGTGTAGGTATTTCCATGTTTATACAGATAGCGGTGCGGATATTTCCATGTTTACACAAATGCCTATGCAGATATTTCCATATTTATACAGAGGGCTGTGTAGATATTTCTATATTTATACAGATGGCAGTGTAGATATTTAAATGTTCCTACACATGACTGTGTAGGTATTTCCATGTTTATACAGATGCCTTTGTAGTTATTTCCATGTTTATAGAGATAGCGGTGCAGATATTTCCATGTTTATACAGATAGCGGTGTATATATTTCCATGTTTGTACAGATCATGGTGTAGATATTTCCATGTTTATAGAGACCGCAGTGTAGATATTTCCATGTTTGTACAGATGGCGGTGTTGATGTTTCCATCTATACACTGATTGCCGTGTAGGTATTTCCATGTGTATACAGATGGCACTGTAGATATTTCCATGTTTATACAGATGGTGGAGTAGATATTTCCATGTTTACACAGATGACTGTATAGGTATTTCCATGTTTATACAGATGGCGGTGTAGATATTTCCAAGTTTATTGAAAGAGCGGTGTTGATATTTCCATATTTATACAGATAACGGTGTAGAAGTTTCCATGTTTATACAGATAGCGGTGTAAATATTTCCATGTTTATACAGATCACGGTGTAGATATTTCCATGTTTATAGAGATCGCGGTGTACATATTTCCATGTTTATACAGATAGCGGTGCAGATATTTCCATGTTTGTACAGATGGCGGTGTTGATATTTTCATCTATACACAGATGACCGTGTAGATATTTCCATGTTTATACAGATGGCGGCGCAGATATTTCCATGGATATGTAGATGGCGGTGTAGATATTTCCATGTTTATACAGATAGCGGTGTAGTTATTTCCATGTTTATATAGATAGCGGTGTAGATATTTCCATGTATGTACACATGGCTGTGTAGATATTTCCATGGTTATACAGATGGCGGTGTAGATATTTCCATGTTTATACAGATAACTTTGTAAGTATGTCCATGTTTATACAGATGGCGGTGTAGATATTTCGATGTTTATAGAGATAGCAGTGAAGATATTTCCATGTTTATACAGATAGCGGTGTAGATATTTCCATGTTTATACTGATCGTGGTGTAGACATTTCCATGTTTATAGAGATGGCGGTGTAGATATTTCCATGTTTATACAGATCACGGTGTAGATATTTCCTTGTTTATACAAATAGCGGTGTAGTTATTTCCATGTTTATACAGATAGTGGTGTAGATATTTCCATGTATATACAGATGGCTGTGTAGATATTTCCATGTTTATACAGATGGCTGTGTAGATATTTCCATGTTTATACAGATATTGGTGTAGATATTTCCATGTATATACAGATGGCTGTGTAGATATTTCCATGTTTATACAGATGGCTGTGTAGATATTTCCATGTTTATACAGATGACTTTGTAGGTATTTCCATGTTTATACAGATGGCGGTGTAGATATTTCCATGTTTATAGAGATAACTGTGTAGATATTTCCACGTTTATACAGATCGCGGTGTAGATATTTCCATGTTTATAGAGATCGCGGTGTAGATATTTCCATGTTTATACAGATCGTCGTGTAGATATTTCCATGTTTATACAGATACCGGTGTTGTTATTTACATGTTAATACAGACCGCAGTGTAGATATTTCCATGTTTATAGAGATAGCGGTGTAGATATTTCCATGTTTGTACAGATGGCGGTGTTGATGTCTCCATCTATACACAGATTGCCGTGTAGGTATTTCCATGTGTATACAGATGGCATTCTAGATATTTCCATGTTTATACAGATGGCGGCACAGATATTTCTATGGATATATAGATGGCGGTGTAGATATTTCCATGTATATACATATAGCGGTGTAGTTATTTCCATGTTTATATAGAGAGCGGTGTAGATATTTCCATGTATGTACACATGGCTGTGTAGTTATTACGATGTTTATACAGATGGCGGTGTAGATATTTCCATATTTATACAGATAATTTTGTAAGTATTTCCATGTTTATACAGATGGCGGTGTAGATAATTCGATGTTTATAGAGATAGCAGTGGAGATATTTCCATGTTTATACAAATAGCGGTATAGTTATTTCCATGATTATATAGATAGCGGTGTAGATATTTCCATGTATATACACATGGCTTTGTAGATATTTCCATGTTTATACAGATGGCGGTGTAGATATTTCCATGTTTATACAGATAACTTTGTAAGTATTTCCAAGTTTATACAAATGGCGGTGTAGATATTTCGATGTTTATAGAGATAGCAGTGGAGATATTTCCATGTTTATACAGATAGCGGTGTAGATATTTCCATGTTTATACTGATGACGGGGTAGATATTTCCATGTTTATAGAGATCGCGGTGTAGATATTTCCATGTTTATACAGATCTTGGTGTAGATATTTTCATGTTTATACAGATCGCGGTGTTTATATTACCATGTTTGTAGGGATAGCGGTGCAAATATTTCCAAATTTATACAGATAGCTGTGTAGTTATTTGCATGTTTATATAGATAGCGGTGTAGATATTTCCATGTATAAACAGATGACTCTGTATATATTTCCATGTTTATACGGATGGCAGTGTAGATATTTCCTTGTTTATACTAATAGCGGTGTAGTTATTTCCATGTTTATACAGATAACGGTATAGATATTTCTATGTATATACAGATGGCTGTGTAGATATTTCCATGTTTATACAGATGGCTGTATAGATATTTCCATGTTTATACAGAGAGCAGTGTTGATATTTCCATGTTTTCACAGATATTGGTGCAGATATTTCCATGTTTACACAGATTGCTGTGTAGATATTTCCATCTTTCTAAAGATGGCATTGTAGATATTTCCATGTTTATTCAGATGGCATTGTAGATATTTCCATGTTTATATAGATGGTGGTGTAGATACTACCATGTTTATACAGATGGCGGTGTAGATAGTTCCATGTTTATGGAGATGGCGGTGTAGATATTTTCATGTTTATAGAGATAGCGCTGTAGGTATTTCCTTGTTTATACAGATAGTTGTGTAGATACATCCATGTTTATACAGATGGCTGTGTAGATATTTCCATGTGTATACAGATGACTCTGTACATATTTGTATGTTTACTCAAATGGCGGTGTAGATATTTAAATATTTTTACAGAAAGCAGTGCAGATATTTCCATATTTATACAGATAACGGTGTAGATAAATCCATGATTTTACAGATAGCGATGTAGATATTTCCATGTTTATACAGATATTGGTGTAGATATTTCCATGTTTACAGAGATAGCGGTGTAGATATTTCCATCTTTGCACAGATTGCGGTGTATATATTTCCAACTTTACACAGATAGCGGTGTAGATATTTTCATATTTATACAGTTCTTGGTGTAGATATTTCCATCTTTCCACAGAAGGCAGTTTAGATATTTTCATGTTTATACAGATGACAGTGTAGATATTTCCATGTTTTTACAGAAAGCGGTGTAGATATTTCCATCTTCATGCAGATGGCAGTGTAGATATTTCCATGTTTATAGAGATGGCGGTGTAGCTATTTCTATGTTTATAGAGATAGCGGTGTAGTTATTTCAATGTGTATAGAGATGGAGGTGTAGGTATTTCCATGTTTATAGAGATAGTTGTGTAGATATTTCCATGTTTATACAGATAGCAGTGTAGGTATTTCCATGTTTATACAGATAGTGGTGTTGGTATTTCCATGTTTATACAATTAGCGTTGTAGATATTTCCATGTTTATACAGCTCGCGGTGTAGATATTTCCATCTTTAAAGAGATGGCAGGGTAGATATTTCCATGTTTATAGAGATGGCGGTGTAGATATATTCATGTTTGCACAGATAGTGGTGAAGATATTTCCATGTTTATACAGATAGCGGTGTAGATATTTCCAGGTTTATACAGATCGTGGTGTAGATATTTACATGTTTATACAGATAGTGGTGTAGATATTAACATGGTTATACAGACCGCGGTGTAGATATTTCCATGTTTACACACATAGCGTGATAGATGTTTACATGTTCATACAGATTGCGGTGTAGATATGTCCATGATTATTCAGATAGCGGTGTAGGTATTTTAATGTTTATACAGGTAGCGGTGGAGATATTTCCATGTTTATGGAGACTGCGGTATTGATATTTCCATGTTTATACAGATAGCGGTGTAGATATTTCCATGTTTACGGAGCTAGCGGTGTAGATATTTCCATTTTTGCACAGATTGCTGTGTAGATATTTCCATTTTTACACAGACAGCTGGGTAGATATTCCCAAGTTAACACAGATAGCTGTGTAGATATTTCCATGTTTACACAGATAGCATTGTATATATTTCCATGTTTATACAGGTAGCGGTGTAGATATTTCCATGTTTATACAGATAGCAGTGGAGATATTTTCCTGTTTATGCAGATAGTGATGTAGATATTTCCATGTTGATACAGATAGCGGTGTAGCTATTTCCTTGTTTATAGAGATAGCCGTGTAGATATTTCCATGTTTATACAGATGGCTGTGTAGATATTTCCATGTTTGTACAGATGGCAGTGTAGATATTTCCACGTTTATACAGATGGCGCTGTAGATATTTCCATGTTTATACAGATGGCAGTGTAGATATTTCCATGTTTATACAGATAGCGGTGTAGATATTTCCTTGTTTACAGAGATAGCCGTGTAGATATTTCCATCTTTGCACAGATTGCGGTGTCAATATTGCAAAATTTACACAGATAGCGGTGTAGATATTTCCAAGTTTACACAAATAGCTGTGTAGGTATTTCCATGTTTACAGAGATAGCATTGTAGATATTTCCATGTTTATACAGATTGCAGTGTAGTTATTTCCATGTTGATACAGATAGAGGTGTAGATATTTCCTTGTTTATACAGGTAGCGGTGTAGAAATTCCCATGTTTATACAGATCGCTTTGTAGACATTTCCATCTTTCTACAGATGTCAGTGTAGATATTTCCAAGTCTATACAGACGGCAGTGTAGATATTTCCATGTTTATACAGATGTCCGAGTCGTTATTTCCAGGTTTATGCAGATGGCGGTGTAGATATTTCCATGTTTATAGGGATGGCTGTGTAGTTATTTCTATGTCTTTAGAGATAGCGGTGTAAATATTTCCATGCTCATAGAGATGGTGGTGTAAGTATTTTCATGTTTATAGAGATAGCGGTGTAGATATTTCCATGTTTATACAGATAACGGTGTTGTTATTTCCATGTTTATACAGATAGCGGTGTAGATATTTCCATGTTTATAAAGCTCGCGGTATAGATATTTCCATCTTTATACAGATTGCAGTGTAGATATTTCCATGTTTATACAGATAGCCGTGTAGATATTTACATGTCTATAGAGGTAGCGGTGTAGGTATTTCCATATTTATACAGATTGCTTTGTAGATATTTCCATCTTTATACAGATAGCGGTGCAGACATTTCCATGTTTATACAGATAGCGGTGTGGCTATTTCCATGTTTATACAGATAGCGGTGTGGGTATTTCCATGCTTATACAGATAGCGGTATAGATATTTCCATGTTTATAGAGATGACTGTCTAGATATTTCCATGTTTATACAGCTTTCCATGTAGATATTTCCATGTTTATACAGATGTTGGTGGAAGCATTTCCATGTTTATACAAATGACTGTGAAGTTATTGCCATGTTTATACATATGTCAGTGTAGATATTTTCATGTTTATAGAGATAACGATGTAGATATTTCCATGTTTATACAGATAGCGGTGTAGACATTTCCATATTTATAGAGACAGCATTGTAGATATTTCCATATTTATACAGATAGCTGTGTAGATCTTTCCAGGTTTATACAGATAGCGGTGTAGATATTTCCATTTTTATACAGACAGCGGTGTAGATATTTCCATGTTTATAGAGATGGCGTTGTAGGTATTTCCATGTTTTTAGAGATAGCGGTGTAGATATTTCCATGATTATACAACTCGCAGTGCAGATATTTCCATCTTTATACAGATGGCAGTGAAGATTTTTCCATGTTTATAAAGATAGTGGTGTACATATTTCCATCTTTATACAGATGGCGGTGTAGGTACAGCCATGTTTCTGAAGATGGCGGTGTAGATATTTTCATGTTTATAGAGATGGCGGTGTAGATAATTCCATGTTTATACAGACTGCGATGTACATATTTCCCTGTTTATAGAGAAAGCGGTGTTGGTATTTCCATGTTTGTAGAGATAGAGGTGTAGATATTTCCATATTTCTACAGATAGCGGTGTAGGTATTTCCATGTTTATACAGATGGCGGTGTAGATATTTCCATGTTTCTACATATGGCGGTGTAGATATTTCCTTGTTTATACAGATAGCTGTGTAGATATTTCCATGTTTATATAGATAGCGGTGTAGATATTTCCATGTATATACACATGGCTCTGTAGATATTTCCATGTTTATACAGATAACTTTGTAAGTTTTTCCGTGTTTATACAGATGGCGGTGTAGATATTTCGATGTTTATAGAGATAGCAGTGGAGATATTTCCATGTTTATACAGATAGCAATGTAGATATTTCCATGTTTATACTGATTGCAGTGTAGATATTCCCATGTTTATAAAGATGGCAGTGTAGATATTTCCATGTTCATAGAGATTGCGGTGTTGATTTTTCCATGTTTATAGGGATAGCGGTGTGGATATTTCCATGTTTATACAGATAGGTGTGTAGATATTTCCATGTTTATACAGATAGCATTGTAGATATTACCATGTTTATACAGATGGCGATGTAGAAAATTCCATGTTTATAGAGATGGCAGTGTAGATATTTCCATGTTTATTTAGATAGCGGTGGAGATATATCCATGTTCATAGAGATAGCAGTGAGGATATTTCCATGTTTATATAGACAGCAGTGTAGATATTTCCATTTTTATAGAGATAGCGGTTTAGATATTTCATAATTATACAGATAGCGGTGTCGATATTTCCATGTGTATAGAGATTGCGGTGTAGATATTTCCATGTATATACAGATAGCGGTGAAGATATTTCTACGTTTATACCGATGGCGGTGTAGATATTTCCATCTTTCTACAAATGGCAGTGTAGATATTTCCATGTTTATAGAGATGGCGGTGTAGATATTTCAATGTTTATATAGATGTCAGTGTAGGTATTTTCTTGTTTATGTAGATGGCGTTGTAGATATCTCCTTGTTTGAAGAGATGGCGGTGTATATATTTCCATGTTGATGGAGATAGTGGTGTAGATATCTCCATGTTTATAGAGATAGCGATGTAGTTATTTCCATGTTTATAGAGATAGCGGTGTAGATATTTCCATGTTTCTACAGATAACACTGTAGGTATTTCCATGCTTGTACAGATGGCATTGTAGATATTTCCATGTTTATAGAGATAGCGGTGTAGATATTTCCACGTTAATACACATAGCGGTGTAGACATTTCCATGTTTATACAGATAGCGGCGTAGATATTTCCATGTTTACACAGATGGCTGTGCAGATATTTCCATGATTATACAGAGTTCTCTGTAGATTTTTCCATGTTTATATAGATGACAGTGTAGATATTTCCAGGTTCATACAGATGACTGTGTAGATATTTCCATGTTAATACAGATGACGGCGCAGATATTTCCATGGATATGTAGATGGCGCTGTAGATATTTCCATGTTTATACGGATAGCGGTGCAGTTATTTCCATGTTTATATAGATAGCGGTGTAGATATTTCCATGTATATACACATGGCTGTGTAGATATTTAAATGTTTATAGAGATGGCGGTGTAGATATTTCCATGTGTATAGAAATAGCGGTGTAGGTATTTCCATATTTATACAGATAACGGTGTAGATATTTCCATGTTTATACAGATAGCAGTGTAAATATTTCCATGTTTATACAGATCACGGTGTAGATATTTCCATGTTTATAGAGATAGCAGTGTAGATATTTCCATGTTTATACAGATAGCGGTTTAGATATTTCCATGTTTATACAGACCGCGGTGTAGATATTTCCATGTTTATACAGATAGCGGTGCAAATATTCCCATGTTTGCACAGATGGCGGTGTTGGTATTTCCATCTCTGCACAGATGACCGTGTAGATATTTCCATGTTTATACAGATGGCGGCGCAGATATTTCCATGGATATGTAGATGGCGCTGTAGGTATTTCCATGTTTATTCAGATAGCGGTGTTGTTATTTCCATGTTTATATAGATAGCGGTGTAGATATTTCCATGTATATACACATGGCTGTGTAGATATTTCCATGTTTATACAGATGGTGGTGTAGATATTTCCATGTTTATAAAGATAACTTTGTAAGTTTTTCCATGTTTATACAGATGGAGGTGTAGATATTTCGATGTTTATAGAGATAGCAGTGGAGATATTTCCATGTTTATACAGATAGCGGTGTAGATATTTCCATGTTTATACTGATCGCGGTGTAGATATTCCCATGTTTATAGAGATGGCGGTGTAGATATTTCCATGTTCATAGAGATAGCGGTGTTGATTTTTCCATGTTTATAGAGATAGCGGTGTGGATATATCCATGTTTATACAGATAGGGGTGTAGACATTTCCATGGTGATAGAGATGGCCGTGTAGATATTTCCATGTTTATACACAACGCGGTGTAGATATTTCCATGTTTATACAGATCTTGGTGTAGATATTACCATATTTATACAGATTGCGGTGTTGAAATTACCATGTTTATAGGGATAGCGGTGCAAATATTTCCACATTTATACAGATAGCGGTGTAGTTATTAACATGTTTATACAGATAGCGTTGTAGATATTTCCATATATAAACTGATGTCTGTGTAAATATTTCCATGTTTAAACAGATGGTAGTGTAGATATTTCCTAGTTAATACAAATAGCGGTGTATTTATTTCCATGTTTATACAGATAGCGGTGTAGATATTTCCATGTATATACAGACGGCTGTGTAGATATTTCCATGTTTATACAGATGGCTGTGTAGATATTTCCATGTTTATACAGATGTCTTTGTAGGTATTTCCATGTTTATAGAGATTGCGGTGTAGACATTTCCATGTTTATAGAGATAGCTGTGTAGATATTTCCAAGTTTATACAGATAGCGGGGTAGATATTTCCATGTTTATACAGATCGCGGTGTAGATATTTCCATGTTTATACAGATCGCGGTGTAGATATTTCCATGTTACTACACATGACTGTGTTGGTATTTCCATGTTTATACTGATGGCTTTGTAGATATTTCCATGTTTATAGAGATAGCGGTGTAGATATTTCCATGTTTATACAGATAGCGGTGTATATATTTCCATGTTTATACAGATCGTCGTGTAGATATTTCCATGTTTATACAGATACCGGTGTTGATATTTACATGTTAATACAGACCGCAGTGTAGATATTTCCATGTTTATAGAGATAGCGGTGTAGATATTTCCATGTTTGTACAGATGGCGGTGTTGATGTTTCCATCTATACACAGATTGCCGTGTAGGTATTTCCATGTGTATACAGATGGCATTGTAGATATTTCCATGTTTATACAGATGGTGGTGTAGATATTTCCATGTTTATACAGATGACTGTATAGGTATTTCCATGTTTTTACAGATGGCATTGTAGATATTTCCATGTTTATAGAGATAGCAGTGTAGATATTTCCATGTTTATATAGATAGCGGTGTAGATATTTCCATGTGTATAGAGATAGCGGTGTAGGTATTTCCATATTTATACAGATAACGGTGTAAATATTTCCATGTTTATACAGATCACGGTGTAGATATTTCCATGTTTATAGAGATAGCGGTGTAGATATTTCCATGTTTGTACAGATAGCGGTTTAGATATTTCCATGTTTATACAGACCGCAATGTAGATATTTCCATGTTTATACAGATAGCGGTGTAGATATTTCCATGTTTGAACAGATGGCGGTGTTGATATTTCCATCTATACACAGATGACCGTGTAGATATTTCCATGTTTATACAGACGGCGGCACAAATATTTCCATGGATATGTAGATGGCGGTAGAGATATTTCCATGTTTATACAGATAGCAGTGTAGTTATTTCCATGTTTATATAGATAGCGGTGTAGATATTTCCATGTATATACTCATGGCTGTGTAGATATTTCCATGTTTATACAGATGGCGGTGTAGATATTTCCATGTTTATACCGATAACTTTGTAAGTATTTCCATGTTTCTACAGATGGCGGTGTAGATACTTCGATTTTTATAGAGATAGCAGTGGAGATATTTCCATGTTTATAGAGATAGCGGTGTAGATATTTCCACATTAATACTGATCGCGGTGTAGTTAATTCCATGTTTATACTCATCGCGGTGTAGATATTTCCATGTTTATACAGATCATGGTGTAGACATTTCCATGTTTATACAGGTCGCGGTGTTAATATTACCATGTTTATAGGGATAGCGGTGCAAATATTTCCACATTTATGCAGATAGCGGTGTAGTAATTAGCATGTTTATACAGATAGCCGTGTAGAGATTTCCATGTATATACAGATATCTGTGTATATATTTCCATGTTTAAACAGATGGCGGTGTAGATATTTCCTTGTTTATACAAATAGCGGTGTAGTTATTTCCATGTTTATACAGATCACGGTGTAGGTATTTCCTTGTTTATACAAATAGCTGTGTAGTTATTTCCATGTTTATACAGATAGCGGTGTAGATATTTCCTTGTTTATATAAATAGCGGTGTAGATATTTCCATGTTTATACAGATCACGGTGTAGATATTTCCTTGTTTATACAAATAGGGGTGTAGTTATTTGCATGTTTATACAGATAGTGGTGTAGATATTTCCATGTATATACAGATGGCTGTGTAGATATTTCCATGTTTATACAGATGACTTTGTAGTTATTTCCATGTATATACAGATGGCGGTGTAGGTGTTTCCATGTTTATACAGATCACGGTGTAGATATTTCCATGTTTATACAGATCGCGGTGTAGATATTTCCATGTTTATACAGATTGCGGTGTAGATATTTCCATGTTTATACAGATAGAGGTGTAGATATTTCCATGTTTTTACACATATTGGTGTAGATATTTCCATGTTTACACAGATTGCGGTGTAGATATTTCCATCTTTCTACAGATGGCATTGTGGATATTTCCATGTTTATACAGATGGCTGTGTAGATATTTCCATGTTTATATAGATGGTGGTGTAGATATTACCATGTTTATACAGATAGTGGTGTAGATATTTCCATGTTTATACAGATCTTGGTGAAGATATTTCCATGTTTATACAGATCGCGGTGTAGATATTTCCATGTTTATACAGATCGCAGTGTAGATATTTCCATTTTTATAGAGATAGCGGTTTTGATATTTCATATTTATACAGATAGCGGTGTAGATATTTCCATGTTTATACAGATTGCGGTGTAGATATTTCCATGATTATTCAGATAGCGGTGTAGATATTTCCACGTTTATAGAGATGGCGGTGTAGATATTTCCATCTTTCTACAAATGGCATTGTAGATATTTCCATGTTTATAGAGATGGCAGTTTAGGTTTTTCCATGTTTATATAGATGGCAGTGTAGATATTTTCTTGTTTATGTAGATGGCGTTGTAGATATCTCCATGTTTAAAGAGATGGTGGTGTATATACTTCCATGTTGATGTAGATAGCGGTGTAGATATTTCCATGTTTCTAGAGATAGCGGAGTAGTTATTTCCATGTTTATAGAGATAGAGGTGTAGATATTTCCATATTTCTATAGATGACTGTGTAGATATTTCCCTGTTTGTACAGATGGCAGTGTAGATATTTCCATGTTTATAGAGATAGCGGTTTAGATATTTTCATGTTTATTCAGAATGCGGTGGAGATATGTCCATATTTATACAGATAGAAATGGAGATATTTCCTCGTTAATACACATAGCAGTGTAGATATTTCCATGTTTATACAGATAGCGGTGTAGATATTTCCATGTCTATACTGATCGCGATGTAGATATTTCCGTGTTTATAGAGATGGCGGTGTAGATATTTCCATGTTCATAGAGATAGTGGTGTTGATTTTTCCTTGTTTATAGAGATAGCGGTGTGTATATTTCCATGTTTATACAGATAGGTGTGTAGATATTTCCATGTTTATAGAGATGGCAGTGGAGATATTTACATGTTTATACAGATCACGGTGTAGATGTTTCCATGTTTATACAGATCATGGTGTAGATATTTCCATGTTTATAGTGATCGCGGTGTTGATATTACCATGTTTATAGGGATAGAGGTGCAAATATTTCCACATTTATACAGATAGCGGTGTAGTTATTAGCATGTTTATACAGATAGCGGTGTAGATATTTCCATGTATATAGGCATGGCTGTGTAGATAATTCCATGTTTATACAGATGGCGGTGTTGATTTTACCATGTTTATAGGTATAGCGGTGCAAATATTTCCACATTTATACAGATAGCGGTGTAGTTATTAGCATGTTTATACAGATGGCTGTGTAGATAATTCCATGTTTATACAGATGGCGGTGTTGATTTTACCATGTTTATAGGTATAGCGGTGCAAATATTTCCACATTTATACAGATAGCGGTGTAGTTATTAGCATGTTTATACAGATAGCAGTGTAGATATTTCCATGTATAAACAGATGTCTGTGTATATATTTCCATGTTTAAACAGATGGCGGTGTAGATATTTCCTTGTTTATAAAAATAGCGGTGTAGACATTTCCATGTATATACAGCTCGCGGGGTAGATATTTCCATCTTTATACAGATGGCAGTGTACACATTTCCATGTTTAAACAGATAGCGGTGTAGATATTTCCATGTCTATAGAGATAGCGGTGTAGTTATTTCCATATTTCTACAGATTGCGGTGTAGATATTTCCATCTTTATACAGATGGCAGTGTAGTTATTTCCATGTTTATACAGATGGCAGAGAAGATATTTCCATATTTATACAGATAGTGGTGTAGATATTTCGATGTTTATACAGATTGCGGTGTAGATACATCCATGTTTCTGAAGATGGCGGTGTAGATATTTTCATGTTTATAGAGATGGAGGTGTAGATATTTCCATGTATATAGAGATAGCCTTGTAGATATTTTCATGTTCATAGAGAAAGTGGTGTAGTTATTTCCATGTTTATACAGATATCGGTGTAGATATTTCCATGTTTACAGAGATAGCGGTGTAGGTATTTCTATCTTTGCACAGATTGCGGTGTAGATATTTCCAAGTTTACACAGATAGCTGTGTAGATATTTTCATGTTTACAGAGATAGCTTTGTAGATATTTCCATGTTTATACAGATTGCGGTGTAGTTATTTCCATGTTGATATAGATAGCGGTGTAGATATTTCCATGTTTATACAAGTAGTGGTGTAGAAATTCCCATGCTTACACAGATCGCTTTGTAGACATTTCCATCTTTCTACAGATGTCAGTGTAGATATTTCCAAGTTTGTACAGATGGCAGTGTAGATATTTCCATGTTTATGCAGATGTTGGTGTAGATATTTCCATGTTTATGCAGATGGCGGTGTAGATATTTCCATGTTTATAGAGATGGCGGTGTAGTTATTTCTATGTTTATAGAGATAGCGGTGCAAATATCTCCATGTTTATAGTGATGGTGGTGTAAGTATTTTCATGTTTATAGAGATAGCGCAGTAGATATTTCCATGTTTATACAGATAACGGTATTGGTATTTCCATGTTTATACAGATAGCGTTGTAGATATTTCCATGTTTATGCAGCTCGCGGTGTAGATATTTCCATCTTTATACAGATGGCAGTGTAAATATTTCCATGTTTATACAGATATCGGTGTACATATTTCCTTGTCTATAGAGATAGCGGTGTAGTTATTTCCATCTTTATACAGATTGCGGTGTAGATATTTCCATCTAATACAGATGGCGGTGTAGGTGTATCCATGTTTATACAGATGGCAGTGAAGATATTTCCATGTTTATACAGATAGTTGTGTAGATATTTCCATGTTTATACACATAGCGGTGTAGATACATCCATGTTTCTGAAGATGGCGGTGTAGATATTTTCATGTTTATAGAGATGGAGTTCTAGATGTTTCCATGTATATAGAGATAGCAGTGTAGATATTTTCATGTTTATAGAGAAAGCGGTGTAGGTATTTCCATGTTTATAGAGATAGCGGTGTAGATATTTCCATATATATACAGATAGCGGTGTAGGTATTTCCATGTTTATACAGATTGCGGTGTAGGTATTTCCATGTTTCTACAGATGGCGGTGTAGATATTTCCTTGTTTATACAGACGGCGGTGTAGATATTTCCATGTTTATACAGATAGCGGTGGAGATATTTCCCTGTTTATACAGATAGCGATGTAGATATTTTCATGTTTATACAGATAGCGGTGTAGATATTTCCATGTTTATACAGAGAGCGGTGTAGATATTTCCATGTTTATACAGATGGCTGTGTAGATAATTCCAGGTGTGTACAGATGGCAGTGTAGATATTTCCATGTTTATACAGATGGTGCTGTAGATATTTCCATGTTTATACAGATGGCAGTGTAGATATTTCCATGTTTTTACAGATAACGGTGTAGATATTTCCTTGTTTACAGAGATAGCGGTGTAGATATTTCCATCTTTGCACAGATTGCGGTGTGAGTATTGCCAAATTTACACACATAGCGGTGTAGATATTTCCAAGTTTACACAGATATCTGTGTAGATATTTCCATGTTTACAGAGATAGCATTGTAGATATTTCCATGTTTATACAGATTGCGGTGTAGTTATTTCCATGTTGATAGGGATAGCTGTGTAGATATTTCCATGTTTATAGAGGTAGTGGTGTAGAAATTCCAATGTTTATACAGATCGCTTTGTAGGCATTTCCATCTTTCTACAGATGTCAATGTAGATATTTCCAAGTTTATACAGATGGCAGTGTAGATATTTCCATTTTATACAGATGTCTGTGTAGATATTTCCATGTTAATGCAGATGGTGGTGTAGATATTTCCATGTTTATACAGGTGGCAGTGTAGATATTTCCATCTTTATACAGATGGCAGTGAAGATATTTCCATATTTATACAGATAGTGGTGTAGATATTTCCATGTTTATACAGATGGCGGTGTAGATACATCCAAGTTTCTGAAGATGGCAGTGTAGATATTTTCATGTTTATAGAGATGGAAGTGTAGATATTTCCATGTATATAGAGATAGCACTTTAGATATTTTCATGTTTATAGAGAAAGCGGTGTAGGTATTTCCATGTTTATACAGCTGACAGTGTTGATATTTCCATGTTTATACAAACATCGGTGCAGATATTTCCTTGTTTATAGAGATGGTGGTGTAGTTATTTCTATGTTTATAGAGATAGCGGTGTAAATATCTCCATGTTTATAGAGACTGTGGTGTATTTTCATGTTTATAGAGATAGCGCTGTAAATATTTCCATCTTTATACACATAACGGTGTTGGGATTTCCATGTTTATACAGATAGTGGTGTAGATATTTCCATGTTTATACAGCTCGCGGTGTAGATATTTCCATGTCTAAAGAGATAGCGGTGTAGGTATTTCCATATTTATACAGATTGCGGTGTAGATATTTCCATCTTCATACAGATGGCGGTGTAGATATTTCCATGTTTATACAGATGGCAGTGAAGGTATTTCCATGATTATACAGGTTTTGGTGTAGATATTTTCATGTTTATAGAGATGGCGGTGTAGATATTTCCATGTTTATACAGATGTCTCTGTAGATAATTCCATGTTTATGCCGATAGCGGTGTAGATATTTCCAAGTTTATAGAGATGGCGGTCTAGTTATTTCTAAGTTTATAGAGATAGCAGTGTAAATATTTCCATGTTTATAGAGATGGTGGTGTAAGTATTTTCATGTTTAAAGAGATAGAGGTGTAGATATTTCCATGTTTATACAGAATGCGGTGTAGATATTTCCATGTTCATACAGCTGGCGGTGTAGATATTTCCATCTTTATACAGATGGCAGTGTAGGTATTTCCATGTTTATACAGATGGCGGTGTAGATATTTCCTTGTCTATAGAGATAGCGGTGTAGTTATTTCCATATTTATACAGATTGCGGTGTAGATATTTCCATCTTTATACAGATGGCGGTGTAGATATTTCCATGTTTATACAGATGGTAGTGAAGGTATTTCCATGTTTATACAGATAGTGGTGTAGATATTTCCATGTTTATACTGATGTCGGTGTAGATACATCCATGTTTATGAAGATGGCGGTGTAGATATTTTCATGTTTATAGAGATGGCGGTGTAGATATTTCCATGTATATAGAGATAGCAGTGTAGATATTTCCATGTTTATAGAGGAATCGGTGTTGGTATTTAAATGTTTATAGAGATAGCGGTGTGGATATTTCCATATTTATACAGATAGCGGTGTAGGTATTTCCATGTTTATACAGATGGCAGTGTAGATATTTCGTTGTTTATACAGATATCGGTGTAGATATTTCCAGGTTTATACAGAGAGCGGTGTAGATATTTCCACGTTTTACAGATATTGGTGTAGATATTTCCGTCTTTATACAGATAGCGGTGCAGATATTTCCATGTTTACACAAATAGCCTTGTAGATATTTCTATGTTTACACAGATAGAGTTGCAGATATTTCCATGTTTATAAAGATAGAGGTGCAGATATTTCCCTGTTTATACCGATAGAGGTGTGGCTATTTCCATGTTTATACAGATAGCGGTGTGGCTATTTCAATGTTTATACAGATAGCGGTATAGATATTTACATGTTTATAGAGATGACTGTCTAGATATTTCCATGTTTATACAGCTTTCCGTGTAGATATTTCCATGTTTATACAGATGGTGGTGTAGATATTTCCATGTTTATACAGATGACTGTGAAATTATTTCCATGTTTATACAGATGACTGTGAAATTATTTCCATGTTTATACACATGTCAGTGTAGATATTTTCATGTTTATAGAGATAACGATGTAGATATTTCCATGTTTATACAGATAGCGGTGTAGACATTTCCATGTTTAGAGAGATAGCGCTGTAGATATTTCCATATTTATACAGATAGCGGTGTAGATCTTTGCAGGTTTATACAGATAGCGGTGTAGATATTTCCATGTTTTCAGAGAAAGCGGTGTAGATATTTCCCTCTTTGCACAGATTGCCGTGTAGAAATTTCCATTTTTACACAGATACCTGTGTAGATATTTCCAAGTTTACACAGATAGCTGTGTAGGTATTTCCATGTTTACACAGTTAGCGTTGTAGATATTTCCATGTTCATACAGACAGCGGTGTAGATATTTCCATGTTTATACAGATAGCGGTGGAGATATTTCCATGTTTATACAGAAAGCGGTGGAGATATTTCCCTGTTTATACAGATAGCGATGTAGATATTTCCATGTTTATACAGATAACGGTGTAAATATTTGCATATTTATAGAGATATCATTGTAGATATTTCCATGTTTATACAGATGGCGGTGTAGATAGTTCCATGTTTATGGAGATGGCGGTGTAGATATTTTCATGTTTGTAGAGATTGTGGTGTTGATATTTCCATGTTTATAGAGATAGCGCTGTAGGTATTTCCTTGTTTATACAGATAGTTGTGTAGATACATCCATGTTTATACAGATGGCTGTGTAGATATTTCCATGTGTATACAGATGACTCTGTAGATATTTGTATGATTACACAAATGGTGGTGTAGTTATTTCCAAGTTTATACAGATAACGGTGTAGATATATCCATGTTTATACAGATAGCGATGTAGATATTTCCATGTTTATACAGATAGTGGTGTAGATATTTCCATGTTTACACAGATAGTGGTGTAGATATTTGCATCTTTGCACAGATTGTGGTGTAGATATTTCCATCTTTACACAGATAGCGGTGTTGCTATTTTCATATTTATACAGATCGTGGTGTAGATGTTTCCATCTTTCCAGAGATGTCAGTTTAGATATTTCCATGTTTATACAGATGGCAGTGTAGATATTTCCATGTTTATACAGATAGCGGTGTAGATATTTCCAAGTTCATGCAGATGGCGGTGTATATATTTCCATGTTTATAGAGATGGCGGTGTAGATATTTCCATGTTTATAGAGATTGCAGTGTAGATATTTCTATGTGTATAGAGATGGCGGTGTAGGTATTTCCATGTTTATAGAGATAGTTGTGTAGATATTTCCATATTTATACAGATAGCGGTGTAGATAATTCCATGTTTCTACAGATGGCGGTCTAGATATTTCCTTGTTTATACAGACAGCGGTGTAGATATTTCCATGTTTATACAGGTAGCGGTGTAGATATTTCCATTTTTACAGAGATAGCGATGTAGTAATTTCCATCTTTGCACAGATTGCCATGTAGATATTTCCATGTTTACGCCGATATCTGTGTAGATATTTCCAAGTTTACACAGATAGCTGTGTAGATATTTCCATGTTTACACACATAGCGTTGTAAATATTTCAATGTTTATACAGACTGCGGTGTAGATATATCCATGTTTATACAGATAGCGGTGTAGATATTTTCATGTTTATACAGATAGCGGTGGAGATATTTCCATGTTTATAGAGACAGCAGTATAGATATTTCCATGTTTATACAGATAGCGGTTTAGATATTTCCATGTTTACAGAGATATCAGTGTAGATATTTCAATCTTTGCACAGATGGCTGTGTAGATATTTCCATTTTTACACAGATAGCTGTGTAGATATTTCCATGTTCACACAGATAGCGTTGTAGATATTTCCAAGTTTATACAGATAGTGGTGTAGATATTTCCATGTTTATACAGATAGCGGTGTACATATTTCCATGTTTATACAGATGGCTGCGTAGATATTTCCATGTTTATACAGATGACTTTGTAGGTATTTCCATGTTTATACAGGTGGCGGTGTAGATATTTCCATGTTTATAGAGATAGCGGTGTAGATATTTCCATGTTTATACAGCTCGCAGTGTAGATATTTCCATCTTTATACAGATGGCAGTGTAGATATTTCCAAGTTTATACAGATAGCGGTGTAGATATTTCCAAGTCTATAGAGATAGCGGTGTAGGTATTTCCACATTTATACAGATTGTGGTGTAGATTTTTCCACCTTTATACAGATGTCGGTGTAGGTATTTCCATGTTTATACAGATAGCAGTGAAGATATTTCCATGTTTATACAGATAGTGGTGTAGATATTTCCATGTTTATACAGGTGGCGGTGTAGATACATCCATGTTTCTGAAGATGACGGTGTAGATATTTTCATGTTTATAGAGATCGTGGTGTAGATATTTCCATGTATATAGAGATTGCAGTGTAGATATTTCCATGTTTAAAGAGAAAGCGGTGTAGGTATTTCCATGTTTTTAGAGATAGCGGTGTAGATATTTACATATTTATACAGATAGCGGTGTAGATAATTCCATGTTTCTACAGATGGCGGACTAGATATTTCCTTGTTTATACAGACAGCGGTGTAGATATTTCCATGTTTATACAGGTAGCGGTGTAGATATTTCCATTTTTACAGAGATAGCGATGTAGTAATTTCCATCTTTGCACAGATTGCCATGTAGATATTTCCATGTTTACGCCGATATCTGTGTAGATATTTCCAAGTTTACACAGATAGCTGTGTAGATATTTCCATGTTTACACACATAGCGTTGTAGATATTTCCATGTTTACACAGTCTGCGGTGTAGATATGTCCATGTTTATACAGATAGCGGTGTAGATATTTTCATGTTTATACAGATAGCGGTGGAGATATTTCCATGTTTATAGAGACAGCAGTATAGATATTTCCATGTTTATAAAGATAGCGGTGTAGATATTTCCATGTTTACAGAGATATCAGTGAAGATATTTCAATCTTTGCACAGATGGCTGTGTAGATATTTCCAATTTTACACAGATAGGTGTGTAGATATTTCCAAGTTTACACAGATGGCTGTGTAGATATTTCTATGTTCACACAGATAGCGTTGTAGATATTTCCAAGTTTATACAGATAGCGGTGTAGATATTTCCATGTTTATACAGATAGCGGTGTACATATTTCCATGTTTATACAGATAGCGGTGGAGATATTTCCCTGTTTATACAGATAGCGATGTAGACATTTCCATGTTTATACAGATAGCGGTGTAGATATTTCCATGTTTATAGAGATAGCGCTGTAGATATTTCCATGTTTATACAGATGGCTGTGTAGATATTTCCATGTGTATACAGATGGCGGTGTAGATATTTCCATGTTTATACATATACTTTGCACAGATTGCGGTGTAGACATTGCAAACTTTAAACAGATAGCGGTGTAGGTGTTTACAAGTTTACACAGATACCTGTGTCGATATTTCCATGCGTACACAGATAGCATTGAAGATATTTCCATGTTTATACAGATAGCGGTGTATTTATTTACATGTTGATACAGATAGCGGTGTAGATATTTTCAGGGTTATACAGATAGTGGTGAAGGTATTTCCACGTTTATACAGATAGCTATGTAGATATTTCCAAGTTTATACAGATAGCATTGTAGGTATTTCCATATTTATACAGATAGCGGTTTAGATATCTCAACGTTTATACAGATAGCGGTGTAGATATTTTCACGTTTTACAGATAGCTGTGTAGATATTTCCCTGTTTACACAGATAGCGTTGAAAATATTTCCATGTTTACACATATAGCGTCGTAGATATTTCCATGCTTACCCAGATTGCGGTGTAGATATTTCCAAGTTTACACAGATAGCTGTGTAGATATTTCCATGTTTATAGTGCAAGTGGTGTAGGTATTTCCTTGTTTATAGAGATAGCGGTGTAGACATTTCCATATTTGTACAGGTAGCGGTGTAGCTATTTCCATGTTTATACAGATGGCGGTGTAAATATTTCCATGTTTCTAAAGATGGCCGTGTAGATATTTCCTTGTTTACACAGATAGCATTGTAGATATTTCCATGTTTATACAGATAGCGGTGTAGATATTTCCATGTTTACAGAGATAGCGGTGTAGATATTTCCATGTTTGTACAGATGCCGGTGTTGATGTTTCCATCTATACACAGATTGCCGTGTAGGTATTTCCATGTGTATACAGATGGCATTGTAGATATTTCCATGTTTATACAGATGGTGGTGTCGATATTTCCATGTTTATACAGATGACTGCATAGGTATTTCCATGTTTTTACAGATGGCATTGTAGATATTTCCATGTTTATAGAGATAGCAGTGAAGATATTTCCATGTTTATACAGATGACTGTGTAGATATTTCCATGTTTGTACAGATGGCAGCGTAGATGTTTCCATGTTTATAGAGATAGCGGTGTAGATGTTTTCATGTTTATACAGATTGCGGTGGAGATATGTCCATGTTTATACAGATATCAATGGAGATATTTCCACGTTAATACACATAGCGGTGTAGATATTTCCATGTTTTTACATATGGCTGTGCCGATATTTCCATGTTTATACAGAGTTCTCTGTATATATTTCCATGTTTATATAGATGACATTGTAGGTATTTCCAGGTTTATACAGATGACTGTGTAGGTATTTCCATGTTAATACAGATGGCGGTGTAGATATTTCCATGTTAATAGAGATAGCGGTTTAAATATTTTCATCTTTATACAGATAGTGGTGTAGATAATTCCATGTTTATACAGATGACGGTGTAGATATAGCCATGTTTCTGAATATGGCAGTGTAGATATTTTCACGTTTACATAGATGGCGGTGTAGATATTTCCATGTTTACAGAGATTGCGTTGTAGATATTTCCATGTTAAGAGTGCAAGTGGTGTAGGTATTTCCATGTATATAGAGATAGCGGTGTAGACATTTCCATATTTATACAGGTAGCGGTGTAGGTATTTCCATGTTTATACAAATCGCGGTGTAGATAGTTCCATGTTTCTAAAGATGGCGGTGTAGATATTTCCTTGTTTATACAGATAGCGGTGTAGATATTTCCATGTATATACAGATAGCGGTGGAGTTATTTCCCTGTTTATACAGATAGTGATGTAGATATTTCCATGTTTATACAGATAACGGTGTAGATATTTCCACGTTTATAGAGATAGCGGTGAAGATATTTCCATTTTTATACAGATGGCTGTGTAGATATTTCCATGTGTATACAGATGGCATTGTAGATATTTCCATGTTTATATAGCTCGCGGTGTAGATATTTCCATCTTTATACAGATGGGAGTGGAGATACTTCCATGTGTATACAGATAGCGGTGTAGTTATTTCCATGTGTATAGAGATAGCGGTGTAGGTATTTCCATGTTTTTAAAGATACCGGTGTAGATATTTCCGTGTTTGTAAAGATAGCGGTGTAGTTATTCCTATGTTTATAGAGATAGCGGTGTAAATATTTCCATGTTTATAGAGATGGTGGTGTAAGTGTTTTCATGTTTATAGAGATAGCGGTGTAGATATTTCCATGTTTATACAGACAGCGGTGTTCCTACTTCCATGTTTATACAGATAGCGGTGTAGATATTTCCGTGTTTATACAGCTCGTGGTGTAGATATTTCCATCTTTATGCAGATGGGAGTGGAGTTATTTCCATGTTTACACACATAGCCGTGTAGATATTTCCATGTCTATAGAGATAGCGGTGTCGGTATTTCAATATTCATACAGATTGCGGTGTAGATATTTCCATCTTTATACAGATGGCGGTGTAGATATTTCCATGTTTATACAGATAGAAGTGAAGATATTTCCATATTTCTAGAGATAGTGGTGTAGACATTTCCAAGTTTATACAGATGGGGCTGTAGATACATCCATGTTTCTGAAGATGGCGGTGTAGATATTTTCATGTTTATAGAGATGTCGTTGTAGATATTTCCATGTTTATAGAGATAGCGATGTAGTTATTTCCATATTTATACAGATAGCGGTGTGGGAATTTCCATGTTTATACAGATTGCGGTGTAGTTATTTCCATGTTTCTACAGACGGCGGTGTAGATATTTCCTTGTTTATACAGACAGCGGTGTAGATATTTCCATGTTTATACAGGTAGCGGTGTAGATATTTCCATGTTTGCAGAGATAGCGGTGTAGTTATTTCCATCTTTGCACAGATTGCCGTGTAGATATTTCGATGTTTACGCAGATAGCTGTGTAGATATTTCCAAGTTTACACAGATAGCTGTGTAGATATTTCCATGTTTACACACATAGCATTGTAGATATTTCCATGTTTATACAGATTTCGGTGTAGATATGTCCATGTTTATACAGAAAGCGCTGTAGATATTTTCATGTTTATAGAGATAGCGGTGGAGATATTTCCATGTTTATAGAGGCTGCGGTATAGATATTTCCAAGTTTATACAGATAGCGGTGTAGATATTTCCATGTTTGCAGAGCTAGCAGTGTAGATATTTCTATCTTTGCACAGATTGCTATGTAGATATTTCCAATTTTACACAGATAGCTGTGTAGATATTTCCAAGTTTACACAGATAGCTGTGTAGATATTTCCATGTTTACACAGATAGCGTTGTAGATATTTCCATGTTTATACAGATAGCGGTGTAGATATTTCCATGTTTATAAAGATAGCAGTGTAGATATTTCCATGTTTATATAGATAGCGGTGGAGATATTTCCCTGTTTATATAGATAGCTATGTAGATATTTCCATGTTTATACAGATAGCGGTGTAGATATTTCCATGTTTATAGAGATAGCAGTGTAGATATTTCCATGTTTATACAGATGGCTGTGTAGACATTTCCATGTGTGTACAGATGGCGGTGTAGATATTTCCATGTTTATACAGATGGCGCTGTAGATATTTCCATGTTTATACCGATGGCAGTGTAGATATTTCCATGTTTTTACAGATATCGGTGTAGATATTTCCATGTTTACAGAGATAGCGGTGTAGGTATTTCCATCTTTGCACAGATTGCGGTGTAGGTATTGCCAAATTTACACAGATAGCGGTGTAGATATTTCCAAGTTTACACAGAGAGCTGTGTAGATATTTCTACGTTTACAGAGATAATATTGTAGATATTTCTGTGTTTATACAGATTGCAGTGCAGTTATTTCCATGTTGATGCAGATAGCGGTGTAGATATTTCCATGTTTATATAGGTTGCGGTGTAGAAATTCCCATGTTTATACAGATCGCTTTGTAGACATTTCCATTTTTCTACAGACGTCAGCGTAGGTATTTCCAAGTTTATACAGATGGCAGTGTAGATAATTCCATGTTTATACAGATGTCTGTAGATATTTCCATGTTTATTCAGATGGCGGTGTAGATATTTCCATGTTTATAGAGATGGCGGTGTAGTTATTTCTATGTTTATAGAGATAGCGGTGTAAATATCTCCATGTTTTATAGAGATGGTGGTGTAAGTATTTTCATGTTTATAGAGATAGCGGTGTAGATATTTTCATGTTTATACAGATTGCGGTGGAGATATGTCCATGTTTATACAAATAGCAATGGAGATATTTCCAAGTTAATACACATAGCGGTGTAGATATTTCCATATTTATACAGATTGCGGTGTAGATATTTCCATGTTTATACAGATGGCTGTGTCGATATTTCCATGTTTATACAGAGTTCTCTGTAGATATTTCCATGTTTACATAGATGACAGTGTAGATATTTCCAGGTTTATACAGATGACTGTGTAGATATTTCCATGTTAATACAGATGGCGGTGTGGATATTTCCATGTTTATAGAGTTATCGGTGTAGAGATTTCCATGTTTATTGAGATAGCGGTGTAAATATTTCCATATTTATACAGATAGTGGTGTAGATATTTCCATGTTTTTACAGATAGCGGTGTAGATATTTTCATCTTTATTCAGAGAGTGCTGTACATATTTCCATGTTTATACAGATCACTGAGTAGATATATCCCTGTTTATACAGATCGTGGTGTAGATATTTCCATGTTTATACAGATAGCAGTGTAGATATTTCCATGTTTTTACAGATACCGGTGTAGACATTTCCATGTTTACACAGATTGCGGTGTAGATATTTCCATCTTTCTACAGAGGCAATTGTAGATATTTCCATGTTTATACAGATGGCGGTGTAGATATTTCCATGTTCATATAGATGGTGGTGTAGATATTACCATGTTTATACAGATAGCGGTGTAGATATTTCCATGTTTACACAGATCGTGGTGAAGATATTTCCATGTTTATACAGATCGCGGTGTAGATATTTCCATGTTTATAAAGATAGTAGTGTGGATATTTCCATGTTTATACAGATAGCGGTGTAGATATTTCCATGTTTATACAGATATTGGTGTAGATAATTCCATGTTTGTACTGATGGCGGAGTTGATGTTTCCATCTATACACAGATTGCCGTGTAGGTATTTCCATGTGTATACAGATGGCATTGCAGATATTTCCATGTTTATATAGATGGTGGTGTAGATATTTCCATGTTTATACAGATGACTGTATAGTTATTTCCATGTTTTTACAGATGGCTTTGTAGATATTTCCATGTTTATAGGGATAGCAGTGTAGATATTTCCATGTTTATACAGATTGCAGTGTAGATATTCCCATGTTCCTACACATGACTGTGTAGGTATTTCCATGTTTATACAGATGGCTTTGTAGATATTTCCATGTTTATAGAGATAGCGGTGCAGATATTTCCATGTTTATACAGATAGCGGTGTAAATATTTCCATGTTTACACAGATCGTGGTGTAGATATTTCCATGTTTATACAGATACCGGTGTAGATATTTCCATGTTTATAGAGATAGCGGTGTAGGTATTTCCATGTTTATAGAGATAGCGGTGTGGATATTTCCATGTTTATACAGATAGGGGTGTAGATATTTCCAAGTTTGTACAGATGGCGGTGTTGATGTTTCCATCTATACACAGATTGCCGTGTAGGTATTTCCATGTGTATACAGATGGCATTGTAGATATTTCCATGTTTATACAGATGGTGGTGTAGATATTTCCATGTTTACACAGATGACTGTATAGGTATTTCCATGTTTATACAGATGGCGGTGTAGATATTTCCATGTTTATAGAGATAGCGGTGTAGTTATTTCCATATTTATACAGATAACGGTGTAGAAATTTCCATGTTTATACAGATAGCAGTGTAAATATTTCCATGTTTATACAGATCACGGTGTAGATATTTCCTTGTTTATACAAATAGTGGTGTAGTTATTTCCATGTTTATACAGATAACGGTGTAGATATTTCCATGTATATACAGATGGCTGTGTAGTTATTTCCATTTTTATACAGATGGCTTTGTAGATATTTCCATGTTTATACAGATGACTTTGTAGGTATTTCCATGTTCATACAGATGGCGGTGTAGATATTTCCATGTTTATAGAGTTAGCGGTGTAAATATTTCCATGTTTATACAGATAGCAGTGTAGATATTTCCATGTTTTACAGATATCGGTGTAGACATTTCCATCTTTACACAGATTGCGGTGTAGATATTTCCATCTTTCTACAGATGGCATTGTAGATATTTCCATGTTTATACAGATTGTTGTGTAGATATTTCCATGTTTATATAGATGGTGGTGTAGATATTACCATGTTTATACAGATAGCGGTGTAGATATTTCCATGTTTATACAGATCGTGGTGAAGATATTTCCACGTTTATACAGATCGCAGTGTAGATATTTCCATGTTTATACAGATCGCGGTGTAGATATTTCCATGTTTATACTGAAAGCGGTGTAGATATTTCCATGTTTATTAAGATATCGGTGTAAATATTTCCATATTTATACAGATAGTGGTGTAGATATTTCCATGTTTTTACAGATAGCGGTGTAGATATTTCCATCTTTATTCAGAGAGTGCTGTACATATTTCCATGTTTATACAGATCACTGTGTAGATATTTCCATGTTTATACAGATAACGTTGTATGTATTTCCATCTTTATACAAACGGTGATGTAGTTATTTCCATGTTCCTAAACATGACTGTGTAGTTCTTTCCATGTTTATACAGATGGCGGTGTCGATATTTCCATATTTATAGAGATAGCAGTGTAGATATTTCCAGGTTTATACAGAAAGCGGTTTAAATATTTGCATGTTTATACAGATCGTGGTGTAGATATTTCCATGTTTATACAGATACCGTTGTAGATATATCCATGTTTATACAGACTGCAGTGAAGGTATTTCTAAGTTTATACAGATACCTGTGTAGATGTTTCCATGTTTGTACAGATGGCGGTGTTGATATTTCCATCTGTACACAGTTTCCCGTGTAGATATTTCCATCTTTATACAGATGGCGTTGTAAATATTTCCATGGATATGCAGATGGCAGTGTGGCTATTTCCATGTTTATAGAGATAGCGGTGTAGGTATATCCATGTTTATAGACATAGCGGTGTAGATATTTCCATGTTTATATAGATGGCGTTGTAGATATTTCCTTGTTTATACCGATAGCGGTGTTGGTATTTCCACGTTTATACAGATAGCGATGTAGATATTTCCATGTTTATACAGCTCGCGGTGCAGATATTTATATCTTTATACAGATGGCATTGTAGATATTTCCTAATTCACACAGATGGCGGTGTAGATGTTTCCATGTTTATACAGATGGCGGAGTAGTTAGTTCCATGTTTATGGAGATGGCATTGTAGATACTCTCATGTTTATAGAGATGGCGGTGTAGATATTTCCATGTTTATAGAAATAGTAGTGTAGATATTTACATGTTTATACAGATGGTTGAGTAGATATTTCCATGTGTATACAGATGGCATTGTAGATATTTCCATGTTTATACAGATGACTGTATAGGTATTTCCTTGTTTTTACAGATGGCAGTGCAGATATTTCCATGTTTATAGAGATAGCGGTGTAGATATTTCCATGTTTGTATAGATGGCGGTGTTGATATTTCCATCTATACACAGATGGACGTGTAGATATTTCCATGTTTATACAGATGGCGGCGTAGATATTTCCATGGACATTCAGATGGCGGTGTAGTTATTTCCATGTTTATACAGATAGCGGTGAAGATATTTCCATGTTTACACAGATGGTGGTGTAGAGATTTCCGTGTTTATACACATGGCGGAGTAGATACTTCCATCTTTATAGAGATGGCAGTGTAGATATTTTCATGTTTATAGAGATGGCGGTGTAGATATTTCCATATTTATAGAGATAGTGGTGAAGTTATTTTCATCTTTCTACAGATGGCAGTGTAGATATTTCCATGTTTATACAGATGGCGGTGTAGATATTTCCATATTTATACAGATGTCTGTGTAGATATTTCCAAGTGTATACAGATGGTATTGTAGCTATTTCCATGTTTATACAGATGGTGGTGTAGATGTTTCCATGTTTATTCAGATGACTGTGTGGATATTTCCATGTTTTTACAGAAGGCAGTGTAGATATTTCAATGTTAATAGAGATGGCGCTGTAGATATTTCCATGTTTATACAGATAACGGTGGAGATATTTCCATGTCTATACAGACAGCAGTGGAGATATTTCCATGTTTATACACGTAGCGGTGTACATATTTCCATGTTTATAGAGACAGCGGTGTAGGTATTTCCATGTTTATGCAGATAGCGGTGCAGATATTTCCATGTTTATACAGATGCTTATGCAGATATGTCCATATTTATACAGAGGGCTGTGTAGATATTTCTATGTTTATACAGATGGCTTTGTAGAAGTTTCCATGTTTATAGAGATAGCGGTGCAGATATTTCCATGTTTATACAGATAGCGGTGTATATATTTCCATGTTTATACAGATCGTGTTGTAGATATTTCCATGTTTATACAGATACCGGTGTAGATATTTCCATGTTCATACAGACCGCGGTGTTGATATTTCCATGTTTACAGAGATAGCGCTGTATATATTTCCATGTTTATACAGATAGCGTTGTAGATATTTCCATGTTTATACAGACCGCAGTGTAGATATTTCCATGTTTATACAGATAGCGGTGCAGATATTTCCATGTTTGTACAGATGGTGGTGTTGATATTTCCATCTATACAAAGATGACCGTGTAGATATTTCCATGTTTATACAGATGGCGGCGCAGGTATTTCTTTGGATATGTAGATGGCGGTGTAGATATTTCCATGTACATACAGATAGCGGTGCAGTTATTTCCATGTTTATATAGAGAGCGGTGTAGATATTACCATGTATGTACACATGGCTGTGTAGATGTTTCCATGTTTATACAGATGGCGGTGTAGATATTTCCATGTTTATACAGATAACTTTGTAAGTATTTCCATGTTTATACAGATGGCGGTGTAGACATTTCGATGTTTATAGATATAGGAGTGGAGATATTTCCATGTTTATACAAATAGCGGTGTAGCAATTTCCATGTTTATATAGATAGCGGTGTAGATATTTCTATGTATATACACATGGATGTTTAGTTATTTCCATGTTTATACAGATGGTAGTGTAGGTATTTCCATGTTTATACAGATAAATTTGTAAGTATTTCAATGTTTATACAGATGGCGGTGTAGATATTTCGATGCTTATAGAGATAGCAGTGGAGATATTTCCATGTTTATACAGATAGCGGTGTAGATATTCCCATGTTTATACTGATCACGGTGTAGATACTTCCATGTTTATAGAGATGGCGGTGTAGATATTTCCAAGTTCATAGAGATAGCGGTTTTGATTTTTCCATGTTTATAGAGTTAGCTGTGTGGATATTTCCATGTTTATACAGATAGGGGTGTAGATATTTCCATGTTTATAGAAATGGCGGTGTAGATATTTCCATGTTTATACAGATCATGGTGTAGATATTTCCATGTTTATACAGATCGCGGTTTTGATATTAAAATGTTTATACGGATAGCGGTGCAAATATTTCCACATTTATACAGATAGCGGTGAAGTTATTAGCATGTTTATACAGATAGCAGTGTAGATATTTCCATGTATAAACAGATGTCTGTGTATACATTTCCATGTTTAAACAGATGGCGGTGTAGATATTTCCTTCTTTATACAAATAGCGGTGTAGTTATTTCCATGTTTATACAGATAGCGGTGTAGATATTTCCATGTATATACAGATGGCTCTGTAGATACTTCCATGTTTATACAGATGGCTGTGTAGATATATCCATGTTTGTGCAGATGACTTTGTAGGTATTTCCATGTTTATACAGATGGCGGTGTAGATATTTCCATGTTTATAGTGATGGCGGTGTAGATATTTCCATGTTTATACAGATCACGGTGTAGATGTTTCCATGTTTATACAGATCATGGTGTAGATATTTCCATGTTTATACAGATCACGGTGTTGATATCACCATGTTTATAGGGATAGCGGTGTAAATATTTCCACATTTATACAGATAGCGGTGTATCTATTAGCATGTTTATACAGATAGCAGTGTAGATATTTCCATGTATAAACTGAAGTCTGTGTATATATTTCCATGTTTAAACAGAAGGCGGTGTAGATATTTCCTTGTTTATACAAATAGCGGTGTAGTTATTTCCATGTTTATACATATAGCGGTGTAGATATTTCCATGTATATACAGATGGCTGTGTAGATATTTCCATGTTTATAGAAATGGCTGTGTAGATATTTCCATGTTTATAGAGACGACTTTGTAGGTATTTCCATGTTTATACAGATGGCGGTGTAGATATTTCCATGTTTATAGATATAGCTTTGTAGATATTTCCATGTTTATAAAGATAGCGATGTAGATATTTGCATGTTTATACAGATCACGGTGCAGATATTTCAATGTTTATACAGATCGCGGTGTAGATATTTCCATGTTTATACAGATCACAGTGTAGATATTTCCATGTTTATACAGATAGCGGTGTAGATATTTGCATGTTTATACAGATAGCGCTGTAGATATCTCCATGTTTATACAGATGGCGGTGTAGATATTTACATGTTTATAGAGATGGCGGTGTAGATATTTCCATGTTTATAGGGATAGCGGTGTAGATATATCCATGTTCATAGAGATAGCAGTGAGGTATTTCCATGTTTATACAGATAGCAGTGTAGATATTTCCATTTATATAGAGATAGTGGTTTATATATTTCGTATTTATACAGATAGCGGTGTAGTTATTTCCAGGTTTATACAGATTGCGGTGTAGATATTTCCATGTTTATACACATGACTGTGTAGGTATTTCCCTGTTTATACAGATGGCTTTGTAGATATTTTCATGTTTATAGAGATAGCGGTGCACATATTTCCATGTTTATATAGATAGCGGTGTAAATATTTCCATGTTTATACAGATCGTGGGGTAGATATTTCCATGTTTATACAGATACAGGTGTAGATATTTACACGTTTATTCAGACTGCAGTGTAGGTATTTCCATGTTTATAGAGATAGCGGTGTAGATATTTCCATGTTTGTACTCATGGCGGGGTTGATGTTTCCATCTATACACAGATTGCCGTGTAGGTATTTCCATGTGTATACAGATGGCATTCCAGATATTTCCATGTTTACAGAGATAGCAGTGTAGGTATTTCCATGTTTATACAGATGGCGGTGTAGATATTTCCATGTTTGTAGAGATAGCGGTGTAGATATTTCCATATTTATACAGATAACTGTGTAGATATTTCCATGTTTATACAGATAGCGGTGTAAATATTTCCATGTTTATACAGATCATGGTGTAGATATTTCCATGTTTATAGAAATAGCGGTGTAGATATTTCCATGTTTATAGAGATAGCGGTGTAGATATTTCCATGTTTATACAGACCGCGGTGTAGATATTTCCATGTTTATACAGATAGCGGTGCAGATATTTCCATGTTTGTACAGATGGCGGTGTTGATATTTCCATCTATACACAGATGACCGTGTAGATATTTCCATGTTTATACAGATGGCGGCACAGATATTTCTATGGATATGTAGATGGCGGTGTAGATATTTCCATGTTTATACCGATAGCGGTGTAGTTATTTCCATGTTTATATAGATAGCGGTGTAGATATTTCCATGTTTATACAGATCGCGGTGTAGATATTTCCATGTTTATACAGATGGCAGTGTAGATATTTCCATGTTTATACAGGTGGCGGTGTAGATATTTACATCTTCATATAGATGGTGGTGTAGATATTACCATGTTTATACAGATAGCGGTGTAGATATTTCCATGTTTACACAGATCGTGGTGAAGATATTTCCATGTTTATACAGATCGCGGTGTTGATATCACCATGTTTATAGGGATAGCGGTGTAAATATTTCCACATTTATACAGATAGCGGTGTATCTATTAGCATGTTTATACAGATAGCAGTGTAGATATTTCCATGTATAAACTGAAGTCTGTGTATATATTTCCATGTTTAAACAGAAGGCGGTGTAGATATTTCCTTGTTTATACAAATAGCGGTGTAGTTATTTCCATGTTTATACATATAGCGGTGTAGATATTTCCATGTATATACAGATGGCTGTGTAGATATTTCCATGTTTATAGAAATGGCTGTGTAGATATTTCCATGTTTATAGAGACGACTTTGTAGGTATTTCCATGTTTATACAGATGGCGGTGTAGATATTTCCATGTTTATAGATATAGCTTTGTAGATATTTCCATGTTTATAAAGATAGCGATGTAGATATTTGCATGTTTATACAGATCACGGTGCAGATATTTCAATGTTTATACAGATCGCGGTGTAGATATTTCCATGTTTATACAGATCACAGTGTAGATATTTCCATGTTTATACAGATAGCGGTGTAGATATTTGCATGTTTATACAGATAGCGCTGTAGATATCTCCATGTTTATACAGATGGCGGTGTAGATATTTACATGTTTATAGAGATGGCGGTGTAGATATTTCCATGTTTATAGGGATAGCGGTGTAGATATATCCATGTTCATAGAGATAGCAGTGAGGTATATCCATGTTTATACAGATAGCAGTGTAGATATTTCCATTTATATAGAGATAGTGGTTTATATATTTCGTATTTATACAGATAGCGGTGTAGTTATTTCCAGGTTTATACAGATTGCGGTGTAGATATTTCCATGTTTATACACATGACTGTGTAGGTATTTCCCTGTTTATACAGATGGCTTTGTAGATATTTTCATGTTTATAGAGATAGCGGTGCACATATTTCCATGTTTATATAGATAGCGGTGTAAATATTTCCATGTTTATACAGATCGTGGGGTAGATATTTCCATGTTTATACAGATACAGGTGTAGATATTTACACGTTTATTCAGACTGCAGTGTAGGTATTTCCATGTTTATAGAGATAGCGGTGTAGATATTTCCATGTTTGTACTCATGGCGGAGTTGATGTTTCCATCTATACACAGATTGCCGTGTAGGTATTTCCATGTGTATACAGATGGCATTCCAGATATTTCCATGTTTACAGAGATAGCAGTGTAGGTATTTCCATGTTTATACAGATGGCGGTGTAGATATTTCCATGTTTGTAGAGATAGCGGTGTAGATATTTCCATATTTATACAGATAACTGTGTAGATATTTCCATGTTTATACAGATAGCGGTGTAAATATTTCCATGTTTATACAGATCATGGTGTAGATATTTCCATGTTTATAGAAATAGCGGTGTAGATATTTCCATGTTTATAGAGATAGCGGTGTAGATATTTCCATGTTTATACAGACCGCGGTGTAGATATTTCCATGTTTATACAGATAGCGGTGCAGATATTTCCATGTTTGTACAGATGGCGGTGTTGATATTTCCATCTATACACAGATGACCGTGTAGATATTTCCATGTTTATACAGATGGCGGCACAGATATTTCTATGGATATGTAGATGGCGGTGTAGATATTTCCATGTTTATACCGATAGCGGTGTAGTTATTTCCATGTTTATATAGATAGCGGTGTAGATATTTCCATGTTTATACAGATCGCGGTGTAGATATTTCCATGTTTATACAGATGGCAGTGTAGATATTTCCATGTTTATACAGGTGGCGGTGTAGATATTTACATCTTCATATAGATGGTGGTGTAGATATTACCATGTTTATACAGATAGCGGTGTAGATATTTCCATGTTTACACAGATCGTGGTGAAGATATTTCCATGTTTATACAGATCGCGGTGTAGATATTTCCATGTTTATAAAGATAGTAGTGTAGATATTTCCATGTTTATACAGATAGCGGTGTAGATATTTCCATGTTTATACAGATATTGGTGTAGATAATTCCATGTTTGTACTGATGGCGGAGTTGATGTTTCCATCTATACACAGATTGCCGTGTAGGTATTTCCATGTGTATACAGATGGCATTGCAGATATTTCCATGTTTATACAGATGGTGGTGTAGATATTTCCATGTTTATACAGATGACTGTATAGTTATTTCCATGTTTTTACAGATGGCATTGTAGATATTTCCATGTTTATAGGGATAGCAGTGTAGATATTTCCATGTTTATACAGATTGCAGTGTAGATATTCCCATGTTCCTACACATGACTGTGTAGGTATTTCCATGTTTATACAGATGGCTTTGTAGATATTTCCATGTTTATAGAGATAGCGGTGCAGATATTTCCATGTTTATACAGATAGCGGTGTAAATATTTCCATGTTTACACAGATCGTGGTGTAGATATTTCCATGTTTATACAGATCGCGGTTTTGATATTAAAATGTTTATACGGATAGCGGTGCAAATATTTCCACATTTATACAGATAGCGGTGAAGTTATTAGCATGTTTATACAGATAGCAGTGTAGATATTTCCATGTATAAACAGATGTCTGTGTATACATTTCCATGTTTAAACAGATGGCGGTGTAGATATTTCCTTGTATACACACATGGCTGTGTAGATATTTCCATGTTTATACAGATGGCGGAGTAGGTATTTCCATGTTTATACAGATAACTTTGTAAGTGTTTCCATGTTCATACAGATGGCGGTGTAGATATTTCGATGTTTATAGAGATAGCCGTGGAGATATTCCCATGTTTATACAGAGAGCGGTGTAGATATTTCCATGTTTATACTGATCGCGGTGTAGATATTTTCATATTTATAAAGATGGCGGTGTAGATATTTCCATATTAATACAGATGTCTGTGTAGATATTTCCATGTGTATACAGATGGTAATGTATGTATTTCCATGTTTATACAGATGGTGGTGTAGATATTTCCATGTTTATTCGGATGACTGTGTAGATATTTCCATGTTTTTACAGATGGCAGTGTAGATATTTCAATGTTTATAGAGATGGGGCTGTAAATATTTCCATGTTTATACAGATAAAGGTGGAGATATTTGCATGTTTATACAGACAGCAGTGGAGATATTACCATGTTTATACACATAGCGGTGTACATATTTCCATGTTTATGGAGACAGCAGTGTAGGTATATCCATGTTTATACAGATAGCGGTGCGGATATTTCCATGTTTATACAGATGCCTATGCAGATATTTCCATATTTATACAGAGGGCTGTGTAGGTATTTCCATGTTTATACAGATGGCAGTGTAGATATTTCCATGTTCCTACACATGACTGTGTAGTTATTTCCATGTTTATACAGATGGCTTTGCAGGTATTTCCTTGTTTATAGAGATAGCGGTGTAGATATTTCCATGTGTATACAGATAGCGGTGTAAATATTTCCATGTTTTATACAGATCGTGGTGTAGATATTTCCATGTTTATACAGATACTGGTGTAGATATTTCCATGTTTATACAGACCGCAGTGTAGATATTTCCATGTTTATACAGATAGCGGTGTAGATATTTCCATGTCTGTACAGATGACGGTGTTGATGTTGCCATATATACACAGATTGCCGTGTAGGTATTTCCATGTGTATACAGATGGCATTGCAGATATTTCCATGTTTATACAGACGGTGGTGTAGATATTTCCATGTTTCTACAGATGGCATTGTAGGTATTTCCATGCTTATACAGATAACGGTGTAGATATTTCCATGTTTATACAGATAGTGGTGTAAATATATCTATGTTTATACAGATCACGGTGTAGATATTTCCATGTTTATAGAGATAGCGGTGTAGATATTTCCATGTTTATACAGATAGAGGTTTAGATATTTCCAAGTTTATACAGACCGCGGTGTAGCTATTTCCATGTTTATACAGATTGCGGTGCAGATATTTCCATGTTGGTACAGATGGCGGTGTTGATATTTCCATCTATACACAGATGACCGTGTAGATATTTCCATGTTTATACAGATGGCGGCACAGAAATTTCCATTGATATGTAGATGGCGGTGTAGATATTTCCATGTTTATACAGATAGCGGTGTAGTTATTTCCATGTTTATATAGATAGCGGTGTAGATATTTCCAAGTATATACACATTGTTGTGTAGATATTTCCATGTTTATACAGAAGGCGATGTAGATATTTCCATGTTTATGCAGATAAATTTGTAAGTATTTCCATGTTTATACAGATGGCGGTGTAGATATTTCGATGTTTATAGAGATAGCAGTGGAGATATTTCCATGTTTATACAGATAGCGGTGTAGATATTTCCATGTTTATACTGATCGTGGTGTAGATATTTCCATGTTTATAGAGATGGCGGTGTAGATATTTTCATGTTCATGGAGATAGCGGTGTTGAATTTTCCATGTTTGTAGATATAGCGGTGTGAATATTTCCATGTTTATACAGATAGGGGTGCAGATATTTCCGGGTTTATAGAGATGGCGGTGTAGATATGTCCATGTTTACACAGATGGTGGTGTAGATATTTCCGTGTTTATACACATGGCGGAGTAGATACTTCCAACTTTATGGGGATGGCAGTGTAGATATTTTCATGTTTATAGAGATGGCGGTGTAGAGATTTCCATATTTATAGAGATAGCGGTGTAGATATATCCATCATTCTACAGATGACAGTGTAGATATTTCCATGTTTATTCAGCTGGCGTTGTAGGTATTTCCATATTTATACAGATGTCTGTGTAGATATTTCCATGTGTATACAGATGGTATTGTAGGTATTTCCATGTTTATACAGATGGTGTTGTAGATATTTCCTTGTTTATTCAGATGACTGTGTAGATATTTCCATGTTTTTACAGCTGGCAGTGTAGATATTTCAATGTCTATACAGATGGTGTTGTAGATATTTCCTTGTTTATTCAGATGACTGTGTAGATATTTCCATGTTTTTACAGCTGGCAGTGTAGATATTTCAATGTTTATACAGATGGTGCTGTAGATATTTCCATGTTTATACAGATAAAGGTGGAGATATTTCCATGTTTAAACAGACAGCAGTGGGGATATTTCCATGTTTATACACATAGCGGTGTACATATTTCCATGTTCATAGAGACAGCGGTGTAGGTATTTCCAGGTTTATACAGATAGCGGTGCAGATATTTCCATGTTTATACAGATGCCTATGCAGATATTTCCATATTTATACAGAGGGCTGTGAATATATTTCCATGTGTATACTGATGGTATTGTAGGTATTTCCATGTTTATACAGATGGTGGTATAGATATTTCCATGTTTATACAGATGGCAGTGTAGATATTTCCATGTTCCTACACATGACTGTGTAGTTATTTCCATGTTTATACAGATGGCTTTGTAGATATTTCCATGTTTATAGAGATAACAGTGCAGATATTTCCAAGTTTATACAGATAGCGGTGTATATATTTCCATGTTTATACAGATCGTGGTGTAGATATTTCCATGTTTATACAGATACCAGTGTAGATATTTCCATGTTTATACAGACCGCAGTGTAGATATTTCCATGTTTATAGAGATAGCAGTGTAGATATTTCCATGTTTGTACAGATGGCGGTGTTGATGTTTCCATCTATACACAGATTGCTGTGTAGGTATTTCCATGTGTATACAGATGGCATTGTAGATATTTCCATGTTTATACAGATGGTGGTGTAGATATTTCCATGTTTTCACAGATGACTGTATAGGTATTTCCATGTTTAGAGATGGCGGTGTAGATATTTCCATGTTTATAGAGATAGCGGTGTAGATATTTCCATGTTTATACAGACCGCGGTGTAGACATTTCCATGTTTATACAGATAGCGGTGCAGATCTTTCCATGTTTGTAGAGATGGCGGTGTTGATATTTCCATCTATACACAGATGACCCTGTAGATATTTCCATGTTTACAGATTGCGGCACAGATATTTCCATGGATATGTAGATGGCGGTGTAGATATTTCCATGTTTATACTGATAGCGGTGTAGTTGTTTCCATGTTTATATAGATAGCGGTGTAGATATTTCCATGTATATACACATGGCTGTGTAGATATTTCCATGTTTATACAGACGGCGGTGTAGATATTGCCATGTTTATACAGATAACTTTGTAAGTATTTCCGTGTTTATACAGATGGCGGTTTAGTTATTTCGATGTTTATAGAGATTGCAGTGGAGATATTTCCATGTTTATAAAGATAGCGGTGTAGATATTTCCATGTTTATACTGATCGTGGTGTAGATATTTCCATGTTTATAGAGAGGGCGGTGTAGATATTTCCATGTTCATAGAGATAGCTGTGTTGATTTTTCCATGTTTACAGAGATAGCGGTGTGGATATTTCCATGTTTTTACAGATAGTGGTGTAGACATTTCCATGTTTACAGAGATGGCTATGTAGATACTTCCATATTTATAGAGATGGCGGTGTAGATATTTCGATATTTATACAGATAGTCGTGTAGGTATTTTCATGTTTATAGAGATAGCGGTGTAGATTATTCCATGTTTATTCAGATGGCTGTGTAGATAATTCCATGTGTATACAGAGGGCAGTGTAGATATTTCCATGTTTATAGAGATGGTGGAGTAGATATTTCCATGTTTATACAATTGACTGTGTCGATATTTACATGTTTATACAGATGGCGGTGTAGATATTTCCATGTTTATACAGATAGCGGTATAGATATTCCCATGTTTACAGAGATAGCAGTTTAGATATATCCATCTTTAGACAGATAGCCGTGGAGATATTTCCAAGTTTACACAGATAGCTGTGTAGATATTTCCATGTTTCCACAGATAACGGTGTAGTTATTTCCATCTTTGCATAGATTGAGGTGTTGATATTTCAATCTTTACACAGATAGCGGTGTAGATATTTCCATGTTTATACAGATAGCGGTGTAGATATTTCCATGTTTATTAGAGATAGCGGTGTAGATATTTCCACATTTATACAGATAGCGTTGTAGATATTTCCATGTTTATACAGATGGCGGTGTAGATATTTCCATGTTTATAGAGATGGCGGTGTAGACATTTCCATGTTTACAGAGATAGCGGTTTAGATATTGCCATCTTTACACAGATAGCGGTGTAGATATTTCCAAGTTTACACAGATAGCTGTGTAGATATTTCCGTGTTTACACAGATAGCTTTGTAGATATTTCCATGTTTACTCAGAAAGTGGTGTAGATATTTCCAGGTTTATACAGATAGAGGTGTAGATATTTCCATGTTTGTACAGATAGCGGTGGAGATATTTCCTTGTTTAAAGAGATAGCGATGTAGATATTTCCATGTTTATACCGATAGCGGTGTAGATATTTCCAAGTTTATAGAGATTGCGGTGTAGATATTTCCATGTTTATAGAGATGGCTGTGTAGATATTTCCATGTGTTTAGAGATGGCAGTGTAGATATTTCCATGTTTATAGAAATGGTGGTGAGGATATTTCCATGTTTATACAGATTACTGTGTAGATATTTGCATGTTTAAACAGATGGCAGTGTAGATATTTCCATGCTTACAGAGATAGCGGTGTAGATATTTAAATGTTTATACAGATACTGGTTTACATATTTCCATGTTTATAGAGATGACGGTGTAGATATTTCCATGTTTACGCAGATAGCGGTATAGATATTTCCATGTTAATACAGATAGCGGTGTAGATATTTCCATGTTTACACAGATAGCATTGCCGTTATTTCCTTGTTTATACAGATAGCGGTGTAGATATTTTCATTTTTATACAGATGGCGTTGTAGATATTTCCATGTTTATGCAGATGTCGGTGTAGATATTTCCATGTTTATGCATATGGCGGTGTAGAAATTTCTAAGATTATAGAATGGCTGTGTAGATATTTCCATGTTTATAAAGATAGCCGTGTAGGTATTTCCATGTTAATAGCGATAGCGGTTTAGATATTTCCATGTTCATACAGATAGCAATGTAGATATTTCCATGTTTATGCCGATAGCAGTGTAGATTTCACCATGTATATACAGATAGCGGTGTAGGTATTTCCATGTTTATAGAGATGGCTGTGTAGATATTTCCATGTTCATACAGATGGCAGTGTAGGTATTTCCATGTTTATACAGATAGTGGTGTAGATATTTCCATGTTTATACAGATGACTGTGTACGTATTTCCATGTTTATACAGATGTCGGTGTAGATATATTCAGATTTACAGAGATAGCAGTGTAGATATTTCCATGTTTACACAGATAGCGGAGCAGTAATTTCCATGTTTACAGAGATAGCAGTGTAGATATTTCCATATTTACACAGATAGCGGTGTAGATATTTCCATGTTTATACAGATACCGGTGTAGATACTTCCATGTTTATGCAGATAGCGGTGTTGATATTTCCATGTTTACAGAAGGCGGTGTAGATATTTCCTTGTTTATACAGATGGCGGTGTAGTTATTTCCTTGTTTATACAGTTAGCGGTCTAGATATTTCCACGTTTATACAGATAGAGTTGTAGGTATTTCCATGTTTACAGAGATAGTGGTGTAGATATTTCCATCTTTGCAGAGATTGCGGTGTAGATAATTCCATCTTTCCACAGAGAGCGTTGTAGATATTTCCAAGTTTACACAGATGGCTGTGTTGATATTTCCAGGTTTATACACATAGCGGTGTAGATATTTCCATGTGTATACAGATATCGGTGGAAATATTTCCTTGTTTATACAGATCACGGGGTAGATGTTTCCATGTTTATACAGATAGCTTTGTAGATATTTCCATGTTTATACTGATAGCGGTGTAGATATTTACAGGTTTATACAGATCTCGGTGTAGATATTTCCATCTTTCCACAGTTGTCGGTGTAGATATTTCCATGTTTATACCGATGGTGGTGTAGATATTTCCATATTTATACAGATAGCACTGTAGATATTTCCATGTTCATGCAGTTGGAAGTGTAGATATTTCCATGTTTATACCGATGGTGGTGTAGATATTTCCATATTTATACAGATAGCAGTGTAGATATTTCCATGTTCATGCAGTTGGCAGTGTAGATATTTCCATGTTTATAGATAAGGCGGTGTAGATATTTCTATGTTTATAGAGATAGCGGTGTAGATATTTCCAAGTGTATTGAGATGGCGGTGTAGGTATTTCCATGTTTATAGAGATAGCGGTGTAGATGTTTCCTTGTGTATAGCGATGGCGGTGTAGTTATTTCCATGTTTATAGAGATAGTGTTGAAGATATTTCTATGTTTATACAGATTGCAGTGTAGAGATTTCCATGTTTATACAGATAGCAGTGTTGGTATTTCCATGTTTATACAGATAGAGGTGTAGATATTTCCATGTATATACAGATAGTGGTGTAGATATTTCCATGTTTATACACGTAGCAGTGCAGATATTTCCATGTTTATACAGATAGCGGTATAGATATTTCCATGTTTACAGAGATAGCAGTTTAGATATATGCATCTTTAGACAGATAGCCGTGGAGATATTTCCAAGTTTACACAGATAGCTGTGTAGATATTTCCATGTTTCCACAGATAACGGTGTAGTTATTTCCATCTTTGCATTGATTGCAATGTAGATATTTCAATCTTTACACAGATAGCCTGGTAGATATTTCCATGTTTATACAGATAGCGGTGTAAATATTTCCATGTTTATTAGAGATAGCGGTGTAGATATTTCTTCATTTATACGGATAGCCGTGTAGATATTTCCATGTTTATACAGATGGCGGTGTAGATACTTCCATGTTTATAGAGATGGCGGTGAAGATATTTCCATGTTTACAGAGATAGCGGTGTAGACATTTCCATGTTTACAGAGATAGCGGTGTAGATATTGCCATCTTTACACAGATAGCGGTGTAGATATTTCCAAGTTTACACAGATAGCTGTGTAGATATTTCCGTGTTTACACAGATAGCGTTGTAGATATTTCCATGTTTACTCAGAAAGTGGTGTAGATATTTCCATGTTTATACAGATAGCAGTGTAGATATTTCCATGTTTGTACAGATAGCGGTGGAGATATTTCCTTGTTTAAACAGATAGCGATGTAGATATTTCCATGTTTATACCGATAGCAGTGTAGATATTTCCAAGTTTATAGAGATTGCGGTGTAGATATTTCCATGTTTATAGAGATGGCTGTGTAGGTATTTCCATGTGTATAGAGATGGCAGTGTAGATATTTCCGTGTTTATAGAAATGCTGGTGTGGATATTTCCATGTTTATACAGATTACTGTGTAGATATTAGCATGTTTATACAGATGGCGGTGTAGATATTTCCATGCTTACAGAGATAGCGGTGTAGATATTTAAATGTTTATACAGATACTGGTGTACATATTTCCATGTAAATAGAGATGGCGGTGTAGATATTTCCATGTTTACGCTGATAGCGGTATAGATATTTCCATGTTTACACAGATAGCATTGCATTTATTCCCATGTTTATACAGATAGCGGTGTAGATATTTTCATTTTTATACAGATGGCGGTGTAGATATTTCCATGTTTATGCATATGGCGGTGTAGATATTTCTAAGATTATAGAATGGCTGTGTATATATTTCCATGTTATAAAGATACTGGTGTAGGTATTTCCATGTTAATAGTCATAGCGGTTTAGAAATTTCCATGTTCATACAGATAGCAACGTAGATATTTCCACGTTTATGCGGATAGCAGTGTAGATTTCACCATGTATATACAGATAGTGGTGTAGGTATTTCCATGATTATACAGATAGCGGTGTAGGTATTTCCATGTTAATACAGATAGCAGTGTATATATTTCCATGTTCATGGAGATGACGGTGTAGATATTTCCACGTTTATAGAGATGGCGGTGTAAATATTTCTATGTTTATTCACATAGCAGTGTAGATATTTCCATGTTTATAGAGATGGTGGTGTAGGTATTTAAATGTTTATGCAGATGACTTTGAATATATTTCCATGTTTACAGAGATAGCGGTGTAGGTATTTCCATGTTTATAGAGATAGCGGTGTAGATATTTCCATGTTTATACAGATGACTGTGTAGTAATTTTGATGTTTTTACACATGTAGGTGTAGAAATTTCCATGTTTATAGAAATAGCGGTGTAGATATTTCCATGTTACATAGATGGCTTTGTAGATATTTCCTTGTTTATGCACATGGCGGTGTAGATATTTCCAAGTTTATAGAGATGACGGTGTATATATTTCCATGTTTATAGAGATAGCTGTGTAGGTATTTCCACGTTTATAGAGATAGCGGTGTAGATATTTCCATGTTTATACAGTTGACTGTGTGGTTATTTCCATGTTTTTACACATGGCGGTGTAGAAATTTCCATGTTTATAGAGATAGCGGGGTACATATTTCCATGTTTACATACATGGCGGTGTAGAAATTTCCATGTTTATAGAGATAGCGGTGTAGATATTTCCATGTTTGCCGAGATGGCAGTGTATATTTCCATGTTTATAGAGATACCGTTGTAGATATTTCCATGTTCATAGAGATAGCGGTATAGGTATTTTCATGTTTGTAGAGATAGTGGTGTAGATATTTCCATGTTTATACAGATAGCGTTGTAGATATTTCCATGTTTATACAGCTAGCGGTGTAGATATTTACATCTTTATACAAATGCCACTGTGGATATTTCAATGTTCATACAGATGGCGGTGTAGATAGTTCCATGTTTATGGAGATGGAAGTGTAGATATTTTCATTTTTATAGAAATGGCGGTGTAGTTACTTCCATGTTTATTGAGATAGTGGTGTATATATTTCCAAGTTTATAGAGATAGCGGTGTAGTTATTTCCATGTTTATAGAAATAGCGGTGTAGATATTTCCGTGTTTATACAGATAGCGGTGTAGATATTTCCACGTTTATACAGATACCGGTGTAGATATTTCCATGTTTACAGATAGCGGTGTATATATTTCCATCTTTTCACAGATTGCGGTGTAGATATTTCCATCCTTATACCGATGGCGGTGTAGATATTTCCATGTTTATTCAGATAGCGGTGTAGATATTTCCATGTTTATACAGATGGCGATGTAGATAGTTCCATGTTTATGGAGATGGCGGTGTAGATATTTTCAGGTCTATAGAGATGGCGGTGTAGATATTTCCATGTTTATAGAGATAGCGGGATAGATATTTCCATGTTTATACAGATGGCTGTGTAAATATTTCCATGTGTATACAGATGGAAATGTAGATATTTCCATGTTTATAGAGATGGTGGTGTAGATATTTAAATGTTTATACAGATGACTGTGTATATATTTCCCTGTTTACACAGATGGCGGTTCAGATATTTCCATGTTTATGCTGATGGCGGTGTAGATATTTCCATGTTTATATAGATGGCAGTGTAGATATTTCTACTTTTACAGAGATAGCGGTGTAGATAATTCCATGTTTATAGAGATCGTGGTGTATTTCCATGTTTATAGAGATAGTAGTGTAGATATTTCCATGTTTATACAGAAACCGGTGTAGATATTTCCATGTTTATACAGATACCGGTGTTGGTGTTTCCATGTTTATACACTTAGCGGTATAGATATTTCCATGTTTATACAGCTCGCGGTGTAGATATTTCCATGTTTATTCAGATGGCTTTGTAGATAGTTCCATGTTTGTGGAGATGGCGGTGTAGATATTTTCATGTTTGTAGAGATGGCGGTGTAGATATTTCCATGTTTTTACAGATGGCTGGGTAGATATTTCCAGGTGTACACAGATGGCAGTGTAGATATTTCCATGTTTATAGAGATGGTGGTGTAGATATTTCCATGTTTATACAGATGAATGTGTAGATATTTCCATGTTTATACAGGTAGAGGTGTAGGTATTTCAATATGTATAGAGATAGAGGTGCAGATATTTCCATATTTATACTGATGGCTGTGTAGATACTTCCATGTGTATACAGATGGCAGTGTAGATATTTCCTCGTTTATAGAGATGGTGTTGTAGATATTTCCGTTTTTATACAGATGACTGTGTAGATATTTTCATGTTTGTACATAAGGTGGTGTAGATATTTCCATGTTTATAGAGATAGCGGTATAGATATTTTCATGTTTATACTGATAGCGATGCAGATATTTCCATGTTTATAGACATAACGTAGATATTTCCATTTGTGCACAGATTGCGGTGTAGATATTTCCACCTTTACAAAGATAGCGGTGTAGATATTTCCATGATTAACCAGAGAGCTGTGTAGATATTTCCATGTTTACACAGATAGCGTTGTAGATATGTCCACTTTATACAGATAGTAGTGTAGATGTTTCCATGTTTGTACAGATAGCGGTGTAGATGTTTCCATGTTTATACAGCTAGCGGTGTTCATATTTCCATGTTTATAAAGATTGCGGTGTAGATATTTCCATCTTTCAACAGATGTCAGTGTAGATATTTCCATGTTTATACAGATAGTGGTGTAGATATTTCCATGTTCATGCAGATTGCGGTGTAGATGTTTCCATGAGTATAGAGATGGCGGTGAATGTATTTCCATATTTATAGAGATAGCGTTGAAGATATTTCCATGTTTATACAGATAGCAGTGTAGAGATTTCCATGTTTATACAGATAGCGGTGTTGGTATTTCCATGTTTATACAGATAGCGGTGTAGATATTTCCATGTTTATACAGATAGCGTTGTAGATATTTCCATGTTTATACAGATGGCAGTGTAGATAGTTCCATGTTTATGGAGATGGCGGTGTAGATATTTTCATGTTTATAGAGATGGCGGTGTAGTTTTTTCCATGTTTATAGATATTGCGGTGCAGTTATTTCCATGTTTATAGAGATAGCGGAGTAGGTATTTCCATGTTTATAGATATAGCGCTATAGATAATTCCATGTTTATACAGATGGCTGTGTAGTTATTTCCATGTGTATACAGATGGCCGTGTAGTTATTTCCATGTTTATAGAGATGGTGGTGTACATATTTCCATGCTAATACAGATGAATGTGTAGTTATTTCCATGTTTGTACAGATGGCGGTGTAGATATTTCAATATTTATGGAGATAGTGGTGTAGATATTTCCATGTTAATAGAGATGTCGGTGTATACATTTCCATGTTTATACAGATAGCGATGTAGATATTTCAATGTTTATACAGATATCGGTGTAGATATTTCCATGTTTATAGAGATAGCTGTGCAGATATTTCCATGTTTATACAGATGGCGGTGAAGATATTTCCATTTTTATACAGATAGCGATGTTGGTATTTCCATGTTTATACAGATAGCGGTGAAGATATTTCCAGCTTTATACAGTTCAAGGTGTAGGTACTTCCATCTTTATGCAGATTTCAGTGGAGCTATTCCCATGTTTACACAGATGGCGGTGTTGATTTTTCTATGTTTACACAGATGGCCGTGTAGATATTTCCATGTTTATACAGATGGTGGTGAAGATATTTCCATGTTTATGAAGATGACGGTGTCGATATTTCCATGTTTATGCAGATGGCGGTGTAGATATTTCAAAGTTTATAGAGATGGCGTTGTAGATATTTCCATGTTTATAGAGATAGCGGTGTAGGTATTTCCATGTTTATAGAGATAGCAGTGTAGATATTTCCATGTTTATACAGATGACTGTGTAGTTATTTCCATGTTTTTACACATGGGGGTGTAGAAATTTCCATGTTTATAGAGATAGCGGTGTAGATATTTCCATGTTTACATAGATGGCGTTGTAGATATTTCCTGGTTTATGTAGATGGCGGTGTAGATATTTCCATGTTTGTAGAAATGGCCGTGTATATATTTCCATGTTTATAGAGATAGCGGTGTAGATATTTCCATGTTCATAGAGATAGCGGTATAGGTATTTTCATGTATATAGACATAGCGGTGTAGATATTTCCATGTTTATACTGATAGCGTTGTAGATATTTCCATGTTTATACAGCTCGCGGTGTACATATTTACATCTTTGTACAAATGGTACTGTGGATATCTCAATGTTTATACAGATGGCGGTGTAGATAGTTCCATGTTTATGGAGATGGCAGTGTAGATATTTTCATGTTTATAGAAATGGCGGTGTAGTTATTTCCATGTTTATTGAGATAGTGGTGTATATATTTTCAAGTTTATAGAGATAGCGGTGTAGTTATTTCCATGTTTCTACAGATAGCGGTGTAGATATTTCCGTGTTTATACACATGGTTGTGTAGATATTTCCATGTGTATACAGATGGCATTCTGGATATTTACATGTTTATAGAGATGGTGTAGATGTTTGCATGTTTTTACAGATGGCGGTGTAGATATTTCCATGTTTATAGACATAGCAGTGTAGATATTTCCATGTTTAAACAGATATCGGTGTAGATATTTCCATGTTTATACAGATAGCTGTGTAGATATTTCCATGTTTATAATGATAGTGGTGAAGATAATTACATGTTTATATAGATTGCGATGTAGGTATTTCCATGTTTCTAGAGATGGTGGTGTAGATATTTCCATGTTTATAGAGATTCAGGTGTAGATAATTCCATGTTTATAGAGATAGCAGTGTAGGTAATTACATATTTATAGAGATAGCGGTGTAGATATTTGCATGTTTATACAGATAGCGGTGTTGTTATTTCCATGTTTATACACATAACGGTATAGATATTTCCATGTTTCTACAGCTCGCGTTGGAGATATTTCCATCTTTATACAAATGGCAATGTAGACGTTTCCATGATTATACAAATAGTGGTGAAGATATTTCCATGTTTATAGAGATAGTGGTGTAGATGTTTCCATGTTTATAGAGATCGCATTGTAGATATTTATATGTTTATACAGATGGCGGTGTAGATAGTTCCTTGTTTATACAGATGGCAGAGTAGATATTTCCATGTTTATACAGGTTGCGGTGTAGATATTTCCAAGTTTACAGAGATAGCGGTGTAGATATTTCCATCTTTGCACAGAGTGCGGTGTAGATATTTCCATTTTTACACATATACCTATGTAGATATTTCCCAGTTTACACAGATAGCTGTGTAGATATTTCCATGTTTACACAGATAGCATTGTAGTTATTTCCATGTTTATACAGATAGCGGTGTAGATATTTCCATGTTGATACAGATAGCGATGTAGATATTTCCATGTTTATATTGATAGCGGTGGAGATATTTCTGTGTTTATAGAGATTGTGATGTAAATATTTCCATGTTTATAGAGATGGCTGTGTAGATATTTCCTTGCTTATAGAAATTGCGGTGTAGATATTTCCATGTTTATAGAGATAGCGGTGTAGATATTTCCATGTTTATAGAGATTGCGGTGTAGATATTTGCATGTTTATACAAATAGTGGTGTTGTTATTTCCATGTTTATACACATAGCGGTGTAGATATTTCCATGTTTATAAAGCTCACGGTGTAGATATTTCCAAGTTTATAAAGACAGTGGTGTAGGTATTTCCATGTTTATACAGATTGCGGTGTAGGTAGTTCCAAGTTTCTGGAGATGGCGGTGTAGGTATTTTCATATTTCAGAGATGGAGGTGTAGATATTTCCATGATCATAGAGATTGCGTTGCAGATATTTCCATGTTTATAGAGATAGCGGTGTAGGTATTTCCATGTTTATAGAGATAGCGGTGTAGATATTTCCATGTTTATACAGATGGCTCTGAAGATATTTCCATGTGTATACAGATGGCAGTGTAGATATTTCCATGTTCATTGAGATGGTGGTGTAGGTATTTCCATGTTTGTACAGATGACTGTGTAGATATTTGCATGTTTATACAGATGGCGGTGTAGATATTTCCATGTTTATAGAGATATCAGTGCAGATATTTACATGTTTATAAAGATAGTGGTGTAGATATTTCCATGTTTATAGAGATAGAGTGTAGTTATTTCCATATTTATACAGATAGCGGTGTAGATATTTCCATGTTTATACAAATGGCTCTGTGGATATTTCCATGTGTATACAGATGGCGGTGTAGATATTTCCGAGTTTATGGAGACGGTGGTTTAGATATTTCCATATTTATACAGATGAATGTGTAGATATTTGCATGTATATACAGATGGCGGTGTAGATATTTCCATGTTCATAGAGATAACAGTGTAGATATTTCCATGTTTATAAAGATAGCGGTGTAGATATTTCCATGTATGTAGAGATAGCGGTGTGGTTATTTCCATATTTACACAGATAGCAGTGTAGATATTTCCATGTTTATACAGATGGCGGTGTATATATTTCCATGTTTACGCAGATGGTCGTATAGATATTTCCTTGTTTATTCAGATAGCAGTGTAGATATTTCCATGTTTATACAGATAGCGGTGTCGATCTTTGCATGTTTACAGAGATCGTGGTGCAGATATTTCCATGTTTACAGAGATAGCGGTGCAGATATTTCCATCCTTGCACAGGTTGCAGTGTAGATATTTCCATCTTTAAACAGATAACTGTGTAGATATTTCCAAGTTTACACAGATAGCTGTGTAGACATTTCCATGTTTACACAGACAGCATTGTAGATATTTCTATGTTAATACAGATAGCGGAGTAGCTATTTCCTTGTTTATAGTGATAGCGGTGTTGATATTTCCATGTTTATACCGATAGCGGTGTAGGTATTTCCATGTTTATGCGGATAGTGATGTTGATATTTCCATGTTTATAGGGATTGCGGTGTAGATATTTCCATGATTTTACAGATAGCGGCGTAGATATTTCTATGTTTATACAGATAGCGAAGTAGGTATTTCCATGTTTATTGTGATAGCGGTGTTGATATTTCCATGTTTATAATGATTGCGGTGTAGATATTTCCATGATTATACAGATAGCGGCATAGATATTTCTATGTTTACACAGAACGTGGTATAGATATTTCTATGTTTATAAAGATAGCGGTGCAGATATTTCCAAGTTTATACAGGTAGCGGTGTAGATATTTCCAGGGTTGTACAGATCGCGGTGTAGATATTTCCATGTTTATAGAGATAGCGGTGTAGATATTTCCATATTTATACAGATAGCGGTGTATTTATTTCCATGTTTACACAGATAGTAGTGTAGATATTTCCATATTTATACGGATAGCAGTGTAGATATTTCCATGTTTATAGAGATCATTGTGTAGATATTTCCATGTTTATACAGATAGCGTTGTAGATATTTCCATGTTTATACAGATCGCGGTGTAGATATTTGGACCTTTCTACTGATGACAGTGTAGATATTTCCATGTTTATACATATATCGGTGTAGATATTTCCATCTTTATATAGATGGCAGTGTAGATATTTCCTTGTTTATGTAGATGGCTGTGTAGATATTTCCAGGTTTATAGAGATGCCGGTGAATCTATTTCCATTTTTATAAAGATAGAGATGTAGATATTTCCATGTTTATACAGATATCGGTGTAGATATTTCCATGTTTATAGAGATCGCAGTGTAGATATTTCCATGTTTATACAGGTGGCGGTGTAGATATTTCCATGTTTATACAGATGGCGGTGTAGATAGTTCCTTGTTTATACAGATGGCGGTGAGGATATTTCCATGTTTATACAGATAGTGGTGTAGATATTTCCAAGTTTACAGAGATAGCGGTGTAGATATTTCCATCTTTGCACAGATTGCAGTGTAGATATTTCCATTTTTACACAGATAGCTGTGTAGATATTTCCACGTTTACACAGATATATGTGTAGATATTTCCATGTTTACACAGATAGCATTGTAGTTATTTCCATGTTTATAGAGATAGTATTGGAGATATTTCCGTCTTTATACAGACAGCAGTGTGGATATTTCCATGTTTATAAAGATAGCGGTGTAGATATGTCCATGTTTATACAGACTGCGGTGGAGATATTTCCACGTTTATACAGATATCAATGTAGATATTTCCACGTTTATACAGATAGCGTACATAATTGCACGTTTATACAGATAGCGGTGTAGATATTTCCACGTTTATACAGATAGGGGTGTAGATATTTCCATGTTTATACAGATGAATGTGAAGATATTTTCATATTTTTACACATGGCGGTGTAGATATTTCATTGTTTATACAGATAGCTGTGTGGCTATTTACATGTTTATACACATAGCAGTGGAGATATTTCCATGTTTACAGTGATGGCTGTGTAGATATTTCCATGTTCATACAGATGACTGTGTAGATATTTCCATGTTTACACAGATAGCGGTGTAGATATTTCCATCTTTATACAGAAGAATGTGTAGGTATTTCCATGTTTATACAGATGGCCGTGTATATATTTCCATGTTTGTAGAGATAGTCATGAAGATGTTTCCATGTTTATACAGATAGCGGTGTAGACATTTCCATGTATATAGAGACAGCGGTGTAGATATTTCCATATTTATAGAGATAGCGCTGTAGATATTTCCATGTTTATACAGATAGTGGTGTAGGTATTTCCATGTTTATGCAGATAGTGGTGTAGGTATTTGCATGTTTATACCCGTAGCGGTGTACATATTTCCACGTTTACAGAGATTGCGGTGAAGTTATTTCCATGTTTAAGCTGATGGCTGTGTAGATATTTCCATGTGAATACAGGTGGCAGTGTAGATTTCCCATGTTTATACTGATGGAGGTGTAGATATTTCCTTGTTTATAGAGATAGCGGTGGAGATATTTCCATGTTTATGCAGATAGCGATGTAGATATTGCCATGTTTATACAGATAGCAGTGTAGGTATTTCCATGTTTATACAGATAGCGGTGAAGATATTTCCATGTTTATAGAGATAGCGGTGTAGATATTTCCATGTTTACACAGATACCGGTGTAGGAATTTCCATGTTTATAGAGATAGCCGTGTAGATATGTCCATGTTTATACAGACAACGGTGTAGATATTTCCCTGTTTATACAGTTAGTGGTGGAGGTATTTCCATGTTTATATAGATAGTGGTGGAGATATTTCCATGTTTATAGAGATGGCTGTGTAGATATTTACATATTTATACAGATAGCACTGTGGATATTTCCATGTTTATACAGATAGTGGAGTAGATATTTCCATGTTTATACAGATGACTGCGTTGTTATTTCCATGTTTATACAGATGGCGGTGTAGATATTTCCATGTTTATATGGATAGCCATGTAGTTATTTCCATGTTTATACAGATAGATATGTAGACATTTCTATGTTTACAGAGAGAGCGGTGTAGATATTTCCATATTTATACAGATAGCGGTGTAGCTATTTCCAGGTTTATACAGATAGCGGTGTAGATATTTCCATGTTTATACAAGTAGCAGTGTAGATATTTCCATGTTTATACAGATAGCAGTGTAGATATTTCCATGTTTACAGGGATAGCGGTGTATATATTTCCATATTTGCACAGACTGCGGTGTAGATATTCCCATCGTTACACTGATAGCGGTGTACATATTTCCATGTTTACACAGATAGCTGTGTAGATATTTCCAAGTTTACACAGATAGCGTGTAGATATTTCCATGTTTATACAGATAGCTGTGTAGATATTTCCATGTTCATACAGATGACTGTGTAGTTATATCCATGGTTATACAGATGGCAGTGTAGGCATTTCCATGTTTACAGACATAGCCATGTGGTCATTTCCATGTTTATACAGATAACGATGAAGACACTTCGATTTTTATAGAGATAGCGTTGGAGATATTTCAAAGTTTATATAGATAGCGGGGTAGATATTGCCATGTTTACAGAGATAACGCTGTAGATATTTCCGTATTTGCTCAGATTGTGGTGTAGATATTTCCATCTTACCACAAATAGCGGAGTACATATGTCCATGTTTACACAGCTGTGTGGATATTTCCACGTTTACACAGATATTGCTGTAGATATTTCCATGTTTATACAGATAGCGGAGTAGATATTTCCATGTTTATAAAGATAGTCGTGTAGATATTTCCATGTTTATAGAGATAGCGGTGTAGATATTTCCATGTTTATACAGATAGCGGTGGAGGTATTTCCATATTTATACAGATAGCGGTGCAGATATTTCCATGTTTGTAGAGATAGCGGTGTAGATATTTCCATGTTCATACAGATTGCGGTGTAGGTATTTCCATGTTTATAGAGATAGCTGGGTAGATATTTCCATGTTTATACAGATGGCTGTGTTGATATTTCCATGTGTATACACATGACGTTGTTGATAATTCCATGTTTATACAGATAGCGGTGTAGATATTTCCATGTTTATACAGATATCGGTGAAGATATTTCCATGTTTATACAGATAGTTGTGTAGATTTTTCCATGTTTATACAGATTGCGGTGTAGGTATTTCCATGTTTATTTAGATAGCGGTGTAGATATTTCCATGTTTATACAGATGGAAGTGTAGATATTTACAAGTTTATACAGATGATTCTGTAGATATTTCCATGTTTTTACATATGGCGTTGTTGATATTTCCATGTTTATACAGATAGAGGTGTAGATATTTCCATGTTTATAGAGATGGCTGTGTAGATATTTCCATGTTTATGCAGATGGATTTGTAGATACTTCCATGTTTACACAGATGGCAGTGTACATTTTCCGTGTTTATACAGATAGTGGTGTAGATATTTCCACGTTTCAACAGATGACTCTGTAGGTATTTCCATGTTTATACAGATGGCAGTGTAGACATTTCCATGTTTATAGACATAGCCATGTGGATATTTTCATGTTTATACAGACAGCGGTGTAGACATTTCGATGTTTATAGAGATAGCGGTGTAGAAATTGCCATATTTATACAGATAGCGGTGTAGACATTTCCATGTTTATACAGATAACGGTGTAGATATTTCCATGTTTATACAGATAGCGGTGTAAATATTTACATGTTTACAGAGATGGCGCTGTAGATATTTCCGTATTTGCACAGATTGCGATGTAGATATTTCCATCTTTACACAGTTAGTGGAGTACATATTACCATGTTTACACAGATAGTGTTGTAGATATTTCCATGTTTATAGAGATAGCGGTGGAGATATTTCCATGTTTATACAGATAGCGATGTAGATCTTTCCATGTTTATACAGATAGCCGTGTAAGTATTTCCATGTTTATACAGATAGTGGAGTAGATATTTCCATGTTTATGCAGATAGCATTGTAGATATTTCCATGTTTATAAACATAGCGGTGGTGGTATTTCCATGTTTATACACATAGCGGTGGAGATTTTTCCATGTTTAAAGAGATAGCGGTGTAGATATTTCCATGTTTATATGGATAGCGGTGTAGATATTTGCATGTTTACAGAGATAGCGGTGTAGATATTTCCATATTTGCACAGACTGCTGTGTAGATATTTCCATCTTTACACAGATAGCAGTGTACATATTTGCATGTTTACACAGATAGCTGTGTAGATATTTCCTTGTTTACACAGATAGTGTTGTAGATATTTCCATGTTTATACAAATAGCGCTGTGTATATGTCCATATTTATACACATAGCAGTGTGGATATTTCCATGTTTATACAGGTAGAGATGTAGATATTTCAATGTTTATGCAGAACGCAGTGCAGATATTTCCATGTTTCTACAGATGGCAGTGTAGATATTACTATGTTTATACAGATGACGGTGTAGATATTTCCATGTTTATACAGATGGCGTTGTAGATATTTCCATGTTTATACAGATGGCGGTGTATATATTTCCAGGTTTCTAGAGATGACCGTGTAGACTTTCCTATGCTTACAGAGATAACGTTGTACATAATTCGATGTTTAGAGAGATGGCAGTGAAGGTATTTCCACGTTTATAGAGATAGTGGTATAGATATTTCCATGTTTATACAGATAGCGGTGTAGATATTTCCATGTTTACCCAGATGGCAGTGTAGATAGTCCATGTTTATGGTGATGGCGTGTAGATATTTTCATGCTTATAGAGATGGTGGTGTATATATGTCCATGTTTATAGAGATAGCAGTGTACATATTTCCATGATTTTAGAGATAGCGGTGTAGCTATTTCCATGTGTATAGAAATAGCCGTGGGGATGTTTCCATGTTTATAATGATGGCTGTGTAGATATTTCCATGTGTATACAGATGGCAGTTTAGTTATTTCCATGTTTGTAGAGATGGTGGTGTAGATATTTCCAAGTATATACAGATGACTGTGTAGATATTTCCCTGTTTATACAGTTGGCGGTGAAGATGTTTCCATGTTTATGGAGATATCTGTGTAGATATCTCCATCTTTGCACAGAACACGGTGTAGATATTTCCATCTTTAAACAGGTAGCGGCAAAGATATTTCCATGTTTACTCAGATGGCAGTGTAGATAGTCCATGTTTATGGTGATGGCGTGTAGATATTTTCATGCTTATAGAGATGGTGGTGTATATATGTCCATGTTTATAGAGATAGCAGTGTACATATTTCCATGATTTTAGAGATAGCGGTGTAGCTATTTCCATGTGTATAGAAATAGCCGTGGTGATGTTTCCATGTTTATAATGATGGCTGTGTAGATATTTCCATGTGTATACAGATGGCAGTTTAGTTATTTCCATGTTTGTAGAGATGGTGGTGTAGATATTTCCAAGTATATACAGATGACTGTGTAGATATTTCCCTGTTTATACAGTTGGCGGTGTAGATGTTTCCATGTTTATGGAGATATCTGTGTAGATATCTCCATCTTTGCACAGAACACGGTGTAGATATTTCCATCTTTAAAGAGGTAGCGGCATAGATATTTCCATGTTTACTCAGATAGCTGTGTAGATATTTCCATGTTTTCGCAGATAGCGTTGTAGATGTTTCCATGTTTATACAGATAGCGGTGTAGATATTTCCATATTTATACAGATAGCGGTGTAGATGTTTCCATGTTTATACAGACAACTGTGGAGATATTTCCATGTTTATGGAGATAGCGGTGTAGATATTTCCATGTTTATACAGATAGCGGTGCAGATATTTCCATGTTTATGGAGATAGCGGTGTAGATATTTCCAAATTTATACAGATAGCGCTGCAGATATTTCCAAGTTTGTACAGATAGCGGTGCAGGTATTTCCATTTTGCACAGATTGCGGTTTAGATATTTCCATCTTTACACAGATAGAGGCGTACATATTTCCATGTTTACACAGATAGCTGTGTAGATATTTCCATGTTTACACAGATAGCGTTGTAGATATTTCCATATTTATAAGGATAGCGGTGTAGATATTTCCATGTTTATACAGACAGCGGTGTAGATATTTCCATGTTTATAGAGATAGCAGTGTAGATATTTCCATGTTTACACAGATAGCGGTGTAGATATTTCCATGTTTATTCAGACGGAGTTGTGCATATTTCCATGTTTATTCAGACGGATTTGTAGATATTTCCATGTTTATACAGATGGCGGTGTAGATATTTCCATGTTTATATTCATAGCGGTGTAGATATTTCCATGTTTATACAGATAGCGGTGTAGATATTTCCATGTTTATTCAGACGGAGTTGTGGATATTTCCATGTTTATTCAGACGCATTTGTAGATATTTCCATGTTTATACAGATGGCTGTGTAGATATTTCCATGTGTATACAGATGAAATTCTAGATATTTCCTTGTTTATACAGATGACTCTATAGGTATTTCCATGTTTTTACAGATGACAGTGCAGATATTTCCATGTTTATAGAGATAGCGGTGGAGATATGTCCATGTTTATACAGATATCAATGGAGATATTTCCACATTAATACACATAGCGGTGTAGATATTTCCATGTTTATACAGATAGCGGTGTAGATAGTTCCATGTTTATACAGATGGCTGTGCCGATATTTCCAAGTTTATACAGAGTTCTCTGTAGATATTTCCATGTTTATATAGATGATAGTGTAGATATTTCCAAGTTTATACAGATGACTGTGTAGATATTTCCATGTTAATACAGATGGCGGCATAGATATTTCCATGTTTTTAGAGATAGCGATGTAGATATTTCCATGTTTATTGAGATAGCGGTGCAAATATTTCCATATTTATACAGATAATGGTTTAGATATTTCCATGTTTTTACAGATAGTGGTGTAGATATTTCCATCTTTATTCAGCGAGTGCTGTACATATTTCCATGTTTATAGAGATCTCTGTGTAGATATTTCCATGTTTGTACAGATAACGTTGTAGATATTTCCATCTTTATTCAAACGGTGGTGTAGATATTTCCATGTTCGTACACATGACTGTGTAGTTATTTCCATGTTTATATAGATGGCGGTGTAGATATTTCCATGTTTATACAGATAGCGGTGTATATATTTCCATGTTTATACAGATCGTGGTGAAGATATTTCCATGTTTATACAGATCGCGGTGTAGATATTTCCATATTTATACTGATCGCGGTGTAGATATTTCCATGTTTATACAGATAGCGGTGTAGATATTCCCATGTTTATACAGATAGCGATGTAGATATTTCCATGTTTATAGACATAGCGGTGAAGGTATTTCCATGTTTATAGTCATAGCGGTGTAGATATTTCCATGTTTGTACAGATGGCGGTGTTGTTATTTCCACCTGTACACAGATGGCCGTGTAGATATTTCCATGTTTATACAGATAGCGGTGTAGATATGTCCCTGTTTTCACAGATGGTGGTGTAGATATTTCCGTGTTTATACACATGGCGGAGTAGATACTTCCATCTTTATGGAGATGGCAGTGTAGATATTTTCATGTTTATAGAGATGGCGGTGTAGATATTTCCATATTTATAGAGATAGCGGTGTACATATTTCCATCTTTCTACAGATGGCAGTGTAGATATTTCCATGTTTATACAGATGGCGGTGCAGATATTTCCATATTTATACAAATGTCTGTGTAGGTATTTCCATGTGTATACAGATGGTATTGTAGGTATTTCCATGTTTATACAGATGGTGGTGTAGATATTTCCATGTTTATTCAGATGACTGTGTAGATATTTCCATGTTTTTACAGATGGCAGTGTAGATATTTCAATGTTTATAGAGATGGCGCTGTAGATATTTCCATGTTTATACAGATCGCGGTGTAGAGATTTCCATGTTTATGCAGATAGCGGTGCAGATATTTCCATGTTTTTACAGATATCGGTGTAGATATTTCCATGTTTACACAGATTGCGGTGTAGATATTTCCATCTTTCTACAGATGGCATTGTAGATATTTCCATGTTTATACAGATGGCAGTGTATATATTTCCATGTTTATATGGATGGTGTGGTAGATATTACCATGTTTATACAGATAGCGGTGTATATATTTCCATGTTTATACAGATCGTGATGAAGATATTTCCATGTTTATACAGATCGCGGTGAAGTTATTTCCATATTTATAGAGAACGCCGTGTAGATATTTCCATGTTTATACAGATAGCGGTGTAGATATTCCCATGTTTATACAGATAGCGGTGTAGATATTTCCATGTTTATAGACATAGCGGTGTAGGTATTTCCATGTTTATAGTCATAGCGGTGTAGATATTTCCACGTTTATATAGATGGCATTGAAGATATTTCCATGTTTATACAGATAGCGGTGTTGGTATTTCCACGTTTATACTGATAGCGCTGTAGATATTTCCATGTTTATGCAGCTCGTGGTGCAGATATTATATCTTTATACAGATGGCATTGTAGATATTTCCTTATTCACACTGATGGCGGTGTAGATGTTTCCTTGTTTATACAGATGGCGGAGTAGTTAGTTCCATGTTTATGGACATGGCAATGTAGATATTTTTATGTTTATAGAAATGGTGGTGTAGATATTTCCATGTTTATAGAGATAGCAGTGTAGATATTTACATGCTTATACAGATGGCTGTGTAGATATTTCCATGGGTATACAGATGGCATTGTAGATATTTCCATGTTTATACAGATGACTGTATAGGTATTTCCATGTTTTTACAGATGGCAGTGCAGATATTTCCATGTTTATAAAGATAGCGCTGTAGATATTTCCATGTTTGTACAGAAGGCGGTGTTGATATTTCCATCTATACACAGATGGCCGTGTAGATATTTCCATGTTTATACAGATGGCAGCGTAGATATTTCCATGGACATGCAGATGGCGGTGTAGATATTTCCATGTTTATACAGATAGCGGTGTAGGTATTTCAATGTTTTCACAGATGGTGGTGTAGATATTTCCGTGTTTAAACACATGGCGGAGTAGATACTTCCATCTTTATGGAGATGGCAGTGTAGATATTTTCATGTTTATAGAGTTGGTGGTGTAGATATTTCCATGTTTATAGAGATAGCAGTGTAGATATCTACATGTTTATACTGATGGCTGTGTAGATATTTCCATGTGTATACAGATGGCTTTGTAGATATTTCCATGTTTATACAGATGACTGTATAGGTATTTCCATGTTTTTACAAATGGCAGTGCAGATATTTCCATGTTTATACAGATGGCAGCGTAGATATTTCCATGGACATGCAGATGGCGGTGTAGATATTTCCATGTTTATACAGACAGCGGTGTATATATTTCCATGTTTACACATATGGTGGTGTAGATATTTCCGGTTTATACACATGGCGGAGTAGATACTTCCATCTTTAAGGAGATGGCAGTGTAGATATTTTCTTGTTTATAGAGATGGTGGTGTAGATATTTTCATTTTTATAGAGATAGCGGTGTAGATATTTCCGTCTTTCTACAGATGGCAGTGTAGATATTTCCATGTTTATACAGATGGCGGTGTAGATATTTCCATATTTATGCTGCTGTCTGTGTAGATATTTCCATGTGTATACTGATGGTATTGTAGGTATTTCCATGTTTATACAGATGGTGGTGTAGATACTTCCATGTTTATTCAGATGACTGTGTAGATATTTCCATGTTTTTACAGATGGGGGTGTAGATATTTCAATGTTTATAGAGATGGCGCTGTAGATATTTCCATGTTTATAAAGATCGCGGTGTAGATATTTCCATGTTTATACAGATGGCGTTGTAGATATTTCCATGTTTTTATAAATATCGGTGTAGATATTTCCATGTTTACACAGATTGCGGTGTAGATATTTCCATCTTTCTACAGATGGCGTTGTAGATATTTCCATGTTTATATAGATGGCGGTGTAGATATTTCCAAGTTTATATACATGGTGGTGTAGATATTACCATGTTTATACAGATAGCGGTGTAGATATTTCCATGTTTATACAGATCGTGGTTAAGATATTTCCATGTTTATACAGATCGCGGTGTAGATATTTCTATGTTTATTCAGACAGCGGTGTAGATATTTCCATGTTTATACAGATAGCGGTGTAGATATTTCCATGTTTATAGAGATTGCGGTGTAGGTATTTCCATGTTTATAGACATAGCGGTGTAGATATTTCCATCTTTATATAGATGGCGTTGTAGATATTTCCATGTTTATACCGATAGCGGTGTTGATATTTCCACGTTTATACAGATAGCGATGTAGTTATTTCCATGTTTATACAGCTCGCGGTGCAGATATTTATATCTTTGTACAGATGGCATTGTAGATATTTCCTGATTCACACAGATGGCGGTGTAGATGTTTCCATGTTTATACAGATGGCGGAGTAGTTAGTTCCATGTTTATGGAGATGGCAGTGTAGATAATTTCATGTTTATAGAGATGGCGGTGTAGATATTTCCATGTTTATAGAGATAGCAGTGTAAATATTTACATGTTTATACAGATGGCTGTGTAGATATTTCCATGTGTATACAGATGGCATTGTAGATATTTCCATGTTTATACAGATGACTGTATAGGTATTTCCATGTTTTTACAGATGGCAGAGCAGATATTTCCATGTTTATAGAGATAGCGGTGTAGATATTTCCATGTTTGTACAGATGGCGGTGTTGATATTTCCATCTATACACAGATGGCCGTGCAGATATTTCCATTATTATACAGATGGCGGCGTAGATATTTCCATGGATATGCAGATGGCGGTGTAGATATTTCCATGTTTATACAGACAGCGGTGTAGATATTTCCATGTTTACACAGATGGTGGTGTAGATATTTCCGTGTTTATACACAAGGCGGAGTAGATACTTCCATCTTTATGGAGATGGCAGTGTAGATATTTTCATATTTATAGAGATGGCGGTGTAGATATTTCCATATTTATTGAGATAGCGGTGTAGATATTTCCATCTTTCTACAGATGGCAGTGTAGGTATTTCCATGTTTATACAGATGGCGGTGTAGATATTTCCGTATTTATACAGATGTCTGTGTAGATATTTCCATATTTATACAGATGTCTGTGTAGATATTTCCATGTGTATACTGATGGTATTGTAGGTATTTCCATGTTTATACAGGTGGTGGTGTAGATATTTCCATGTTTATTCCGATGACTGTGTAGATATTTCCATGTTTTTACATATGGCAGTTTAGATATTTCAATGTTTATAGAGATGTCGCTGTAGATATTTCCATGCTTATACAGATGGCGGTGTAGATATTTCCATGTTTATACAGATGGCGGTGTGGATATTTCCATGTTTTTACAGATATCTGTGTAGATATTTCCATGTTTACACAGATTGCGGTGTAGATATTTCCATCTTTCTACAGATGGCATTGTAGATATTTCCATGTTTATACAGATGGCGGTGTAGATATTTCCATGTTTATATAGATGGTGGTGTAGATATTACCATGTTTATACAGATAGCGGTGTAGATATTTCCATGTTTATACAGATCGTGGTGAAGATATTTCCATGTTTATACAGATCGTGGTGAAGATATTTCCATGTTTATACAGATCGCAGTGTAGATATTTCCATGTTTATACAGATCGCGGTGTAGATATTTCCATGTTTATACAGAAATCGGTGTGGATATTTCCATGTTTATACAGATAGCGGTGTAGATATTTCCATGTTTATAGAGATAGCGGTGTAGGTATTTCCATATTTATAGACATAGCGGTGTAGATATTTCCATGTTTATATAGATGGCGTTGTAGATATTTCCATGTTTATACCGATAACGGTGTTGATATTTCCACGTTTATACAGATAGCGATGTAGATATTTCCATGTTTATACGGCTCGCGGTGCAGATATTTATATCTTTATACAGATGTCATTGTAGATATTTCCTTATTCACACAGATGGCGGTGTAGATGTTTCCATGTTTATACAGATGGCGGAGTAGTTAGTTCCATGTTTATGGAGATGGCAGTGTAGATATTTTCATGTTTATAGAGATGGCGGTGTAGATATTTCCATGTGTATACAGATGGCATTGTATATATTTCCATGTTTATACAGATGACTGTATAGATATTTCCATGTTTTTACAGATGGCAGAGCAGATATTTCCATGTTTATAGAGATAGCGGTGTAGATATTTCCATGTTTGTACAGACGGCGGTGTTGATATTTCCATCTATACACAGATGGCCGTGTACATATTTCCATGTTTATACAGATGGCGGCATAGATAATTCCATGGTCATGCAGATGGCGGTGTAGATATTTCCATGTTTATACAGACAGCGGTGTATATATTTCCATGTTTACACATGTGGTGTAGATATTTCCGGTTTATACACATGGCAGAGTAGATACTTCCATCTTTAAGGAGAAGGCATTGTAGATATTTTCATGTTTATAGGGATGGTGGTGTAGATATTTCCGTACTTATAGACATATCGGTGTAGATATTTCCATCTTTCTACAGATGGCAGTGTAGATATTTCCATGTTTATACAGATGGCGGTTTAGATATTTCCCTGTTTATATAGATGGTGGTGTAGGTATTACCATGTTTATACAGATAGCGGTGTAGATATTTACATGTTTATACAGATCGTGGTGAAGATATTTCCATGTTTATACAGATCGAGGTGAAGATATTTCCATGTTTATACAGATCGCGGTGTAGATATTTCCATGTTTATACAGATCGCGGTGTAGATATATCCATGTTTATACAGATAGCGGTGTGGATATTTCCATGTTTATACAGATAGCGGTGTAGATATTTCCATGTTTATAGAGATAGCGGTGTAGGTATTTCCATGTTTACAGACATAGCGGTGTAGATATTTCCATGTTTATATAGATGGCGTTGTAGATATTTCCATGTTTATACCGATAGAGGTGTTGATATTTCCACGTTTATACAGATATCGTTGTAGATATTTCCATGTTTATACAGCTCGCGGTGCAGATATTTATGTCTTTATACAGATGGCATTGTAGATATTTCCTTATTCACACAGATGGCGGTGTAGATGTTTCCATGTTTATACCGATGGCGGAGTAGTTAATTCCATGTTTATGGAGATGGCAGTGTAGATATTTTCACGTTTATAGAGATGGCGGTGTAGATATTTCCATGTTTATAGAGATAGCGGTGCAGATATTTCCATGTTTATATAGATGGCGTTGTAGATATTTCCATGTTTATTCCGATAGCGGTGTTGGTATTTCCACGTTTATACAGATAGCTATGTAGATATTTCCATGTTTATACAGCTCGCGGTGCAGATATTTATATCTTTATACAGATGGCATTGTAGATATTTCCTTATTCACACAGATGGCGGTGAAGATGTTTCCATGTTTATACAGATGGCGGAGTAGTTATTTCCATGTTTATGGAGATGGCAGTGTAGATACTTTCATGTTTATAGAGATGGCGGTGTAGATATTTCCATGTTTACACAGATTGCGGTGTAGATATTTCCATCTTTCTACAGATGGCATTGTAGATATTTCCATGTTTATACAGATGGCGGAGTAGATATTTCCATGTTTATATATATGGTGGTGTAGATATTACCATGTTTATACAGATAGCAGTGTAGATATTTCCATGTTTATACAGATCGTGGTGAAGGTATTTCCATGTTTATACAGATCGAGGTGAAGATATTTCCATGTTTATAAAGATCGCGGTGTAGATATTTCCATGTTTATACAGATCGCGGTGTAGATATCTCCATGTTTATACAGAAAGCGGTGTGGATATTTCCATGTTTATACAGATAGCGGTGTAGATATTTCCATGTTTATAGAGATAGCGGTGTAGGTATTTCCATATTTATAGACATAGCGGTGTAGATATTTCCATGTTTATACAGATGGCGTTGTAGATATTTCCATGTTTATACCGATAGCGGTGTTGATATTTCCACGTTTATACAGATTGCGATGTAGGTATTTCCACGTTTATACAGCTCGCGGTGCAGCTATTTATATCTTTATACAGATGGCATTGTAGATATTTCCTTATTCACACAGATGGCGGTGTAGATGTTTCCATGTTTATACAGATGGCGGAGTAGTTAGTTCCATGTTTATGGAGATGGCAGTGTAGATATTTTCATGTTTATAGAGATGGCGGTGTAGATATTTCCATGTTTATAGAGATAGCGGTGTAGGTATTTCCATGTTTATAGAGATAGCGGTGTAGGTATTTCCATGTTTACAGACATAGCGGTGTAGATATTTCCATGTTTATATAGATGGCGTTGTAGATATTTCCATGTTTATACCGATAGAGGTGTTGATATTTCCACGTTTATACAGATATCGTTGTAGATATTTCCATGTTTATACAGCTCGCGGTGCAGATATTTATGTCTTTATACAGATAGCATTGTAGATATTTCCTTATTCACACAGATGGCGGTGTAGATGTTTCCATGTTTATACCGATGGCGGAGTAGTTAATTCCATGTTTATGGAGATGGCAGTGTAGATATTTTCACGTTTATAGAGATGGCGGTGTAGATATTTCCATGTTTATAGAGATAGCGGTGCAGATTTTTCCATGTTTATATAGATGGCGTTGTAGATATTTCCATGTTTATTCCGATAGCGGTGTTGGTATTTCCACGTTTATACAGATAGCTATGTAGATATTTCCATGTTTATACAGCTCGCGGTGCAGATATTTATATCTTTATAAAGATGGCATTGTAGATATTTCCTTATTCACACAGATGGCGGTGAAGATGTTTCCATGTTTATACAGATGGCGGAGTAGTTATTTCCATGTTTATGGAGATGGCAGTGTAGATAGTTTCATGTTTATAGAGATGGCGGTGTAGATATTTCCATGTTTACACATATTGCGGTGTAGATATTTCCATCTTTCTACAGATGGCATTGTAGATATTTCCATGTTTATACAGATGGCGGAGTAGATATTTCCATGTTTATATATATGGTGGTGTAGATATTACCATGTTTATACAGATAGCGGTGTAGATATTTCCATGTTTATACAGATCGTGGTGAAGGTATTTCCATGTTTATGCAGATCGAGGTGAAGATATTTCCATGTTTATAAAGATCGCGGTGTAGATATTTCCATGTTTATACAGATCGCGGTGTAGATATTTCCATGTTTATACAGAAAGCGGTGTGGATATTTCCATGTTTATACAGATAGCGGTGTAGATATTTCCATGTTTATAGAGATAGCGGTGTAGGTATTTCCATATTTATAGACATAGCGGTGTAGATATTTCCATGTTTATACAGATGGCGTTGTAGATATTTCCATGTTTATACCGATAGCGGTGTTGATATTTCCACGTTTATACAGATTGCGATGTAGATATTTCCACGTTTATACAGCTCGCGGTGCAGCTATTTATATCTTTATACAGATGGCATTGTAGATATTTCCTTATTCACACAGATGGCGGTGTAGATGTTTCCATGTTTATACAGATGGCGGAGTAGTTAGTTCCATGTTTATGGAGATGGCAGTGTAGATATTTTCATGTTTATAGAGATGGCGGTGTAGATATTTCCATGTTTATAGAGATAGCAGTGTAGATATTTACATGTTTATACAGATGGCTGTGTAGATATTTCCATGTGTATACAGATGGCTTTGTAGATATTTCCATGTTTATACAGATGACTGTATAGGTGTTCCCATGTTTTTACAGATGGCAGAGCAGATATTTCCATGTTTATAGAGATAGCGGTGTAGATATTGCCATGTTTGTACAAATGGCGGTGTTGATATTTCCATCTATACACAGATGGCTGTGTACATATTTCCTTGTTAATACAGATGGCGGCGTAGATAATTCCACGGTCATGCAGATGGCGGTGTAGATATTTCCATGTTTATACAGACAGCGGTGTAGATATTTCCATGTTTACACAGATGGTGGTGTAGATATTTCCGTGTTTATACACATGGCGGAGTAGATACTTCCATCTTTACGGAGATGTCATTGTAGATATTTTCATGTTTGTAGAGATGGCGCTGTAGATATTTCCATATTTATAGAGATGGTGATGTAGATATTTCCATCTTTCTACAGATGGCAGTGTAGATATTTCCATGTTTATACAGATGGCGGTGTAGATATTTCCATATTTATACAGATGTCTCTGTAGATATTTCCATGTGTATACTGATGGTATTGTAGGTATTTCCATGTTTATACAGATGGTGGTGTAGATATTTCCATGTTTATTCAGATGCCTGTGTAGATATTTCCATGTTTTTACAGATGGCAGTGTAGATATTTCAATGTTTATAGACATGGCGCTGAAGATATTTCCATGTTTATACAGATCACGGTGTAGATATTTCCATGTTTATACAGATGGCGGTGTAGATATTTCCATGTTTTTAAAGATATCGGTGTAGATATTTCCATGTTTACACAGATTGCGGTGTAGATATTTCCATCTTTCTACAGATGGCATTGTAGATACTTCCATGTTTATACAGATGGCGTTGTAGATATTTCCATCTTTATATAGATGGTGGTGTAGATATTACCATGTTTATACAGATAGCGGTGTAGATATTTCCATGTTTATGCAGATCGTGGTGAAGATATTTCCATGTTTATACATATCGAGGTGAAGATATTTCCATGTTTATACAGATGGCGGTGTAGATATTTCCATGTTTATACAGATGGCGGTGTAGATATTTCCATGTTTATACAGATGGCGGTGTAGATATTTCCATGTTTATGCAGATAGTGGTGTAGATATTTCCATGTTTATAGAGATAGCGGTGTAGGTATTTCCATGTTTATAGACATAGCGGTGTAGATATTTCCATGTTTATACAGATCGCGGTGTAGATATTTCCATGTTTATACAGAAAGCGGTGTGGATATTTCCATGTTTATACAGATAGCGGTGTAGATATTTCCATGTTTATACAGATAGCGGTGTAGGTATTTCCATATTTATAGACATAGCGGTGTAGATATTTCCATGTTTATACAGATGGCGTTGTAGATATTTCCATGTTTATACCGATAGCGGTGTTGATATTTCCACGTTTATACAGATAGCGATGTAGATATTTCCATTTTTATACAGCTCGCGGTGAAGATATTTATATCTTTATACAGATGGCATTGTAGATATTTCCTTATTCACACAGATGGCGGTGTAGATGTTTCCATGTTTATACAGATGGCGGAGTAGTTAGTTCCATGTTTATGGAGATGGCAGTGTAGATATTTTCATGTTTATAGAGATGGCGGTGTAGATGTTTCCATGTTTATGGAGATAGCAGTGTAGATATGTACATGTTTATACAGATGGCTGTGTAGATATTTCCATGTGTATACAGATGGAATTGTACATATTTCCATGTTTATACAGATGACTGTATAGCTATTTCCATGTTTTTACAGATGGCAGAGCAGATATTTCCATGTTTATAGAGATAGCGGTGTAAATATTTCCATGTTTGTACAGATGGCGGTGTTGATATTTCCATCTATACACAGATGGCCGTGTAGATATTTCCATGTTTATACAGATGGCGGCGTAGATATTTCCATGGACATGCAGATGGCGGTGTAGATATTTCCATGTTTATACAGACAGCGGTGTAGATATTTCCATGTTTACACAGATGGTGGTGTAGATATTTCCGTGTTTATACACAAGGCGGATTAGATACTTCCATCTTTATGGAGATGGCAGTGAAGATATTTTCATGTTTATAGAGATGGCGGTGTAGATATTTCCATATTTATAGAGATAGCGGTGTAGATATTTCCATTTTTCTACAGATGGCAGTGTAGATATTTCCATGTTTATACAGATGGCGGTGTAGATATTTCCATATTTATACAGATGTCTGTGTAGATATTTCCATGTGTATACTGATGGTATTGTAGGTATTTCCATGTTTATACAGATGGTGGTATAGATATTTCCATGTTTATTCAGATGACTGTGTAGATATTTCCATGTTTTTCGAGATGGCAGTGTAGATATTTCAATGTTTATAGAGATGGCGCTGTAGATATTTCCATGTTTATACAGATTGCGGTGTGGATATTTCGATGTTTATACAGATGGCGGTGTATATATTTCCATGTTTTTACAGATATCGGTGTAGATATTTCCATGTTTACACAGATTGCGGTGTAGATATTTCTATATTTCTACAGATGGCATTGTAGATATTTCCATGTTTATACAGATGGCGGTGTAGATATTTCCACGTTTATATAGATGGTGGTGTAGATATTACCATGTTTATACCGATAGCGGTGTAGATATTTTCATGTTTATACAGATCTTGGTGAAGATATTTCCATGTTTATGCAGATCGAGGTGAAGATATTTCCATGTTTATACAGATAGCGGTGTAGATATTTCCATGTTTATAGAGATAGCGGTGTAGTTATTTCCATGTTTATAGACATAGCGGTGTAGATATTTCCATGTTTATATAGATGGCGTTGTAGATATTTCCATGTTTATACCGATATCGGTGTTGGTATTTCCACATTTATACAGATAGCGATGTAGATATTTCCATGTTTATACAGCTCGCGGTGCAGATATTTCTATCTTTATACAGATGGCATTGTAGATATTTCCATATTCACACAGATGGCGGTGTAGATGTTTCCATGTTTATACAGTTGGCAGAGTAGTTTGTTCCATGCTTTTTGGAGATGGCAGTGTAGATATTTCCATGTTTAGAGAGATGGCATTGTAGATATTTCCATGTTTATAGACATAGCGGTGTAGATATTTCCAGGTTTGTACAGATGGCGGTGTTGATATTTTCATCTATACACAGATGGCCCTGTAGATATTTCCATGTTTATACAGATAGCGGCGTAGGTATTTCCATGGACATGCAGATGGCGGTGTAGATATTTCCGTGTTTATACAGACAGCGGTGTAGTTATTTCCATGTTTACACAGATGGTGGTGTAGATATTTCCGTGTTTATACACATGGCGGAGTAGATACTTCCATCTTTATGGAGATGGTAGTGTAGATATTTTCATGTTTATACAGATGGCGGTGTAGATATTTCCATATTTATAGAGATAGCAGTGTAGATATTTCCATCTTTCTACAGATGGCGGTGTAGATATTTCCATGTTTATACAGATGGCGGTGTAGATATTTCCATTTTTATACTGATGGTGGTGTAGATATTTCCATATTTAAACAGATGTCTGTGTAGGTATTTCCATGTGTATACTGATGGTATTGTAGGTATTTCCATGTTTATACAGATGGTGGTGTAGATATTTCCAGGTTTATTCAGTTGACTGTGTAGATATTTCCATGTTTTTACAGATGGCAGTGTAGATATTTCAATGTTTATAGAGATGGCGCTGTAGATATTTCCATGTTTATACAGATCGCGGTGTAGATATTTCCATGTATATACAGACGTCGGTGTAGATATTTCCATGTTTTTACAGATATCGGTGTAGATATTTCCATGTTTACACAGATTGCGTTGTAGATATTTCCATCTTTCTACAGATGGCATTGTAGATATTTCCATGTTTATACAGATGGCGGTGTAGATATTTCCATGTTTATAAAGATGGTGGTGTAGGTATTACCATGTTTATACAGACAGCAGTGTAGATATTTCCATGTTTATGCAGATCGTGGTGAAGATATTTCCATGTTTATACTGACCGAGGTGAAGATATTTCCATGTTTATAGAGATAGCGGTGTAGATATTTCCATGTTTGTACAGATGGCGGTGTTGATATTTCCATCTATACACAGATGGCCGTGTAGATATTTCCATGTTTATACAGATGGCGGCATAGATATTTCCATGGACATGCAGATGGCTGTGTAGATATTTCCATGTTTATACAGACAGCTGTGTAGATATTTCCATGTTTGCACAGATGGTGGTGTAGATATTTCCGTGTTTATACACATGGCGGAGTAGATACTTGCATCTTTATGGAGATGGCAGTGTAGATATTTTCATGTTTATAGAGATGGCGGTTAGATATTTCCATATTTATAGAGATAGCGGTGTAGATATTTCCATCTTTCTACAGATGGCAGTGTAGATATTTCCATTTTTATACAGATGGTGGTGTGGATATTTCCATATTTATACAGATGTCTGTGTAGATATTTCCATGTGTATACTGATGGTATTGTAGCTATTTCCATGTTTATACAGATGGTGGTGTAGTTATTTCCATGTTTATTCAGATGACTGTGTAGATATTTCCATGTTTTTACAGATGGCAGTTTGGATATTTCAATGTTTATAGAGATGGCGCTGTAGATATTTCCATGTTTATACAGATCGCGGTGTAGATATTTCCATGTTTATACAGATGGCGGTGTAGATATTTCCATGATTTTACAGATATCGGTGTAGATATTTCCATGTTTACACAGATTGCGGTGTAGATATTTCCATCTTTCTACAGATGGCATTGTAGATATTTCCATGTTTATACAGATGGCGGTGTAGATATTTCCATGTTTATATAGATGGTGGTGTAGATATTACCATGTTTATACAGATAGCGGTGTAGATATTTCCATGTTTATACAGATCGTGGTGAAGGTATTTCCATGTTTATACAGATCGAGGTGAAGATATTTCCATGTTTATAAAGATCGCGGTGTAGATATTTCCATGTTTATACAGATCGCGGTGTAGATATTTCCATGTTTATACAGAAAGCGGTGTGGATATTTCCATGTTTATACAGATAGCGGTGTAGATATTTCCATGTTTGTAGAGATAGCGGTGTAGGTATTTCCATATTTATAGACATAGCGGTGTATATATTTCCATGTTTTAACAGATGGTGATGTAGATACTTCCTTGTTTACACAAATAGCTGTGTAGTTATTTCCATGTTTATACAGATAGCGGTGTAGATATTTCCATGTTTATACAGATGTCTGTGCCGATATTTCCATGTTTATGCAGAGTTCTCTGTAGATGTTTCCATGTTTATATAGATGACAGTGTAGATATTTCCAGGTTTGTACAGATGACTGTGCAGATATTTCCATGTTAATACAGATGGCGGTGTAGATATTTCCATGTTTATAGAGATAGCGGTGTAGATATTTCCATGTTTATTGAGATAGCGGTGTAAATATTTCCATATTTATACAGATAGTGGTGTAGATATTTCCATGTTTTTACAGATAGCGGTGTAGATATTTCCATCTTTATTCAGAGAGTGCTGTACATATTTCCATGTTTATACAGATCACTGTGTAGATATTTCCATGTTTATACAGATAACGTTGTAGATATTTCCATCTTTATACAAACGGTGGTGTAGATATTTCCATGTTCCTACACATGACTGTGTAGTTATTTCCATGTTTATACAGATGGAGGTGTAGATATTTCCATATTTATAGAGATAGCAGTGTAGATATTTCCAGGTTTATACAGATAGCGGTGTAAATATTTCCATGTTTATACAGATCGTGGTGTAGATATTTCCATGTTTATACAGATACCGGTGTAGATATTTCCATCTTTATACAGACTGCAGTGTTGGTATTTCTATGTTTATATAGATAGCGGTGTAGATATTTCCATGTTTGTACAGATGGTGGTGTTGATATTTCCATCTGTACACACATTGCCGTGTAGATATTTCCAACTTTATACAGATGGCGTTGTAGATATTTCAATGGATATGCAGATGGCGGTGTGGATATTTCCATGTTTATAGAGATGGCGCTGTAGATATTTTAATGTTTATACAGATAATGGTGGAGATATTTCCATGTTTATACAGACAGCAGTGGAGATATTTCCATGTTTAAACACATAGCGGTGTACATATTTCCATGTTTATAGAGATAACGGTGCAGGTATTTCCATGTTTATACAGATACCGGTGAAGATATTTCCATGTTTATACAGACCGCAGTGTAGATATTTCCATGTTTATAGAGATAGCAGTGTAGATATTTCCAGGGTTGTACAGATGGCGGTGTTGAAGTTTCCATCTATGCACAGATTGCCGTGTAGGTATTTCCATGTGTATACAGATGGCATTGTAGATATTTCCATGTATATACAGATGGTGGTGTTGATGTTTCCATCTATACACAGATTGCCGTGTAGGTATTTCCATGTGTATACAGGTGGCATTGTAGATATTTCCATGTTTATACAGATGGTGGTGTAGATATTTCCATGTTTACACAGATGACTGTATAGGTATTTCCATGTTTATACAGATGGCGGTGTAGACATTTCCATGTTTATAGAGATAGTGGTGTAGATATTTCCATATTTATAAAGATAACGGTGTAGAAATTTCCATGTTTATACAGATAGCGGTGTAGATATTTCCATGTTTATACAGATCACGGTGTATATATTTCCATGTTTATAGAAATAGCGGTGTAGATATTTCCATGTTTATACAGATAGCGGTGTAGATATTTCCATGGATATGTAGATGGCGGTGTAGATATTTCCATGTTTATACAGATAGCGGTGTAGTTATTTCCATGTTTATATAGATAGCGGTGTAGATATTTCCATGTATATACACATGGCTGTGTATATATTTCCATGTTTATACTGATGGCGGTGTAGATATTTCCATGTTTATAGAGATAGCAGTGGAGATATTTCCATGTTTATACAGATAGCGGTGTAGACATTTCCATGTTTATACTGATCGTGGTGTAGATATTTCCATGTTTATAGAGATGGCGGTGTAGATATTTCCATGTTCATAGAGATAGCGGTGTTGATTTTTCCATGTTTATAGAGATAGCTGTGAGGATATTTCCATGTTTATACATATAGGGGTGTAGATATTTCCATGTTTATAGAGATGGCGGTGTAGATATTTCCATGTTTATACAGAATTCGGTGTACATATTTCCATGTTTATACAGATCATGGTGTAGATATTTCCATGTTTATACAGATACCGGTGTAAATATTTCCATGTTTATACAGACCGCAGTGTATATATTTCCATGTTTATAGAGATAGCAGTGTAGATATTTCCATGTTTGTACAGATGGCGGTGTTGATGTTTCCATCTATACAAAGATTGCCGTGTAGGTATTTCCATGTGTATACAGATGGCATTGTAGATATTTCCATGTTTATACGGATGGTGGAGTAGATATTTCCATGTTTACACAGATGACTGTATAGGTATTTCCATGTTTATACAGATGACGGTGTAGATATTTCCATGTTTATAGAGATAGCGGTGTAGATATTTCCATATTTATACAGATAACGGTGTAGAAATTTCCATGTTTATACAGATAGCGGTGTAAATATTTCCATTTTTATACAGATAACGGTGTAGATATTTCCATGTTTATAGAGATATCGGTGTAGGTATTTCCATGTTTATACAATAGCGGTGTAGATATTTCCATATTTATATAGACCGCGATGTAGATATTTCCATGTTTATACAGATAGCGGTGCAGATATTTCCATGTTTGTACAGATGGCGGTGTTGATATTTCCATCTATACACAGATGAACGTGTAGATATTTCCATGTTTATACAGATGGTGGCACAGATATTTCTATGGATATGTAGATGGTGGTGTGGATATTTCCATGTATGTACAGATAGCGCTGTACTTATTTCCATGTTTATATAGAGAGCGGTGTAGATATTTCCATGTATGTACAGATAACTTTGTAAGTATTAACATGTTTATACAGATGGCGGTGTAGATATTTCCATGTTTGTACAGATAACTTTGTAAGTATTTCCATGTTTATACAGATGGCTGTGTAGAGATTTCCATGTTTATACAGATGACTTTGTAGGTATTTCCATGTTTGTACTGATGGCGGTGTAGGTATTTCCATGTTTGTAGAGATAGCTGTGTAGATATTTCCATGTTTATAAAGATAGCGGTGTAGATATTTCGATGTTTATACAGATCTCGGTGTAGATATTTCCATGTTTATACAGACAGCAGTGGAGATATTTCCATGTTTATACACATAGCGGTGTACATATTTCCATGTTTATAGAGACAGCGGTGTATGTATTTCCATGTTTATACAGATAGCGGTGCAGATATTTCCATGTTTACACAGATGCCTATGCAGATATTTCCATATTTATACAGAGGGCTGTGTAGATATTTCTATGTTTATACAGATGGCAGTGTAGATATTTAAATGTTCCTACACATGACTGTGTAGTTATTTCCATGTTTATGCAGATGTCTTTGTAGATATTTCCATGTTTATAGAGATAGCGGTGCAGATATTTCCATGTTTATACAGATAGCGGTGTATACATTTCCATGTTTATACAGATCATGGTGTAGATATTTCCATGTTTATACAGATACCGGTGTAGATATTTCCATGTTTATACAGACCGCAGTGTATATATTTCCATGTTTATAGAGATAGCAGTGTAGATATTTCCATGTTTGTACAGATGGCGGTGTTGATGTTTCCATCTATACACAGATTGCCGTGTAGGTATTTCCATGTGTATACAGATGGCATTGTAGATATTTCCATGTTTATACAGATGGTGGAGTAGATATTTCCATGTTTACACAGATGACTGTATAGGTATTTCCATGTTTATACAGATGGCGGTGTCGATATTTCCAAGTTTATAGAGATAGCGGTGTAGATATTTCCATATTTATACAGATAACGGTGTAGAAATTTCCTTGTTTATACAGATAGCGGTGTAAATATTTCCATTTTTATACAGATAACGGTGTAGATATTTCCATGTTTATAGAGATAGCGGTGTAGGTATTTCCATGTTTATACAATAGCGGTGTAGACATTTTCCATGTTTATATAGACCGTGGTGTAGATATTGCCATGTTTATACAGATAGCGGTTCAGATATTTCCATGTTTGTACAGATGGCGGAGTTGATATTTTCATCTATACTCAGATGAACGTGGAGATATTTCCATGTTTATACAGATGGCCGCACAGATATTTCTATGGATATGTAGATGGTGGTGTGGATATTTCCATGTATATACAGATAGCACTGTACTTATTTCCATGTTTATATAGAGAGCGGTGTAGATATTTCCATGTATGTACAGATAATTTTGTAAGTATTAACATGTTTATACAGATGGCGGTGTAGATATTTCCAGGTTTGTACAGATAACTTTGTAAGTATTTCCATGTTTATACAGATGGCGGTGTAGATATTTCGATGTTTATAGAGATAGCAGTGGAGATATTTCCATGTTTATACAGATAGCGCTGTAGTTATTTCCATGTTTATATAGATAGCGGTGTAGATATTTCCATGTATATACACATGGCTGTGTAGATATTTCCATGTTTATACTGATGGCGGTGTAGATATTTCCATGTTTATACAGATAACTTTGTAAGTATTTCCATGTTTGTACAGATGGCGGTGTAGATATTTCGATGTTTATAGAGATAGCAGTGGAGATATTTCCATGTTTATACAGATAGCGGTGTAGATATTTCCATGCTTATACTGATCGTGGTGTAGATATTTCCATGTTTATAGAGATGGCGGTGTAGATATTTCCATGTTCGTAGAGATAGCATTGTTGATTTTTCCATGTTTATAGAGATAGCTGTGAGGATATTTCCATGTTTATACAGATAGGGGTGTAGATATTTCCATATTTATAGAGATGGTGGTGTAGATATTTCCATGTTTATACAGATGAGTGTATAGGTATTTCCATGTTTTTACAGATGGCATTGTAGATATTTCCATGTTTATAGAGATAGCAGTGTAGATATTTCCATGTTTATACTGATGGCGGTGTAGATATTTCCATGTTTATAGAGATAGCGGTGTAGGTATTTCCATATTGATACAGATAACGGTGTAGATATTTCCATGTTTACACAGATATCAGTGTAAATATTTCCACGTTTATACAGATCACGGTGTAGATATTTCCATGTTTATATAGATAGCGGTGTAGATATTTCCATGTTTATACAGATAGCGCTTTAGATATTTCCATGTTTATACACACCGCGGTGTAGGTATTTCCATGTTTATGCAGTTAGCGGTTTAGATATTTCCATGTTTTTACAAATATTTCCATGTTTGTACAGGTGGCGGTGTTGATATTTTCATCTATACACAGATGACCGTGTAGATATTTCCATGTTTATACAGACGGCGGCACAGATATTTCCATGGATATGTAGATGGCGGTGTACATATTTCCATGTTTATACAGATAGCGGTGTAGTTATTTCCATGTTTATATAGATAGCTGTGTAGATATATCCTTCTTTATACAAATAGCGGTGTAGTTATTTCCATGTTTATACGTATCACGGTGTAGTTATTTCCTTGTTTATACAAATAGCGGTGTAGTTAATTCCATGTTTATAGAGATAGTGGTGTAGATATTTCCTTGTTTATACAAATAGCGGTGTAGATATTTCCATGTTTATACAGATCACGGTGTAGATATTTCCTTGTTTATACAAATAGTGGTGTAGTTATTTCCATGTTTATACAGACAGCGGTGTAGATATTTCCATGTGTATATAGATGGCTGTGTAGATATTTCCACGTTTATACCTGATGTCTGTGTAGATATTTCCATGTTTATACAGATCGTGGTGTAGATATTTCCATGTTTATACAGATAGCGGTGTAGATATTTCCATGTTTTTATAGATAATGGTGTAGATATTTCCATGTTTATACAGATAGCGGTGTAGATATTTCCATGTTTTTACAGATAATGGTGTAGATATTTCCATATTTCCACAGATTGCGGTGTAGATATTTCCGTCTTTCTACAGATGGCATTGTAGATATTTCCATGTTTACACAGATGGCGGTGTAGAAATTCCCATGTTTATATAGATGGTGGTGTAGATATTACCATGTTTATACAGATAGCGGTGTAGATATTTCCATGTTTATACACATGGCGGTGTAGATATTTCCAAGTTTATAGAGACTGCGGTGTAGATATTTCCATGTTTATAGAGATAGCGGTGTAGATATATCCATGTTCATAGAGATAGCAGTGAGGATATTTCCATGTTTATACAGATAGCAGTGTAGATATTTCCATTTTTATAGAGATAGCGGTTTTGATATTTCATATTTATGCAGATAGCGGTGTAGATATTTCCATGTTTATACAGATTGTGTTGTAGATATTTCCATGTTTATACAGATTGCGGAGTAGATATTTCCACGTTTATACAGATGGCGGTGTAGATATTTCCATCTTTCTACAAATGGCAGTGTAGATATTTCCATGTTTATAGAGATGGCGGTGTAGATATTTCCATGTTTATATAGGTGGCAATGTAGATATTTTCTTGTTTATGTAGATGGCGTTGTAGATATCTCCATGTTTAAAGAGATGGCGGTGTATATATTTCCATGATTCTACAGCTCGCGGTGCAGCTATTTATATCTTTATACAGTTGGCATTGTAGATATTTCCTTATTCACACAGATGGCGGTGTAGATGTTTCCATGTTTATACAGATGGAGGAGTAGTTAGTTCCATGTTTATGGAGTTGGCAGTGTAGATATTTTCATATTTATAGAGATGGCGCTGTAGATATTTCCATGTTTATAGAGATAGCAGTGTAGATATTTACATGTTTATACAGATGACTGTATAGGTATTTCCATGTTTTTACAGATGGCAGTGAAGATATTTCCATGTTTATAGAGATAGCGGTGTAGATATTTCCATGTTTGTACAGATGGCGGTGTTGATATTTCCATCTATACAGAGATGGCCGTGAGATATTTCTATGTTTATACAGATGGCAGCGTAGATATTTCCATGGACATGCAGATGGCGGTGTGGATATTTCCATGTTTATACAGATAGCGGTGTAGATATTTCCATGTTTTCACAGATGGTGGTGTAGATATTTCCGTGTTTATACACATGGCGGAGTAGATACTTCCATCTTTATGGAGATGGCAGTGTAGATATTTTCATGTTTATAGAGATGGCGGTGTAGATATTTCGATATTTATAGATAGCGATGTAGATATTTCCATCTTTCTATAGATGGCACTGTAGATATTTCCATGTTTATACAGATAGCGTTGTAGATATTTCCATGTTTATACAGATCGTGGTGAAGATATTTCCATGTTTATACAGATCGCGGTGTAGATATTTCCGTGTTTATACAGATCACGGTGTAGATATTTCCATGTTTATACACATGGCGGCGTAGTTATTTCCATGAACATGCAGATGGCGGTGTAGTTATTTCCATGTGTATACAGATGTTATTGTAGTTATTTCCATGTTTATACAGATGGTGGTGTAGATATTTCCATGTTTATACAGCTGGCGGTGTAGATATTTCCATATTTACACAGATAGCGGTTTAGATATTTCCATGTTTATAAAGATCCCGGTGTAGATATTTCCATGTTTATATAGATGGCGGTGTAGATATTTCCATGTTTATACAGATAGCGGCATAGTCATTTCCATGTTTATACAGATAGCAGTGTAGATATTTCCATGTTTACATAGATAGCGTTGTAGATATTTCCATCTTTGCACAGATTGCGGTGTTGATATTTCCATCTTTACACAGATAGCGGTGTAGATATTTCCAAGTTTAGACAGATAGCTGTGTAGTTATTTCCATGTTTACACAGATAGTGTTATAAATATTTCCATGTTTATAGAGATAGCGGTGTAGATATTTCCATATTTATTCAGATAGCGGTGTAGATATTTCCATGTTTATACTGCTAGTGGTGTAGATACTTCCATGTTTACAGAGTTAGCGGTGTAGATATTTCCATCTTTGAACAGATTGCGATGTATATCTTTCCATCTTTACACAGATTGCTGTGTAGATATTTCCAAGTTTACACAGATAGCTGTGTAGATATTTCCATGTTTACACAGAGAGCGTTGTAGATATTTCCACGTTTATACACATAGCAGTGTAGATATTTCCAGGTTTATAGAGATAGCGGTGTAGATATTTCCATAGTTATGGAGATGGCGGTGTAGATATTTCCATGTTTTTACTGATAGCGGTGTAGATATTTTCATGTTTGTACAGATAGCGATGTTGACATTTCCATGTTTATACAGATAGCAGTGAAGATATTTCCATCTTTATACAGATAGCAGAGTAGACATTTCCATGTTTACACAGATAGCGATGTAGATATTTCCATGTTTACACAGATAGTGTTGCAGATATTTCCATGTTTATACAGATAGCTGTGTAGATATTTCCATGTTTATACAGATGGCAGTGTAGATATTTCCATGTTTATACAGATGGTGATATAGATATTTCCATGTTTATACAGATGACTGTGTAGGTATTTCCATGTTTATACAGATGTCGGTGTAGATATTTTCATGTTTATAGGGATGCCGGTGTAGATATTTACATGTTTATACAGATCGCAGTGTAGATATTTCAATGTTTATACAGATAGTGGTGTAGATAATTCCATGTTTACAGAGATAGCAGTGTAGATATTTCCATCTTTGAACAGATTGCGGTGTATATCTTTCCATCTTTACACACATTGCGGTGTAGATATTTCCAAGTTTACACAGATAGCTGCGTAGATATTTCCATGTTTACACAGATAGCGTTGTAGATATTTCCACGTTTATACACATAGCAGTGTAGAGATTTCCAGGTTTATAGAGATAACGGTGTAGATTTTTCCGTACTTATGGAGATGGCGGTGTAGACATTTCCATGTTTACACTAATAGTTTTGTATATATTTCCATGTATATAGAGAGAGCAGAGTAGTTATTTCCATGTTTATACAGACAGCGGTATAGATAATTCCATGTTTATACAGATAGCGGTGTTCGCATTTCCATGTTTATACAGCAGTGGTGGAGATATTTCCTTGTTTATTCACATCGTGGTGTAGATATTTCCATGTTTATACAGATCGTGGTGTAGATATTTCCATCTTTCCACAGGTGGCAGTGTAGATATTTCAATGTTTATACAAATAGCACTTTACATATTTCCATGTTTATTCAGATAGCGGTGTAGATATTTCCATGTTCATGAGAATGGCGTTGTAGACATTTCCTTGTTTATAGAGATGGCGGTGTAGAAATTTCTATGTTTACAGATAAAGTCTTGTAGATATTTCCATGTGTATAGAGATCGCGGTGTAGGTATTTCCATGTTAACAGAGATAGTGGTGAAGGTATTTCCATGTTCATACAGATAGCGGTGTAGATATTTCCATGTTTATACAGATAGCGGTGTTGGTATTTCCATGTTTATACAGATAGCGGTGTAGATATTACCATGTTTATACAGATAGCGGTGTAGATATTTCCATGTTTACAGAGATAGCGTTGTAGATATTTCCATCTTTGCAAAGATTGCGGTGTAGGCATATCCATGTTTACACAGATAGCGGTGTAGATATTTCCAAGTTTACACAGATAGCTGTGTACATATTTCCATGTTTACACAGATAGCATTGTAGATATTTCCATGTTTATACAGATAGCGGTGTAGATATTTCCATGTTTATGCATATAGCGGTGTTGGTATTTCCATGTTCATACAGATAGCGGTGTAGATATTTCCATGTATATATAGTTCCCGGTGTAGATATTTCCATCTTTATACAGATGGCAGTGAAGATATTTCCATGTTTATACAGATAGTGGAGTAGATATTTCCATGTTTATACAGATGGCGTTGTAGATAGTTCCATGTTATTGAAGATTCCGGTGTACATATTTGCATGTTTATAGAGATGGTGATGTAGATATTTCCATGTTTATACAGATTGCGCTGTAGATATTTCCATGTTTATAGAGATGGCTGTGTAGATATTTCCATGTGAATACAGATGGCAGTGTAGATATTTCCATGTTTATAGAGATAACAGTGTAGATATTTCCGCGTTTGTACAGATAGCGGTGTAGATATATCCACGTTTATGCAGATAGCGGTGTAGATATTAACATGTTTATACAGACATAGCGGTGTAGATATTTCAATGTTTATACAGATAGCCGTGCCGATATTTCCATGTTTGTACATATGGCGGTGTTGATATTTCCATCTATACTGAGATGGCCGCGTAGATATTTCCATGTTTGTACATATGGCGGTGTGGATATTTCCATGGATATGCAGATGGCGGTGTAGGTATTTCCATGTTTATACACATAGCGGTGTAGTTATTTCCAGGTTTACACAGATCGCGGTGTAGATATTTCCATCTTTCTACAGATGACTGTGTAGATATTTCCGTGTTAATACTGATGCCGTAGTAGATATTTCCATGTTTATAGAGATAGCGGTGTAGATATTTCCATGTTTATAGAGATAGCGGTGTAAATATTTCCCTATTTATACAGATAGTAGTGTAGTTATTTCCATCTTTATACAGAGAGCGCTGTACATATTTCCATGTTTATACATATCATGGTGTAGATATTTCCATGTTTATAAAGATAACGTTGTAGATATTTCCATGTTTATCTAGATAGCGGTGCAGATATTTCCATGTTTATACAAACCGCGTTGTAGATATTTCCATCTTTCTGCAGTTTTCAATGTAGATATTTCCATGTTTATACAGATGGCGTTGTAGATATTTCCATGTTTATATAGATGGCATTGTAGGTATTTCCTTGTTTATGTAGATGGCAGTGTAGATTTTCCCATGTTTATAGAGATGGTTCTGTATATATTTCCACGTTTATAGAGATAACGGTGTAGATGTATCAATGTTTATGCAGATGCCTTTGTAGATATTTCCATGTTTATAGAGATAGTGGTGTAGATATTTCCACATTTATAAAGATGGCAGTGTAGATATTTCCATCTTTATACAGAGAGCGGTGTAGATATTTCCATGTTTACACAGATGGTGGTGTAGATATTTCCGTTTTTATACATATGGCAGAGTAGATACTTCCATCTTTATGGAGATGGCAGTATAGGTATTTTCATGTTTATAGAGATGGCGGTGTAGATGTTTCCATATTTATACAGATAGCAGTGTAGATATTTCCATCTTTCTACAGATGGCAATGTAGATATTTCCATATTTAAACAGATGTCTGTGTAGATATTTCCATTTGTATACAGATGGTATTGTAGGTATTTCCATGTTTATACAGATGGTGGTGTAGCTATTTCCATGTTTATTCAGATGACTGTGTAGATATTTCCATGTTTTTACAGATGGCAGTGTAGATATTTCAATGTTTATAGAGATGGCGCTGTAGATATTTCCATGTTTATACAGATAACGGTGGAGATATTTCCATGTTTATACAGACAGCAGTGGAGATATTTCCATGTTTATACACATAGCGGTGTACATATTTCCATGTTTATAGAGACAGCGGAGTAGTTATTTCCATGTTTATACAGACAGCGGTGCAGATATTTCCATGTTTAAACAAATGCCTATGCAGATATATCCATATTTATACAGAGGGCTGTGTAGATATTTCCATGTTTATACAGTTGACAGTGTACATATTTCCATGTCCCTACAGATGACTGTGTAGGTATTTCCATGTTTATACAGATGGCTTTGTAAATATTTCCATGTTCATAGAGATAGCGGTGTAGATATTTCCATGTATATACAGATAGCGGTGTAAATATTTCCATGTTTATACAGATCGTGGTGTAGATATTTCCAGGTTTATACAGATACCGGTGTAGATATTTCGATGTTTATACAGACCGCAGTGTAGAAATTTCCATGTTTATACAGATAGAGTTGTAGATATTTGTATGTTTGTGCAGATGGCGGTGTTGATGTTTCCATCTATACACAGATTGCCGTGTAGGTATTTACTTGTGTATACAGATGGCATTGTAGATATTTCCATGTTTATACAGAAGGTGGTGTAGATATTCCCATATTTATATAGATGACTGTATAGTTATTTCCATGTTTTACAGATGGCATTGTAGATATATCCATGTTTATAGAGACAGCAGTGTAGATATTTCCATGTTTATACAGATGGTGGTGTAGATATTTCCATGTTTATAGAGATAGCGGTGTAGATATCTCCATATTTATACAGATAGCGGTGTAAATATTTCCATGTTTATACAGATCACGGTGTAGATATTTCCGTGTTTATAGAGATAGCGGTATAGATATTTCCATGTTTATACAGACAGCGATGTAGATATTTCCATGTTTAAACCGACCGCGGTGTAGATATTTCCATGTTTATACAGATAGCGGTGCAGATATTTCCATGTTTGTACAGATGGCGGTGTTGATATTTCCATCTATTCACAGATGACCATGTAGTTATTTCCATGTTTATACAGATGGCAGCGCAGATATTTCCATGGATATGTAGATGGCGGTGTAGATATTTACATATTTATACAGATAGCGGTGTAGTTATTTCCATGTATATATTTAGCGGTGTAGATATTTCCATGTATATACACATGGCTGTGTAGATATTTCCATGTTTATACAGATGGCGGTGTAGATATTTCCATGTTTATACAGATAACTTTGTAAGTATTTCCATGTTTATACAGATGGCGGTGGAGATATTTCGATGTTTATAGAGATAGCAGCGGGGATATTTCCATTTTTAAACAGATAGCGGTGTAAATATTTCCATGTTTATACTGATCGCGGTGTAGATATTTCCATGTTTATAGAGATGGCGGTGTAGATATTTCCATGTTCATAGAGATAGCGCTGTTGATTTTTCCATGTTTATACAGATAGCGGTGTGGATATTTCCATGTTTATACATATAGGGGTGTAGATATTTCCATGTTTATAGAGATGGCAGTGTAGATATTTCCATGTTTATACAGATCACGGTGTAGATATTTCCATGTTTATACAGATCGCGGTGTAGATATTTCCATGCTTATACAGATCATGGTGTAGATATTTCCATTTTTATACAGATCGCGGTTTTGATATTACCATGTTTATAGGGATAGCGGTGCAAATATTTCCACATTTATACAGATAGCGGTGTAGATATTAGCATGTTTATACAGATAGCGGTGTAGATATTTACGTGTATAAACAGATGTCTGTGTATATATTTCCATGTTTAAACAGATGGCGGTGTAGATTTTTCCTTGTTTATATAAATAGTGGTGTAGTTATTTCCATACTTATACACATAGCGGTGTAGCTATTTCCATGTATATACAGATGATAGTGTAGATATTTCCAGGTTTATACAGAAGACTGTTTAGATGTTTCCATGTTAATACAGATGGCGGTGTAGATATATCCATGTTTATAGAGATAGCGGTGTTGATATTTCCATGTTTATAGAGATAGCGGGGTAAATATTTCCATATTTATACAGATAGTGATGTAGATATTTCCATGTTTATACAGATAGCCTTGTAGATATTTCCGTCTTTGTTCAGAGAGTGCTGTACATATTTCCATATTTGTACAGATCACTGTGTACATATTTCCATGTTTATACAGATAACATTATAGTTATTTCCATCTTTATACAAACGGTGGTGTAGATATTTCCATGTTCCTACACATGACAGTGAAGTTATTTCCATGTTTATGCAGATGGCGGTGTAGATATTTCCATATTCATAGAGATAGCAGTGTAGATATTTCCAAGTTTATACAGATACCAGTGTAGATATTTCCATGTTTAAACATACTGCAGTGTTGATATTTCTATGTTTATACAGATTGCGGTGCAGATATTTCCATGTTTGTACAGATGGCTGTGTTGATATTTCCATCTATACACAGATGACCGTGTGGTTATTTCCATGTTTATACAGATGGCGGCGCAGATATTTCCATGGATATGTAGATGGCGGTGTAGGTATTTCCATGTTTATACAGATAACGGTGTAGATATTTCCATGTTTTTACAGATATCGGTGTAGATATTTCCATGTTTACACAGATTGCGGTGTAGATATTTCCATCTTTCTACAGATGGTATTGTAGATATTTCCATGTTTATACAGATGACTGTATAGGTATTTCCATGTTTTTACAGATGGCGGTGCAGATATTTCCATGTCTATAGAGATAGCGGTGTAGATATTTCCATGTTTGTACAGATGGCGGTGTTGATATTTCCATCTATACACAGATGGCCGTGTAGATATTTCCATGTTTATTCAGATGGCGGCATAGATATTTCCAAGGACATGCAGATGGCGGTGTAGTTATTTCCATGTTTATGCAGATAGCGGTGTAGGTATTTCCATGTTTACACAGATGGTGGTATAGATATTTCCGTGTTTATACACATGGCGGAGTAGATCCTTCCATCTTTATGGAGATGGCAGTGTAGATATTTTCATGTTTATAGAGATGGCGGTGTAGATATTTCCATATTTATAAAGATAGCGGTGTAGATATTTCCATCTTTCTACAGATGGCAGTGTAGATATTTCCATGTTTATACAGATGGCCGTGTAGATATTTCCATATTTATACAGATGTCTGTGTAGATATTTCCATGTGTATACACATGGTATTGTAGCTATTTCCATGTTTATACAGATGGTGGTGTAGTTAATTCCATGTTTATTCAGATGACTGTGTAGATATTTCCATGTTTTTACAGATGGCTGTGTAGATATTTCAATGTTTATATAGATGGCGCTGTTGATATTTCCATGTTTATACAGATAACGGTGGAGATATTTCCATGTTTATACAGAGAGCAGTGGAGATATTTCCATGTTTATACACATAGCGGTGTACATATTTCCATGTTTATAGAGACAGCGGTGTAGGTATTTCCACGTTTACACAGATAGCAGTGCAGATATTTCCATGTTTACACAGATGCCTATGCAGATATTTCCATATTTATACAGAGGGATGTGTAGATATTTCTATATTTATACACATGGCAGTGTAGATATTTAAATGTTCCTACACATGACTGTGTAGTTATTTCCATGTTTATACAGATGTCTTTGTAGTTATTTCCATGTTTATAGAGATAGCGGTGCAGATATTTCCATGTTTATACAGATAGCGGTGTATATATTTCCATGTTTATACAGATCATGGTGTGGATATTTCCATGTTTATACAGATACCGGTGTAGATATTTCCATGTTTATACAGACCACAGTGTACATGTTTCCATGTTTATAGAGACAGCAGTGTAGATATTTCCATGTTTGTACAGATGGCGGCGTTGATGTTTCCATCTATACACTGATTGCCGTGTAGGTATTTCCATGTGTATACAGATGGCATTGTAGATATTTCCATGTTTATACAGATGATGGTGTAGATATTTCCATGTTTACACAGATGACTGGAAAGTATTTCCATGTTTATACAGATGGCGGTGTAGATATTTCCAAGTTTATAGAGATAGTGGTGTAGATATTTCCATATTTATGCAGATAACAGTGTAGAAGTTTCCATGTTTATACAGATAGCGGTGTAAATATTTCCATGTTTATACAGATCACGGTGTAGATATTTCCATGTTTATAGAGATAGCGGTGTAGATATTTCCATGTTTATACCGATAGCGGTGTTGATATTTCCATGTTTATACAGACCGCGGTGTAGATATTTCCATGTTTATACAGATAGCGGTGCAGATATTTCCATGTTTGTACAGATGGCGGTGTTGATATTTCCATCTATACACAGATGACCGTGTAGATATTTCCATGTTTATACAGATAGGGGTGTAGATATTTCCCTGTTTATAGAGATGGCGGTGTAGATATTTCCATATTTATACAGATCACGGTGTACATATTTCCTTGTTTATACAAATAGCGGTGTATTTATTTCCATGTTTATACAGATAGTGGTGGAGGTATTTCCATGTATATACAGATGGCTGTGTAGATATTTCCATGTTTATACAGAGGGCTGTGTAGATATTTCCATGTTTATACAGATGACTTTGTAGGTATTTCCATATTTATACAGATGGCGGTGTAGATATTTCCATGTTTATAGAGATAACTGTGTAGATATTTCCATGTTTATACAGATAGCGGTGTAGATATTTCCATGTTTATACAGATCGCGGTGTAGATAATTCCATGTTTATACAGATCGCGGTGTAGATATTTCCATGTTTATACAGATAGCGGTGTAGATATTTCCATGTTTTTACAGATATCGGTGTAGTTATTTCCATGTTTACACAGATTGCGGTGTAGATATTTCCATCTTTCTACAGATGGCATTGTAGATATTTCCATGTTTATACAGATGACTATATAGGTATTTCCATGTTTTTACAGATGGCGGTGCAGATATTTCCATGTCTATAGAGATAGCGGTGTAGATATTTCCATGTTTGTACAGATGGCGGTGTTGATATTTCCATCTATACACAGATGGCGGTGTAGATATTTCCATGTTTATTCAGATGGCGGCAGAGATATTTCCAAGGACATGCAGATGGCGGTGTAGTTATTTCCATGTTTATACAGATAGCGGTGTAGTTATTTCCATGTTTACACAGATGGTGGTGTAGATATTTCCGTGTTTATACACATGGCGGAGTAGATACTTCCATCTTTATAGAGATGGCATTGTAGATATTTTCATGTTCATAGAGATGGCGGTGTAGATATTTCCATATTTATAGAGATAGCGGTGTAGATATTTCCATCTTTCTACAGATGGCAGTGAAGATAGTTCCATGTTAATAGAGATGGCGGTGTAGATATTTCCATATTTATACAGATGTCTGTGTAGATATTTCCATGTGTATACAGATGGTATTGTAGCTATTTCCATGTTTATACAGATGGTGGTGTAGATATTTCCATGTTTATTCAGATGACTGTGTAGATAGTTCCATGTTTTTACAGATGGCAGTGTAGATATTTCAATGTTTATATAGATGGCGCTGTTGATATTTCCATGTTTATACAGATAACGGTGGAGATATTTCCATGTTTATACAGAGAGCAGTGGAGATATTTCCATGTTTATACACATAGCGGTGTACATATTTCCATGTTTATAGACACAGCGGTGTAGGTATTTCCACGTTTATACAGATAGCGGTGCAGATATTTCCATGTTTACACAGATGCCTATGCAGATATTTCCATATTTATACAGAGGGCTGTGTAGATATTTCTATATTTATACAGATGGCAGTGTAGATATTTAAATGTTCCTACACATGACTGTGTAGATATTTCCATGTTTATACAGATGTCTTTGTAGTTATTTCCATTTTTATAGAGATAGCGGTGCAGATATTTCCATGTTTATACAGATAGCGGTGTATATATTTCCATGTTTATACAGATCATGGTGTGGATATTTCCATGTTTATACAGATACCGGTGTAGATATTTCCATGTTTATACAGACCACAGTGTAGATATTTCCATGTTTATAGAGATAGCAGTGTTGATATTTCCATGTTTGTACAGATGGCGGTGTTGGTGTTTCCATCTATACACTGATTGCAGTGTAGGTATTTCCATGTGTATACAGATGGCATTGTAGATATTTCCATGTTTATACAGGTGGTGGTGTAGATATTTCCATGTTTACACAGATGACTGTATAGGTATTTCCATGTTTATACAGATGGCGGTGTAGATATTTCCAAGTTTATAGAGATAGCGGTGTAGATATTTCCATATTTATACAGATAACGGTGTAGAAGTTTCCATGTTTATACAGATAGCGGTGTAAATATTTCCATGTTTATACAAATCACGGTGTAGATATTTCCATGTCTATAGAGATAGCGGCGTAGATATTTCCATGTTTATACCGATAGCGGTGTTGATATTTCCATGTTTATACGGACCGCGGTGTAGATATTTCCATGTTTATACAGATAGCGGTGCAGATATTTCCATGTTTGTACAGATGGCGGTGTTGACATTTCCATCTATACACAGATGACCGTGTAGATATTTCCATGTGTATACAGATGGCGGTGCAGATATTTCCATGTGTATTTAGATGGCTGTGTAGATATTTCCATGTTTATACAGATAGCGGTGTAGTTATTTCCATGTTTACATAGATAGCGGTGTAGATATTTCCACGTATGTACACATGGCTGTGTAGATATTTCCATGTTTATACAGATGGCGGTGTAGATATTTCCATGTTTATACAGATAAGTTTGTAAGTATTTCCATGTTTATACAGATGGCGGTGTAGATATTTCGATGTTTATAGAGATAGAAGTGGAGCTATTTCCATGTTTATACAGATAGCGGTGTAGATATTTCCATGTTTATACTGATCGTGGTGTAGACATTTCCATGTTTATAGAGATGGCGGTGTAGATATTTCCATGTTCATAGAGATAGCGGTGTTGATTTTTCCATGTTTATAGAGATAGCGGTGTGGATATTTCCATGTTTATTCAGATAGGGGTGTAGATATTTGCCTGTTTATAGAGATGGCGGTGTAGATATTTCCATGTTTATACAGATCACGGTGTAGATATTTCCTTGTTTATACAAATAGCGGTGTAGTTATTTCCATGTTTATATAGATAGTGGTGTAGATATTTCCATGTATATACAGATGGCTGTGTAGATATTTCCATGTTTATACAGAGGGCTGTGTAGATATTTCCATGTTTATACAGATGACTTTGTAGGTATTTCCATGTTTATACAGATGGCGGTGTAGATATTTCCATGTTTATAGAGATAACTGTGTAGATATTTCCATGTTTATACAGATAGCGGTGTAGATATTTCCATGTTTATACAGATCGCGGTGTAGAAATTTCCATGTTTATAGAGATCGCGGTGTAGATATTTCCATGTTTATACAGATAGCGGTGTAGATATTTCCATGTTTTTACAGATATCGGTGTAGATATTTCCATGTTTACACAGATTGCGGTGTAGATATTTCCATCTTTCTACAGATGGCATTGTAGATATTTCCATGTTTATACAGATGACTGTATAGGTATTTCCATGTTTTTACAGATGGCGGTGCAGATATTTCCATGTCTATAGAGATAGCGGTGTAGATATTTCCATGTTTGTACAGATGGCGGTGTTGATATTTCCATCTATACACAGATGGCGGTGTAGATATTTCCATGTTTATTCAGATGGCGGCGGAGATATTTCCAAGGACATGCAGATGGCGGTGTAGTTATTTCCATGTTTATACAGATAGCGGTGTAGGTATTTCCATGTTTACACAGATGGTGGTGTAGATATTTCCGTGTTTATACACATGGCGGAGTAGATACTTCCATCTTTATAGACATGGCAGTGTAGATATTTTCATGTTCATAGAGATGGCGGTGTAGATATTTCCATATTTATAGAGATAGCGGTGTAGATATTTCCATCTTTCTACAGATGGCAGTGAAGATAGTTCCATGTTAATACAGATGGCCGTGTAGATATTTCCATATTTATACAGATGTCTGTGTAGATATTTCCATGTGTATACAGATGGTATTGTAGCTATTTCCATGTTTATACAGATGGTGGTGTAGATATTTCCATGTTTATTCAGATGACTGTGTAGATAGTTCCATGTTTTTACAGATGGCAGTGTAGATATTTCAATGTTTATATAGATGGCGCTGTTGATATTTCCATGTTTATACAGATAACGGTGGAGATATTTCCATGTTTATACAGAGAGCAGTGGAGATATTTCCATGTTTATACACATAGCGGTGTACATATTTCCATGTTTATAGACACAGCGGTGTAGGTATTTCCACGTTTATACAGATAGCGGTGCAGATATTTCCATGTTTACACAGATGCCTATGCAGATATTTCCATATTTATACAGAGGGCTGTGTAGATATTTCTATATTTATACAGATGGCAGTGTAGATATTTAAATGTTCCTACACATGACTGTGTAGGTATTTCCATGTTTATACAGATGTCTTTGTAGTTATTTCCATGTTTATAGAGATAGCGGTGCAGATATTTCCATGTTTATACAGATAGCGGTGTATATATTTCCATGTTTATACAGATCATGGTGTGGATATTTCCATGTTTATACAGATACCGGTGTAGATATTTCCATGTTTATACAGACCACAGTGTAGATATTTCCATGTTTATAGAGATAGCAGTGTTGATATTTCCATGTTTGTACAGATGGCGTTGTTGGTGTTTCCATCTATACACTGATTGCAGTGTAGGTATTTCCATGTGTATACAGATGGCATTGTAGATATTTCCATGTTTATACAGGTGGTGGTGTAGATATTTCCATGTTTACACAGATGACTGTATAGGTATTTCCATGTTTATACAGATGGCGGTGTAGATATTTCCAAGTTTATAGAGATAGCGGTGTAGATATTTCCATATTTATACAGATAACGGTGTAGAAGTTTCCATGTTTATACAGATAGCGGTGTAAATATTTCCATGTTTATACAAATCACGGTGTAGATATTTCCATGTTTATAGACATAGCGGCGTAGATATTTCCATGTTTATACCGATAGCGGTGTTGATATTTCCATGTTTATACAGACCGTGGTGTAGATATTTCCATGTTTATAGAGATAGCAGTGTATATATTTCCATGTTTGTACAGATGGCGGTGTTGATGTTTCCATCTATACACTGATTGCCGTGTAGGTATTTCCATGTGTATACAGATGGCATTGTAGATATTTCCATGTTTATACAGATGGTGGTGTAGATATTTCCATGTTTACACAGATGACTGTATAGGTATTTCCATGTTTATACAGATGGCGGTGTAGATATTTCCAAGTTTATAGAGATAGCCGTGTAGATATTTCCATATTTATACAGATAACGGTGTAGAAGTTTCCATGTTTATACAGATAGCGGTGTAAATATTTCCATGTTTATACAAATCACGGTGTAGATATTTCCATGTCTATAGAGATAGCGGCGTAGATATTTCCATGTTTATACCGATAGTGGTGTTGATATTTCCATGTTTATACGGACCGCGGTGTAGATATTTCCATGTTTATACAGATAGCGGTGCAGATATTTCCATGTTTGTACAGATGGCGGTGTTGATATTTCCATCTATACACAGATGACCGTGTAGATATTTCCATGTGTATACAGATGGCGGTGCAGATATTTCCATGTGTATTTAGATGGCTGTGTAGATATTTCCATGTTTATACAGATAGCGGTGTAGTTATTTCCATGTTTACATAGATAGCGGTGTAGATATTTCCATGTATGTACACATGGCTGTGTAGATATTTCCATGTTTATACAGATGGCGGTGTAGATATTTCCATGTTTATACAGATAAGTTTGTAAGTATTTCCATGTTTATACAGATGGCGGTGTAGATATTTCGATGTTTATAGAGATAGAAGTGGAGCTATTTCCATGTTTATACAGATAGCGGTGTAGATATTTCCATGTTTATACTGATCGTGGTGTAGACATTTCCATGTTTATACAGATGGCGGTGTAGATATTTCCATGTTCATAGAGATAGCGGTGTTGATTTTTCCATGTTTATAGAGATAGCGGTGTGGATATTTCCATGTTTATTCAGATAGGGGTGTAGATATTTGCCTGTTTATAGAGATGGCGGTGTAGATATTTCCTTGTTTATACAAATAGCGGTGTAGTTATTTCCATGTTTATATAGATAGTGGTGTAGATTTTTCCATGTATATACAGATGGCTGTGTAGATATTTCCATGTTTATACAGAGGGCTGTGTAGATATTTCCATATTTATACAGATGACTTTGTAGGTATTTCCATGTTTATACAGATGGCGGTGTAGATATTTCCATGTTTATAGAGATAACTGTGTAGATATTTCCATGTTTATACAGATAGCGGTGTAGATATTTCCATGTTTATACAGATCGCGGTGTAGAAATTTCCATGTTTATAGAGATCGCGGTGTAGATATTTCCATGTTTATACAGATAGCGGTGTAGATATTTCCATGTTTTTACAGATATCGGTGTAGATATTTCCATGTTTACACAGATTGCGGTGTAGATATTTCCATCTTTCTAAAGATGGCATTGTAGATATTTCCATGTTTATACAGATGACTGTATAGGTATTTCCATGTTTTTACAGATGGCGGTGCAGATATTTCCATGTCTATAGAGATAGCGGTGTAGATATTTCCATGTTTGTACAGATGGCGGTGTTGATATTTCCATCTATACACAGATGGCGGTGTAGATATTTCCATTTTTATTCAGATGGCGGCGTAGATATTTCCAAGGACATGCAGATGGCGGTGTAGTTATTTCCATGTTTATACAGATAGCGGTGTAGGTATTTCCATGTTTACACAGATGGTGGTGTAGATATTTCCGTGTTTATACACATGGCGGAGTAGATACTTCCATCTTTATGGAGATGGCAGTGTAGATATTTTCATGTTCATAGAGATGGCGGTGTAGATATTTCCATATTTATAGAGATAGCGGTGTAGATATTTCCATCTTTCTACAGATGGCACTGTAGATATTTCCATGTTTATACAGATGGACGTGTAGATATTTCCATATTTATACAGATGTCTGTGTAGATATTTCCATGTGTATACAGATGGTATTGTAGCTATTTCCATGTTTATACAGATGGTGGTGTAGATATTTCCATGTTTATTCAGATGACTGTGTAGATAGTTCCATGTTTTTACAGATGGCAGTGTAGATATTTCAATGTTTATATAGATGGCGCTGTTGATATTTCCATGTTTATACAGATAACGGTGGAGATATTTCCATCTTTATACAGAGAGCAGTGGAGATATTTCCATGTTTATACACATAGCGGTGTACATATTTCCATGTTTATAGACAAAGCGGTGTAGGTATTTCCACGTTTATACAGATAGCGGTGCAGATATTTCCATGTTTACACAGATGCCTATGCAGATATTTCCATATTTATACAGAGGGCTGTGTAGATATTTCTATATTTATACAGATGGCAGTGTAGATATTTAAATGTTCCTACACATGACTGTGTAGGTATTTCCATGTTTATACAGATGTCTTTGTAGTTATTTCCATGTTTATAGAGATAGCGGTGCAGATATTTCCATGTTCATACAGATAGCGGTGTATATATTTCCATGTTTATACAGATCATGGTGTGGATATTTCCATGTTTATACAGATACCGGTGTAGATATTTCCATGTTTATACAGACCACAGTGTAGATATTTCCATGTTTATAGAGATAGCAGTGTTGATATTTCCATGTTTGTACAGATGGCGGTGTTGGTGTTTCCATCTATACACTGATTGCAGTGTAGGTATTTCCATGTGTATACAGATGGCATTGTAGATATTTCCATGTTTATACATGTGGTGGTGTAGATATTTCCATGTTTACACAGATGACTGTATAGGTATTTCCATGTTTATACAGATGGCGGTGTAGATATTTCCAAGTTTATAGAGATAGCGGTGTAGATATTTCCATATTTATACAGATAACGGTGTAGAAGTTTCCATGTTTATACAGATAGCGGTGTAAATATTTCCATGTTTATACAAATCACGGTGTAGATATTTCCATGTCTATAGAGATAGCGGCGTAGATATTTCCATGTTTATACCGATAGCGGTGTTGATATTTCCATGTTTATACGGACCGCGGTGTAGATATTTCCATGTTTATACAGATAGCGGTGCAGATATTTCCATGTTTGTACAGATGGCGGTGTTGACATTTCCATCTATACACAGATGACCGTGTAGATATTTCCATGTGTATACAGATGGCGGTGCAGATATTTCCATGTGTATTTAGATGGCGGTGTAGATATTTCCATGTTTATACAGATAGCGGTGTAGTTATTTCCATGTTTACATAGATAGCGGTGTAGATATTTCCACGTATGTACACATGGCTGTGTAGATATTTCCATGTTTATACAGATGGCGGTGTAGATATTTCCATGTTTATACAGATAACTTTGTAAGTATTTCCATGTTTATACAGATGGCGGTGTAGATATTTCGATGTTTATAGAGATAGCAGTGGAGCTATTTCCATGTTTATACAGATAGCGGTGTAGATATTTCCATGTTTATACTGATCGTGGTGTAGACATTTCCATGTTTATAGAGATGGCGGTGTAGATATTTCCATGTTCATAGAGATAGCGGTGTTGATTTTTCCATGTTTATAGAGATAGCGGTGTGGATATTTCCATGTTTATACAGATAGGGGTGTAGATATTTGCCTGTTTATAGAGATGGCGGTGTAGATATTTCCATGTTTATACAGATCACGGTGTAGATATTTCCTTGTTTATACAAATAGCGGTGTAGTTATTTCCATGTTTATATAGATAGTGGTGTAGATATTTCCATGTATATACAGATGGCTGTGTAGATATTTCCATGTTTATATAGATAGTGGTGTAGATATTTCCATGTATATACAGATGGCTGTGTAGATATTTCCATGTTTATACAGAGGGCTGTGTAGATATTTCCATGTTTATACAGATGACTTTGTAGGTATTTCCATGTTTATACAGATGGCGGTGTAGATATTTCCATGTTTATACAGAGGGCTGTGTAGATATTTCCATGTTTATACAGATGACTTTGTAGGTATTTCCATGTTTATACAGATGGCGGTGTAGATATTTCCATGTTTATAGAGATAACTGTGTAGATATTTCCATGTTTATACAGATAGCGGTGTAGATATTTCCATGTTTATACTGATCGTGGTGTAGACATTTCCATGTTTATAGAGATGGCGGTGTAGATATTTCCATGTTCATTGAGATAGCGGTGTTGATTTTTTCATGTTTATAGAGATAGCGGTGTGGATATTTCCATGTTTATACAGATGCCTATGCAGATATTTCCATATTTATACAGAGGGCTGTGTAGATATTTCCATGTTTATACAGATGGCTGTGTAGATATTTCCATGTTTATACAGATGACTTTGTAGGTATTTCCATGTTTATTCAGATGACTTTGTAGGTATTTCCATGTTTATACAGATAGTGGTGTAGATATTTCCATGTATATACAGATGGCTGTGTAGATATTTCCATGTTTATACAGATGGCTGTGTACATATTTCCATGTTTATACAGATGACTTTGTAGGTATTTCCATGTTTATACAGATGGCGGTGTAGATATTTCCATGTTTATAGAGATAACAGTGTAGATATTTCCATGTTTATACAGATAGCGGTGTAGATATTTCCATGTTTATACAGACGCGGTGTAGATATTTCCATGTTTATACAGATCACGGTGTCGATATTTCCATGTTTATACAGATCGCGGTGTAGATATTTCCATGTTTTTACAGATATCGGTGTAGAGATTTCCATGTTTACACAGATTGCGGTGTAGATATTTCCATCTTTCTACAGATGGCATTGTAGATATTTCCATGTTTATACAGATGACTGTATAGGTATTTCCATGTTTTTACAGATGGCGGTGCAGAGATTTCCATGTCTATAGAGATAGCGGTGTAGATATTTCCATGTTTGTACAGATGGCGGTGTTGATATTTCCATCTATACACAGATGGCCGTGTAGATATTTCCATGTTTATTCAGATGGCGGCGTAGATATTTCCAAGGACATGCAGATGTCGGTGTAGTTATTGCCATGTTTATACAGATAGCGGTGTAGGTATTTCCATGTTTACACAGATGGTGGTGTAGATATTTCCGTGTTTATACACATGGCGGAGTAGATACTTCCATCTTTATGGAGATGGCAGTGTAGATATTTTCATGTTCATAGAGATGGCGGTGTAGATATTTCCATATTTATAGAGATAGCGGTGTAGATATTTCCATCTTTCTACAGATGGCAGTGTAGATATTTCCATGTTTATATAGATGTCTGTGTAGATATTTCCATGTGTATACAGATGGTATTGTGGCTATTTCCATGTTTATACAGATGGTGGTGTAGATATTTCCATGTTTATTCAGATGACTGTGTAGATATTTCCATGTTTTTACAGATGGCAGTGTAGATATTTCAATGTTTATATATATGGCGCTGTTGATATTTCCATGTTTATACAGATAACGGTGGAGATATTTCCATGTTTATACAGAGAGCAGTGGAGCTATTTCCATGTTATACACATAGCGGTGTACATATTTCCATGTTTATAGAGACAGCGGTGTAGGTATTTCCATGTTTATACAGATAGCGGTGCAGATATTTCCATGTTTACACAGATGCCTATGCAGATATTTCCATATTTATACAGAGGGCTGTGTAGATATTTCTATATTTCTACAGATGGCAGTGTAGATATTTAAATGTTCCTACACATGACTGTGTAGGTATTTCCATGTTTATACAGATGTCTTTGTAGTTATTTCCATGTTTATAGAGATAGCGGTGCAGATATTTCCATGTTTATACAGATAGCGGTGTATATATTTCCATGTTTATACAGATCATGGTGTAGATATTTCCATGTTTATAGAGACCGCAGTGTAGATATTTCCATGTTTATAGAGATAGCAGTGTAGATATTTCCATATTTGTACAGATGGCGGTGTTGATGTTTCCATCTATACACTGATTGCCGTGTAGGTATTTCCATGTGTATACAGATGGCATTGTAGATATTTCCATGTTTATACAGATGGTGGTGTAGATATTTCCATGTTTACACAGGTGACTGTATAGGTATTTCCATGTTTATACAGATGGCGGTGTAGATATTTCCAAGTTTATTGAGATAGCGGTGTAGATATTTCCATATTTATACAGATAACGGTGTAGAAGATTCCATGTTTATACAGATAGCGGTGTAAATATTTCCATGTTTATACAAATCACGGTGTAGATATTTCCATGTTTATAGAGATAGCGGTGTAGATATTTCCATGTTTATACAGATGGCTGTGTAGATATTTCCATGTTTATACAGATGACTTTGTAGGTATTTCCATGTTTATACAGATGGCGGTGTAGATATTTCCATGTTTATAGAGATAACTGTGTAGATATTTCCATGTTTATACAGATCGCGGTGTAGATATTTCCATGTTTATAAAGATCGCGGTGTAGATATTTCCATGTTTATACAGATCGCGGTGTAGATATTTCCATGTTTATACAGATATAGGTGTAGATATTTCCATGTTTACACAGATTGCGGTGTAGATATTTCCATCTTTCTGCAGATGGCATTGTAGATATTTCCATGTTTATACAGATGACTGTATAGGTATTTCCATGTTTTTACAGATGGCGGTGCAGATATTTCCATGTCTATAGAGATAGCGGTGTAGATATTTCCATGTTTGTACAGATGGCTGTGTTGATATTTCCAGCTATACACAGATGGCCGTGTAGATATTTCCATGTTTATTCAGATGGTGGCATAGATATTTCCAAGGACATGTAGATGGCGGTGTAGTTATTTCCATGTTTATACAGATAGCGTTGTAGGTATTTCCATGTTTACACAGATGGTGGTGTAGATATTTCCGTGTTTATACACATGGCGGAGTAGATACTTCCATGTTTATGGAGATGGTAGTGTAGATATTTTCATGTTCATACAGATGGCGGTGTAGATATTTCCATATTTATAGAGATAGCGGTGTAGATATTTCCATCTTTCTACAGATGGCAGTGTAGATATTTCCATGTTTATACAGATGCCCGTGTAGATATTTCCATATTTATACAGATGTCGGTGTAGATATTTCCATGTGTATACAGATGGTATTGTAGCTATTTCCATGTTTATACAGATGGTGGTGTAGATATTTCCATGTTTACTCAGATGAATGTGTAGATATTTCCATGTTTTTACAGATGGCAGTGTAGATATTTCAATGTTTATATAGATGGCGCTGTTGATATTTCCATGTTTACACAGATAATGGTGGAGATATTTCCATGTTTATACAGAGAGCAGTGGAGATATTTCCATGTTTATACACATAGCGGTGTACATATTTCCATGTTTATAGAGACAGCGGTGTAGGTATTTCCATGTTTATACAGATAGCGTTGCAGATATTTCCATGTTTACACAGATGCCTATGCAGATATTTCCATATTTATACAGAGGGCTGTGTAGATATTTCTATATTTCTACAGATGGCAGTGTAGATATTTATATGTTCCTACACATGACTGTGTAGGTATTTCCAAGTTTATACAGATGTCTTTGTCGTTATTTCCATGTTTATAGAGATAGCGGAGCAGATATTTCCATGTTTATACAGATAGCGGTGTATATATTTCCATGTTTATACAGATCATGGTGTAGATATTTCCATGTTTATAGAGACCGCAGTGTAGATATTTCCATGTTTATAGAGATAGCAGTGTAGATATTTCCATGTTTGTACAGATGGCGGTGTTGATGTTTCCATCTATACACTGATTGCCGTGTAGGTATTTCCATGTGTATACAGATGGCATTGTAGATATTTCCATGTTTATACAGATGGTGGTGTAGATATTTCCATGTTTACACAGATGACTGTACAGGTATTTCCATGTTTATACAGATGGTGGTGTAGATATTTCCATGTTTATACAGATGACTTTGTAGGTATTTCCATGTTTATTCAGATGACTTTGTAGGTATTTCCATGTTTATACAGATAGTGGTGTAGATATTTCCATGTATATACAGATGGCTGTGTAGATATTTCCATGTTTATACAGATGGCTGTGTAGATATTTCCATGTTTATACAGATGACTTTGTAGGTATTTCCATGTTTATACAGATGGCGGTGTAGATATTTCCATGTTTATACAGATCGCGGTGTAGATATTTCCATGTTTATACAGATCGCGGTGTAGATATTTCCATGTTTATACAGATCGCGGTGTAGATATTTCCATGTTTATACAGATATCGGTGTAGATATTTCCATGTTTACACAGATTGCGGTGTAGATATTTCCATCTTTCTGAAGATGGCATTGTAGATATTTCCATGTTTATACAGATGACTGTATAGGTATTTCCATGTTTTTACAGATGGCGGTGCAGATATTTCCATGTCTATAGAGATAGCGGTGTAGATATTTCTATGTTTGTACAGATGGCTGTGTTGATATTTCCAGCTATACACAGATGGCCGTGTAGATATTTCCATGTTTATTCAGATGGTGACGTAGATATTTCCAAGGACATGCAGATGGCGGTGTAGTTATTTCCATGTTTATACAGATAGCGGTGTAGGTATTTCCATGTTTACACAGATGGTGGTGTAGATATTTCCGTGTTTATACACATGGCGGAGTAGATACTTCCATCTTTATGGAGATGGCAGTGTAGATATTTTCATGTTCATACAGATGGCGGTGTAGATATTTCCATATTTATAGAGATAGCGGTGTAGATATTTCCATCTTTCTACAGATGGCAGTGTAGATATTTCCATGTTTATACAGATGGCCGTGTAGATATTTCCATATTTATACAGATGTCGGTGTAGATATTTCCCTGTGTATACAGATGGTATTGTAGCTATTTCCATGTTTATACAGATGGTGGTGTACATATTTCCATGTTTACTCAGATGAATGTGTAGATATTTCCATGTTTTTACAGATGGCAGTGTAGATATTTCAATGTTTATATAGATGGCGCTGTTGATATTTCCATGTTTACACAGATAACGGTGGAGATATTTCCATGTTTATACAGAGAGCAGTGGAGATATTTCCATGTTTATACACATAGCGGTGTACATATTTCCATGTTTATAGAGACAGCGGTGTAGGTATTTCCATGTTTATACAGATAGCGTTGCAGATATTTACATGTTTACACAGATGCCTATGCAGATATTTCCATATTTATACAGAGGGCTGTGTAGATATTTCTATATTTCTACAGATGGCAGTGTAGATATTTATATGTTCCTACACATGACTGTGTAGGTATTTCCAAGTTTATACAGATGTCTTTGTAGTTATTTCCATGTTTATAGAGATAGCGGTGCAGATATTTCCATGTTTATACAGATAGCGGTGTATATATTTCCATGTTTATACAGATCATGGTGTAGATATTTCCATGTTTATAGAGACCGCAGTGTAGATATTTCCATGTTTATAGAGATAGCAGTGTAGATATTTCCATGTTTGTACAGATGGCGGTGTTGATGTTTCCATCTATACACTGATTGCCGTGTAGGTATTTCCATGTGTATACAGATGGCATTGTAGATATTTCCATGTTTATACAGATGGTGGTGTAGATATTTCCATGTTTACACAGATGACTGTATAGGTATTTCCATGTTTATACAGATGGTGGTGTAGATATTTCCAAGTTTATTGAGATAGCGGTGTAGATATTTCCATATTTATACAGATAACGGTGTAGAAGTTTCCATGTTTATACTGATAGCGGTGTAAATATTTCCATGTTTATACAAATCACGGTGTAGATATTTCCATGTTTATAGAGATAGCGGTGTAGATATTTCCATGTTTATACCGATAGCGGTGTTGATATTTCCATGTTTATACAGACCGCGGTGTAGATATTTCCATGTTTATACAGATAGCGGTGCAGATATTTCCATGTTTGTACAGATGGCGGTGTTGATATTTCCATCTATACACAGATGACCGTGTAGATATTTCCATGTTTATACAGATGGCGGCGCAGATATTTCCATGGATATGTAGATGGCGGTGTAGATATTTCCATGTTTATACAGATAGCGGTGCAGTTATTTCCATGTTTATATGGATAGCGGTGTAGATATTTCCATGTATGTAAACATGGCTGTGTAGATATTTCCATGTTTATACAGATGGCGGTGTAGATATTTCCATGTTTATACAGATAACTTTGTAAGTATTTCCATGTTTATACAGATGGCGGTGTAGATATTACGATGTTTATAGAGATAGCAGTGGAGATATTTTCATGTTTATACAGATAGCGGTGTAGATATTTCCATGTTTATACTGATCGTGGTGTAGACATTTCCATGTTTATAGAGATGGCGGTGTAGATATTTCCATGTTCATAGAGATAGCGGTGTTGATTTTTCCATGTTTATAGAGATAGCGGTGTGGATATTTCCATGTTTATACAGATAGGGGTTTAGATATTTTCCTGTTTATAGAGATGGCGGTGTAGATATTTCCATGTTTATACAGATCACAGTGTAGATATTTCCTGGTTTATACAAATAGCGGTGTAGTTATTTCCATGTTTATACAGATAATGGTGTAGATATTTCCATGTATATACAGATGGCTGTGTAGATATTTCCATGTTTATACAGATGGCTGTGTAGATATTTCCATGTTTATACAGATGACTTTGTAGGTATTTCCATGTTTATACAGATGGCGGTGTAGATATTTCCATGTTTATAGAGATAACTGTGTAGATATTTCCATGTTTATACAGATCGCGGTGTAGATATTTCCATGTTTATACAGATCGTGGTGTAGATATTTCCATGTTTATAAAGATCGCGGTGTAGATATTTCCATGTTTATACAGATATCGGTGTAGATATTTCCATGTTTACACAGATTGCGGTGTAGATATTTCCATCTTTCTGCAGATGGCATTGTAGATATTTCCATGTTTATACAGATGACTGTATAGGTATTTCCATGTTTTTACAGATGGCGGTGCAGATATTTCCATGTCTATAGAGATAGCGGTGTAGATATTTCCATGTTTGTACAGATGGCTGTGTTGATATTTCCAGCTATACACAGATGGCCGTGTAGATATTTCCATGTTTATTCAGATGGCGGCGTAGATATTTCCAAGGACATGCAGATGGCGGTGTTGTTATTTCCATGTTTATACAGATAGCGGTGTAGGTATTTCCATGTTTACACAGATGGTGGTGTAGATATTTCCGTGTTTATACACATGGCGGAGTAGATACTTCCATCTTTATGGAGATGGCAGTGTAGATATTTTCATGTTCATACAGATGGCGGTGTAGATATTTGCATATTTATAGAGATAGCGGTGTAGATATTTCCATCTTTCTACAGATGGCATTGTAGATATTTCCATGTTTATACAGATGGCCGTGTAGATATTTCCATATTTATACACATGTCGGTGTAGATATTTCCATGTGTATACAGATGGTATTGTAGCTATTTCCATGTTTATACAGATGGTGGTGTAGATATTTCCATGTTTACTCAGATGAATGTGTAGATATTTCCATGTTTTTACAGATGGCAGTGTAGATATTTCAATGTTTATATAGATGGCGCTGTTGATATTTCCATGTTTACACAGATAACGGTGGAGATATTTCCATGTTTATACAGAGAGCAGTGGAGATATTTCCATGATTATACACATAGCGGTGTACATATTTCCATGTTTATAGAGACAGCGGTGTAGGTATTTCCATGTTTATACAGATAGCGTTGCAGATATTTCCATGTTTACACAGATGCCTATGCAGATATTTCCATATTTATACAGAGGGCTGTGTAGATATTTCTATATTTCTACCGATGGCAGTGTATATATTTATATGTTCCTACACATGACTGTGTAGGTATTTCCAAGTTTATACAGATGTCTTTGTAGTTATTTCCATGTTTATAGAGATAGCGGTGCAGATATTTCCATGTTTATACAGATAGCGGTGTATATATTTCCATGTTTATACAGATCATGGTGTAGATATTTCCATGTTTATAGAGACCGCAGTGTAGATATTTCCATGTTTATAGAGATAGCAGTGTAGATATTTCCACGTTTGTACAGATGGCGGTGTTGATGTTTCCATCTATACACTGATTGCCGTGTAGGTATTTCCATGTGTATACAGATGGCATTGTAGATATTTCCATGTTTATACAGATGGTGGTGTAGGTATTTCCATGTTTACACAGATGACTGTATAGGTATTTCCATGTTTATACAGATGGTGGTGTAGATATTTCCAAGTTTATTGAGATAGCGGTGTAGATATTTCCATATTTATACAGATAACGGTGTAGAAGTTTCCATGTTTATACAGATAGCGGTGTAAATATTTCCATGTTTATACAAATCACGGTGTAGATATTTCCATGTTTATAGAGATAGCGGTGTAGATATTTCCATGTTTATACCGATAGCGGTGTTGATATTTCCATGTTTATACAGACCGCGGTGTAGATATTTCCATGTTTATACAGATAGCGGTGCAGATATTTCCATCTATACACTGATGACCGTGTAGATATTTCCATGTTTATACAGATGGCGGCGCAGATATTTCCATGGATATGTAGATGGCGGTGTAGATATTTCCATGTTTATACAGATAGCGGTGCAGTTATTTCCATGTTTATATGGATAGCGGTGTAGATATTTCCATGTATGTAAACATGGCTGTGTAGATATTTCCATGTTTATACAGATGGCGGTGTAGATATTTCCATGTTTATACAGATAACTTTGTAAGTACTTCCATGTTTATACTGATGGCAGTGTAGATATTTCGATGTTTATAGAGATAGCAGTGGAGATATTTCCATGTTTATACAGATAGCGGTGTAGATATTTCCATGTTTATACTGATCGTGGTGTAGACATTTCCATGTTTATAGAGATGGCGGTGTAGATATTTCCATGTTCATAGAGATAGCGGTGTTGATTTTTCCATGTTTATAGAGATAGCGGTGTGGATATTTCCATGTTTATACAGATAGGGGTGTAGATATTTCCCTGTTTATAGAGATGGCGGTGTAGATATTTCCATGTTTATACAGATCACAGTGTAGATATTTCCTTGTTTATACAAATAGCGGTGTAGTTTTTTCCATGTTTATACAGATAGTGGTGTAGTTATTTCCATGTATATACAGATGGCTGTGTAGATATTTCCATGTTTATACAGATGGCTGTGTAGATATTTCCATGTTTATACAGATGACTTTGTAGGTATTTCCATGTTTATACAGATGGCGGTTTAGATATTTCCATGTTTATAGAGATAACTGTGTAGATATTTCCATGTTTATACAGATCGCGGTGTAGATATTTCCATGTTTATACAGATATCGGTGTAGATATTTCCATGTTTTCACTGATTGCGGTGTAGATATTTCCATCTTTCTACTGATGGCATTGTAGATATTTCCATGTTTATACAGATGACTGTATAGGTATTTCCATGTTTTTACAGATGGCGGTGCAGATATTTCCATGTCTATAGAGATAGCGGTGTAGATATTTCCATGTTTGTACAGATGGCGGTGTTGATATTTCCAGATATACACAGATGGCCGTTTAGATATTTCCATGTTTATTCAGATGGCGGCGTAGATATTTCCAAGGACATGCAGATGGCGGTGTAGTTATTTCCATGTTTATACAGATAGCGGTGTAGATATTTCCATGTTTTTACAGATATCGGTGTAGATATTTCCATGTTTACACAGATTGCGGTGTAGATATTTCCATCTTTCTACAGATGGCATTGTAGATATTTCCATGTTTATACAGATGACTGTATAGGTATTTCCATGTTTTTACAGATGGCGGTGCAGATATTTCCATGTCTATAGAGATAGCGGTGTAGATATTTCCATGTTTGTACAGATGGCGGTGTTGATATTTCCATCTATACACAGATGGCCGTGTAGATATTTCCATGTTTATTCAGATGGCGGCGTAGATATTTCCAAGGACATGCAGATGGCGGTGTAGTTATTTCCATGTTTATACAGATAGCGGTGTAGGTATTTCCATGTTTACACAGATGGTGGTGTAGATATTTCCGTGTTTATACACATGGCGGAGTAGATACTTCCATCTTTATGGAGATGGCGGTGTAGATATTTTCATGTTCATAGAGATGGCGGTGTAGATATTTCCATATTTATAGAGATAGCGGTGTAGATATTTCCATCTTTCTACAGATGGCAGTGTAGATATTTCCATGTTTATACAGATGGCCGTGTAGATATTTCCATATTTATACAGATGTCTGTGTAGATATTTCCATGTGTATACAGATGGTATTGTAGCTATTTCCATGTTTATACAGATGGTGGTGTAGATATTTCCATGTTTATTCAGATGACTGTGTAGATAGTTCCATGTTTTTACAGATGGCAGTGTAGATATTTCAATGTTTATATAGATGGCGCTGTTGATATTTCCATGTTTATACAGATAACGGTGGAGATATTTCCATGTTTATACGGAGAGCAGTGGAGATATTTCCATGTTTATACACATAGCGGTGTACATATTTCCATGTTTATAGAGACAGCGGTGTAGGTATTTCCACGTTTATACAGATAGCGGTGCAGATATTTCCATGTTTACACAGATGCCTATGCAGATATTTCCATATTTATACAGAGGGCTGTGTAGATATTTCTATATTTATACAGATGGCAGTGCAGATATTTAACTGTTCCTACACATGACTGTGTAGGTATTTCCATGTTTATACAGATGTCTTTGTAGTTATTTCCATGTTTATAGAGATAGCGGTGCAGATATTTCCATGTTTATACAGATAGCGGTGTATATATTTCCATGTTTATACAGATCATGGTGTGGATATTTCCATGTTTATACAGATACCGGTGTAGATATTTCCATGTTTATACAGACCACAGTGTAGATATTTCCATGTTTATAGAGACAGCAGTGTAGATATTTCCATGTTTGTACAGATGGCGGTGTTGATGTTTCCATCTATACACTGATTGCCGTGTAATTATTTCCATGTGTATACAGATGGCATTGTAGATATTTCCCTGTTTATACAGATGGTGGTGTAGATATTTCCATGTTTACACAGATGACTGTATAGGTATTTCCATGTTTATACAGATGGCGGTGTAGATATTTCCAAGTTTATAGAGATAGCGGTGTAGATATTTCCATATTTATACAGATAACGGTGTGGAAGTTTCCATGTTTATACAGATAGCGGTGTAAATATTTCCATGTTTATACAGATCACGGTGTAGATATTTCCATGTTTATAGCGATAGCGGTGTAGATATTTCCATGTTTATACCGATAGCGGTGTTGATATTTCCATGTTTATACAGACCGCGGTGTAGATATTTCCATGTTTATACAGATAGCGGTGCTGATATTTCCATGTTTGTACAGATGGCGGTGTTGATATTTCCATCTATACACAGATGACCGTGTAGATATTTCCATGTTTATACAGATGGCGGCGCAGATATTTCCATGGATATGTAGATGGCGGTGTAGATATTTCCATGTTTATACAGATAGCGGTGTAGTTATTTCCATGTTTATATAGATAGCGGTGTAGATATTTCCAAGTATGTACACATGGCTGTGTAGATATTTCCATGTTTATACAGATGGCGGTGTAGATATTTCCATGTTTATACAGATAACTTTGTAAGTATTTCCATGTTTATACTGATGGCGGTGTAGATATTTCGATGTTTATAGAGACAGCAGTGGAGATATTTCCATGTTTATACAGATTGCGGTGTAGATATTTCCATGTTTATACTGATCGTGGTGTAGACATTTCCATGTTTATAGAGATGGCGGTGTAGATATTTCCATGTTGATAGAGATAGCGGTGTTGATTTTTCCATGTTTATAGAGATAGCGGTGTGGATATTTCCATGTTTATACAGATAGGGGTGTAGATATTTCCCTGTTTATAGAGATGGCGGTGTAGATATTTCCATATTTATACAGATCACGGTGTAGATATTTCCTTGTTTATACAAATAGCGGTGTAGTTATTTCCATGTTTATACAGATAGTGGTGTAGTTATTTCCATGTATATACAGATGGCTGTGTAGATATTTCCATGTTTATACAGAGGGCTGTGTAGATATTTCCATGTTTATACAGATGACTTTGTAGGTATTTCCATGTTTATACAGATGGCGGTGTAGATATTTCCATGTTTTTACAGATATCGGTGTAGATATTTCCATGTTTACACAGATTGCGGTGTAGATATTTCCGTCATTCTACAGATGGCATTGTAGATATTTCCATGTTTATACAGATGACTGTATAGGTATTTCCATGTTTTTACAGATGGCGGTGCAGATATTTCCATGTGTATAGAGATAGCGGTGTAGATATTTCCATGGTTGTACAGATGGCGGTGTTGATATTTTCATCTATACACAGATGGCCGTGTAGATATTTCCATGTTTATTCAGATGGCGGCGTAGATATTTCCAAGGACATGCAGATGGCGGTGTACTTATTTCCATGTTTATACAGATAGCGGTGTAGGTATTTCCATGTTTACACAGATGGTGGTGTAGATATTTCCGTGTTTATACACATGGCGGAGTAGATACTTCCATCTTTATGGAGATGGCAGTGTAGATATTTTCATGTTCATAGAGATGGCGGTGTAGATATTTCCATATTTATAGAGATAGCGGTGTAGATATTTCCATCTTTATACAGATGGCAGTGTAGATATTTCCATGTTTATACAGATGGCTGTGTAGATATTTGCATATTTATACAGATGTCTGTGTAGATATTTCCATGTGTATACAGATGGTATTGTAGCTATTTCCATGTTTATACAGATGGTGGTGTAGATATTTCCATGTTTATTCAGATGACTGTGTAGATAGTTCCATGTTTTTACAGATGGCAGTGTAGATATTTCAATGTTTATATAGATGGCGCAGTTGATATTTCCATGTTTATACAGATAACGGTGGAGATATTTCCATGTTTATACGGAGAGCAGTGGAGATATTTCCATGTTTATACACATAGCGGTGTACATATTTCCATGTTTATAGAGACAGCGGTGTAGGTATTTCCACGTTTATACAGATAGCGGTGCAGATATTTCCATGTTTACACAGATGCCTATGCAGATATTTCCATATTTATACAGAGGGCTGTGTAGATATTTCTATATTTATACAGATGGCAGTGTAGATATTTAAATGTTCCTACACATGACTGTGTAGGTATTTCCATGTTTATACAGATGTCTTTGTAGTTATTTCCATGTTTATAGAGATAGCGGTGCAGATATTTCCATGTTCATACAGATAGCGGTGTATATTTTTCCATGTTTATACAGATCATGGTGTGGATATTTCCATGTTTATACAGATACCGGTGTAGATATTTCCATGTTTATACAGACCACAGTGTAGATATTTCCATGTTTATAGAGATAGCAGTGTAGATATTTCCATGTTTGTACAGATGGCGGTGTTGATGTTTCCACCTATACACTGATTGCCGTGTAGGTATTTCCATGTGTATACAGATGGCATTGTAGATATTTCCCTGTTTATACAGATGGTGGTGTAGATATTTCCATGTTTACACAGATGACTGTATAGGTGTTTCCATGTTTATATAGATGGCGGTGTAGATATTTCCAAGTTTATAGAGATAGCGGTGAAGATATTTCCATATTTATACAGATAACGGTGTGGAAGTTTCCATATTTATACAGATAGCGGTGTAAATATTTCCATGTTTATACAGATCACGGTGTAGATATTTCCATGTTTATAGAGATAGCGGTGTAGATATTTCCATGTTTATACCGATAGCGGTGTTGATATTTCCATGTTTATACAGACCGCGGTGTAGATATTTCCATGTTTATACAGATAGCGGTTCAGATATTTCCATGTTTGTACAGATGGCGGTGTTGATATTTCCATCTATACACAGATGACCGTGTAGATATTTCCATTTTTATACAGATGGCGGCGCAGATATTTCCATGGATTTGTAGATGGCGGTGTAGATATTTCCATGTTTATACAGATAGCGGTGTAATTATTTCCATGTTTATATAGATAGCGGTGTAGATATTTCCATGTATGTACACATGGCTGTGTAGATATTTCCATGTTTATACAGATGGCGGTGTAGATATTTCCATGTTTATACAGATAACTCTGTAAGTATTTCCATGTTTATACAGATGGCGGTGTAGATATTTCGATGTTTATAGAGATAGCAGTGGAGATATTTCCATGTTTATACAGATAGCGGTGTAGATATTTCCATGTTTATACTGATCGTGGTGTAGACATTTCCATGTTTATGGAGATGGCGGTGTAGATATTTCCATGTTCATAGAGATAGCGGTATTGATTTTTCCATGTTTATAGAGATAGCGGTGTGGATATTTCCATGTTTATACAGATAGGGGTGTAGATATTTCCCTGTTTATAGAGATGGCGGTGTAGATATTTCCATATTTATACAGATCACGGTGTAGATATTTCCTTGTTTATACAAATAGCGGTGTAGTTATTTCCATGTTTATACAGATAGTGGTGTAGATATTTCCATGTATGTACAGATGGCTGTGTAGATATTTCCATGTTTATACAGAGGGCTGTGTAGATATTTCCATGTTTATACAGATGACTTTGTAGGTATTTCCATGTTTATACAGATGGCGGTGTAGATATTTCCATGTTTATAGAGATAACAGTGTAGATATTTCCATGTTTATACAGATAGCGGTGTAGATATTTCCATGTTTATACAGATCGCGGTGTAGATAATTCCATGTTTATACAGATCGCGGTGTAGATATTTCCATCTTTATACAGATAGCGGTGTAGATATTTCCATGTTTTTACAGATATCGGTGTAGATATTTCCATGTTTACACAGATTGCGGTGTAGATATTTCCATCTTTCTACAGATGGCATTGTAGATATTTCCATGTTTATACAGATGACTGTATAGGTATTTCCATGTTTTTACAGATGGCGGTGCAGATATTTCCATGTCTATAGAGATAGCAGTGTAGATATTTCCATGTTTGTACAGATGGCGGTGTTGATATTTCCATCTATACACAGATGGCCGTGTAGATATTTCCATGTTTATTCAGATGGCGGCGTAGATATTTCCAAGGACATGCAGATGGCGGTGTAGTTATTTCCATGTTTATACAGATAGCGGTGTAGGTATTTCCATGTTTACACAGATGGTGGTGTAGATATTTCCGTGTTTATACACATGGCGGAGTAGATACTTCCATCTTTATGGAGATGGCAGTGTAGATATTTTCATGTTCATAGAGATGGCGGTGTAGATATTTCCATATTTATAGAGATAGCGGTGTAGATATTTCCAACTTTCTACAGATGGCAGTGTAGATATTTCCATGTTTATACAGATGGCCGTGTAGATATTTCCATATTTATACAGATGTCTGTGTAGATATTTCCATGTGTATACAGATGGTATTGTAGCTATTTCCATGTTTATACAGATGGTGGTGTAGATATTTCCATGTTTATTCAGATGACTGTGTAGATAGTTCCATGTTTTTACAGATGGCAGTGTAGATATTTCAATGTTTATATAGATGGCGCTGTTGATATTTCCATGTTTATACAGATAACGGTGGAGATATTTCCATGTTTATACGGAGAGCAGTGGAGATATTTCCATGTTTATACACATAGCGGTGTACATATTTCCATGTTTATAGAGACAGCGGTGTAGGTATTTCCACGTTTATACAGATAGCGGTGCAGATATTTCCATGTTTACACAGATGCCTATGCAGATATTTCCATATTTATACAGAGGGCTGTGTAGATATTTCTATATTTATACAGATGGCAGTGTAGATATTTAAATGTTCCTACACATGACTGTGTAGGTATTTCCATGTTTATACAGATGTCTTTGTAGTTATTTCCATGTTTATAGAGATAGCGGTGCAGATATTTCCATGTTTACACAGATAGCGGTGTATATATTTCCATGTTTATACAGATCATGGTGTGGATATTTCCATGTTTATACAGATACCGGTGTAGATATTTCCATGTTTATACAGACCACAGTGTAGATATTTCCATGTTTATAGAGATAGCAGTGTAGATATTTCCATGTTTGTACAGATGGCGGTGTTGATGTTTCCATCTATACACTGATTGCCGTGTAGGTATTTCCATGTGTATACAGATGGCATTGTAGATATTTCCCTGTTTATACAGATGGTGGTGTAGATATTTCCATGTTTACACAGATGACTGTATAGGTATTTCCATGTTTATACAGATGGCGGTGTAGATATTTCCAAGTTTATAGAGATAGCGGTGTAGATATTTCCATATTTATACAGATAACGGTGTGGAAGTTTCCATGTTTATACAGATAGCGGTGTAAATATTTCCATGTTTATACAGATCACGGTGTAGATATTTCCATGTTTATAGAGATAGCGGTGTAGATATTTCCATGTTTATACCGATAGCGGTGTTGATATTTCCATGTTTATACAGACCGCGGTGTAGATATTTCCATGTTTATACAGATAGCGGTGCAGATATTTCCATGTTTGTACAGATGGCGGTGTTGATATTTCCATCTATACACAGATGACCGTGTAGATATTTCCATGTTTATACAGATGGCGGTGCAGATATTTCCATGGATATGTAGATGGCGGTGTAGATATTTCCATGTTTATACAGATAGCAGTGTAGTTATTTCCATGTTTATATAGATAGCGGTGTAGATATTTCCAAGTATGTACACATGGCTGTGTAGATATTTCCATGTTTATACAGATGGCGGTGTAGATATTTCCATGTTTATACAGATAACTTTGCAAGTATTTCCATGTTTATACTGATGGCGGTGTAGATATTTCGATGTTTATAGAGACAGCAGTGGAGATATTTCCATGTTTATACAGATTGCGGTGTAGATATTTCCATGTTTATACTGATCGTGGTGTAGACATTTCCATGTTTATAGAGATGGCGGTGTAGATATTTCCATGTTCATAGAGATAGCGGTATTGATTTTTCCATGTTTATAGAGATAGCGGTGTGGATATTTCCATGTTTACACAGATAGGGGTGTAGATATTTCCCTGTTTATAGAGATGGCGGTGTAGATATTTCCATATTTATACAGATCACGGTGTAGATATTTCCTTGTTTATACAAATAGCGGTGTAGTGATTTCCATGTTTATACAGATAGTGGTGTAGATATTTCCATGTATATACAGATGGCTGTGTAGATATTTCCATGTTTATACAGAGGGCTGTGTAGATATTTCCATGTTTATACAGATGACTTTGTAGGTATTTCCATGTTTATACAGATGGCGGTGTAGATATTTCCATGTTTATAGAGATAACAGTGTAGATATTTCCATGTTTATACAGATAGCGGTGTAGATATTTCCATGTTTATACAGATCGCGGTGTAGATAATTCCATGTTTATACAGATCGCGGTGTAGATATTTCCATCTTTATACAGATAGCGGTGTAGATATTTCCATGTTTTTACAGATATCGGTGTAGATATTCCCATGTTTACACAGATTGCGGTGTAGATATTTCCATCTTTCTACAGATGGCATTGTAGATATTTCCATGTTTATACAGATGACTGTATAGGTATTTCCATGTTTTTACAGATGGCGGTGCAGATATTTCCATGTCTATAGAGGTAGCAGTGTAGATATTTCCATGTTTGTACAGATGGCGGTGTTGATATTTCCATCTATACACAGATGGCCGTGTAGATATTTCCATGTTTATTCAGATGGCGGCATAGATATTTCCAAGGACATGCAGATGGCGGTGTAGTTATTTCCATGTTTATACAGATAGCGGTGTAGGTATTTCCATGTTTACACAGATGGTGGTGTAGATATTTCCGTGTTTATACACATGGCGGAGTAGATACTTCCATCTTTATGGAGATGGCAGTGTAGATATTTTCATGTTCATAGAGATGGCGGTGTAGATATTTCCATATTTATAGAGATAGCGGTGTAGATATTTCCAACTTTCTACAGATGGCAGTGTAGATATTTCCATGTTTATTCAGATGGCCGTGTAGATATTTCCATATTTATACAGATGTCTGTGTAGATATTTCCATGTGTATACAGATGGTATTGTAGCTATTTCCATGTTTATACAGAGGGTGGTGTAGATATTTACATGTTTATTCAGATGACTGTGTAGATAGTTCCATGTTTTTACAGATGGCAGTGTAGATATTTCAATGTTTATATAGATGGCGCTGTTGATATTTCCATGTTTATACAGATAACGGTGGAGATATTTCCATGTTTATACAGAGAGCAGTGGAGATATTTCCATGTTTATACACATAGCGGTGTACATATTTCCATGTTTATAGAGACAGCGGTGTAGGTATTTCCACGTTTATACAGATAGCGGTGCAGATATTTCCATGTTTACACAGATGCCTATGCAGATATTTCCATATTTATACAGAGGGCTGTGTAGATATTTCTATATTTATACAGATGGCAGTGTAGATATTTAAATGTTCCTACACATGACTCTGTAGGTATTTCCATGTTTATACAGATGTCTTTGTAGTTATTTCCATGTTTATAGAGATAGCAGTGCAGATATTTCCATGTTTATACAGATAGTGGTGTATATATTTCCATGTTTATACAGATCATGGTGTGGATATTTCCATGTTTATACAGATACCGGTGTAGATATTTCCATGTTTATACAGACCACAGTGTAGATATTTCCATGTTTATAGAGATAGCCGTGTAGATATTTCCATGTTTGTACAGATGGCGGTGTTGATGTTTCCATCTATACACTGATTGCCGTGTAGGTATTTCCATGTGTATACAGATGGCATTGTAGATATCTCCATGTTTATACAGATGGTGGTGTAGATATTTCCATGTTTACACAGATGACTGTATAGGTATTTCCATGTTTATACAGATCGTGGTGTAGATATTTCCATGTTTATACAGATCGCGGTGTAGATATTTCCATGTTTATACAGATCGCGGTGTCGATATTTCCATGTTTATACACATATCGGTGTAGATATTTCCATTTTTACACAGAATGCGGTGTAGATATTTCCATCTTTCTACAGATTGCATTGTAGATATTTCCATGTTTATACAGATTATTGTATAGGTATTTCCATGCTTTTACAGATGGCGGTGCAGATATTTCCATGTCTATAGAGATAGCGGTGTAGATATTTCCATGTTTGTACAGATGGCGCTGTTGATATTTCCAGCTATACACAAATGGCCGTGTAGATATTTCCATGTTTATTCAGATGGCGGCGTAGATATTTCCAAGGACATGCAGATGTCGGTGTAGATATTTCCATGTTTGTACAGATAGCGGTGTAGGTATTTCCATGTTTACACAGATGGTAGTGTAGATATTTCCGTGTTTATACACATGGCGGAGTAGATACTTCCATCTTTATTGAGATGGCAGTGTAGATATTTTCATGTTCGTACAGATGGCGGTGTAGATATTTCCATATTTATAGAGATAGCGGTGTAGTTATTTCCATCTTTCTACAGATGGCAGTGTAGATATTTCCATGTTTATACAGATGGCCGTGTAGATATTTCCATATTTATACAGATGTTGGTGTAGATATTTCCATGGGTATACAGATGGTATTGTAGCTATTTCCATGTTTATACAGATGGGGGTGTAGATATTTCCATGTTTACACAGATGACTGTATAGGTATTTCCATGTTTATACAGATGGCGGTGTAGTTATTTCCAAGTTTATAGAGATAGCGGTGTAGATATTTCCATATTTATACAGATAACGGTGTAGAAATTTCCATGTTTATACAGATAGCGGTGTAAATATTTCCATGTTTATACAGATCACGGTGTAGATATTTCCATGTTTATAGAGATAGCGGTGTAGATATTTCCATGTTTATACCGATAGCGGTGTTGATATTTCCATGTTTATACAGACCGCGGTGTAGATATTTCCATGTTTATACAGATAGCGGTGCTGATATTTCCATGTTTGTACAGATGGCGGTGTTGATATTTCCATCTATCCACAGATGACCGTGTAGATATTTCCATGTTTATACAGATGGTGGCGCAGATATTTCCATGGATATGTAGATGGCGGTGTAGATATTTCCATGTTTATACAGATAGCGGTGTAGTTATTTCCATGTTTATATAGATAGCGGTGTAGATATTTCCATGTATGTACACATGGCTGTGTAGATATTTCCATGTTTATACAGATGGCGGTGTAGATATTTCCATGTTTATACATATAACTTTGTAAGTATTTCCATGTTTATACTGATGGCGGTGTAGATATTTCGATGTTTATAGAGATAGCAGTGGAGATATTTCCATGTTTATACAGATAGCGGTGTAGATATTTCCATGTTTATACTGATCGCGGTGTAGACATTTCCATGTTTATAGAGATGGCGGTGTAGATATTTCCATGTTCATAGAGATAGCGGTGTTGATTTTTCCATGTTTATAGAGATAGCGGTGTGGATATTTCCATGTTTATACAGATAGGGGTGTAGATATTTCCCTGTTTATAGAGATGGCGGTGTAGATATTTCCATGTTTATACAGATCACAGTGTAGATATTTCCTTGTTTATACAAATAGCGGTGTAGTTATTTCCATGTTTATACAGATAGTGGTGTAGATATTTCCATGTATATACAGATGGCTGTATAGATATTTCCATGTTTATACAGATGGCTGTGTAGATATTTCCATGTTTATACAGATGACTTTGTAGGTATTTCCATGTTTATACAGATGGCGGTGTAGATATTTCCATGTTTATAGAGATAACTGTGTAGATATTTCCATGTTTATACAGATCGTGGTTTAGATATTTCCATGTTTATACAGATCGCGGTGTAGATATTTCCATGTTTATACAGATCGCGGTGTAGATATTTCCATGTTTATACAGATATCGGTGTAGATATTTCCATGTTTACACAGATTGTGGTGTAGATATTTCCTTCTTTCTAGAAATGGCATTGTAGATATTTCCATGTTTATACAGATGACTGTATAGGTATTTCCATGTTTTTACAGATGGCGGTGCAGATATTTCCATGTCTATAGAGATAGCGGTGTAGATATTTCCATGTTTGTACAGATGGCGGTGTTGATATTTCCAGCTATACACAGATGGCCGTGTAGATATTTCCATGTTTATTCAGATGGCGGCGTAGATATTTCCAAGGACATGCAGATGGCGGTGTAGTTATTTCCATGTTTATACAGATAGCGGTGTAGGTATTTCCATGTTTACACAGATGGTGGTGTAGATATTTCCGTGTTTATACACATGGCGGAGTAGATACTTCCATCTTTATGGAGATGGCAGTGTAGATATTTTCATGTTCATACAGATGGCGGTGTAGATATTTCCATATTTATAGAGATAGCGGTGTAGATATTTCCATCTTTCTACAAATGGCAGTGTAGATATTTCCATGTTTATACAGATGGCCGTGTAGATATTTCCATATTTATAGAGATAGCTGTGAAGATATTTCCATCTTTCTACAGATGGCAGTGTAGATATTTCCATGTTTATATAGATGTCTGTCTAGATATTTCCATGTGTATACAGATGGTATTGTAGCTATTTCCATGTTTATACAGATGGTGGTGTAGATATTTCCATGTTTATTCAGATGACTTTGTAGATATTCCCATGTTTTTACAGATGGCAGTGTAGATATTTCAATGTTTATATAGATGGCGCTGTTGATATTTCCATGTTTATACAGATAACGGTGGAGATATTTCCATGTTTATACAGAGAGCAGTGGAGCTATTTCCATGTTTATACACATAGCGGTGCAGATATTTCCATGTTTACACAGATGTCTATGCAGATATTTCCATATTTATGCAGAGGGCTGTGTAGATATTTCTACATTTATACAGATGGCAGTGTAGATATTTAAATGTTCCTACACATGACTGTGTAGGTATTTCCATGTTTATACAGATGTCTTTGTAGTTATTTCCATGTTTATAGAGATAGCGTTGCAGATATTTCCATGTTTATACAGATAGCGGTGTATATATTTCCATGTTTATACAGATCATGGTGTAGATATATCCATGTTTATAGAGACCGCAGTGTAGATATTTCCATGTTTGTACAGATGGCGGTGTTGATGTTTCCATCTATACACTGATTGCCGTGTAGGTATTTCCATGTGTATACAGATGGCATTGTAGGTATTTCCATGTTTATACAGATGGTGGTGTAGATATTTCCATGTTTACACAGATGACTGTATAGGTATTTCCATGTTTATACAGATGGCGGTGTAGATATTTCCAAGTTTATTGAGATAGCGGTGTAGATATTTCCATATTTATACAGATAACGGTGTAGAAGTTTCCATGTTTATACAGATAGCGGTGTAAATATTTCCATGTTTATACAGATCACGGTGTAGATATTTCCATGTTTATAGAGATCACGGTGTAGATATTTCCATGTTTATACAGATAGCGGTGCAGATATTTCCATGTTTGTACAGATGGCGGTGTTGATATTTTCATCTATACACAGATGACCGTGTACATATTTCCATGTTTATACAGATGGCGGCGCAGATATTTCCATGGATATGTAGATGGCGGTGTAGATATTTCCATGTTTATACAGATAGCGGTGTAGTTATTTCCATGTTTATATAGATAGCGGTGTAGATATTTCCATGTATGTACACATGGCTGTGTAGATATTTCCATGTTTATACAGATGGCGGTGTACATATTTCCATGTTTATACAGATAACTTTGTATTTCCATGTTTATACAGATGGCGGTGTAGATATTTCGATGTTTATAGAGATAGCAGTGGAGATATTTCCATGTTTATACTGATCGTGGTGTAGACATTTCCATGTTTATAGAGAAGGCAGTGTAGATATTTCCATGTTCATAGAGATAGCGGTGTTGATTTTTCCATGTTTATAGAGATAGCGGTGTGGGTATTTCCATGTTTATACAGATAGGGGTGTAGATATTTCCCTGTTTATAGAGATGGCGGTGTAGATATTTCCATGTTTATACAGATCACGGTGTAGATATTTCCTTGTTTATACAAATAGCGGTGTAGTTATTCCCATGTTTATACAGATAGTGGTGTAGATATTTCCATGTATATACAGATGGCTTTGTAGATATTTGCATGTTTATACAGATGACTTTGTAGGTATTTCCATGTTTATACAGATGGCGGTGTAGATATTTCCATGTTTTTACAGATATCGGTGTAGATATTTCCATGTTTACACAGATTGCAGTGTAGATATTTCCATCATTCTACAGATGGCATTGTAGATATTTCCATGTTTATACAGATGACTGTATAGGTATTTCCATGTTTTTACAGATGGCGGTGCAGATATTTCCATGTCTATAGAGATAGCGGTGTAGATATTTCCATGTTTGTACAGATGGCGGTGTTGATATTTTCATCTATACACAGATGGCCGTGTAGATATTTCCATGTTTATTCAGATGGCGGCGTAGATATTTCCAAGGACATGCAGATGGCGGTGTAGTTATTTCCATGTTTATACAGATAGCGGTGTAGGTATTTCCATGTTTACACAGATGGTGGTGTAGATATTTCCGTGTTTATACACATGGCGGAGTAGATACTTCCATCTTTATGGAGATGGCAGTGTAGATATTTTCATGTTCATAGAGATGGCGGTGTAGATATTTCCATATTTATAGAGATAGCGGTGTAGATATTTCCATCTTTCTACAGATGGCAGTGTAGATATTTCCATGTTTATACAGATGGCTTTGTAGATATTTCCATATTTATACAGATGTCTGTGTAGATATTTCCATGTGTATACAGATGGTATTGTAGCTATTTCCATGTTTATACAGATGGTGGTGTAGATATTTCCATGTTTATTCAGATGACTGTGTAGATAGTTCCATGTTTTTACAGATGGCAGTGTAGATATTTCAATGTTTATATAAATGGCGCAGTTGATATTTCCATGTTTATACAGATAACGGTGGAGATATTTCCATGTTTATACAGAGAGCAGTGGAGATATTTCCATGTTTATACACATAGCGGTGTACATATTTCCATGTTTATAGAGACAGCGGTGTAGGTATTTCCACGTTTATACAGATAGCGGTGCAGATATTTCCATGTTTACACAGATGCCTATGCAGATATTTCCATATTTACAGAGGGCTGTGTAGATATTTCTATATTTATACAGATGGCAGTGTAGATATTTAAATGTTCCTACACATGACTGTGTAGGTATTTCCATGTTTATACAGATGTCTTTGTAGTTATTTCCATGTTTATAGAGATAGCGGTGCAGATATTTCCATGTTCATACAGATAGCGGTGTATATATTTCCATGTTTATACAGATCATGGTGTGGATATTTCCATGTTTATACAGATACCGGTGTAGATAATTCCATGTTTATACAGACCACAGTGTAGATATTTCCATGTTTATAGAGACAGCAGTGTAGATATTTCCATGTTTGTACAGATGGCGGTGTTGATGTTTCCACCTATACACTGATTGCCGTGTAGGTATTTCCATGTGTATACAGATGGCATTGTAGATATTTCCCTGTTTATACAGATGGTGGTGTAGATATTTCCATGTTTACACAGATGACTGTATAGGTATTTCCATGTTTATACAGATGGCGGTGTAGATATTTCCAAGTTTATAGAGATAGCGGTGTAGATATTTCCATATTTATACAGATAACGGTGTGGAAGTCTCCATATTTATACAGATAGCGGTGTAAATATTTCCATGTTTATACAGATCACGGTGTAGATATTTCCATGTTTATAGAGATAGCGGTGTAGATATTTCCATGTTTATACCGATAGCGGTGTTGATATTTCCATGTTTATACAGACCGCGGTGTAGATATTTCCATGTTTATACAGATAGCGGTTCAGATATTTCCATGTTTGTACAGATGGCGGTGTTGATATTTCCATCTATACACAGATGACCGTGTAGATATTTCCATTTTTATACAGATGGCGGCGCAGATATTTCCATGGATTTGTAGATGGCGGTGTAGATATTTCCATGTTTATACAGATAGCGGTGTAGTTATTTCCATGTTTATATAGATAGCGGTGTAGATATTTCCATGTATGTACACATGGCTGTGTAGATATTTCCATGTTTATACAGATAACTTTGTAAGTATTTCCATGTTTATACAGATGGCGGTGTAGATATTTCCATATTTATACAGATCACGGTGTAGATATTTCCTTGTTTATACAAATAGCGGTGTAGTGATTTCCATGTTTATACAGATAGTGGTGTAGATATTTCCATGTATATACAGATGGCTGTGTAGATATTTCCATGTTTATACAGAGGGCTGTGTAGATATTTCCATGTTTATACAGATGACTTTGTAGGTATTTCCATGTTTATACAGATGGCGGTGTAGATATTTCCATGTTTATAGAGATAACAGTGTAGATATTTCCATGTTTATACAGATAGCGGTGTAGATATTTCCATGTTTATACAGATCGCGGTGTAGATAATTCCATGTTTATACAGATCGCGGTGTAGATATTTCCATCTTTATACAGATAGCGGTGTAGATATTTCCATGTTTTTACAGATATCGGTGTAGATATTTCCATGTTTACACAGATTGCGGTGTAGATATTTCCATCTTTCTACAGATGGCATTGTAGATATTTCCATGTTTATACAGATGACTGTATAGGTATTTCCATGTTTTTACAGATGGCGGTGCAGATATTTCCATGTCTATAGAGATAGCAGTGTAGATATTTCCATGTTTGTACAGATGGCGGTGTTGATATTTCCATCTATACACAGATGGCCGTGTAGATATTTCCATGTTTATTCAGATGGCGGCGTAGATATTTCCAAGGACATGCAGATGGCGGTGTAGTTATTTCCATGTTTATACAGATAGCGGTGTAGGTATTTCCATGTTTACACAGATGGTGGTGTAGATATTTCCGTGTTTATACACATGGCGGAGTAGATACTTCCATCTTTATGGAGATGGCAGTGTAGATATTTTCATGTTCATAGAGATGGCGGTGTAGATATTTCCATATTTATAGAGATAGCGGTGTAGATATTTCCAACTTTCTACAGATGGCAGTGTAGATATTTCCATGTTTATACAGATGGCCGTGTAGATATTTCCATATTTATACAGATGTCTGTGTAGATATTTCCATGTGTATACAGATGGTATTGTAGCTATTTCCATGTTTATACAGATGGTGGTGTAGATATTTCCATGTTTATTCAGATGACTGTGTAGATAGTTCCATGTTTTTACAGATGGCAGTGTAGATATTTCAATGTTTATATAGATGGCGCTGTTGATATTTCCATGTTTATACAGATAACGGTGGAGATATTTCCATGTTTATACGGAGAGCAGTGGAGATATTTCCATGTTTATACACATAGCGGTGTACATATTTCCATGTTTATAGAGACAGCGGTGTAGGTATTTCCACGTTTATACAGATAGCGGTGCAGATATTTCCATGTTTACACAGATGCCTATGCAGATATTTCCATATTTATACAGAGGGCTGTGTAGATATTTCTATATTTATACAGATGGCAGTGTAGATATTTAAATGTTCCTACACATGACTGTGTAGGTATTTCCATGTTTATACAGATGTCTTTGTAGTTATTTCCATGTTTATAGAGATAGCGGTGCAGATATTTCCATGTTTACACAGATAGCGGTGTATATATTTCCATGTTTATACAGATCATGGTGTGGATATTTCCATGTTTATACAGATACCGGTGTAGATATTTCCATGTTTATACAGACCACAGTGTAGATATTTCCATGTTTATAGAGATAGCAGTGTAGATATTTCCATGTTTGTACAGATGGCGGTGTTGATGTTTCCATCTATACACTGATTGCCGTGTAGGTATTTCCATGTGTATACAGATGGCATTGTAGATATTTCCCTGTTTATACAGATGGTGGTGTAGATATTTCCATGTTTACACAGATGACTGTATAGGTATTTCCATGTTTATACAGATGGCGGTGTAGATATTTCCAAGTTTATAGAGATAGCGGTGTAGATATTTCCATATTTATACAGATAACGGTGTGGAAGTTTCCATGTTTATACAGATAGCGGTGTAAATATTTCCATGTTTATACAGATCACGGTGTAGATATTTCCATGTTTATAGAGATAGCGGTGTAGATATTTCCATGTTTATACCGATAGCGGTGTTGATATTTCCATGTTTATACAGACCGCGGTGTAGATATTTCCATGTTTATACAGATAGCGGTGCAGATATTTCCATGTTTGTACAGATGGCGGTGTTGATATTTCCATCTATACACAGATGACCGTGTAGATATTTCCATGTTTATACAGATGGCGGTGCAGATATTTCCATGGATATGTAGATGGCGGTGTAGATATTTCCATGTTTATACAGATAGCAGTGTAGTTATTTCCATGTTTATATAGATAGCGGTGTAGATATTTCCAAGTATGTACACATGGCTGTGTAGATATTTCCATGTTTATACAGATGGCGGTGTAGATATTTCCATGTTTATACAGATAACTTTGTAAGTATTTCCATGTTTATACTGATGGCGGTGTAGATATTTCGATGTTTATAGAGACAGCAGTGGAGATATTTCCATGTTTATACAGATTGCGGTGTAGATATTTCCATGTTTATACTGATCGTGGTGTAGACATTTCCATGTTTATAGAGATGGCGGTGTAGATATTTCCATGTTCATAGAGATAGCGGTATTGATTTTTCCATGTTTATAGAGATAGCGGTGTGGATATTTCCATGTTTACACAGATAGGGGTGTAGATATTTCCCTGTTTATAGAGATGGCGGTGTAGATATTTCCATATTTATACAGATCACGGTGTAGATATTTCCTTGTTTATACAAATAGCGGTGTAGTGATTTCCATGTTTATACAGATAGTGGTGTAGATATTTCCATGTATATACAGATGGCTGTGTAGATATTTCCATGTTTATACAGAGGGCTGTGTAGATATTTCCATGTTTATACAGATGACTTTGTAGGTATTTCCATGTTTATACAGATGGCGGTGTAGATATTTCCATGTTTATAGAGATAACAGTGTAGATATTTCCATGTTTATACAGATAGCGGTGTAGATATTTCCATGTTTATACAGATCGCGGTGTAGATAATTCCATGTTTATACAGATCGCGGTGTAGATATTTCCATCTTTATACAGATAGCGGTGTAGATATTTCCATGTTTTTACAGATATCGGTGTAGATATTTCCATGTTTACACAGATTGCGGTGTAGATATTTCCATCTTTCTACAGATGGCATTGTAGATATTTCCATGTTTATACAGATGACTGTATAGGTATTTCCATGTTTTTACAGATGGCGGTGCAGATATTTCCATGTCTATAGAGGTAGCAGTGTAGATATTTCCATGTTTGTACAGATGGCGGTGTTGATATTTCCATCTATACACAGATGGCCGTGTAGATATTTCCATGTTTATTCAGATGGCGGCGTAGATATTTCCAAGGACATGCAGATGGCGGTGTAGTTATTTCCATGTTTATACAGATAGCGGTGTAGGTATTTCCATGTTTACACAGATGGTGGTGTAGATATTTCCGTGTTTATACACATGGCGGAGTAGATACTTCCATCTTTATGGAGATGGCAGTGTAGATATTTTCATGTTCATAGAGATGGCGGTGTAGATATTTCCATATTTATAGAGATAGCGGTGTAGATATTTCCAACTTTCTACAGATGGCAGTGTAGATATTTCCATGTTTATTCAGATGGCCGTGTAGATATTTCCATATTTATACAGATGTCTGTGTAGATATTTCCATGTGTATACAGATGGTATTGTAGCTATTTCCATGTTTATACAGAGGGTGGTGTAGATATTTACATGTTTATTCAGATGACTGTGTAGATAGTTCCATGTTTTTACAGATGGCAGTGTAGATATTTCAATGTTTATATAGATGGCGCTGTTGATATTTCCATGTTTATACAGATAACGGTGGAGATATTTCCATGTTTATACAGAGAGCAGTGGAGATATTTCCATGTTTATACACATAGCGGTGTACATATTTCCATGTTTATAGAGACAGCGGTGTAGGTATTTCCACGTTTATACAGATAGCGGTGCAGATATTTCCATGTTTACACAGATGCCTATGCAGATATTTCCATATTTATACAGAGGGCTGTGTAGATATTTCTATATTTATACAGATGGCAGTGTAGATATTTAAATGTTCCTACACATGACTCTGTAGGTATTTCCATGTTTATACAGATGTCTTTGTAGTTATTTCCATGTTTATAGAGATAGCGGTGCAGATATTTCCATGTTTATACAGATAGTGGTGTATATATTTCCATGTTTATACAGATCATGGTGTGGATATTTCCATGTTTATACAGATACCGGTGTAGATATTTCCATGTTTATACAGACCACAGTGTAGATATTTCCATGTTTATAGAGATAGCCGTGTAGATATTTCCATGTTTGTACAGATGGCGGTGTTGATGTTTCCATCTATACACTGATTGCCGTGTAGGTATTTCCATGTGTATACAGATGGCATTGTAGATATCTCCATGTTTATACAGATGGTGGTGTAGATATTTCCATGTTTACACAGATGACTGTATAGGTATTTCCATGTTTATACAGATCGTGGTGTAGATATTTCCATGTTTATACAGATCGCGGTGTAGATATTTCCATGTTTATACAGATCGCGGTGTCGATATTTCCATGTTTATACACATATCGGTGTAGATATTTCCATTTTTACACAGAATGCGGTGTAGATATTTCCATCTTTCTACAGATTGCATTGTAGATATTTCCATGTTTATACAGATTATTGTATAGGTATTTCCATGCTTTTACAGATGGCGGTGCAGATATTTCCATGTCTATAGAGATAGCGGTGTAGATATTTCCATGTTTGTACAGATGGCGCTGTTGATATTTCCAGCTATACACAAATGGCCGTGTAGATATTTCCATGTTTATTCAGATGGCGGCGTAGATATTTCCAAGGACATGCAGATGTCGGTGTAGATATTTCCATGTTTGTACAGATAGCGGTGTAGGTATTTCCATGTTTACACAGATGGTAGTGTAGATATTTCCGTGTTTATACACATGGCGGAGTAGATACTTCCATCTTTATTGAGATGGCAGTGTAGATATTTTCATGTTCGTACAGATGGCGGTGTAGATATTTCCATATTTATAGAGATAGCGGTGTAGTTATTTCCATCTTTCTACAGATGGCAGTGTAGATATTTCCATGTTTATACAGATGGCCGTGTAGATATTTCCATATTTATACAGATGTTGGTGTAGATATTTCCATGGGTATACAGATGGTATTGTAGCTATTTCCATGTTTATACAGATGGGGGTGTAGATATTTCCATGTTTACACAGATGACTGTATAGGTATTTCCATGTTTATACAGATGGCGGTGTAGTTATTTCCAAGTTTATAGAGATAGCGGTGTAGATATTTCCATATTTATACAGATAACGGTGTAGAAATTTCCATGTTTATACAGATAGCGGTGTAAATATTTCCATGTTTATACAGATCACGGTGTAGATATTTCCATGTTTATAGAGATAGCGGTGTAGATATTTCCATGTTTATACCGATAGCGGTGTTGATATTTCCATGTTTATTCAGACCGCGGTGTAGATATTTCCATGTTTATACAGATAGCGGTGCTGATATTTCCATGTTTGTACAGATGGCGGTGTTGATATTTCCATCTATCCACAGATGACCGTGTAGATATTTCCATGTTTATACAGATGGTGGCGCAGATATTTCCATGGATATGTAGATGGCGGTGTAGATATTTCCATGTTTATACAGATAGCGGTGTAGTTATTTCCATGTTTATATAGATAGCGGTGTAGATATTTCCATGTATGTACACATGGCTGTGTAGATATTTCCATGTTTATACAGATGGCGGTGTAGATATTTCCATGTTTATACATATAACTTTGTAAGTATTTCCATGTTTATACTGATGGCGGTGTAGATATTTCGATGTTTATAGAGATAGCAGTGGAGATATTTCCATGTTTATACAGATAGCGGTGTAGATATTTCCATGTTTATACTGATCGCGGTGTAGACATTTCCATGTTTATAGAGATGGCGGTGTAGATATTTCCATGTTCATAGAGATAGCGGTGTTGATTTTTCCATGTTTATAGAGATAGCGGTGTGGATATTTCCATGTTTATACAGATAGGGGTGTAGATATTTCCCTGTTTATAGAGATGGCGGTGTAGATATTTCCATGTTTATACAGATCACAGTGTAGATATTTCCTTGTTTATACAAATAGCGGTGTAGTTATTTCCATGTTTATACAGATAGTGGTGTAGATATTTCCATGTATATACAGATGGCTGTATAGATATTTCCATGTTTATACAGATGGCTGTGTAGATATTTCCATGTTTATACAGATGACTTTGTAGGTATTTCCATGTTTATACAGATGGCGGTGTAGATATTTCCATGTTTATAGAGATAACTGTGTAGATATTTCCATGTTTATACAGATCGTGGTTTAGATATTTCCATGTTTATACAGATCGCGGTGTATATATTTCCATGTTTATACAGATCGCGGTGTAGATATTTCCATGTTTATACAGATATCGGTGTAGATATTTCCATGTTTACACAGATTGTGGTGTAGATATTTCCTTCTTTCTAGAAATGGCATTGTAGATATTTCCATGTTTATACAGATGACTGTATAGGTATTTCCATGTTTTTACAGATGGCGGTGCAGATATTTCCATGTCTATAGAGATAGCGGTGTAGATATTTCCATGTTTGTACAGATGGCGGTGTTGATATTTCCAGCTATACACAGATGGCCGTGTAGATATTTCCATGTTTATTCAGATGGCGGCGTAGATATTTCCAAGGACATGCAGATGGCGGTGTAGTTATTTCCATGTTTATACAGATAGCGGTGTAGGTATTTCCATGTTTACACAGATGGTGGTGTAGATATTTCCGTGTTTATACACATGGCGGAGTAGATACTTCCATCTTTATGGAGATGGCAGTGTAGATATTTTCATGTTCATACAGATGGCGGTGTAGATATTTCCATATTTATAGAGATAGCGGTGTAGATATTTCCATCTTTCTACAAATGGCAGTGTAGATATTTCCATGTTTATACAGATGGCCGTGTAGATATTTCCATATTTATAGAGATAGCTGTGAAGATATTTCCATCTTTCTACAGATGGCAGTGTAGATATTTCCATGTTTATATAGATGTCTGTCTAGATATTTCCATGTGTATACAGATGGTATTGTAGCTATTTCCATGTTTATACAGATGGTGGTGTAGATATTTCCATGTTTATTCAGATGACTTTGTAGATATTCCCATGTTTTTACAGATGGCAGTGTAGATATTTCAATGTTTATATAGATGGCGCTGTTGATATTTCCATGTTTATACAGATAACGGTGGAGATATTTCCATGTTTATACAGAGAGCAGTGGAGCTATTTCCATGTTTATACACATAGCGGTGTACATATTTCCATGTTTATAGAGACAGCGGTGTAGGTATTTCCATGTTTATACAGATAGCGGTGCAGATATTTCCATGTTTACACAGATGCCTATGCAGATATTTCCATATTTATGCAGAGAGCTGTGTAGATATTTCTACATTTATACAGATGGCAGTGTAGATATTTAAATGTTCCTACACATGACTGTGTAGGTATTTCCATGTTTATACAGATGTCTTTGTAGTTATTTCCATGTTTATAGAGATAGCGTTGCAGATATTTCCATGTTTATACAGATAGCGGTGTATATATTTCCATGTTTATACAGATCATGGTGTAGATATATCCATGTTTATAGAGACCGCAGTGTAGATATTTCCATGTTTGTACAGATGGCGGTGTTGATGTTTCCATCTATACACTGATTGCCGTGTAGGTATTTCCATGTGTATACAGATGGCATTGTAGGTATTTCCATGTTTATACAGATGGTGGTGTAGATATTTCCATGTTTACACAGATGACTGTATAGGTATTTCCATGTTTATACAGATGGTGGTGTAGATATTTCCAAGTTTATTGAGATAGCGGTGTAGATATTTCCATATTTATACAGATAACGGTGTAGAAGTTTCCATGTTTATACAGATAGCGGTGTAAATATTTCCATGTTTATACAGATCACGGTGTAGATATTTCCATGTTTATAGAGATCACGGTGTAGATATTTCCATGTTTATACAGATAGCGGTGCAGATATTTCCATGTTTGTACAGATGGCGGTGTTGATATTTTCATCTATACACAGATGACCGTGTACATATTTCCATGTTTATACACATGGCGGCGCAGATATTTCCATGGATATGTAGATGGCGGTGTAGATATTTCCATGTTTATACAGATAGCGGTGTAGTTATTTCCATGTTTATATAGATAGCGGTGTAGATATTTCCATGTATGTACACATGGCTGTGTAGATATTTCCATGTTTATACAGATGGCGGTGTACATATTTCCATGTTTATACAGATAACTTTGTATTTCCATGTTTATACAGATGGCGGTGTAGATATTTCGATGTTTATAGAGATAGCAGTGGAGATATTTCCATGTTTATACTGATCGTGGTGTAGACATTTCCATGTTTATAGAGAAGGCAGTGTAGATATTTCCATGTTCATAGAGATAGCGGTGTTGATTTTTCCATGTTTATAGAGATAGCGGTGTGGATATTTCCATGTTTATACAGATAGGGGTGTAGATATTTCCCTGTTTATAGAGATGGCGGTGTAGATATTTCCATGTTTATACAGATCACGGTGTAGATATTTCCTTGTTTATACAAATAGCGGTGTAGTTATTCCCATGTTTATACAGATAGTGGTGTAGATATTTCCATGTATATACAGATGGCTTTGTAGATATTTGCATGTTTATACAGATGGCTGTGTAGATATTTCCATGTTTATACAGATGACTTTGTAAGTATTTCCATGTTTATACAGATGGCAGTGTAGGTATTTCGATGTTTATAGAGATAGCAATGGAGATATTTCCATGTTTATACAGATAGCGGTGTAGATATTTCCATGTTTATACTGATCGTGGTGTAGACCTTTCCATGTTTATAGAGATGGCGGTGTAGATATTTCCATGTACATAGAGATAGCGGTGTTGATTTTTCCATGTTTATAGAGATAGCGGTGTGGATATTTCCATGTTTATACAGATAGGGGTGTAGATATTTCCCTGTTTATAGAGATGGCGGTGTAGATATTTCCATGTTTATGTAGATCACGGTGTAGATATTTCCTTGTATATACAAATAGCGGTGTTTTTATTTCCATGTTTATACAGATAGTGGTGTAGATATTTCATGTATATACAGATGGCCGTGTAGACATTTCCATATTTATACAGATGTCTGTGTAGATATTTCCATGTGTATACAGATGGTATTGTAGCTATTTCCATGTTTATACAGATGGTGGTGTAGATATTTCCATGTTTATTCAGATGACTGTGTAGATAGTTCCATGTTTTTACAGATGACAGTGTAGATATTTCAATGTTTATATAGATGGCGCTGTTGATATTTCCATGTTTATACAGATAACGGTGGAGATATTTCCATGTTTATCCACACAGCGGTGTACATATTTCCATGTTTATAGAGACAGCGGTGTAGGTTTTTCCATGTTTATACAGATAGCGGTGCAGATATTTCCATGTTTACACAGATGCCTATGCAGATATTTCAATATTTATACAGAGGGCTGTGTAGATATTTCTATATTTATACAGATGGCAGTGTAGATATTTAAATGTTCCTACACATGACTGTGTAGGTATTTCCATGTTTATACAGATGTCTTTGTAGTTATTTCCATGTTTATAGAGATAGCGGTGCAGATATTTCCATGTTTATACAGATAGCGGTGTATATATTTCCATGTTTATACAGATCATGCTGTAGATATTTCCATGTTTATACAGATACCGGTGTAGATATTTCCATGTTTATACAGACCGCAGTGTAGATATTTCCATGTTTATTGAGATTGCAGTGTAGATATTTCCATGTTAGTACAGATGGCGTTGTTGATGTTTCCATCTATACACTGATTGCCGTGTAGGTATTTCCAAGTGTATACAGATGGCATTGTAGATATTTCCATGTTTATACAGATGGTGGTGTAGTTATTTCCATGTTTACACAGATGACTGTATAGGTATTTCCATGTTTATACAGATGGCGGTGTAGATGTTTCCAAGTTTATAGAGATAGCGGTGTAGATATTTCCATATTTATACAGATAACGGTGTAGAAGTTTCCATGTTTATACAGATAGCGGTGTAAATATTTCCATGTTTATACAGATCACGGTGTAGATATTTCCATGTTTATAGAGATAGCGGTGTAGATACTTCCATGTTTATACCGATAGCGGTGTTGATATTTCCATGTTTATACAGACCGCGGTGTAGATATTTCCATGTTTATACAGATAGCGGTGCAGATATTTCCATGTTTGTACAGATGGCGGTGTTGATATTTCCATCTATACACAGATTACCGTGTAGATATTTCCATGTTTATACAGATGGCGGTGCAGATATTTCCATGGATATGTAGATGGCGGTGTAGATATTTCCATGTTTATACAGATAGCGGTGTAGTTATTTCCATGTTTATATAGATAGCGGAGTAGATATTTCCATGTATGTACACATTCCTGTGTAGATATTTCCATGTTTATACAGATGGCGGTGTAGATATTTCCATGTTTATACAGATAATTTTGTAAGTATTTCCATGTTTATACAGATGGCGGTGTAGATATTTCGATGTTTATAGAGATAGCAGTAGAGTTATTTCCATCTTTATACAGATAGCGGTGTAGATATTTCTATGTTTATACTGATCGTGGTGTAGACATTTCCATGTTTATACAGATGGCGGTGTAGATATTTCCATGTTTATACTGATCGTGGTGTAGACATTTCCATGTTTATAGAGATGGCGGTGTAGATATTTCCATGTTCATAGAGATATCGGTGTTGATTTTTTCATGTTTATAGAGATAGCGGTGTGGATATTTCCATGTTTATACAGATGCCTATGCAGATATTTCCATATTTATACAGAGGGCTGTGTAGATATTTCCATGTTTATACAGATGGTGTGTAGATATTTCCAGGTTTATACAGATGACTTTGTAGGTATTTCCATGTTTATACAGATGACTTTGTAGGTATTTCCATGTTTATACAGATAGTGGTGTAGATATTTCCATGTATATACAGATGGCTGTGTAGATATTTCCATGTTTATACAGATGGCTGTGTAGATATTTCCATGTTTATACAGATGACTTTGTAGTTATTTCCATGTTTATACAGATGGCGGTGTAGAGATTTCCATGTTTATAGAGATAACAGTGTAGATATTTCCATGTTTATAGAGATTGCGGTGTAGATATTTTCTTGTTTATACAAATAGCGGTGTAGATATTTCCATGTTTATAGAGATGGCGGTGTAGATATTTCCATGTTTATACAGATCTCGGTGTAGATATTTCCTTGTTTATACAAATAGCGGTGTAGTTATTTCCATGTTTATACAGATAGTGGTGTAGTTATTTCCATGTATATTCAGATGGCTGTGTAGATATTTCCACGTTTATACAGATGGCTGTGTAGATATTTCCATGTTTATACAGATGGCTGTGTACATATTTCCATTTTTATACAGATGACTTTGTAGGCATTTCCATGTTTATACAGATGGCGGTGTAGATATTTCCATGTTTATAGAGATAACTGTGTAGATATTTCCATGTTTATTCAGATAGCGGTGTAGATATTTCCATGTTTATGCAGATCGCGGTGTAGATATTTCCATGTTTATACAGATCGCGGTGTAGATATTTCCATGTTTATACAGATAGCGGTGTACATATTTCCATGTTTTTACAGATATCGGTGTAGATATTTCCATGTTTACACAGATTGCGGTGTAGATATTTCCATCTTTCTACAGATGGCATTGTAGATATTTCCATGTTTATACAGATGACTGTATAGGTATTTCCATGTTTTTACAGATGGCGGTGCAGATATTTCCATGTCTATAGAGATAGCGGTGTAGATATTTCCATGTTTGTACAGATGGCGGTGTTGATATTTCCATCTATACACAGATGGCCGTGTAGATATTTCCATGTTTATTCAGATGGCGGCGTAGATATTTCCAAGGACATGCAGATGGCGGTGTAGTTATTTCCATGTTTATACAGATAGCGGTGTAGGTATTTCCATGTTTACACAGATGGTGGTGTAGATATTTCCGTGTTTATACACATGGCGGAGTAGATACTTCCATCTTTATGGAGATGGCAGTGTAGATATTTTCATGTTCATAGAGATGGCGGTGTAGATATTTCCATATTTATAGAGATAGCGGTGTAGATATTTCCATCTTTCTACAGATGGCACTGTAGATATTTCCATGTTTATACAGATGGCCGTGTAGATATTTCCATATTTATACAGATGTCGGTGTAGATATTTCCATGTGTATACAGATGGTATTGTAGCTATTTCCATGTTTATACAGATGGTGGTGTAGATATTTCCATGTTTATTCAGATGAATGTGTAGATATTTCCATGTTTTTACAGATGGCAGTGTAGATATTTCAATGTTTATATAGATGGCGCTGTTGATATTTCCATGTTTATACAGATAACGGTGGAGATATTTCCATGTTTATACAGAGAGCAGTGGAGATATTTCCATGTTTATACACATAGCGGTGTACATATTTCCATGTTTATAGAGACAGCGGTGTAGGTATTTCCATGTTTATACAGATGACTTTATAGGTATTTCCATGTTTTTACAGATGGTGGTGCAGATATTTCCATGTCTATAGAGATAGCGGTGTAGATATTTCCATGTTTGTACAGATGGCGGTGTTGATATTTCCAGCTATACACAGATGGCCGTGTAGATATTTCCATGTTTATTGAGATGGTGGCGTAGATATTTCCAAGGACATGCAGATGGCGGTGTAGTTATTTCCATGTTTATACAGATAGCGGTGTAGGTATTTCCATGTTTACACAGATGGTGGTGTAGATATTTCCGTGTTTATACACATGGCGGAGTAGATACTTCCATCTTTATGGATATGGCAGTGTAGATATTTTCATGTTCATACAGATGGCGGTGTAGATATTTCCATATTTATAGAGATAGCGGTGTAGATATTTCCATCTTTCTACAGATGGCAGTGTAGATATTTCCATGTTTATACAGATGGCCGTGTAGATATTTCCATATTTATACAGATGTCGGTGTAGATATTTCCATGTGTATACAGATGATATTGTAGCTATTTCCATGTTTATACAGATGGTGGTGTAGATATTTCCATGTTTATTCAGATGACTGTGTAGATAGTTCCATGTTTGTACAGATGGCAGTGTAGATATTTCAATGTTTATATAGATGGCACTGTTGATATTTCCATGTTTATACAGATAACGGTGGAAATATTTCCATGTTTATACAGAGAGCATTGGAGATATTTCCATGTTTACACAGATGCCTATGCAGATATTTCCATATTTATACAGAGGGCTGTGTAGATATTTCTATATTTATACAGATGGCAGTGTAGATATTTAAATGTTCCTACACATGACTGTGTAGGTATTTCCATGTTTATACAGATGTCTTTGTAGTTATTTCCATGTTTATAGAGATAGCGGTGCAGATATTTCCATGTTTATACAGATAGCCTTGTATATATTTCCATGTTTATACAGATCATGGTGTAGATATTTTCATGTTTATAGAGATGGCGGTGTAGATATTTCCATGTTTATACAGATCACGGTGTAGATATTTCCTTGTTTATACAAATAGCGGTGTAGTTATTTCCATGTTTATACAGATAGTGGTGTAGTTAATTCCATGTATATACAGATGGCTGTGTAGATATTTCCATGTTTATACAGATGGCTGTGTAGATATTTCCATGTTTATACAGATGGCTGTGTACATAATTCCAATTTTATACAGATGACTTTGTAGGTATTTCCAGGTTTATACAGATGGCGGTGTAGATATTTCCATGTTTATAGAGATAACTGTGTAGATATTTCCATGTTTATACAGATAGCGGTGTAGATATTTCCATGCTTATACATATAGCGGTGTAGATATTTCCATGTTTTTACAGATATCGGTGTAGGTATTTCCATGTTTACACAGATTGCGGTGTAGATATTTACATTTTTCTACAGATGGCATTGTAGATATTTCCATGTTTATACAGATGACTGTATAGGTATTTCCATGTTTTTACAGATGGCGGTGCAGATATTTCCATGTCTATAGAGATAGCGGTGTAGATATTTCCATGTTTGTACAGATGGCGGTGTTGATATTTCCAGCTATACACAGATGGCCGTGTAGATATTTCCATGTTTATTCAGATGGCAGCGTAGATATTTCCAAGGACATGCAGATGGCGGTGAAGTTATTTCCATGTTTATACAGATAGCGGTGTAGGTATTTCCATGTTTACACAGATGGTGGTGTAGATATTTCTGTGTTTATACACATGGCGGAGTAGATACTTCCATCTTTATGGAGATGGCAGTGTAGATATTTTCATGTTCATAGAGATGGCGGTGTAGATATTTCCATATTTATAGAGATAGCGGTGTAGATATTTCCATCTTTCTACAGATGGCAGTGTAGATATTTCCATGTTTATACAGATGGCCGTGTAGATATTTCCATATTTATACAGATGTCGGTGTAGATATTTCCATGTGTATACAGATGGTATTGTAGCTATTTCCATGTTTATACAGATGGTGTTGTAGATATTTCCATGTTTATTCAGATGAATGTGTAGATATTTCCATGTTTTTACAGATGGCAGTGTAGATATTTCAATGTTTATATAGATGGCGCTGTTGATATTTCCATGTTTATAAAGATAACGGTGGAGATATTTCCATTTTTATACAGAGAGCAGTGGAGATATTTCCATGTTTATACACATAGCGGTGTACATATTTCCATGTTTATAGAGACAGCGGTGTAGGTATTTCCATGTTTATACAGATAGCGGTGCAGATATTTCCATGTTTACACAGATGCCTATGCATATATTTCCATATTTATACAGAGGGCTGTGTAGATATTTCTATATTTATACAGACGGCAGTGTAGATATTTAAATGTTCCTACACATGACTGTGTAGGTATTTCCAAGTTTATACAGATGTCTTTGTAGTTATTTCCATGTTTAGAGAGATAGCGGTGCAGATATTTCCATGTTTATACAGATAGCGGTGTATACATTTCCATGTTTATACAGATCATGGTGTAGATATTTCCATGTTTATAGAGACCGCAGTGTAGATATTTCCATGTTTATAAAGATAGCAGTGTAGATATTTCCATGTTTGTACAGATGGCGGTGTTGATGTTTCCATCTATACACTGATTTCCGTGTAGGTATTTTCATGTGTATACAGATGGCATTGTAGATATTTCCATGTTTATACAGATGGTGGTGTAGATATTTCCATGTTTACACAGATGACTGTGTAGGTATTTCCATGTTTATACAGATGGTGGTGTAGATATTTCCAAGTTTATTGAGATAGCGGTGTAGATATTTCCAGATTTATACAGATAACGGTGTAGAAGTTTCCATGTTTATACAGATAGCGGTGTAAATATTTCCATGTTTATACAGATCACGGTGTAGATATTTCCATGTTTATAGAGATAGCGGTGTAGAGATTTCCATGTTTATACCGATAGCGGTGTTGATATTTCCATGTTTATACAGACCGCGGTGTAGATATTTCCATGTTTATACAGATAGCGGTGCAGATATTTCCATGTTTGTACAGATGGCGGTGTTGATATTTCCATCTATACACAGATGACCGTGTAGATATTTCCATGTTTATACAGATGGCGGCGCAGATATTTCCATGGATATGTAGATGGCGGTGTAGATATTTCCATGTTTATACAGATAGATGTGTAGTTATTTCCATGTTTATATAGATAGCGGTGTAGATATTTCCATGTATGTACACATGGCTGTGTAGATATTTCCATGTTTATACAGATGGCGGTGTAGATATTTCCATGTTGATACAGATAACTTTGTAAGTATTTCCATGTTTATACAGATGGTGGTGCAGATATTTCGATGTTTATAGAGATAGCATTGGAGATATTTCCATGTATATACAGACAGCGGTGTAGATATTTCCATGTTTATACTGATCGTGGTGTAGACATTTCCATGTTTATAGAGATGGCGGTGTAGATATTTCCATGTTCATAGAGATAGCGTTGTTGATTTTTCCATGTTTATAGAGATAGCGGTGTGGATATTTCCATGTTTATACAGATAGGGGTGTAGATATTTCCCTGTTTATAGAGATGGCGGTGTAGATATTTCCATGTTTATACAATTCACAGTGTAGATATTTCCTTGTTTATACAAATAGCGGTGTAGTTATTTCCATGTTTATACAGATAGTGGTGTAGAAATTTCCATGTATATACACATGGCTGTGTAGATATTTCCATGTTTATACAGATGGCTGTGTAGATATTTCCATGTTTATACAGATGACTTTGTAGGTCTTTCCATGTTTATACAGATGGCGGTGTAGATATTTCCATGTTTATAGAGATAACTGTGTAGATATTTCCATGTTTATACAGATCGCGGTGTAGATATTTCCATGTTTAAACAGATCGCTGTGTAGATATTTCCATGTTTATACAGATCGCGGTGTAGATATTTCCATGTTTATACAGATATCGGTGTAGATATTTCCATGTTTACAGAGATTGCGGTGTAGATATTTCCATGTTTATAGTGCAAGTGGTGTAGGTATTTCAGTGTTTATAGAGATAGCGGTGTAGACATTTCCATATTTATACAGGTAGCGGTGTAGGTATTTCCATGTTTATACTGATGACGGTGTAGATATTTCCATGTTTCTAAAGATGGCGGTGTAGATATTTCCTTGTTTATACAGATAGCGGTGTAGATATTTCCATGTATATACAGATAGCGGTGTAGATATTTCCATGTTTACACAGATAGCGGTGGAGATATTTCCCTGTTTATACCGATAGCGATGTAGAGATTTCCCTGCTTATACAGATAGCGGTGTAGATATTTCCATGTTTATAGAGATAGCGGTGTAGATATTTCCATGTTTATACAGAAAGCTATGTAGATATTTCCATGTGTATACAGATGGCGGTGTAGATATTTCCATGTTTATACATATAGCAGTGTAGATATTTCCATGTTTACAGATATAGAGGTAAAGATATTTCCATCTTTGCAGAGATTGCGGTGTAGAAATTGCAAACTTTTCACAGATAGCGGTGTAGATATTTCCAAGTTTACACAGATACCTGTGTCGATATTTCCATGTTTACAGTGATATCATTGTAGATATTTCCATGTTTGTACAGATAGCGGTGTAGTTATTTACATGTAGATACAGGTAGCGGTGTAGACATTTTCAGGTTTATACAGATGGTGGTGTAGATATTTCCACGTTTTACAGATAGCTGTGTAGATATTTCCCTGTTTACACAGATAGCGTTGTAAATATTTCCATGTTTACACAGATAGCGTTGTAGTTATTTCCATGCTTACACAGATTGCGGTGTAGGTATTTCCAAGTTTACACAGATAGCTGTGTAGATATTTCCATGTTTACACAGATAGCGTTGTAGATATTTCATTGTTTATAGAGATAGCGGTGTAGGTATTTCCATGTTTTTAAAGATACCGGTGTAGGTATTTCCGTGTTTAAAAGGTAGAGGCGGAGATATTTCCATGTTTATACAGATAGCGGTGTAAAAATTTCCATGTCTATACAGATAGCGGTGTAGTTATTTTCATGTTTATACAGATAGCGGTGTAGATATTTCCATGTTTATTCAGATGACTGTGTAAATATTTCCATGTTTTTACAGATGGCAGTGTAGACATTTCAATGTTTATAGAGATGGCGCTGTAGATATTTCCATGTTTATACAGTTAACGGTGGAGCTATTTCCATGTTTATACAGACAGCACTGGAGATATTTCCATGTTTATAGTCATAGCGGTGTACATTTTTCCATGTTTATAGAGACAGCGGTGTAGGTATTTCCATGTTTATACAGATAGCGGTGCAGATATTTCCATGTTTATACAGATCCCTATGCAGATATTTCCATATTTATTCAGAGGGCTTTGTAGATATTTCTATGTTTATACAGATGGCAGTGTAGATATTTCCATGTTCCTACACATGACTGTGTAGGTATTTCCATGTTTATACAGATGGATTTGTAGATATTTCCATGTTTATACAGGTAGCGGTGCAGGTATTTCCATGTTTACACAGATAGCGATGTATATATTTGCATGTTTATACAGATCGTGGTGTAGATATTTCCATGTTTATACAGATAGCGGTGTAGATATTTCCATGTTTATATAGAGAGCGGTGTAGGGTTTTCCATGTATATACACATGGCTGTGTAGATATTTCCATGTTTATACAAATGGAGCTGTAGATATTTCCATGTTTATATGGATAACTTTGTAAGTATTTCCATGTTTATACAGATGGCGGTGTAGATATTTCAATGTTTATAGAGATAGCAGTGGAGATATTTCCATGTTTATACAGATAGCGGTGTAGATATTTCCATGTTTATACTGATCGTGGTGTAAATATTTCCATGTTATAGAGATGGCGGTGTAGATATTTCCATGTTCATAGAGATAGCGGTGTTGATTTTTCCATGTTTACAGAGATAGCGGTGTGGATATTTCTATGTTTATACAGATAGGGGTGTAGATATTTACATGTTTATACAGATAGCGGTGTAGATATTTCCATGTATATACAGATGGCTGTGTAGATATTTCCATGTGTATACAGAAGGCTTTGTAGACATTCCATGTTTATACAGATGACATTGTAGGTATTTCCATGTTTATACAGATGGCGGTGTAGATATTTCCATGTTTATAGAGATAGCTGTGTAGATATTTCCTGGTTTATACAGATCGCGGTGTAGATATTTCCATGTTTATACAGATCGCGGTGTAGATATTTCCATGTTTATACAGATCATGGTGTAGATATTTCCATGTTTATAGAGATCACGGTGTTGATATTACCATGTTTATAGGGACAGAGGTGCAAATATTTCCACATTTACACAGATAGTGGTGTAGTTATTAGCATGTTTATACAGATAGCGGTGTAGATATTTCCATGTATAAACAGATGTCTGTGTATATATTTCCATGTTTAAACTGATGGCGGTGAAGATATTTCCTTGTTTATACAAATAGCGGTGTAGATATTTCCATGTTTATACAGATAGCGGTGTAGATATTTCCATGTATATACAGATGGCTGTGTAGATATTTCCATGTTTCTACAGATGGCTTTGTAGATATTTCCATGTGTGTGCAGATGGCAGTGTAGATATTTCCATGTTTATAGATATAGCGGTGTAGATTTTCCATGTTTATAGAGATTGCGGTGGAGATATTTCCATGTTTATACAGATTGCTGTGCCGATATTTCCATGTTTATACAGAGTACTCTGTAGATATTTCCATGTTTATATAGATGACAGTGTAGATATTTCCAGGTTTATACAGATGACTGTGTAGATATTTCCATGTTAATAGAGATGGCGGTGTAGATATTTCCATGTTTATACAGATAGCGGTGTAGATATTTCCATGTTCATAGAGATAGCAGTTTAAATATTTCCATCTTTATACAGATAGTGGTGTAGATATTTCCATGTTTATACAGATGGCGGTGTAGATACAGCCATCTTTCTGTATATGGCAGTGTAGATATTTTCATGTTTACATAGATGCTGGTGTAGATATTTCCATGTTTACAGAGATTGCGGTTTAGATATTTCCATGTTTATAGTGCAAGTGATGTAGGTATTTCCATGTTTATAGAGGTAGCAGTGTAGACATTTCCATATTTATACAGGTAGTGGTGTAGGTATTTCCATGTTTATACAGATGGCGGTGTAGATATTTCCATGTTTCTAAGGATGGCGGTGTAGATATTTCCTTGTTTATACAGATAGCGGTGTAGATATTTTCATGTGTATATAGATGGCAGTGTAGATATTTCCATGTTTATACATATAGCGGAGTAGATATTTCCATGTTTACAGATATAGCGGTAAAGATATTTCCATCTTTGCACAGATTCCGGTGTAGACATTGCAAACTTTACACAGATAGCGGTGTAGATATTTCCAAGTTTACACAGATACCTGTGTCGATATTTCCATGTTTACAGAGATATCATTGTAGATATTTCCATGTTTATACAGATAGCGGTGTAGTTATTTACATGTTGATACAGATAGCGGTGTAGATATTTTCAGGGTTATACAGATAGTGGTGTAGATATTTCCAAGTTTTACAGATAGCTGTGTAGTTATTTCCCTGTTTACAAAGATAGCGTTTTAAATATTTCCATGTTTACACAGATAGCGTTGTAGATATTTCCATGCTTACACAGATTGCGGTGTAGATATTTCCAAGTTTACACAGATAACTGTGTAGATAGTTCTATGTTTACACAGATAGCGCTGTAGGTATTTCATTGTTTATAGAGATGGCAGTGTAGGTATTTCCATGTTTTCAAAGATACCGGTGTAGGTATTTCCGTGTTTATTAAGATAGCGGTGGAGATATTTCCATGTTTATACAGATAGCGGTGTAAAAATTTCCATGTTTATACAGATAGCGGTGTAGTTATTTCCATGTTTATACAGATAGCGGTGTAGATATTTCCATGTTTATAGAGACTGTGGTGTAGATATTTCGATCTTTGCACAGATTGCTGTGTAGATATTTCCATGTTTATACTGACTGCGGTGAAGTTATTTCCATGTTGATACAGATAGCGGTGTAGATATTTCCATGTTTATACAGGTAGCGGTGTAGAAATTCCCATGTTTATACAGATCGCTATGTAGATGTTTCCATCTTTCTACAGATGTCAGTGTAGATATTTCCAAGTTTACACAGATGACTGTGTAGATATTTCCATGTTTATGCAGATGGCGGTGTAGATATTTCCATGTTTATAGAGATGGCGGTGTAGTTATTTCTATGTTTATAGAGATTGCGTTGTAAATATTTTCATGTTTATAGAGATGATGGTGTAAGTATATTCATGTTTATAGATATAGCGGTGTAGATATTTCCACATTTATACTGATAGCGGTGTTGCTACTTCCATGTTTATACAGATAGTGGTGTAGATATTTCCAAGTTTATACAGATAGCGGTGTAGATACATCCATGTTTCTGAAGATGGCGGTGTAGATATTTTCATGTTTATAGAGATGGCGGTGTAGATATTTCCATGTATATAGAGATTGCAGTGTAGATATTTCCATGTTTATAGAGAAAGTGGTGTAGGTATTTCCATGTTTATACAGATTGCGGTGTAGATATTTCCATGTTTCTACAGATGGCGGTGTAGATATTTCCTTGTTTATACAGACAGCGGTGTAGATATTTCCATTTTTATACAGGTAGCGGTGTAGATATTTCCATGTTTACAGAGATAGCAGTGTAGATATTTCCATCTTTGCACAGATGGCCGTGTAGATATTTCCATGTTTACGCCGATAGCTGTGTAGCTATTTCCAAGTTTACACAGATAGTTGTGTAGATATTTCCCTGTCTAAACACATAGCGTTGTAGATATTTCCATGTTTATACAGATTGCAGTGTAGATATATCCATGTTTATACAGATCGCGGTGTAGGTAATTCCATGTTTATACAGATCGCGGTGTAGATATTTCTATGTTTATACAGATAACGGTGTAGATATTTCCATGTTTAAACAGATAGCGGTGTAGATATTTCCATGTTTATACAGATAGCGGTGTAGATATTTCCATGTTTATACAGATAGCGGTGTAGATATTTCCATGTTTATACAGATAGCGGTGTAGGTATTTCCATGTTTATAGAGATAGCGGTGCAGTTATTTATATCTTTATACAGATGGCATTGTAGATATTTCCTTATTCACACAGATGGCGGTGTAGATGTTTCCACGGTTATACAGATGGCGGAGTAGTTAGGTCCATGGTTATGGAGATGGCCGTGTAGATATTTTCATGTTTATAGAGATGGCGGTGTAGATATTTCCATGTTTATAGAGATAGCAGTGTAGATATTTACATGTTTATACAGATGGCTGTGTAGATATTTCCATGTGTATACAGATGGCATTGTAGATATTTCCATGTTTATACAGATGAGTGTATAGGTATTTCCATGTTTTACAGATGGCAGTGCAGATATTTCCATGTTTTTAGAGATAGCGGTGTAGATATTTCCATGTTTGTACAGATTGTGGTGTTGATATTTCCATCTATAAACAGATGGCCGTGTAGATATTTCCATGTTTATACAGATGGCTGCGTAGATATTTCCATGGTTGCAGTTGGCGGTGTAGGTATTTTCATGTTTATACAGATCGTGTTGTAGATATTTCCATGTTTATACAGATACCGGTGTAGGTATTTCCATGTTTATACAGACCGCAGTGTAGATATTTCCATGTTTATAGAGATAGCAGTGTAGATATTTCCATGTTTGTACAGATGGCGATGTTGATGTTTCCATGTATACACAGATTGCCGTGTAGGTATTTCCATGTGTATACAGATGGCATTGTAGATATTTCCATGTTTACACAGATGACTCTATAGGTATTTCCATGTTTATACAGATGGCGGTGAAGATATTTCCATGTTTATAGAGATAGCGGTGTAGATATTTCCATATTTATACAGATAACGGTGTAGAAATTTCCATGTTTATAGAGATAGCGGTTTAAATATTTCCATGTTTATACAGATCACGTTATAGATATTTCCATGTTTACAGAGATAGCGGTGTAGATATTTCCATGTTTATACAGATAGCGGTGTAGATATTTCCATGTTTATGCAGACCGCGGTTAAGATATTTCCATGTTTGTACAGATGCCGGTGTTGATATTTCCATCTATACACAGATGACCTTGTAGATATTTCCATGTTTATACAGATGGCGGCGCAGATATTTCTATGGATATGTAGATGGCGGTGTAGATATTTCCATGTATATAGAAATAGCGGTGTAGTTATTTCCATGTTTTTATAGGGAGCGGTGTAGATATTTCCATGTATGTACACATGGCTGTGTAGATATTTCCATGTTTATAAAGATGGCGGTGTAGATATTTCCATGTTTATACACATAACTTTGTAGGTATATCCATGTTTATACAGATGGCGGTGTAGATATTTCGATGTTTATAGAGATAGCAGTGGAGATATTTCCATGTTTATACAGATAGCGGTGTAGTTATTTCCATGTTTATATAGATAGCGGTGTAGATGTTTCCATGTATATACACATGGCTGTGTAGATATTTCCATGTTTGTACAGATGGCGGTGTAGATGTTTCCATGTTTATACAGATAACTTTGTAAGTATTTCCATGTTAATACAGATGGCGGTGTAGATATTTCCATGTTTATACTGATCGCGGTGTAGATATTTCCATGTTTATAGAGATGGCGGTGTAGGTATTTCCATGTTTATACTGATCGCGGTGTAGATATTTCCATGTTTATAGAGATGGCGGTGTAGATATTTCCATGTTCATAGAGATAGCGGTGTTGATTTTTCCATGTTTATAGAGATAGCTGTGTGGATATTTCCATGTTTATACAGATAGGGGTGTAGATATTTCCATGTTTATAGAGAAGGTGTTGTAGATATTTCCATGTTTATATAGATCACGTTGTAGATATTTCCATGTTTATACAGATCGCGGTGTAGATATTTCCATGTTTATACAGATAGCGGTGTAGATATTTCCATGTTTATACAGATAGCGCTGTAGATATTTCCATGTTTATACAGATGGCGGTGTAGATATTTCCATGTTTATATAGATGGCGGTGTAGATATTTCCATGTTTATAGAGATAGCGGTGTAGATATATCCATGTTCATAGAGATAGCAGTGAGGATATTTCCATGTTTATACAGATAGCAGTGTAGATATTTCCATTTTTATGGAGATCGCGGTTTAGATATTTCATATTTATACAGATAGCGGTGTAGATATTTCCATGTTTATACAGATTGCGGTGTAGATATTTCCATGTTTATTCAGATGACTGTGTAGATATTACCATGTTTTAACAGATGGCAGTGTAGATATTTCAAAGTTAATAGAGAAGGCGCTGTAGATATTTCCTTGTTTAAACAGATAACGGTGGAGATAATTCCATGTTTATACAGACAGCAGTGGAGATATTTCCATGTTTATACACATAGCGGTGTACATATTTCCATGTTTATAGAGACAGCGGTGTAGGTATTTCCATGTTTATGCAGATAGCGGTGAAGATATTTCCATGTTTACACAGATGTCTATGCAGATATTTCCATATTTACACAGAGGGCTGTGTAGATATTTCTATGTTTATACAGATGGCAGTGTAGATATTTACATGTTCCTACACATGACTGTGTAGGTATTTCCATGTTTATACAGATGGCTTTGTAGATATTTCGATGTTTATGGAGATAGCCGTGCAGATATTTCCATGTTTATACAGATAGCGGTGTATATATTTCCATGTTTATACAGATCGTGGTGTAGATATTTCCATGTTTATACAGATACCGGTGTAGATATTTCCATGTTTATACAGACCGCAGTGTAGATATTTCCATGTTTATAGAGATAGCAGAGTAGATATTTCCATGTTTGTACAGATGGCGGTGTTGATGTTTCCATCTATACACAGATTGCCGTGTAGGTATTTCCATGTGTATACAGATGGCATTGTAGATATTTCCATGTTTATTCAGTTGGTGGTGTAGATTTTTCCAAGTTTACTCCGATGACTGTATAGGTATTTCCATGTTTATACAGATGGCAGTGTAGATATTTCCATGTTTATAGAGATAGCGGTGTAGATATTTCCATATTTATACAGATAACGGTGTAGAAATTTCCATGTTTATACAGATAGCGGTGTAAATATTTCCATGTTTATACAGATCACGGTGAAGATATTTCCATGTTTATAGAGTTAGCGGTGTAGATATTTCCATGTTTATGCAGATAGCGGTGTAGATATTTCCATCTTTATACAGATGGCGGTGTAGATATTTCCATGTTTATACAGATAGAATTGAAGATATTTCCATGTTAATACAGATAGTGGTGTAGATATTTCCAAGTTTATACAGATGGCGGTGTAGATACATCCATGTTTCTGAAGATGGCGGTGTAGATATTTCCATGAATATAGAGATTGCAGTGTAGATATTTCCATGTTTATAGAGAAAGCGGTGTAGGTATTTCCATGTTTATAGAGATAGCGGTGTAGATATTTCCATATTTATACAGATAGCGGTGTAGGTATTTCCAGGTTTATACAGATTGCGGTGTTGATATTTCCATGTTTCTACAGATGGCGGTGTAGATATTTCCTTGTTTATACAGACAGCGGTGCAGATATTTCCATGTTTATACAGGTAGCGGTGTAGATATTTCCATGTTTACAGAGATGGCGGTGTAGTTATTTCCATCTTTGCACAGATTGCCGTGTAGATATTTCCATGTTTACGCAGGTAGCTGTGTAGATATTCCCAAGTTTACACAGATAGCTGTGTAGGTATTTCCATGTTTACACACATAGCGTTGTAGATATTTCCATGTTTATACAGATTGCGGTGTAGATATGTCTATGTTTATACACAAAGCGGTGTAGATATTTTCATGTTTATACAGATAGCGGTGGAGATATTTCCATGTTTGTAGAGACTGCGGTATAGATATTTCCATGTTTATACAGATAGCGGTGTAGATATTTCCATGTTTACAGAGATAGCAGTGTAGATATTTCCATCTTTGCACACATTGCTGTGTAGATATTTCCATTTTTACACAGATAGCCTTGTAGATATTTCCAAGTTTACACAGATAGCTGTGTAGATATTTCCATGTTTATACAGATAGCGGTGTAGATATTTCCATGTTTATACAGATAGCGGTGGAGGTATATCCCTGTTTATACAGATTGCGATGTAGATATTTCCATGTTTGTACAGATAGCGGTGTAGATATTTCCATTTTTATAGAGATAGCAGTGTAGATATTTCCATGTTTATACAGCTGGCTGTGTAGATGTTTCCATGTGGGTACAGATGGTGGTGTAGATATTTCCATGTTTTTACAGATGGCAGTGTAGATATTTTCATGTTTATACAGATATCGGTGTAGATATTTCCATGTTTACAGAGATAGCGTTGTAGGTATTTCCATCTTTGCACAGATTGCGGTGTAGGTATTGCCAAATTTACACAGATACCGGTGTAGATATTTCCAAGTTTACACAGATAGCTGTGTAGATATTTCCATGTTTACAGAGATAACATTGTAGATATTTCCGTGTTTATACAGATTGCGGTGTTGTTATTTCCATGTTGATACAGATAGCGGTGTAGATATTTCCATGTTTATACAGGTAGCGGTGTAGAAATTCCCATGTTTATACAGATCGCTTTGTAGACATTTCCATTTTTCTACAGAAGTCAGTGTAGATATTTCCAAGTTTATACAGATGTCTGTGTAGGTATTTCCATGTTATTTCAGATGGCGGTGTAGATATTTCTACGTTTATAGAGATGGCGGTGTAGTTATTTCTATGTTTATAGAGAGAGCGGTGTAAATATCTCCATGTTTATAGAGATGGTGGTGTAAGTTTTTCATGTTTATACAGATAGCGGTGTAGATATTTCCGTGTTTATACAGATAACGGTGTTGTTATTTCCATGTTTATACAGATATCGGTGTAGATATTTCCATGTTTATACAGCTTGCGGTGTAGATATTTCCATCTTTATACAGATGGCAGCGTAGATATTTCCATGTTTATACATATAGCGGTGTAGATATTTCCATCTCTATAGAGATAGCGGTGTAGGTATTTCCATATTTATACAGATTGAGGTGTAGATATTTCCATCTTTATACAGATGGCGGTGTAGATATTTCCATGTTTATACAGATGGTGGTGAAGGTATTTCCATGTTTATACAGATAGTGGTGTAGATATTTCCACGTTTATTCAGATGGCGGTGTAGATACATCCATGTTTCTGAAGATGGCGGTGTAGACATTTTCATGTTTATAGTGATGGCGGTGTAGATATTTCCATGTTTATACAAATAGCGGTGTTGGTATTTCCATGTTTATACAGATGGCGGTGTAGATATTTCCATGTTTATACAGCTCGCGGTGTAGATATTTCCATCTTTATACAGATTGCAGTGTAGATATATCCATGTTTATACAGATAGCGGTGTAGATATTTCCATGTCTATAGAGATAGCGGTGAAGTTATTTCCATATTAATACAGATTGTGGTGTAGATATTTCCATCTTTATACAGATGGTGGTGTAGATATTTCCTTGTTTATAAAGATGGCAGTGAGGGTATTTCCATGTTTATACAGATATTGGTGTAGATATTTCCATGTTTATAGAGATGGCGGTGTAGATATTTCCATGTATAAAGAGATAGCAGTGTAGATATTTTCATGTTTATAGAGAAAGCGGTGTAGGTATTTCCATGTTTATACAGATGGCAGTGTAGATATTTCCATGTTTATACAGATATCGGTGTAGATATTTCCATGTTTACAGAGATAGCGGTGTAGACATTTCCATCTTTGCACAGATTGCGGTGTAGGTATTGCCAAATTTACACAAATAGCGGTGTAGATATTTCCAAGTTTACACAGATAGCTGTGTAGATATTTCCATGTTTACAGAGATAGCATTGTGGATATTTCCATGTTTATACAGATTGCGGTGTAGTTATTTCCATGTTGATACAGATAGCGGTGTAGATATTTTCATGTTTATACAGGTAGCGGTGTAGAAATTCCCATGTTGATACAGATCGCTTTGTAGACATTTCCATCTTTCTAAAGATGTCAGTGTAGATATTTCCAAGTTTGTACAGATGGCAGTGTAGATATTTCCATGTTTATACAGATGTCTGTGTACATATTTCCATGTTTATGCAGATGGCGGTGTAGATATTTTCATTTTTATAGAGATGGCGGTGTAGTTATTTCTATGTTTATAGAGATATCGGTGTAAATATCTCCATGTTTATAGAGATGGTGGTGTAAGTATTTTCATGTTTATAGAGATAGCGGTGTAGATATTTCCATCTTTACACAGATAACGGTGTTGGTATTTCCATGTTTATACAGATAGCTGTGTAGATGTTTCCATGTTTATACAGCTCGCGGTGTAGATATTTCCATCTTTATACAGATGGCAGTGTAGATATTTCCATGGTTATACAGATAGCGGTGTAGATATTTCCATGTCTATAGAGATAGCGTTGTAGGTATTTGCATATTTATACAGATTGCGGTGTAGATATTTCCAACTTTATACTGATGGCGGTGTAGATATTTCCATGTTTATACAGATGGCAGTGAAGATATTTCCATGTTCATAGAGATAGTGGTGTAGATATTTCCATGTTTATACAGATGGCGGTGTAGATACATCCATGTTTCTGAAGATGGCGGTGTAGATATTTTCATGTTTATACAGATGGCGGTGTAGATATTTCCATGTTTATGCAGATGTCTTTGTAGATATTTCCATGTTTATGCAGATAGCGCTGTAGATATTTCCATGTTCATAGAGATGGCGGTATAGTTATTTCTAAGTTTATAGAGATAGCGGTGTAAATATCTCCATGTTTATAGAGATGGTGGTGTAAGTATTTTCATGTTTATAGAGATAGCGGTGTAGATATTTCCATGTTTATACAGATAGCGGTGTTGGTATTTCCATGTTTATACAGATAGCGGTGTAGATATTTCCATCTTTATACAGATGGCAGTGTAGATATTTCCATGGTTATACAGATAGCGGTGTAGATATTTCCATGTCTATAGAGATAGCAGTGTAGGTATTTCCATATTTATACAGATTGCGGTGTAGATATTTCCAACTTTATACTGATGGCGGTGTAGATAATTCCATGTTTATACAGATGGCAGTGAAGATATTTTCATGTTCATAGAGATAGTGGTGTAGATATTTCCATGTTTATACAGATGGCGGTGTAGATATATCCATGTTTCTGAATATGGCGGTGTAGATATTTTCATGTTTATAGAGATGGCTGTGTAGATATTTCCATGTTTATGCAGATGTCTGTGTAGATATTTCCATGTTTATGCCGATAGCGCTGTAGATATTTCCATGTTCATAGAGTTGTTGGTATAGTTATTTCTAAGTTTATAGAGATAGCGGTGTAAATATTTCCATGTTTATAGAGATGGTGGTGTAAGTATTTTCATGTTTATAGAGATAGCGGTGTTGATATTTCCATGTTTATACAGATAGCGGTGTTGGTATTTCCATGTTTATACAGATAGCGGTGTAGATATTTCCATCTGTATACAGATGGCAGTGTAGATATTTCCATGGTTATACAGATATCGGTGTAGATATTTCCATGTCTATAGAGATAGCGGTGTAGGTATTTCCATATTTATACAGATTGCGGTGTAGATATTTCCAACTTTACACTGATGGCGGTGTAGATATTTCCATGTTTATACAGATGGCAGTGAATATATTTCCATGTTCATAGAGATAGTGGTGTAGATATTTCCATGTTTATACAGATGGCGGTGTAGATACATCCATGTTTCTGAAGATGGCGGTGTAGATATTTTCATGTTTATAGAGATGGCGGTGTAGATATTTCCATGTTTATGCAGATGTCTGTGTAGATATTTCCATGTTTATGCAGATAGCGCTGTAGATATTTCCATGTTCATAGAGATGGCGGTATAGTTATTTCTAAGTTTATAGAGATAGCGGTGTAAATATTTCCATGTTTATAGAGATGGTGGTGTAAGTATTTTCATGTTTATAGAGATAGCGGTGTAGATATTTCCATGTTTATACAGATAGCGGTGTTGGTATTTCCATGTTTATACAGATAGCGGTGTAGATATTTCCATGTTTATACAGCTCGCGGTGTAGATATTTCCATCTTTATACAGATGGCAGTGTAGATATTTCCATATTTATACATATAGCGGTGTAGTTATTTCCATGTCTATAGAGATAGCGGTGTAGTTATTTCCATATTTATAAATGTTGCGGTGTAGATATTTCCACCTTTATATAGATGCCGGTGTAGATATTTCCATGTTTATACAGATGGCAGTGAAGATATTTCCATGTTTATACGGATAGTGGTGTAGATATTTCCATGTTTATACGGATAGTGGTGTAGATATTTCCATGTTTATACAGATGGCGGTGTAGATACATCCATGTTTCTGAAGATGGCGGTGTAGATATTTTTATGTTTATAGAGATGGAGGTGTAGATATTTCCATGTATATACAGATAGCAGTGTAGATATTTTCATGTTTATAGAGAAAGCGGTGTAGGTATTTCCATGTTTATAGAGATAGCGGTGTAGATATTTCCATATTTATACAGATAGCGGTGTAGGTATTTCCATGTTTATTCAGATTGTGGTGTAGATATTTCCATGTTTCTACAGATGGCGGTGTAAATATTTCTTTGTTTATACAGACAGCGGTGTAGATATTTCCATTTTTATACAGTTAGCGGTGTAGATATTTCCAAGTTTACAGAGATAGCGATGTAGTTATTTCCATCTTTGCACAGATTGCCGTGTAGATATTTCCATGTTTACGCAGATAGCTGTGTAGATATTTCCAAGTTTACACAGATATCTGTGTACATATTTCCATGTTTACACACATACCGTGGCAGATATTTCCATGTTTATACAGATTGCGGTGTAGATATGTCCATGATTATACAGATAGCGGTGTAGATATTTTCATGTTTATACTGATAGCGGTGGAGGTATTTCCATGTTTATAGAGACTGCGGTATAGATATTTCCATGTTTATACAGATAGCGGTGTAGATATTTCCATGTTTACAGAGATAGCAGTGTAGATATTTCCATCTTTGCACAGATTGCTGTGTAGATATTTCCATTTTTACACAGATAGCTGTGTAGATATTTCCAAGTTTACACAGATAGCTGTGTAGATATTTTCATGTTTACACAGACAGCATTGTATATATTTCCATGTTTATACAGATAGCGGTGTAGATATTTCCATGTTTATACAGATAGCGGTGTAGTTTTTCCATGTTTATACAGATAGCGGTGGAGATATTTCCCTGTTTATACAGATAGCGCTGTAAATATTTCCATGTTTATACAGATAGCGGTGTAGATATTTCCATGTTTATAGAGATAGCGGTGTAGATATTTCCATGTTTATACAGATGGCTGTGTAGATATTTCCATGTGTGTACAGATGGCAGTGTATATATTTCCATGTTTATACAGATGGCGCTGTAGATATTTCCATGTTTATACAGATGGCAGTGTAGATATTTCCATGTATATACAGATAGCGGTGTAGATATTTCCATGTTTACAGAGATAGCGGTGTAGATATTTCCATCTTTGCACAGATTGCGGTGTAGTTATTGCTAAATTTACACAGATAGCGGTGTAGGTATTTCCAAGTTTACACAGAAAACTGTGTAGATATTTCCATGTTTACAGAGATAGCTTTGTAGATATTTCCATGTTTATAGAGATTGCTGTGTAGTTATTTCCATGTTGATACCGATAGTGGTGTAGATATTTCCATGTTTATACAGGTAGCAGTGTAGAAATTCCCATGTTTGTACTGATCGCTTTGTAGACATTTCCATCTTTCTACAGATGTCAGTGTAGATATTTCCAAGTTTATACAGATGGCAGTGTAGATATTTCCATGTTTATACATATGTCTGTGTAAATATTTCCATGTTTATGCAGATGGCGGTGTAGATATTTCCATGTTTATAGGGATGGCGGTGTAGATATTTCTATGTTTATAGAGATAGCGGTGTAAATATTTCCATACTTATAGAGATGGTTGTGTATTTTCATGTTTATAGAGATAGCGGTGTAGATATTTTCATGTTTATACAGATAACGGTGTTGGTGTTTCCATGTTTATACAGATAGCGGTGTAGATATTTCCATGTTTATAAAGCTCGCGGTGTAGATATTTCCGTCTTTATACAGATGGCAGTGCAGATATTTCCATGGTTACACAAATAGCCGTGTAGATATTTCTATGTTTACACAGATAGAGTTGCCGATATTTCCATGTTTATAAAGATATCGGTGCAGATATTTCCATTTTTATACAGATAGCGTTGTGGGTATATCCATGTTTATACAGATAGCGGTGTGGGTATTTCCATGTTTATACAGATAGCGGTAGAGATATTTCCATCTTTATAGAGATGACTGTCTAGTTATTTCCATGTTTATACAGCTTTCCGTGTAGATATTTCCATGTTTATACAGATAGCGGTGTAGATATTTCCATGTTTATACAGATAGCTGTGTAGATATTTCCATGTTTATACAGACAGCAATGCAGATATATCTATATTCATAGAGATAGCAGTGTAGATATTTTCATGTTCATACAAACAACAGTGTATTTTCATGTTTATGGAGATAGCGGTGTAGATATTTCCATTTTTATAGACATAGCGGTGTAAATATTTCCAAGTTTTTACAGATAGCGGTGTAAATATTTCCATGATTATACATATAGCGGTGTAAATATTTTCATGCTTATAGACATAGCGGTGTAGGTATTTCCATGTTTTTAGAGATAGCTGTGTAAATATTTCCATGTTAATACACATAGCCGTGTAAATGTTTACACGTTTATAGGGATAGCGGTGTAGATATTCCCACGTTTATACAGATAGCGGTGTAGATATTTCCCCGTTTATAGAGATAGCGGTGTAGATATTTCCACGTTTACAGAGATAGCGGTGAAGATATTTCCACTTTTATACAGATTGTGGTGTAGAAATTTCCAAGTTTATACACATAGCGGTGCAGATATTTCCACGTTTATACACATACCGGTGTAGATATTTCCATGTTTATACAGATAGCGGTGTAGATATTTCCAGGTTTGTAGAGATAGCGATGTAGATATTTCCACGTGTATACAGATAGCCGTGTAGGTATTTCCACGTTAATACAGATAACGGTGTAGATATTTCCAGGTTTATAGAGATAGCGGTGTAGATATTTCCATGTTGCTACAGATAGCAGTGTAGATATTTCCATGTTTATAGAGACAGCAGTGTAGATATTTCCATGTTTATACAGATAGCGGTGTAGATATTTCCATGTTTATACAGTCAGTGGTGTAGATATTTCCATGTTTAAACAGATAGCCGTGTATATATTTCCATGTTTATACAGACAGCGGTGTAGATGTTTCCATGTTTTACAGATAGTGGTGTAGATATTTCCATGTTTATAGAGATAGCGGTGTAGATATTTCCATGTATATACAGATGGCTGTGTAGATATTTCCATGTGTATACAGAAGGCTTTGTAGACATTCCATGTTTATACAGATGACATTGTAGGTATTTCCATGTTTATACAGATGGCGGTGTAGATATTTCCATGTTTATAGAGATAGCTGTGTAGATATTTCCTGGTTTATACAGATCGCGGTGTAGATATTTCCATGTTTATACAGATCGCGGTGTAGATATTTCCATGTTTATACAGATCATGGTGTAGATATTTCCATGTTTATAGAGATCACGGTGTTGATATTACCATGTTTATAGGGACAGAGGTGCAAATATTTCCACATTTACACAGATAGTGGTGTAGTTATTAGCATGTTTATACAGATAGCGGTGTAGATATTTCCATGTATAAACAGATGTCTGTGTATATATTTCCATGTTTAAACTGATGGCGGTGAAGATATTTCCTTGTTTATACAAATAGCGGTGTAGATATTTCCATGTTTATACAGATAGCGGTGTAGATATTTCCATGTATATACAGATGGCTGTGTAGATATTTCCATGTTTCTACAGATGGCTTTGTAGATATTTCCATGTGTGTGCAGATGGCAGTGTAGATATTTCCATGTTTATAGATATAGCGGTGTAGATTTTCCATGTTTATAGAGATTGCGGTGGAGATATTTCCATGTTTATACAGATTGCTGTGCCGATATTTCCATGTTTATACAGAGTACTCTGTAGATATTTCCATGTTTATATAGATGACAGTGTAGATATTTCCAGGTTTATACAGATGACTGTGTAGATATTTCCATGTTAATAGAGATGGCGGTGTAGATATTTCCATGTTTATACAGATAGCGGTGTAGATATTTCCATGTTCATAGAGATAGCAGTTTAAATATTTCCATCTTTATACAGATAGTGGTGTAGATATTTCCATGTTTATACAGATGGCGGTGTAGATACAGCCATCTTTCTGTATATGGCAGTGTAGATATTCTCATGTTTACATAGATGCTGGTGCAGATATTTCCATGTTTACAGAGATTGCGGTTTAGATATTTCCATGTTTATAGTGCAAGTGATGTAGGTATTTCCATGTTTATAGAGGTAGCGGTGTAGACATTTCCATATTTATACAGGTAGTGGTGTAGGTATTTCCATGTTTATACAGATGGCGGTGTAGATATTTCCATGTTTCTAAGGATGGCGGTGTAGATATTTCCTTGTTTATACAGATAGCGGTGTAGATATTTTCATGTGTGTATAGATGGCAGTGTAGATATTTCCATGTTTATACATATAGCGGAGTAGATATTTCCATGTTTACAGATATAGCGGTAAAGATATTTCCATCTTTGCACAGATTCCGGTGTAGACATTGCAAACTTTACACAGATAGCGGTGTAGATATTTCCAAGTTTACACAGATACCTGTGTCGATATTTCCATGTTTACAGAGATATCATTGTAGATATTTCCATGTTTATACAGATAGCGGTGTAGTTATTTACATGTTGATACAGATAGCGGTGTAGATATTTTCAGGGTTATACAGATAGTGGTGTAGATATTTCCAAGTTTTACAGATAGCTGTGTAGTTATTTCCCTGTTTACAAAGATAGCGTTTTAAATATTTCCATGTTTACACAGATAGCGTTGTAGATATTTCCATGCTTACACAGATTGCGGTGTAGATATTTCCAAGTTTACACAGATAACTGTGTAGATAGTTCTATGTTTACACAGATAGCGCTGTAGGTATTTCATTGTTTATAGAGATGGCAGTGTAGGTATTTCCATGTTTTCAAAGATACCGGTGTAGGTATTTCCGTGTTTATTAAGATAGCGGTGGAGATATTTCCATGTTTATACAGATAGCGGTGTAAAAATTTCCATGTTTATACAGATAGCGGTGTAGTTATTTCCATGTTTATACAGATAGCGGTGTAGATATTTCCATGTTTATAGAGACTGTGGTGTAGATATTTCGATCTTTGCACAGATTGCTGTGTAGATATTTCCATGTTTATACTGACTGCGGTGAAGTTATTTCCATGTTGATACAGATAGCGGTGTAGATATTTCCATGTTTATACAGGTAGCGGTGTAGAAATTCCCATGTTTATACAGATCGCTATGTAGATGTTTCCATCTTTCTACAGATGTCAGTGTAGATATTTCCAAGTTTACACAGATGTCTGTGTAGATATTTCCATGTTTATGCAGATGGCGGTGTAGATATTTCCATGTTTATAGAGATGGCGGTGTAGTTATTTCTATGTTTATAGAGATTGCGTTGTAAATATTTTCATGTTTATAGAGATGATGGTGTAAGTATATTCATGTTTATAGATATAGCGGTGTAGATATTTCCACATTTATACTGATAGCGGTGTTGCTACTTCCATGTTTATACAGATAGTGGTGTAGATATTTCCAAGTTTATACAGATAGCGGTGTAGATACATCCATGTTTCTGAAGATGGCGGTGTAGATATTTTCATGTTTATAGAGATGGCGGTGTAGATATTTCCATGTATATAGAGATTGCAGTGTAGATATTTCCATGTTTATAGAGAAAGTGGTGTAGGTATTTCCATGTTTATACAGATTGCGGTGTAGATATTTCCATGTTTCTACAGATGGCGGTGTAGATATTTCCTTGTTTATACAGACAGCGGTGTAGATATTTCCATTTTTATACAGGTAGCGGTGTAGATATTTCCATGTTTACAGAGATAGCAGTGTAGATATTTCCATCTTTGCACAGATGGCCGTGTAGATATTTCCATGTTTACGCAGATAGCTGTGTAGCTATTTCCAAGTTTACACAGATAGTTGTGTAGATATTTCCCTGTCTAAACACATAGCGTTGTAGATATTTCCATGTTTATACAGATTGCAGTGTAGATATATACATGTTTATACAGATCGCGGTGTAGGTAATTCCATGTTTATACAGATCGCGGTGTAGATATTTCTATGTTTATACAGATAACGGTGTAGATATTTCCATGTTTATACAGATAGCGGTGTAGATATTTCCATGTTTATACAGATAGCGGTGTAGATATTTCCATGTTTATACAGATAGCGGTGTAGATATTTCCATGTTTATACAGATAGCGGTGTAGGTATTTCCATGTTTATAGAGATAGCGGTGCAGTTATTTATATCTTTATACAGATGGCATTGTAGATATTTCCTTATTCACACAGATGGCGGTGTAGATGTTTCCACGGTTATACAGATGGCGGAGTAGTTAGGTCCATGGTTATGGAGATGGCCGTGTAGATATTTTCATGTTTATAGAGATGGCGGTGTAGATATTTCCATGTTTATAGAGATAGCAGTGTAGATATTTACATGTTTATACAGATGGCTGTGTAGATATTTCCATGTGTATACAGATGGCATTGTAGATATTTCCATGTTTATACAGATGAGTGTATAGGTATTTCCATGTTTTACAGATGGCAGTGCAGATATTTCCATGTTTTTAGAGATAGCGGTGTAGATATTTCCATGTTTGTACAGATTGTGGTGTTGATATTTCCATCTATAAACAGATGGCCGTGTAGATATTTCCATGTTTATACAGATGGCTGCGTAGATATTTCCATGGTTGCAGTTGGCGGTGTAGGTATTTTCATGTTTATACAGATCGTGTTGTAGATATTTCCATGTTTATACAGATACCGGTGTAGGTATTTCCATGTTTATACAGACCGCAGTGTAGATATTTCCATGTTTATAGAGATAGCAGTGTAGATATTTCCATGTTTGTACAGATGGCGATGTTGATGTTTCCATGTATACACAGATTGCCGTGTAGGTATTTCCATGTGTATACAGATGGCATTGTAGATATTTCCATGTTTACACAGATGACTCTATAGGTATTTCCATGTTTATACAGATGGCGGTGAAGATATTTCCATGTTTATAGAGATAGCGGTGTAGATATTTCCATATTTATACAGATAACGGTGTAGAAATTTCCATGTTTATAGAGATAGCGGTTTAAATATTTCCATGTTTATACAGATCACGTTATAGATATTTCCATGTTTACAGAGATAGCGGTGTAGATATTTCCATGTTTATACAGATAGCGGTGTAGATATTTCCATGTTTATGCAGACCGCGGTTAAGATATTTCCATGTTTGTACAGATGCCGGTGTTGATATTTCCATCTATACACAGATGACCTTGTAGATATTTCCATGTTTATACAGATGGCGGCGCAGATATTTCTATGGATATGTAGATGGCGGTGTAGATATTTCCATGTATATAGAAATAGCGGTGTAGTTATTTCCATGTTTTTATAGGGAGCGGTGTAGATATTTCCATGTATGTACACATGGCTGTGTAGATATTTCCATGTTTATAAAGATGGCGGTGTAGATATTTCCATGTTTATACACATAACTTTGTAGGTATATCCATGTTTATACAGATGGCGGTGTAGATATTTCGATGTTTATAGAGATAGCAGTGGAGATATTTCCATGTTTATACAGATAGCGGTGTAGTTATTTCCATGTTTATATAGATAGCGGTGTAGATGTTTCCATGTATATACACATGGCTGTGTAGATATTTCCATGTTTGTACAGATGGCGGTGTAGATGTTTCCATGTTTATACAGATAACTTTGTAAGTATTTCCATGTTAATACAGATGGCGGTGTAGATATTTCCATGTTTATACTGATCGCGGTGTAGATATTTCCATGTTTATAGAGATGGCGGTGTAGGTATTTCCATGTTTATACTGATCGCGGTGTAGATATTTCCATGTTTATAGAGATGGCGGTGTAGATATTTCCATGTTCATAGAGATAGCGGTGTTGATTTTTCCATGTTTATAGAGATAGCTGTGTGGATATTTCCATGTTTATACAGATAGGGGTGTAGATATTTCCATGTTTATAGAGAAGGTGTTGTAGATATTTCCATGTTTATATAGATCACGTTGTAGATATTTCCATGTTTATACAGATCGCGGTGTAGATATTTCCATGTTTATACAGATAGCGGTGTAGATATTTCCATGTTTATACAGATAGCGCTGTAGATATTTCCATGTTTATACAGATGGCGGTGTAGATATTTCCATGTTTATATAGATGGCGGTGTAGATATTTCCATGTTTATAGAGATAGCGGTGTAGATATATCCATGTTCATAGAGATAGCAGTGAGGATATTTCCATGTTTATACAGATAGCAGTGTAGATATTTCCATTTTTATGGAGATCGCGGTTTAGATATTTCATATTTATACAGATAGCGGTGTAGATATTTCCATGTTTATACAGATTGCGGTGTAGATATTTCCATGTTTATTCAGATGACTGTGTAGATATTACCATGTTTTAACAGATGGCAGTGTAGATATTTCAAAGTTAATAGAGAAGGCGCTGTAGATATTTCCTTGTTTAAACAGATAACGGTGGAGATAATTCCATGTTTATACAGACAGCAGTGGAGATATTTCCATGTTTATACACATAGCGGTGTACATATTTCCATGTTTATAGAGACAGCGGTGTAGGTATTTCCATGTTTATGCAGATAGCGGTGAAGATATTTCCATGTTTACACAGATGTCTATGCAGATATTTCCATATTTACACAGAGGGCTGTGTAGATATTTCTATGTTTATACAGATGGCAGTGTAGATATTTACATGTTCCTACACATGACTGTGTAGGTATTTCCATGTTTATACAGATGGCTTTGTAGATATTTCGATGTTTATGGAGATAGCCGTGCAGATATTTCCATGTTTATACAGATAGCGGTGTATATATTTCCATGTTTATACAGATCGTGGTGTAGATATTTCCATGTTTATACAGATACCGGTGTAGATATTTCCATGTTTATACAGACCGCAGTGTAGATATTTCCATGTTTATAGAGATAGCAGAGTAGATATTTCCATGTTTGTACAGATGGCGGTGTTGATGTTTCCATCTATACACAGATTGCCGTGTAGGTATTTCCATGTGTATACAGATGGCATTGTAGATATTTCCATGTTTATTCAGTTGGTGGTGTAGATTTTTCCAAGTTTACTCCGATGACTGTATAGGTATTTCCATGTTTATACAGATGGCAGTGTAGATATTTCCATGTTTATAGAGATAGCGGTGTAGATATTTCCATATTTATACAGATAACGGTGTAGAAATTTCCATGTTTATACAGATAGCGGTGTAAATATTTCCATGTTTATACAGATCACGGTGAAGATATTTCCATGTTTATAGAGTTAGCGGTGTAGATATTTCCATGTTTATGCAGATAGCGGTGTAGATATTTCCATCTTTATACAGATGGCGGTGTAGATATTTCCATGTTTATACAGATAGAATTGAAGATATTTCCATGTTAATACAGATAGTGGTGTAGATATTTCCAAGTTTATACAGATGGCGGTGTAGATACATCCATGTTTCTGAAGATGGCGGTGTAGATATTTCCATGAATATAGAGATTGCAGTGTAGATATTTCCATGTTTATAGAGAAAGCGGTGTAGGTATTTCCATGTTTATAGAGATAGCGGTGTAGATATTTCCATATTTATACAGATAGCGGTGTAGGTATTTCCAGGTTTATACAGATTGCGGTGTTGATATTTCCATGTTTCTACAGATGGCGGTGTAGATATTTCCTTGTTTATACAGACAGCGGTGCAGATATTTCCATGTTTATACAGGTAGCGGTGTAGATATTTCCATGTTTACAGAGATGGCGGTGTAGTTATTTCCATCTTTGCACAGATTGCCGTGTAGATATTTCCATGTTTACGCAGGTAGCTGTGTAGATATTCCCAAGTTTACACAGATAGCTGTGTAGGTATTTCCATGTTTACACACATAGCGTTGTAGATATTTCCATGTTTATACAGATTGCGGTGTAGATATGTCTATGTTTATACACAAAGCGGTGTAGATATTTTCATGTTTATACAGATAGCGGTGGAGATATTTCCATGTTTGTAGAGACTGCGGTATAGATATTTCCATGTTTATACAGATAGCGGTGTAGATATTTCCATGTTTACAGAGATAGCAGTGTAGATATTTCCATCTTTGCACACATTGCTGTGTAGATATTTCCATTTTTACACAGATAGCCTTGTAGATATTTCCAAGTTTACACAGATAGCTGTGTAGATATTTCCATGTTTATACAGATAGCGGTGTAGATATTTCCATGTTTATACAGATAGCGGTGGAGGTATATCCCTGTTTATACAGATTGCGATGTAGATATTTCCATGTTTGTACAGATAGCGGTGTAGATATTTCCATTTTTATAGAGATAGCAGTGTAGATATTTCCATGTTTATACAGCTGGCTGTGTAGATGTTTCCATGTGGGTACAGATGGTGGTGTAGATATTTCCATGTTTTTACAGATGGCAGTGTAGATATTTTCATGTTTATACAGATATCGGTGTAGATATTTCCATGTTTACAGAGATAGCGTTGTAGGTATTTCCATCTTTGCACAGATTGCGGTGTAGGTATTGCCAAATTTACACAGATACCGGTGTAGATATTTCCAAGTTTACACAGATAGCTGTGTAGATATTTCCATGTTTACAGAGATAACATTGTAGATATTTCCGTGTTTATACAGATTGCGGTGTTGTTATTTCCATGTTGATACAGATAGCGGTGTAGATATTTCCATGTTTATACAGGTAGCGGTGTAGAAATTCCCATGTTTATACAGATCGCTTTGTAGACATTTCCATTTTTCTACAGAAGTCAGTGTAGATATTTCCAAGTTTATACAGATGTCTGTGTAGGTATTTCCATGTTATTTCAGATGGCGGTGTAGATATTTCTACGTTTATAGAGATGGCGGTGTAGTTATTTCTATGTTTATAGAGAGAGCGGTGTAAATATCTCCATGTTTATAGAGATGGTGGTGTAAGTTTTTCATGTTTATACAGATAGCGGTGTAGATATTTCCGTGTTTATACAGATAACGGTGTTGTTATTTCCATGTTTATACAGATATCGGTGTAGATATTTCCATGTTTATACAGCTTGCGGTGTAGATATTTCCATCTTTATACAGATGGCAGCGTAGATATTTCCATGTTTATACATATAGCGGTGTAGATATTTCCATCTCTATAGAGATAGCGGTGTAGGTATTTCCATATTTATACAGATTGAGGTGTAGATATTTCCATCTTTATACAGATGGCGGTGTAGATATTTCCATGTTTATACAGATGGTGGTGAAGGTATTTCCATGTTTATACAGATAGTGGTGTAGATATTTCCACGTTTATTCAGATGGCGGTGTAGATACATCCATGTTTCTGAAGATGGCGGTGTAGACATTTTCATGTTTATAGTGATGGCGGTGTAGATATTTCCATGTTTATACAAATAGCGGTGTTGGTATTTCCATGTTTATACAGATGGCGGTGTAGATATTTCCATGTTTATACAGCTCGCGGTGTAGATATTTCCATCTTTATACAGATTGCAGTGTAGATATATCCATGTTTATACAGATAGCGGTGTAGATATTTCCATGTCTATAGAGATAGCGGTGAAGTTATTTCCATATTAATACAGATTGTGGTGTAGATATTTCCATCTTTATACAGATGGTGGTGTAGATATTTCCTTGTTTATAAAGATGGCAGTGAGGGTATTTCCATGTTTATACAGATAGGGGTGTAGATATTTCCATGTTTATAGAGATGGCGGTGTAGATATTTCCATGTATAAAGAGATAGCAGTGTAGATATTTTCATGTTTATAGAGAAAGCGGTGTAGGTATTTCCATGTTTATACAGATGGCAGTGTAGATATTTCCATGTTTATACAGATATCGGTGTAGATATTTCCATGTTTACAGAGATAGCGGTGTAGACATTTCCATCTTTGCACAGATTGCGGTGTAGGTATTGCCAAATTTACACAAATAGCGGTGTAGATATTTCCAAGTTTACACAGATAGCTGTGTAGATATTTCCATGTTTACAGAGATAGCATTGTGGATATTTCCATGTTTATACAGATTGCGGTGTAGTTATTTCCATGTTGATACAGATAGCGGTGTAGATATTTTCATGTTTATACAGGTAGCGGTGTAGAAATTCCCATGTTGATACAGATCGCTTTGTAGACATTTCCATCTTTCTAAAGATGTCAGTGTAGATATTTCCAAGTTTGTACAGATGGCAGTGTAGATATTTCCATGTTTATACAGATGTCTGTGTACATATTTCCATGTTTATGCAGATGGCGGTGTAGATATTTTCATTTTTATAGAGATGGCGGTGTAGTTATTTCTATGTTTATAGAGATATCGGTGTAAATATCTCCATGTTTATAGAGATGGTGGTGTAAGTATTTTCATGTTTATAGAGATAGCGGTGTAGATATTTCCATCTTTACACAGATAACGGTGTTGGTATTTCCATGTTTATACAGATAGCTGTGTAGATGTTTCCATGTTTATACAGCTCGCGGTGTAGATATTTCCATCTTTATACAGATGGCAGTGTAGATATTTCCATGGTTATACAGATAGCGGTGTAGATATTTCCATGTCTATAGAGATAGCGTTGTAGGTATTTGCATATTTATACAGATTGCGGTGTAGATATTTCCAACTTTATACTGATGGCGGTGTAGATATTTCCATGTTTATACAGATGGCAGTGAAGATATTTCCATGTTCATAGAGATAGTGGTGTAGATATTTCCATGTTTATACAGATGGCGGTGTAGATACATCCATGTTTCTGAAGATGGCGGTGTAGATATTTTCATGTTTATACAGATGGCGGTGTAGATATTTCCATGTTTATGCAGATGTCTTTGTAGATATTTCCATGTTTATGCAGATAGCGCTGTAGATATTTCCATGTTCATAGAGATGGCGGTATAGTTATTTCTAAGTTTATAGAGATAGCGGTGTAAATATCTCCATGTTTATAGAGATGGTGGTGTAAGTATTTTCATGTTTATAGAGATAGCGGTGTAGATATTTCCATGTTTATACAGATAGCGGTGTTGGTATTTCCATGTTTATACAGATAGCGGTGTAGATATTTCCATCTTTATACAGATGGCAGTGTAGATATTTCCATGGTTATACAGATAGCGGTGTAGTTATTTCCATGTCTATAGAGATAGCAGTGTAGGTATTTCCATATTTATACAGATTGCGGTGTAGATATTTCCAACTTTATACTGATGGCGGTGTAGATAATTCCATGTTTATACAGATGGCAGTGAAGATATTTTCATGTTCATAGAGATAGTGGTGTAGATATTTCCATGTTTATACAGATGGCGGTGTAGATATATCCATGTTTCTGAATATGGCGGTGTAGATATTTTCATGTTTATAGAGATGGCTGTGTAGATATTTCCATGTTTATGCAGATGTCTGTGTAGATATTTCCATGTTTATGCCGATAGCGCTGTAGATATTTCCATGTTCATAGAGTTGTTGGTATAGTTATTTCTAAGTTTATAGAGATAGCGGTGTAAATATTTCCATGTTTATAGAGATGGTGGTGTAAGTATTTTCATGTTTATAGAGATAGCGGTGTTGATATTTCCATGTTTATACAGATAGCGGTGTTGGTATTTCCATGTTTATACAGATAGCGGTGTAGATATTTCCATCTGTATACAGATGGCAGTGTAGATATTTCCATGGTTATACAGATATCGGTGTAGATATTTCCATGTCTATAGAGATAGCGGTGTAGGTATTTCCATATTTATACAGATTGCGGTGTAGATATTTCCAACTTTACACTGATGGCGGTGTAGATATTTCCATGTTTATACAGATGGCAGTGAATATATTTCCATGTTCATAGAGATAGTGGTGTAGATATTTCCATGTTTATACAGATGGCGGTGTAGATACATCCATGTTTCTGAAGATGGCGGTGTAGATATTTTCATGTTTATAGAGATGGCGGTGTAGATATTTCCATGTTTATGCAGATGTCTGTGTAGATATTTCCATGTTTATGCAGATAGCGCTGTAGATATTTCCATGTTCATAGAGATGGCGGTATAGTTATTTCTAAGTTTATAGAGATAGCGGTGTAAATATTTCCATGTTTATAGAGATGGTGGTGTAAGTATTTTCATGTTTATAGAGATAGCGGTGTAGATATTTCCATGTTTATACAGATAGCGGTGTTGGTATTTCCATGTTTATACAGATAGCGGTGTAGATATTTCCATGTTTATACAGCTCGCGGTGTAGATATTTCCATCTTTATACAGATGGCAGTGTAGATATTTCCATATTTATACATATAGCGGTGTAGTTATTTCCATGTCTATAGAGATAGCGGTGTAGTTATTTCCATATTTATAAATGTTGCGGTGTAGATATTTCCACCTTTATATAGATGCCGGTGTAGATATTTCCATGTTTATACAGATGGCAGTGAAGATATTTCCATGTTTATACGGATAGTGGTGTAGATATTTCCATGTTTATACGGATAGTGGTGTAGATATTTCCATGTTTATACAGATGGCGGTGTAGATACATCCATGTTTCTGAAGATGGCGGTGTAGATATTTTTATGTTTATAGAGATGGAGGTGTAGATATTTCCATGTATATACAGATAGCAGTGTAGATATTTTCATGTTTATAGAGAAAGCGGTGTAGGTATTTCCATGTTTATAGAGATAGCGGTGTAGATATTTCCATATTTATACAGATAGCGGTGTAGGTATTTCCATGTTTATTCAGATTGTGGTGTAGATATTTCCATGTTTCTACAGATGGCGGTGTAAATATTTCTTTGTTTATACAGACAGCGGTGTAGATATTTCCATTTTTATACAGTTAGCGGTGTAGATATTTCCAAGTTTACAGAGATAGCGATGTAGTTATTTCCATCTTTGCACAGATTGCCGTGTAGATATTTCCATGTTTACGCAGATAGCTGTGTAGATATTTCCAAGTTTACACACATATCTGTGTACATATTTCCATGTTTACACACATACCGTGGCAGATATTTCCATGTTTATACAGATTGCGGTGTAGATATGTCCATGATTATACAGATAGCGGTGTAGATATTTTCATGTTTATACTGATAGCGGTGGAGGTATTTCCATGTTTATAGAGACTGCGGTATAGATATTTCCATGTTTATACAGATAGCGGTGTAGATATTTCCATGTTTACAGAGATAGCAGTGTAGATATTTCCATCTTTGCACAGATTGCTGTGTAGATATTTCCATTTTTACACAGATAGCTGTGTAGATATTTCCAAGTTTACACAGATAGCTGTGTAGATATTTTCATGTTTACACAGACAGCATTGTATATATTTCCATGTTTATACAGATAGCGGTGTAGATATTTCCATGTTTATACAGATAGCGGTGTAGTTTTTCCATGTTTATACAGATAGCGGTGGAGATATTTCCCTGTTTATACAGATAGCGCTGTAAATATTTCCATGTTTATACAGATAGCGGTGTAGATATTTCCATGTTTATAGAGATAGCGGTGTAGATATTTCCATGTTTATACAGATGGCTGTGTAGATATTTCCATGTGTGTACAGATGGCAGTGTATATATTTCCATGTTTATACAGATGGCGCTGTAGATATTTCCATGTTTATACAGATGGCAGTGTAGATATTTCCATGTATATACAGATAGCGGTGTAGATATTTCCATGTTTACAGAGATAGCGGTGTAGATATTTCCATCTTTGCACAGATTGCGGTGTAGTTATTGCTAAATTTACACAGATAGCGGTGTAGGTATTTCCAAGTTTACACAGAAAACTGTGTAGATATTTCCATGTTTACAGAGATAGCTTTGTAGATATTTCCATGTTTATAGAGATTGCTGTGTAGTTATTTCCATGTTGATACCGATAGTGGTGTAGATATTTCCATGTTTATACAGGTAGCAGTGTAGAAATTCCCATGTTTGTACTGATCGCTTTGTAGACATTTCCATCTTTCTACAGATGTCAGTGTAGATATTTCCAAGTTTATACAGATGGCAGTGTAGATATTTCCATGTTTATACATATGTCTGTGTAAATATTTCCATGTTTATGCAGATGGCGGTGTAGATATTTCCATGTTTATAGGGATGGCGGTGTAGATATTTCTATGTTTATAGAGATAGCGGTGTAAATATTTCCATACTTATAGAGATGGTTGTGTATTTTCATGTTTATAGAGATAGCGGTGTAGATATTTTCATGTTTATACAGATAACGGTGTTGGTGTTTCCATGTTTATACAGATAGCGGTGTAGATATTTCCATGTTTATAAAGCTCGCGGTGTAGATATTTCCGTCTTTATACAGATGGCAGTGCAGATATTTCCATGGTTACACAAATAGCCGTGTAGATATTTCTATGTTTACACAGATAGAGTTGCCGATATTTCCATGTTTATAAAGATATCGGTGCAGATATTTCCATTTTTATACAGATAGCGTTGTGGGTATATCCATGTTTATACAGATAGCGGTGTGGGTATTTCCATGTTTATACAGATAGCGGTAGAGATATTTCCATCTTTATAGAGATGACTGTCTAGTTATTTCCATGTTTATACAGCTTTCCGTGTAGATATTTCCATGTTTATACAGATAGCGGTGTAGATATTTCCATGTTTATACAGATAGCTGTGTAGATATTTCCATGTTTATACAGACAGCAATGCAGATATATCTATATTCATAGAGATAGCAGTGTAGATATTTTCATGTTCATACAAACAACAGTGTATTTTCATGTTTATGGAGATAGCGGTGTAGATATTTCCATTTTTATAGACATAGCGGTGTAAATATTTCCAAGTTTTTACAGATAGCGGTGTAAATATTTCCATGATTATACATATAGCGGTGTAAATATTTTCATGCTTATAGACATAGCGGTGTAGGTATTTCCATGTTTTTAGAGATAGCTGTGTAAATATTTCCATGTTAATACACATAGCCGTGTAAATGTTTACACGTTTATAGGGATAGCGGTGTAGATATTCCCACGTTTATACAGATAGCGGTGTAGATATTTCCCCGTTTATAGAGATAGCGGTGTAGATATTTCCACGTTTACACAGATAGCGGTGAAGATATTTCCACTTTTATACAGATTGTGGTGTAGAAATTTCCAAGTTTATACACATAGCGGTGCAGATATTTCCACGTTTATACACATACCGGTGTAGATATTTCCATGTTTATACAGATAGCGGTGTAGATATTTCCAGGTTTGTAGAGATAGCGATGTAGATATTTCCACGTGTATACAGATAGCCGTGTAGGTATTTCCACGTTAATACAGATAACGGTGTAGATATTTCCAGGTTTATAGAGATAGCGGTGTAGATATTTCCATGTTGCTACAGATAGCAGTGTAGATATTTCCATGTTTATAGAGACAGCAGTGTAGATATTTCCATGTTTATACAGATAGCGGTGTAGATATTTCCATGTTTATACAGTCAGTGGTGTAGATATTTCCATGTTTAAACAGATAGCCGTGTATATATTTCCATGTTTATACAGACAGCGGTGTAGATGTTTCCATGTTTTACAGATAGTGGTGTAGATATTTCCATGTTTATAGAGATAGCGGTGTAGATATTTCCATGTTTAGAGAGATAGCTTTGTAAATATTTCCATGTTTATACAGATAGCGGTGTAAGTATTTCCATGTTTATAGAGATAGCGGTGTAGATATTTCCATGTTTATGCAGATAGCGGTGTAGATATTTCCATATTTATACTTATAGCGGTGTAGATATTTCCAGGTTTATAGAGTTAGCGGTGTAGATGTTCCCACGTTTCTAGAGATAGCGGTGTAGATATTTCCATGTTTTTAGAGATAGCGGTGTATATATTTCCATGTTCATAGAGATAGCGTTGTAGATATTTCCATGTTTCTAGAGACAGCGGTGTAGATATTTCCATGTTCATAGAGATAGCGGTGTAGATATTTCCATGTTTATAGAGACAGTGATGTAGATATTTGCGTGTTTATAGGGACAGCATTGTAGATATTTCCATGTTTATAGAGACAGTGGTGTAGATATTTCCATGTTTATACAGATAGAGGTGTAGATATTTCCTTGTTTATAGAGACAGCAGTGTAGATATTTCCATGTTTATACAGATAGCGGTGTAGATATTTCCATGTTTATAGAGATAGCGGTGTAGATATTTCCATGTTTATAGAGATAGCGGTGTAGATATTTCCATGTTTATACAGATAGCGGTGTAGATATTTCCATGTTTATACAGTCAGTGGTGTAGATATTTCCATGTTTAAACAGATAGCCGTGTATATATTTCCATGTTTATACAGACAGCGGTGTAGATGTTTCCATGTTTTACAGATAGTGGTGTAGATATTTCCATGTTTATAGAGATAGCGGTGTAGATATTTCCATGTATATACAGATGGCTGTGTAGATATTTCCATGTGTATACAGAAGGCTTTGTAGACATTCCATGTTTATACAGATGACATTGTAGGTATTTCCATGTTTATACAGATGGCGGTGTAGATATTTCCATGTTTATAGAGATAGCTGTGTAGATATTTCCTGGTTTATACAGATCGCGGTGTAGATATTTCCATGTTTATACAGATCGCGGTGTAGATATTTCCATGTTTATACAGATCATGGTGTAGATATTTCCATGTTTATAGAGATCACGGTGTTGATATTACCATGTTTATAGGGACAGAGGTGCAAATATTTCCACATTTACACAGATAGTGGTGTAGTTATTAGCATGTTTATACAGATAGCGGTGTAGATATTTCCATGTATAAACAGATGTCTGTGTATATATTTCCATGTTTAAACTGATGGCGGTGAAGATATTTCCTTGTTTATACAAATAGCGGTGTAGATATTTCCATGTTTATACAGATAGCGGTGTAGATATTTCCATGTATATACAGATGGCTGTGTAGATATTTCCATGTTTCTACAGATGGCTTTGTAGATATTTCCATGTGTGTGCAGATGGCAGTGTAGATATTTCCATGTTTATAGATATAGCGGTGTAGATTTTCCATGTTTATAGAGATTGCGGTGGAGATATTTCCATGTTTATACAGATTGCTGTGCCGATATTTCCATGTTTATACAGAGTACTCTGTAGATATTTCCATGTTTATATAGATGACAGTGTAGATATTTCCAGGTTTATACAGATGACTGTGTAGATATTTCCATGTTAATAGAGATGGCGGTGTAGATATTTCCATGTTTATACAGATAGCGGTGTAGATATTTCCATGTTCATAGAGATAGCAGTTTAAATATTTCCATCTTTATACAGATAGTGGTGTAGATATTTCCATGTTTATACAGATGGCGGTGTAGATACAGCCATCTTTCTGTATATGGCAGTGTAGATATTCTCATGTTTACATAGATGCTGGTGCAGATATTTCCATGTTTACAGAGATTGCGGTTTAGATATTTCCATGTTTATAGTGCAAGTGATGTAGGTATTTCCATGTTTATAGAGGTAGCGGTGTAGACATTTCCATATTTATACAGGTAGTGGTGTAGGTATTTCCATGTTTATACAGATGGCGGTGTAGATATTTCCATGTTTCTAAGGATGGCGGTGTAGATATTTCCTTGTTTATACAGATAGCGGTGTAGATATTTTCATGTGTGTATAGATGGCAGTGTAGATATTTCCATGTTTATACATATAGCGGAGTAGATATTTCCATGTTTACAGATATAGCGGTAAAGATATTTCCATCTTTGCACAGATTCCGGTGTAGACATTGCAAACTTTACACAGATAGCGGTGTAGATATTTCCAAGTTTACACAGATACCTGTGTCGATATTTCCATGTTTACAGAGATATCATTGTAGATATTTCCATGTTTATACAGATAGCGGTGTAGTTATTTACATGTTGATACAGATAGCGGTGTAGATATTTTCAGGGTTATACAGATAGTGGTGTAGATATTTCCAAGTTTTACAGATAGCTGTGTAGTTATTTCCCTGTTTACAAAGATAGCGTTTTAAATATTTCCATGTTTACACAGATAGCGTTGTAGATATTTCCATGCTTACACAGATTGCGGTGTAGATATTTCCAAGTTTACACAGATAACTGTGTAGATAGTTCTATGTTTACACAGATAGCGCTGTAGGTATTTCATTGTTTATAGAGATGGCAGTGTAGGTATTTCCATGTTTTCAAAGATACCGGTGTAGGTATTTCCGTGTTTATTAAGATAGCGGTGGAGATATTTCCATGTTTATACAGATAGCGGTGTAAAAATTTCCATGTTTATACAGATAGCGGTGTAGTTATTTCCATGTTTATACAGATAGCGGTGTAGATATTTCCATGTTTATAGAGACTGTGGTGTAGATATTTCGATCTTTGCACAGATTGCTGTGTAGATATTTCCATGTTTATACTGACTGCGGTGAAGTTATTTCCATGTTGATACAGATAGCGGTGTAGATATTTCCATGTTTATACAGGTAGCGGTGTAGAAATTCCCATGTTTATACAGATCGCTATGTAGATGTTTCCATCTTTCTACAGATGTCAGTGTAGATATTTCCAAGTTTACACAGATGTCTGTGTAGATATTTCCATGTTTATGCAGATGGCGGTGTAGATATTTCCATGTTTATAGAGATGGCGGTGTAGTTATTTCTATGTTTATAGAGATTGCGTTGTAAATATTTTCATGTTTATAGAGATGATGGTGTAAGTATATTCATGTTTATAGATATAGCGGTGTAGATATTTCCACATTTATACTGATAGCGGTGTTGCTACTTCCATGTTTATACAGATAGTGGTGTAGATATTTCCAAGTTTATACAGATAGCGGTGTAGATACATCCATGTTTCTGAAGATGGCGGTGTAGATATTTTCATGTTTATAGAGATGGCGGTGTAGATATTTCCATGTATATAGAGATTGCAGTGTAGATATTTCCATGTTTATAGAGAAAGTGGTGTAGGTATTTCCATGTTTATACAGATTGCGGTGTAGATATTTCCATGTTTCTACAGATGGCGGTGTAGATATTTCCTTGTTTATACAGACAGCGGTGTAGATATTTCCATTTTTATACAGGTAGCGGTGTAGATATTTCCATGTTTACAGAGATAGCAGTGTAGATATTTCCATCTTTGCACAGATGGCCGTGTAGATATTTCCATGTTTACGCAGATAGCTGTGTAGCTATTTCCAAGTTTACACAGATAGTTGTGTAGATATTTCCCTGTCTAAACACATAGCGTTGTAGATATTTCCATGTTTATACAGATTGCAGTGTAGATATATACATGTTTATACAGATCGCGGTGTAGGTAATTCCATGTTTATACAGATCGCGGTGTAGATATTTCTATGTTTATACAGATAACGGTGTAGATATTTCCATGTTTATACAGATAGCGGTGTAGATATTTCCATGTTTATACAGATAGCGGTGTAGATATTTCCATGTTTATACAGATAGCGGTGTAGATATTTCCATGTTTATACAGATAGCGGTGTAGGTATTTCCATGTTTATAGAGATAGCGGTGCAGTTATTTATATCTTTATACAGATGGCATTGTAGATATTTCCTTATTCACACAGATGGCGGTGTAGATGTTTCCACGGTTATACAGATGGCGGAGTAGTTAGGTCCATGGTTATGGAGATGGCCGTGTAGATATTTTCATGTTTATAGAGATGGCGGTGTAGATATTTCCATGTTTATAGAGATAGCAGTGTAGATATTTACATGTTTATACAGATGGCTGTGTAGATATTTCCATGTGTATACAGATGGCATTGTAGATATTTCCATGTTTATACAGATGAGTGTATAGGTATTTCCATGTTTTACAGATGGCAGTGCAGATATTTCCATGTTTTTAGAGATAGCGGTGTAGATATTTCCATGTTTGTACAGATTGTGGTGTTGATATTTCCATCTATAAACAGATGGCCGTGTAGATATTTCCATGTTTATACAGATGGCTGCGTAGATATTTCCATGGTTGCAGTTGGCGGTGTAGGTATTTTCATGTTTATACAGATCGTGTTGTAGATATTTCCATGTTTATACAGATACCGGTGTAGGTATTTCCATGTTTATACAGACCGCAGTGTAGATATTTCCATGTTTATAGAGATAGCAGTGTAGATATTTCCATGTTTGTACAGATGGCGATGTTGATGTTTCCATGTATACACAGATTGCCGTGTAGGTATTTCCATGTGTATACAGATGGCATTGTAGATATTTCCATGTTTACACAGATGACTCTATAGGTATTTCCATGTTTATACAGATGGCGGTGAAGATATTTCCATGTTTATAGAGATAGCGGTGTAGATATTTCCATATTTATACAGATAACGGTGTAGAAATTTCCATGTTTATAGAGATAGCGGTTTAAATATTTCCATGTTTATACAGATCACGTTATAGATATTTCCATGTTTACAGAGATAGCGGTGTAGATATTTCCATGTTTATACAGATAGCGGTGTAGATATTTCCATGTTTATGCAGACCGCGGTTAAGATATTTCCATGTTTGTACAGATGCCGGTGTTGATATTTCCATCTATACACAGATGACCTTGTAGATATTTCCATGTTTATACAGATGGCGGCGCAGATATTTCTATGGATATGTAGATGGCGGTGTAGATATTTCCATGTATATAGAAATAGCGGTGTAGTTATTTCCATGTTTTTATAGGGAGCGGTGTAGATATTTCCATGTATGTACACATGGCTGTGTAGATATTTCCATGTTTATAAAGATGGCGGTGTAGATATTTCCATGTTTATACACATAACTTTGTAGGTATATCCATGTTTATACAGATGGCGGTGTAGATATTTCGATGTTTATAGAGATAGCAGTGGAGATATTTCCATGTTTATACAGATAGCGGTGTAGTTATTTCCATGTTTATATAGATAGCGGTGTAGATGTTTCCATGTATATACACATGGCTGTGTAGATATTTCCATGTTTGTACAGATGGCGGTGTAGATGTTTCCATGTTTATACAGATAACTTTGTAAGTATTTCCATGTTAATACAGATGGCGGTGTAGATATTTCCATGTTTATACTGATCGCGGTGTAGATATTTCCATGTTTATAGAGATGGCGGTGTAGGTATTTCCATGTTTATACTGATCGCGGTGTAGATATTTCCATGTTTATAGAGATGGCGGTGTAGATATTTCCATGTTCATAGAGATAGCGGTGTTGATTTTTCCATGTTTATAGAGATAGCTGTGTGGATATTTCCATGTTTATACAGATAGGGGTGTAGATATTTCCATGTTTATAGAGAAGGTGTTGTAGATATTTCCATGTTTATATAGATCACGTTGTAGATATTTCCATGTTTATACAGATCGCGGTGTAGATATTTCCATGTTTATACAGATAGCGGTGTAGATATTTCCATGTTTATACAGATAGCGCTGTAGATATTTCCATGTTTATACAGATGGCGGTGTAGATATTTCCATGTTTATATAGATGGCGGTGTAGATATTTCCATGTTTATAGAGATAGCGGTGTAGATATATCCATGTTCATAGAGATAGCAGTGAGGATATTTCCATGTTTATACAGATAGCAGTGTAGATATTTCCATTTTTATGGAGATCGCGGTTTAGATATTTCATATTTATACAGATAGCGGTGTAGATATTTCCATGTTTATACAGATTGCGGTGTAGATATTTCCATGTTTATTCAGATGACTGTGTAGATATTACCATGTTTTAACAGATGGCAGTGTAGATATTTCAAAGTTAATAGAGAAGGCGCTGTAGATATTTCCTTGTTTAAACAGATAACGGTGGAGATAATTCCATGTTTATACAGACAGCAGTGGAGATATTTCCATGTTTATACACATAGCGGTGTACATATTTCCATGTTTATAGAGACAGCGGTGTAGGTATTTCCATGTTTATGCAGATAGCGGTGAAGATATTTCCATGTTTACACAGATGTCTATGCAGATATTTCCATATTTACACAGAGGGCTGTGTAGATATTTCTATGTTTATACAGATGGCAGTGTAGATATTTACATGTTCCTACACATGACTGTGTAGGTATTTCCATGTTTATACAGATGGCTTTGTAGATATTTCGATGTTTATGGAGATAGCCGTGCAGATATTTCCATGTTTATACAGATAGCGGTGTATATATTTCCATGTTTATACAGATCGTGGTGTAGATATTTCCATGTTTATACAGATACCGGTGTAGATATTTCCATGTTTATACAGACCGCAGTGTAGATATTTCCATGTTTATAGAGATAGCAGAGTAGATATTTCCATGTTTGTACAGATGGCGGTGTTGATGTTTCCATCTATACACAGATTGCCGTGTAGGTATTTCCATGTGTATACAGATGGCATTGTAGATATTTCCATGTTTATTCAGTTGGTGGTGTAGATTTTTCCAAGTTTACTCCGATGACTGTATAGGTATTTCCATGTTTATACAGATGGCAGTGTAGATATTTCCATGTTTATAGAGATAGCGGTGTAGATATTTCCATATTTATACAGATAACGGTGTAGAAATTTCCATGTTTATACAGATAGCGGTGTAAATATTTCCATGTTTATACAGATCACGGTGAAGATATTTCCATGTTTATAGAGTTAGCGGTGTAGATATTTCCATGTTTATGCAGATAGCGGTGTAGATATTTCCATCTTTATACAGATGGCGGTGTAGATATTTCCATGTTTATACAGATAGAATTGAAGATATTTCCATGTTAATACAGATAGTGGTGTAGATATTTCCAAGTTTATACAGATGGCGGTGTAGATACATCCATGTTTCTGAAGATGGCGGTGTAGATATTTCCATGAATATAGAGATTGCAGTGTAGATATTTCCATGTTTATAGAGAAAGCGGTGTAGGTATTTCCATGTTTATAGAGATAGCGGTGTAGATATTTCCATATTTATACAGATAGCGGTGTAGGTATTTCCAGGTTTATACAGATTGCGGTGTTGATATTTCCATGTTTCTACAGATGGCGGTGTAGATATTTCCTTGTTTATACAGACAGCGGTGCAGATATTTCCATGTTTATACAGGTAGCGGTGTAGATATTTCCATGTTTACAGAGATGGCGGTGTAGTTATTTCCATCTTTGCACAGATTGCCGTGTAGATATTTCCATGTTTACGCAGGTAGCTGTGTAGATATTCCCAAGTTTACACAGATAGCTGTGTAGGTATTTCCATGTTTACACACATAGCGTTGTAGATATTTCCATGTTTATACAGATTGCGGTGTAGATATGTCTATGTTTATACACAAAGCGGTGTAGATATTTTCATGTTTATACAGATAGCGGTGGAGATATTTCCATGTTTGTAGAGACTGCGGTATAGATATTTCCATGTTTATACAGATAGCGGTGTAGATATTTCCATGTTTACAGAGATAGCAGTGTAGATATTTCCATCTTTGCACACATTGCTGTGTAGATATTTCCATTTTTACACAGATAGCCTTGTAGATATTTCCAAGTTTACACAGATAGCTGTGTAGATATTTCCATGTTTATACAGATAGCGGTGTAGATATTTCCATGTTTATACAGATAGCGGTGGAGGTATATCCCTGTTTATACAGATTGCGATGTAGATATTTCCATGTTTGTACAGATAGCGGTGTAGATATTTCCATTTTTATAGAGATAGCAGTGTAGATATTTCCATGTTTATACAGCTGGCTGTGTAGATGTTTCCATGTGGGTACAGATGGTGGTGTAGATATTTCCATGTTTTTACAGATGGCAGTGTAGATATTTTCATGTTTATACAGATATCGGTGTAGATATTTCCATGTTTACAGAGATAGCGTTGTAGGTATTTCCATCTTTGCACAGATTGCGGTGTAGGTATTGCCAAATTTACACAGATACCGGTGTAGATATTTCCAAGTTTACACAGATAGCTGTGTAGATATTTCCATGTTTACAGAGATAACATTGTAGATATTTCCGTGTTTATACAGATTGCGGTGTTGTTATTTCCATGTTGATACAGATAGCGGTGTAGATATTTCCATGTTTATACAGGTAGCGGTGTAGAAATTCCCATGTTTATACAGATCGCTTTGTAGACATTTCCATTTTTCTACAGAAGTCAGTGTAGATATTTCCAAGTTTATACAGATGTCTGTGTAGGTATTTCCATGTTATTTCAGATGGCGGTGTAGATATTTCTACGTTTATAGAGATGGCGGTGTAGTTATTTCTATGTTTATAGAGAGAGCGGTGTAAATATCTCCATGTTTATAGAGATGGTGGTGTAAGTTTTTCATGTTTATACAGATAGCGGTGTAGATATTTCCGTGTTTATACAGATAACGGTGTTGTTATTTCCATGTTTATACAGATATCGGTGTAGATATTTCCATGTTTATACAGCTTGCGGTGTAGATATTTCCATCTTTATACAGATGGCAGCGTAGATATTTCCATGTTTATACATATAGCGGTGTAGATATTTCCATCTCTATAGAGATAGCGGTGTAGGTATTTCCATATTTATACAGATTGAGGTGTAGATATTTCCATCTTTATACAGATGGCGGTGTAGATATTTCCATGTTTATACAGATGGTGGTGAAGGTATTTCCATGTTTATACAGATAGTGGTGTAGATATTTCCACGTTTATTCAGATGGCGGTGTAGATACATCCATGTTTCTGAAGATGGCGGTGTAGACATTTTCATGTTTATAGTGATGGCGGTGTAGATATTTCCATGTTTATACAAATAGCGGTGTTGGTATTTCCATGTTTATACAGATGGCGGTGTAGATATTTCCATGTTTATACAGCTCGCGGTGTAGATATTTCCATCTTTATACAGATTGCAGTGTAGATATATCCATGTTTATACAGATAGCGGTGTAGATATTTCCATGTCTATAGAGATAGCGGTGAAGTTATTTCCATATTAATACAGATTGTGGTGTAGATATTTCCATCTTTATACAGATGGTGGTGTAGATATTTCCTTGTTTATAAAGATGGCAGTGAGGGTATTTCCATGTTTATACAGATAGGGGTGTAGATATTTCCATGTTTATAGAGATGGCGGTGTAGATATTTCCATGTATAAAGAGATAGCAGTGTAGATATTTTCATGTTTATAGAGAAAGCGGTGTAGGTATTTCCATGTTTATACAGATGGCAGTGTAGATATTTCCATGTTTATACAGATATCGGTGTAGATATTTCCATGTTTACAGAGATAGCGGTGTAGACATTTCCATCTTTGCACAGATTGCGGTGTAGGTATTGCCAAATTTACACAAATAGCGGTGTAGATATTTCCAAGTTTACACAGATAGCTGTGTAGATATTTCCATGTTTACAGAGATAGCATTGTGGATATTTCCATGTTTATACAGATTGCGGTGTAGTTATTTCCATGTTGATACAGATAGCGGTGTAGATATTTTCATGTTTATACAGGTAGCGGTGTAGAAATTCCCATGTTGATACAGATCGCTTTGTAGACATTTCCATCTTTCTAAAGATGTCAGTGTAGATATTTCCAAGTTTGTACAGATGGCAGTGTAGATATTTCCATGTTTATACAGATGTCTGTGTACATATTTCCATGTTTATGCAGATGGCGGTGTAGATATTTTCATTTTTATAGAGATGGCGGTGTAGTTATTTCTATGTTTATAGAGATATCGGTGTAAATATCTCCATGTTTATAGAGATGGTGGTGTAAGTATTTTCATGTTTATAGAGATAGCGGTGTAGATATTTCCATCTTTACACAGATAACGGTGTTGGTATTTCCATGTTTATACAGATAGCTGTGTAGATGTTTCCATGTTTATACAGCTCGCGGTGTAGATATTTCCATCTTTATACAGATGGCAGTGTAGATATTTCCATGGTTATACAGATAGCGGTGTAGATATTTCCATGTCTATAGAGATAGCGTTGTAGGTATTTGCATATTTATACAGATTGCGGTGTAGATATTTCCAACTTTATACTGATGGCGGTGTAGATATTTCCATGTTTATACAGATGGCAGTGAAGATATTTCCATGTTCATAGAGATAGTGGTGTAGATATTTCCATGTTTATACAGATGGCGGTGTAGATACATCCATGTTTCTGAAGATGGCGGTGTAGATATTTTCATGTTTATACAGATGGCGGTGTAGATATTTCCATGTTTATGCAGATGTCTTTGTAGATATTTCCATGTTTATGCAGATAGCGCTGTAGATATTTCCATGTTCATAGAGATGGCGGTATAGTTATTTCTAAGTTTATAGAGATAGCGGTGTAAATATCTCCATGTTTATAGAGATGGTGGTGTAAGTATTTTCATGTTTATAGAGATAGCGGTGTAGATATTTCCATGTTTATACAGATAGCGGTGTTGGTATTTCCATGTTTATACAGATAGCGGTGTAGATATTTCCATCTTTATACAGATGGCAGTGTAGATATTTCCATGGTTATACAGATAGCGGTGTAGTTATTTCCATGTCTATAGAGATAGCAGTGTAGGTATTTCCATATTTATACAGATTGCGGTGTAGATATTTCCAACTTTATACTGATGGCGGTGTAGATAATTCCATGTTTATACAGATGGCAGTGAAGATATTTTCATGTTCATAGAGATAGTGGTGTAGATATTTCCATGTTTATACAGATGGCGGTGTAGATATATCCATGTTTCTGAATATGGCGGTGTAGATATTTTCATGTTTATAGAGATGGCTGTGTAGATATTTCCATGTTTATGCAGATGTCTGTGTAGATATTTCCATGTTTATGCCGATAGCGCTGTAGATATTTCCATGTTCATAGAGTTGTTGGTATAGTTATTTCTAAGTTTATAGAGATAGCGGTGTAAATATTTCCATGTTTATAGAGATGGTGGTGTAAGTATTTTCATGTTTATAGAGATAGCGGTGTTGATATTTCCATGTTTATACAGATAGCGGTGTTGGTATTTCCATGTTTATACAGATAGCGGTGTAGATATTTCCATCTGTATACAGATGGCAGTGTAGATATTTCCATGGTTATACAGATATCGGTGTAGATATTTCCATGTCTATAGAGATAGCGGTGTAGGTATTTCCATATTTATACAGATTGCGGTGTAGATATTTCCAACTTTACACTGATGGCGGTGTAGATATTTCCATGTTTATACAGATGGCAGTGAATATATTTCCATGTTCATAGAGATAGTGGTGTAGATATTTCCATGTTTATACAGATGGCGGTGTAGATACATCCATGTTTCTGAAGATGGCGGTGTAGATATTTTCATGTTTATAGAGATGGCGGTGTAGATATTTCCATGTTTATGCAGATGTCTGTGTAGATATTTCCATGTTTATGCAGATAGCGCTGTAGATATTTCCATGTTCATAGAGATGGCGGTATAGTTATTTCTAAGTTTATAGAGATAGCGGTGTAAATATTTCCATGTTTATAGAGATGGTGGTGTAAGTATTTTCATGTTTATAGAGATAGCGGTGTAGATATTTCCATGTTTATACAGATAGCGGTGTTGGTATTTCCATGTTTATACAGATAGCGGTGTAGATATTTCCATGTTTATACAGCTCGCGGTGTAGATATTTCCATCTTTATACAGATGGCAGTGTAGATATTTCCATATTTATACATATAGCGGTGTAGTTATTTCCATGTCTATAGAGATAGCGGTGTAGTTATTTCCATATTTATAAATGTTGCGGTGTAGATATTTCCACCTTTATATAGATGCCGGTGTAGATATTTCCATGTTTATACAGATGGCAGTGAAGATATTTCCATGTTTATACGGATAGTGGTGTAGATATTTCCATGTTTATACGGATAGTGGTGTAGATATTTCCATGTTTATACAGATGGCGGTGTAGATACATCCATGTTTCTGAAGATGGCGGTGTAGATATTTTTATGTTTATAGAGATGGAGGTGTAGATATTTCCATGTATATACAGATAGCAGTGTAGATATTTTCATGTTTATAGAGAAAGCGGTGTAGGTATTTCCATGTTTATAGAGATAGCGGTGTAGATATTTCCATATTTATACAGATAGCGGTGTAGGTATTTCCATGTTTATTCAGATTGTGGTGTAGATATTTCCATGTTTCTACAGATGGCGGTGTAAATATTTCTTTGTTTATACAGACAGCGGTGTAGATATTTCCATTTTTATACAGTTAGCGGTGTAGATATTTCCAAGTTTACAGAGATAGCGATGTAGTTATTTCCATCTTTGCACAGATTGCCGTGTAGATATTTCCATGTTTACGCAGATAGCTGTGTAGATATTTCCAAGTTTACACAGATATCTGTGTACATATTTCCATGTTTACACACATACCGTGGCAGATATTTCCATGTTTATACAGATTGCGGTGTAGATATGTCCATGATTATACAGATAGCGGTGTAGATATTTTCATGTTTATACTGATAGCGGTGGAGGTATTTCCATGTTTATAGAGACTGCGGTATAGATATTTCCATGTTTATACAGATAGCGGTGTAGATATTTCCATGTTTACAGAGATAGCAGTGTAGATATTTCCATCTTTGCACAGATTGCTGTGTAGATATTTCCATTTTTACACAGATAGCTGTGTAGATATTTCCAAGTTTACACAGATAGCTGTGTAGATATTTTCATGTTTACACAGACAGCATTGTATATATTTCCATGTTTATACAGATAGCGGTGTAGATATTTCCATGTTTATACAGATAGCGGTGTAGTTTTTCCATGTTTATACAGATAGCGGTGGAGATATTTCCCTGTTTATACAGATAGCGCTGTAAATATTTCCATGTTTATACAGATAGCGGTGTAGATATTTCCATGTTTATAGAGATAGCGGTGTAGATATTTCCATGTTTATACAGATGGCTGTGTAGATATTTCCATGTGTGTACAGATGGCAGTGTATATATTTCCATGTTTATACAGATGGCGCTGTAGATATTTCCATGTTTATACAGATGGCAGTGTAGATATTTCCATGTATATACAGATAGCGGTGTAGATATTTCCATGTTTACAGAGATAGCGGTGTAGATATTTCCATCTTTGCACAGATTGCGGTGTAGTTATTGCTAAATTTACACAGATAGCGGTGTAGGTATTTCCAAGTTTACACAGAAAACTGTGTAGATATTTCCATGTTTACAGAGATAGCTTTGTAGATATTTCCATGTTTATAGAGATTGCTGTGTAGTTATTTCCATGTTGATACCGATAGTGGTGTAGATATTTCCATGTTTATACAGGTAGCAGTGTAGAAATTCCCATGTTTGTACTGATCGCTTTGTAGACATTTCCATCTTTCTACAGATGTCAGTGTAGATATTTCCAAGTTTATACAGATGGCAGTGTAGATATTTCCATGTTTATACATATGTCTGTGTAAATATTTCCATGTTTATGCAGATGGCGGTGTAGATATTTCCATGTTTATAGGGATGGCGGTGTAGATATTTCTATGTTTATAGAGATAGCGGTGTAAATATTTCCATACTTATAGAGATGGTTGTGTATTTTCATGTTTATAGAGATAGCGGTGTAGATATTTTCATGTTTATACAGATAACGGTGTTGGTGTTTCCATGTTTATACAGATAGCGGTGTAGATATTTCCATGTTTATAAAGCTCGCGGTGTAGATATTTCCGTCTTTATACAGATGGCAGTGCAGATATTTCCATGGTTACACAAATAGCCGTGTAGATATTTCTATGTTTACACAGATAGAGTTGCCGATATTTCCATGTTTATAAAGATATCGGTGCAGATATTTCCATTTTTATACAGATAGCGTTGTGGGTATATCCATGTTTATACAGATAGCGGTGTGGGTATTTCCATGTTTATACAGATAGCGGTAGAGATATTTCCATCTTTATAGAGATGACTGTCTAGTTATTTCCATGTTTATACAGCTTTCCGTGTAGATATTTCCATGTTTATACAGATAGCGGTGTAGATATTTCCATGTTTATACAGATAGCTGTGTAGATATTTCCATGTTTATACAGACAGCAATGCAGATATATCTATATTCATAGAGATAGCAGTGTAGATATTTTCATGTTCATACAAACAACAGTGTATTTTCATGTTTATGGAGATAGCGGTGTAGATATTTCCATTTTTATAGACATAGCGGTGTAAATATTTCCAAGTTTTTACAGATAGCGGTGTAAATATTTCCATGATTATACATATAGCGGTGTAAATATTTTCATGCTTATAGACATAGCGGTGTAGGTATTTCCATGTTTTTAGAGATAGCTGTGTAAATATTTCCATGTTAATACACATAGCCGTGTAAATGTTTACACGTTTATAGGGATAGCGGTGTAGATATTCCCACGTTTATACAGATAGCGGTGTAGATATTTCCCCGTTTATAGAGATAGCGGTGTAGATATTTCCACGTTTACACAGATAGCGGTGAAGATATTTCCACTTTTATACAGATTGTGGTGTAGAAATTTCCAAGTTTATACACATAGCGGTGCAGATATTTCCACGTTTATACACATACCGGTGTAGATATTTCCATGTTTATACAGATAGCGGTGTAGATATTTCCAGGTTTGTAGAGATAGCGATGTAGATATTTCCACGTGTATACAGATAGCCGTGTAGGTATTTCCACGTTAATACAGATAACGGTGTAGATATTTCCAGGTTTATAGAGATAGCGGTGTAGATATTTCCATGTTGCTACAGATAGCAGTGTAGATATTTCCATGTTTATAGAGACAGCAGTGTAGATATTTCCATGTTTATACAGATAGCGGTGTAGATATTTCCATGTTTATACAGTCAGTGGTGTAGATATTTCCATGTTTAAACAGATAGCCGTGTATATATTTCCATGTTTATACAGACAGCGGTGTAGATGTTTCCATGTTTTACAGATAGTGGTGTAGATATTTCCATGTTTATAGAGATAGCGGTGTAGATATTTCCATGTTTAGAGAGATAGCTTTGTAAATATTTCCATGTTTATACAGATAGCGGTGTAAGTATTTCCATGTTTATAGAGATAGCGGTGTAGATATTTCCATGTTTATGCAGATAGCGGTGTAGATATTTCCATATTTATACTTATAGCGGTGTAGATATTTCCAGGTTTATAGAGTTAGCGGTGTAGATGTTCCCACGTTTCTAGAGATAGCGGTGTAGATATTTCCATGTTTTTAGAGATAGCGGTGTATATATTTCCATGTTCATAGAGATAGCGTTGTAGATATTTCCATGTTTCTAGAGACAGCGGTGTAGATATTTCCATGTTCATAGAGATAGCGGTGTAGATATTTCCATGTTTATAGAGACAGTGATGTAGATATTTGCGTGTTTATAGGGACAGCATTGTAGATATTTCCATGTTTATAGAGACAGTGGTGTAGATATTTCCATGTTTATACAGATAGAGGTGTAGATATTTCCTTGTTTATAGAGACAGCAGTGTAGATATTTCCATGTTTATACAGATAGCGGTGTAGATATTTCCATGTTTATAGAGATAGCGGTGTAGATATTTCCATGTTTATAGAGATAGCGGTGTAGATATTTCCATGTTTATAGAGACGGCGGTGTAAATAGTTCCATGTTTATACAGATAGCGTTGTAAATGTTTACACATTTACAGAGATAGCGGTGTAGATATTTCCACGTTTACTGAGATTTTATGAAAAGTTATTTTATGAAGACCAAACAAGTCATTGGGTTACCTACCTTATGTCATTTTTTACATTGAGAGTGTTAAAAATACCCCTACCCTAACCAAAACCCTGACTTATAGAGCCAGGAAAGGCCATGCAATAAAGGATTCTTGGGCTTGTATGCCTGATAACAAAAACTTATCACAGAAGACTGCAAAAAACACAATCTTGCACAAAGCCCATTGCAACTTTGCACACAACAATGCTTTTGAAGGATATTTGCCCAACAACTGCCTGTCCAACCTGTGCCTGGCATCACCTTTGTTATTGATCTTTGTAGCCAAGGATAGTCATTTCCAAATGATCATATAATCTTCCTCATTTTTTCTTTTGTCTTCCTTTACCTCCGTGAATATGCATATAGTTTACTCTGGCTTGCCTGTTTCTATTGCAAGGCTCTGTTTCCAAACGAATATCTTTTTCTTGTGGAGAGCCTCTCTCTGTTTGTTATTTAGGTTGATAAGAGAAATGTGAACATTTGAGAGCTCAGGTAAAAGGCCTTAGTCTACAGTGAAACTTTTTTGCACCCTTAGATGCTTACTTCCACTACAACTTGCAGGTGAGCCTTGAAAAGTTCTTGGAATAAGTTTGAGCTTTGGTCTTCTCCGATTCATTTAGCATAGATTCTCAAAATGTGGTCCCTGGACCCACAGCATCAGCATCACCTGGAGATTGTTAGAAATGCAAATCATCGGGCCTCATTCCAGACCCTCAGCTGGAAACTCTAGGGGCATGGCCAGACCCTCTGTAGCTGAACAAGCCATCCAGGTGGTTTTGATGCAGCTAAAGTTCTGGAACAACTAATGTAGCCCCATTTGGAAAACTTGCCTCTACAGGCCTCCCTAGCTGGTAAGCTGCTAGCATTTTTTGTTTGTTTGTTTCTTTGTTTTGATACAGGGTCTTGCTCTGTTGACCAGACCGTGACCTCCTGGGTTCAAGCGAGGACTCAGCCTCCTGAGTAGCCGGGACTACAGGTATGTGCCACCACCATGCCCAACTACTTTTTGTATTTTTTTTTTTGTAGGGATGGGGTTTTAGCCCAGGCTAGTCTCAAACTCCTGGACTCAAGCAATCTGCCCACTTTGGCCTCACGAAGTGCTGGGATTATAGGCATGGGCCACCACTCCTGGCCCAAAGTTCATATTTTAACTACTAACCTAAATTATTTTAAAAACAAAATTCTCCTTGGACTCAAACCAGGTCAGAGTGACATGATCATGTGCCTGTTTTGTGCAGGGTGAAGTGAGATTATTATCTAGGAAATAGCTGAAATGTCCTGAGGGTGACAAAGAGGAGCTGTGTTTTCAGCCAAATATCAGAACCAGGGCCACTGCCTGCCGCTGAACCCCAGCGGGGACCCCTACTTTGTGTTTATCTGTGGTGGCTACGCTTGCCCACCTGGGTGGGAACCCCGAGAATGACTCCAGACTTTTCCAGGGACTGCATGCCAGGGTATTTTTACAATTTATGTGTAGACTTTGTTCGGGTGGAAAAGTTATTTTATGAAGACGAAACAAGCAATTGGGGTACCTACCTTATGGCATTTTTTACATTGAGAGTGTTAAAAATACCCCTCCCCTAACCAAAACCCTGACAAATAGAGCCAGGGAAGGCCATGCAATAAAGAATTCTTGGGCATGTATGCCTGATAACAAAAACTTATCACAGAAGACTGCAAAAAACACAATCTTGCACAAAGCCCATTGCAACTTTGCACTCAACAATGCTTCTGAAGGATATTTGCCCAACAACTGCCTGTCCAACCTGGGCCTGGCATCACCTTTGTTATTGATCTTTGTAGCCAAGGATAATCATTTCCAAATGATCATATAATCTTCCTCATTTTTTCTTTTGTCTTCCTTTACCTCCGTGAATATGCATATAGTTTACTCTGGCTTGCCTGTTTCTATTGCAAGGCTCTGTTTCCAAACGAATATCTTTTTCTTGTGGAGAGCCTCTCTCTGTTTGTTATTTAGGTTGATAAGAGAAATGTGAACATTTGAGAGCTCAGGTAAAAGGCCTTAGTCTACAGTGAAACTTTTTTGCACCCTTAGATGCTTACTTCCACTACAACTTGCAGGTGGGCCTTGAAAAGTTCTTGGAATAAGTTTGAGCTTTGGTCTTCTCCGATTCATTTAGCATAGATTCTCAAAATGTGGTCCCTGGACCCACAGCATCAGCATCACCTGGAGATTGTTAGAAATGCAAATCACCGGGCCTCATTCCAGACCCTCAGCTGGAAACTCTAGGGGCATGGCCAGACCCTCTGTAGCTGAACAAGCCATCCAGGTGGTTTTGATGCAGCTAAAGTTCTGGAACAACTAATGTAGCCCCATTTGGAAAACTTGCCTCTACAGGCCTCCCTAGCTGGTAAGCTGCTAGCATTTTTTGTTTGCTTGTTTGTTTGTTTTGATACAGGGTCTTGCTCTGTTGACCAGACCGTGACCTCCTGGGTTGAAGTGAGGACTCAGCCTCCTGAGTAGCCGGGACTACAGGTATGTGCCACCACCATGCCCAACTACTTTTTGTATTTTTTTTTTGTAGGGATGGGGTTTTAGCCCAGGCTAATCTCAAACTCCTGGACTCAAGCAATCTGCCCACTTTGGCCTCACGAACTGCTGGGATTATAGGCATGAGCCACTGTGCCCGGCCCTGCCAGCTTTGTATAAGCTGAGGAGTTTTTAAAAATACCTAGACTCAGGGCAAACCCCAGACACTTAAGTCAGATTCTCTGGGAGGTGAAGCCCAGGCACTGGTATTTTTAAAGTCGCTACAGATGGTTCTAATGTGCTGCTAAGTTAGAGAACCGCTGATCTAGACCAGGCCTTTTCAAACTTAATGTGCACGTGAATTACCTGGACCTTGTTAAAATGCAGATTCAGTCTGCATAGGCCTGGGGTGGAGCCTGAGCTTCTGCATTTTTAACAAGTCTCTAGAGGATGCTGCTGCATCTGGGCTGCTAACTACACTTGGAGATAGGAGGTTCTGGAGAGCAGAGGAAAGAGCATGAACCATAACCTAGGGGCTGGTAGTCCTGACTTCTGAGCCAAGGTTTGCCTTTATGTGGCTGGCAACTTGCTTGGACTCCTACCTCAATTCTTTGGGCCCAAGGTTTGTCCTGCCTCAGAAGGATGTCAAGAAAATTGAGTGAGTAATGCAGAATTGTTTCTTAAAGTGTGTGCAGATGCTCCATGAATTTAGAGAGTATGTGGATGCACATTAGTAAATTTTAATAGTTGTGACCATGTTGTTATGAGTACTTAGAACAAGTAATAATGGCTTTTGATGTATAGTAGTAAGAAAGCTTCCTTTTAAAAGGCGTGTATTTAAGTTTCAAAAGTGGGTCTATTTAAAAATATATGAAATAAATAATAGTAGAGGTAATTGACAGATCAAAATTAGGAAGGCAGGATGAGAAAGACTCAAGTTTGGGAAATGCTGAGAAAGCAGATGCCCAAGGGCTATGAAAACTTAAAAAAATAGGTAGCACTTGATTTTGATTGGCTGAATGAGATGATGTGTTTGATTATTTATGGGGTTGGCATTTGGCAACATGCACTGGGTGGCTGGGATCACTGTTTATTAAAAAATATTTGAGTCTCCACTTTGCACTAGATACTCTTTTAGTCTCTTGGAAAAGGGATTGGGGGGCAGGCAGGATAAAAACAAATCATTTATGCCCACAAGAAAATTGAAGGAAGATAAAAGTCATGAAATAAACTCTATGCTTCTAATTTAATATTTTTTATAGATTATGAGAAAAAAGTTTTGCTCACTATCAGCTAGGAAAGCTGTCTTAGCACAACCATTCATTCTTGCACAAATCAAAATCAAGATGAGCCAGAAGGCTCCATTCTGACAGCTTCTAATGGAGAAGCTACATTTACTGGACATGGGGAAAGTTGCTGGGCTCTAAGGACTGTGCATTTCTTGAACTAGATAAATGGTCTTGGTGTAGCATAATACCAAAACTTCTTGTCGCAGCCTGTAAGGACAGAACTCAATCAGCCTGAAAAGGAAGTCAGTGACTCCGACTCAACACAGGAATGTTCTGTGATTCCTAAAGAAGGATGTAGGAGTGTGGCACAATTCAACCACAGTCTCTGGCCCTGTGCCTCTGCCTTGACATGAGTGGGATTTCCCAGCTGGTCATTTTCTTCTTATCTAAGACATTGGGAACAAATTACTTGACCTCCTCTGGGCTTCAGTACTCCCACTCATCAAATTAGAGGACTGGGCAGTGGCTAGGCTCTCTTTAGGCATCATATTTTAGTTTCTGTGATTTGAAATTTGAGAAGGGGTGTCTAAGGGAGAATACATAGGGGAGGGGGAAAGGCTTATTAAAAGTGTAGTTAGACACTGAATTTTTAAGAATTGCATTTTGTAATAATACCTTTACCTAATCAGGACTGACAATCTTACCTGATGACAGCACATGGAGAAATGGCTGCATTCAAAAATAAAAATGAAATAAAACAAGACCTTATTTGAACTTAGCAATAATGCTGATTCCTCTTTTTGATTTGAGGAGGTTATAGCTGTTGTAAATGCTTGAATTGGGTCTGCCCAGGCAAAACAGAGTCAAGAGTCCATGTCGGATGAATTTTAACAATGTAGACAATAGAAAGGGTTGCTTAAACTGCCCCTCTTTTACCAAAACACATTTACAAATGAAAGAACAACACTTCCATTTTTTAAAAACATTTTTTGAGATGAAGTCTTGCTTTGTCACCCAGAGTGGAGTGCAGTGGTGCGATCTTGGCTCACTGCAAACTTTGCCTCCCGGGTTCAAGTGATTCTCCTGCCTCATCCTCCCGAGTAGCTGGGACTAAAGGCCCCCACCACCATTCCTAGCTAATTTTTGTATTTTTAGTAGAGACAGGGTTTCACCATGTTGGCCAGGCTGGTCTCGAACTCCTGACCCCAGGTGATCTGCCGACCTCGGCCTCTGAAAGTGCTGGGATTACAGGCGTGAGCCAACAGGCGTGGCCAAAAAATTTCCATTTTTAATTGCAGGGTCTGGGGAATTAAAATGCATCCGTAATTTCTTGCATCTCTCCGCTCGGGCTTGCATGAATGCAGAGGGATGGGGAGGACTTCTTGAGGCAAGCATCCCCCTCTTGTCGCCTGCCATCTGGAGAGAGAGGGCTGTGATTTATCTCACTTTAATCAGGAAGGACCCGATGTGTGGATGGAGAGGTCTGACGGCTTTGTTGCTCCATGTGGGAAAGAAACGGACAGAGTGAATTTGTGTATGATCCCTAAGGAGAAAGCGTCTTTGTGCTCTATTTCATTTTGACCTGGAGCCCCTGAAAGCAAGCTAGTTACAAGTTGAAATAGGCCATTTCTAAAGTGTGATTTTGTTTGTGTATGAGCCTTGATTACAAAGGGGAAAAAAACCCGCTTAATTTACATACACCACATGTAGCGCAGGATCCCCTGGGCTGTCTTTTCAGGTATCAAGAAACTTTGATGAAAGTCGCTTGCCTCATCTAGGACTCATTTGATATTGTTTAGCAGAGCCTGGTATTAACATTTCCTTCCAACTCTTTACTGGAATCTGTGTGTTCCCTTCAAGTGATGCATACTAGGTGCACAGGCTTCCTGCCACTGTCATCCTAATCTTTCCATGCAGACAGGAGCAGAGGGGAGAGCGCTGAGCCAGGCCCCAGCTTGCTTTTCTTTCCTGACACAGCCCGGCTCCACTGCACTTCTCAGCTCTTGCTCTAGGTGGTGCTGTTTGACCATTTTCTTCATGTGACCCTCCACTCGGTAATATAAATTCATTCGGAGGTTGACCTGATATCAAAAAAAATCCTTTTGATTAGTAGAATCAACTTGTTCCTTCACACGATACTCTTCCCACTGAGACACATGGAGACAATTCTGACTCCAGGTTTGCAACCTTGAGATTTCTCTCAGATGCAATAAAAAAAACAAAAAAGCATTTTGAGAGGCACAGTGATGCCTAGTGCATGATCATGTTTGTCTGCTCAAACATTAAAGGGAAACTTGTGGGTTTGAGGATGCCCAGCAGCACGACAGCTGCCAATGTAAATGAGCCGTATAGAGAGAGAGGGGGCGGGAGGGGACTACAAACTTCAGAATATGAGCTGTTCGTTTATAAGTTAAAAAAAAAAAAACAAGCCAAAAGGGAGCCCAGGATGGTGCAAGAAAGAGGAGAAAGGAAGATTTTCCTTGCAGCTAATCAGGAGAGTTCATAAGGGCTGATTACATGAGTGGAAGCCTTAAGTTCTTTTTTTAAAAAAATGTGAAAATTTGCATGTATGTATGTATGTATGTATGTATGTATGTATGTATGTATGTATAGCTTCGTGTATTACCATTATTATTGCAATCAGCAAATGGATTTACTTCCTTTATCTCATGGGCTCCTTCCCACTCACTTCTGGCAGCACATTTTCCTTTCTCCTTCATCCCAGAACATCAAAGAACAGATGCGCTTCCTAACCCTGGCTCCAGGGGACTTTATACATTGTAAACAGTGCACCTCTAACGTGGTTCACCGCTTAGAGAACGTGTGTCCCATTTTAAAACTGTGACTCCTTTATATTTTGCAGTGCTTATTTTAATAAGAGACATTGGACTTGTGACATATTTTTCATGGAGGAGTGAGCTTAATGGTTGAAAGTAATCGATAAACTTGTTTTTCCTCTGATGCCATCAGCCAAGATCCTATGGCAATAGTAAGAGGATGACACTGGGCTGGCACCCCCTCCATAACATATTTGGACCATGTTTTCCCCCCAGAATGCACATGCAATAGCTTTGGTTTGGTAAGAGAGAGATGGTGTACTTGGTTTCCTTCTGTCACACTTTTGGTGAAATGAATTAGACTTTTAAATCAGGAAATTCAGTGAGATGAGTTAGATTTTTACACAAGAGCAGTGGAGGACTTCCAGCTGGTTGGGGGAATGATATGGAAATATCTTGCTAAATCAGGGTCTGGTGGAATGCTGCTCCCCTGGCAGGCTCCTCTTCACAGGGAGCAATCTGTGGGTTGCTTATACAACAGAGCGAGCAGGAGGCATAGCATGGTCTTGCTCAGGGGAAGACCCGGTGTTCAGATGTTTGTCATTAGGAACTGGGTGTGGGCTTTTTCAAGTTAAACTGAAGCAGCAGTTCTATTAGGAAGAGCCTCCCAGATCAGCATCTTCTGTTTCTGGATACTCTCCCTTTGAAAAGCCAGATTTCAGCAAAAAGCTTTGCTAATGGTGAAATTGCACAACTGAAGCCCTATGGGAGCAATGGGAAAGATGGAGAAAGAGGTGGTTATATCATGTACTTCAACAGTTTATTTAGAGGCTGTTGACGTTAGAATAACAAGCCAAGACAAACAAAAATACTCATTTTGGATGAAAATATTGTCTTTTCATGTTATTATAGATAGCTGAGTCCTAAGACTTCTACAGAAACACATTTTCCTAATGAGTGGCTGATTTTTCTGGTTGTGCAAGTAATGTCCAAATTATTGTACAAATTTTTGGCTCAGGAGCAAACATTGTATTGTATATTGAGCTAATCACTTGCCCTTTCTAAGGTAAGCCCTTACCTCTGCTTTCCCTTCATCTTGTCATTTCTGTTTGTTGGGTACAGGTTTCCTGTTGGTTCTTTCTGTTGGCTCTGATGTAACATGAATGAAGTTCTTAACATCCTTTCAGACATAAACACAACTTAGCTCATTGTTTCTGAGTTCATATAGAGGTTTTCTTACCCCTGAGACTTTCGTGTCAGACAGCTTGATGTTGCTGTGTTCAAGGCTCTATCTGTTGATTTTGTATCCTACAACTTTACTGATTTCACCTATCAGTTCAGTTCTAACAGATTTCAAATTTTATTTATTTGTTTTTGTTTTTTAAATATTGTATGTTTCATTTTAGAGTCAGGAGGGTAGATGTACAGGTTTCTTAAACAGGTATATTGCATGGTGCTGAGGTTTGGGCTTCTAATGATCCCACCACCCAAGCAGTGAGCATAGTAATCGATAGGTAGTTTTTCAACCCTTGCTCCCACCATCCTTCCCTCCCACCTTTGGAGTCCCCCAGTGTCTATTGTTCCCTTCTTTGTGTTGAGTTCTAACCTTTTTTTAGTGAAGTTTGTAGGGTTTTCTATATATAACAAGATCATGCCGTCAGTAGAGACAGTTTCACTTCTTCCTTTCCTATTAGGATGCCTTTTATTTCTTTCTTTTGCCTAATTACCCTGAGAAGTGGTGTCTGTGGGCATCCTTGTCTTGTTCCTGATGGTAGAGGAAAAGTTTCAACTTTTCACCATTGATCATGGTATTAGCTATGGGTTTGTCATATATGGCCTTTATTTTGTTGGGATACAGTCCCTCAATACGTGATCTGTTGGGTGTTTTTTTTTTTCACCATGAAAGGGTTTCGAATTTTGTCAAAAACTTTTTCTATATCTATTGTGATGGCCATAGAGTTTCTATCCTTTATTTTTCTAATATGGTATATTATATGTATTGATTTGCTTATGTTGAACCATGACATGATCATGGTGAATGATTCTTTCAATGTGCTATTGAATTTGGTTTGCTAGGATTTTGTTGAGGATTTTTGCATCTATGTAGATCAAGGATATTGGCCTGTCATTTTCCTTTCTTGTAGTGTTCTTGTCTGGCTTTGGAATCAGGGTAATGCTGGCCCTGTCAGATGAGTTTGGAAGTATTCCCTCCACTTCAGCTTTTTGGAAGAGTTTGAGGAGGACTGGTATTAGTTCTTCTTAAAATATTTGGTAGAATTAATCTGGGAAGCCATCTGGTTTTGGGTTTTTCATTGATAGGAGACATTTTCTTACGGATTCAACCTCCTTGCTTGCTATTAGTCTGTTCAGATTTTTAAATTTCTTCATGAGTCAATCTTGGTAGGTTTTATGTGTCTGGGAATTTATCCATTTCTTCTAGATGATCCAATTAGTTAGTGTGTAATTATACCTAGCAGTTTCTTAGGATCCTTTGTATTTCTGTGATATTGGCTATGATGTTTCATCTTTCATTTCTGATTTTATGCTCTATTGAAAACATGAGGCATAGCAGGTAGGGGGCACTGGTCAGGACTTGGGGTATAAACTGGCAGATGTTAAGGTGGGTGATTCTGGTTAACTCAGAAACTCCGAAGTCCCGTGTGGAAGAATTAACTGCCTGTACTCACCTAGTAATGTATATCCTTGGTCAAAAAAGATCCAGCTGAGGATGTTGGATGAAGGGACCAAATCAATATTCATCATTATATTGAAAACAAGTCAGATTGGCTGTGGTCTTTTGACAGCAGGTCAGTGGCTAAGTCTATTTGAACAAAGTTAGGGCAGGTTCAAGGGAGAATCCTGAGATCGGTATTCTTTGTTCCTTACAAACTTGCCTTTCAGTTTCTTCTCCCCATGCCTCCAGGATGTCCCTGCACGGCCCGTAGGGCCCCCTCCTTCAGTACCTTGCCTTACGAAGGGGAGAAAATCAGTTTTCCAATGTTAGCATATATTTAGCCTTCCAAAATTTTCTATTTCTATTTTAGGGGAGCTCTAGGAAAACAGCAGATTACTCTAAATCCCCAGGTAAAAATCTGAAATGGTGGAATTTCATATGACCAGGAGACATATTTTGGGGCAAGTGGGCTTTTCACAATCACTTGGACATGAAGGCATCTGCTTCTTCTATGCCTAAAATAGTCCTTCAATTTAGTAGTTTAATTCCTCTTCCTCTTTTTCAAATTTCAAGACAATACATGTAGTGACTGAACAATTTGGATCCAAGTTTCACTATTTAACTGCCAGTGTGACCTTGGGCGAGTCACTTAATCTTTTCAAGGCTCAATTTCATCATGTAAAGTAGAAGTACAAACAATCCCTGACTTAGAATATTTTGACTTATGATTTTTCAACTTTAAGATAGTTTGAAAGCAATACACATTCAGCAGAAGCTGTACTTTGAGTACTCATACAACCATTCTGTTTTCCACTTTCAGTGCAGTATTCATTATATTACACGAGATATTCAAAGCCCACTTTATTATAAAATGGGCTTTCTGTTAGATGATTTTGCCTAACTGTAGGTTAATGTGAGTGTTTAAGGTAGGCCGAGCTAAGCTATGATGTTTAGTAGGTTAAGTGTATTAAATGCATTTTCAGCTTACAATATTTTCATAAGTTTATTGGAATATAACCCCATTGTAAATTGAGGGGTATTTGTAATAATGATATCTCTTCAAGGAGACTTTGTGAGCCTCTCATAGGAAAATGCATACACAGATGCATATAAATATATAATCTTTCTTTTCCATACATATGATATTCTTTAAGGATATTCAAAAATCTGGAAACAGTTGCCTCCAGGGAGATAAATGGTAGTGGGTTGGGAAACTTTTAACTGTATACGCTTTTGTACCTTTTGCATTTTGAATCAGATGAATGTATAATCTACATAAAATATTAAGATTAAAACATCACCGAATAACTTATCAGGAGTTTGGTGAACATAAGGGAAGGCCACCTATGGTGGCTGTATTTTATTCAGTGTTGGTCACTGTTGGGCACTTCATAGAGCTTATTTCATTTCATCCTTACAAGCGCCGTAGGAGGAAGGGGCCCCAGAGGGATTCATGGTTAGAATAGCAGAGTAGGAGCATTTGGCAGCTATATTCTGTGTAGGTGATAACTTTAAAGATATTTCTGTTATAAAATGTTTCAAACATACAAAAAATATAGAGAAGCAGTTTTCTATAGTTATTAAATATTCTTAATGGGTAGTCACAGAAATTATCATCCAAAGTGGTATATTCTTGAGAGAAAAAGGAGGTTCTATTTATAATTATGGTGGGATAACAAACTTAAGATGAACAGCTCTGGACAAACTGGGTTGTATGGTTCCTGGAAAACAAGGATTACTGTAAATGTGAGTCCCGCCTTGTGCTTCTCTCTGTCCCACCAAGAAAATATGATCTTGATACAGATGTTCATTGTGTCAAGGCAACCGTGGCAACCATGGTCTAGATACACTGTTCAAGTTGTATGCTGATCCTACATATATATGTCTCAGGAACTTTCCAGAGTTTCCTTTGAGTGCTTCTAAATTTTGCATAAATGGTATGTTGTCCCTTGTCTCTTTTTAAAACCAGTAAGCCATTTTCCCTTCTTTTCCTGGAAAATTAAAGGAACAAAGACCAGGAAATAACAATGTATTAGCTAAGGTTCTGTTGATTGAAAGCAACAGAACCTAATTCTGGCTAGCTTAAACCATGCTAGGATTTAATGAAGAATACTGCAGAATCTTAGATATCTTATGACTGGGAAAGAGGATGTTCAGGCAGTTCCTGGGATGTCAGCAACAGGTAGCTGTCAATTAACAGCCCCCACACCACCCACTGCTGCCGTCATCAATATAGCACACCACGATGGCTCCCAGCCTCTGTACGTCTGGGTTCTGGTGTTCAAATTCTAGAGACAGCAAGAGAAATCCCATTGAGTCAGGGATCCTTCCCTGGGTCACACTCCCTGCATATGGTCAGAAATGCAGGATTATGTACTAAAGACACAGCTAAAGAGGACCCACTTCACTGTTTTGGGACCATTTGCAGGGGAGGCAAAATTGTGAGCTACTCACTTAAAGAGGTGATAACCATAAGTTTGCAGGGAAAAAAAAATTGGAGAAGAGAAGGATAACACTATCCTACGGTTTCTTCTGAAAATGGACGAAGGGAACAGCATTTCCATTTGGAAATTCTCTCCTGGCATTTCAATATTTATGGATTCTGAATTCTGAGAAAAATCAGTTGAGAAATTAGGAAAATGGGAAGGAACATTCTAATTTTCCTGTGAAAATTACAGCTTAATAGTCAGTATAGAGAACTTACTGGCTTGAAGAAATGCACTGACTTCAAGTCAAGCAAGATGAGGAAGCACTGACATGTGGAGATGAAAGTTAAGGTGAACAGGACAGGAGCAGTAAAGGAGCCTCAGTCAGACTTTCTTGTATCTGTTGCTGTGTTACAAGTGTGTGTTCATGGCCTTGTCCACTGCTAACAGTGAACCATTTCTGCAAATAAATATTAATGTGTTCCTAGGCATAGTATATGTTTTACAAATCCTATGAGAGGTTTTCTAAGAAATGCCAAGTTTTAGAAACAAAATATACCCTTAAATCGGCAATTTTGACAGTTGCTTCTTTCTAGTGCTATTCATCTTGCCAGGAGATCAGAATGTTATGTTATTTAAATGGTATTGGAGGGGATGATTGATGCCTTGTATAACAATGTGATGTAAACAACGATTAAAGCATTAAGTATTTGTGGTGTTACCTTTCAATCTTTAAAGGACTTTTCCTTAGCATTTATTTTGTGATAACATTCATTTCTTTTTAATGTTTTCTCTATTAATGCTATTGGATTTTATAATCTTGTTACAATATGTTGGCTCATAATAATAATAAATCATCATTTGTTATCATATCTCTTTAAAACAGAAGACTACTAAAACTTTTCATATAATCCTGTTACAGAAAAAAACGACTATTTGCTTGTTATTATAGTCACTTATTATTTTTCAAAAACTTGTAAGTGAAGTGTTATGAAAATCATATGAATTTGGGAATTCCCAAGCATTCTCAGAAATTCTATTTCCTTGTTCCCAAATCCCAATGATTAATATCTGCCAGGAGTCGGAAAACAGTGAAAGGAAGTAACATCCTATGTTGGATACCTGGTAGGGTTAGTGAAGAAACGTTATTGCTGAGCTCTGTGTTACGCTCACGAATGATGCCATTGAGGAAGTCACGCTTGTTGAAAGGAACGCAGATACACAAAGAGTTTTGCTGCTGTCTGTTGGATAAGAACCCACTGGTCGATTTCAGCTCCTACTGCAAGTTACAAAAATCAATCCAATGATAAATGAAAAGTGCCCAGTGTGCTGGGAAATAACTTATTTTTTGGCTTCAGAGGAAATTTTAGAAACAGTGCCAAGTGAAACGTAAAAACAAACTACGAAGACGTTCATGAATTTCCCTCTGAAGCTGACAGCCGTATTCTAGCAGATGGAACTCCTACTATTAGCCCAACTCTTGGGTTGAAACAGTGTGTCCAGGAAACCCTATGTTAAAATGCAATGTGTTGGGGATATTGTTCCTCTATTTGCTTGAGTTAATTTTCAAATTAGTGTACTCTTGCTTAGCTGTGCTCTGAGGGAATGAACAAAAGATTGGTAAACTCTGATGGAGAACACTGGTCAGGCAGGGCACATAGAATCCCTGGGGATGGTGGTTCCTGGCAAATGGGGGAGGAGGCCCTGAGCCAGGCTTGGGCTGGGCTGGAGGAACATGAAGATGGGATCTACTCACAACCCCTAAAACTGAGGGGTCCTGGTAACATATTATTTCACCCTCAGCCATGCAAATTCATTATTTTTATGGATAAAATAGCTTTAAAAAACTAATTTACATTGAAATGTTAAAATATTTATATAGAGATTAGAAATATTTATATAGAGATTATTGGGAATCCCCTCCTAAAGCCAAACATAAAAACTACCAAAAAAAAAATTCTGTGTAGGCTAAGATTGCAAATAACTGATGGAATGTAATTTAAATTAAACATGGAAAATATATTTCCTCTTTAATAAAGATCTAAATTCTATTCTTTTTAGGAGCCTTCAGAAATGAAATTCAACTATTAAAAAAAGTATAGAGAAGCCTTTAGAAAAGAAACTTTTCTTTTGCTGTATTATATATTAAAGAACTTTGATGAGAATAGTTCTAAAGTGTTTAATAATCGATTCCACTGATGTTTCTAGGTATTGTGGGGAACACCTAGAAATTAAATCTTCATCTTTGGCAGATCAGAGGCCTATTATTTTTAGGTAAAACAATTAAAATCTGCTTTTAATAAATCACAAATTTTGCAAGTTAGCCATTAATAGTAAGTGCTTTTCAAAGTTTGGCCCAATACATGAAAAAGCCAGAAAAACATACCTGCATTAGTTTTGCCCATCACCTTCTTATGCTGGCCTCAGGAGATTTATTAACAGCATTCAATATTTTAGGTAGGCTGGATGTGGTGGCTCATGCATATAATCCCAGCACTTTGGGAGGCTGAGGTGGGAGGATGGCTTGAGACCAGGAGTTCAAGACCAGCCTGGTCAACCTAGTGAGCCCCTCGGTCTCTCTGAAAAGAAAAAAAATTTAGGTATCCTGTGGCTACCTCCAAAAACAAACTCCAGAGGAACTGAATTTTCTTTTTTATTTCATGTGTTGGGATAATGGCTTCTTTTGCAGTTACTTACGAAGAATTGAAGGGTCAGTAAAAATATTTTTTCATCCTTAATAACATGAATTCTCTAATTTGTGTGTGATATAATGCTAGATATTGTGCCAAAAGTGTTACATAGACATAATCCATGCCCATTTTCAAAGATAATACTAATATAGAGAATAAGAATCATTATTATTGTAGTAATTATTATTTTAGTAATAGTAGTAATAATCAAAACAATTACATCAAACACTTATTAAACCCTTATTATGTGATAGGTACTGTGTAAGCAATTTCCACATATTAGCTCCTTAAATGTGATCACTAACCCCATGAGGTAGGTAGCATTATGTCCATTTTATAGATGCAGAAACTGAGCTTTGAAGAGGGAAAGCAACTTGCCCAAGGCCATGCAGGCAGTCATTGATAAGGGTGGGGAGCGAGAAGTTGAAGTCTGAGATGTAAGTTCACAGACACGAGTACACAAACACGTACAAGATACTCGTATGACATGTGGGGTTGCTTGAAATATGTAATTGACTTTCCCCAGCACAAGAAAGTGTTTGGACAGATTTCAAAGGGATCTAACACTTCCTCAGAGGACTGCCCTACGACATTTTTCCGTGTGCTTTTCTGCCTCTTGTCCTATACTTTTGGCATTTCTTCTGCTCTTAGAGGCAATGAGTCAACAGCATATTTTTAGCACCTCCTGTGTGCATAGAAGTGGCCCCTGACTCAATGGGAGTGTATAACTACCATGGGCCAAATCAGTGTGCTTTCCTGTTAGCCAGGGGATTATAGAAGAACACGCTCCCCTGATTCCAACAGAACTTGCTGCCACTCTGATGTCTTCATTGTAAGGCCTCTAAATGAATGTTCAAGAAATTCATGTTAAAGGCACGTGTCATATGTGTAACTTGTAAACATTTGTGTACTTGTCTCTGTGTCCTTACACCTCAGGCTTCAACTCTTGTTTTTACCTTTATCAATGACTACCTGTGTGCTGTGTGTCTTTGGACCAATTGCTCACCCCCTCTAAAGCTCAGTTTCTGCATCTGTAAAATGGATATAATGCCATATATACATAGATATAGATATACATACACCAATATATATACACACATATATATGTGTGTATATACATATATATATATATATACAAACTGAAATATATAGTTATATAAATATTTCAGTTTAAGTTTCAAAAATCACTGGAGGGTATTTTTATAATACCCTTCAGCAATTTTACCTGCTGCCTTTGCACATTCTGGTGAATTTCTAAATGGAAGTCTGATAGAGATTAATCTTTTAATGCATCATAAATAAAAAAGAAAATCACAGAATGATGTAGCTGGAGAGGACCCTGGGGATCTAGTGTTTCATGAAAGATTAATGTCCTTGATCTGTTTGTAAGTGTTTTGGAAAAATCTTCCATGGTCAAATAAAACTTGGCAATGTTGGATTAAAGTTAAATAGGTTTTTTTCCTGCAGAACTTCATAGTCTTTAATATGCTAATATGTTTTGTGAATCTACAAGGAATGAAGTGTTTCATGCTTATTTTACCCAGATTCTCATTTTGGTACAGGCTGGTCAAGCTGAGTCAGCTAGTATATTCTCTAGATGGAGATGATGGCTGATGCCTTTTTGAGAGCAAGAGAGTCCCCAGGGGAAGCAAGGGTATATCAGTTGCTCCATTTCATGCCAAGGATCCTCAGTCTTTAGAGGCTCAGAGAAGGCTGAAAGGCTACTCTAGGCTATCAGGGCTACCATTCATTGTGACCCATGCTACAGAGAAGCTTTGAGCTCAGTGCAAAGGAGTGACCAGCCCTTGAGAATCAGGAAAATTTATTTATTCCTGACCTAGTCCACTGAGGACATACAAGGAATGGGGCAGGGGAGTGTCACCAGCTATGGTTACATGTTAGTCTGATTCTCTTTCATTAAGAAAACTGGTCCCTGTGAGTTTAGATTGGGAAGCACCAGGTTAAAAAATTTTTAGGCCAGGAGTGGTGGCCACTGTACTCCAGCCTGGGTGACAGAGTGAGAATCTGTCTTTAAAAAAAAAAAAAAGTTAAGTGATGTCTTCTGTTGAGGACCTCTCAGAACTTTTAATATGAAAGTGTGCATTGTGAAGAATGGGAGTAGAGTGTACAGGAGTTTTAGAAGCTACTTGGTCATGAAACTCTTGCTTTGTGCAGGATTCGAGGGGCACTAACATTCTGAGGAAAATATTTTGGGAAACATTGATCTAATCCAAACTTCTCATTTTACCAGCAAACAACTGTGGGGCCCTCTAAGTTTCCTTTCTCCATCATTGTGACAAATTCATTGGAATTAATTCAATCAAACCTGGGGTCAGCTTTGAAGAGATTTATTTAGCAGGTAAATCTGTTTTGTACATTTTGAGGGAGTTCTGAGTTTCCATAGTCAAAAACCACAGATCAATTTAACCAACCTTTATGGAATATCACCTATGGCCCAAAGACCCTTTAGCTACAGTGATGGTCTACAAAAATATAAACTATAATTCTTGCAATACAGGAGATTAGTAATAATGGTAAATATAATGATGATGACACCATGAATAGCTAACATTTATTGAATGCCTTTCTATTAGTCAGGCACTTTACTAAGTATTTTAATCCTTCCAACAATTTATGAGGTAGGGATTATAATAATTCCCATCTTATAGTGAGGACACTGAGATTAGGAAATTATCCTAGCCTAAACGTTAAGTGTAAGCATGAATAGAAAGGTGTTATCAGCCTATAAGACATTCCTTTATGAGTGATACAAAATCCTATATAAATTCAGAGAAAAGAAAAGTGGTTTTAGAAGTCCTTGATCAGTGAGTGTGAAGCATGTGGTGGCCCGGTTACTGTTTGTTTGCCCATCTGTCCTCCCTCTGGGGATCAGCACCCCCTTACTTTGGAAGAATTGTTTTCCTTTTCACTGTAATGTTCTTTCTGGCTATGTGATGGGGCACATTGCCTCAAACTAGCCCTGTTCCAGTCTTTGAGAACCTTGAAATTGGAACCAAGGGAAGAGGATTGCCTCTTGAATGGTAATTCTCTAAAATCTAGTCTGAGGTGCTGGTGCCTAATCCCTGGGTCTGTGGAAGGAGCTGGGCTGTGAGAGGGGAGAATGATGTTGATGTCAAGAGAGAGGCAGGTGCTAGGAGCAGAGAGATGGAGGCCTGGAGGGTTTCTGGGCTTCTCTGAGGCTTAGGGTTTGGATCATTTTCTTCATTACTGGAACAAAAGATTTACCATACCTGCTCTTCTGGGAATGAAACTGTCCTGCTTTGCAAAATAAAGTGTCATTAGAAAGAGATCTTAAAAACCCCACACCATAGACAGGTGCACAGATCCGTAGAAGTGTTAAAGTTCTGTCTGTTGGATGCTAAGCCAAGACTCTTAAGTATGTTCTAAAGAGAAACTGGTGTGTGTAGGCTGTGCACTCCCAGGGAGATAAAAAGTTAGGAACTTTATGGGTTGGGCTTGGTGGCTCTCACCTGTAATCCCAGCACTGTGGGAGGTTAAAGTGGGCAGATTGATTGAGCTGAGGAGTTCGAGACCAGCCTAGGCAACATGGTGAAACCCCATGTCTACAAAAGCTACAAAAATTAGCTGGGCGTGGTGGCATGTACCTGTAGGCGGGAGGATCGCTTGAGCCCAAGAGGGAGAGGGTGCAGTGAGCCATGATTGTGCCACTGCACTCCACCTGGGTGACAGGAATTTTATGGGGAATGGGATCTTGGAGACTGACTAGAGACTAGAGGAAAAAAAAAAAACCTCCCCAACTGGCCACACTATTCTTTTAAAAATATGTTAATTGACAAATTAAAATTGTATGTATTTACGGAGGTATAATGTGATGTTATGATATATGTATACATTGTGGAATAATTAAATCCAGAGAATTAATAGGTTCATCACCTCAAAACCTATCTTTTTGTGGTGAGAACATTTGAAATTTATTGTCTTAGCAATTTTGAAATACACAATACTTCATTGTAAACTACAGTCACCATGCTGTGCTGTAGATCTCAACAAAATGTATTCTTCCTGTCTCAACTAAAACATTGTACTCTTTGACAACATTTCCCCATTCCTCTCACCCCCTCCAAAAACACCCATTCTTTATGTTGAAGAGAATGGCTAAAAAGTCCCAGCAGGTTTCAACTGACAGCTTCAGTGGTTGTCCCATCACACTTCAATGTTATTAATAGAAAGGGGAGGGGCAATACATAATTCGGACAGGCAGAAAGTACCATTGTAACCACTTTCCTGACTTCAGAGAAAAAGTCCTCTTGTTTTCATCTGTAAAATGGGAACTGCGTGAATACCATTATTCTTTTCTTCAGCCTCCAAAGAAAAAACAGATGCAAAGCCTTTTATCAATTGCAAAACAGTATACAATGTGTGTTATTACTCACAGTTGTCTTACTGTGACCAAACACTTTATAAGCCTGCGGCGAGTCCGCCGTACTCTCAGGAAGTGGACAATATTTGGGGAAGGAGAAGCAGCAGGATCTTTCTGGACAGTAGCCTTGGTGGGTCCAAAAATTCCTTGAGCGAAATGGGAGACAAAACTTTCTTCCTGCTTTGCGGTTTATCCTGTTAGTCTTGTCTCTCTTCACTCCTATTTTCTATGGAGAATTTCCTGGTTTTGGAGTTTGGGTGCGTTTTATGGAGAGGAGGCAGAACATCTTTAGCTCCAGCAGAATGAAAGGATACTTGCAAAGGAAACTAGCACAGTATGTGGTACCCAGTTCCCCTTTAACTTGGCTTTATTCATTCACTCCTGGTAGGGCATTAATAAGGGATTTAGCCCCCTCCTATTGAAAACGATTAATTCAGGGAAGAGTTCAGGCAGTGTGGACAGATACAGTGTAGGCCAAGCCTGTTTCTAAGGCAGGAGCTGGGTAGGGAGGGTGAGAAGGGCGAGAAGAATAGGGAAATATGTGTCGTCTGTGTTGCTGCTGTTGCAACCACCACAACAAACAAACAAGTGAAAAAAAAAAAAAAGAATTGTCCATACCGGAAAGTGTGCTGTTTTGGAGGAGGCTGGGGAAAGTGTGGATGGCTCGAGTGGGTCCTGTTGGATTGAAGTCTGACAGTGGTGATTCCCTTCAACAAATGGTCGGGGTGGGAGGGTACACACACACACACACACACACACACACACACACACACACACACACCCCACATGCAGCGCCCAGCCTCCGATTTCAGCGCTGGCAGGAGATAACCATTCTTAGCTCGCCTTTCCAGGGTTATTTTTGGCTGAGGCTGTTCGCTGATGGCAAAAGGTTTCAGCCCCCTCCCAAATCCCTCCCCGTGCTTGTTCTAAAGAGAAACTGGTGCGTGTAGGCTGCGCACTCCCAGGGAGACAGGGAGACGGGCCTGGCGCCGGAGAGGAACCCGGACTCTGCCCAAAGTCTCGCCACCCGCTGGATGTTTTCTGGCGGAGGGTGTGCCCCGGAGGGCGGCGATCGCGCGTGAAGGCTGGGGCCAGGCGCGGGTGCAGGCGTCACCGGGGTCGGGCTAGCAGGCCCTGGAATCAGGCTTTTGGGACACCCCGAAAGTGAGTCCAACTTGGGGAGAAACTGAGGACACCTCGGGTGGTCTGGCAGCGGAGAAGGTGGGCGGGAGAAAACTTTACAGGAAGGCAGAAGCAATCTCCGCCGAGGGAGTCAGCGAGCAGCCGCACGGAGAGGAGGGGCGGGCAGTCCCCAGGCGGGCGGGTGCAGGGCGCAGGGTGCCGACCTGCCGGAGAGGGGGCCTGGGCGCGAGGCGGAGTCCCGGTGCGCGGCCAGGTGGGCGGAGGCCCCCGGCAGGCTGCAGATTGCCTCCAGCCCCGGAAGCCTCAGCAGGACCGGCCAGGAGGCGCCACGGAGGGGAGCCCCATCCCGGTGCTGACAGTGCCCACCGCGCCCTACGAGGACCGGCGGCCGGCCGGCTGCGGGGGTCTGCGGCGACCTACCGGCCTCTTCGAGGGACAGCGCAACTACCTGCGCAAATTCATCCAGAGCGTGCTATCATCCATTGACCTGAGCGACCGCCGGGGCTGCACCACGGTGGTGGGCAGCGACGGCAGGTACTTTAGCAGGACGGCCATCGAGATCATGGGGCAGATGGCTGCGGCCAACGGGGTGAGTGTCCGGATGCCCCTCGCTTCCCGCCATGCTGCCGCCATGCCCTCTCCTAGCCCTTGTCCCCCTGCTGCCTCCGGGCCCAGGTGGGAGGCCCCTGCCCGGTCCAGGCTTTGCTTCCTCACTCCGGCGTCCTCACCCTCCAGCGCCCCACTCCCGCCAAGCTCGCAGCCTCCCCGGCGCACCCCGGACACTGGGTTCTATTAGTACCCACCGCCCCCAAAAGCCTTGAGGGGTGTCCGTCGTTCCTGGAGCCACTCCGGGTGCCCTGGACTCTTCTCCGACTCTGCACACATCCCGCACCTGCTCATTTTTCTTTCGGACATTCTCTTACCCGGCCCTGTAGATTCCAAGGCAGCTCCCAGTTTTCCATATTGTTCCCAACGCGTTCACTGCCCACAGTCCCCACACAAACTTCTTTCCCAGGCTCACAACATAGTCCCTCTTCCCCGTGCCCTTTTTGCAATAATCTGCCAGTCCCCTAAGTCTTAGCTCTGCCTATTTAACAGTAGTGGTGTCTCAGAACACACACACACACACACACACACACACACACGATCCCTGACATATTTGGCAAGAGTAGGTCCTGAAGGTTTTTAATATTTTGGTTCTTTAACCCAGTGGAATTACTGAATGATTTATTTAATTAGGGTAGGGATGGAGTGGATCCATTTGTTTGATGCTAAACAGCCTGAGCTCGCAGTTCCCAGGGGGCATATCTCTAAATGGTCTGAAACGAGATTTGCAGTGGTTTTCTTAATGCAATTCCCAACTTCTCTCCAAATGCCTTTTGACATTTGACAACATTTCATGCCTCTTCCCCTTTCGCTTTTCATCCTTGTTTTCTCTCCCTTCTCCCACGACCTCGGTAGTCTTCTGCAATCCAGATTCTCAGACTTCGGGTTTTTCTCCCTCTGCCCCTTTCCTCTCTGTCCTATAACTAGAAGCACCTTTTGGCATAGACCCGTATCCCAGTTTCCTCTTTCCCAGGTCCAGCAGCATCTCAAGGACATCTACAAGAGGGATACCTAACTTCAGGGGTCTCTGAATGATATGTGGGAAACATCGTCTAAAAAGGTAATTTTATCCTTATTCATGCAACCAGACCCACACTCATAGAACTTTTCTTTAAGGGGAGTGTCTTGCAGATGTATAAATGAGTGTTAACATCTTTAAAAGCAAAACTGAACATTTCCCTGGCATTTGTATTCCCTCCTTCCTTCCCAACCCTTTCCTTTTCATTTTCTCATTTATTATTAAAAACATTTTTAAAGGATCTCCATGCTTCATATTTATCTACTATAATTCCTCCTTCTCGGTGTTGCAGGGTTAGGGAAAGAGGATTTTTTAAAAAACACAATAAAAAGCAATTGGGAGAAACAGGGCCAGTGGTGTTGGGGTGGGTAGTGGAATTGTGATTTTTGACTCCAGTAGACAATGATGCTGGATATATGGGGTTTGATTTCTCTCTGGCTCCTCACTTGAGATTGATGAAGTTTGGCTAGAATCAGGGAGTTGAAGAGAGGTTGACAAATGGTCTTTCACTCTTCTCTGACAGGCTGTTCCTGTGGAGTGATGGAGAATAATGAGCCTTGGGAGAGCTATGGGAGCTCTCATACTCCTTCCCGAGCCAATTTTTTAGGGAGTGAGAGAAACATGGCCTGTCCAATACTTGTTGTGGGTCAGGATATTTTTGAAGCTACGGTTGTTGATTTGCATGGGAAAATTATTATGTCTTATTATTTCTTGTCCCACTTTACCATAAGGGCTCCTCAGCTTCTTACTTCAATGGGTCTTCCATGACAAACACACTTTATTAACTCTAAGAGTGGAATTTATTTTAACAGATAATTAGCATAGGTCAATATATGCTTAAAATAGAGTCAAATTAAATGCACTAGCTGTTATAAAGGACAGATGACAAAATCCACATAGAAGCATCGACTCTTAAATAATCTGAAAGTACTACTTCTAAGAGGGGCGGGCATGGGTGAAGGGAATGGTGGACATGTTTCAGAATTTCAAACGCCAACTTTAACCAATCGTTTCCTCATTTTGTTCACCTTCTTGGTGGCTTATGCTAAAGTGAAGTGAATAGCCATAAGGCTGGCTTCAGGAGAAAGGTGGTCTAAAAGAACTGGATAATTATAAGCAAAATTGGTCTCGAATGATTGAAAATTGATGAGAATGTGCTTGTCTCCTGATTTGGCATCCTGAGTTAGACTCAGGAATACTGAACATGGATCCCAAAGGCTTTGGTCTTTTTTGATATCCTATTGGATAATCATAAGCAGGCTAGAAAAATAGGAAACTAGAATTTTTTCTCTTTGAACTGACAAATTTGACCAGTGGGCTGCATTCTCTATATCTGAAAAATCTTGGTTTTGATTGAAAAAGTTAATTTTACAAAGCAATTTTCTTTTTTTCAATTAAATTTCATTTTTTTTTGACACAGGGTCTCACTTTGTTGCCCAGGCTGGAGTGCAATGGTACAGTCTTGGCTCACTGTAGCCTTGACCTCCCCAGATTCAGGTGATCTTCCCACCTCAGCCTCCTGAGTAGCTGGGGCTATAGGTGCACGCCACTACGCACAGCTGATTTTTGTGTTTTTACTACTCATAGGGTTTCTCTGTGTTGCCCAGTCTAGTCTCAAACTCCTGATCTCAAGAGATCTGCCTGCCTTGGCCTCCTAAAGTGTCATGAACCACCATGCCCAGCCTAAAAAGCAATGTTCTAGGAAAAACTACAGTTACTCTTTGATTATGTAATTGCTGGAGAAGAAAAGCATGGCATTTCTAAAATGATGAACTATATTACTTATATTTTAATATCTCATAAAGTTTGAAATAGACATTTCAAACATAAACATGTATAAAAATTTTTATAAATTATAAAATCAAAAACATTTTACAATTATTTTATTATAAAATTATTATAGAATCAAAAACATTATAAATTTAAACAACTTTTTAAAAAATTTATTTTGGGATTTCCCATGGAGTGATGGAGAATAATGAGCCTTGGGAGAGCTATGGCAGCTCTCATACTCCTTCCTGGGCCAACTTTTTTAGGAAATGGGAGAAATATACCCTGTTCAATGTTTATTGTGGGTCAGGATATTTTTGAAGCTATAGTTGTTGATTTGCTTCAAACTTTAAAAAAAATTATTATAAAATTATGGGATGTAAAAAAATTTATTATAAAACTTTGAAATTTTCAAACTTTCAGAAAAGCAGAGAGATGAGATTAATGGCACTCACAGGCAAGCATAGAACATAGATTGTAAACATTTTGCTATATTTGTGTCATGACTATTTTTTGCTTGTGTTTGAAAGTCTATTAAAGAAAATGATATTTTACCCCTAAATTCTTTAGTACAGATTTCTAAAAAAATAAGAACATTTTCCTGTATAGTTACAAAATCATCTTTTCAAACAAAATAAAAAATGGCTTTTTTATATCATTTATTACCCAGTCCACATTCAGATTTCCTCAATTATTATGAAATGTCCTTTTATTTTTTGAGACAAAGTCTTGCTCTTTCACACAGCCTGAAGTGCAGTGAAACAATCATAGCTCATTGCAGCCTCAAACTCCTGGGCTCAAGTGATCTTCCTGCCTCAGCTTCCTGAGTAGCTAGGACTAGAGGTGCACACCACCATGCCCAGCTAATTTATTGTTTTTGTAGAGATGGAGGTCTTACTACGTTGCCCAGGCTGGTCTCAAACTCCTGGCCTCAAGTGATCCTTCCAGCTTGGTCTCCCTGAAATATCTTTTGTGGCTGGTTTGTTCAAATTAGTTTCTTCTAATCAAGGGACACACATTGCATTTGATTATTTAGCTCAAGACTGTTTTAACCTGGAAAATACACATACTCTTTGTTTATGTATTTATTGAGTGAAATTGACTTGTTGAAAAACTAGTCAGTTGTCCTGTAGAATATTTCCCCTTCTGGAATTTTCTGGTTGCTTTTTATGGTGTCATTTAACTTTTCACTCTGTTTTTTTCCTGGTTAACTGGAAGTTAGTTCTAAAGGCTTTTAGGCCTGCTATAACAAAATACCAAAAACTGGATGACTTATAAAGAACAGAAATTTATTTCTCACAGTCCTAGAGGCTAGCAAGTTTAAAATCAAGGAGCATGTGGTTTTGATATCTGGTTAGGACCAACTTTCTGGTTCATAGATTGGCTTTCTTGCTGGGCCCTCACATAGTGGGAGAGACTAGCTAGCTCTCTGGGGCCTCTTTTATAAGGGCACTAATTCCAATCATGAAGCCTCTGTCCTTATGATCTAATGACCCCCTAAAGGCCCCACCTTTTAATACCAGCACCTTTGGGGTTAGGATGTCAACATATTAATTTTGGGAATACATACACGTTCAGCCCATTGCAAGGTTTAGTTAGATTCAGGTTCAACTTCTTTTTTTAAAGACTATTTCATAGGCAATAATGTGTATTCACATCCCATCATTAGTGATGGTGAGATGATCGCAAGGTTAGGGTGATCACTGCCTATCTCCTCTGCTATATTCCCCCTTGGGTCAAGCCAGTAGTCTGTGACGTGAACTTTGTACCATGTGTATATTCAGTTATATTCTGTATCAATAGTTACTTGATTGTTTTAGCATTTATTAATGATCCTTGCTTGAGTTGATTATTTCATTAGGGGTTTCCAAATGGTGAATTTCTAATTCTCTAATTCTATCGACATGTTTTAGCTGGCATTTTTCTATAAGCAGACCATTTTCTTCACAACTGGGTTATTTGGCTACCCTGAAACATAGTTCCTTCCGGGAAGGCAGAACATATGTTTATTTCTGTCTTTTAAAATTACTGGTGTTTGGAGTGAAGATTAGGTGAGCTAACTACCTCCACAGGTGACAAATGAATTTTGTTTTGTCTCACTTTTGCTTTTTTGAATATCACTGTGGCTGCTTGGATTTTTATATTTAATTTGAATGGATTAGGGAATAAATGAGAAGATAGGTTTTATCTGTTTCTGTAGTTTTTATGTGGCTGTGTGAACTTACTTTTAAAAATTCCCAGAAATATTTTAATTCCCCTTTAAAGATATAAACTATGTCATACTATAAAGCAAAAGAAAAACCAATCATGTGAAGAGTAAATAGTATCGTTTAAACGAATTGTGGTTAAGCTTAGTTTGTACCTAATTAGTTTTTTATTTTCTTTCTACTTTTATCTGCTTCAGAGCCTCTTCAGTGGTTTAGATCTTCTATGTGTCAAATTATTCTAATCTCTTAAAAAGTTTAAGAGCTAAAATACAACACAATGACTACAGGAATGCCCTTGTCCTTTTCTGGGTAGGTACACCTAAGGCAACTTCTTTTTCTCTTCTTTGTTCTCTTCTTCTTTCTTATTCTTAAATCATCTTCAATATTGGACAGATGACAGCACTATGCCTGCCTCAAGATGTTTCTGACTTTTTCTTTTTCTTTCTTTTTTTTTTTTTTTTTGAGATGGAGTCTTGCTCTGTCACCCAGGCTAGAGTGCAGTGGCACAATCTTGGCTCACTACAACTTCTGTCTCCTGGGTTCCAGTGATTCTCCCAACTCGGCCTCCTGAGTAGCTGTGATTACAGGCATGCACCACCACGCCTAGCTAATTTTTTGTATTTTTACTAGAGACGGGGTTTCACCATGTTGACCAGGCTGGTCTTGAACTCCTGACCTCAAGGGATCTGCCTGCCTTGGCCTCCCAAAGTGCTGGGATTACACGTGTGAGCCACTGCACCCGGCCGTTTCTGACTTTTTCTAAAGTCTTCTTTCTCTGGAGATGACATTATATAATAGCACTGTTCAATAGAAGTTTCTTTGATGTTGGAACTGTTCTATAATCTGCATTGTCCCAGCCACTAGCCATATGTGACTACTGTAACACTTGAAATGTGGCTAGAGCAACTGAAGAACTGAATTTTGCATTTTACTGAATTTTAATTAATTAAAATAGAAATGCAAATAACCATAAGTGGTTAGTAGCTACCATACTGGACAGCAAAGATCTATAATTCAGCATTTAAAATCGATTTTGTTTTGTTTTCAAAAATGGAGTCAGACTGTTACAACCCAAAAGAACTGTAGGTTAAATTAAGGTAAATCCCCAAATACTACATACACATTTGGGAAATCCAAACCAGATTATTTCATGTGATAACCACACCCTCTTTTGACTTTAGCCTTGGAGGTAATGGAGTATGGCAGAAAAAACCCTGTATCAGCAGCTGGAAGACTCACCTTCTTTTCCTAGCTCTGCCATATATTGACCAAAAGAGTCAAAGTCCATTCAGATGGTTGAAGGGCCTTGGAATTTTGTTTTTGGTTTTCACATACAAGTTGGAGGGCAGATGCGTTAGCTTCTTGAAATACCCAGAAACCACTTGTTTCCTCATCTAAAAATCAGGTATGACAGGATCATTTAATTATCCTGGAAATCAGATGAAGCACTGCATATGAAAGCACTTTGTAACATCGATAGCACTGGGAAATGTAAAGACCTTTTACTGAAATATAAAGGTGTATGGTCAACTGAATATATCTCAGATAGTTAGGATTTGACTGTATATATTGAATATAACCTGTAGTGGGCCCCTTGGTAAACAGCTTACAGTTTTGTTGCAAGTTTTAGCCAAGAGAAAATTTATTTGTTGACTAGTCATGCCCTTTATTGGTCACATGATGAGCAGCCAAGATATTAACACACAGTGCACCTTGCAGAATTCAAGAATGTCTCAGTGTCTTGTGAACTAGGAAGCTGAAATGCAGTGGTATGCAGAAGGCTGGCTCAGTAGGAGCCTTGGGAGTGTCCTCCAGATAGATGTTTGTGCAGGTTGTGTTTGATTCCAGTTGGCCATGAAAAGCTGGTTGCTCTAAAGAATGAGAATATACTTGGTTTTGCATTTACTAGAACTATCTGGGGAACAAATCTTGGGGTGGAAGAAAGAAGGGAGGGAGGGAAAGCTGTGCTTCAATACCTAGGGCTTCTTTCCTGGAATGGATCTGAGAATCTGGGATTGGGTGGCTAATATCTCATCTCTAGAAGGGAGAAAGAACTGGGTGGTGATGGCTTTGTATTTTCTATTGGAGTTCACTAGAGAATAGGTGAATGGAATGGGCTGCTATGATCCAGACATTAGGGAGGACAGGTTTGTGATACATTAGAAAACTTGAATGAGCCCTTCTATGATTCTCTCTTCCCTCTTTCTGCTTCCCGTTCTTAATCACCATCCGCAGGTTGTGGAATTAGCAAATCTATTATGTGAGCAATAGCAAACTTACAGGAGCCCTTGGCTCCATCTATCTCCCTGTTTGTGTCAGTTCCTTCTGGATGCTTTTAGTCTGTGGTCTTCATTCACTCTCTTTATGGGGAAGTAAAAGGAGTGGGACAGATTATGAGAACAGCAGGGTCCTCCCAGTTGCTGGGGTGGTTATTTTAAGCTTTGTTTAATGTGTCCAGAGACCCAGATGGCATTTTTAACTAAGCTGCTTTATTAAATCTTGTGATAAAGCATAGTGATGTTTATTGAAAAGGCAGACACGCATCAGCAACATTATGCGTGAAACTTGCTCTAAGAATTTTCTATAAAACATCTGTTCTCTTTGAGCCTTTTGTGAACTCTGGAAGTTTGCTAGTTTCTATACAGACTTGAGGACAAGAAGTTGGAAGCCACTTTTGGAGATGTCCAAGCATAGGTATTGGAATCATTAATCCTAACCCTCTCAGTTTTAAGGCCCCGGATACCCTTCTGTTAGACAACAGTAACATGAGCAAGCACTGTAATAACCTTTAAACAAGATTATTTGGAAATAATGGACAAGAAAAATTAGTATAAATTGTTTGGGGATTTTAAAATTAAAGATAAAAAGCTAGGGCTTCAATGACCTGTGCCAGCCTATAGCCTTAAGAGTCAATTTGCAAACACTCAAGATTTGGCCAATATGTCTCTACTACTTCTACTTAACACAGTCAAAGGGAAATTTTTAGATTCTTTCATCTGATTTGACTCTCTTAGTTACGAATAAGAGGATATCTAGAATATATATGTGACTTGTTAAAATGAAAATCCACCTTCTCTGAGTCTTCAAATATCTTTCATATCTTACATTTTTTAGTCACATCAACTTTTGAAGTCATGTCCGTAGTTGTATGAAAAGAAAAATTTCAGGAACATTCGACCTCAAAAGTTCTTTTTCTTAGTCTGAAGTCGTAGAAGCATTTGACTTTTACTTTCTCTTTTTAAGTTTGTACTAGTAGGTATTTTGTATAAATATAATATTTAATTATTGCCTTTGTATTCTTTTTCTCTAGTAAACATCCTGGTTTTTAGCTATCAATATGTAGTTTTACATTTAGGGATTTCTAATGGAAAGAGAAAGGAATCTGAAATCAGAGGACGAGAGTTTATTCTACTTGACCAAACACATACACAATACTGGAAGGAGAGTTTTACAACAAATATTTAATATCTATGACATGTAAAACGTTTTCTGAAATCAAGAAAATTCAAACAATTCAATACAAATATCATCAATAATAAGACATGAACAGGTGGCCAACCTTATTAATAACCAGAGAAATATAAATTAAAACAATCCATCAACTTGTAAAAAAGATGAAATTACCCAGAGTTGGTGTAGGTGATGGAAAATTGTCATGTTTGTATACTGTTCATAGAAGTTAAATTGACATAACTTTTTGGTCAGGCAATTTGGAAGTATATATCTAAATTAATAGAGTAGTTTTCTAATAACCTGGGAATCTCTTAATCTAAGAATCTTTACTGTAGATTTTTCTAGAACAAATGTACAAACATCTGTGTACAAGGGTACTCACTGCAGCATTTTGCTAAGGAAAAACTCAGAAAAAATCTATATGTTCAACAGAGAACAGGTACATAATTTATGACACAACTGCACAATATACACCACTAAAATAAAGGATATAAATTTATATGTAGTCTGAAAAAGATGTGAATGATAGCTTGTTGGTGAAAAACAGCAATGACTGGAATATTGTGTGTAACGTAATCCTGCTTTTCTGTATATAATGTAGGCATAGAAAATAGGATTGAAAGGACATACTCTAGTCAACAGTGTATATAGCTTGGGTGGAGGGGGTGTATAATGGGGAAGGAGAGTCCCTTTTCCTATCTATTCCATATACATCTCTGGATTTAAAAGATCATACATGCATATGCATTACCTTCAAAATTAAAATGATAAAGACAAAAGGAGAAGCTTTGGATTTGAATCATGATACTACTGTTTGCAACTTCTATGACCGTGGGGAAGTCGCCTAGCCTCCTGGGGTTTATTTCCTCATTTATAAAAATAGGGAAAGTAATAATACTTGTCTACATATCTTCTAGGGTTGTTGGGAGGATTGAATGTGATAATGGGTTACAGCATTATGAATTATTTATTCATATAACACAATTATTATAAAAATATTTTGCTCTGATTAAAATAAAAGAAGGACGAGATCGTGTGTGTTTTTCAGTCCCAGTAGCTTTACTAACCAGAAAGCGCCTGCTGATGTGGTGATCACAGTTGCTTTGGTGCAGCTTCCTCTTGACTTTTGGCAATTCTCCACGCTGCTAGCTAAGGCTGAGGTGGCGACTGTGGAAGGTGTGATCTCCTCCCACTCCCAGCACACATTTGTGTGCATACTCACACTCATGCACACACAAACACACACATGCACACTCTATCACAGTACATGAGGTGGCAGCAGCTGCTCCGGCATAGACTTTCACACAACATAAAGGGCTTTTTTGGTGTGGTCTGTGCATTATTTCCTGTTAAGCATGAGCTGAGTCAGTGCCATGCTTTTCCATCTGAAACCTTTCTGAGGCTCAGGCTGTGTTAAGAGCAAACCCTCTCCCCTCCATGCCGACCCCATGGCCCTCTACTGAAGCCAGATCATAATCTGCTCATTTCATGAGGATTTTCAAACCGAATGGACTGGGCCATGTGAGAGATCACTGAAAGGAACAGACCAAGCAGAGGCTAAGAGACTCCACGCTAATCTGCTGAGTCATCTGAAAATGCACAGCTGTGGCAGCTCACGGTGCTTTAAAGTACTTTGGCAGGATGTTTGTTCAGGGGGCCTGTTCCTGCAGCCCTGCTGAATGTTTGGTTAGGAGGCATAATCATTTTTTGGACAGGATCTCTCAAATGTAAAGTGACAGATGCTAATGTGGAATATAATACAGAAGATACAGCTTGGATGTCATAAATAACAATAAATTGTTTAATCTTGCTGAGTTGTAAATATATGATTGCCAGAGGTCTTTAGTTGACTGGAACATAGTATGGGGGCAGGGGCACTTAGCAAATAGGCAGTTATTATTTTCCAACCAGACAGAAACTGGTCTGATGAAATTTATCTAAAAAGGCATACACATGTATTTTAATTAATTGTGACAATTACTCAGAGAAAACACATGGCCCTAAAGAGGCTGAGGGTTTTTTTGTTCTACCTATAAATGTATATGTATATTCACCTATATTCTACCTATGTATAAGTAAGAGAATGAGTTTTTGTTTTGGGGATATATATTTATACGTATCTATACAGACAGATATACACATACTTAATTTCTGTGTACCTATTAAGGTGCGGTGACAGATGGAAAGTATTTTGAAGCATTTAGATAGCTTATTCTATAGCATATGTGTGCATATAGCCCCCCCATAAAGCTTTGTCTCTTTTCTGGATATATTTAACAAGAGGCTAGAACAGAGTCCAAAATGTCAGAAATGTTTGAACATTCCATAGAAATGAAGGAGGTGTTTCCAAATGACCTATGTTTCTATGGCAATAAATAGAACTTGTGCTGCGTTGGATGGGTCAGGAGTAAGGAATATAAACAGTGTAAGTATGGCTATTCCAGGCAGAAATCTACCTTGTAAGAACAGCTTTGTGCAGTGAGCTCGACAACATGGATCAGTTAGCAGTCCGGTTCAGTACAACATTGATCAGGTAGCAAGACGGTTCGGCAGTGCCAGTCGGAGACACAGATGGGGACAATCAAAGAAGATGCAGGTCAGGACAAGGATGCAGACATGTACCTGTCACTACCATGGACTTCAGCAGCTTCTAAGTGAGCAGGTTTATGATGAAAGAAGAAAGACATCATTGATATGTAAGCATGTTACAATTAATTTGCTGTTTAGTTACTAGCAAACTACATCCAGTTTTTAGTTTTTAGGTTTTTTTTTCTCTTTTCTTTTTTGAAACAGGTTCTTGTTCTGTCATCCAGGTTGGAGTGCAGTCGTTATCCAAGCTCACTGCAGCCTTAAAATCCTGGGCTCCGTAGATCCTCCCACCTCAGCCTCCCAAGAAGCTGGGACTACAGGTGCACACGACCATGGCCAGCTAATATTTCTAATTTTTTTGTAGAGATGAGGCCTTGCTGTATTGCCCAGGCTGCTCTTGAGCTCCTGGCAGTGAAGATATTTCCATGTTTATACAGATGATGGTGTAGATATTTCCATGTTTATACAGATGAGTGTGTAGATATTTCCATGTTTTTAAAGATGGCGGTGCAGATATTTCCATGTTTATAGAGATGGCGGTGTAGATATTTCCATATTTATACAGATAACGGTGTAGAAATTTCCATGTTTATACAGATATCGGTGTAAATATTTCCATGTTTACAGATCACGGTGTAGATATTTCCATGTTTATAGAGATAGCGGTGTATATATTTCCATGTTTATACAGATACCGGTGTAGAAATTTCCATGTTTATACAGACCGCAGTGTAGATATTTCCATGTTTATACAGATAGCGGTGTAGGTTTTTCCATGTTTCTACAGATGGCGGTGTTGATGTTTCCATCTATACACAGATTGCCCTGTAGGTATTTCCATGTGTATACAGATGGCATTGTAGATATTTCCATGTTTATACAGATGGTGGTGTAGATATTTCCATGTTTATACAGATGACTGTATAGGTATTTCCATGTTTTTACAGATGGCATTGTAGATATTTCCATGTTTATAGAGATAGCAGTGTAGATATTTCCGTGTTTATAGAGATAGCGGTGTAGATATTTCCATATTTATACAGATAACGGTGTAGAAATTTCCATGTCTATACAGATACCGGTGTAAATATTTCCATGTTTATACAGATCACGGTGTAGATATTTCCATGTTTATAGAGATAGCGGTGTATATATTTTCATGTTTATACAGATAGCGGTGTAGATATTTCCATGTTTTTACAGATAGCGGTGCAGATATTTCCATGTTTGTACAGATGGCGGTGTTGATATTTCCATCTATACACAGATGGCATTGTAGATATTTCCATGTTTATACAGATGGCAGCGCAGATATTTCTATGGATATGTAGATGGCGGTGTAGATATTTCCATGTATATACAGATAGCGGTGTAGTTATTTCCATGTTTATATAGAGAGCGGTGAAGATATTTCCATGTATGTACACATGGCTGTGTAGTTATTTCCATGTTTATACAGATGGCGGTGTAGTTATTTCCATGTTTATACAGATAACTTTGTAAGTATTTCCATGTTTATACAGATGGCGGTGCAGATATTTCGATGTTTATAGAGATAGCAGTGGAGATATTTCCATGTTTATACAAATAGACGTGTAGTTATTTCCATGTTTATATAGATAGCAGTGTAGATACTTCCATGTATATACACATGGCTGTGTAGATATTTCCATGTTTATACAGATGGCGGTGTAGATATTTCCATGTTTATACACATAATTTTGTAAGTATTTCCATGTTTATACAGATGGCGGTGTAGATATTTCGATGTCTATAGAGATAGCGGTGTTGATTTTTCCATGTTTATAGAGATAGCGGTGTGGATATTTCCATGTCTATACAGATAGGGGTGTAGGTATTTCCGTGTTTATAGAGATGGCGGTGAAGATATTTCCATGTTTATACAGATCACGGTGTAGATATTTCCTTGTTTATACAAATAGCGGTGTAGTTATTTCCATGTTGATACAGATAGCGGTGTAGATATTTCCATGTATACACAGATGGCTGTGTAGATATTTCCACGTTTATACAGATGGCTTTGTAGATATTTCCATGTTTATACAGATGACTTTGTAGGTATTTCCATGTTTATACAGATCATGGTGAAGATATTTCCATGTTTATACAGATCGCGGTGTTGATATTACCATGTTTATAGGGATAGCGGTGCAAATATTTCCACATTTATACAGATAGCGGTGTAGTTATTAACATGTTTATACAGATAGCGGTGTAGATATTTCCATGTATAAACAGATGTCTGTGTAGATATTTCCGTGTTTAAACAGATTGTGGTGTAGATATTTCCTTGTTCATACAAATAGCGGTGTATTTATTAACATGTTTTTACAGATAGCGGTGTAGATATTTTCATGTATATACAGACGGCTGTGTAGATATTTCCATGTTTATACAGATTGTGGTGTAGATATTTCCATGTTTATACAGATCGCGGTGTAGATATCTCCATGTTTATACAGATAGCGGTGTAGATATTTCCATGTTTATACAGATCGTGGTGTAGATATTTCCATGTTTATACAGATCACGGTGTAGATATTTCCATGTTTATACAGATCGCGGTGTAGATATTTCCATGTTTATACAGATCATGGTGTAGATATTTCCATGTTTATACAGATCGCGTTGTTGATATTACCATGTTTATAGGGATAGCGGTGCAAATATTTCCACATTTATGCAGATATCGGTGTAGTTATTAGCATGTTTATACAGATAGCGGTGTAGATATTTCCATGTATAAACAGATGTCTGTGTATATATTTCCATGTTTAAACAGATGGCCGTGTAGATATTTCTTGTTTATACAAATAGCGGTGTAGTTATTTCCATGTTTATACAGATCACGGTGTAGATATTTCCTTGTTTATACAAATAGCGGTGTAGTTATTTCCATGTTTATACAGATAGCGGTGTAGATATTACCTTGTTTATACACATAGCGGTGTAGATATTTCCATGTTTATACATATCACGGTGTAGATATTTCCTTGCTTATTCCAATATTGGTGTAGTTATTTCCATGTTTATACAGATAGCGATGTAGATATTTCCATGTATATACGGATGGCTGTGTAGATATTTCCATGTTTATACAGATGGCTGTGTAGATATTTTCATGTTTATACAGATGAATTTGTAGGTATTTCCATGTTTATACAGATGGCGGTGTTGATATTTCCATGTTTATAGAGATAGCTGTGAAGATATTCCCATGTTTGTACAGATAGCGGTGTAGACATTTCCATGTTTATACAGATCGCGGTGTAGATATTTCCATGTTTATACAGATCACGGTGTAGTTATTTCCATGTTTATACAGATAGCGGTGTAGATATTTCCATGTTTTTACAGATATTGCTGTAGTTATTTCCATGTTTACACAGATTGCAGTGTAGATATTTCCATCTTTCTACAGATGGCATTGTAGATATTTCCATGTTTACACAGATGGCGGTGTAGATATTTCCATGTTTATGGAGATGGTGGTGTAGATATTACCATGTTTATATAGATAGTGGTGTAGAAATTTCCATGTTTATACAGATCGTGGTGAAGATATTTCCATGTTTATACAGATCGTGGTGTAGATACTTCCATGTGTATACAGATCGCTGTGTTGATAGTTCCATGTTTATGCAGATAGTGGTGTAGATATTTCCATGTTTATACAGATGTCGGTGTAGATATTTCCAAGTTTATAGAGATGGCGGTCTAGATATTTCCTTGTTCACTGAGATAGCGGTGTAGATATATCCATGTTCATAGAGATAGCAGTGAGGATATTTCCATGTTTATACAGATAGCAGTGTAGATATTTCCATTTTAAAAGAGATAGTGGTTTTGATATTTCATATTTATACAGATAGCGGTGTAGGTATTTCCATGTTTATACAGATTGCGATGTAGATATTTCCATGTTTATACAGATAGCGGTGAAGATATTTCCACGTTTATACAGATGGCGTTGTAGATATTTCCATCTTTCTACAAATGGCAGTGTAGACATTTCCATATTTATAAAGATGGCGGTGTAGATATTTCCATGTTTATATAGATGGCAATGTAGATATTTTCTTGTTTATGTAGATGGCATTGTAGATATCTCCATGTTTAAAGAGATGGCGGTGTATATATTTCCATGTTGATGGAGATAGCGTTGTAGATATTTCCATGTTTATAGAGATAGCGGTGTAATTTCCATGTTTATAGAGATTGCGGTGTAGATATTTCCATATTTCTACAGATGACATTGTAGACATTTCTATGTACAGATGGCAGTGTAGATATTTCCATGTTTATAGAGATAGCGGTGTAGATATTTTCATGTTTATTCAGATAGCGGTGGAGATATGTCCGTGTTTACACAGATAGAAATGGAGATATTTCCACGTTAATACACATAGCGGTGTAGATATTTCCATGTTTATACAGATAGCGGTGTAGATATTTCCATGTTTATACAGATGGCTGTGTGGATATTTCCATGTTTATACAGAGTTCTCTGTAGATATTTCCATGTTTATATTGATGACATTGTAGATATTTCCAGGTTTATACAGATGACTGTGTATATATTTCCATGTTAATACAGATGGCAGTGTAGATATTTCCATGTTTATAGAGATAGCGGTGTAGACATTTCCATGTTTATTGAGATAGCGGTGTAAATATTTCCATATTTATAGAGATAGTGGTGTAGATATTTGCATGTTTTTACAGATGGCAGTGTAGATATTTCCAACTTTATTCAGAGAGTGCTGTACATATTTCCATGTTTATACAGATCACTGTGTAGATATTTCCATGTTTATACAGATAACGTTGTAGATATTTCCATCTTTATACAAACGGTGGTGTAGATATTTCCATGTTCCTACACATGACGTGTAGTTATTTCCATGTTTATACAGATGGCGGTGTAGTTATTTCCATATTTATAGAGATAGCAGTGTAGATATTTCCAGGTTCATACAGATAGCGGAGTAAATATTTCCATGTTTATACAGATCGTAGTGTAGATATTTCCATGTTTATACACATACCGGTGCAGATATTTCCATGTTCATAGAGATAGCCGTGTTGATTTTTCCTTGTTTATAGATATAGCGGTGTGGATATTTCATGTTTATACAGATAGTTCTGTAGATATTTCCATGTTTATAGAGATGGCTGAGTAGATATTTCCATGTTTATACAGATGGCAGTGTAGATATTTCCATGTTTATACAGATAGTGGTGTAGATATTTCCATGTTTATACAGGTAGAGGTGTAGATATTTCCATGTTTATGAAGATCTCGGTGCAGATATTTCCATCTTTCTACAGATGAGAGTGTAGATGTTTCTATGTTTATAGAGACGGCGGTGTAGATATTTCCATGTTTATACAGATGGCGGTGTAGTTATTTCCAAGTTTATGCTGATGGCGTTGTAGATATTTCCATCTTTATGGAGATGGCGTTTAAGTTATTTCTATGTTTATAGAGATAGCGATGTAGATAATTCCATGTTTGTGAATATAGCGGTGTAGGTATTTCAATGTTTATACAGAGAGCAGTGTAGATATTTCCATGCTTATACAGATAGCGGTGTAGATATTTCCATGTTTACAGAGATAGTGGTGTAGATATTTCCATATTTGCGCATATTGCGGTGAAGATATTTCCATCTTTACACAGATAGCGATGTACATATTTCCATGTTTACACAGATAACTGTGAAGATATTCCCAGGTTTACACAGATAGTGTTGTAGATATTACAATGTTTATACAGGTAGCGGTGTAGATATTTCCATGTTTACAAAGATAGCGGTGTAGATATTTCCATGTTTATAGAGATAGCGCTGGGGATATTTCCATGTTCATTCAGATAGCGATGTAGATATTCCCATGTTTATACACATAGCGGTGTAGATATTTCCATGTTTATACAGATAGCGGTGGAGATATTTCCATGTTTATTCAGTTAGCGGTGTAGATATTTCCATGTTTATAGAGATAGCATTGGAGATATTTCCATGTTTATACAGATAACGGTGGGTATATTTCCATGTTTATACACAAGGCGGTGTAGATATTTTCAAGTTTATAAAGATAACGGTGTAGATATGTCCATGTTTATACAGATAGCGGTGTACATATTACCATGTTTATACAGAAGGCTGTGTAGATATTTCCATGTGTATACAGATGGCAGTGTAGATATTTCCATGTTTATACAGATGGAGGTGTAGATATTTCCAAGTTTATACAGATGACTGTGTAGATATCTTCATGTTTTTACAGATGGTGGTGTAGATATTTCCATGTTTATACAGATAGCGGTGTCGCTATTTCTATGTTTATACAGATAGCAGTGTAGCTGTTTCCATGTTTATTGAGATAGCTGTGTAGATATTTCCATGTTTATACAGATAGCGGTGTAGATATTTCCATGTTTATAGAGACAGCGTTGTAGGTATTTCAATATTTATAGAGATAGCAGAGTAGATATTGCCAAGTTTATACAGATAGCAGTGTAGATAATTCCATGTATATGCAGATAGCGGTGTAGACATTTCCATGTTTATAGAGATCGTGGTGTAGATATTTCCATGTTTATACAGATAGCGGTGTAGATATTTCCATGTTTATACACATAACGGGGTAGATATTTCCATGTTTACAGATATAGCAGTGTAGATATTTTGATATTTGCACAGATTGCGGTTTACATGTTTTCATCTTTCACAGATAGCGGTGTACATTTTTCCATGTTGACACAGAGAGCTGTGTAGATATTTCAATGTTTACACAGATATTGTTGTGGATATTCCCATGTTTATAAAGATAGTGGTGTAGATATTTCCATGTTTATAAAGATAGCGGTGTAGATATTTCCATGCTTATACAGATAGCGGTGTAGGTATTTCCATGTGTTTACAGATGGCAGTGTAGCTATTTCCATGTATATACAGATGGCAGTGTAGATATTTCCAAGTTTATACAGATAGTGGTGAAGATATTTTCATGTTTATACAGGTAGAGGTGTGGATATTTCCATGTTTATGAAGATCTCGGTGCAGATATTACCTTCTTTCTACAGATGACAGTGTAGACGTTTCTATGTTTATAGAGATGGCAGTGTAGATATTTCCATGTTTATACAGATGGCGGTGTAGTTATTTCCATGTTTATGCTGATGGCGTTGTAGATATTTCCATGTTTATACAGATGTCGTTTTAGATATTTCTATGTTTATAGAGATAGCGGTGTAGATAATTCCATGTATATACACATAGCGATGTAGGTATTTCCATGTTTATACAGACAGCAGTGTAGAGATTTCCATGTGTATACAGATAGCGGTATAGATATTCCCATGTTTACAGACATAGCGGTGTAGATATTTCCATATTTGCGCATATTGCGGAGAAGATATTTCCATCTTTACACAGATAGCGGTGTACATATTTCCATGTTTACACAGATAACTGTGAAGGTATTCCCATGTTTACACAGATAGTGTTGTAGATATTTCCATGTTTATACAGGTAGCGGTGTAGATATTTCTATATTTATAGAGATGGCGGTGTAGATAATTCCATGTTTATATAGACGGCGGTGTAGATATTTCCATGTTTATAAAGATAGCGGTGTTGATATTTCCATGTTTATACTGATAGCGGTGTAGGTATTTCCATGTTTATACAGATGGCGATGTAGATATTTCCATGTTCATACAGATAGCGGCGGAGATATTTCCATGTTTATAGAGATAGTGATGTAGATTTTCCCATGTTTATACAGATAGTGCTGTGTACATTTCCATGTGTATACAGAGGGCAGAGTGGATAGTTCCATGTTTATACAGATGACCGTTTAGATATTTCCATGTTTTTACAGATTGCGGTGTAGATATTTCCATGTTTATACAGATTTCGGTGTGGCTATTTCCATGTTCATACAGAAAGCGGTGTAGATATTTCCATTTTTATATAGATGGCTTTGTAGATATTTCCATGTTTATACAGATGGCAGTGTAGATATTTCCATGTTTATAAAGACAGTGGTGTGGATATTACCATGTTTATAGAGATAGTGGTTTACACAGATTGCGGTGTAGATATTTCCATCCTCACACAGATTGGGGTGTACATATTTCAATGTTTACACAGACAGCTGTGTAGTTATTTCCATGTTTATACAGAAGGCACTTGAGATATTTCCAAGTTTACATAGATAACCGTGTAGATATCTCCATGTTTATACAGATAGCGATGTAGAAATTTCCGTGTTTATAGAGATAGCACTGTAGATATTTCCATATTTATACAGATAGCGGTGTAGTTATTTCCATATTTGTACAGATAGCTGTGTAGATGCTTCCATGTTTATTCAGATGTTGGTGTAGATATTTCCATGATTACACAGATAGCGGTGTGGCTATTTCCATGTTTATACAGATGGCAGTGTATATATTCCATGTTTTTACAGATAGTGGTGTAGATATTTACATGTTTATACTTATAGCGGTGTAGATATTTCCATGTTTACACAAATTGCGGTGTAGGTATTTCCATGTTTATATAGATAGCGGTGTGGATATTTCAATGTTTATACAGATGACTGTGTAGGTATTTCCATGTTTATGCAGATGGCGGTGTAGATATTTCCATGTTTATAGACATAGCCATGTAGATATTTCCATGTTTATACAGATAGCTGTGTAGACATTTCCATGTTTAAAGAGATAGCAGTGTAGATATTTCCATGTTTATACAGATTGCTGTGTAGTTATTTCCTTGTTTATATAGATAGCTCTGTAGATATTTCCAAGTTTATAGAGATAGCCATGTAGATATTTCCATGTTTATGCAGATAGCGGTGTAAACATTTCCATGTTTATAGAGATACCTGTATAGATATTTCTATATTTATACAGATAGCGGTGTAGATATTTCCATGTTTATACAGATAGCGGTGTAGATATTTCCATGTATATACAGATAGCGGTGTAGATATTTCCATGTTTATACAGATAGCTTTGTAGATATTTCTATGTTTATACCGAGAGCGGTGTAGATATTTCCATGTTTATAAAGATAGTGGTGTAGATATATCCATGTTTATAGAGATAGCGGTGGAGATATATCCATGTTTATTCATATAGCGATGTAGATATTTCCATGTTTATACAGATAGCGGTGAAGATATTTCCATGTTTATACAGATGGCAGTGTAGATATTTCCATGTTTATACAGATAGTGGTGTAGACGTTTCCATGTTTATACAGATGACTGTGTAGGTATTTCCATGTTTATACAGATGGCGGTGTAGATATTTCCATGTTTATAGAGATAGCCATGTAGATATTTCCATCTTTATAAAGATAGCGGTGTAGGCATTTCCATGTTTATAGAGACAGCGTTGTAGGTATTTCAATATTTATAGAGATAGCAGAGTAGATATTGCCAAGTTTATACAGATAGCAGTGTAGATAATTCCATGTATATGCAGATAGCGGTGTAGACATTTCCATGTTTATAGAGATCGTGGTGTAGATATTTCCATGTTTATACAGATAGCGGTGTAGATATTTCCATGTTTATACACATAACGGGGTAGATATTTCCATGTTTACAGATATAGCAGTGTAGATATTTTGATATTTGCACAGATTGCGGTTTACATGTTTTCATCTTTCACAGATAGCGGTGTACATTTTTCCATGTTGACACAGAGAGCTGTGTAGATATTTCAATGTTTACACAGATATTGTTGTGGATATTCCCATGTTTATAAAGATAGTGGTGTAGATATTTCCATGTTTATAAAGATAGCGGTGTAGATATTTCCATGCTTATACAGATAGCGGTGTAGGTATTTCCATGTGTTTACAGATGGCAGTGTAGCTATTTCCATGTATATACAGATGGCAGTGTAGATATTTCCAAGTTTATACAGATAGTGGTGAAGATATTTTCATGTTTATACAGGTAGAGGTGTGGATATTTCCATGTTTATGAAGATCTCGGTGCAGATATTACCTTCTTTCTACAGATGACAGTGTAGACGTTTCTATGTTTATAGAGATGGCAGTGTAGATATTTCCATGTTTATACAGATGGCGGTGTAGTTATTTCCATGTTTATGCTGATGGCGTTGTAGATATTTCCATGTTTATACAGATGTCGTTTTAGATATTTCTATGTTTATAGAGATAGCGGTGTAGATAATTCCATGTATATACACATAGCGATGTAGGTATTTCCATGTTTATACAGACAGCAGTGTAGAGATTTCCATGTGTATACAGATAGCGGTATAGATATTCCCATGTTTACAGACATAGCGGTGTAGATATTTCCATATTTGCGCATATTGCGGAGAAGATATTTCCATCTTTACACAGATAGCGGTGTACATATTTCCATGTTTACACAGATAACTGTGAAGGTATTCCCATGTTTACACAGATAGTGTTGTAGATATTTCCATGTTTATACAGGTAGCGGTGTAGATATTTCTATATTTATAGAGATGGCGGTGTAGATAATTCCATGTTTATATAGACGGCGGTGTAGATATTTCCATGTTTATAAAGATAGCGGTGTTGATATTTCCATGTTTATACTGATAGCGGTGTAGGTATTTCCATGTTTATACAGATGGCGATGTAGATATTTCCATGTTCATACAGATAGCGGCGGAGATATTTCCATGTTTATAGAGATAGTGATGTAGATTTTCCCATGTTTATACAGATAGTGCTGTGTACATTTCCATGTGTATACAGAGGGCAGAGTGGATAGTTCCATGTTTATACAGATGACCGTTTAGATATTTCCATGTTTTTACAGATTGCGGTGTAGATATTTCCATGTTTATACAGATTTCGGTGTGGCTATTTCCATGTTCATACAGAAAGCGGTGTAGATATTTCCATTTTTATATAGATGGCTTTGTAGATATTTCCATGTTTATACAGATGGCAGTGTAGATATTTCCATGTTTATAAAGACAGTGGTGTGGATATTACCATGTTTATAGAGATAGTGGTTTACACAGATTGCGGTGTAGATATTTCCATCCTCACACAGATTGGGGTGTACATATTTCAATGTTTACACAGACAGCTGTGTAGTTATTTCCATGTTTATACAGAAGGCACTTGAGATATTTCCAAGTTTACATAGATAACCGTGTAGATATCTCCATGTTTATACAGATAGCGATGTAGAAATTTCCGTGTTTATAGAGATAGCACTGTAGATATTTCCATATTTATACAGATAGCGGTGTAGTTATTTCCATATTTGTACAGATAGCTGTGTAGATGCTTCCATGTTTATTCAGATGTTGGTGTAGATATTTCCATGATTACACAGATAGCGGTGTGGCTATTTCCATGTTTATACAGATGGCAGTGTATATATTCCATGTTTTTACAGATAGTGGTGTAGATATTTACATGTTTATACTTATAGCGGTGTAGATATTTCCATGTTTACACAAATTGCGGTGTAGGTATTTCCATGTTTATATAGATAGCGGTGTGGATATTTCAATGTTTATACAGATGACTGTGTAGGTATTTCCATGTTTATGCAGATGGCGGTGTAGATATTTCCATGTTTATAGACATAGCCATGTAGATATTTCCATGTTTATACAGATAGCTGTGTAGACATTTCCATGTTTAAAGAGATAGCAGTGTAGATATTTCCATGTTTATACAGATTGCTGTGTAGTTATTTCCTTGTTTATATAGATAGCTCTGTAGATATTTCCAAGTTTATAGAGATAGCCATGTAGATATTTCCATGTTTATGCAGATAGCGGTGTAAACATTTCCATGTTTATAGAGATACCTGTATAGATATTTCTATATTTATACAGATAGCGGTGTAGATATTTCCATGTTTATACAGATAGCGGTGTAGATATTTCCATGTATATACAGATAGCGGTGTAGATATTTCCATGTTTATACAGATAGCTTTGTAGATATTTCTATGTTTATACCGAGAGCGGTGTAGATATTTCCATGTTTATAAAGATAGTGGTGTAGATATATCCATGTTTATAGAGATAGCGGTGGAGATATATCCATGTTTATTCATATAGCGATGTAGATATTTCCATGTTTATACAGATAGCGTGGTAGATATTTCCATGTTTCTATAGATAGCGGTGGAGATATTTCCATCTTTATGCAGATGGCGGTGTAGATATTTCCAAGTTTATACAGATAGCGGTGTAGTGATTTCCATGTTTATACAGATAGCAGTGTAGTTATTTCCATGTTTATACAGATTGCGGTGTAGATATTTGCAGATTTATACAGATAGCGGTGTAGTTATTTCCATGTTTATACAGATAGAGGTGTAGACAATTTCATGTATATAGAGATAGCGGTGTAGATATTTCCATATTTATACAGATAGCAGTGTAGATATTTCCATATTTATACAAATAGCGGTGTAGATATTCCATGTTTATACAGATAACGGTGTCGATATTTCCGTGTATATACAGATTGCGGTGTAAGTATTTCCTTGTTTATATAGATAGCTGTGTAGATATTTCCATGTTTATACAGATGGCAGTGTAGATATTTCCATGTTTATACAGATGGCATTGAAGATATTTCCATGTTTATACAGATGGAGATGTAGATATTTCCATGTTTATACAGATGACTGTGTAGATATTTCCATGTTTTTACAGATGGCAGTGCAGATATTTCCATGTTTATACAGACAGTGTTGTAGATTTTCCATGTTTATACAGATAGCGGTGTAGGTATTTCCATGTTTATAAAGATAGCGGTGTAGACATTTCCATGTTTATACCTATAGCGGTGGAAATATTTTCATGTTTATACAGATAGCTATGTAGATATTTCCATGTTTATACAGATAGCGGTGGAGATATTTCCATGTTTATACAGATGGCGGTGTAGATATTTCCATGTTTATACAGATAGCGGTGTGGCTATTTCCATGTTTATACCGATAGCAGTGTAGATATTTCCATGTTTTTAGAGACGGCTGTGTAGATATTTCCATGTTGATAGAGAAAGCGGTGTAGGTATTTCCATGTTTATAGAGATAGCGGTGTAGATATTTCCATATTTATACAGATAGCGGTGTAGGTTTTTCCATGTTTATACAGATTGTGGTGTAGATATTTCCATGTTTCTACAGATGGCGGTGTAGATATTTCCTTGTTTATACAGACAGCGGTGTAGATATTTCCCTGTTTATAAAGGTAGCGGTGTAGGTATTTCCATGTTTACAGAGATAGCGGTGTAGATATTTTCATCTTTGCACAGATTGCTGTGTAGATATTTCCATGTTTACGCAGATAGCTGTGTAGATATTTCCAAGTTTACACAGATATCTGTGTAGATATTTCCATGTTAACACACATAGCGTGGTAGATATTTCCATGTTTATACTGATAGCGGTGTAGATATTTCCATGTCTATACAGATAGCGGTGGAGATATTTCCCTGTTTATACAGATAGCGATGTAGATATTTCCATGTTTATACAGATAGCGGTGTAGATATTTCCATGTTTATAGAGATAGCGGTGTAGATATTTCCATGTTTATACAGATGGCTGTGTAGATTTTTCTATGTGTGTACACATGGCGGTGTAGATATTTCCATATTTATAGAGATGGCGTTGTAGGTACTTCCATGTTTATACAGATAGCGGTGTAGATATTTCCATGTTTATACAACTCGCACTGCAGATATTTCCATCTTTATACAGACAGCAGTGAAGATTTTTCCATGTTTATACAGATAGTGGTGTAGATATTTCCATGTTTATACAGATGACTGTGTAGATATTTCCATGTGTGTACAGATGGCAGTGTAGATATTTCCCTGTTTATACAGATAGCGGTGTAGATATTTCCATGTTTACAGAGATAGCGGTGTAGATATTTCCATCTTTGCACAGATTGCGGTGTAAGTATTGCCAAATTTACACAGATAGCGGTGTAGATATTTCCAAGTTTACACAGATAGCTCTGTAGATATTTCCATGTTTACAGAGATATCATTGTAGGTATTTCCATGTTTATACAGATTGCGGTGTAGATATTTCCATGTTTATACAGCTCGCGGTGTAGATATTTCCATCTTTATACAGATGGCAGTGTAGATATTTCCATGTTTATATAGATAGCGGTGTAGATATTTACATGTCAATACAGGTAGCGGTGTAGATATTTCCATGTTTATACAGCTCGCGGTGTAGATATTTCCATCTTTATACAGATGGCAGTGTAGATATTTCCATGTTTATATAGATAGCGGTGTAGATATTTACATGTCTATACAGGTAGTGGTGTAGGTATTTCCATATTTATAGAGATTGCAGTGTAGTTATTTCCATCTTTATACAGATGGCGGTGTAGCTATTTCCATCTTTATACAGATGGCGGTGTAGATATTTCCATGTTTATAGAGATAGCGGTGTATTTATTTCCATGTTTATGTAGATTGCTGTGTACATATTTCCATGTTTATACAGATGGCAGTCTAGATATTTTCATGTTTATTGAGATGGTGGTGCAGATATTTCCATGTTTATACAGATGGCGGCATAGATATTTCCATGTTTATAGAGATAGCAGTGTATATTTTTCCATATTGATAGAGATAGCAGTGTAGATATTTCCATGTTTATTCAGAGGGCGGTGTAGATATTTCCATGTTTATACAGATAGCAGTGTATTTATTTCCATGTTTATACAGAGAGACTTGTAAATATTTCCGTGTTTTTACAGATCGTGGTGTAGATATTTCCAAGTTTATACAGATATTGGTGTTGGAATTTCCCTGTTTATACAGATAGCAGTGCAGATATTTCCATGTTTATACAGCACGGGGTGCAGATATTTCCATCTTTATACAGACGGCAGTGTAGATATTTCCACGTTTACACAGATGGCGGTGCAGATAGTTCCATGTTTATGGAGATGGCGGTGTAGATATTTTCATGTTTTTAGGGATGGCGGTGTAGATATTTCCATGTTTATAGAGTTTGTGGTGTAGATATTTCCATGTTTATACAGATTGCAGTGTAGGTATTTCCATGTGTATAGAGATAGCGGTGAAGATGTTTCCATGTTTATACTGATGGCTCTGTAGCCATTTCCATGTGTATACAGATGGCAGTGTAGATATTTTCCTGTTTATAGAGAAGGTGGAGTTGATATTTCCATGCATACACAGACGATTGTGTAGATATTTCTATGTTTACAGAGATGGCAGTGTAGTTTTTCCATGTTTATAGAGATGGTGGAGTAGATATTTCCATGTATATACAGTTGACTCTGTAGATATTTCCATTTTTATACAGATAGCGGTGTAGGTATTTCCATATTTAAACAGATTGCGGTCGTCATATTTCCATGTTTACACAGAGAGCGATGTAGATATTTCCATGTTCATACAGATTGCATTGTAGGTATTTCCATGTTTATAGAGGTAGCAGTGCAGATATTTCCATGTTTATACAGATGGCTGTGTAGATATTTCCATGTGTCTACATCGCAGTGTAGATATTTCCATGTTTATGCAGATGCAGGGATAGATATTTCCATGTTTATACAGATGGCGGTGTAGTTATTTCCATGGACATGCAGATGGCGGTGTAGTTATTTCCATGTTTATACAGATAGCGGTGTATATATTTCCATGTTTATACAGATCGTGGTGTAGATATTTCCATGTTTATACAGATACCGTTGTAGATATTTCCATGTTTATACAGATCACAGTGTAGATATTTCCATGTTTATAGAGATAGCAGTGTAGATATTTCCATGTTTGTACAGATGGCGGTGTTGATGTTTCCATCTATAAACCGATTGCCGTGTAGTTATTTCCATGTGTATACAGATGGCATTGTAGATATTTCCATGTTTATACAGATGGTGGTGTAGATAATTCCATGTTTACACAGATGACCGTAAAGGTATTTCCATGTTTATAGAGATAGCGGTGTAGATATTTCCATATTTATACAGATAACGGTGTAGAAATTTCTATGTTTATACAGATAGCGGTGTAAAGATTTCCATGTTTTATACAGATCGTGGTGTAGATATTTCCATGTTTATACAGACCGCAGTGTAGATATTTCCAAGTCTGTACAGATGGCGTTGTTGATGTTTCCATCTATACACCGATTACCGTGTAGGTATTTCCATGTGTATACAGATGGCATTGTAGATATTTCCATGTTTATACAGATGGTGGTGTAGATATTTCCATGTTTCCACAGATGGCGTTGTAGGTATTTCCATGTTTATACAGATAACGTTGTAGATATTTCCATGTTTATACAGATAGCTGTGTAAATATTTCCATGTTTATACAGATCACGGTGTAGATATTTCCATATTTATAGAGATAGTGGTGTAGATATTTCCATGTTTATACAGATAGCGGTTTAGATATTTCCATGTTTATGCAGACCGCGGTGTAGATATTTCCATGTTTATACAGATTGCGGTGCAGATATTTCCATGTTTGTACAGATGGCGGTGTTGATATTTCCATCTATACACAGATGACCGTGTAGATATTTCCATGTTTATACAGATGGCGGCGCAGATATTTCCATGGATATGTAGATGGCGGTGTAGATATTTCCATGTTTATACAGATAGCGGTGTAGATATTTCCATGTATTTATAGATAGCGGTGTACATATTTCCATGTATATACCCATGGCTGTGTAGATATTTCCATGTTTATACAGATGGCGGTGTAGATATTTCCATGTTTATACAGATAACTTTGTAAGTATTTCCATGTTTATACAGATGGCGGTGAAGATATTTCGATGTTTATAGAGATAGCAGTGGAGATATTTCCATGTTTATACAGATAGCGGTGTAGATATTTCCATGTTTATACTGATGGTGGTGTAGATATTTCCATGTTTATAGAGATGGCGGTGTAGATATTTCCATGTTCATAGAGATAGCGGTGTTGATTTTTCCATGTTTATAGAGATAGCGGTGTGGATATTTCCATGTTTATGCAGATAGGCTGTAGATATTTCCGTGTTTATAGAGATGGCGGTGTAGATATTTCCATGTTTATACAGATCACGGTGTAGATATTTCCTTGTTTATACAAATAGCGGTGTAGTTATTTCCAAGTTTATATAGATAGCGGTGTAGTTATTTCCATGTATATACAGATGACTGAGTAGATATTTCCATGTTTATACAGATGGCTGTGTAGGTATTTCCATGTTTATACAGATGACTTTGTAGGTATTTCCATGTTTGTACAGATGGCGGTGTAGATATTTCCATGTTTATAGAGATAGTTGTGTAGTTATTTCAATGTTTATAAAGATAGCGATGTAGATTTTTCCATGTTTATACAGATAGCGGTGTAGATATTTCCATGTTTATACAGATCACGGTGTAGATATTTCCATGTTTATACAGATAGCGGTGTAGATATTTCCATGTTTTTCCCGATATCGGTGTAGATATTTCCATGTTTACACAGATTGCGGTGTAGATATTTCCATCTTTCTACAGATGGCATTGTAGATATTTCCAGGTTTATAAAGATGGCGGTGTAGATATTTCCATGTTTATATAGATGGTGGTGTAGATATTACCATGTTTATACAGATAGCAGTGTAGATATTTCAATGTTTATACAGATCGTGGTGAAGATATTTCCATGTTGATACGGATCGTGGTGTAGATATTTCCATGTTTATACAGATCGCGGTGTAGATATTTCCATGTTTATACAGATAGCGGTGTAGATGTTTCCATGTTTATAGAGATAGCGGTGTAAGTATTTCCATGTTTATAGACATAGCGGTGTAGATATTTCCATGTTTATAGACATAGCGGTGTAGATATTTCCATGTTTACATAGATGGCGTTGTAAATATTTCCATGTTTATACCGATAGCGGTGTTGGTATTTCCACGTTTATACAGATAGCGATGTACGTATTTCCATGTTTATACAGCTCGCGGTACAGATATTTATATCTTTATACAGATGGCATTGTAGATATTTCCTTATTCACACAGATGGCGGTGTAGGTGTTTCCATGTTTATACAGATGGCGGAGTAGTTAGTTCCATGTTTATGGAGATGGCAGTGTAGATCTTTTCATGTTTATAGAGATGGCGGTGTAGATATTTCCATGTTTATAGAGATAGCGGTGTAGATATTTACATGTTTATACAGATGGCTGTGTAGATATTTCCATGTGTATACAGATGGCATTGTAGATATTTCCATGTTTATACAGATGACTGAATAGGTATTTCCATGTTTTTACAGATGGCAGTGCAGATATTTCCATGTTTATAGAGATAGCGGTGTAGATATTTCCATGTTTGTACAGATGGCGGTGTTGATATTTCCATCTATACACAGATGGCCGTGTAGATATTTCCATGTTTATACAGATGGAAGCGTAGATATTTCCATGGACATGCAGATGGCGGTGTAGATATTTCCATGTTTATACAGACAGCGGTGTAGATATTTCCATGTTTACACAGATGGTGGTGTAGATATTTCCGTGTTTATACACATGGCGGAGTAGATACTTCCATCTTTATGGAGATGGCAGTTTAGATATTTTCATGTTTATAGAGATGGCGGTGTAGATATTTCCATATTTATATAGATAGCGGTGTAGATATTTCCATCTTTCTACAGATGGCAGTGTAGATATTTCCATGTTTATAAAGATGGCGGTGTAGATATTTCCATATTTATACAGATGTCTGTGTAGATATTTCCATGTGTATACAGATGGTATTGCAGGTATTTCCATGTTTATACAGATGGTGGTGTAGATGTTTCCATGTTTATTCAGATGACTGTGTAGATATATCCATGTTTTTACAGACGGCAGTGTAGATATTTCAATGTTTATAGAGATGGCGCTGTAGATATTTCCATGTTTATACAGATCGCGGTGAAGATATTTCCATGTTTGTACAGATAACGGTGTAGATATTTTCATGTTTTTACAGACATCGGTGTAGATATTTCCATGTTTACACAGATTGCGGTGTAGGTATTTCCATCTTTCTACAGATGGCATTGTAGATATTTACATGTTTATACAGATCGCGGTGTAGATATTTCCATGTTTATATAGATGTGGTGTAGATATTACCATGTTTATACGGATAGCGGTGTAGATATTTCCATATTTATACAGATCGTGTTGAAGACATTTCCATGTTTATGCAGACCGCGGTGTAGATATTTCCATGTTTATGCAGATCGCGGTGTAGATATTTCCATGTTTATACAGATAGCGGTGTAGATATTTCCATGTTTATACAGATAGCGCTGTAGATATTTCCATGTTTATAGAGATAGAGGTGTAGGTATTTCCAAGTTTATAGACATAGCGGTGTAGATATTTCCATGTTTATATAGATGGCGTTGTAGATATTTCCATGTTTATACCGATAGCGGTGTTGGTATTTCCACGTTTATACAGATAGCGATGTAGATATTTCCATGTTTATACAGCTCGCGGTGCAGATATTTTTATCTTTATACAGATGGCATTGTAGATATTTCCTTATTCACACAGATGGCGGTGTAGATGTTTCCATGTTTATACAAATGGCGAAGTAGTTAGTGCCATGATTATGGAGATGGCAGTGTAGATATTTTCATGTTTATAGAGATGGCGGTGTAGATATTTCCATGTTTATAGAGATAGCAGTGTAGATATTGACATGTTTATACAGAAGGCTCTGTAGATATTTCCATGTGTATACAGATGGCACTGTAGATATTTCCATGTTTATACAGATAACTGTATAGGTATTTCCAAGTTTTTACCGATGGCAGTGCAGATATTTCCATGTTTATAGAGATAGCGATGTAGATATTTCCATGTTTGTACAGATGGCGGTGTTGATATTTCCATCTATACACAGATGGCCATGTAGATATTTCCATGTTTATACAGATGGCAGCATAGATATTTCCATGGACATGCAGATGGCGGTGTAGTTATTTCCGTGTTTATACAGATAGCGGTGTAGATATTTCCATGTTTACACAGATGGTGGGGTAGATATTTCCATGTTTATACACATGGCGGAGTAGATAGTTCCATCTTTATGGAGATGGCATTGTAGATATCTTCATGTTTATAGAGATGGCGGTGTAGATATTTCCATATTTATAGAGATAGCGGTGTAGATATTTCCATCTTTCTACAGATGGCAGTGTAGATATTCCCATGTTTACACAGATGGTGGTGTAGATATTTCCATATTTATACAGATGTCTGTGTAGATATTTCCATGTGTATACAGATGGTATTGTAGGTATTTCAATGTTTATACAGATGGTGGTGTAGATATTTCCATGTTTATTCAGATGACTGTGTAGATATTTCCATGTTTTTACTGATGGCAGTGTAGATATTTCAATGTTTATAGAGATGGCGCTGTAGATATTTCCATGTCTATAGAGATAGCAGTGCAGATATTTCCATGTTGATACAGATAACGGTGGAGATATTTCCATGTTTATACAGACAGCAGTGGAGATATTTCCATTTTTATACACATAACGGTGTACATATTTCCATGTTTATACAGACAGCGGTGTAGGTATTTCCATGTTTATACAGATAGCGGTGCAGATATTTCCATGTTTATTCAGATGCCTAGGCAGATAACTCCATATTTATACAGAGGGCTGTTTAGATATTTCTATGTTTATACAGATGGCTGTGTAGATATTTCCATGTTCCTACACATGACTGTGTAGGTATTCCCATGTTTATACAGATGGCTTTGTAGATATTTCCATGTGTATAGAGATAGCAGTGCAGATATTTCCATGTTTATACAGATAGCGGTGTATATATTGCCATGTTTATACAGATCGTGGTGTAGTTATTTCCATGTTTATAGAGATAACGGTGTAGATATTTCCATGTTTATACAGACCGCAGTGTAGTTATTTCCATGTTTATAGAGATAGCAGTGTAGATATTTCCAACTTTGTACAGATGGCGGTGATGTTTCCATCTATACACAGATTGCCGTGTAGGTATTTCCATGTGTATAGAGATGGCATTGTAGATATTGCCATGTTTATACAGATGGTGGTGTAGGTATTTCCATGTTTACACAGATGACTGTATAGGTATTTCCATGTTTATACAGATGGCGGTGTAGATATTTCCATGTTTATAGAGATAGCGGTGTAGATATTTCCATATTTATACAGATAACGGTGTAGAAATTTCCATGTTTATACAGATAGCGGTGTAAATATTTCCATGTTTATACAGATCACGGTGTAGATATTTCCATGTTTTTACAGATAGCGGTGCAGATTTTTCCATGTTTGTACAGATGGCGTTGTTGATATTTCCATCTATACACAGATGACCGTGCAGATATTTCCATGTTTATACAGATGGCGGCGCAGATATTTCCATGGATATGTAGATGGCGGTGTAAATATTTCCATGTTTACACAGATAGCAGTGTAGTTATTTCCATGTTTATATAGATAGCGGTGTAGATATTTCCATGTATATACACATGGCTGTGTAGATATTTCCATGTTTATACAGATGGCGGTGTAGATATTTCCATGTTTATACCGATAACTTTGTAAGTATTTCCATGTTTATACAGATGGCGGTGTAGATATTAGGAAGTTTATAGAGATAGCAGTGGAGATATTTCCATGTTTATACAGATCTCGGTGTAGATATTTCCACGTTTATACTGATCGCGGTGTAGATATTTCCATGTTCATAGAGATGGCGGTGTAGATATTTCCACGTTCATAGAGATAGTGGTGTTGATTTTTCCATGTTTATAGACATAGTGGTGTGGATATTTCCATGTTCATACAGATAGGGGTGTAGATATTTCCATGTATATAGAGATGGCGGTGTAGATATTTCCATGTTTATACAGATAGCGGTGTAGATATTTCCATGTTTATACAGATCGCGGTGTAGATATTTCCATCTTTATACAGGTCATGGTGTAGTTATTTCCATGTTTATACAGATCACGGTGTTGATATTACCATGTTTATAGGGATAGCGGTGCAAATACTTCCACATTTATACAGATAGCGGTGTAGTTATTAGCATGTTTATACAGATAGCGGTGTAGATATTTCCATGTATAAACAGATGTCTGTGTATATATTTCCATGTTTAAACAGATGGCGGTGTAGATATTTCCCTGTTTATACAAACAGCGGTGTAGTTATTTCCATGTTTATACAGATCACGGTGTAGATATTTCCTTGTTTATACAAATAGCGGTGTAGTTATTTCCATGCTTATACAGACAGCGGTGTAGATATTTCCTTGTTTATACAAATAGCGGTGTAGATACTTCCATGTTTATACAGATCACGGTGTAGATATTTTCTTTTTTATACAAATAGCGGTGTAGTTATTTCCATGTTTATACAGATAGCGGTGTAGATATTTCCATGTATATACAGATGGCTGTGTAGATATTTCCATGTTTATACAGATGGCTCTGTAGATGTTTCCATGTTTATACAGATGACTTTGTAGGAATTTCCATGTTTATACAGATGGCGGTGTAGTTATTTCCATGTTTATAGAGATAGCTGTGTAGATATTTCCATGTTTATACAGATAGCGGTGTAAATACTTCCACGTTTCTTCAGATGGCTTTGTAGTTTTTTCCATGTGTATACAGATGGCAATTTAGATATTTCCATGTTTATAGATATGGTGGTGCAGATATTTCCATGTTTATACAGATGAATGTGTAGATGTTTGCATGTTTATACAGATGGCGGTGTAGATATTTCCATGCTTATAGAGATAACAGTATAGATATTTCCATGTTTGTACACATAGCGTTGTAGATATTTCCATGTTCATACAGATAGCAGTGTAGATATGTCCATGTTTATACAGATAGCGGTGGAGATATTTTCACGTTCATACCAATATCGATGTAGATATTTCCACGTTTATACAGATAGCATTGTAGATATTTCCACGTTTATACAGATAGCGGTGTAGATACTTCCAAGTTTATACAGATTGCGGTGTAGATATTTCCAAGTTTATACAGCTCGCGATGTAGATATTTCCGTCTTTATACAGATGGTGGTGTACACATTTCCATGTTTATGCAGATAGTGGTGCAGATATTTCCATGTTTACAGAGAGAGCGGTGTAGATATTTGCATCTTTCCTCTGATTGTGGTGTAGATTTTTCCATCTAAACACAGATAGCTATGTAGATATTTCCAAGTTAACACAGATAGCTGTGTACATATTTCCATGTTTATATAGTTAGCGGTGTAGATATTTCCATGTTCATGCAGATGGCGGTGTAGATATTTCCATGTATATAGAGATGGCTGTGTATATATTTCTATGTTTATAGAGATACCGGTGTAGATATTTCCATGTGTATAGAGATGACGGTGTAGGTATTTCTATCTTTATAGAGATAGTCGTGAAGATATTTCCGCATTTATACAGATAGCTCTGTAGATATTTCCATGTTTATACAGATATCGGTGTTGGTATTTCCATGTTTATACAGATAGCGGTATAGTTATTTCCATGTTTATAGAGATAGCGGTGTAGATATTTCCATGTTTACAGAGATAGCGGTGTAGATATTTCCATCTTTGCACAGATAGCTGTGTAGATATTTCCAAGTTTACACAGATAGCTGTGAAGATATTTCCATGTTTACACAGATAGCGTTGTAGATATTTCCATCTTTATACAGATAGCGGTGAAGATATTTCAATGTTTATACAGATAACGGTGATGGTATTTCCATGTTTATACAGATAGCGGTGTAGATATTTCCATGTTTATACAGCTCGTGTTGTAGATATTTTCATCTTTATACACATGGCCGTGTAGATATTTCCATGTTTATACAGATAGTGGTGTCAATATTTCCATGTTTATACAGATGGCGGTGTAAATAGTTCCATATTTCTGTAGATGGTGGTGTAGATGTTTTCATGTTTATAGACATGGCGGTGTAGATATTTCCATGTTTATAGAGATTGTGGTGCAGATATTTTCATCTTTATAGAGACAGCAGTGTTGGTATTTCCATGTTTATAGAGATAGCGGTGTAGATATTTCCATGTTTACACAGATGACTGTGTAGAGATTTGCATGTTTATATAGATGGCGGAGTAGATATTTCCAAGTTTATAGAGATAACAGTGTAGATATTTTCATGTTTATACAGATAGCGGTGTAGATATTTCCATGTTCATACAGACAGCGGTGTTGGTATTTCCATGTTTATACAGATAGCGGTGTAGATATTTCCATGTTTATACAGCTCGCCATGTAGATACTTCCATCTTTATACAGATGGCAGTGTAGATATTTCCATGTTTATACAGATAGTGGTGTTGATATTTCCATGTTTATAGAGATAGCCATGTAGATATTTCCATGTTTATAAAGATAGCGGTGTAGGCATTTCCATGTTTATAGAGACAGCGTTGTAGCTATTTCAATATTTATAGAGATAGCAGAGTAGGTATTTCCAAGTTTATACAGATAGCGGTGTAGATATTTCCATGTATATGCAGATAGCGGTGTAGACATTTCCATGTTTATAGAGATCGTGGTGTAGATATTTCCATGTTTATACAGATAGTGGTGTAGATTTTCCATGTTTATACACATAACGTGGTAGATATTTCCATGTTTACGGATATAGCGGTGTAGATATTTTGATATTTGCACAGATTGCGGTTTACATGTTTTCATCTTTCACAGATAGCGGTGTACATATTTCCATGTTGACACAGAGAGCTGTGTAGCTATTTCCATGTTTACACAGATATTGTTGTAGATATTCCCATGTTTATACAGACAGCGGTGTAGATATTTCCTTGTTTATAAAGATAGCGGTGTAGATATTTCCATGCTTATACAGATAGCGGTGTAGTTATTTCCATGTGTTTAGACATGGCAGTGTAGATATTTCCATGTTTATGCAGATGGCAGTGTAGATATTTCCATGTTTATAGAGATAGTGGTGAAGATATTTCCATGTTTATACAGGTAAAGTTGTGGATATTTCCATGTTTATGAAGATCTCGGTGCAGATATTTCCATCTTTCTCAGATGCCAGTGTAGATGTTTCTAAGTTTATAGAGATGGCAGTGTAGATATTTCCATGTTTATACAGATGGCGGTATAGTTATTTCCATGTTTATGCTGATGGCGGTGTAGATATTTCCATGTTTATACAGATGTCGTTTTAGATATTTCTGTGTTTATAGAGATAGTGGTGCAGATAATTCCATGTTTACACACATAGCGATGTAGGTATTTCCATGTTTATACAGACAGCAGTGTAGATATTTCCATGTATATACAGATAGCGGTATAGATATTCCCATGTTTATAGAGATAGCGGTGTAGATATTTCCATATTTGCGCATATTGCGGAGAATATATTTCCATCTTTACACAGATAACTGTGAAGGTATTCCCATGTTTACACAGACAGTGTTGTAGATATTTCTATATTTATACAGGTAGCGGTGTAGATATTTCTATATTTATAGAGATGGCGGTGTAGATATTTCCAAGTTTATACAGATGGTGTTGTAGATATTTCCATGTTTATAGAGATGGCGTTGTAGATAGTTCCATATTTATACTGATAGCGGTGTAGATATTTCCATGTTTATACAGATGTCAGTTTAGATATTTCCATGTTCATACAGATAGCGGTGGAAATATTTCCATGTTTATACAGATAGCGATGTAGATTTTCCCATGTTTATACAGATAGTGCTGTGTACATTTCCATGTGTATACAGATGGCGGTGTGGATATTTCCATGTTTATACAGATGACCGTTTAGATATTTCCATGTTTTTACAGATGGCGGTGTAGATATTTCCATGTTTATACACATTTCGGAGTGGCTATTTCCATGTTCATACAGAAAGCGGTGTAGATATTTCCATTTTTATATAGATGGCTTTGTAAATATTTCCATGTTTATACAGATGGCAGTGTAGATATTTCCATGTTTATACAGACGGTGGTGTAGACATTTCCATGTTTATACAGATGACACTGTAGTTATTTCCATGTTTATACAGAAGGCACTTTAGATATTTCCATGTTTACATAGATAACCTTGTAGATATCTCCATGTTTATACAGATAGCGATGTAGAAATTTCCATGTTTATAGAGATAGCGCTGTAGATATTTCCATATTTATACAGACAGAGGTGTAGTTATTTCTATATTTGTACAGATAGCTGCGTAGATGTTTCCATGTTTATTCAGATGTTGGTGTAGATATTTCCATGATTACACAGATACCGGTGTGGCTCTTTCCATGTTTATACAGATGGCAGTGTATATATTTCCATGTTTTTACAGATAGTGGTGTAGATATTTCCGTGTTTATACTGATAGCGGTGTAGATATTTCCATGTTTATACAAATTGCGGTGTAGGTATTTCCATGTTTATAGAGATAGCGGTGTAGATATTTCGATGTTTATACAGATGACTGTGTAGGTATTTCCATGTTTATACAGATGGCGGTGTAGATATTGCCATGTTTATAGATATAGTAATGTAGATATTTCCAAGTTTATACAGATAGCTGTGTAGACATTTCCATGTTTATAGAGATAGCGGTGTAGATATATCCATATTTATACAGATAGCGGTGTAGATATTTCCTTGTTTATACATATTGCGGTGTAGTTATTTCCTTGTTTATATAGATAGCTGTGTAGATATTTCCAAGTTTATAGAGATAGCCATGTAGTTATTTCCATGTTTATGCAGATAACGGTGTGGCTATTTCCATGTCTATACAGATAGCAGTGTAGATATTTCCATGTTTATAGGGATGGCTGTGCAGATATTTCCGTGTTTACACCGATGGCCGTGTAAATATTCCATGTTTTTACAAATACTGGTGTAGATATTTCCATGTTTATACAGATGACTGTGTAGGTATTTCCATGTTTATACAGATGGCGGTGTAGATATTTCTATGTTTATAGAGATAGCCATGGAGATAGTTCCGTGTTTATACAAATAGCGGTGTAGACATTTCCATGTTCATAGAGATAGCTGTGTAGATATTTCCATATTTATACAGATAGCTGTGTAGATATTTCCATGTTTATAGAGGTAGAGGTGTAGATATTACCATGTTTATGCAGATCTCAGTGAAGATATTTCCATCTTTCTACAGATGGCAGTGTAGATATTTCTATGTTTATAGAGATGGCGGTGTAGTTAATTCCATATTTATACAGACGGCGGTGTAGTTATTTCCATGTTTATGCTGATGGCGGTGTAGATATTTTCTTGTTTATGGAGATGGCAGTGTACATATTTCTAAGTTTATAGAGATAGCAGTGTAGATCATTCCATGTTTATAGAGATGGCAGTGTAGGTATTTCCATGTTTATAGAGATAGTGGTGTAGATATTTCCATGTTTATAGAGATAGCGTTGTAGATATTTCCATCTTTGCACAGATTGCGGTGTAGATATTCCCATCTTTACAGAGATAGCGGTGTAGATATTGCCATGTTTACACAGATAGCTGTTTAGATATTTCCATGTTTACACAGATAGCGTTGTAGATATTTCCAGGTTTATACAGATAGCGGTGTAGATATTTCCATGTTTATGCAGATAGCGGTGAAGATGTTTCCATGTCTATACAGATAGCGGTGGATGTATTTCCATGTTAATAAAGATCGTGGTGTAGATATTTCCATGTTTATAGAGATACCGGTGTAAAATATTTCCATGTTTATTCAGATGGCGGTGTAGATACTTCCATATTTATACTGGTAGCGGTGTACATATTTCCATGTTTATAAAGATAGCCGTGTAGATATTTCCATGTTTATAGAGATAGCGGTGTAGACATTTCCATGTTTATACAGATAGCGATGTAGATATTTCCATGTTTATACAGATAGCGGTGTAGAAATTTCCATGTTTATACAGATAATGGGGTAGATATTTCCATGTTTATAAAGATAGCGGTGTACATATTTCCATGAGTATGCAGATAGCGGTGGAGATATTTCCAAGTTTATACAAATCGTGGTGTATATATTTCCATGTTTATTCAGATAGCGGTGTAGATATTTCCATGTTTATACCGATAGCGGTATAGGTATTTCCATGTTTATAGAGATAGCGGTGTAGATATTTCCATGTTTATACAGATGGCGGTGTAGATATTTCCATGTGTATACAGATGGAGGTGTAGATATTTGCATGTTTATACAGATGACTGTGAAGATATTTCCATGTTTTTACAGATGGTGGTGTAGGTATTTCCAAGTTTATAGATATTGCTGTGTAGATATTTGCAAGTTAATACAGATGTCAGTGTAGATATTTCCATGTTTATACAGATAGTGTTGTACATATTTCCATGTTTATGCAGATAGCGGTGCAGATGTTTCCATGTCTATACAGATAGCGGTGAAGTTATTTCCATGTTGATACAGATAGTGGTGTAGATATTTCCATGTTTATACAGATGGCTGTGTAGGTATTTCCTTGTTTATACAGATGGTGGTGTAGATATTTCCATGTTTGTAGAGATAGCCATGTAGATATTTCTATGTTTATACAGATAGCGGTGTAGACTTTTCCATGGTTATAGAGATAGCAGTGTATATATTTCCATATTTATAAAGATAGCGGTGTATATATTTCCATGTTTATACAGGTAGCGGTGGAGATATTTCCATGTTTATATAGATCGTGGTGTAGATATTTCCATGTTTACACAGATGGTGGTGTGGATATTTACATGTTTAAACAGATAGCGGTATAGATATTTCCATGTTTATAGAGATGGCTTTGTAGATATTTCCATGTTTATACAGAAGGCAGTGTAAATGTTTCCATGTTTAGACATATAGTGGTGTAGATATTTCCATGTTTATACAGATGACTGTGTAGTTATTTCCATGTTTATACAGATGGCGGTTTAGATATTTCCATGTTTATAAAGATAGCGGTTTAGACATTTCCATGTTCATAGATATAGCGGTGTAGATATTTCCATATTTTTACAGATAGCTGTGTGGATATTTAAATGTTTATATAGATAGAGTTGTAGATATTTCCATGTTTATGCAGATGTCGGTGTAGATATTTCCGTCTTTCTACAGATGGCAGTGTAGGTATTTCAATGTTTATAGAGATGGCAGTGCTGATAATTCCATGTTTATACAGAAGGCGGTGAAGTTATTTCCATGTTTATGCTGATGTCGGTGTATATAATTAAATGTTCATAGAGATGGCGGTGTAGATATTTCAAGGTATGCAGAGATAGCGTTGTACATAATTCCATGTTTATAGAGATGGCGGTGTATGTATTTCCATGTTTATAGAGATAGTGGTGTAGATATTTCCCTGTTTATACAGATAGAGCTGTAGATATTTCCATGTTTATACAGATAGTGGTGTTGATACTTCCATGTTTCTACAGATAGCGGTGTAGAAATTTCCATGTTTCCACAGATGGCAGTGTAGATTTTTTCATATTTATGGAGATGGCTGTGTAGATATTTTCATGTTTATAGAGATGGCGGCATAGATATTACCATGTCTATACAGATTGCGGTGTAGATATTTCCATGTTTATAGAGATTGCGGTGTAGATGTTTCCATGTTTATACAGATAGCGGTGGAGATATTTCCATGTTTATACAGATCGTGGTGTAGGTATTTCCATGTTTATGGAGATAGCGGTGTAGATATTTCCATATTTATACAGATAGCTTTGTAGGTATTTCCATGTTTATTCACATGGTGTTGTAGATATTTCCATGTTTATACAGATGGTGGTGTAGATATTTCTATGTTTATACTGGTAGTGGTGTAGATATTTTCACGTTTATACAGATAGTGGTGTAGATATTTCCATGTTTATACAGACAGCGGTTTAGATATCTCCATGTTTACAGAGATAGCGGTGTAGATATTTCCATATTTGCAAAGATTGCGGTGTAGATATTTCCATCTTTACACAGATAGCGGTGTACATATTTCCATGTTTACACAGATAGCTGTGTAGATATTTCCATGTTTACACAGATAGTGTTGTAGTTATTTCCATGTTTATACAGAGAGTGTTTTAGATATTTCCATGTTTATACAGATAGCGGTGGAGATCTTTCCATGTTTATACAGATGGCCGTGGAGATATTTCCATCTTTATACAGATGGCGGTGTAGATATTTCCAAGTTTATACAGATAGCAGTGTAGATATTTTCATGTTTATACAGATAGCGGTGTAGATATTTGCATGTTTATACAGGTAGAGGTGTAGATATTTCCATGTTTATACAGATCGTGGTGTAGATAATTCCATGTTTATGCAGATGGCGGTGTAGATATTTCCATGTATATAGAGATGGCGGTGTAGATATTTCTATGTTTATAGAGATAGCGGTGTAGTTATTTCCATGTTTATAGAGATGGTGGTGTAGGTATTTCCATGTTTATAGAGATAGCGGTGTAGATATTTCCATGTTTATTCAGATAGCGGTGTAGATATTTCCATGTTTATACAGATAGTGGTGTTGATATTTCCATGTTTATACACATAGTGGTGTAGACATTTACATGTTTGTTCAGCTCACGGTGTAGATATTTCCATGTATATACAGACGGCATTGTAGGTTTTTCCATGTTTATGCAGATAGCAGTGTAGATATTTCCATGTTTTACAGAGAGCGGTATAGATATTTCCATTTTTATACAGATCGTGGTGTATATGTTTACATGTTTATACAGAGAGCGGTGTAGATATTTCCATGTTTACACAGATAGCTGTGTAGACATTTCCATGTTTACACAGATAGTGTTGTAGATATTTCCATGTTTATACAGACAGCGGTGTAAATATTTCCATGTTTACACAGATAGCGGTGTAGATGTTTCCATATTTATACAGATCACGGTGTAGATATATCCAAGTTTATGCAGATGGCGGTGTAGATATTTCCCTGTTTCTAGAGATGGCGGGGTAGATATTTCTATGTTTATAGAGATAGCGGTGTAGATAATTCCATGTTTTTAGAGATGGTGGTGCAGGTATTTCCATGTTTATTCAGATAGCGGTGTACATATTTCCATGCTTATACAGATAGTGGTGTTGATATTTCCATGTTTATACACATAGCGTTGAAGACATTTCCATGTTTATTCAGCTCGCGGTGCAGGTATTTCCATGTTTATACCGATGGCAGTGTAGGTATTTCCATGTTTATGCAGATAGCGGCGTAGATATTTCCATGTTTATAGTGATAGCGTTGTAGGTATTTCCATGTGTATTCAGATAGCGGTGCAGATGTTTCCAAGTTTATACTGATGGCTGTGTTGTTATTTCCATGTGTATACACATGGCAGTGTAGATATTTCCATGTTTATAGAGATGGCGGTGTAGATATTTCCATGTTTATAGAGATAGCGGTGTAGATATTACCATGTTTATACAGATACCGGTGCAGATATTTCCATGTTTATAGAGATAGCGTTGTAAATATTTCCATGTTTGCACAGATTGCGGTGCAATTATTTCCATCTTTACACAAATATCGGTGTAGATATTTCCATGTTTACACAGATAGCTGTGTAGACATTTCCATGTTTACACAGATAGCGTTGTAGATATTTCCATGTTTATATTGATAGCAGTGTAGATATTTCCATGACTATACAGATAGCTGTGTAGAAGTCACCATGTTTATACAGATGACTGTGTAGGTATTTCCTTGTTTATACAGATTGCGGTGTAGATATTTCCATGTTTTTACAGATGGCGGCGTAGATATTTCCATGTATTACAGATAGCATTGTGGATGTTTCCATGTTTATACAGACAGTGGTGTAGATATTACCATGTTTACACAGATAGCGGTTTGGATATTTCCATCTTTGCACAGATTGCGGTGTAGATATTTCCATCTTTACAAAGATAGCGGTGTAGATATTTCCATGTTTACACAGATTGCGGTGTAGATATTTCCATGTTTACACAGATTGCGGTGTAGATATTTCCATGTTTACACAGATAGTGGTGTAGATGTTTCCATGTTTATACAGATAACTGTGTAGGTATTTCCATATTTATACAGATGACAGTGTAGATATTTCTATGTTTATACAGATGCCGGTGCAGATATTTTCATGTTTATACACATGGCGGTGTAGATATTTCCATTTTTATGCTCATCGTGGTGTATATGTTTCCATGTTTACACAGATAGCGGTGTAGATATTTCCATGTTTACACATAGTGTTGTAGATATTTCCATGTTTATAGAGACAGCGGTGTAGATATTTCCATGTTTATACAGATAGTGGTGTAGATGTTTCCATGTTTATACAGATAGCGGTGGAGATATTTCCATGTTTATACAGATCGTGGTGTAGATATTTCCATGTTTATGGAGATAGCGGTGTAGATATTTCCATATTTATACAGATAGTGGTGTAGATATTTCCATGTTTATTCAGATGGCGGTGTAGATATTTCCATGTTTATACAGATGGTGTAGATATTTCCATGTTTACACTGATAGTGTTGTAGATATTTTTGTGTTTATACAGAGAGCATTGTAGATATTTCCATGTTTATAGAGATAGCGGTGTAGATATTTCCATGTTTATACAGATAGCGGTGCAGATATTTCAATGTTCATAGAGATAGCGGTGTAAATATTTCCATGTTTGCACAGATTGCGGTGCAGTTATTTCCATCTTTACAAAAATAGCGGTGTAGATATTTCCATGTTTTCACAGATATCTGTGTAGACATTTCCATATTTACACAGATAGCGTTGTAGGTATTTCCATGTTTATACTGATAGCGGTGTAGATATATCCATGACTATACAGATAGCTGTGTAGATGTCACCATGTTTATACAGATGATTGTGTAGCTATTTCCATGTTTATACAGATTGCGGTGTAGATATTTCCATGTTTTTACAGATGGCGGCGTAGTTATTTCCATGTATATACAGATAGCGGTGTGGATATTTCCATGTTTATACAGACAGTGGTGTAGATATTACCATGTTTACACAGATAGCGGTTTAGATATTTCCATCTTTGCACAGATTGCGGTGTTGATATTTCCATCTTTACAAAGATAGCGGTGTGTATATTTCCATGTTTACACAGATTGCGGTGTAGATATTTCCATGTTTACACAGATAGTGGTGTAGATGTTTCCATGTTTATACAGACAACTGTGTAGGTATTTGCATGTTTATACAGATGGCAGTGTAAGTATTTCTAAGTTTATACAGAGGGCGGTGAAGATAATTTCATGTTTATACAGATGGCGGTGTAGATATTTCCATTTTTGTACAGATCGTGGTGTATATGTTTCCATGTTTATACAGATAGCGGTGTAGAACTTTCAATGTTTACACAGATAGCTGTGTAGATATTTCCATGTTTACACAGATATTGTTGTAGATTTTTCCATGTTTATACAGACAGCGGTGTAGATAATTCCATGTTCGTACAGATAGCGGTGTAGATTTTTCCATGTTTATACAGATAGCGGTGGAGATATTTCCATGTTTTTACAGATCGTGGTGTAGATATTTCCATGTTTATGGAGATAGCGGTGTAGATATTTCCATATTTATACAGATAGCGGTGCAGATATTTCTCTGTTTATTCAGAAGGCGATGTAGTTATTTCCATGTTTATACTGACAGTGGTGTAGATATTTGTATGTATATACAGATAGTGGTGTAGATATTTCCATGTTTATACAGCTCGCAGTGTAGATATTTCCATCTTTATACGGATGGCCGTGTAGTTATTTCCATGTTTCTACAGATGGCGGTGTAAGTATTTCCATGATTATAGAGATGGTGTTGTAGATATTTCCATGTCTATAGAGATGGTGTTGTAGATATTTCCATGTATATACAGATGACTGTGTAGATATTTCCATGTTTCTACAAATGGCGGTGTAGATATTTCCATGATTATAGAGATAGCGGTTTAGATATTTCCATGTTTATACAGATAGCGGTGCAGATATTTCCATGTTTATAGAGATAGCATTGTATATATTTCCATCTTTGCACAGATTGTGGTGCAGATATTTCCATGTTTACACAGATAACGGTGTAGATATTTCCATGTTTACACAGATAGCATTGTAGACATTTCCATGTTTAAACAGATAGCGGTGTAGATAATGCCATGTTTATAGATATAGCTGTGTACATGTTTCAATGTTTATACAAATAGCAGTGGAGTTATTTCCTTGTTTATACAGATAGCGGTGTACATATTTCCATGCTTATAGAGCTAACGGTGTAGATATTTCCATGTTTATAGTGTTAGCGGTGTAGTTATTTCCATGTTTATTCACATGGTGGTGTCGATATTTCCACGTTTTTACAGATGGCGTTGTAGATATTTCCATGTTTATACAGATAGCAGTGTAGATATTTCCATGTTTATACAGAGAGTGGTGTAGATATTACCATGTTTACACAGAAAGCGGTGTAGATATTTTCATCTTTGCACAGATTGCGGTGTAGATATTTCCTACTTTACAAAGACAGCGGTGTAGATATTTCCACCTTTGCACAGATTGCTGTGTAGATATTTCCATCTTTACTCAGTTAACAGTGTAGATATTTCAATGTTTACACAGATAGCGGTGTACATATTTCCAAGTTTACACAGATACCGTTGTAGATATTTGCATGTTTATACAGATAGCGGTGTAGGTATTTCCATGTTTATGAAGATAGCGGTGTAGATGTTTCTATGTTTATACAGAAAGCAGTGGAGATATTTCCATGTTTATACAGATCGTGTTGTAGATATTTCCATGTTTATACAGATGACTGTGTTGTTATTTCCATGTTTATACAGAAGGCGGTTTAGGTATTTCCATATTTATAGAGTTAGCCTTGTAGATATTTCCATGTTTAAACAGATAGCGGTATAGACATTTCCATGTGTATAGAGAAAGCGGTGTAGATATTTCCATATTTATACAGATCTCGGTGTAGATATTTGCATGTTTATACAGTTAGCGGTGTAGATATTTCCATGTTTATACACATAGCAATGTAGATATTTCCATTTTTATACAGATCGTGGTGTAGATATTTCCATGTTTATAGAGATAGCGGTGTAGATATTTTCATGTTTATAAAGTTTGCGGTGGAGCTATGTCCATGTTTATACAGATAGCAATGGAGATATTTCCACGTTAATACACATAGCAGTGTAGATATTTCCATGTTTATTGAGATAGCGGTGTAGATATTTCCATGTTTATACAGATGGCTGCGCCGATATTTCCATGTTTATTCAGAGTTCTCTGTAGATATGTCCATGCTTATATAGATGACAGTGTAGATATTTCCAGGTTTATACAGTTGACTGTGTAGATATTTCCATGTTTATACAGATGGGGGTGTAGGTATTTCCATGTTTATAGAGATAGCGGTGTAGATATTTCCATGTTTATAGAGATAGTGGTGTAAATATTTCTATATTTATACAGATAGTGGTGTAGATATTTCCATGTTTTTACATATAGCGGTGTAGGTATTTCCATCTTTATTCAGAGAGTGCTGTAAATATTTCCATGTTTATACAGATCACTGTGTAGATATTTCCATGTTTATACAAACGGTGGTGTAGATATTTCAATGTTCCTACACATGACTGTGTAGTTATTTCCATGTTTATACAGATGGCGGTGTAGATATTTCCATATTTATAGAGATAGCAGTGTAGATATTTACAGGTTTATACATATAGCGGTGTAAATATTTCCATGTTTATACAGATCGTGGTGTAGATATTTCCATGTTCATACAGATACCGGTGTAGATATTTCCATGTTTATACAGACTGCAGTGTAGATATTTCTATGTTTATACAGATACCGGTGTAGATATTTCCATGTTTGTACAGATGGCGGTGTTGATATTTCCATCTGTACACAGATTGCCGTGTAGATATTTCCATCTTTATAGAGATGGCGTTGTAGATATTTTCATGGATATGCAGATGGCGGTGTGGATATTTCCATGTTTATAGAGATAGCAGTGTAGGTATTTCCATATTTATAGACAAAGCGGTGTAGATATTTCCGTGTTTATGTAGATGGCGTTGTAGATATTTCCATGTTTATACAGACAGCGATGTAGATATTTCCATGTTTATACAGCTCGCTGTGCAGATATTTATGTCTTTATACAGATGGCATTGTAGATATTTCCTTATTCACATAGATGGCGGTGTAGATGTTTCCATGTTTATACAGATGGCGGAGTAGATAGTTCCATGTTTATGGAGATGGCAGTGTAGATATTTTCATGTTTATAGAGATGGCGGTGTAGTTATTTCCATGTTTATTGAGATAGCAGTGTAGATATTTACATGTTTATACAGATGGCTGTGTAGATATTTCCATGTGTATACAGATGGCATTGTAGATATTTCCATATTTATACACAACACTGTATAGGTATTTCCATGTTTTTACAGAAGGCAGTGCAGATAATTCCATGTTTATAGAGATAGCGGTGTAGATATTTCCATGTTTGTACAGATGGCGGTGTTGATATTTCCATCTATACACAGATGGCCATGTAGATATTTCCATGTTTATACAGATGGCGGCGTACATATTTCCATGGATATGCAGAAGGAGGTGTAGATATTTCCATGTTTACACAGATGGTGGTGTGGATATTTCCGTGTTTATACCCATGGCGGAGTAGATACTTCCATCTTTATGGAGATGGCAGTGTAGATATTTTCATGTTTAAAGAGATAGCGGTGTAGATATTTCCATCTTTCTACAGATGGCAGTGTAGATATTTCCATGTTTATACAGATGGCGGTGTAGATATTTCCATATTTACACAGATGTCTGTGTAGATATTTCCATGGGTATACAGACGGTATTGTAGGTATTTCCATGTTTATACAGATGGTGGTGTAGATATTTCCATGTTTATTCAAATGACTGTGTAGATATTTCCATGTTTTTACAGATGGCAGTGTAGATATTTCAATGTTTATAGAGATGGCGCTGTAGATATTTCCAACTTTATACAGATAACGGTGGAGATATTTCCATGTTTATACAGACAGCAGTGGAGATATTTCCATGATTATGCACATAGCGGTGTACATATTTCCATGTTCATAGAGACAGCGGTGTAGGTATTTCCATGTTTATACTGATAGCGGTGCAGATATTTCTATGTTTATACAGATGCCTATGCAGATATTTCCATATTTATTCAGAGGGCTCTGTAGATATTTCCATGTTTATACAGATGGCAGTGTAGATATTTCCATGTTCCTCCACATGACTGTGTAGGTATTTCCATGTTTATACAGATGGCTTTGTAGATATTTCCATGTTTATAGAGATAGCGGTGCAGATATTTCCATGTTTTTACAGATAGCGGTGTAAATATTTCCATGTTTATACAGATCGTGGTGTAGATATTTCCATGTTTATACAGATACCGGTGTAGATATTTCCATGTTTATACAGACCGCAGTGTAGATATTTCCATGTTTATAGAGATAGCAGTGTAGATATTTCCATGTTTGTACAGATGTCGGTGTTGTTGTTTCCATCTATACACAGATTGCTGTGTAGGTATTTCCATGTGTATACAGATGGCATTGTAGATATTTCCATGTTTATACAGATTGCAGTGTAGATATTTCCATGTTTATACAGATAGCGGTGGAGATATTTCCATGTTTATAGACACAGCGGTATAGATATTTCCAAGTTTATACAGATAGCGGTGTAGATATTTCCATGTTTACAGAGATAGCAGTGTAGATATTTCCATCTTTTCACAGATTGCTGTGTTGATATTTCCATTTTTACAGATAGCTGTGTAGATATTTCCAAGTTTACACAGATAGCTGTGTAGATATTTCCATGTTTACGCAGATAGCGTTGTAGATATTTCCATGTTTATAGAGATAGCTGTGTAGAGATTTCCATGTTTATACAGATAGCGGTGTAGATATTTCCATGTTTATACAGATAGCGGTGGAGATATTTCCCTGTTTATACAGATAGCGGTGTAGATATTTCATTGTTTATAGAGATAGCGGTGTAGATATTTCCATGTTTATACAGATGGCTGTGTAGGTATTTCCATGTGTGTACAGATGTCGGTGTAGATATTTCCATGTTTATACAAATGGCGGTGTAGATATTTCCATGTTTATACAGATAGCCATGAAGATATTTCCATGTTTATACAGATAGTGGTGTAGATATTTCCATGTTTATACAGATGGCGGTGTAGATACATCCATGTTTCTGAAGATGGCGTTGTAGATATTTTCATGTTTATACAGATGGCGGTGTAGATATTTCCATGTATATGGAGATTGCAGTGTAGATATTTCCATGTTTATAGAGAAAGCGGTGTAGGTATTTCCATGTTTATAGAGATAGCGGTGTAGATATTTCCATATTTGTACAGATAGCGGTGTAGGTATTTCCATGTTTATACAAATTGCGGTGTAGATATTGCAATGTTTCTACAGATGGCGGTGTAGATATTTCCTTGTTTATACAGACAGCGGTGTAGATATTTCCATGTTTATACAGGTAGCGGTGTAGATATTTCCATGTTTCCAGAGATAGCGGTGTAGTTATTTCCATCGTTGCACAGATTGCCGTGTAGATATTTCCATGTTTACGCAGATAGCTGTGTAGTTATTTCCATGTTTACACACATAGCGTTGTAAATATTTCCAAGTTTATACAGATTGTGGTGTAGATATGTCCATGTTTATACAGATAGCGGTGTAGGTATTTTCATGTTTATACAGATAGCGGTGGAGATATTTCCATGTTTATAGAGACTACGGTATAGATATTTCCATGTTTATACAGATAGCGGTGTAGACATTTCCATGTTTACAGAGATAGCGGTGTAGGAATTTCATCTTAGCACAGATTGCGGTGTAGGTATTGCCAAATTTACACAGAAAGCGGTGTAGATATTTCCAAGTTTACACAGATATCTGTGTAGATATTTCCATGTTTACAGAGATAGCATTGTAGATATTTCCATGTTTATACAGATTGCGGTGTAATTATTTCCATGTTGATACAGACAGCGGTGTAGATATTTCCAAGTTTATACAGGTAGCGGTGTAGAAATTCCCATGTTTATACAGATCGCTTTGTAGACATTTCCATGTTTCTACAGATGTCAGGGTAGATATTTCCAAGTTTATACAGAGGGCAATGTAGATATTTCCATGTTTATACAGATGTCTGTGTAGATATTTCCATGTTTATGCAGATGGCGGTGTAGATATTTCCATGTTTATAGAGATGGCGGTGTAGATATTTCTATGTTTATAGAGATAGCAGTGTAAATATCTCCATGTTTATAGAGATGGTGGTGTAAGTATTTTCATGTTTATAGAGATAGCGCAGTAGATATTTCCATGTTTATACAGATAACGGTGTTGGTATTTCCATGTTTATACAGATAGCGGTGTAGATATTTCCATGTTTATAGAGCTCGCGGTGTAGATATTTCCATGTTTATACAGATGGCAGTGTAGATATTTCCATGTTTATACAGAGAGCGGTGTAGATATTTCCTTGTCTATAGAGATAGCGGTGAAGTTATATCCATATTTATACATATTGCGGTGTAGATATTTCCATCTTTATACAGATGGCGGTGTAGATATTTCCATGTTTATACAGATGGCAGTGAAGATATTTCCATGTTTATAAAGATAGTGGTGTAGATATTTCCATGATTATACAGATAGCGGTGTAGATACATCCATGTTTTTGAAGATGGCGGTGTAGATATTTTCATGTTTATAGAGATGGAGGTGTAGATATTTCCATGTATATAGAGATAGCAGTGTAGATATTTTCATGTTTATAGAGAAAGCGGTGTAGGTATTTCCATGTTTATAGAGATAGTGGTGTAGATATTTCCATATTTATACACATAGCGGTGTAGGTATTTCCATGTTTATACAGATTTCGTAGTAGATATTTCCATGTTTCTACAGATGGCGGTGTAGATATTTCCTTATTTAAACAGACAGCCGTGTAGATATTTCCATGTTTATACAGGTAGCGGTGTAGATATTTCCATGTTTACAGAGATAGCGGTGTAGATATTTCCATCTTTGCACAGATTGCCGTGTACACACTTCCATGTTTACGCAGATAGCGGTGTAGATATTTCCAAGTTTACACAGATAGCTGTGTAGATAATTCCATGTTTACACACATAGCGTGGTAGATATTTCCATGTTTATACAGATTGCGGTGTAGATATGTCCATGATTATACAGATAGCGGTGTAGATATTTTCATGTTTATACAGATAGCGGTGGAGATATTTCCATGTTTATAGAGACTGCGGTATAGATATTTCCATGTTTATACAGATAGAGGTGTAGATATTTCCATGTTTACAGTGATAGCGGTGTAGATATTTCCATCTTCGCACAGAATGCTGTGTAGGTATTTCCAATTTTACACAGATAGCTGGGTAGATATTTCCAAGTTTACACAGATAGCTGTGTAGATATTTCCATGTTAACACAGATAGCATTGTATATATTTCCATGTTTATACAGATAGCTGTGTAGATATTTCCATGTTTATACAGATAGCGGTGTAGATATTTCCATGTTTATACAGATAGCGGTGGAGATATTTCCCTGTTTATACAGATAGCGATGGAGATATTTCCATGTTTATACAGATGGCTGTGTAGATATTTCCATGTGAGTACTGATGGCAGTGTAGATATTTCCATGTTTAAACAGATGGCGCTGTAGATATTTCCATGTTTATACAGATGGCAGTGTAGATATTTCCATGTTTATACAGATAGCGGTGTAGATATTTCCATGTTTACAGAGAAAGCGGTGTAGATATTTCCATCTTTGCACAGATTTTGTTGTAAGTATTGCCAAATTTACACAGATAGCGGTGTAGATATTTCCAAGTTTACACAGAAAGCTGTGTAGATATTTCCATGTTTACAGAGATAGCATTGTAGATATTTCCATGTTTATACAGATTGCGGTGTAGTTATTTCCATGTTGATACAGATAGCGGTGTAGGTATTTCCATGTTTATACAGGTAGCGGTGTAGAAATTCCCATGTTTATACAGATCACTTTGTAGGTATTTCCATCTTTCTACAGATGTCAGTGTAGATATTTCCATGTTTATGCAGATGGCGGTGTAGATATTTCCATGTTTATAGGGATGGCGGTGTAGTTATTTCTATGTTTATAGAGATAGCGGTGTAAATATTTCCATGCTTATAGAGATGGTGGTGTAAGTATTTTCATGTTTATAGAGATAACGGTGTAGATATTTCCATGTTTATACAGATAACGGTGTTGGTATTTCCATGTTTATACACATAGCGGTGTAGATATTTCCATGTGTATACAGCTCGCATTGTAGATATTTCCATCTTTCTACAGACGGCAGTGTAGATATTTCCATGTTTATACAGATGGCAATGTAGGTATTTCCATGTTTATACAGATAGCGGTGTAGATATTTACATGTCTATAGATGTAGCGGTGTAGGTATTTCCATATTTATACAGATTGCAGTGTTGATATTTCCATCTTTATACAGATGGCAGTGTAGATATTTCCATGTTTATACAGATGGCATTGAAGATATTTCCATGTTTATACAGTTAGTGGTGTAGATATTTCCATGTTTATACAGATGGCGGTGTAGATACATCCATGTTTCTGAAGACGGCGGTGTAGATATTTCCATGTTTAAAGAGAAATCAGTGTAGGTATTTCCATGTTTACAGAGATAGCAGTGTGAATATTTCCATATTTATACAGACAGCGGTGTAGGTATTTCCATGAATATACAGATGGCGGTGTAGATATTTCCTTGTTTATACAGATATCGGTGTAGATATTTCCAGGTTTATACAGAGAGCGGTGTAGATATTGCCAGGTTTTACAGATAATGGTGTAGATATATCCATCTTTATACAGATAGCGGTGTAGATATTTCCATGTTTATATAGATGGCAGTGTAGATATTTTCTTGTTTATGTAAATGGCGTTGTAGATATCTCCATTTTTAAAGAGATGGCGGTGTATGTATTTCCATGTTGATGGAGATAGCAGTGTAGATATTTCCATGTTTATAGAGATAGCGGTGTAGTTATTTCCATGTTTATTGGGATACCGGTGTAGATATTTCCATGTTTCCACAGATAACTGTGTAGTTATTTCCATGTTTGTACAGATGGCATTGTAGATATTTCCATGTTTATAGAGATAGCGGTGTAGATATTTTCATGTTTATATAGATTGCGATGGAGTTATGTCCATGTTTATACAGATAGCAATGGAGATATTTCCATGTTAATACACATAGCGGTGTAGATATTTCCATGTTTATACAGATAGCGGTGTAGATACTTCCATGTTTATACAGATGGCTGTGCAGATATTTCCATGTTTATACAGAGTTCTCTGTAGATATTTCCATGTTTATAAAGATGACAGTGTAGATATTTCCAGGTTTATACAGATGACTGTGTAGATATTTCCATGTTAATACAGATGACGGTGTAGATATTTCCATGTTTATAGAGATAGCGGTGTAGATATTTCCATGTTTATAGAGATAGCGGTGTAGATATTTCCATGTTTATAGAGATAGCGGTGTAAATATTTCCATCTTTATACAGATAGTGGTGTGGATATTTCCATGTTTATACAGGTAGCGGTGTAGATATTTCCATCTTTATTCAGAGAGTGCTGTTCATATTTCCATGTTTATACAGATCACTGTATAGATATATCCATGTTTATACAGATAACGTTGTAGATATTTCCATCTTTATACTAACGGTGGTGTAGATATTTCCATGTTCCTATACATGACTGTGTAGTTATTTCCATGTTTATACAGATGGTGGTGTAGATATTTCCATATTTATAGAGATAGCAGTGTAGATATTTCCAGGTTTATACATATAGCGGTGTAAATATTTCCATGTTTATACAGATCGCGGTGTAGCTATTTCCATGTTTATACAGATACCGGTGTAGATATTTCCATGTTTATACAGACTGCAGTTTAGGTATTTCTATGTTTATTCAGATAGCGGTGTAGATATTTCCATGTTTGTACAGATTGCGGTGTTGATATTTCCATCTGTACACAGATTGCCGTGTAGATATTTCCAATTTTATACGTATGGCGTTGTAGATATTTCCATGGATATGAAGATGGCGGTGTGGATATTTCCATGTTTATAGAGATAGCGGTGTAGGTATTTCCATGTTTATATAGATGGCGTTGTAGATATTTCCATGTTTATACCGATAGCGCTGTTGGTATTTCCACGTTTATACAGAAAGTGATGTAGATATCTCCATGTTTATACAGCTTGCGGTGCAGATATTTATATCTTTATACAGATGGCATTGTAGATATTTCCATGTTCACACAGATGGCGGTGTAGATGTTTCCATGTTTATACAGATGGCGGAGTAGTTAGTTCCATGTTTATGGAGATGGCAGAGTAGATATTTTCATGTTTATAGAGGTGACGGTGTAGATATTTCCATGTTTATAGAGATAGCAGTGTAGATATTTACATGTTTATACAGATGGCTGTGTAGATATTTCCATGTATATACAGACGGCATTGTAGATATTTCCATGTTTATACAGATGACAGTAGAGGTATTATCATGTTTTCACAGATGGCAGTGCAGATATTTTCATATTTATGGAGATGGCGGTGTAGATATTTCCAAGTTTATAGAGATAGCGGTGTAGATATTTCCATGTTTGTACATATGGCGGTGTTGATATTTCCATCTATACTCAGATGGCCGTGTACATATTTCATGTTTATACAGATGGCGGTGTAGATATTTCCATGGATATGCAGATGGCGGTGTAGATATTTCCATGTTTATATAGATAGCGGTCTAGATATTTCCATGTTTACACAGATGGTGGTGTATATATTTCCGTGTTTATACACATGGCGAAGAAGATACTTCCATCCTTATGGAGATGGCAGTGTAGATATTTACATGTTTATAGAGATGGCGGTGTAGATATTTCCATATTTATAGAGATAGCGGTGTAGTTATTTCCATCTTTCTACTGATGGCAGTGTAGATATTTCCATGTTTATACAGATGGCGGTGTAGATATTTCCATATTTATACGGATGTCTGTGTAGATATTTTCATGTGTATACAGATGGTATTGTAGCTATTTCCATGTTTATACAGATGGTGGTGTAGATATTTCCATGTTTATTCAGATGACTGTGTAGATATTTCCATGTTTTTACAGATGGCAGTGTAAATATTTCCATGTTTATACAGATCACGGTGTAGATATTTCCATGTTTATACATATCGTGGTGTAGATATTTCCATGTTTATACAGACAGCAGTGGAGATATTTCCATGTTTATACACATAGCGGTGTACATATTTCCATGTTTATAGAGACAGCAGTGTAGGTATTTCCATGTTTATACAGATGGCGGTGTAGGTATTTCCATGTTTATACCGATAGCGGTGTAGATATTTACATGTCTATAGATGTAGCGGTGTAGGTATTTCCATATTTATACAGATTGCGGTGTTGATATTTCCATCTTTATACAGATGGCAGTGTAGATATTTCCATGTTTATACAGATGGCATTGAAGATATTTCCATGTTTATACAGTTAGTGGTGTAGATATTTCCATGTTTATACAGATGGCGGTGTAGATACATCCATGTTTCTGAAGACGGCGGTGTAGATATTTCCATGTTTAAAGAGAAATCAGTGTAGGTATTTCCATGTTTACAGAGATAGCAGTGTGAATATTTCCATATTTATACAGACAGCGGTGTAGGTATTTCCATGAATATACAGATGGCGGTGTAGATATTTCCTTGTTTATACAGATATCGGTGTAGATATTTCCAGGTTTATACAGAGAGCGGTGTAGATATTGCCAGGTTTTACAGATAATGGTGTAGATATATCCATCTTTATACAGATAGCGGTGTAGATATTTCCATGTTTATATAGATGGCAGTGTAGATATTTTCTTGTTTATGTAAATGGCGTTGTAGATATCTCCATTTTTAAAGAGATGGCGGTGTATGTATTTCCATGTTGATGGAGATAGCAGTGTAGATATTTCCATGTTTATAGAGATAGCGGTGTAGTTATTTCCATGTTTATTGGGATACCGGTGTAGATATTTCCATGTTTCCACAGATAACTGTGTAGTTATTTCCATGTTTGTACAGATGGCATTGTAGATATTTCCATGTTTATAGAGATAGCGGTGTAGATATTTTCATGTTTATATAGATTGCGATGGAGTTATGTCCATGTTTATACAGATAGCAATGGAGATATTTCCATGTTAATACACATAGCGGTGTAGATATTTCCATGTTTATACAGATAGCGGTGTAGATACTTCCATGTTTATACAGATGGCTGTGCAGATATTTCCATGTTTATACAGAGTTCTCTGTAGATATTTCCATGTTTATAAAGATGACAGTGTAGATATTTCCAGGTTTATACAGATGACTGTGTAGATATTTCCATGTTAATACAGATGACGGTGTAGATATTTCCATGTTTATAGAGATAGCGGTGTAGATATTTCCATGTTTATAGAGATAGCGGTGTAGATATTTCCATGTTTATAGAGATAGCGGTGTAAATATTTCCAACTTTATACAGATAGTGGTGTGGATATTTCCATGTTTATACAGGTAGCGGTGTAGATATTTCCATCTTTATTCAGAGAGTGCTGTTCATATTTCCATGTTTATACAGATCACTGTATAGATATGTCCATGTTTATACAGATAACGTTGTAGATATTTCCATCTTTATACTAACGGTGGTGTAGATATTTCCATGTTCCTATACATGACTGTGTAGTTATTTCCATGTTTATACAGATGGTGGTGTAGATATTTCCATATTTATAGAGATAGCAGTGTAGATATTTCCAGGTTTATACATATAGCGGTGTAAATATTTCCATGTTTATACAGATCGCGGTGTAGCTATTTCCATGTTTATACAGATACCGGTGTAGATATTTCCATGTTTATACAGACTGCAGTTTAGGTATTTCTATGTTTATTCAGATAGCGGTGTAGATATTTCCATGTTTGTACAGATTGCGGTGTTGATATTTCCATCTGTACACAGATTGCCGTGTAGATATTTCCAATTTTATACGTATGGCGTTGTAGATATTTCCATGGATATGAAGATGGCGGTGTGGATATTTCCATGTTTATAGAGATAGCGGTGTAGGTATTTCCATGTTTATATAGATGGCGTTGTAGGCATTTCCATGTTTATACCGATAGCGCTGTTGGTATTTCCACGTTTATAAAGATAGTGATGTAGATATCTCCATGTTTATACAGCTTGCGGTGCAGATATTTATATCTTTATACAGATGGCATTGTAGATATTTCCATGTTCACACAGATGGCGGTGTAGATGTTTCCATGTTTATACAGATGGCGGAGTAGTTAGTTCCATGTTTATGGAGATGGCAGAGTAGATATTTTCATGTTTATAGAGGTGACGGTGTAGATATTTCCATGTTTATAGAGATAGCAGTGTAGATATTTACATGTTTATACAGATGGCTGTGTAGATATTTCCATGTATATACAGACGGCATTGTAGATATTTCCATGTTTATACAGATGACAGTAGAGGTATTATCATGTTTTCACAGATGGCAGTGCAGATATTTTCATATTTATGGAGATGGCGGTGTAGATATTTCCAAGTTTATAGAGATAGCGGTGTAGATATTTCCATGTTTGTACATATGGCGGTGTTGATATTTCCATCTATACTCAGATGGCCGTGTACATATTTCCATGTTTATACAGATGGCGGTGTAGATATTTCCATGGATATGCAGATGGCGGTGTAGATATTTCCATGTTTATATAGATAGCGGTCTAGATATTTCCATGTTTACACAGATGGTGGTGTATATATTTCCGTGTTTATACACATGGCGAAGAAGATACTTCCATCCTTATGGAGATGGCAGTGTAGATATTTACATGTTTATAGAGATGGCGGTGTAGATATTTCCATATTTATAGAGATAGCGGTGTAGTTATTTCCATCTTTCTACTGATGGCAGTGTAGATATTTCCATGTTTATACAGATGGCGGTGTAGATATTTCCATATTTATACGGATGTCTGTGTAGATATTTTCATGTGTATACAGATGGTATTGTAGCTATTTCCATGTTTATACAGATGGTGGTGTAGATATTTCCATGTTTATTCAGATGACTGTGTAGATATTTCCATGTTTTTACAGATGGCAGTGTAAATATTTCCATGTTTATACAGATCACGGTGTAGATATTTCCATGTTTATACATATCGTGGTGTAGATATTTCCATGTTTATACAGACAGCAGTGGAGATATTTCCATGTTTATACACATAGCGGTGTACATATTTCCATGTTTATAGAGACAGCAGTGTAGGTATTTCCATGTTTATACAGATGGCGGTGTAGGTATTTCCATGTTTATAGAGATAGCGGTGTAGATATTTCCATATTTATACAGATAACGGGGTAGATATTTCCATGTTTATACAGATAGCAGTGTAAATATTTCCATGTTTATACAGATCGTGGTGTAGATATTTCCAAGTTTATACAGATACCGGTGTAGAAATTTCCATGTTTATACAGACCGCAGTGTAGATACTTCCATGTTTATACAGATAGTGGTGTAGATATTTCCATGTTTGTACAGATAGCGGTGTTGATGTTTCCATCTATACACAGATTGCCGTGTAGCTATTTCCATGTGTATACAGATGGCATTTTAGATGTTTCCAACTGTACACAGATTGCCGTGTAGGTATTTCCATGTGTATACAGATGGCATTGTAGATATTTCCATGTTTATACAGATGGTGGTGTAGATATTTCCATGTTTATACAGATGACTGTATAGGTATTTCCATGTTTTTCCAGATGGCATTGTAGCTATTTCCATGTTTATAGAGATAGCAGTGTAGATATTTCCATGTTTATAAAGATGGCGGTGTAGATATTTCCATGTTTATAGAGATAGCGGTGTAGATATTTCCATATTTATACAGATAACGGTATAGATATTTCCATGTTTATACAGATAGCAGTGTAAATATTTCCATGTTTATACAGATCACGGTGTAGATATTTCCAGGTTTATAGAGAAATCAGTGTAGATATTTCCATGTTTATACAGATAGCGGTTTAGCTATTTCCATGTTTATACATACCGCGGTGTAGATATTTCCATGTTTATACAGAGAGCTGTGAGGATATTTCCATGTTTGTACAGATGGCGGTGTTGATATTTCCCTCTAAACACAGATGACCGTGTAGATATTTCCATGTTTATACAGAAGGCGGTGCAGATATTTCCATGGATATGTAGAAGGCGGTGTAGATATTTCCATGTTTATACAGATAGCGGTGTAGATATTTCCATGTATATACAGATGGCTGTGTAGATATTTCCATGTGTATACAGATGGCTATGTAGATATTTCCATGTTTATACAGATGACTTTGTAGGTATTTCCATGTTTATACAGATGGCGGTGTAGGTATTTCCATGTTTATAGAGATAGCTCTAAAGGTATTTCCATGTTTATACAGATAGCGGTGTAGATATTTCCATGTTTATTCAAACCGCGGTGTTGATATTTCCATGTTTATACAGACAGCAGTGGGGATATTTCCATGTTTATACACATAGCGGTTTACATATTTCCATGTTTATAGAGGCAGCGGTGTAGGGATTTCCATGTTTATACAGATAGCGGTGTAAATATTTCAATGTTTATAAAGATCGCGGTGTAGATATTTCCATGTTCATACAGATACCGTTGAAGAAATTTCCATGTTTACACAGACCGCAGTGTAGATATTTCCATGTTTATACAGATAGCGGTGTAGATATTTCCATGTTTGTACAGATGGCGGTGTTGATGTTTCCATCCATACACAGATTGCCTTGTAGGTATTTCCATGTGTATACAGATGGCATTGTAGATATTTCCATGTTTATACAGATGGTGGTGTAGATATTTCCATGTTTATACAGATGTCTGTATAGGTATTTCCATTTTTTTACAGATGGCATTGTAGATATTTCCATGTTTATAGAGATAGCATTGTAGATATTTCCATGTTTATACAGACGGCGGTGTATATATTTCCATGTTTATAGAGATAGCGGTGTAGATATTTCCATATTTATACAGATCACGGTGCAGATATTTCCACGTTTATACAGATAGAAGTGTAAATATTTCCATGTTTATACAGATCACGGTGTAGATATTTCCAGGTTTATAGAGATAGCAGTGTAGATATTTCCATGTTTATAGAGATAGCGGTTTAGCTATTTCCATGTTTATACAGTCCGCGGTGTAGATATTTCCATGTTTATACAGATAGCAGTGCAGATATTTCCATGTTTGTACAGATGGCGGTGTTGATATTTCCATCTATACACAGATGACCGTGTAGATATTTCCAGGTTTATACAGAAGGCGGCGCAGATATTTCCATGGATATGTAGAAGGCGGTGTAGATATTTCCATATTTATACAGATAGCGGTGTAGATATTTCCATGTATATACAGATGGCTGTGTAGATATTTCCATGTGTATACAGATGGCTGTGTAGATATTTCCATGTTTATACAGATGACTTTGTAGGTATTTCCATGTTTATACAGATGGCGGTGTAGGTATTTCCATGTTTATAGAGATAGCTCTAAAGGTATTTCCATGTTTATACAGATAGCGGTGTAGATATTTCCATGTTTATACAAACCGCGGTGTAGATATTTCCATGTTTATACAGACAGCAGTGGGGATATTTCCATGTTTATACACATAGCGGTTTACATATTTCCATGTTTATAGAGGCAGCGGTGTAGGGATTTCCATGTTTATACAGATAGCGGTGTAAATATTTCAATGTTTATAAAGATCGCGGTGTAGATATTTCCATGTTCATACAGATACCGTTGAAGAAATTTCCATGTTTACACACACCGCAGTGTAGATATTTCCATGTTTATACAGATAGCGGTGTAGATATTTCCATGTTTGTACAGATGGCGGTGTTGATGTTTCCATCTATACACAGATTGCCTTGTAGGTATTTCCATGTGTATACAGATGGCATTGTAGATATTTCCATGTTTATACAGATGGTGGTGTAGATATTTCCATGTTTATACAGATGTCTGTATAGGTAGTTCCATGTTTTTACAGATGGCATTGTAGATATTTCCATGTTTATAGAGATAGCATTGTAGATATTTCCATGTTTATACAGACGGCGGTGTATATATTTCCATGTTTATAGAGATAGCGGTGTAGATATTTCCATATTTATACAGATCACGGTGTAGATATTTCCACGTTTATACAGATAGAAGTGTAAATATTTCCATGTTTATACAGATCACGGTGTAGATATTTCCAGGTTTATAGAGATAGCAGTGTAGATATTTCCATGTTTATAGAGATAGCGGTTTAGCTATTTCCATGTTTATACAGTCCGCGGTGTAGATATTTCCATGTTTATACAGATAGCGGTGCAGATATTTCCATGTTTGTACAGATGGCGGTGTTGATATTTCCATCTATACACAGATGACCGTGTAGATATTTCCATGTTTATACAGAAGGCGGCGCAGATATTTCCATGGATATGTAGAAGGCGGTGTAGATATTTCCATGTTTATACAGATAGCGGTGTAGATATTTCCATGTATATACAGATGGCTGTGTAGATATTTCCATGTTTATACAGATGACTTGGTAGGTATTTCCATGTTTATACAGATGGCGGTGTAGGTATTTCCATGTATATAGAGATAGCTGTGTAGATATTTCCATGTTTATACAGATAGCGGTGTAGATATTTCCATGTTTATACAGATCACGGTGTAGATATTTCCATGTTTATACAGACAGCAGTGGAGATATTTCCATGTTTATACACATAGAGTTGTACATACTTCCATGTTTATAGAGACAGCGGTGTAGGTATTTCCATGTTTATACAGATAGCGGTGCAGGTATTTCCATGTTTATACAGATGCCTATGCAGATATTTCCATATTTATACAGAGGGCTCTGTAGATATTTCGATGTTTATACAGATGGCAGTGTAGATTTTTCCATGTTCCTACACATGACTGTGTAGGTATTTCCATGTTTATACAGATGGCCTTGTAGATATTTCCATGTTTATAGAGATAGCGGTGTAGATATTTCCATGTTTATACAGAGAGCGGTGTAAATATTTCCATGTTTATACAGATCGTGGTGTAGATATTTCCATGTTTATACAGATACCGGTGTAAAAATTTCCATGTTTATACAGACCGCAGTGTAGATATTTCCATGTTTATACAGATAGCGGTTTAGATATTTCCATGTTTGTACACATGGCGGTGTTGATGTTTCCATCTATACACAGATTGCCGAGTAGGCATTTCCATGTGTATACACATGGCATTGTAGATATTTCCATGTTTATACAGATGGTGGTGTAGATATTTCCATGTTTATACAGATGACTGTATAGGTATTTCCATGTTTTTCCAGATGGCATTGTAGCTATTTCCATGTTTATAGAGATAGCAGTGTAGATATTTCCATGTTTATACAGATGGTGGTGTAGATATTTCTATGTTTATACAGATAGCGGTGTAGATATTTCCATATTTATACAGATAACGGTGTAGATATGTCCATGTTTATACAGATAGCAGTGTAAATATTTCCATGTTTATACAGATCACGGTGTAGATATTTCCAGGTTTATAGAGATAGCAGTGTAGATAATTCCAGGTTTATACAGATTGCGGTTTAGCTATTTCCATGTTTATGCAGACCGCGGTGTAGATATTTCCATGTTTATACAGATAGCGGTGCAGATATTTCCATGTTTGTACAGATGGCGGTGTTGATATTTCCATCTATACACAGATGACCGTGTAGATATTTCCATGTTTATACAGAAGGCGGCGCAGATGTTTCCATGGATATGTAGAAGGCGGTGTAGATATTTCCATGTTTATACAGATAGCTGTGTAGATATTTCCATGTTTATACGGATGGCTGTGTAGATATTTCCATGTTTATACAGATGACTTTGTAGGTATTTCCATGTTTATACAGATGGCGGTGTAGGTGTTTCCATGTTTATAGAGATAGCTGTGTAGATATTTCCATGTTTATACAGATAGCATTGTAGATATTTCCATGTTTATACAGATCGCGGTGTAGATATTTCCATGTTTCTACAGACAGCAGTGGAGCTATTTCCATGTTTATACACATAGCGGTGTACATATTTCCATGTTTATAGAGACAGCAGTGTACGTATTTCCATGTTTATACAGATAGCGGTGCAGATATTTCCATGTTTATACAGATGCCTATGCAGATATTTCCATATTTACACAGAGGGCTCTGTAGATATTTCCATGTTTATACAGATGGCAGTGTATATTTTTCCATGTTCCTACACATGACTGTGTAGGTATTTCCATGTTTCTACAGATGGCTTTGTAGATATTTCCATGTTTATAGAGATAGCGGTGTAGATATTTCCATGTTTATACAGATAGCGGTGTAAATATTTCCATGTTTATACAGATAGCGGTGTAGATATTTCCATGTTTGTACAGATGGCGGTGTTGATGTTTCCATCTATACACAGATTGCCGTGTAGGTATTTCCATGTGTATACAGATGGCATTGTAGATATTTCCATGTTTATACCTATCATGGTGTACATATTTCCATGTTTATAGAGACAGCGGTGTAGGTATTTCCATGTTTATGCAGATAGCGGTGCAGATATTTCCATGTTTACCCAGATGCCTATGCAAATATTTCCATATTTATACAGAGGGCTCTGTAGATATTTCCATGTTTATACAGATGGCAGTGTAGATTTTTCCATGTTCCTACACATGACTGTGTAGGTATTTCCATATATATACAGATGGCTTTGTAGATATTTCCATGTTTATAGAGATAGCGGTGTAGATATTTCCATGTTTATACAGATAGCGGTGTACATACTTCCATGTTTATACAGATCGTGGTGTAGATATTTCCATGTTTATAGAGATAGCAGTGTAGATATATCCATGTTTATACAAATGGCGGTGTAGATATTTCCATGTTTATAGAGATAGCGGTGTTGATATTTCCATCTATACACAGATAACCGTGTAGATATTTCCATGTTTATACAGATAGCAGTGTAAATATTTCCATGTTTATACAGATCACGGTGTAGAAATTTCCACGTTTATACAGACCGCAGTGTACATATTTCCATCTTTATACAGATAGCGGTGTAGATATTTCCATGTGTGTACAGATGGCGGTGTTGATGTTTCCATCTATACTCAGATTGCCGTGTAGGTATTTCCATGTTTATACAGATGGCATTGTAGATATTTCCATGTTTATACAGATGGCGGTGTAGATATTTCCATGTTTATACAGATGACTGTATAGGTATTTCCATCTTTTTACAGATGGCATTGTAGATATTTCCATGTTTATAGAGATAGCAGTGTAGATATTTCCATGTTTATACAGATGGCGGTGTAGATATTTCCATGTTTACAGAGATAGCGGTGTAGATATTTCCATATTTATACAGATAACGGTGTAGATATTTCCATGTTTATACAGATAGCAGTGTAAATATTTCCATGTTTATACAGATGGCTGTGCAGATATTTCCATGTTTATACAGATGACTTTGTAGGTATTTCCATGTTTATACAGATGGCGGTGTAGGTATTTCCATGTTTATAGAGATAGCTGTGTTGATATTTCCATGTTTATACACATAGGGGTGTAGATATTTCCATGTTTATACAGACAGCAGAGGAGATATTTCCATGTTTATACACATAGTGGTGTACATAATTCCATGTTTATAGAGACAGCGGTGTAGGTATTTCCATGTTTATACAGATAGCGGTGCAGATATTTGCATGTTTATACAGATGCCTATGCAGATATTTCCATATTTATACAGAGGGCTCTGTAGATATTTCCATGTTTATACAGATGGCAGTGTTGATTTTTCCATGTTCCTACACATGACTGTGTAGGTATTTCCATGTTTATACAGATGGCTTTGTAGATATTTCCATGTTTATAGAGATAGCGGTGTAGATATTTCCATATTTATACAGATAACGGTGTAGATATTTCCATGTTTATACAGATCACGGTGTAGATACTTCCAGGTTTATAGAGATAGCAGTGTAGGTATTTCCATGTTTATACAGATAGTGGTGTAGATATTTCCATGTTTGTACAGATGGCGGTGTTGATGTTTCCATCTATACACAGATTGCCGTGTAGGTATTTCCATGTGTATACAGATGGCATTGTAGATATTTCCATGTTTATACAGATGGTGTTGTAGATATTTCCATGTTTATACACATGACTGTATAGGTATTTCCATGTTTTTACAGATGGCATTGTAGATATTTCCACGTTTACAGAGATAGCTGGGTAGATATTTCCATGTTTATACAGATGGTGGTGTAGATATTTCCATGTTTATAGAGATAGCAGTGTAAATATTTCCATGTTTATACAGATCACGGTGTAGATATTTCCAGGTTTATAGAGATAACAGTGTAGATATTTCCATGTTTATACAGATAGCGGTTTAGCTATTTCCATGTTTATACAGACCGCGGTGTAGATATTTCCATGTTTATACAGATAGCAGTGCAGATATTTCCATGTTTGTACAGATGGCGGTGTTGATATTTCCATCTATACACAGATTACCGTGTAGATATTTCCATGTTTATACAGAAGGCGGCGCAGATATTTCCATGGATATGTAGAAGGCGGTGTAGATATTTCCATGTTTATACAGATAGCGGTGCAGATATTTCCATGTATATACAGATGGCTGTGTAGATATTTCCATGTGTATACAGATGGCTGTGTAGATATTTCCATGTTTATGCAGATGACTTTGTAGGTATTTCCATGTTTATACAGATGGCGGTGTAGGTATTTCCATGTTTATAGAGATAGCTGTGTAGATATTTCCATGTTTATACAGATAGCGGTGTAGATATTTCCATGTTTATACAGATCGCGGTGTAGAAATTTCCATGTTTATACAGACAGCAGTGGAGATATTTCCATGTTTATACACATAGCGGTGTACATATTTCCATGCTTATAGAGACAGTGGTGTAGGTATTTCCAGGTTTATACAGATAGCGGTGTAAATATTTCCATGTTTATACAGATCGGGGTGTAGATATTTCCATGTTTATACAGATACCGGTGTAGAAATTTCCATGTTTATAGAGACCGCAGTGTAGATATTTCCATGTTTATGCAGATAGCGGTGTAGATATTTCCATGTTTGTACAGATGGCGGTGTTGATGTTTCCATCTATACACAGATTGCTGTGTAGGTATTTCCATGTGTATACAGATGGCATTGTAGATATTTCCATGTTTATACAGATGGTGGTGTAGATATTTACATGTTTATACAGATGACTGTATAGGTATTTCCATGTTTTTACAGATGGCATTGTAGATATTTCCATGTTTATAGAGATAGCAGTGTAGATATTTCCATGTTTATACAGATGGCGGTGTAGATATGTCCATGTTTATAGAGATAGCGGTGTAGATATTTCCATATTTATACAGATAACGGTGTAGATATTTCCATGTTTATACAGATAGCATTGTAAATATTTCCATGTTTATACAGATCACGGTGTAGATATTTCCAGGTTTATAGAGATAGCAGTGTAGATATTTCCATGTTTATGCAGACAGAGGTTTAACTATTTCCATGTTTATACAGACCGCGTTGTAGATATTTCCATGTTTATACAGATAGCGGTGCAGATATTTCCATGTTTGTACAGATGGCGGTGTTGATATTTCCATCTATACACAGATGACCGTGTAGATATTTCCATGTTTATACAGAAGGTGGTGCAGATATTTCCATGGATATGTAGAAGGCGGTGTAGATATTTCCATGTTTATACAGATAGCGATGTAAATATGTCCATGTATATACAGATGGTTGTGTAGATATTTCCATGATTATACAGATGGCTGTGTAGATATTTCCATGTTTATACAGATGACTTTGTAGGTATTTCCATGTTTATACAGACGGCAGTGTAGGTATTTCCATGTTTATAGAGATAGCTGTGTAGATATTTCCATGTTTATACACATAGCGGTGTAGATATTTCCATATTTATACAGATCGCGGTGTAGATATTTCCATGTTTATACAGACAGCAGTGGAGATATTTCCATGTTTATACACATAGCGGTGTACATACTTCCATGTTTATAGAGACAGCGGTGTAGGTATTTCCATGTTTATACAGATAGCGGTGCAGATATTTGCATGTTAATACAGATGCCTATGCAGATATTTCCATATTTATACAGAGGGCTCTGTGGATATTTCCATGTTTATACAGATGGCAGTGTAGATTTTTCCATGTTCCTACACATGACTGTGTAGGTATTTCTATGTTTATACAGATGGCTTTTTAGATATTTCCATGTTTATAGAGATAGCGGTGTAGATATTTCCATGTTTCTACAGATAGCGGTGTAAATATTTCCATGTTTATACAGATCGTGGTGTAGATATTTCCATGTTTATACAGATACCGGTGTAGAAATTTCCATGTTTATACTGACCGCTGTGTAGATATTTCCATGTTTATTCAGGTAGCGTTGTAGATATTTCCATGTTTGTACAGATGGCGGTGTTGATGTTTCCATCTATACACAGATTGCCGTGTAGGTATTTCCATGTGTATACAGATGGCATTGTAGATATTTCCATGTTTATACAGATGGTGGTGTAGATATTTCCATGTTTATACAGATGAGTGTATAGGTATTTTCATTTTTTTGCAGATGGCATTGAAGATATTTCCATGTTTATACAGATGAGTGTATAGGTATTTTCATTTTTTTGCAGATGGCATTGTAGATATTTCCATGTTTATAGAGATAGCAGTGTAGATATTTCCATGTTTATACAGATGGCGGTGTAGATATTTCCATGTTTATAGAGATAGCGGTGTAGATATTTCCATATTTATACAGATAACGGTGTAGATATTTCCATGTTTATACAGATAGCAGTGTAAATATTTCCATGTTTATACAGATCACGGTGTAGATATTTCCAGGTTTATAGAGATAACAGTGTAGATATTTCCATGTTTATACAGATAGCGGTTTAGCTATTTCCATGTTTTTACAGACCGCGGTGTAGATATTTCCATGTTTATACAGATAGCGGTGCAGATATTTCCATGTTTGTACAGATGGCGGTGTTGATATTTCCATCTATACACAGATGACCTTGTAGATATTTCCATGTTTATACAGAAGGCGGCGCCGATATTTCCATGGATATGTAGGAGGCGGTGTTGATACTTCCATGTTTATACAGATAGCAGTGTAGATATTTCCATGTATATACAGATGGCTGTGTAGATATTTGCAAGTATATACAGATGGCTGTGTAGATATTTCCATGTTTATACAGATGGCTGTGTAGATATTTCCATGTTTATACAGATGACTTTGTAGGTATTTCCATGTTTATACAGATGGCGGTGTAGGTATTTCCATGTATATAGAGATAGCTGTGTAGATATTTCCATGTTTATACAGATAGCGGTGTAGATATTTCCATGTTTATTCAGATCGTGGTGTAGATATTTCCATGTTTATACAGACAGCAGTGGAGATATTTACATGTTTATATATATAGCGGTGTACATATTTCCTTGTTTATAGAGACAGCGGTGTTGGTATTTCCATGTTTATACAGATAGCGGTGCAGATATTTGCATGTTTATACAGATGCCTATGCAGATATTTCCATATTTATACAGAGGGATCTGTAGATATTTCCATGTATGTACAGATGGCAGTGTAGATTTTTCCATGTTCCTCCACATGACTGTGTAGGTATTTCCATGTTTATACAGATGGATTTGTAGATATTTCCATGTTTGTACAGATGGCGGTGTTGATGTTTCCATCTATACACAGATTGCCGTGTAGGTGTTTCCATGTGTTTACAGATGGCCTTGTAGATATTTCCATGTTTATACAGATGGTGGTGTAGATATTTCCATGTTTATACAGATGACTGTATTGGTATTTCCATGTTTTTACAGATGGCATTGTAGATATTTCCATGTTTATAGAGATAGCAGTGTAGATATTTCCATGTTTATACAGATGGCGGTGTAGATATTTCCATGTTTATAGAGATAGCGGTGTAGAAATTTCCATGTTTATACAGATAACGGTGTAGATATTTCCATGTTTACACAGATAGGAATGTAAATATTTCCATGTTTATACAGATTACGGTGTAGATATTTCCAGGTTTATAGAGATAGCAGTGTAGATATTTCCATGTTTATACAGATAGCGTTTTAGATATTTCCATGTTTATACAGACCGCGGTGTAGATATTTCCATGTTTATACAGATAGCGGTGCAGATATTTCCATGTTTGTACAGATGGCGGTGTTGATATTTCCATCTATACACAGATGACCGTGTAGATATTTCCATGTATATACAGAAGGCGGCGCAGATATTTCCATGGATATGTAGAAGGCGGTGTAGATATTTCCATGTTTATACAGATAGCGGTGTAGATATTTCCATGTTTATACAGATACCGGTGTAGAAATTTCCATGTTTATACAGACCGCAGTGTAGATATTTCCATGTTTATACAGATAGCGGTGTAGATATTTCCATGTTTATACAGATGGCAGTGTTGATTTTTCCATGTATCTACACATGACTGTGTAGGTATTTCCATGTTTTTACAGATGGCTTTGTAGATATTTCCATGTTTATAGAGATAGCAGTGTAAATATTTCCATGTTTATACAGATCACGGTGTAGATATTTCCAGGTTTATAGAGATAGCAGTGTAGATATTTCCATGTTTATACAGATAGCGGTTTAGCTATTTCCATGTTTATACAGTCCGCAGTGTAGATATTTCCATGTTTATACAGATAGCGGTGCAGATATTTCCATGTTTATACAGACAGCAGTGGAGATATTTCCATGTTTATACACATAGCGGTGTACATATTTCCATGTTTATACAGACAGCGGTGTAGGTATTTCAATGTTTATACAGATAGCGGTGCAGATATTTCCATGTTTACACAGATGCCTATGCAGATATTTCCATATTTATACAGAGGGCTCTGTAGATATTTCCATGTTTATACAGATGGCAGTGTATATTTTTCCATGTTCCTACACATGACTGTGTAGGTATTTCCATGTTTATACAGATGGCTTTGTAGATATTTCCATGTTTATAGAGATAGCGGTGTAGATATTTCCATGTTTATACAGATAGCGGTGTAAATACTTCCATGTTTATACAGATCGTGGTGTAGATATTTCCATGTTTATACAGATACCGGTGTAGAAATTTCCATGTTTATACAGACCGCAGTGTAGATATTTCCATGTTTATACATGTAGCGGTGTAGATATTTCCATGTTTGTACAGATGGCGGTGTTGATGTTTCCATCTATACACAGATTGCCGTGTAGGTATTTCCATGTGTATAAAGATGGCACTGTAGATATTTCCATGTTTATACAGATGGTGGTGTAGTTATTTCCATGTTTATACAGATGACTGTATAACTATTTCCATGTTTTTACAGATGGCATTGTAGATATTTCCATGTTTATAGAGATAGCAGTGTAGATATTTCCATGTTTATACAGATGGCGGTGTAGATATTTCCATGTTTATAGAGATAGCGGTGGAGGTATTTCCATATTTATACAGATAACGGTGTAAATATTTCCATGTTTATACAGATAGTAGTGTAAATATTTCCATGTTTATACAGAGCACGGTGTAGATATGTCCAGGTTTATAGAGATAGCAGTGTAGATATTTCCATGTTTATACAGATAGTGGTTTAGCTATTACCATGTTTATACAGACCGCGGTGTAGATATTTCCATGTTTATACAGATATCGGTGCAGATATTTCCATGTTTGTACAGATGGCGGTGTTGATATTTCCACCTATACACAGATGACCGTGTAGATATTTCCATGTTAATACAGAAGGCAGCGCAGATATTTCCATGGATATGTAGAAGGCGGTGTAGATATTTCCATGTTTATACAGATAGCGGTGTAGATATTTCCATGTATATACAGATGGCTGTGTAGATATTTCTATGTTTATACAGATGGCTGTGTAGATATTTCCATGATTATACATATGACTTTGTAGGTATTTCCATGTTTATACAGATGGCGGTGTAGGTATTTCCATGTTTATAGAGATAGCTGTGTAGGTATTTCCATGTTTATACAGATAGCAGTGTAGATATTTCCAAGTTTATACAGATCGCGGTGTAGATATTTCCATGTTTATACAGACAGCAGTGGAGATATTTCCATGTTTATACACATAGCGGTGTACATATTTCCATGTTTATAGAGACAGCAGTGTAGGTATTTCCATGTTTATACAGATAGAGGTGTAAATATTTCCATGTATATACAGATCGTGGTGTAGGTATTTCCATGTTTATACAGATACCGGTGTAGAAATTTCCATGTTTATACAGACCGCAGTGTAGATATTTCCATGTTTATTCAGATAGCGGTTTAGATATTTCCATGTGTGTACTGATGGCGGTGTTGATGTTTCCATCTATACACAGATTGCCGTGTAGGTATTTCCATGTGTATACAGATGGCACTGTAGATATTTCCATGTTTATACAGATGGTGGTGTAGATATTTCCATGTTTGTACACATGGCGGTGTTGATGTTTCCATCTATACACAGATTGCCGTGTAGGTATTTCCATGTGTATACAGATAGAGGTGCAGATATTTCCATGTTTGTATAGATGGCGGTGTTGATATTTCCATCTGTACACAGATGACCGTGTGGATATTTCCATGTTTATACAGAAGGCGGCGCAGATATTTCCACGGATATGTAGAAGGCGGTGTAGATATTTCCATGTTTATACAGATGGCGGTGTAGGTATTTCCATGTTTATAGAGATAGCTGTGTAGATATTTCCATGTTTATGCAGATAGCGGTGTAGATATTTCCATGTTTATACAGATCGTGGTGTAGATATTTCCATGTTAATACAGATACCGTTGTAGAAATTTCCATGTTTATACAGACCGCAGTGTAGATATTTCCATGTTTATACAGATAGCGGTTTAGATATTTCCATGTTTGTACAGATGGCGGTGTTGATGTTTCCATCTATACACAGATTGCCGTGTAGGTATTTCCATGTGTATACAGATGGCATTGTAGATATTTCCATGTTTATACAGATGGTGGTGTAGATATTTCCATGTTTTTACAGATGACTGTATAGGTATTTCCATGTTTTTCCAGATGGCATTGTAGCTGTTTCCATGTTTATAGAGATAGCAGTGTAGATATTTCCATGTTTATGCAGATGGCAGTGTAGATATTTCCATGTTTATACAGATAGCGGTGTAGATATTTCCATATTTATACAGATAACGGTGTAGATATTTCCATGTTTATACAGATAGCAGTGTAAATATTTCCATGTTTATGCAGATCATGGTGTAGATATTTCCAGGTTTATACAGATTGCGGTTTAGCTATTTTCATGTTTATACAGACCGCGGTGTAGATATTTCCATGTTTATACAGATAGCGGTGCAGATATTTCCATGTTTATAGAGACAGCAGAGGAGATATTTCCATGTTTATACACATAGCGGTGTACATAATTCCATGTTTATAGAGACAGCGGTGTAGGTATTTCCATGTTTATGCAGATAGCGGTGCAGATATTTGCATGTTTATACAGATGCCTATGCAGATATTTCCATATTTATACAGAGGGCTCTTTAGATATTTCCATGTTTATACAGATGGCAGTGTTGATTTTTCCATGTTCCTACACATGACAGTGTTGGTATTTCCATGTTTATACAGATGGCTTTGTAGATATTTCCATGTTTATAGAGATAGCAGTGTAGATATTTCCATGTTTATACAGATAGCGGTGTAAATATTTCCATGTTTATACAGATCGTGGTGTAGATATTTCCATGTTTATACAGAAGGTGGTGGAGATATTTCCATGGATATGTAGAAGGCGGTGTAGATATTTCCATGTTTATACAGATAGCGGTGTAGATATTTCCATGTATATACATATGGTTGTGTAGGTATTTCGATGTTTATACAGATGGCTGTGCAGATATTTCCATGTTTATACAGATGACTTTGTAGGCATTTCCATGTTTATACAGACGGCGGTGTAGGTATTTCCATGTTTATAGAGATAGCTGTGTTGATATATCCATGTTTATACACATAGCGGTGTAGATATTTCCATGTTTATACAGATCGCGGTGTAGATATTTCCATGTTTCTACAGACAGCAGAGGAGATATTTCCATGTTTATACACATAGGGGTGTACATAATTCCATGTTTATAGAGACAGCGGTGTAGGTATTTCCATGTTTATACAGATAGCGGTGCAGATATTTGCATGTTTATACAGATGCCTATGCAGATATTTCCATATTTATACAGAGGGCTCTGTAGATATTTCCATGTTTATACAGATGGCAGTGTTGATTTTTCCATGTTCCTACACATGACTGTGTAGGTATTTCCATGTTTATACAGATAGCAATGTAAATATATCCATGTTTATACAGATCACGGTGTAGATATTTCCAGGTTTATAGAGATAGCAGTGTAGATATTTCCATGTTTATACAGATTGCGGTTTAGCTATTTCCATGTTTATACAGACCGTGGTGTAGATATTTCCATGTTTATACAGATAGCGGTGCAGATATTTCCATATTTGTACAGATGGCGGTGTTGATATTTCCATCTATAGACAGATGACCGTGTAGATATTTCCATGTTTATACAGAAGGCGGTGCAGATGTTTCCATGGATATGTAGAAGGAGGTGTAGATATTTCCATGTTTATACAGATAGCGGTGTAGATATTTCCATGTATATACAGATGGCTGTGTAGATATTTCCATGTTTATACGGATGGCTGTGTAGATATTTCCGTGTTTATACAGATGACTTTGTAGGTATTTCCATGTTTATACAGATGGCGGTGTAGGTGTTTCCATGTTTATAGAGATAGCTGTGTAGATATTTCCATGTTTATACAGATAGCGTTGTAGATATTTCCATGTTTATACAGATTGCAGTGTAGATATTTCCATGTTTATACAGACAGCAGTGGAGCTATTTCCATGTTTATACACAGAGCGGTGTACATATTTCCATGTTTATAGAGACAGCGGTGTACGTATTTCCAAGTTTATACAGATAGCGGTGCAGATATTTCCATGTTTATACAGATGCCTATGCAGATATTTCCATATTTACACAGAGGGCTCTGTAGATATTTCCATGTTTATACAGATGGCAGTGTAGATTTTTCCATGTTCCTACACGTGACTGTGTAGGTATTTCCATGTTTCTACAGATGGCTGTGTAGATATTTCCATGTTTATAGAGATAGCGGTGTAAATATTTCCATGTTTATACAGATCGTGGTGTAGATATTTCCATGTTTATACAGATACCGGTGTAGAAATTCCCATGTTTATACAGACCGCAGTGTAGATATTTCCATGTTTATACAGATAGCGGTGTAGATATTTCCATGTTTGTACAGATGGAGGTGTTGTTGTTTCCATCTATACACAGATTGCCGTGTAGGTATTTCCATGTGTATACAGATGGCATTGTAGATATTTCCATGTTTATACAGATGGTGGTGTAGATATTTCCATGTTTATACAGATGACTGTATAGGTATTTCCAAGTTTTTACAGATCACATTGTACATATTTCCATGTTTATAGAGATAGCAGTGTAGATATTTCCTTGTTTATACAGATGGCGGTGTAGATATTTCCATGTTTATAGAGATAGCGTTGTAGATATTTTCATATTTATACAGATAACGGTGTAGATATTTCCATGTTTATACATATCGCAGTGTAGATATTTCCATGTTTATACAGACAGCAGTGGAGATATTTCCATGTTTATACACATACGGTGTACATATTTCCATGTTTATAGAGACAGCGGTGTAAGTATTTCCATGTTTATACAGATAGGGCTGTAAATATTTCCATGTTTAAACAGATCGTGGTGTAGATATTTCCATGTTTATACAGATACCGGTGTAGAAATTTCCATGTTTATACAGACCGCAGTGTAGATATTTCCATGTTTATTCTGGTAGCGGTGTAGATATTTCCATGTTTGTACAGATGGCGGTGTTGATGTTTCCATCTATACACAGATTGCCGTGTAGGTATTTCCATGTGTATACAGATAGAGGTGCAGATATTTCCATGTTTGTACAGATGGCGGTGTTGATATTTCCATCTGTACACAGATGACCGTGTAGATATTTCCATGTTTATACAGAAGGCGGCGCAGATATTTCCATGGATATGTAGAAGGCGGTGTAGATATTTCCATGTTTATACAGATGGCGGTGTAGGTATTTCCATGTTTATAGAGATAGATGTGTAGATATTTCCATGTTTATGCAGATAGCAGTGTAGATATTTCCATGTTATACAGATAGTGGTGTAGATATTTCCATGTTTATACAGATACCGGTGTAGAAATTTCCATGTTTATACAGACCGCAGTGTAGATATTTCCATGTTTATACAGATAGCGGTTTAGATATTTCCATGTTTGTACAGATGGCGGTGTTGATGTTTCCATCTATACACAGATTGCCGTGTAGGTATTTCCATGTGTATACAGATGGCATTGTAGATATTTCCATGTTTATACAGATGGTGGTGTAGATATTTCCATGTTTTTACAGATGACTGTATAGGTATTTCCATGTTTTTCCAGATGGCATTGTAGCTGTTTCCATGTTTATAGAGATAGCAGTGTAGATATTTCCATGTTTATGCAGATGGCGGTGTAGATATTTCCATGTTTATACAGATAGCGGTGTAGATATTTCCATATTTATACAGATAACGGTGTAGATATTTCCATGTTTATACAGATAGCAGTGTAAATATTTCCATGTTTATGCAGATCACGGTGTAGATATTTCCAGGTTTATAGAGATAGCAGTGTAGATATTTCCATGTTTATACAGATTGCGGTTTAGCTATTTTCATGTTTATACAGACCGCGGTGTAGATAATTTCATGTTTATACAGATAGCGGTGCAGATATTTCCATGTTTGTACAGATGGCGGTGTTGATATTTCCATCTATACACAGATGACCGTGTAGATATTTCCATGTTTATACAGAAGGCGGCGGAGATATTTCCATGGATATGTAGAAGGCGGTGTAGATATTTCCATGTTTATACAGATAGCGGTGTAGATATTTCCATGTATATACAAATGGCTGTGTAGATATTTCCATGTGTATACAGATGGCTGTGTAGTATTTCCATGTTTATACAGATGACTTTGTAGGTATTTCCATGTTTATACAGATGGCGGTGTAGGTATTTCCATGTATATAGAGATAGCTGTGTAGATATTTCCATGTTTATGCAGATAGCGGTGTAGATATTTCCATGTTTATACAGATCGCGGTGTAGATATTTCCATGTTTAAACGGACAGCAGTGGAGATATTTCCATGTTTATACACATAGCGGTGTACATACTTCCATGTTTATAGAGACAGCGGTGTAGTTATTTCCATGTTTATACAGATAGCGGTGCAGGTATTTCCATGTTTATACAGATGCCTATGCAGATATTTCCATATTTATACAGAGGGCTCTGTAGATATTTCCATGTTTATACAGATGGCAGTGTATATTTTTCCATGTTCCTACACATGACTGTGTAGGTATTTCCATGTTTATACAGATGGCCTTGTAGATATTTCCATGTTTATAGAGATAGCGGTGTAGATATTTCCATGTTTATACAGAGAGCGGTGTAAATATTTCCATGTTTATACAGATCGTGGTGTAGATATTTCCATGTTTATACAGATACCGGTGTAGAAATTTCCATGTTTATACAGACCGCAGTGTAGATATTTCCATGTTTATACAGATAGCGGTTTAGATATTTCCATGTTTGTACACATGGCGGTGTTGATGTTTCCATCTATACACAGATTGCCGTGTAGGTATTTCCATGTGTATACAGATGGCATTGTAGATATTTCCACGTTTATACAGATGGTTGTGTAGATATTTCCACGTTTATACAGATGACTGTATAGGTATTTCCATGTTTTTCCAGATGGCATTGTAGATATTTCCATATTATAGAGATAGCAGTGTAGATATTTCCATGTTCATACAGATGGCGGTGTAGATATTTCCATGTTTATAGAGATAGCGGTGTAGATATTTCCATATTTATACAGATAACGGTGTAGATATTTCCATGTTTATACAGACAGCAGCGTAAATATTTCCATGTTTATACAGATCACGGTGTAGATATTTCCAGGTTTATAGAGATAGCAGTGTAGATATTTCCATGTTTATACAGATTGCGGTTTAGCTATTTCCATGTTTATACAGATAGCGGTGTAAAAATTTCCATGTTTATACAGATCGTGGTGTAGAAATTTCCATGTTTATACAGATAGCTGTGTAAATATTTCCATGATTATACAGATCGTGGTGTAGATATTTCCATGTTTATACAGATACCGGTTTAGAAATTTCCATGTTTATAAAGACCGCAGTGTAGATATTTCCATGTTTATACAGATAGCGGTGTAGATATTTCCATGTTTGTACAGGTGGCGGTGTTGATGTTTCCATCTATACACAGATTGCCGTGTAGGTATTTCCATGTGTATACAGATGGCATTGTAGATATTTCCATGTTTATACAGATGGTGGTGTAGATATTTCCATGTTTATACAGATGACTGTATAGGTATTTCCATGTTTTTGCAGATGGCATTGTAGATATTTCCATGTTTATAGACATAGCAGTGTAGATATTTCCATGTTTATACAGATGGCGGTGTAGATATTTCCATGTTTATAGAGATAGAGATGTAGATATTTCCATATTTATACAGATATCGGTGTAGATATTTCCATGTTTATACAGATAGCGGTTTAGCTATTTCCATATTTATACAGACCGCGGTGCAGATATTTCCATGTTTATACAGATAGCGGTGCAGGTATTTCCATGTTTGTACAGATGGCGGTGTTGATATTTCCATCTATACACAGATGACCGTGTAGATATTTCCATGTTTATACAGAAGGTGGTGCAGATATTTCCATGGATATGTAGAAGGCGGTGTAGATATTTCCATGTTTATACGGATAGCGGTGTAGATATTTCCATGTATATACAGATGGCTGTGTAGATATTTCCATGTTTATACAGATAGCAGTGTAGATATTTACATGTTTATACAGATGACTTTGTAGGTGTTTCCATGTTTATACAGATGGCAGTGTAGGTATTTCCATGTTTATACAGATACCTGTGTAGATATTTCCATGTTTATACAGATGGCGGTGTAGGTATTTCCATGTTTATAGAGATAGCTGTGTAGATATTTCCATGTTTATACAGATAGCGGTGTAGATATTTCCATGTTTATACAGATCGCGGTGTAGATATTTCCATGTTTATACAGACAGCAGTGGAGATATTTCCATGTTTATACACATAGCGGTGTACATATTTCCATGTTTATAGAGACAGCGGTGTAGGTATTTCCATGTTTATACAGATAGCGGTGCAGATATTTCCATGTTTATACAGATGCCTATGCAGATATTTCCATATTTATACAGAGGGTTCTGTAGATATTTCCATGTTTATACAGATGGCAGTGTAGATTTTTCCATGTTCCTACACATGACTGTGTAGGTATTCCCATGTTTATACAGATGGCTTTGTAGATATTTCCATGTTTATAGAGATAGCGGTGTAGATATTTCCATGTTTATACAGATAGCGGTGTAAATATTTCCATGTTTATACAGATCGTGGTGTAGAAATGTCCATGTTTATACAGATAGCGGTGTAAATATTTCCATGATTTTACAGATCGTGGTGTAGATATTTCCATGTTTATACAGATAGCGGTGTAGATATTTCCATGTTTGTAGAGATGGCGGTGTTGATGTTTCCGTCTATACACAGATTGCCGTGTAGGTATTTCCATGTGTATACAGATGGCATTGTAGATATTTCCATGTTTATACAGATAGTGGTGTAGATATTTCCATGTTTATACAGATGACTGTATAGGTATTTCCATGTGTATACAGATGGCATTATAGATATTTCCATGTTTATAGAGATAGCAGTGTAGATATTTCCATGTTTATACAGATGTCGGTGTAGATATTTCCATGTTTATAGAGATAGCTGTGTTGATATTTCCATGTTTATACACATAGCGGTGTAGATATTTCCATGTTTATACAGATCGCGGTGTAGATATTTCCATGTTTATACAGACAGCAGAGGAGATATTTCCATGTTTATACACATAGCGGTGTACATAATTCCATGTTTATAGAGACAGTGGTGTAGGTATTTCCATGTTTATACAGATAGCGGTGCAGATATTTGCATGTTTATACAGATGCATATGCACATATTTCCATATTTATACAGAGGGCTCTGTAGATATTTCCATGTTTATCCAGATGGCAGTGTAGATTTTTCCATGTTCCTACACATGTCTGTGTAGGTATTTCCATGTTTATACAGATGGCGGTGTAGATATTTCCATGTTTATAGAGATAGCGGTGTAGATATTTCCATATTTATACAGATAACGGTGTGGATATTTCCATGTTTATACAGATAGCAGTGTAAATATTTCCACGTTTATACAGATCACGGTGTAGAAATTTCCACGTTTATACAGACCGCAGTGTAGATATTTCCATCTTTATACAGATAGCGGTGTAGATATTTCCATGTGTGTACAGATGGCGGTGTTGACGTTTCCATCTATACTCAGATTGCCGTGTAGGTATTTCCATGGGTATACAGATGGCATTGTAGATATTTCCATGTTTATACAGATGGTGGTGTAGATATTTCCATGTTTATACAGATGACTGTATAGGTATTTCCATGTTTTTACAGACGGCATTGTAGATATTTCCATGTTTATAGAGATAGCAGTGTAGATATTTCCATGTTTATACAGATGGTGGTGTAGATATTTCCATGTTTATAGAGATAGCGGTGTAGATATTTCCATATTTATACAGATCACGTTGTAGATACTTCCAGGTTTATAAAGATAGCAGTGTAGATATTTCCATGTTTATACAGATAGCGGTTTAGCTATTTCCATGTTTATACAGATGGCGGTGTTGATATTTCCATCTATACACAGATGACCGTGTAGATATTTCCATGTTTATACAGAAGGCGGCGCAGATATTTCCATAGATATGTAGAAGGCGGTGTAGATATTTCCATGTTTATGCAGATAGCGGTGTAGATATTTCCATGTATATACAGATGGCTGTGTAGGTATTTCCATATGTATACAGATGGCTGTGTAGATATTTCCATGTTTATGTAGATGACTTTGTAGGTATTTCCATGTTTATACAGATGGCGGAGTATGTATTTCCATGTTTATAGAGATAGCTGTGTAGATATTTCCATGTTTATACAGATAGCGGTGTAAATATTTCCATGTTTATACAGATCGCGGTGTAGATATTTCCATGTTTATACAGACAGCAGTGGAGATATTTCCATGTTTATACACATAGCGGTGTACATATTTCCATGTTTATAGAGACAGCGGTGTAGGTATTTCCATGTTTATGCAGATAGCGGTGCAGATATTTCCATGTTTACACAGATGCCTATGCAAATATTTCCATATTTATACAGAGGGCTCTGTAGATATTTCCATGTTTATACAGATGGCAGTGTAGATTTTTCCATGTTCCTACACATGACTGTGTAGGTATTTCCATATATATACAGATGGCTTTGTAGATATTTCCATGTTTATAGAGATAGCGGTGTAGATATTTCCATGTTTATACAGATAGCGGTGTAAATACTTCCATGTTTACACAGATCGTGGTGTAGATATTTCCATGTTTATACAGATACGGGTGTAGAAATTTCCATGTTTATACAGACCGCAGTGTAGATATTTCCATGTTTATACAAATAGCAGTGTAGATATTTCCATGTTTGTACAGATGGCGGTGTTGATGTTTCCATCTAAACACAGATTGCCGTGTAGGTATTTCCATGTGTATACAGATGGCATTGTAGATATTTCCATGTTTATACAGATGGTGATGTACATATTTCCATGTTTATACTTATGACTTTATAGGTATTTCCATGTTTTTACAGATGGCATTGTAGATATTTCCATGTTTATAGAGATAGCGGTGTTGATATTTCCATCTATACACGGATCACCGTGTAGATATTTCCATGTTTATACAGATAGCAGTGTAAATATTTCCATGTTTATACAGATCACGGTGTAGATATTTCCAGGTTTATAGAAATAGCAGTGTAGATATTTCCAGGTTTATACAGACCGCGGTGTAGATATTTCCATGTTTATACAGATAGCGGTGTAGATATTTCCATGTATATACAGATGGTTGTGTAGGTATTTCCATGTTTATACAGATGTCGGTGTAGGTATTTCCATGTTTATAGAGATAGCTGTGTTGATATTTCCATGTTTATACACACAGCGGTGTAGATATTTCCATGTTTATACAGATCGCGGTGTAGATATTTCCATGTTTATACAGACAGCAGAGGAGATATTTCCATGTTTATACACATAGCGGTGTACATAATTCCATGTTTATAGAGACAGCGGTGTAGGTATTACCATGTTTATACAGATAGCGGTGCAGATATTTGCATGTTTATACAGATGCCTATGCAGATATTTCCATATTTATACAGAGGGCTCTGTAGATATTTCCATGTTTATACAGATGGCAGTGTTGATTTTTCCATGTTCCTACACATGACTGTGTAGGTATTTCCATGTTTATACAGATGGCGGTGTAGAAATTTCCACGTTTATACAGACCGCAGTGTAGATATTTCCATCTTTATACAGATAGCGGTGTAGATATTTCCATGTGTGTACAGATGGCGGTGTTGACGTTTCCATCTATACTCAGATTGCCGTGTAGGTATTTCCATGTGTATACAGATGGCATTGTAGATATTTCCATGTTTATACACATGACTGTATAGGTATTTCCATGTTTTTACAGATGGCATTGTAGATATTTCCATGTTTATAGAGATAGCTGTGTTGATATTTCCATGTTTATACACATAGCGGTGTAGATATTTCCATGTTTATACAGATCGCGGTGTAGATATTTCCATGTTTATACAGACAGCAGAGGAGATATTTCCATGTTTATACACATAGCGGTGTACATAATTCCATGTTTATAGAGACAGTGGTGTAGGTATTTCCATGTTTATACAGATAGCGGTGCAGATATTTGCATGTTTATACAGATGCATATGCACATATTTCCATATTTATACAGAGGGCTCTGTAGATATTTCCATGTTTATCCAGATGGCAGTGTAGATTTTTCCATGTTCCTACACATGACTGTGTAGGTATTTCCATGTTTATACAGATGGCGGTGTAGATATTTCCATGTTTATAGAGATAGCGGTGTAGATATTTCCATATTTATACAGATAACGGTGTAGATATTTCCATGTTTATACAGATAGCAGTGTAAATATTTCCATGTTTATACAGATCACGGTGTAGAAATTTCCACGTTTATACAGACCGCAGTGTAGATATTTCCATCTTTATACAGATAGCGGTGTAGATATTTCCATGTGTGTACAGATGGCGGTGTTGACGTTTCCATCTATACTCAGATTGCCGTGTAGGTATTTCCATGGGTATACAGATGGCATTGTAGATATTTCCATGTTTATACAGATGGTGGTTTAGATATTTCCATGTTTATACAGATGACTGTATAGGTATTTCCATGTTTTTACAGACGGCATTGTAGATATTTCCATGTTTATAGAGATAGCAGTGTAGATATTTCCATGTTTATACAGATGGCGGTGTAGATATTTCCATGTTTATAGAGATAGCGGTGTAGATATTTCCATATTTATACAGATCACGTTGTAGATACTTCCAGGTTTATAAAGATAGCAGTGTAGATATTTCCATGTTTATACAGATAGCGGTTTAGCTATTTCCATGTTTATACAGACCGCGGTGTAGATATTTCCATGTTTATACAGACAGCGGTGCAGATATTTCCATATTTGTACAGATGGCGGTGTTGATATTTCCATCTATACACAGATGACCGTGTAGATATTTCCATGTTTATACAGAAGGCGGCGCTGATATTTCCATGGATATGTAGAAGGCGGTGTAGATATTTCCATGTTTATACAGATAGCGGTGTAGATATTTCCATGTATATACAGATGGCTGTGTAGGTATTTCCATATGTATACAGATCGCTGTGTAGATATTTCCATGTTTATGCAGATGACTTTGTAGGTATTTCCATGTTTATACAGATGGCGGTGTATGTATTTCCATGTTTATAGAGATAGCTGTGTAGATATTTCCATGTTTATACAGATAGCGGTGTAAATATTTCCATGTTTATACAGATCACGGTGTAGATATTTCCATGTTTATACAGACAGCAGTGGAGATATTTCCATGTTTATACACATATCGGTGTACATATTTCCATGTTTGTAGAGACAGCGGTGTAGGTATTTCCATGTTTATGCAGATAGCGGTGCAGATATTTCCATGTTTACACAGATGCCTATGCAAATATTTCCATATTTATACAGAGGGCTCTGTAGATATTTCCATGTTTATACAGATGGCAGTGTAGATTTTTCCATGTTCCTACACATGACTGTGTAGGTATTTCCATATATATACAGATGGCTTTGTAGATACTTCCATGTTTATAGAGATAGCGGTGTAGATATTTCCATGTTTATACAGATAGCGGTGTAAATACTTCCATGTTTACACAGATCGTGGTGTAGATATTTCCATGTTTATACAGATACCGGTGTAGAAATTTCCATGTTTATACAGACCGCAGTGTAGATATTTCCAGGTTTATACAAATAGCAGTGTAGATATTTCCATGTTTGTACAGATGGCGGTGTTGATGTTTCCATCTAAACACAGATTGCCGTGTAGGTATTTCCATGTGTATACAGATGGCATTGTAGATATTTCCATGTTTATACAGATGGTGATGTAGATATTTCCATGTTTATACATATGACTTTATAGGTATTTCCATGTTTTTACAGATGGCATTGTAGATGTTTCCATGTTTATAGAGATAGCAGTGTAGATATTTCCATGTTTACACAAATGGCAGTGTAGATATTTCCATGTTTATAGAGATAGCGGTGTTGATATTTCCATCTATACACAGATAACCGTGTAGATATTTCCATGTTTATACAGATAGCAGTGTAAATATTTCCATGTTTATACAGATCACGGTGTAGATATTTCCAGGTTTATAGAAATAGCAGTGTAGATATTTCCAGGTTTATACAGACCGCGGTGTAGATATTTCCATGTTTATACAGATAGCGGTGTAGATATTTCCATGTATATACAGATGGTTGTGTAGGTATTTCCATGTTTATACAGATGTCGGTGTAGGTATTTCCATGTTTATAGAGATAGCTGTGTTGATATTTCCATGTTTATACACACAGCGGTGTTGATATTTCCATGTTTATACAGATCGCGGTGTAGATATTTCCATGTTTATACAGACAGCAGAGGAGATATTTCCATGTTTATACACATAGCGGTGTACATAATTCCATGTTTATAGAGACAGCGGTGTAGGTATTACCATGTTTATACAGATAGCGGTGCAGATATTTGCATGTTTATACAGATGCCTATGCAGATATTTCCATATTTATACAGAGGGCTCTGTAGATATTTCCATGTTTATACAGATGGCAGTGTTGATTTTTCCATGTTCCTACACATGACTGTGTAGGTATTTCCATGTTTATACAGATGGCGGTGTAGATATTTCCATGTTTATAGAGATAGCGGTGTAGATATTTCCATATTTATACAGATAACGGTGTAGATATTTCCATGTTTATACAGATAGCAGTGTAAATATTTCCACGTTTATACAGATCACGGTGTAGAAATTTCCACGTTTATACAGACCGCAGTGTAGATATTTCCATCTTTATAAAGATAGCGGTGTAGATATTTCCATGTGTGTACAGATGGCGGTGTTGACGTTTCCATCTATACTCAGATTGCCGTGTAGGTATTTCCATGTGTATACAGATGGCATTGTAGATATTTCCATGTTTATACACATGACTGTATAGGTATTTCCATGTTTTTACAGATGGCATTGTAGATATTTCCACGTTTATAGAGATAGCAGGGTAGATATTTCCATGTTTATACAGATGGTGGTGTAGATATTTCCATGTTTATAGAGATAGCGGTGTAGATATTTCCATATTTATACAGATAACGGTGTAGATATTTCCATGTTTATACAGATAGCAGTGTAAATATTTCCATGTTTATACAGATCACGGTGTAGATATTTCCAGGTTTATAGAGATAACAGTGTAGATATTTCCATGTTTATACAGATAGCGGTTTAGCTATTTCCATGTTTATACAGACCGCGGTGTAGATATTTCCATGTTTATACAGATAGCAGTGCAGATATTTCCATGTTTGTACAGATGGCGGTGTTGATATTTCCATCTATACACAGATGACCGTGTAGATATTTCCATGTTTATACAGAAGGCGGCGCAGATATTTCCATGGATATGTAGAAGGCGGTGTAGATATTTCCATGTTTATACAGATAGCGGTGCAGATATTTCCATGTATATACAGATGGCTGTGTAGATATTTCCATGTGTATACAGATGGCTGTGTAGATATTTCCATGTTTATGCAGATGACTTTGTAGGTATTTCCATGTTTATACAGATGGCGGTGTAGGTATTTCCATGTTTATAGAGATAGCTGTGTAGTTATTTCCATGTTTATACAGATAGCGGTGTAGATATTTCCATGTTTATACAGATCGCGGTGTAGATATTTCCATGTTTATACAGACAGCAGTGGAGATATTTCCATGTTTATACACATAGCGGTGTACATATTTCCATGCTTATAGAGACAGTGGTGTAGGTATTTCCATGTTTATACAGATAGCGGTGTAAATATTTCCATGTTTATACAGATCGGGGTGTAGATATTTCCATGTTTATAGAGATACCGGTGTAGAAATTTCCATGTTTATAGAGACCGCAGTGTAGATATTTCCATGTTTATACAGATAGCGGTGTAGATATTTCCATGTTTGTACAGATGGCGGTGTTGATGTTTCCATCTATACACAGATTGCTGTGTAGGTATTTCCATGTGTATACAGATGGCATTTTAGATATTTCCATGTTTATACAGATGGTGGTGTAGATATTTACATGTTTATACTGATGACTGTATAGGTATTTCCATGTTTTTACAGATGGCATTGTAGATATTTCCATGTTTATAGAGATAGCAGTGTAGATATTTCCATGTTTATACAGATGGCGGTGTAGATATGTCCATGTTTATAGAGATAGCGGTGTAGATATTTCCATATTTATACAGATAACGGTGTAGATATTTCCATGTTTATACAGATAGCGGTGTAAATATTTCCATGTTTATACAGATCACGGTGTAGATATTTCCAGGTTTATAGAGATAGCAGTGTAGATATTTCCATGTTTACACAGATGAATTTGTAGGTATTTCCATGTTTATACAGATGGCGGTGTAGGTATTTCCATGTTTATAGAGATTGCTGTGTTGATATTTCCATCTATACACAGATGACCGTGTAGATATTTCCATGTTTATACAGAAGGTGGTGGAGATATTTCCATGGATATGTAGAAGGCGGTGTAGATATTTCCATGTTTATACAGATAGCGGTGTAGATATTTCCATGTATATACAGATGGTTGTGTAGGTATTTCCATGTTTATACAGATGTCGGTGTAGGTATTTCCATGTTTATAGATATAGCTGTGTTGATATTTCCATGTTTATACACACAGCGGTGTAGATATTTCCATGTTTATACAGATCACGGTGTAGATATTTCCATGTTTATACAGACAGCAGAGGAGATATTTCCATGTTTATACACATAGCGGTGTACATAATTCCATGTTTATAGAGACAGCGGTGTAGGTATTACCATGTTTATACAGATAGCGGTGCAGATATTTGCATGTTTATACAGATGCCTATGCAGATATTTCCATATTTATACAGAGGGCTCTGTAGATATTTCCATGTTTATACAGATGGCAGTGTTGATTTTTCCATGTTCCTACACATGACTGTGTAGGTATTTCCATGTTTATACAGATGGCGGTGTAGATATTTCCATGTTTATAGAGATAGCGGTGTAGATATTTCCATATTTATACAGATAACGGTGTAGATATTTCCATGTTTATACAGATAGCAGTGTAAATATTTCCACGTTTATACAGATCACGGTGTAGAAATTTCCACGTTTATACAGACCGCAGTGTAGATATTTCCATCTTTATACAGATAGCGGTGTAGATATTTCCATGTGTGTACAGATGGCGGTGTTGACGTTTCCATCTATACTCAGATTGCCGTGTAGGTATTTCCATGTGTATACAGATGGCATTGTAGATATTTCCATGTTTATACACATGACTGTATAGGTATTTCCATGTTTTTACAGATGGCATTGTAGATATTTCCACGTTTATAGAGATAGCAGGGTAGATATTTCCATGTTCATACAGATGGTGGTGTAGATATTTCCATGTTTATAGAGATAGCGGTGTAGATATTTCCATATTTATACAGATAACGGTGTAGATATTTCCATGTTTATACAGATAGCAGTGTAAATATTTCCATGTTTATACAGATCACGGTGTAGATATTTCCAGGTTTATAGAGATAGCAGTGTAGATATTTCCATGTTTTTACAGATGACTTTGTAGGTATTTCCATGTTTATACAGATGGCGGTGTAGGTATTTCCATGTTTATAGAGATAGCTGTGTTGATAATTCCATGTTTATACAGATCGCGGTGTAGATATTTCCATGTTTATACAGACAGCAGAGGAGATATTTCCATGTTTATACACATAGCGGTGTACATAATTCCATGTTTATAGAGACAGCGGTGTAGGTTTTTCCATGTTTATACAGATAGCGGTGCAGATATTTGCATGTTTATACAGATGCCTATGCAGATATTTCCATATTTATACAGAGGGCTCTGTAGATATTTCCATGTTTATACAGATGGCAGTGTTGATTTTTCCATGTTCCTACACATGACTGTGTAGGTATTTCCATGTTTATACAGATGGCTTTGTAGATATTTCCATGTTTATAGAGATAGCGGTGTAGATATTTCCATATTTATACAGATAACGGTGTAGATATTTCCATGTTTATACAGATAGCAGTGTAAATATTTCCATGTTTATACAGATCACGGTGTAGATACTTCCAGGTTTATAGAGATAGCAGTGTAGATATTTCCATGTTTATACAGATAGCGGTGTAGATATTTCCATGTTTGTACAGATGGCGTTGTTGATGTTTCCATCTATACACAGATTGCCGTGTAGGTATTTCCATGTGTATACAGATGGCATTGTAGATATTTCCATGTTTATACAGATGGTGTTGTAGATATTTCCATGTTTATACACATGACTGTATAGGTATTTCCATGTTTTTACAGATGGCATTGTAGATATTTCCACGTTTATAGAGATACCAGGGTAGATATTTCCATGTTTATACAGATGGTGGTGTAGATATTTCCATGTTTATAGAGATAGCGGTGTAGATATTTCCATATTTATACAGATAACGGTGTAGATATTTCCATGTTTATACAGATAGCAGTGTAAATATTTCCATGTTTATACAGATCACGGTGTAGATATTTCCAGGTTTATAGAGATAACAGTGTCGATATTTCCATGTTTATACAGATAGCGGCTTAGCTATTTCCATGTTTATACAGACCGCGGTGTAGATATTTCCATGTTTATACAGATAGCAGTGCAGATATTTCCATGTTTGTACAGATGGCGGTGTTGATATTTCCATCTATACACAGATGACCGTGTAGATATTTCCATGTTTATACAGAAGGCGGCGCAGATATTTCCATGGATATGTAGAAGGCGGTGTAGATATTTCCATGTTTATACAGATAGCGGTGCAGATATTTCCATGTATATACAGATGGCTGTGTAGATATTTCCATGTGTATACAGATGGCTGTGTAGATATTTCCATGTTTATGCAGATGACTTTGTAGGTATTTCCATGTTTATACAGATGGCGGTGTAGGTATTTCCATGTTTATAGAGATAGCTGTGTAGATATTTCCATGTTTATACAGATAGCGGTGTAGATATTTCCATGTTTATACAGATCGCGGTGTAGATATTTCCATGTTTATGCAGACAGCAGTGGAGATATTTCCATGTTTATACACATAGCGGTGTACATATTTCCATGCTTATAGAGACAGTGGTGTAGGTATTTCCATGTTTATACAGATAGCGGTGTAAATATTTCCATGTTTATACAGATAGCGGTGTAGATATTTCCATGTTTATACAGATAGCGGTGGAGATATTTCCCTGTTTATACAGATAGCGATGGAGATATTTCCATGTTTATACAGATAGCGGTGTAGATATTTCCACGTTTATAGAGATAGCGGTGTAGATATTTCCATGTTTATACAGATGGCTGTGTAGATATTTCCATGTGAGTACTGATGGCATTGTAGATATTTCCATGTTTAAACAGATGGCGCTGTAGATATTTCCATGTTTATACAGATGGCAGTGTAGATATTTCCATGTTTATACAGATAGCGGTGTAGATATTTCCATGTTTACAGAGAAAGCGGTGTAGATATTTCCATCTTTGCACAGATTTTGTTGTAAGTATTTCCAAATTTACACAGATAGAGGTGTAGATATTTCCAAGTTTACACAGAAAGCTGTGTAGATATTTCCATGATTACAGAGATAGCATTGTAGATATTTCCATGTTTATACAGATTGCGGTGTAGTTATTTCCATGTTGATACAGATAGCGGTGTAGGTATTTCCATGTTTATACAGGTAGCGGTGTAGAAATTCCCATGTTTATACAGATCACTTTGTAGGTATTTCCATCTTTCTACAGATGTCAGTGTAGATATTTCCATGTTTATGCAGATGGCGGTGTGGATATTTCCATGTTTATAGGGATGGCGGTGTAGTTATTTCTATGTTTATAGAGATAGCGGTGTAAATATTTCCATGCTTATAGAGATGGTGGTGTAAGTATTTTCATGTTTATAGAGATAACGGTGTAGATATTTCCATGTTTATACAGATAACGGTGTTGGTATTTCCATGTTTATACACATAGCGGTGTAGATATTTCCATGTGTATACAGCTCGCATTGTAGATATTTCCATCTTTCTACAGATGGCAGTGTAGATATTTCCATGTTTATACAGATGGCAATGTAGGTATTTCCATGTTTATACAGATAGCGGTGTAGATATTTACATGTCTATAGATGTAGCGGTGTAGGTATTTCCATATTTATACAGATTGCAGTGTTGATATTTCCATCTTTATACAGATGGCAGTGTAGATATTTCCATGTTTATACAGATGGCATTGAAGATATTTCCATGTTTATACAGTTAGTGGTGTAGATATTTCCATGTTTATACAGATGGCGGTGTAGATACATCCATGTTTCTGAAGATGGCGGTGTAGATATTTCCATGTTTAAAGAGAAATCAGTGTAGGTATTTCCATGTTTACAGAGATAGCAGTGTGAATATTTCCATATTTATACAGATAGCGGTGTAGGTATTTCCATGAATATACAGATGGCGGTGTAGATATTTCCTTGTTTATACAGATATCGGTGTAGATATTTCCAGGTTTATACAGAGAGCGGTGTAGATATTGCCAGGTTTTACAGATAGTGGTGTAGATATATCCATCTTTATACAGATAGCGGTGTAGATATTTCCATGTTTATATAGATGGCAGTGTAGATATTTTCTTTTTTATGTAAATGGCGTTGTAGATATCTCCATGTTTAAAGAGATGGCGGTGTATGTATTTCCATGTTGATGGAGATAGCAGTGTAGATATTTCCATGTTTATAGAGATAGCGGTGTAGTTATTTCCATGTTTATTGGGATACCGGTGTAGATATTTCCATGTTTCCACAGATAACTGTGTAGTTATTTCCATGTTTGTACAGATGGCATTGTAGATATTTCCATGTTTATAGAGATAGCGGTGTAGATATTTTCATGTTTATATAGATTGCGATGGAGTTATGTCCATGTTTATACAGATAGCAATGGAGATATTTCCATGTTAATACACATAGCGGTGTAGATATTTCCATGTTTATACAGATAGCGGTGTAGATACTTCCATGTTTATACAGATGGCTGTGCAGATATTTCCATGTTTATACAGAGTTCTCTGTAGATATTTCCATGTTTATAAAGATGACAGTGTAGATATTTCCAGGTTTATACAGATGACTGTGTAGATATTTCCATGTTAATACAGATGACGGTGTAGATATTTCCATGTTTATAGAGATAGCGGTGTAGATATTTCCATGTTTATAGAGATAGCGGTGTAGATATTTCCATGTTTATAGAGATAGCGGTGTAAATACTTCCATCTTTATACAGATAGTGGTGTGGATATTTCCATGTTTATACAGGTAGCGGTGTAGATATTTCCATCTTTATTCAGAGAGTGCTGTTCATATTTCCATGTTTATACAGATCACTGTATAGATATATCCATGTTTATACAGATAACGTTGTAGATATTTCCATCTTTATACTAACGGTGGTGTAGATATTTCCATGTTCCTATACATGACTGTGTAGTTATTTCCATGTTTATACAGATGGTGGTGTAGATATTTCCATATTTATAGAGATAGCAGTGTAGATATTTCCAGGTTTATACATATAGTGGTGTAAATATTTCCATGTTTATACAGATCGCTGTGTAGCTATTTCCATGTTTATACAGATACCGGTGTAGATATTTCCATGTTTATACAGACTGCAGTTTAGGTATTTCTATGTTTATTCAGATAGCGGTGTAGATATTTCCATGTTTGTACAGATTGCGGTGTTGATATTTCCATCTGTACACAGATTGCCGTGTAGATATTTCCAATTTTATACAGATGGCGTTGTAGATATTTCCATGGATATGAAGATGGCGGTGTGGATATTTCCATGTTTATAGAGATAGCGGTGTAGGTATTTCCATGTTTATATAGATGGCGTTGTAGATATTTCCATGTTTATACCGATAGCGCTGTTGGTATTTCCACGTTTATACAGATAGTGATGTAGATATCTCCATGTTTATACAGCTTGAGGTGCAGATATTTATATCTTTATACAGATGGCATTGTAGATATTTCCATGTTCACACAGATGGCGGTGTAGATGTTTCCATGTTTATACAGATGGCGGAGTAGTTAGTTCCATGTTTATGGAGATGGCAGAGTAGATATTTTCATGTTTATAGAGGTGACGGTGTAGATATTTCCATGTTTATAGAGATAGCAGTGTAGATATTTACATGTTTATACAGATGGCTGTGTAGATATTTCCATGTATATACAGACGGCATTGTAGATATTTCCATGTTTATACAGATGACAGTAGAGGTATTATCATGTTTTCTCAGATGGCAGTGCAGATATTTTCATATTTATGGAGATGGCGGTGTAGATATTTCCAAGTTTATAGAGATAGCGGTGTAGATATTTCCATGTTTGTACATATGGCGGTGTTGATATTTCCATCTATACTCAGATGGCCGTGTACATATTTCCATGTTTATACAGATGGCGGTGTAGATATTTCCATGGATATGCAGATGGCGGTGTAGATATTTCCATGTTTATATAGATAGCGGTCTAGATATTTCCATGTTTACACAGATGGTGGTGTATATATTTCCGTGTTTATACACATGGCGAAGAAGATACTTCCATCCTTATGGAGATGGCAGTGTAGATATTTACATGTTTATAGAGATGGCGGTGTAGATATTTCCATATTTATAGAGATAGCGGTGTAGTTATTTCCATCTTTCTACTGATGGCAGTGTAGATATTTCCATGTTTATACAGATGGCGGTGTAGATATTTCCATGTTTATTCAGATGACTGTGTAGATATTTCCATGTTTTTACAGATGGCAGTGTAAATATTTCCATGTTTATACAGATCACGGTGTAGATATTTCCATGTTTATACATATCGTGGTGTAGATATTTCCATGTTTATACAGACAGCAGTGGAGATATTTCCATGTTTATACACATAGCGGTGTACATATTTCCATGTTTATAGAGACAGCAGTGTAGGTATTTCCATGTTTATACAGATGGCGGTGTAGGTATTTCCATGTTTATAGAGATAGCGGTGTAGATATTTCCATATTTATACAGATAACGGGGTAGATATTTCCATGTTTATACAGATAGCGGTGTAAATATTTCCATGTTTATACAGATCGTGGTGTAGATATTTCCAAGTTTGTACAGATACCGGTGTAGAAATTTCCATGTTTATACAGACCGCAGTGTAGATATTTCCATGTTTATACAGATAGTGGTGTAGATATTTCCATGTTTGTACAGATAGCGGTGTTGATGTTTCCATCTATACACAGATTGCCGTGTAGCTATTTCCATGTGTATACAGATGGCATTTTAGATGTTTCCAACTGTACACAGATTGCCGTGTAGGTATTTCCATGTGTATACAGATGGCATTGTAGATATTTCCATGTTTATACAGATGGCGGTGTAGATATTTCCATGTTTATAGAGATAGCGGTGTAGATATTTCCATATTTATACAGATAACGGTGTAGATATTTCCATGTTTATACAGATAGCAGTGTAAATATTTCCATTTTTATACAGATCACGGTGTAGATATTTCCAGGTTTATAGAGAAATCAGTGTAGATATTTCCATGTTTATACAGATAGCGGTTTAGCTATTTCCATGTTTATACATACCGCGGTGTAGATATTTCCATGTTTATACAGAGAGCTGTGAGGATATTTCCATGTTTGTACAGATGGCGGTGTTGATATTTCCATCTAAACACAGATGACCGTGTAGATATTTCCATGTTTATACAGAAGGCGGTGCAGATATTTCCATGGATATGTAGAAGGCGGTGTAGATATTTCCATGTTTATACAGATAGCGGTGTAGATATTTCCATGTATATACAGATGGCTGTGTAGATATTTCCATGTGTATACAGATGGCTGTGTAGATATTTCCATGTTTATACAGATGACTTTGTAGGTATTTCCATGTTTATACAGATGGCGGTGTAGGTATTTCCATGTTTATAGAGATAGCTCTAAAGGTATTTCCATGTTTATACAGATAGCGGTGTAGATATTTCCATGTTTATTCAAACCGCGGTGTAGATATTTCCATGTTTATACAGACAGCAGTGGGGATATTTCCATGTTTATACACATAGCGGTTTACATACTTCCATGTTTATAGAGGCAGCGGTGTAGGGATTTCCATGTTTATACAGATAGCGGTGTAAATATTTCAATGTTTATAAAGATCGCGGTGTAGATATTTCCATGTTCATACAGATACCGTTGAAGAAATTTCCATGTTTACACAGACCGCAGTGTAGATATTTCCATGTTTATACAGATAGCGGTGTAGATATTTCCATGTTTGTACAGATGGCGGTGTTGATGTTTCCATCTATACACAGATTGCCTTGTAGGTATTTCCATGTGTATACAGATGACATTGTAGATATTTCCATGTTTATACAGATGGTGGTGTAGATATTTCCATGTTTATACAGATGTCTGTATAGGTATTTCCATTTTTTTACAGATGGCATTGTAGATATTTCCATGTTTATAGAGATAGCATTGTAGATATTTCCATGTTTATACAGACGGCGGTGTATATATTTCCATGTTTATAGAGATAGCGGTGTAGATATTTCCATATTTATACAGATCACGGTGTAGATATTTCCACGTTTATACAGATAGAAGTGTAAATATTTCCATGTTTATACAGATCACGGTGTAGATATTTCCAGGTTTATAGAGATAGCAGTGTAGATATTTCCATGTTTATAGAGATAGCGGTTTAGCTATTTCCATGTTTATACAGTCCGCGGTGTAGATATTTCCATGTTTATACAGATAGCGGTGCAGATATTTCCATGTTTGTACAGATGGCGGTGTTGATATTTCCATCTATACACAGATGACCGTGTAGATATTTCCATGTTTATACAGAAGGCGGCGCAGATATTTCCATGGATATGTAGAAGGCGGTGTAGATATTTCCATATTTATACAGATAGCGGTGTAGATATTTCCATGTATATACAGATGGCTGTGTAGATATTTCCATGTGTATACAGATGGCTGTGTAGATATTTCCATGTTTATACAGATGACTTTGTAGGTATTTCCATGTTTATACAGATGGCGGTGTAGGTATTTCCATGTTTATAGAGATAGCTCTAAAGGTATTTCCATGTTTATACAGATAGCGGTGTAGATATTTCCATGTTTATACAAACCGCGGTGCAGATATTTCCATGTTTATACAGACAGCAGTGGGGATATTTCCATGTTTATACACATAGCGGTTTACATATTTCCATGTTTATAGAGGCAGCGGTGTAGGGATTTCCATGTTTATACAGATAGCGGTGTAAATATTTCAATGTTTATAAAGATCGCGGTGTAGATATTTCCATGTTCATACAGATACCGTTGAAGAAATTTCCATGTTTACACACACCGCAGTGTAGATATTTCCATGTTTATACAGATAGCGGTGTAGATATTTCCATGTTTGTACAGATGGCGGTGTTGATGTTTCCATCTATACACAGATTGCCTTGTAGGTATTTCCATGTGTATACAGATGGCATTGTAGATATTTCCATGTTTATACAGATGGTGGTGTAGATATTTCCATGTTTATACAGATGTCTGTATAGGTAGTTCCATGTTTTTACAGTTGGCATTGTAGATATTTCCATGTTTATAGAGATAGCATTGTAGATATTTCCATGTTTATACAGACGGCGGTGTATATATTTCCATGTTTATAGAGATAGCGGTGTAGATATTTCCATATTTATACAGATCACGGTGTAGATATTTCCACGTTTATACAGATAGAAGTGTAAATATTTCCATGTTTATACAGATCACGGTGTAGATATTTCCAGGTTTATAGAGATAGCAGTGTAGATATTTCCATGTTTATAGAGATAGCGGTTTAGCTATTTCCGTGTTTATACAGTCCGCGGTGTAGATATTTCCATGTTTATACAGATAGCGGTGCAGATATTTCCATGTTTGTACAGATGGCGGTGTTGATATTTCCATCTATACACAGATGACCGTGTAGATATTTCCATGTTTATACAGAAGGCGGCGCAGATATTTCCATGGATATGTAGAAGGCGGTGTAGATATTTCCATGTTTATACAGATAGCGGTGTAGATATTTCCATGTATATACAGATGGCTGTGTAGATATTTCCATGTTTATACAGATGACTTGGTAGGTATTTCCATGTTTATACAGATGGCGGTGTAGGTATTTCCATGTATATAGAGATAGCTGTGTAGATATTTCCATGTTTATACAGATAGCGGTGTAGATATTTCCATGTTTATACAGATCACGGTGTAGATATTTCCATGTTTATACAGACAGCAGTGGAGATATTTCCATGTTTATACACATAGAGTTGTACATACTTCCATGTTTATAGAGACAGCGGTGTAGGTATTTCCATGTTTATACAGATAGCGGTGCAGGTATTTCCATGTTTATACAGATGCCTATGCAGATATTTCCATATTTATACAGAGGGCTCTGTAGATATTTCCATGTTTATACAGATGGCAGTGTAGATTTTTACATGTTCCTACACATGACTGTGTAGGTATTTCCATGTTTATACAGATGGCCTTGTAGATATTTCCATGTTTATAGAGATAGCGGTGTAGATATTTCCATGTTTATACAGAGAGCGGTGTAAATATTTCCATGTTTATACAGATCGTGGTGTAGATATTTCCATGTTTATACAGATACCGGTGTAAAAATTTCCATGTTTATACAGACCGCAGTGTAGATATTTCCATGTTTATACAGATAGCGGTTTAGATATTTCCATGTTTGTACACATGGCGGTGTTGATGTTTCCATCTATACACAGATTGCCGTGTAGGCATTTCCATGTGTATACAGATGGCATTGTAGATATTTCCATGTTTATACAGATGGTGGTGTAGATATTTCCATGTTTATACAGATGACTGTATAGGTATTTCCATGTTTTTCCAGATGGCATTGTAGCTATTTCCATGTTTATAGAGATAGCAGTGTAGATATTTCCATGTTTATACAGATGGTGGTGTAGATATTTCTATGTTTATAGAGATAGCGGTGTAGATATTTCCATATTTATACAGATAACGGTGTAGATATGTCCATGTTTATACAGATAGCAGTGTAAATATTTCCATGTTTATACAGATCACGGTGTAGATATTTCCAGGTTTATAGAGATAGCAGTGTAGATAATTCCAAGTTTATACAGATTGCGGTTTAGCTATTTCCATGTTTATACAGACCGCGGTGTAGATATTTCCATGTTTATACAGATAGCGGTGCAGATATTTCCATGTTTGTACAGATGGCGGTGTTGATATTTCCATCTATACACAGATGACCGTGTAGATATTTCCATGTTTATACAGAAGGCGGCGCAGATGTTTCCATGGATATGTTGAAGGCGGTGTAGATATTTCCATGTTTATACAGATAGCTGTGTAGATATTTCCATGTTTATACGGATGGCTGTGTAGATATTTCCATGTTTATACAGATGACTTTGTAGGTATTTCCATGTTTATACAGATGGCGGTGTAGGTGTTTCCATGTTTATAGAGATAGCTGTGTAGATATTTCCATGTTTATACAGATAGCATTGTAGATATTTCCATGTTTATACAGACAGCAGTGGAGCTATTTCCATGTTTATACACATAGCGGTGTACATATTTCCATGTTTATAGAGACAGCAGTGTACGTATTTCCATGTTTATACAGATAGCGGTGCAGATATTTCCATGTTTATACAGATGCCTATGCAGATATTTCCATATTTACACAGAGGGCTCTGTAGATATTTCCATGTTTATACAGATGGCAGTGTAGATTTTTCCATGTTCCTACACATGACTGTGTAGGTATTTCCATGTTTCTACAGATGGCTTTGTAGATATTTCCATGTTTATAGAGATAGCGGTGTAGATATTTCCATATTTATACAGATAACGGTGTAGATATTTCCATGTTTATACAGATAGCAGTGTAAATATTTCCATGTTTATACAGATCACGGTGTAGATACTTCCAGGTTTATAGAGATAGCAGTGTAGATATTTCCATGTTTATACAGATAGCGGTGTAGATATTTCCATGTTTGTACAGATGGCGGTGTTGATGTTTCCATCTATACACAGATTGCCGTGTAGGTATTTCCATGTGTATACAGATGGCATTGTAGATATTTCCATGTTTATACAGATGGTGTTGTAGATATTTCCATGTTTATACACATGACTGTATAGGTATTTCCATGTTTTTACAGATGGCATTGTAGATATTTCCACGTTTATAGAGATACCAGGGTAGATATTTCCATGTTTATACAGATGGTGGTGTAGATATTTCCATGTTTATAGAGATAGCGGTGTAGATATTTCCATATTTATACAGATAACGGTGTAGATATTTCCATGTTTATACAGATAGCAGTGTAAATATTTCCATGTTTATACAGATCACGGTGTAGATATTTCCAGGTTTATAGAGATAACAGTGTCGATATTTCCATGTTTATACAGATAGCGGCTTAGCTATTTCCATGTTTATACAGACCGCGGTGTAGATATTTCCATGTTTATACAGATAGCAGTGCAGATATTTCCATGTTTGTACAGATGGCGGTGTTGATATTTCCATCTATACACAGATGACCGTGTAGATATTTCCATGTTTATACAGAAGGCGGCGCAGATATTTCCATGGATATGTAGAAGGCGGTGTAGATATTTCCATGTTTATACAGATAGCGGTGCAGATATTTCCATGTATATACAGATGGCTGTGTAGATATTTCCATGTGTATACAGATGGCTGTGTAGATATTTCCATGTTTATGCAGATGACTTTGTAGGTATTTCCATGTTTATACAGATGGCGGTGTAGGTATTTCCATGTTTATAGAGATAGCTGTGTAGATATTTCCATGTTTATACAGATAGCGGTGTAGATATTTCCATGTTTATACAGATCGCGGTGTAGATATTTCCATGTTTATGCAGACAGCAGTGGAGATATTTCCATGTTTATACACATAGCGGTGTACATATTTCCATGCTTATAGAGACAGTGGTGTAGGTATTTCCATGTTTATACAGATAGCGGTGTAAATATTTCCATGTTTATACAGATAGCGGTGTAGATATTTCCATGTTTATACAGATAGCGGTGGAGATATTTCCCTGTTTATACAGATAGCGATGGAGATATTTCCATGTTTATACAGATAGCGGTGTAGATATTTCCACGTTTATAGAGATAGCGGTGTAGATATTTCCATGTTTATACAGATGGCTGTGTAGATATTTCCATGTGAGTACTGATGGCATTGTAGATATTTCCATGTTTAAACAGATGGCGCTGTAGATATTTCCATGTTTATACAGATGGCAGTGTAGATATTTCCATGTTTATACAGATAGCGGTGTAGATATTTCCATGTTTACAGAGAAAGCGGTGTAGATATTTCCATCTTTGCACAGATTTTGTTGTAAGTATTTCCAAATTTACACAGATAGAGGTGTAGATATTTCCAAGTTTACACAGAAAGCTGTGTAGATATTTCCATGATTACAGAGATAGCATTGTAGATATTTCCATGTTTATACAGATTGCGGTGTAGTTATTTCCATGTTGATACAGATAGCGGTGTAGGTATTTCCATGTTTATACAGGTAGCGGTGTAGAAATTCCCATGTTTATACAGATCACTTTGTAGGTATTTCCATCTTTCTACAGATGTCAGTGTAGATATTTCCATGTTTATGCAGATGGCGGTGTGGATATTTCCATGTTTATAGGGATGGCGGTGTAGTTATTTCTATGTTTATAGAGATAGCGGTGTAAATATTTCCATGCTTATAGAGATGGTGGTGTAAGTATTTTCATGTTTATAGAGATAACGGTGTAGATATTTCCATGTTTATACAGATAACGGTGTTGGTATTTCCATGTTTATACACATAGCGGTGTAGATATTTCCATGTGTATACAGCTCGCATTGTAGATATTTCCATCTTTCTACAGATGGCAGTGTAGATATTTCCATGTTTATACAGATGGCAATGTAGGTATTTCCATGTTTATACAGATAGCGGTGTAGATATTTACATGTCTATAGATGTAGCGGTGTAGGTATTTCCATATTTATACAGATTGCAGTGTTGATATTTCCATCTTTATACAGATGGCAGTGTAGATATTTCCATGTTTATACAGATGGCATTGAAGATATTTCCATGTTTATACAGTTAGTGGTGTAGATATTTCCATGTTTATACAGATGGCGGTGTAGATACATCCATGTTTCTGAAGATGGCGGTGTAGATATTTCCATGTTTAAAGAGAAATCAGTGTAGGTATTTCCATGTTTACAGAGATAGCAGTGTGAATATTTCCATATTTATACAGATAGCGGTGTAGGTATTTCCATGAATATACAGATGGCGGTGTAGATATTTCCTTGTTTATACAGATATCGGTGTAGATATTTCCAGGTTTATACAGAGAGCGGTGTAGATATTGCCAGGTTTTACAGATAGTGGTGTAGATATATCCATCTTTATACAGATAGCGGTGTAGATATTTCCATGTTTATATAGATGGCAGTGTAGATATTTTCTTTTTTATGTAAATGGCGTTGTAGATATCTCCATGTTTAAAGAGATGGCGGTGTATGTATTTCCATGTTGATGGAGATAGCAGTGTAGATATTTCCATGTTTATAGAGATAGCGGTGTAGTTATTTCCATGTTTATTGGGATACCGGTGTAGATATTTCCATGTTTCCACAGATAACTGTGTAGTTATTTCCATGTTTGTACAGATGGCATTGTAGATATTTCCATGTTTATAGAGATAGCGGTGTAGATATTTTCATGTTTATATAGATTGCGATGGAGTTATGTCCATGTTTATACAGATAGCAATGGAGATATTTCCATGTTAATACACATAGCGGTGTAGATATTTCCATGTTTATACAGATAGCGGTGTAGATACTTCCATGTTTATACAGATGGCTGTGCAGATATTTCCATGTTTATACAGAGTTCTCTGTAGATATTTCCATGTTTATAAAGATGACAGTGTAGATATTTCCAGGTTTATACAGATGACTGTGTAGATATTTCCATGTTAATACAGATGACGGTGTAGATATTTCCATGTTTATAGAGATAGCGGTGTAGATATTTCCATGTTTATAGAGATAGCGGTGTAGATATTTCCATGTTTATAGAGATAGCGGTGTAAATACTTCCATCTTTATACAGATAGTGGTGTGGATATTTCCATGTTTATACAGGTAGCGGTGTAGATATTTCCATCTTTATTCAGAGAGTGCTGTTCATATTTCCATGTTTATACAGATCACTGTATAGATATATCCATGTTTATACAGATAACGTTGTAGATATTTCCATCTTTATACTAACGGTGGTGTAGATATTTCCATGTTCCTATACATGACTGTGTAGTTATTTCCATGTTTATACAGATGGTGGTGTAGATATTTCCATATTTATAGAGATAGCAGTGTCGATATTTCCAGGTTTATACATATAGTGGTGTAAATATTTCCATGTTTATACAGATCGCTGTGTAGCTATTTCCATGTTTATACAGATACCGGTGTAGATATTTCCATGTTTATACAGACTGCAGTTTAGGTATTTCTATGTTTATTCAGATAGCGGTGTAGATATTTCCATGTTTGTACAGATTGCGGTGTTGATATTTCCATCTGTACACAGATTGCCGTGTAGATATTTCCAATTTTATACAGATGGCGTTGTAGATATTTCCATGGATATGAAGATGGCGGTGTGGATATTTCCATGTTTATAGAGATAGCGGTGTAGGTATTTCCATGTTTATATAGATGGCGTTGTAGATATTTCCATGTTTATACCGATAGCGCTGTTGGTATTTCCACGTTTATACAGATAGTGATGTAGATATCTCCATGTTTATACAGCTTGAGGTGCAGATATTTATATCTTTATACAGATGGCATTGTAGATATTTCCATGTTCACACAGATGGCGGTGTAGATGTTTCCATGTTTATACAGATGGCGGAGTAGTTAGTTCCATGTTTATGGAGATGGCAGAGTAGATATTTTCATGTTTATAGAGGTGACGGTGTAGATATTTCCATGTTTATAGAGATAGCAGTGTAGATATTTACATGTTTATACAGATGGCTGTGTAGATATTTCCATGTATATACAGACGGCATTGTAGATATTTCCATGTTTATACAGATGACAGTAGAGGTATTATCATGTTTTCTCAGATGGCAGTGCAGATATTTTCATATTTATGGAGATGGCGGTGTAGATATTTCCAAGTTTATAGAGATTGCGGTGTAGATATTTCCATGTTTGTACATATGGCGGTGTTGATATTTCCATCTATACTCAGATGGCCGTGTACATATTTCCATGTTTATACAGATGGCGGTGTAGATATTTCCATGGATATGCAGATGGCGGTGTAGATATTTCCATGTTTATATAGATAGCGGTCTAGATATTTCCATGTTTACACAGATGGTGGTGTATATATTTCCGTGTTTATACACATGGCGAAGAAGATACTTCCATCCTTATGGAGATGGCAGTGTAGATATTTACATGTTTATAGAGATGGCGGTGTAGATATTTCCATATTTATAGAGATAGCGGTGTAGTTATTTCCATCTTTCTACTGATGGCAGTGTAGATATTTCCATGTTTATACAGATGGCGGTGTAGATATTTCCATGTTTATTCAGATGACTGTGTAGATATTTCCATGTTTTTACAGATGGCAGTGTAAATATTTCCATGTTTATACAGATCACGGTGTAGATATTTCCATGTTTATACATATCGTGGTGTAGATATTTCCATGTTTATACAGACAGCAGTGGAGATATTTCCATGTTTATACACATAGCGGTGTACATATTTCCATGTTTATAGAGACAGCAGTGTAGGTATTTCCATGTTTATACAGATGGCGGTGTAGGTATTTCCATGTTTATAGAGATAGCGGTGTAGATATTTCCATATTTATACAGATAACGGGGTAGATATTTCCATGTTTATACAGATAGCGGTGTAAATATTTCCATGTTTATACAGATCGTGGTGTAGATATTTCCAAGTTTGTACAGATACCGGTGTAGAAATTTCCATGTTTATACAGACCGCAGTGTAGATATTTCCATGTTTATACAGATAGTGGTGTAGATATTTCCATGTTTGTACAGATAGCGGTGTTGATGTTTCCATCTATACACAGATTGCCGTGTAGCTATTTCCATGTGTATACAGATGGCATTTTAGATGTTTCCAACTGTACACAGATTGCCGTGTAGGTATTTCCATGTGTATACAGATGGCATTGTAGATATTTCCATGTTTATACAGATGGCGGTGTAGATATTTCCATGTTTATAGAGATAGCGGTGTAGATATTTCCATATTTATACAGATAACGGTGTAGATATTTCCATGTTTATACAGATAGCAGTGTAAATATTTCCATTTTTATACAGATCACGGTGTAGATATTTCCAGGTTTATAGAGAAATCAGTGTAGATATTTCCATGTTTATACAGATAGCGGTTTAGCTATTTCCATGTTTATACATACCGCGGTGTAGATATTTCCATGTTTATACAGAGAGCTGTGAGGATATTTCCATGTTTGTACAGATGGCGGTGTTGATATTTCCATCTAAACACAGATGACCGTGTAGATATTTCCATGTTTATACAGAAGGCGGTGCAGATATTTCCATGGATATGTAGAAGGCGGTGTAGATATTTCCATGTTTATACAGATAGCGGTGTAGATATTTCCATGTATATACAGATGGCTGTGTAGATATTTCCATGTGTATACAGATGGCTGTGTAGATATTTCCATGTTTATACAGATGACTTTGTAGGTATTTCCATGTTTATACAGATGGCGGTGTAGGTATTTCCATGTTTATAGAGATAGCTCTAAAGGTATTTCCATGTTTATACAGATAGCGGTGTAGATATTTCCATGTTTATTCAAACCGCGGTGTAGATATTTCCATGTTTATACAGACAGCAGTGGGGATATTTCCATGTTTATACACATAGCGGTTTACATACTTCCATGTTTATAGAGGCAGCGGTGTAGGGATTTCCATGTTTATACAGATAGCGGTGTAAATATTTCAATGTTTATAAAGATCGCGGTGTAGATATTTCCATGTTCATACAGATACCGTTGAAGAAATTTCCATGTTTACACAGACCGCAGTGTAGATATTTCCATGTTTATACAGATAGCGGTGTAGATATTTCCATGTTTGTACAGATGGCGGTGTTGATGTTTCCATCTATACACAGATTGCCTTGTAGGTATTTCCATGTGTATACAGATGACATTGTAGATATTTCCATGTTTATACAGATGGTGGTGTAGATATTTCCATGTTTATACAGATGTCTGTATAGGTATTTCCATTTTTTTACAGATGGCATTGTAGATATTTCCATGTTTATAGAGATAGCATTGTAGATATTTCCATGTTTATACAGACGGCGGTGTATATATTTCCATGTTTATAGAGATAGCGGTGTAGATATTTCCATATTTATACAGATCACGGTGTAGATATTTCCACGTTTATACAGATAGAAGTGTAAATATTTCCATGTTTATACAGATCACGGTGTAGATATTTCCAGGTTTATAGAGATAGCAGTGTAGATATTTCCATGTTTATAGAGATAGCGGTTTAGCTATTTCCATGTTTATACAGTCCGCGGTGTAGATATTTCCATGTTTATACAGATAGCGGTGCAGATATTTCCATGTTTGTACAGATGGCGGTGTTGATATTTCCATCTATACACAGATGACCGTGTAGATATTTCCATGTTTATACAGAAGGCGGCGCAGATATTTCCATGGATATGTAGAAGGCGGTGTAGATATTTCCATATTTATACAGATAGCGGTGTAGATATTTCCATGTATATACAGATGGCTGTGTAGATATTTCCATGTGTATACAGATGGCTGTGTAGATATTTCCATGTTTATACAGATGACTTTGTAGGTATTTCCATGTTTATACAGATGGCGGTGTAGGTATTTCCATGTTTATAGAGATAGCTCTAAAGGTATTTCCATGTTTATACAGATAGCGGTGTAGATATTTCCATGTTTATACAAACCGCGGTGCAGATATTTCCATGTTTATACAGACAGCAGTGGGGATATTTCCATGTTTATACACATAGCGGTTTACATATTTCCATGTTTATAGAGGCAGCGGTGTAGGGATTTCCATGTTTATACAGATAGCGGTGTAAATATTTCAATGTTTATAAAGATCGCGGTGTAGATATTTCCATGTTCATACAGATACCGTTGAAGAAATTTCCATGTTTACACACACCGCAGTGTAGATATTTCCATGTTTATACAGATAGCGGTGTAGATATTTCCATGTTTGTACAGATGGCGGTGTTGATGTTTCCATCTATACACAGATTGCCTTGTAGGTATTTCCATGTGTATACAGATGGCATTGTAGATATTTCCATGTTTATACAGATGGTGGTGTAGATATTTCCATGTTTATACAGATGTCTGTATAGGTAGTTCCATGTTTTTACAGTTGGCATTGTAGATATTTCCATGTTTATAGAGATAGCATTGTAGATATTTCCATGTTTATACAGACGGCGGTGTAAATATTTCCATGTTTATAGAGATAGCGGTGTAGATATTTCCATATTTATACAGATCACGGTGTAGATATTTCCACGTTTATACAGATAGAAGTGTAAATATTTCCATGTTTATACAGATCACGGTGTAGATATTTCCAGGTTTATAGAGATAGCAGTGTAGATATTTCCATGTTTATAGAGATAGCGGTTTAGCTATTTCCGTGTTTATACAGTCCGCGGTGTAGATATTTCCATGTTTATACAGATAGCGGTGCAGATATTTCCATGTTTGTACAGATGGCGGTGTTGATATTTCCATCTATACACAGATGACCGTGTAGATATTTCCATGTTTATACAGAAGGCGGCGCAGATATTTCCATGGATATGTAGAAGGCGGTGTAGATATTTCCATGTTTATACAGATAGCGGTGTAGATATTTCCATGTATATACAGATGGCTGTGTAGATATTTCCATGTTTATACAGATGACTTGGTAGGTATTTCCATGTTTATACAGATGGCGGTGTAGGTATTTCCATGTATATAGAGATAGCTGTGTAGATATTTCCATGTTTATACAGATAGCGGTGTAGATATTTCCATGTTTATACAGATCACGGTGTAGATATTTCCATGTTTATACAGACAGCAGTGGAGATATTTCCATGTTTATACACATAGAGTTGTACATACTTCCATGTTTATAGAGACAGCGGTGTAGGTATTTCCATGTTTATACAGATAGCGGTGCAGGTATTTCCATGTTTATACAGATGCCTATGCAGATATTTCCATATTTATACAGAGGGCTCTGTAGATATTTCCATGTTTATACAGATGGCAGTGTAGATTTTTACATGTTCCTACACATGACTGTGTAGGTATTTCCATGTTTATACAGATGGCCTTGTAGATATTTCCATGTTTATAGAGATAGCGGTGTAGATATTTCCATGTTTATACAGAGAGCGGTGTAAATATTTCCATGTTTATACAGATCGTGGTGTAGATATTTCCATGTTTATACAGATACCGGTGTAAAAATTTCCATGTTTATACAGACCGCAGTGTAGATATTTCCATGTTTATACAGATAGCGGTTTAGATATTTCCATGTTTGTACACATGGCGGTGTTGATGTTTCCATCTATACACAGATTGCCGTGTAGGCATTTCCATGTGTATACAGATGGCATTGTAGATATTTCCATGTTTATACAGATGGTGGTGTAGATATTTCCATGTTTATACAGATGACTGTATAGGTATTTCCATGTTTTTCCAGATGGCATTGTAGCTATTTCCATGTTTATAGAGATAGCAGTGTAGATATTTCCATGTTTATACAGATGGTGGTGTAGATATTTCTATGTTTATAGAGATAGCGGTGTAGATATTTCCATATTTATACAGATAACGGTGTAGATATGTCCATGTTTATACAGATAGCAGTGTAAATATTTCCATGTTTATACAGATCACGGTGTAGATATTTCCAGGTTTATAGAGATAGCAGTGTAGATAATTCCAAGTTTATACAGATTGCGGTTTAGCTATTTCCATGTTTATACAGACCGCGGTGTAGATATTTCCATGTTTATACAGATAGCGGTGCAGATATTTCCATGTTTGTACAGATGGCGGTGTTGATATTTCCATCTATACACAGATGACCGTGTAGATATTTCCATGTTTATACAGAAGGCGGCGCAGATGTTTCCATGGATATGTTGAAGGCGGTGTAGATATTTCCATGTTTATACAGATAGCTGTGTAGATATTTCCATGTTTATACGGATGGCTGTGTAGATATTTCCATGTTTATACAGATGACTTTGTAGGTATTTCCATGTTTATACAGATGGCGGTGTAGGTGTTTCCATGTTTATAGAGATAGCTGTGTAGATATTTCCATGTTTATACAGATAGCATTGTAGATATTTCCATGTTTATACAGACAGCAGTGGAGCTATTTCCATGTTTATACACATAGCGGTGTACATATTTCCATGTTTATAGAGACAGCAGTGTACGTATTTCCATGTTTATACAGATAGCGGTGCAGATATTTCCATGTTTATACAGATGCCTATGCAGATATTTCCATATTTACACAGAGGGCTCTGTAGATATTTCCATGTTTATACAGATGGCAGTGTAGATTTTTCCATGTTCCTACACATGACTGTGTAGGTATTTCCATGTTTCTACAGATGGCTTTGTAGATATTTCCATGTTTATAGAGATAGCGGTGTAGATATTTCCATGTTTATACAGATAGCGGTGTAAATATTTCCATGTTTATACAGATAGCGGTGTAGATATTTCCATGTTTGTACAGATGGCGGTGTTGATGTTTCCATATATACACAGATTGCCGTGTAGGTATTTCCATGTGTATACAGATGGCATTGTAGATATTTCCATGTTTATACAGATGGTGGTGTAGATATTTCCATGTTTATACAGATAGCGGTGGAGATATTTCCCTGTTTATACAGATAGCGATGGAGATATTTCCATGTTTATACAGATAGCGGTGTAGATATTTCCACGTTTATAGAGATAGCGGTGTAGATATTTCCATGTTTATACAGATGGCTGTGTAGATATTTCCATGTGAGTACTGATGGCATTGTAGATATTTCCATGTTTAAACAGATGGCGCTGTAGATATTTCCATGTTTATACAGATGGCAGTGTAGATATTTCCATGTTTATACAGATAGCGGTGTAGATATTTCCATGTTTACAGAGAAAGCGGTGTAGATATTTCCATCTTTGCACAGATTTTGTTGTAAGTATTTCCAAATTTACACAGATAGAGGTGTAGATATTTCCAACTTTACACAGAAAGCTGTGTAGATATTTCCATGATTACAGAGATAGCATTGTAGATATTTCCATGTTTATACAGATTGCGGTGTAGTTATTTCCATGTTGATACAGATAGCGGTGTAGGTATTTCCATGTTTATACAGGTAGCGGTGTAGAAATTCCCATGTTTATACAGATCACTTTGTAGGTATTTCCATCTTTCTACAGATGTCAGTGTAGATATTTCCATGTTTATGCAGATGGCGGTGTAGATATTTCCATGTTTATAGGGATGGCGGTGTAGTTATTTCTATGTTTATAGAGATAGCGGTGTAAATATTTCCATGCTTATAGAGATGGTGGTGTAAGTATTTTCATGTTTATAGAGATAACGGTGTAGATATTTCCATGTTTATACAGATAACGGTGTTGGTATTTCCATGTTTATACACATAGCGGTGTAGATATTTCCATGTGTATACAGCTCGCATTGTAGATATTTCCATCTTTCTACAGATGGCAGTGTAGATATTTCCATGTTTATACAGATGGCAATGTAGGTATTTCCATGTTTATACAGATAGCGGTGTAGATATTTACATGTCTATAGATGTAGCGGTGTAGGTATTTCCATATTTATACAGATTGCAGTGTTGATATTTCCATCTTTATACAGATGGCAGTGTAGATATTTCCATGTTTATACAGATGGCATTGAAGATATTTCCATGTTTATACAGTTAGTGGTGTAGATATTTCCATGTTTATACAGATGGCGGTGTAGATACATCCATGTTTCTGAAGATGGCGGTGTAGATATTTCCATGTTTAAAGAGAAATCAGTGTAGGTATTTCCATGTTTACAGAGATAGCAGTGTGAATATTTCCATATTTATACAGATAGCGGTGTAGGTATTTCCATGAATATACAGATGGCGGTGTAGATATTTCCTTGTTTATACAGATATCGGTGTAGATATTTCCAGGTTTATACAGAGAGCGGTGTAGATATTGCCAGGTTTTACAGATAGTGGTGTAGATATATCCATCTTTATACATTTAGCGGTGTAGATATTTCCATGTTTATATAGATGGCAGTGTAGATATTTTCTTTTTTATGTAAATGGCGTTGTAGATATCTCCATGTTTAAAGAGATGGCAGTGTATGTATTTCCATGTTGATGGAGATAGCAGTGTAGATATTTCCATGTTTATAGAGATAGCGGTGTAGTTATTTCCATGTTTATTGGGATACCGGTGTAGATATTTCCATGTTTCCACAGATAACTGTGTAGTTATTTCCATGTTTGTACAGATGGCATTGTAGATATTTCCATGTTTATAGAGATAGCGGTGTAGATATTTTCATGTTTATATAGATTGCGATGGAGTTATGTCCATGTTTATACAGATAGCAATGGAGATATTTCCATGTTAATACACATAGCGGTGTAGATATTTCCATGTTTATACAGATAGCGGTGTAGATACTTCCATGTTTATACAGATGGCTGTGCAGATATTTCCATGTTTATACAGAGTTCTCTGTAGATATTTCCATGTTTATAAAGATGACAGTGTAGATATTTCCAGGTTTATACAGATGACTGTGTAGATATTTCCATGTTAATACAGATGACGGTGTAGATATTTCCATGTTTATAGAGATAGCGGTGTAGATATTTCCATGTTTATAGAGATAGCGGTGTAGATATTTCCATGTTTATAGAGATAGCGGTGTAAATACTTCCATCTTTATACAGATAGTGGTGTGGATATTTCCATGTTTATACAGGTAGCGGTGTAGATATTTCCATCTTTATTCAGAGAGTGCTGTTCATATTTCCATGTTTATACAGATCACTGTATAGATATATCCATGTTTATACAGATAACGTTGTAGATATTTCCATCTTTATACTAACGGTGGTGTAGATATTTCCATGTTCCTATACATGACTGTGTAGTTATTTCCATGTTTATACAGATGGTGGTGTAGATATTTCCATATTTATAGAGATAGCAGTGTAGATATTTCCAGGTTTATACATATAGCGGTGTAAATATTTCCATGTTTATACAGATCGCTGTGTAGCTATTTCCATGTTTATACAGATACCGGTGTAGATATTTCCATGTTTATACAGACTGCAGTTTAGGTATTTCTATGTTTATTCAGATAGCGGTGTAGATATTTCCATGTTTGTACAGATTGCGGTGTTGATATTTCCATCTGTACACAGATTGCCGTGTAGATATTTCCAATTTTATACAGATGGCGTTGTAGATATTTCCATGGATATGAAGATGGCGGTGTGGATATTTCCATGTTTATAGAGATAGCGGTGTAGGTATTTCCATGTTTATATAGATGGCGTTGTAGATATTTCCATGTTTATACCGATAGCGCTGTTGGTATTTCCACGTTTATACAGATAGTGATGTAGATATCTCCATGTTTATACAGCTTGAGGTGCAGATATTTATATCTTTATACAGATGGCATTGTAGATATTTCCATGTTCACACAGATGGCGGTGTAGATGTTTCCATGTTTATACAGATGGCGGAGTAGTTAGTTCCATGTTTATGGAGATGGCAGAGTAGATATTTTCATGTTTATAGAGGTGACGGTGTAGATATTTCCATGTTTATAGAGATAGCAGTGTAGATATTTACATGTTTATACAGATGGCTGTGTAGATATTTCCATGTGTATACAGACGGCATTGTAGATATTTCCATGTTTATACAGATGACAGTAGAGGTATTATCATGTTTTCTCAGATGGCAGTGCAGATATTTTCATATTTATGGAGATGGCGGTGTAGATATTTCCAAGTTTATAGAGATAGCGGTGTAGATATTTCCATGTTTGTACATATGGCGGTGTTGATATTTCCATCTATACTCAGATGGCCGTGTACATATTTCCATGTTTATACAGATGGCGGTGTAGATATTTCCATGGATATGCAGATGGCGGTGTAGATATTTCCATGTTTATATAGATAGCGGTCTAGATATTTCCATGTTTACACAGATGGTGGTGTATATATTTCCGTGTTTATACACATGGCGAAGAAGATACTTCCATCCTTATGGAGATGGCAGTGTAGATATTTACATGTTTATAGAGATGGCGGTGTAGATATTTCCATATTTATAGAGATAGCGGTGTAGTTATTTCCATCTTTCTACTGATGGCAGTGTAGATATTTCCATGTTTATACAGATGGCGGTGTAGATATTTCCATGTTTATTCAGATGACTGTGTAGATATTTCCATGTTTTTACAGATGGCAGTGTAAATATTTCCATGTTTATACAGATCACGGTGTAGATATTTCCATGTTTATACATATCGTGGTGTAGATATTTCCATGTTTATACAGACAGCAGTGGAGATATTTCCATGTTTATACACATAGCGGTGTACATATTTCCATGTTTATAGATCAGCACTGTAGGTATTTCCATGTTTATACAGATGGCGGTGTAGGTATTTCCATGTTTATAGAGATAGCGGTGTAGATATTTCCATATTTATACAGATAACGGGGTAGATATTTCCATGTTTATACAGATAGCGGTGTAAATATTTCCATGTTTATACAGATCGTGGTGTAGATATTTCCAAGTTTATACAGATACCGGTGTAGAAATTTCCATGTTTATACAGACCGCAGTGTAGATATTTCCATGTTTATACAGATAGTGGTGTAGATATTTCCATGTTTGTACAGATAGCGGTGTTGATGTTTCCATCTATACACAGATTGCCGTGTAGCTATTTCCATGTGTATACAGATGGCATTTTAGATGTTTCCAACCGTACACAGATTGCCGTGTAGGTATTTCCATGTGTATAGAGATGGCATTGTAGATATTTCCATGTTTATACAGATGGTGGTGTAGATATTTCCATGTTTATACAGATGACTGTATAGGTATTTCCATGTTTTTCCAGATGGCATTGTAGCTATTTCCATGTTTATAGAGATAGCAGTGTAGATATTTCCATGTTTATACAGATGGCGGTGTAGATATTTCCATGTTTATAGAGATAGCGGTGTAGATATTTCCATATTTATACAGATAACGGTGTAGATATTTCCATGTTTATACAGATAGCAGTGTAAATATTTCCATTTTTATACAGATCACGGTGTAGATATTTCCAGGTTTATAGAGAAATCAGTGTAGATATTTCCATGTTTATACAGATAGCGGTTTAGCTATTTCCATGTTTATACATACCGCGGTGTAGATATTTCCATGTTTATACAGAGAGCTGTGAGGATATTTCCATGTTTGTACAGATGGCGGTGTTGATATTTCCATCTAAACACAGATGACCGTGTAGATATTTCCATGTTTATACAGAAGGCGGTGCAGATATTTCCATGGATATGTAGAAGGCGGTGTAGATATTTCCATGTTTATACAGATAGCGGTGTAGATATTTCCATGTATATACAGATGGCTGTGTAGATATTTCCATGTGTATACAGATGGCTGTGTAGATATTTCCATGTTTATACAGATGACTTTGTAGGTATTTCCATGTTTATACAGATGGCGGTGTAGGTATTTCCATGTTTATAGAGATAGCTCTAAAGGTATTTCCATGTTTATACAGATAGCGGTGTAGATATTTCCATGTTTATTCAAACCGCGGTGTAGATATTTCCATGTTTATACAGACAGCAGTGGGGATATTTCCATGTTTATACACATAGCGGTTTACATACTTCCATGTTTATAGAGGCAGCGGTGTAGGGATTTCCATGTTTATACAGATAGCGGTGTAAATATTTCAATGTTTATAAAGATCGCGGTGTAGATATTTCCATGTTCATACAGATACCGTTGAAGAAATTTCCATGTTTACACAGACCGCAGTGTAGATATTTCCATGTTTATACAGATAGCGGTGTAGATATTTCCATGTTTGTACAGATGGCGGTGTTGATGTTTCCATCTATACACAGATTGCCTTGTAGGTATTTCCATGTGTATACAGATGACATTGTAGATATTTCCATGTTTATACAGATGGTGGTGTAGATATTTCCATGTTTATACAGATGTCTGTATAGGTATTTCCATTTTTTTACAGATGGCATTGTAGATATTTCCATGTTTATAGAGATAGCATTGTAGATATTTCCATGTTTATACAGACGGCGGTGTATATATTTCCATGTTTATAGAGATAGCGGTGTAGATATTTCCATATTTATACAGATCACGGTGTAGATATTTCCACGTTTATACAGATAGAAGTGTAAATATTTCCATGTTTATACAGATCACGGTGTAGATATTTCCAGGTTTATAGAGATAGCAGTGTAGATATTTCCATGTTTATAGAGATAGCGGTTTAGCTATTTCCATGTTTATACAGTCCGCGGTGTAGATATTTCCATGTTTATACAGATAGCGGTGCAGATATTTCCATGTTTGTACAGATGGCGGTGTTGATATTTCCATCTATACACAGATGACCGTGTAGATATTTCCATGTTTATACAGAAGGCGGCGCAGATATTTCCATGGATATGTAGAAGGCGGTGTAGATATTTCCATATTTATACAGATAGCGGTGTAGATATTTCCATGTATATACAGATGGCTGTGTAGATATTTCCATGTGTATACAGATGGCTGTGTAGATATTTCCATGTTTATACAGATGACTTTGTAGGTATTTCCATGTTTATACAGATGGCGGTGTAGGTATTTCCATGTTTATAGAGATAGCTCTAAAGGTATTTCCATGTTTATACAGATAGCGGTGTAGATATTTCCATGTTTATACAAACCGCGGTGCAGATATTTCCATGTTTATACAGACAGCAGTGGGGATATTTCCATGTTTATACACATAGCGGTTTACATATTTCCATGTTTATAGAGGCAGCGGTGTAGGGATTTCCATGTTTATACAGATAGCGGTGTAAATATTTCAATGTTTATAAAGATCGCGGTGTAGATATTTCCATGTTCATACAGATACCGTTGAAGAAATTTCCATGTTTACACACACCGCAGTGTAGATATTTCCATGTTTATACAGATAGCGGTGTAGATATTTCCATGTTTGTACAGATGGCGGTGTTGATGTTTCCATCTATACACAGATTGCCTTGTAGGTATTTCCATGTGTATACAGATGGCATTGTAGATATTTCCATGTTTATACAGATGGTGGTGTAGATATTTCCATGTTTATACAGATGTCTGTATAGGTAGTTCCATGTTTTTACAGTTGGCATTGTAGATATTTCCATGTTTATAGAGATAGCATTGTAGATATTTCCATGTTTATACAGACGGCGGTGTATATATTTCCATGTTTATAGAGATAGCGGTGTAGATATTTCCATATTTATACAGATCACGGTGTAGATATTTCCACGTTTATACAGATAGAAGTGTAAATATTTCCATGTTTATACAGATCACGGTGTAGATATTTCCAGGTTTATAGAGATAGCAGTGTAGATATTTCCATGTTTATAGAGATAGCGGTTTAGCTATTTCCATGTTTATACTGTCCGCGGTGTAGATATTTCCATGTTTATACAGATAGCGGTGCAGATATTTCCATGTTTGTACAGATGGCGGTGTTGATATTTCCATCTATACACAGATGACCGTGTAGATATTTCCATGTTTATACAGAAGGCGGCGCAGATATTTCCATGGATATGTAGAAGGCGGTGTAGATATTTCCATGTTTATACAGATAGCGGTGTAGATATTTCCATGTATATACAGATGGCTGTGTAGATATTTCCATGTTTATACAGATGACTTGGTAGGTATTTCCATGTTTATACAGATGGCGGTGTAGGTATTTCCATGTATATAGAGATAGCTGTGTAGATATTTCCATGTTTATACAGATAGCGGTGTAGATATCTCCATGTTTATACAGATCACGGTGTAGATATTTCCATGTTTATACAGACAGCAGTGGAGATATTTCCATGTTTATACACATAGAGTTGTACATACTTCCATGTTTATAGAGACAGCGGTGTAGGTATTTCCATGTTTATTCAGATAGCGGTGCAGGTATTTCCATGTTTATACAGATGCCTATGCAGATATTTCCATATTTATACAGAGGGCTCTGTAGATATTTCCATGTTTATACAGATGGCAGTGTAGATTTTTACATGTTCCTACACATGACTGTGTAGGTATTTCCATGTTTATACAGATGGCCTTGTAGATATTTCCATGTTTATAGAGATAGCGGTGTAGATATTTCCATGTTTATACAGAGAGCGGTGTAAATATTTCCATGTTTATACAGATCGTGGTGTAGATATTTCCATGTTTATACAGATACCGGTGTAAAAATTTCCATGTTTATACAGACCGCAGTGTAGATATTTCCATGTTTATACAGATAGCGGTTTAGATATTTCCATGTTTGTACACATGGCGGTGTTGATGTTTCCATCTATACACAGATTGCCGTGTAGGCATTTCCATGTGTATACAGATGGCATTGTAGATATTTCCATGTTTATACAGATACCGGTGTAGAAATTTCCATGTTTATAGAGACCGCAGTGTAGATATTTCCATGTTTATGCAGATAGCGGTGTAGATATTTCCATGTTTGTACAGATGGCGGTGTTGATGTTTCCATCTATACACAGATTGCTGTGCAGGTATTTCCATGTGTATACAGATGGCATTGTAGATATTTCCATGTTTATACAGATGGTGGTGTAGATATTTACATGTTTATACAGATGACTGTATAGGTATTTCCATGTTTTTACAGATGGCATTGTAGATATTTCCATGTTTATAGAGATAGCAGTGTAGATATTTCCATGTTTATACAGATGGCGGTGTAGATATGTCCATGTTTATAGAGATAGCGGTGTAGATATTTCCATATTTATACAGATAACGGTGTAGATATTTCCATGTTTATACAGATAGCAGTGTAAATATTTCCATGTTTATACAGATGGCTGTGCAGATATTTCCATGTTTATACAGATGACTTTGTAGGTATTTCCATGTTTATACAGATGGCGGTGTAGGTATTTCCATGTTTATAGAGATAGCTGTGTTGATATTTCCATGTTTATACACATAGGGGTGTAGATATTTCCATGTTTATACAGACAGCAGAGGAGATATTTCCATGTTTATACACATAGTGGTGTACATAATTCCATGTTTATAGAGACTGCGGTGTAGGTATTTCCATGTTTATACAGATAGCGGTGCAGATATTTGCATGTTTATACAGATGCCTATGCAGATATTTCCATATTTATACAGAGGGCTCTGTAGATATTTCCATGTTTATACAGATGGAAGTGTTGATTTTTCCATGTTCCTACACATGACTGTGTAGGTATTTCCATGTTTATACAGATGGCTTTGTAGATATTTCCATGTTTATAGAGATAGCGGTGTAGATATTTCCATATTTATACAGATAACGGTGTAGATATTTCCATGTTTATACAGATCACGGTGTAGATACTTCCAGGTTTATAGAGATAGCAGTGTAGATATTTCCATGTTTATACAGATAGCGGTGTAGATATTTCCATGTTTGTACAGATTGCGGTGTTGATGTTTCCATCTATACACAGATTGCCGTGTAGGTATTTCCATGTGTATACAGATGGCATTGTAGATATTTCCATGTTTATACAGATGGTGTTGTAGATATTTCCATGTTTATACACATGACTGTATAGGTATTTCCATGTTTTTACAGATGGCATTGTAGATATTTCCACGTTTATAGAGATAGCAGGGTAGATAATTCCATGTTTATACAGATGGTGGTGTAGATATTTCCATGTTTATAGAGATAGCGGTGTAGATATTTCCATATTTATACAGATAACGGTGTAGATATTTCCATGTTTATACAGATAGCAGTGTAAATATTTCCATGTTTATACAGATCACGGTGTAGATATTTCCAGGTTTATAGAGATAACAGTGTAGATATTTCCATTTTTATACAGATAGCGGTTTAGCTATTTCCATGTTTATACAGACCACGGTGTAGATATTTCCATGTTTATACAGATAGCAGTGCAGATATTTCCATGTTTGTACAGATGGCGGTGTTGATATTTCCATCTATACACAGATGACCGTGTAGATATTTCCATGTTTATACAGAAGGCGGCGCAGATATTTCCATGGATATGTAGAAGGCGGTGTAGATATTTCCATGTTTATACAGATAGCGGTGCAGATATTTCCATGTATATACAGATGGCTGTGTAGATATTTCCATGTGTATACAGATGGCTGTGTAGATATTTCCATGTTTATGCAGATGACTTTGTAGGTATTTCCATGTTTATACAGATGGCGGTGTAGGTATTTCCATGTTTATAGAGATAGCTGTGTAGATATTTCCATGTTTATACAGACAGCGGTGTAGATATTTCCATGTTTATACAGATCGCGGTGTAGAAATTTCCATGTTTATACAGACAGCAGTGGAGATATTTCCATGTTTATACACATAGCGGTGTACATATTTCCATGCTTATAGAGACAGTGGTGTAGGTATTTCCATGTTTATACAGATAGCGGTGTAAATATTTCCATGTTTATACAGATCGGGGTGTAGATATTTCCATGTTTATACAGATACCGGTGTAGAAATTTCCATGTTTATAGAGACCGCAGTGTAGATATTTCCATGTTTATGCAGATAGCGGTGTAGATATTTCCATGTTTATACAGATGACTTTGTAGGTATTTCCATGTTTATACAGATGGCGGTGTAGGTATTTCCATGTATATAGAGATAGCTGTGTAGATTTTTCCACGTTTATACAGATAGCGGTGTAGATATTTCCATGTTTATTCAGATCGTGGTGTAGATATTTCCATGTTTATACAGACAGCAGTGGAGATATTTACATGTTTATATATATAGCGGTGTACATATTTCCTTGTTTATAGAGACAGCGGTGTTGGTATTTCCATGTTTATACAGATAGCGGTGCAGATATTTGCATGTTTATACAGATGCCTATGCAGATATTTCCATATTTATACAGAGGGATCTGTAGATATTTCCATGTATGTACAGATGGCAGTGTAGATTTTTCCATGTTCCTCCACCTGACTGTGTAGGTATTTCCATGTTTATACAGATGGATTTGTAGATATTTCCATGTTTGTACAGATGGCGGTGTTGATGTTTCCATCTATACACAGATTGCCGTGTAGGTGTTTCCATGTGTTTACAGATGGCCTTGTAGATATTTCCATGTTTATACAGATGGTGGTGTAGATATTTCCATGTTTATACAGATGACTGTATTGGTATTTCCATGTTTTTACAGATGGCATTGTAGATATTTCCATGTTTATAGAGATAGCAGTGTAGATATTTCCATGTTTATACAGATGGCGGTGTAGATATTTCCATGTTTATAGAGATAGCGGTGTAGAAATTTCCATGTTTATACAGATAACGGTGTAGATATTTCCATGTTTACACAGATAGGAATGTAAATATTTCCATGTTTATACAGATCACGGTGTAGATATTTCCAGGTTAATAGAGATAGCAGTGTAGATATTTCCATGTTTATACAGATAGCGTTTTAGATATTTCCATGTTTATACAGACCGCGGTGTAGATATTTCCATGTTTATACAGATAGCGGTGCAGATATTTCCATGTTTGTACAGATGGCGGTGTTGATATTTCCATCTATACACAGATGACCGTGTAGATATTTCCATGTATATACAGAAGGCGGCGCAGATATTTCCATGGATATGTAGAAGGCGGTGTAGATATTTCCATGTTTATACAGATAGCGGTGTAGATATTTCCATGTTTATACAGGTACCGGTGTAGAAATTTCCATGTTTATACAGACCGCAGTGTAGATATTTCCATGTTTATACAGATAGCGGTGTAGATATTTCCATGTTTGTACACATGGCGGTGTTGATGTTTCCATCTATACAGAGATTGCCGTGTAGGTATTTCCATGTGTATACAGATGGCATTGTAGATATTTCCATGTTTATACAGATGGTGGTGTAGATATTTCCATGTTTATACAGATGACTTTATAGGTATTTCCATATTTTTACAGATGGCATTGTAGATATTTCCATGTTTATAGAGATAGCAGTGTAGATATTTCCATGTTTATACAAATGGCGGTGTAGATATTTCCATGTTTATAGAGATAGCGGTGTAGATATTTCCATATTTATACAGATAACGGTGTAGATATTTCCATGTTTATACAGATAGCAGTGTAAATATTTCCATGTTTATACAGATCACGGTGTAGATATTTCCAGGTTTATAGAGATAGCAGTGTAGATATTTCCATGTTTATACAGATAGCGGTTTAGGTATTTCCATGTTTATACAGACCGCGGTGTAGATATTTCCTTGTTTATACAGATAGCGGTGCAGATATTTCCATGTTTGTACAGATGGCGGTGTTGATATTTCCATCTATACACAGACGACCGTGTAGATATTTCCATGTTTATACAGAAGGCAGCGCAGATATTTCCATGGATATGTAGAAGGCGGTGTAGATATTTCCATGTTTATACATATAGCGGTGTAGATATTTCCATGTATATACAGATGGCTGTGTAGATATTTCCATGTTTATACAGATGGCTGTGTAGATATATCCATGTTTATACAGATGACTTTGTAGGTATTTCCTTGTTTATACAGATGGCGGTGTAGGTATTTCCATGTTTATAGAGATAGCTGTGTAGATATTTCCATGTTTATACAGATAGCGGTGTAGATATTTCCATGTTTATACAGATCGCGGTGTAGATATTTCCATGTTTATACAGACAGCAGTGGAGATATTTCCATGTTTATACACATAGCGGTGTACATATTTCCATGTTTATAGAGAGAGCAGTGTAGGTATTTCCATGTTTATACAGATAGCGGTGTAAATATTTCCATGTTTATACTGACCGTGGTGTAGATATTTCCATGTTTATACAGATACCGGTGTAGAAATTTCCATGTTCATACAGACCGCAGTGTAGATATTTCCATGTTTATTCAGATAGCGGTTTAGATATTTCCATGTTTGTACTGATGGCGGTGTTGATGTTTCCATCTATACACAGATTGCCGTGTAGGTATTTCCATGTGTATACAGATGGCACTGTAGATATTTCCATGTTTATACAGATGGTGGTGTAGATATTTCCCTGTTTATACAGATGACTGTATAGGTATTTCCATGTTTTTACAGATGGCATTGTAGATATTTCCATGTTTATAGAGATAGCAGTGTAGATATTTCCATGTTTATACAGATGGCATTGTAGATATTTCCATGTTTATAGAGATAGCGGTGGAGATATTTCCATATTTATACAGATAACGGTGTAGATATTTCCATGTTTATACAGATAGCAGTGTAAATATTTCCATGTTTATACAGAGCACGGTGTGGATATTTCCAGGTTTATAGAGATAGCAGTGTAGATATTTCCATGTTTATACAGATAGCGGTTTAGCTATTACCATGTTTATACAGACCGCGGTGTAGATATTTCCATGTTTATACAGATAGCGGTGCAGATATTTCCATGTTTGTACAGATGGCGGTGTTGATATTTCCATCTATACACAGATGACCGTGTACATATTTCCATGTTAATACAGAAGGCGGCGCAGATATTTCCATGGATGTGTAGAAGGCGGTGTAGATATTTCCATGTTTATACAGATAGCGGTGTAGATATTTCCATGTATATACAGATGGCTGTGTAGATATTTCCATGTGTATACAGATGGCTGTGAAGATATTTCCATATTTATACAGATGACTTTGTAGGTATTTCCATGTTTATACAGATGGCGGTGTAGGTATATCCATGTTAATAGAGATAGCTGTGTAGATATTTCCATGTTTATACAGATAGCGGTGTAGATATTTCCATGTTTATACAGATGGCAGTGTTGATTTTTCCATGTATCTACACATGACTGTGTAGGTATTTCCATGTTTATACAGATGGCTTTGTAGATATTTCCATGTTTATAGAGATAGCAGTGTAAATATTTCCATGTTTATACAGATCACGGTGTAGATATTTCCAGGTTTATAGAGATAGCAGTGTAGATATTTCCATGTTTATACAGATAGCGGTTTAGCTATTTCCATGTTTATACAGTCCGCGGTGTAGATATTTCCATGTTTATACAGATAGCGGTGCAGATATTTCCATGTTTATACAGACAGCAGTGGAGATATTTCCATGTTTATACACATAGCGGTGTACATATTTCCATGTTTATAGAGACAGCGGTGTAGGTATTTCAATGTTTATACAGATAGCGGTGCAGATATTTCCATGTTTACACAGATGCCTATGCAGATATTTCCATATTTATACAGAGGGCTCTGTAGATATTTCCATGTTTATACAGATGGCAGTGTATATTTTTCCATGTTCCTACACATGACTGTGTAGGTATTTCCATGTTTATACAGATGGCTTTGTAGATATTTCCATGTTTATAGAGATAGCGGTGTAGATATTTCCATGTTTATACAGATAGCGGTGTAAATACTTCCATGTTTATACAGATCGTGGTGTAGATATTTCCATGTTTATACAGATACCGGTGTAGAAATTTCCATGTTTATACAGACCGCAGTGTAGATATTTCCATGTTTATACAAGTAGCGGTGTAGATATTTCCATGTTTGTACAGATGGCGGTGTTGATGTTTCCATCTATACACAGATTGCCGTGTAGGTATTTCCATGTGTATAAAGATGGCACTGTAGATATTTCCATGTTTATACAGATGGTGGTGTAGTTATTTCCATGTTTATACAGATGACTGTATAGCTATTTCCATGTTTTTACAGATGGCATTGTAGATATTTCCATGTTTATAGAGATAGCAATGTAGATATTTCCATGTTTATACAGATGGCGGTGTAGATATTTCCATGTTTATAGAGATAGCGGTGGAGGTATTTCCATATTTATACAGATAACGGTGTAAATATTTCCATGTTTATACAGATAGTAGTGTAAATATTTCCATGTTTATACAGAGCACGGTGTAGATATGTCCAGGTTTATAGAGATAGCAGTGTAGATATTTCCATGTTTATACAGATAGCGGTTTAGCTATTACCATGTTTATACAGACCGCGGTGTAGATATTTCCATGTTTATACAGATATCGGTGCAGATATTTCCATGTTTGTACAGATGGCGGTGTTGATATTTCCACCTATACACAGATGACCGTGTAGATATTTCCATGTTAATACAGAAGGCGGCGCAGATATTTCCATGGATATGTAGAAGGCGGTGTAGATATTTCCATGTTTATACAGATAGCGGTGTAGATATTTCCATGTATATACAGATGGCTGTGTAGATATTTCTATGTTTATACAGATGGCTGTGTAGATATTTCCATGATTATACATATGACTTTGTAGGTATTTCCATGTTTATACAGATGGCGGTGTAGGTATTTCCATGTTTATAGAGATAGCTGTGTAGGTATTTCCATGTTTATACAGATAGCAGTGTAGATATTTCCAAGTTTATACAGATCGCGGTGTAGATATTTCCATGTTTATAGAGACAGCAGTGGAGATATTTCCATGTTTATACACATAGCGGTGTACATATTTCCATGTTTATAGAGACAGCAGTGTAGGTATTTCCATGTTTATACAGATAGAGGTGTAAATATTTCCATGTATATACAGATCGTGGTGTAGATATTTCCATGTTTATACAGATACCGGTGTAGAAATTTCCATGTTTATACAGACCGCAGTGTAGATATTTCCATGTTTATTCAGATAGCGGTTTAGATATTTCCATGTGTGTACTGATGGCGGTGTTGATGTTTCCATCTATACACAGATTGCCGTGTAGGTATTTCCATGTGTATACAGATGGCACTGTAGATATTTCCATGTTTATACAGATGGTGGTGTAGATATTTCCATGTTTGTACACATGGCGGTGTTGATGTTTCCATCTATACACAGATTGCCGTGTAGGTATTTCCATGTGTATACAGATAGAGGTGCAGATATTTCCATGTTTGTACAGATGGCGGTGTTGATATTTCCATCTGTACACAGATGACCGTGTAGATATTTCCATGTTTATACAGAAGGCGGCGCAGATATTTCCATGGAAATGTAGAAGGCGGTGTAGATATTTCCATGTTTATACAGATGGCGGTGTAGGTATTTCCATGTTTATAGAGATAGCTGTGTAGATATTTCCATGTTTATGCAGATAGCGGTGTAGATATTTCCATGTTTATACAGATCGTGGTGTAGATATTTCCATGTTTATACAGATACCGGTGTAGAAATTTCCATGTTTATACAGACCGCAGTGTAGATATTTCCATGTTTATACAGATAGCGGTTTAGATATTTCCATGTTTGTACAGATGGCGGTGTTGATGTTTCCATCTATACACAGATTGCCGTGTAGGTATTTCCATGTGTATACAGATGGCATTGTAGATATTTCCATGTTTATACAGATGGTGGTGTAGATATTTCCATGTTTTTACAGATGACTGTATAGGTATTTCCATGTTTTTCCAGATGGCATTGTAGCAGTTTCCATGTTTATAGAGATAGCAGTGTAGATATTTCCATGTTTATGCAGATGGCGGTGTAGATATTTCCATGTTTATACAGATAGCGGTGTAGATATTTCCATGTTTATACAGATAGCAGTGTAAATATTTCCATGTTTATGCAGATCACGGTGTAGATATTTCCAGGTTTATAGAGATAGCAGTGTAGATATTTCCATGTTTATACAGATTGCGGTTTAGCTATTTTCATGTTTATACAGACCGCGGTGTAGATAATTTCATGTTTATACAGATAGCGGTGCAGATATTTCCATGTTTGTACAGATGGCGGTGTTGATATTTCCATCTATACACAGAAGACCGTGTAGATATTTCCATGTTTATACAGAAGGCGGCGGAGATATTTCCATGGATATGTAGAAGGCGGTGTAGATATTTCCATGTTTATACAGATAGCGGTGTAGATATTTCCATGTATATACAAATGGCTGTATAGATATTTCCATGTGTATACAGATGGCTGTGTAGTATTTCCATGTTTATACAGATGACTTTGTAGGTATTTCCATGTTTATACAGATGGCGGTGTAGGTATTTCCATGTATATAGAGATAGCTGTGTAGATATTTCCATGTTTATGCAGATAGCGGTGTAGATATTTCCATGTTTATACAGATCGCGGTGTAGATATTTCCATGTTTAAACGGACAGCAGTGGAGATATTTCCATGTTTATACACATAGCGGTGTACATACTTCCATGTTTATAGAGACAGCGGTGTAGTTATTTCCATGTTTATACAGATAGCGGTGCAGGTATTTCCATGTTTATACAGATGCCTATGCAGATATTTCCATATTTATACAGAGGGCTCTGTAGATATTTCCATGTTTATACAGATGGCAGTGTATATTTTTCCATGTTCCTACACATGACTGTGTAGGTATTTCCATGTTTATACAGATGGCCTTGTAGATATTTCCATGTTTATAGAGATAGCGGTGTAGATATTTCCATGTTTATACAGAGAGCGGTGTAAATATTTCCATGTTTATACAGATCGTGGTGTAGATATTTCCATGTTTATACAGATACCGGTGTAGAAATTTCCATGTTTATACAGACCGCAGTGTAGATATTTCCATGTTTATACAGATAGCGGTTTAGATATTTTCATGTTTGTACACATGGCGGTGTTGATGTTTCCATCTATACACAGATTGCCGTGTAGGTATTTCCATGTGTATACAGATGGCATTGTAGATATTTCCACGTTTATACAGATGGTTGTGTAGATATTTCCATGTTTATACAGATGACTGTATAGGTATTTCCATGTTTTTCCAGATGGCATTGTAGCTATTTCCATGATTATAGAGATAGCAGTGTAGATATTTCCATGTTCATACAGATGGCGGTGTAGATATTTCCATGTTTATAGAGATAGCGGTGTAGATATTTCCATATTTATACAGATAACGGTGTAGATATTTCCATGTTTATACAGATAGCAGCGTAAATATTTCCATGTTTATACAGATCACGGTGTAGATATTTCCAGGTTTATAGAGATAGCAGTGTAGATATTTCCATGTTTATACAGATTGCGGTTTAGCTATTTCCATGTTTATACAGATAGCGGTGTAAAAATTTCCATGTTTATACAGATCGTGGTGTAGAAATTTCCATGTTTATACAGATAGCTGTGTAAATATTTCCATGATTATACAGATCGTGGTGTAGATATTTCCATGTTTATACAGATACCGGTTTAGAAATTTCCATGTTTATAAAGACCGCAGTGTAGATATTTCCATGTTTATACAGATAGCGGTGTAGATATTTCCATGTTTGTACAGATGGCGGTGTTGATGTTTCCATCTATACACAGATTGCCATGTAGGTATTTCCATGTGTATACAGATGGCATTGTAGATATTTCCATGTTTATACAGATGGTGGTGTAGATATTTCCATGTTTATACAGATGACTGTATAGGTATTTCCATGTTTTTGCAGATGGCATTGTAGATATTTGCATGTTTATAGACATAGCAGTGGAGATATTTCCATGTTTATACAGATGGCGGTGTAGATATTTCCATGTTTATAGAGATAGAGGTGTAGATATTTCCATATTTATACAGATATCGGTGTAGATATTTCCATGTTTATACAGATAGCGGTTTAGCTATTTCCATATTTATACAGACCGCGGTGCAGTTATTTCCATGTTTATACAGATAGCGGTGCAGGTATTTCCATGTTTGTACAGATGGCGGTGTAGGTATTTCCATGTTTATAGAGATAGCTGTGTAGATATTTCCATGTTTATACAGATAGCGGTGTAGATATTTCCATGTTTATACAGATCGCGGTGTAGATATTTCCATGTTTATACAGACAGCAGTGGAGATATTTCCATGTTTATACACATAGCGGTGTACATATTTCCATGTTTATAGAGACAGCGGTGTAGGTATTTCCATGTTTATACAGATAGCGGTGCAGATATTTCCATGTTTATACAGATGCCTATGCAGATATTTCCATATTTATACAGAGGGTTCTGTAGATATTTCCATGTTTATACAGATGGCAGTGTAGATTTTTCCATGTTCCTACACATGACTGTGTAGGTATTCCCATGTTTATACAGATGGCTTTGTAGATATTTCCATGTTTATAGAGATAGCGGTGTAGATATTTCCATGTTTATACAGATAGCGGTGTAAATATTTCCATGTTTATACAGATCGTGGTGTAGAAATGTCCATGTTTATACAGATAGCGGTGTAAATATTTCCATGATTATACAGATCGTGGTGTAGTTATTTCCATGTTTATACAGATAGCGGTGTAGATATTTCCATGTTTGTAGAGATGGCGGTGTTGATGTTTCCGTCTATACACAGATTGCCGTGTAGGTATTTCCATGTGTATACAGATGGCATTGTAGATATTTCCATGTTTATACAGATAGTGGTGTAGATATTTCCATGTTTATACAGATGACTGTATAGGTATTTCCATGTGTATACAGATGGCATTATAGATATTTCCATGTTTATAGAGATAGCAGTATAGATATTTCCATGTTTATACAGATGTCGGTGTAGATATTTCCATGTTTATAGAGATAGCTGTGTTGATATTTCCATGTTTATACACATAGCGGTGTAGATATTTCCATGTTTATACAGATCGCGGTGTAGATATTTCCATGTTTATACAGACAGCAGAGGAGATATTTCCATGTTTATACACATAGCGGTGTACATAATTCCATGTTTATAGAGACAGTGGTGTAGGTATTTCCATGTTTATACAGATAGCGGTGCAGATATTTGCATGTTTATACAGATGCATATGCACATATTTCCATATTTATACAGAGGGCTCTGTAGATATTTCCATGTTTATCCAGATGGCAGTGTAGATTTTTCCATGTTCCTACACATGACTGTGTAGGTATTTCCATGTTTATACAGATGGCGGGGTAGATATTTCCATGTTTATAGAGATAGCGGTGAAGATATTTCCATATTTATACAGATAACGGTGTAGATATTTCCATGTTTATACAGATAGCAGTGTAAATATTTCCATGTTTATACAGATCACGGTGTAGAAATTTCCACGTTTATACAGACCGCAGTGTTGATATTTCCATCTTTATACAGATAGCGGTGTAGATATTTCCATGTGTGTACAGATGGCGGTGTTGACGTTTCCATCTATACTCAGGTTGCCGTGTAGGTATTTCCCTGGGTATACAGATGGCATTGTAGATATTTCCATGTTTATACAGATGGTGGTGTAGATATTTCCATGTATATACAGATGACTGTATAGGTATTTCCATGTTTTTACAGATGGCATTGTAGATATTTCCATGTTTATAGAGATAGCAGTGTAGATATTTCCATGTTTATACAGATGGCGGTGTAGATATTTCCATGTTTATAGAGATAGCGGTGTAGATATTTCCATATTTATACAGATCACGTTGTAGATACTTCCAGGTTTATAAAGATAGCAGTGTAGATATTTCCATGTTTATACAGATAGCGGTTTAGCTATTTCCATGTTTATACAGACCGCGGTGTAGATATTTCCATGTTTATACAGACAGCGGTGCAGATATTTCCATATTTGTACAGATGGCGGTGTTGATATTTCCATCTATACACAGATGACCGTGTAGATATTTCCATGTTTATACAGAAGGCGGCGCAGATATTTCCATGGATATGTAGAAGGCGGTGTAGATATTTCCATGTTTATACAGATAGCGGTGTAGATATTTCCATGTATATACAGATGGCTGTGTAGGTATTTCCATGTGTATACAGATGGCTGTGTAGATATTTCCATGTTTATGCAGATGACTTTGTAGGTATTTCCATGTTTATACAGATGGCGGTGTATGTATTTCCATGTTTATAGAGATAGCTGTGTAGATATTTCCATGTTTATACAGATAGCGGTGTAAATATTTCCATGTTTATACAGATCGCGGTGTAGATATTTCCATGTTTATACAGACAGCAGTGGAGATATTTCCATGTTTATACACATAGCGGTGTACATATTTCCATGTTTATAGAGACAGCGGTGTACGTATTTCCATGTTTATGCAGATAGCGGTGCAGATATTTCCATGTTTACACAGATGCCTATGCAAATATTTCCATATTTATACAGAGGGCTCTGTAGATATTTCCATGTTTATACAGATGGCAGTGTAGATTTTTCCATGTTCCTACACATGACTGTGTAGGTATTTCCATATATATACAGATGGCTTTGTAGATATTTCCATGTTTATAGAGATAGCGGTGTAGATATTTCCATGTTTATACAGATAGCGGTGTAAATACTTCCATGTTTACACAGATCGTGGTGTAGATATTTCAATGTTTATACAGATACCGGTGTAGAAATTTCCATGTTTATACAGACCGCAGTGTAGATATTTCCATGTTTATACAAATAGCGGTGTAGATATTTCCATGTTTGTACAGATGGCGGTGTTGATGTTTCCATCTAAACACAGATTGCCGTGTAGGTATTTCCATGTGTATACAGATGGCATTGTAGATATTTCCATGTTTATACAGATGGTGATGTAGATATTTCCATGTTTATACATATGACTTTATAGGTATTTCCATGTTTTTACAGATGGCATTGTAGATATTTCCATGTTTATAGAGATAGCAGTGTAGATATTTCCATGTTTATACAAATGGCGGTGTAGATATTTCCATGTTTATAGAGATAGCGGTGTTGATATTTCCATCTATACACAGATAACCGTGTAGATATTTCCATGTTTATACAGATAGCAGTGTAAATATTTCCATGTTTATACAGATCACGGTGTAGATATTTCCAGGTTTATAGAAATAGCAGTGTAGATATTTCCAGGTTTATACAGACCGCGGTGTAGATATTCCCATGTTTATACAGATAGCGGTGTAGATATTTCCATGTATATAAAGATGGTTGTGTAGGTATTTCCATGTTTATACAGATGTCGGTGTAGGTATTTCCATGTTTATAGAGATAGCTGTGTTGATATTTCCATGTTTATACACACAGCGGTGTAGATATTTCCATGTTTATACAGATCGCGGTGTAGATATTTCCATGTTTATACAGACAGCAGAGGAGATATTTCCATGTTTATACACATAGCGGTGTACATAATTCCATGTTTATAGAGACAGCGGTGTAGGTATTACCATGTTTATACAGATAGCGGTGCAGATATTTGCATGTTTATACAGATGCCTATGCAGATATTTCCATATTTATACAGAGGGCTCTGTAGATATTTCCATGTTTATACAGATGGCAGTGTTGATTTTTCCATGTTCCTACACATGACTGTGTAGGTATTTCCATGTTTATACAGATGGCGGTGTAGATATTTCCATGTTTATAGAGATAGTGGTGTAGATATTTCCATATTTATACAGATAACGGTGTAGATATTTCCATGTTTATACAGATAGCAGTGTAAATATTTCCACGTTTATACAGATCACGGTGTAGAAATTTCCACGTTTATACAGACCGCAGTGTAGATATTTCCATCTTTATAAAGATAGCGGTGTAGATATTTCCATGTGTGTACAGATGGCGGTGTTGACGTTTCCATCTATACTCAGATTGCCGTGTAGGTATTTCCATGTGTATACAGATGGCATTGTAGATATTTCCATGTTTATACACATGACTGTATAGGTATTTCCATGTTTTTACAGATGGCATTGTAGATATTTCCACGTTTATAGAGATAGCAGGGTAGATATTTCCATGTTTATACAGATGGTGGTGTAGATATTTCCATGTTTATAGAGATAGCGGTGTAGATATTTCCATATTTATACAGATAACGGAGTAGATATTTCCATGTTTATATAGATAGCAGTGTAAATATTTCCATGTTTATACAGATCACGGTGTAGATATTTCCAGGTTTATAGAGATAACAGTGTAGATATTTCCATGTTTATACAGATAGCGGTTTAGCTATTTCCATGTTCATACAGACCGCGGTGTAGATATTTCCATGTTTATACAGATAGCAGTGCAGATATTTCCATGTTTGTACAGATGGCGGTGTTGATATTTCCATCTATACACAGATGACCGTGTAGATATTTCCATGTTTATACAGAAGGCGGCGCAGATATTTCCATGGATATGTAGAAGGCGGTGTAGATATTTCCATGTTTATACAGATAGCGGTGCAGATATTTCCATGTATATACAGATGGCTTTGTAGATATTTCCATGTGTATACAGATGGCTGTGTAGATATTTCCATGTTTATGCAGATGACTTTGTAGGTATTTCCATGTTTATACAGATGGCGGTGTAGGTATTTCCATGTTTATAGAGATAGCTGTGTAGATATTTCCATGTTTATACAGATAGCGGTGTAGATATTTCCATGTTTATACAGATCGCGGTGTTGATATTTCCATGTTTATACAGACAGCAGTGGAGATATTTCCATGTTTATACACATAGCGGTGTACATATTTCCATGCTTATAGAGACAGTGGTGTAGGTATTTCCATGTTTATACAGATAGCGGTGTAAATATTTCCATGTTTATACAGATCGGGGTGTAGATATTTCCATGTTTATACAGATACCGGTGTAGAAATTTCCATGTTTATAGAGACCGCAGTGTAGATATTTCCATGTTTATACAGATCACGGTGTAGAAATTTCCACGTTTATACAGACCGTAGTGTAGATATTTCCATCTTTATACAGATAGCGGTGTAGATATTTCCATGTGTGTACAGATGGCGGTGTTGATGTTTCCATCTATACTCAGATTGCCGTGTAGGTATTTCCATGGGTATACAGATGGCATTGTAGATATTTCCATGTTTATACAGATGGTGGTGTAGATATTTCCATGTTTATACAGATGACTGTATAGGTATTTCCATGTTTTTACAGATGGCATTGTAGATATTTCCATGTTTATAGAGATAGCAGTGTAGATATTTCCATGTTTATACAGATGGCGGTGTAGATATTTCCATGTTTATAGAGATAGCGGTGTAGATATTTCCATATTTATACAGATAACGGTGTAGATATTTCCATGTTTATACAGATAGCAGTGTAATATTTCCATGTTTATACAGATGGCTGTGCAGATATTTCCATGTTTATACAGATGACTTTGTAGGTATTTCCATGTTTATACAGATGGCGGTGTAGGTATTTCCATGTTTATAGAGATAGCTGTGTTGATATTTCCATGTTTATACACATAGCGGTGTAGATATTTCCATGTTTATACAGATCGTGGTGTAGATATTTCCATGTTTATACAGACAGCAGAGGAGATATTTCCATGTTTATACACATAGCGGTATACATAATTCCATGTTTATAGAGACAGCGGTGTAGGTATTTCCATGTTTATACAGATAGCGGTGCAGATATTTGCATGTTTATACAGATGCCTATGCAGATATTTCCATATTTATACAGAGGGCTCTTTAGATATTTCCATGTTTATACAGATGGCAGTGTTGATTTTTCCATGTTCCTACACATGACTGTGTAGGTATTTCCATGTTTATACAGATGGCGGTGTAGATATTTCCATATTTATAGAGATAGCGGTGTAGATATTTCCATATTTATACACATAACGGTGTAGATATTTCCATGTTTATACAGATGCCTATGCAGATATTTCCATATTTATACAGAGGGCTCTGTAGATATTTCCATGTTTATACAGATGGCAGTGTAGATTTTTCCATGTTCCTACACATGACTGTGTAGGTATTTCCATGTTTATACAGATGGCTTTGTAGATATTTCCATGTTTATAGAGATAGCGGTGTAGATATTTCCATGTTTATACAGAGACCGGTGTAAATATTTCCATTTTTATACAGATAGCGGTGTAGATATTTCCATGTATATACAGATGGTTCTGTAGGTATTTCGATGTTTATACAGATGGCTGTGCAGATATTTCCATGTTTATACAGATGACTTTGTAGGCATTTCCATGTTTATACAGACGGCGGTGTAGGTATTTCCATGTTTATAGAGATAGCTGTGTTGATATTTCCATGTTTATACACATAGCGGTGTAGATATTTCCATGTTTATACAGATCGCGGTGTAGATATTTCCATGTTTATACAGACAGCAGAGGAGATATTTCCATGTTTATACACATAGCGGTGTACATAATTCCATGTTTATAGAGACAGCGGTGTAGATATTTCCATGTTTATACAGATAGCGGTGCAGATATTTGCATGTTTATACAGATGCCTATGCAGATATTTCCATATTTATACAGAGGGCTCTGTAGATATTTCCATGTTTATACAGATGGCAGTGTTGATTTTTCCATGTTCCTACACATGACTGTGTAGGTATTTCCATGTTTATACAGATGGCGGTGTAGATATTTCCATGTTTATACAGATAGCGGTGTAGATATTTCCATATTTATACAGATAACGGTGTAGATATTTCCATGTTTATACAGAGAGCAGTGTAAATATTTCCATGTTTATACAGATGACGGTGTAGAAATTTCCACGTTTATACAGACCGCAGTGTAGATATTTCCATCTTTATACAGATAGCGGTGTAGATATTTCCATGTGTGTACAGATGGCGGTGTTGATGTTTCCATCTATACTCAGATTGCCGTGTAGGTATTTCCATGGGTATACAGATGGCATTGTAGATATTTCCATGTTTATACAGATGGTGGTGTAGATATTTCCATGTTTATACAGATGACTGTATAGGTATTTCCATGTTTTTACAGATGGCATTGTAGATATTTCCATGTTTATAGAGATAGCAGTGTAGATATTTCCATGTTTATACAGATGGCGGTGTAGATATTTCCATGTTTATAGAGATAGCGGTGTAGATATTTCCATATTTATACAGATAACGGTGTAGATATTTCCATGTTTACACAGATAGCAGTGTAAATATTTCCATGTTTATACAGATGGCTGTGCAGATATTTCCATGTTTATACAGATGACTTTGTAGGTATTTCCATGTTTATACAGATGGCGGTGTAGGCATTTCCATGTTTATAGAGATAGCTGTGTTGATATTTCCATGTTTATACACATAGCGGTGTAGATATTTCCATGTTTATACAGATCGCGGTGTAGATATTTCCATGTTTATACAGACAGCAGAGGAGATATTTCCATGTTTATACACATAGCGGTGTACATAATTCCATGTTTATAGAGACAGCGGTGTAGGTATTTCCATGTTTATACAGATAGCGGTGCAGATATTTGCATGTTTATACAGATGCCTATGCAGATATTTCCATATTTATACAGAGGGCTCTTTAGATATTTCCATGTTTATACAGATGGCAGTGTTGATTTTTCCATGTTCCTACACATGACTGTGTTGGTATTTCCATGTTTATACAGATGGCGGTGTAGATATTTCCATATTTATAGAGATAGCGGTATAGATATTTCCATATTTATACAGATAACGGTGTAGATATTTCCATGTTTATACAGATGCCTATGCATATATTTCCATATTTATACAGAGGGCTCTGTAGATATTTCCATGTTTATACAGATGGCAGTGTAGATTTTTCCATGTTCCTACACATGACTGTGTAGGTATTTCCATGTTTATACAGATGGCTTTGTAGATATTTCCATGTTTATAGAGATAGCGGTGTAGATATTTCCATGTTTATACAGATAGCGGTGTAAATATTTCCATGTTTATACAGATCGTGGTGTAGATGTTTCCATGTTTATACAGAAGGTGGTGGAGATATTTCCATGGATATGTAGAAGGCGGTGTAGATATTTCCATGTTTATACAGATAGCGGTGTAGATATTTCCATGTATATACAGATGGTTGTGTAGGTATTTCGATGTTTATACAGATGGCTGTGCAGATATTTCCATGTTTATACAGATGACTTTGTAGGCATTTCCATGTTTATACAGACGGCGGTGTAGGTATTTCCATGTTTATAGAGATAGCTGTGTTGATATTTCCATGTTTATACACATAGCGGTGTAGATATTTCCATGTTTATACAGATCGCGGTGTAGATATTTCCATGTTTATACAGACAGCAGAGGAGATATTTCCATGTTTATACACATAGCGGTGTACATAATTCCATGTTTATAGAGACAGCGGTGTAGGTATTTCCAAGTTTATACAGATAGCGGTGCAGATATTTGCATGTTTATACAGATGCCTATGCAGATATTTCCATATTTATACAGAGGGCTCTGTAGATATTTCCATGTTTATACAGATGGCAGTGTTGATTTTTCCATGTTCCTACACATGACTGTGTAGGTATTTCCATGTTTATACAGATGGCGGTGTAGATATTTCCATGTTTATAGAGATAGCGGTGTAGATATTTCCATATTTATACAGATAACGGTGTAGATATTTCCATGTTTATACAGATAGCAGTGTAAATATTTCCATGTTTATACAGATGACGGTGTAGAAATTTCCACGTTTATACAGACCGCAGTGTAGATATTTCCATCTTTATACAGATAGCGGTGTAGATATTTCCATGTGTGTACAGATGGCGGTGTTGATGTTTCCATCTATACTCAGATTGCCCTGTAGGTATTTCCATGGGTATACAGATGGCATTGTAGATATTTCCATATTTATACAGATGGTGGTGTAGATATTTCCATGTTTATACAGATGCCTGTATAGGTATTTCCATGTTTTTACAGATGGCATTGTAGATATTTCCATGTTTATAGAGATAGCAGTGTAGATATTTCCATGTTTATACAGATGGCGGTGTAGATATTTCCATGTTTATAGAGATAGCGGTGTAGATATTTCCATATTTATACAGATAACGGTGTAGATATTTCCATCTTTATACAGATAGCATTGTAAATATTTCCATGTTTATACAGATGGCTGTGCAGATATTTCCATGTTTATGCAGATGACTTTGTAGGTATTTCCATGTTTATACAGATGGCGGTGTAGTTATTTCCATGTTTATAGAGATAGCTGTGTTGATATTTCCATGTTTATACACATAGCGGTGTAGATATTTCCATGTTTATACAGATCGCGGTGTAGATATTTCCATGTTTATACAGACAGCAGAGGAGATATTTCCATGTTTATACACATAGCGGTGTACATAATTCCATGTTTATAGAGACAGCGGTGTAGGTATTTCCATGTTTATACAGATAGCGGTGCAGATATTTGCATGTTTATACAGATGCCTATGCAGATATTTCCATATTTATACAGAGGGCTCTGTAGATATTTCCATGTTTATACAGATGGCAGTGTTGATTTTTCCATGTTCCTACACATGACTGTGTTGGTATTTCCATGTTTATACAGATGGCGGTGTAGATATTTCCATATTTATAGAGATAGCGGTGTAGATATTTCCATATTTATACAGATAACGGTGTAGATATTTCCATGTTTATACAGATGCCTATGCAGATATTTCCATATTTATACAGAGGGCTCTGTAGATATTTCCAAGTTTATACAGATGGCAGTGTAGATTTTTCCATGTTCCTACACATGACTGTGTAGGTATTTCCATGTTTATACAGATGGCTTTGTAGATATTTCCATGTTTATAGAGATAGCGGTGTAGATATTTCCATGTTTATACAGAGACCGGTGTAAATATTTCCATGTTTATACAGATCGTGGTGTAGATATTTCCATGTTTATACAGAAGGTGGTGGAGATATTTCCATGGATATGTAGAAGGCGGTGTAGATATTTCCATGTTTATACAGATAGCGGTGTAGATATTTCCATGTATATACAGATGGTTGTGTAGGTATTTCGATGTTTATACAGATGGCTGTGCAGATATTTCCATGTTTATACAGATGACTTTGTAGGCATTTCCATGTTTATACAGACGGCGGTGTAGGTATTTCCATGTTTATAGAGATAGCTGTGTTGATATTTCCATGTTTATACACATAGCGGTGTAGATATTTCCATGTTTATACAGATCGCGGTGTAGATATTTCCATGTTTATACAGACAGCAGAGGAGATATTTCCATGTTTATACACATAGCGGTGTACATAATTCCATGTTTATAGAGACAGCGGTGTAGATATTTCCATGTTTATACAGATAGCGGTGCAGATATTTGCATGTTTATACAGATGCCTATGCAGATATTTCCATATTTATACAGAGGGCTCTGTAGATATTTCCATGTTTATACAGATGGCAGTGTTGATTTTTCCATGTTCCTACACATGACTGTGTAGGTATTTCCATGTTTATACAGATGGCGGTGTAGATATTTCCATGTTTATACAGATAGCGGTGTAGATATTTCCATATTTATACAGATAACGGTGTAGATATTTCCATGTTTATACAGATAGCAGTGTAAATATTTCCATGTTTATACAGATGACGGTGTAGAAATTTCCACGTTTATACAGACCGCAGTGTAGATATATCCATCTTTATACAGACAGCGGTGTAGATATTTCCATGTTTGTACAGATGGCGGTGTTGATGTTTCCATCTATACTCAGATTGCCCTGTAGGTATTTCCATGGGTATACAGATGGCATTGTAGATATTTCCATATTTATACAGATGGTGGTGTAGATATTTCCATGTTTATACAGATGCCTGTATAGGTATTTCCATGTTTTTACAGATGCCATTGTAGATATTTCCATGTTTATAGAGATAGCAGTGTAGATATTTCCATGTTTATACAGATGGCGGTGTAGATATTTCCATGTTTATAGAGATAGCGGTGTAGATATTTCCATATTTATACAGATAACGGTGTAGATATTTCCATGTTTATACAGATAGCAGTGTAAATATTTCCATGTTTATACAGATGGCTGTGCAGATATTTCCATGTTTATGCAGATGACTTTGTAGGTATTTCCATGTTTATACAGATGGCGGTGTAGTTATTTCCATGTTTATAGAGATAGCTGTGTTGATATTTCCATGTTTATACACATAGCGGTGTAGATATTTCCATGTTTATACAGATCGCTGTGTAGATATTTCCATGTTTATACAGACAGCAGAGGAGATATTTCCATGTTTATACACATAGCGGTGTACATAATTCCATGTTTATAGAGACAGCGGTGTAGGTATTTCCATGTTTATACAGATAGCGGTGCAGATATTTGCATGTTTATACAGATGCCTATGCAGATATTTCCATATTTATACAGAGGGCTCTGTAGATATTTCCATGTTTATACAGATGGCAGTGTTGATTTTTCCATGTTCCTACACATGACTGTGTTGGTATTTCCATGTTTATACAGATGGCGGTGTAGATATTTCCATATTTATAGAGATAGCGGTGTAGATATTTCCATATTTATACAGATAACGGTGTAGATATTTCCATGTTTATACAGATAGCAGTGTAAATATTTCCATGTTTATAGAGATCACGGTGTAGAAATTTCCACGTTTATACAGACCGCAGTGTAGATATTTCCATCTTTATACAGATAGCGGTGTAGATATTTCCATGTGTGTACAGATGGCGGTGTTGATGTTTCCATCTATACTCAGATTGTCGTGTCGGTATTTCCATGTGTATACAGATGGCATTGTAGATATTTCCATGTTTATAGAGATGGTGGTGTAGATATTTCCATGTTTATACAGATGATTGTATAGGTATTACCATGTTTTTACAGATGGCATTGTAGATATTTCCATGTTTATAGAGATAGCATTGTAGATATTTCCATGTTTATACAGATGGCGGTGTAGATATTTCCATGTTTATAGAGATAGCGGTGTAGATATTTCCATATTTATACAGATAACGGTGTAGATATTTCCATGTTTATACAGATAGCAGTGTAAATATTTCCATGTTTATACAGATGGCTGTGCAGATATTTCCATGTTTATACAGATGACTTTGTAGGTATTACCATGTTTATACAGATGGCGGTGTAGGTATTTCCATGTTTATAGAGATAACTGTGTTGATATTTCCATGTTTATACACATAGCGGTGTAGATATTTCCATGTTTATACAGATCGCGGTGTAGATATTTCCATGTTTATACAGACAGCAGAGGAGATATTTCCATGTTTATACACATAGCGGTGTACATACTTCCATGTTTATAGAGACAGCGGTATAGGTATTTCCATGTTTATATAGATAGCGGTGCAGATTTTTGCATGTTTATACAGATGCCTATGCAGATATTTCCATATTTATACAGAGGGCTCTGTAGATATTTCCATGTTTATACAGATGGCAGTGTTGATTTTTCCATGTTCCTACACATGACTGTGTAGGTATTTCCATGTTTATACAGATGGCGGTGTTGATATTTACATCTATACACAGATGACCGTGTAGATATTTCCATGTTTATACAGAAGGCGGCGCAGATATTTCCATGGATATGTAGAAGGCGGTGTAGATATTTCCATGTTTATAGAGATAGCGGTGTAGATATTACCATGTTTATGCAGATGACTTAGTAGCTATTTCCATGTTTATACAGATGGCGGTGTAGGTATTTCCATGTTTATAGAGATAGCTGTGTAGGTATTTCCATGTTTATACAGATTGCGGTGTAGATATTTCCATGTTTATACAGATCGCGGTGTAGATATTTCCATGTTTATACAGACAGCAGTGGAGATATTTCCATGTTTATACAAATAGCGGTGTACATATTTCCATGCTTATAGAGACAGCGGTGTAGGTATTTCCATGTTTATACAGATAGCGGTGTAAATATTTCCATGTTTATACAGATCGGGGTGTAGATATTTCCATGTTTATACAGATACCGGTGTAGAAATTTCCATGTTTATACAGACCGCAGTGTAGATATTTCCATGTTTATATAGATAGCGGTGTAGATATTTCCATGTTTGTACAGATGGCGGTGTTGATGTTTCCATCTATACACAGATTGCTGTGTAGGTATTTCCATGTGTATACAGATGGCATTGTAGATATTTCCATGTTTATACAGATGGTGGTGTAGATATTTACATGTTTATACAGATGACTGTATAGGTATTTCCATGTTTTTACACATGGCATTGTAGATATTTCCATGTTTATAGAGATAGCAGTGTAGATATTTCCATGTTTATACAGATGGCGGTGTAGATATTTCCATGTTTATAGAGATAGCGGTGTAGATATTTCCATATTTATACAGATAACGGTGTAGATATTTCCATGTTTATACAGATAGCGGTGTAAATATTTCCATGTATATACAGATGGCTGTGTAGATATTTCCATGTTTATACAGATGGCTGTGTAGGTATTTCCATGTTTATACAGATGACTTTGTAGGTATTTCAATGTTTATAAAGACGGCAGTGTAGGTATTTCCATGTTTATAGAGATAGCTGTGTAGATATTTCCATGTTTATACAGATGACAGTATAGGTATTTCCATGTTTTTACAGATGGCATTGTAGATATTTCCATGTTTATAGAGATAGCAGTGTAGATATTTCCATGTTTATACAGATGGCGGTGTAGATATTTCCATGTTTATAGAGATAGCGGTGTAGATATTTCCATATTTATACAGATAACGGTGTAGATATTTCCATGTTTATACAGATAGCAGTGTAAATATTTCCATGTTTATACAGATGGCTGTGCAGATATTTCCATGTTTATACAGGTGACTTTGTAGGTATTTCCATGTTTATACAGATGGCGGTGTAGGTATTTCCATGTTTATAGAGATAGCTGTGTTGATATTTCCATGTTTATACAAATAGCGGTGTAGATATTTCCATGTTTATACAGATCGCGGTGTAGATATTTCCATGTTTATACAGACAGCAGAGGAGATATTTCCATGTTTATACACATAGCGGTGTACATAATTCCATGTTTATAGAGACAGCGGTGTAGGTTTTTCCATGTTTATACAGATAGCGGTGCAGATATTTGCATGTTTATACAGATGCCTATGCAGATATTTCCATATTTATACAGAGGGCTCTGTAGATATTTCCATGTTTATACAGATGGCAGTGTTGATTTTTCCATGTTCCTACACATGACTGTGTAGGTATTTCCATGTTTATACAGATGGCGGTGTAGATATTTCCATGTTTATAGAGATAGCGGTGTAGATATTTCCATATCTATACAGATAACGGTGTAGATATTTCCATGTTTATACAGATAGCAGTGTAAATATTTCCATGTTTATACAGATGACGGTGTAGAAATGTCCACGTTTATACAGACCGCAGTGTAGATATTTCCATCTTTATACAGATAGCGGTGTAGATATTTCCATGTGTGTACAGATGGCGGTGTTGATGTTTCCATCTATGCTCAGATTGCCGTGTAGCTATTTCCATGGGTATACAGATGGCATTGTAGATATTTCCATGTTTATACAGATGGTGGTGTAGATATTTCCCTGTTTATACAGATGACTGTATAGGTATTTCCATGTTTTTACAGATGGCATTGTAGATATTTCCATGTTTATAGAGATAGCAGTGTAGATATTTCCATGTTTATACAGATGGCAGTGTAGATATTTCCATGTTTATAGAGATAGCGGTGTAGATATTTCCATATTTATACAGATAACGGTGTAGATATTTCCATGTTTATACAGATAGCAGTGTAAATATTTCCATGTTTATACAGATGGCTGTGCAGATATTTCCATGTTTATACAGATGACTTTGTAGGTATTTCCATCTTTATAGAGACAGCGGTGTAGGTATTTCCATGTTTATATAGATAGCGGTGCAGATATTTGCATGTTTATACAGATGCCTATGCAGATATTTCCATATTTATACAGAGGGCTCTGTAGATATTTCCATGTTTATACAGATGGCAGTGTTGATTTTTCCATGTTCCTACACATGACTGTGTAGGTATTTCCATATTTATACAGATGTCTTTGTAGATATTTCCATGTTTATACAGATAGCGGTGTAAATACTTCCATGTTTATACAGATCGTGGTGTAGATATTTCCATGTTTATACAGATACCGGTGTAGAAATTTCCATGTTTATACAGACCGCAGTGTAGATATTTCCATGTTTATACAAATAGCGGTGTAGATATTTCCATGTTTGTACACATGGCGGTGTTGATGTTTCCATCTATACACAGATTGCCGTGTAGGTATTTCCATGTGTATACAGATGGCATTGTAGATATTTCCATGTTTGTACAGATGGTGGTGTAGATATTTCCATGTTTATACAGATGACTTTATAGGTATTTCCATGTTTTTTCAGATTGCATTGTAGTTATTTCCATGTTTATAGAGATAGCGGTGTAGATACTTCCATATTTATAGAGATAACGGTGTAGATATTTCGATGTTTATACAGATAGCAGTGTAAATATTTCCATGTTTATTCAGACCACGGTGTAGATATTTCCAGGTTTATAGAGATAGCAGTGTAGATATTTCCATGTTTATACAGATAGCGGTGTAGGTATTTCCATGTTTATACAGACCGCGGTGTAGATATTTCCATGTTTATACAGATAGCGGTGCAGATATTTCCACGTTTGTACAGATGGCGGTGTTGATATTTCCATCTATACACAGATGACCGTGTAGATATTTCCATGTTTATACAGAAGGCGGCGCAGATATTTCCATGGATATGTAGAAGGCGGTGTAGATATTTCCATGTTTATACAGATAGCGGTGTAGATATTTCCATGTATATACAGATGGCTGTGTAGATATTTCCATGTTTATACAGATGGCTGTGTAGATATTTCCATGTTTATACAGATGACTTTGTAGGTATTTCCATGTTTATACCGATGGCGGTGTAGGTATTTCCATGTTTATAGAGATAGCTGTGTAGATATTTCCATGTTTATACAGAGAGCGGTGTAGATATTTCCATGTTTATACAGATCGCGGTGTAGATATTTCCATGTTTATACAGACAGCGGTGGAGATATTTCCATGTTTATACACATAGCGGTGTACATATTTCCATGTTTATAGAGACATCAGTGTAGGTATTTCCATGTTTATACAGATAGCGGTTTAGCTATTTCCATGTTTATACAGACCGCGGTGTAGATATTTCCATGTTTATACAAATAGCGGTGTAAATATTTACATGTTTATACAGATCGTGGTGTAGATATTTCCATGTTTATACAGATACCGGTGTAGAAATTTCAATGTTTATACAGACCGCTGTGTAGATATTTCCATGTTTATACAGATAGCGGTGTAGACATTTCCATGTGTGTACAGATGGCGGTGTTGATGTTTCCATCTATACACAGATTGCCGTGTAGGTATTTCCATGTGTACACAGATGGCATTGTAGATATTTCCATGTTTACACAGATGGTGGTGTAGATATTTCCATGTTTATACAGATAGCAGTGTAAATATTTCCATGTTTATACAGATCACGGTGTAGATATTTCCAGGTTTATAGAGATAGCAGTGTAGATATTTCCATGTTTATACAGATAGAGGTTTAGCTATTTCCATGTTTATACAGACCGCGGTGTAGATATTTCCATGTTTATACAGATATCGGTGCAGGTATTTCCATGTTTGTACAGATGGCGGTGTTGATATTTCCATCTATACACAGATGACCGTGTAGATATTTCCATGTTTATACAGAAGGTGGCACAGATATTTCCATGGATATGTAGAAGGCGGTGTAGATATTTCCATGTTTATACAGATAGCGGTGCAGATATTTCCATGTATATACAGATGGCTGTGTAGATATTTCCATGTGTATACAGATGGCTGTGTAGATATTTCCATGTTTATGCAGATGACTTTGTAGGTATTTCCATGTTTATACAGATGGCGGTGTAGGTATTTCCATGTTTATAGAGATAGCTGTGTAGATATTTCCATGTTTATACAGATAGCGGTGTAGATATTTCCAGGTTTATACAGATCGCGGTGTAGATATTTCCATGTTTATACAGACAGCAGTGGAGATATTTCCATGTTTATACACATAGCGGTGTACATATTTCCAAGTTTATAGAGACAGCGGTGTAGGTATTTCCATGTTTATACAGATGCCTTTGTAGATATTTCCATGTTTATAGAGATAGCGGTGTAGATATTTCCATGTTTATAGAGATACCGGTGTAGAAATTTCCATCTTTATACAGACCGCAGTGTAGATATTTCCATGTTTATACAGATGGCAGTGTAGATATTTCCATGTTTATACAGGTGACTTTGTAGGTATTTCCATGTTTATACAGATGGCGGTGTAGGTATTTCCATGTTTATAGAGATAGCTGTGTAGATATTTCCATGTTTATACACATAGCGGTGTAGTTATTTCCATGTTTATACAGATTACGGTGTAGATATTTCCATGTTTATACAGACAGCAGTGGAGATATTTCCATGTTTATACACATACCGGTGTACATACTTACATGTTTATAGAGACAGCGGTGTAGGTATTTCCATATTTATACAGAGAGCGGTGCAGATATTTGCATGTTTATACAGATGCCTATGCAGATATTTCCATATTTATACAGAGGGCTCTGTAGATATTTCCATGTTTATACAGATGGCAGTGTAGATTTTTCCATGTTCCTACACATGACTGTGTAGGTATTTCCATGTTTATACAGATGGCTTTGTAGATATTTCCATGTTTATAGAGATAGCGGTGTAGATATTTCCATGTTTATACACATAGCGGTGTAAATATTTCCATGTTTATACAGATCGTGGTGTAGATATTTCCATGTTTATACAGATACCGGTGTAGAAAATTCCATGTTTATACAGACCGCAGTGTCGATATTTCCATGTTTATAGAGATAGCGGTGTAGATATTTCCATGTGTGTACAGATGGCGGTGTTGATGTTTCCTTCTATACACAGATTGCCGTGTAGGTATTTCCATGTGTATACAAATGGCATTGTAGGTATTTCCATGTTTATACAGATGTTGGTGTGGATATTTCCATGTTTATACAGATGACTTTGTAGGTATTTCCATGTTTATACAGATGGCGGTGTAGGTATTCCCATGTTTATAGAGATAGCTGTGTAGATATTTCCATGTTTATACTGATAGCGGTGTAGATATTTCCATGTTTATACAGATCGCGGTGTAGATATTTTCATGTTTATACAGACAGCAGTGGAGATATTTCCATGTTTATACACATAGCGGTGTACATACTTCCATGTTTATAGAGACAGCGGTGTAGGTATTTCCATGTTTATACAGATAGCGGTGAAGATATTTCCATGTTTATACAGATGCCTATGCAGATATTTCCATATTTATACAGAGGGCTCTGTAGATATTTCCATGTTTATAGAGATTGCAGTGTAGATTTTTCCATGTTCCTACACATGACTGTGTAGGTATTTCCATGTTTATACAGATGGCTTTGTAGATTTTTCCATGTTTATAGAGATAGCGGTGTAGATATTTCCATGTTTATACAGATAGCGGTTTAGCTATTTCCATGTTTATACAGTCCGCGGTGTAGATATTTCCATGTTTATACAGATAGCGGTGCAGATATTTCGATGTGTGTACAGATGGCGGTGTTGATGTTTCCATCTATACACAGATTGCCATGTAGGTATTTCCATGTGTATACAGATGGCATTGTAGATATTTCCATGTTTATACAGATGGTGGTGTAGATATTTCCATGTTTGTACAGATAGCAGTGTAAATATTTCCATGTTTATACAGATCACAGTGTAGATACTTCCAGGTTTATAGAGATAGAAGTGTAGATATTTCCATGTTTATACAGATAGCGGTGTAGATATTTCCATGTTTGTACAGATGGCGGTTTTGATGTTTCCATCTATACACAGATTGCCGTGTAGTTATTTCCATGTGTATACAGATGGCTTTGTAGATATTTCCATGTTTATACAGATGGTGGTGTAGATATTTTCATGTTTATACATATGACTGTATAGGTATTTCCATGTTTTTACAGATGGCATTGTAGATATTTCCATGTTTATAGAGATAGCAGTGTAGATATTTCCATGTTTGTACAGATGGCGGTGTAGATATTTCCATGTTTATAGAGATAGCGGTGTAGATATTTCCATATTTATACAGATAACTGTGTAGATATTTCCATGTTAATACAGATAGCAATGTAGATATTTCCATGTTTGTACAGATGGCGGTGTTGATGTTTCCATCTATACACAGATTGCCGTGTACGTATTTCCATGTGTATACAGACGGCATTGTAGATATTTTCATGTTTATACAGATGGTGGTGTAGATATTTCCATGTTTATACAGATGACTGTATAGGTATTTCCATGTTTTTACAGATGGCATTGTAGATATTTCCATGTTTATAGAGATAGCAGTGTAGATATTTCCATGTTTATACAGATGGCGGTGTAGATATTTCCATGTTTATAGAGATAGCGGTGTAGATATATCCATATTTATGGAGATAACGGTGTAGATATTTCCATGTTTATACAGATAACAGTGTAAATATTTCCATGTTTATGCAGATCAATGTGTAGATATTTCCAGGTTTATAGAGATAGCAGTGTAGATATTTCCATTTTTATACAGATAGCGGTTTAGCTATTTCCATGTTTATACAAACCGCAGTGTAGATATTTCCATGTTTATACAGATAGCGGTGCAGTTATTTCCATGTTTGTACAGATGGCGGTGTTGATATTTCCATCTATACACAGATGACCGTGTAGATATTTCCATGTTTATACAGAAGGCGGCACAGATATTTCCATGGATATGTAGAAGGCGGTGTAGATATTTCCATGTTTATACAGATAGCGGTGAAGATATTTCCATGTATATACAGATGGCTGTGTAGATATTTCCATGTGTATACAGATGGCTGTGTAGATATTTCCATGTTTATGCAGATGACTTTGTAGGTATTTCCATGTTTATACAGATGGCGGTGTAGTTATTTCCATGTTTATAGAGATAGCTGTGTAGATATTTCCATGTTTATACAGATAGCGGTGTAGATATTTCCATGTTTATACAGATCGCGGTGTAGATATTTCCATGTTTATACAGACAGCAGTGGAGATATTTCCATGTTTATACAAATAGCGGTGTACATATTTCCATGCTTATAGAGACAGCGGTGTAGGTATTTCCATGTTTATACAGATAGTCGTGTAAATATTTCCATGTTTATACAGATCGGGGTGTAGATATTTCCAGGTTTATACAGATACCGGTGTAGAAATTTCCATGTTTATACAGACCGCAGTGTAGATATTTCCATGTTTATACAGATAGCGGTGTAGATATTTCCATGTTTGTACAGATGGCGGTGTTGATGTTTCCATCTATACACAGATTGCCGTGTACGTATTTCCATGTGTATACAGACGGCATTGTAGATATTTCCATGTTTATACAGATGGTGGTGTAGATATTTCCATGTTTATACAGATGACTGTATAGGTATTTCCATGTTTTTACAGATGGCATTGTAGATATTTCCATGTTTATAGAGATAGCAGTGTAGATATTTCCATGTTTATACAGATGGCGGTGTAGATATTTCCATGTTTATAGAGATAGCGGTGTAGATATATCCATATTTATAGAGATAACGGTGTAGATATTTCCATGTTTATACAGATAACAGTGTAAATATTTCCATGTTTATACAGATCAAGGTGTAGATATTTCCAGGTTTATAGAGATAGCAGTGTAGATATTTCCATTTTTATACAGATAGCGGTTTAGCTATTTCCATGTTTATACAGACCGCAGTGTAGATATTTCCATGTTTATACAGATAGCGGTGCAGTTATTTCCATGTTTGTACAGATGGCGGTGTTGATATTTCCAACTATACACAGATGACCGTGTAGATATTTCCATGTTTATACAGAAGGCGGCACAGATATTTCCATGGATATGTAGAAGGCGGTGTAGATATTTCCATGTTTATACAGATAGCGGTGAAGATATTTCCATGTATATACAGATGGCTGTGTAGATATTTCCATGTGTATACAGATGGCTGTGTAGATATTTCCATGTTTATGCAGATGACTTTGTAGGTATTTCCATGTTTATACAGATGGCGGTGTAGTTATTTCCATGTTTATAGCGATAGCTGTGTAGATATTTCCATGTTTATACAGATAGCGGTGTAGATATTTCCATGTTTATACAGATCGCGGTGTAGATATTTCCATGTTTATACAGACAGCAGTGGAGATATTTCCATGTTTATACAAATAGCGGTGTACATATTTCCATGCTTATAGAGACAGCGGTGTAGGTATTTCCATGTTTATACAGATAGTCGTGTAAATATTTCCATGTTTATACAGATCGGGGTGTAGATATTTCCATGTTTACACAGATACCGGTGTAGAAATTTCCATGTTTATACAGACAGCAGTGCAGATATTTCCATGTTTATACAGATAGCGTTGTAGATATTTCCATGTTTGTACAGATGGCGGTGTTGATGTTTCCATCTATACACAGATTGCTGTGTAGGTATTTCCGTGTGTATACAGATGGCATTGTAGATATTTCCATGTTTATACAGATGGTGGTGTAGATATTTACATGTTTATACAGATGACTGTATAGGTATTTCCATGTTTTTACAGATGGCATTGTAGATATTTCCATGTTTATAGAGATAGCAGTGTAGATATTTCCATGTTTATACAGATGGCGGTGTAGATATTTCCATGTTTATAGAGATAGCGGTGTAGATATTTCCTTATTTATACAGATAACGGTGTAGATATTTCCATGTTTATACAGATAGCAGTGTAAATATTTCCATGTTTATACAGACAGCGGTGTAGATATTTCCATGTTTGTACAGATGGCGGTTTTGATGTTTCCATCTATACACAGATTGCCGTGTAGTTATTTCCATGTGTATACAGATGGCATTGTAGACATTTCCATGCTTATACAGATGGTGGTGTAGATATTTCCATGTTTATACATATGACTGTATAGGTGCTTCCATGTTTTTACAGATGGCATTGTAGATATTTCCATGTTTATAGAGATAGCAGTGTAGATATTTCCATGTTTGTACAGATGGCGGTGTAGATATTTCCATGTTTATAGAGATAGCGGTGTAGATATGTCCATATTTATACAGATAACGGTGTAGATATTTCCATGTTTATACAGATAGCAGTGTAGATATTTCCATGTTTGTACAGATGGCGGTGTTGATGTTTCCATCTATACACAGATTGCCGTGTACGTATTTCCATGTGTATACAGACGGCATTGTAGATATTTCCATGTTTATACAGATGGTGGTGTAGATATTTCCATGTTTATACAGATGACTGTATAGGTATTTCCATGTTTTTACAGATGGCATTGTAGATATTTCCATGTTTATAGAGATAGCAGTGTAGATATTTCCATGTTTATACAGATGGCGGTGTAGATATTTCCATGTTTATAGAGATAGCGGTGTAGATATATCCATATTTATAGAGATAACGGTGTAGATATTTCCATGTTTATACAGATAACAGTGTAAATATTTCCATGTTTATACAGATCAAGGTGTAGATATTTCCAGGTTTATAGAGATAGCAGTGTAGATATTTCCATTTTTATACAGATAGTGGTTTAGCTATTTCCATGTTTATACAGACCGCAGTGTAGATATTTCCATGTTTATACAGATAGCGGTGCAGTTATTTCCATGTTTGTACAGATGGCGGTGTTGATATTTCCATCTATACACAGATGACCGTGTAGATATTTCCATGTTTATACAGAAGGCGGCACAGATATTTCCATGGATATGTAGAAGGCGGTGTAGATATTTCCATGTTTATACAGATAGCGGTGAAGATATTTCCATGTATATACAGATGGCTGTGTAGATATTTCCATGTGTATACAGATGGCTGTGTAGATATTTCCATGTTTATGCAGATGACTTTGTAGGTATTTCCATGTGTATACAGATGGCGGTGTAGTTATTTCCATGTTTATAGAGATAGCTGTGTAGATATTTCCATGTTTATACAGATAGCGGTGTAGATATTTCCATGTTTATACAGATCGCGGTGTAGATATTTCCATGTTTATACAGACAGCAGTGGAGATATTTCCATGTTTATACAAATAGCGGTGTACATATTTCCATGCTTATAGAGACAGCGGTGTTGGTATTTCCATGTTTATACAGATAGTCGTGTAAATATTTCCATGTTTATACAGATCGGGGTGTAGATATTTCCATGTTTATACAGATACCGGTGTAGAAATTTCCATGTTTATACAGACCGCAGTGTAGATATTTCCATGTTTATACAGATAGCGTTGTAGATATTTCCATGTTTATACAGATAGCGGTGTAAATATTTCCATGTATATACAGATGGCTGTGTAGATATTTCCATGTTTATACAGATGGCTGTGTAGGTATCTCCATGTTTATACAGATGACTTTGTAGGTATTTCCATGTTTATACAGACGGCAGTGTAGGTATTTCCATGTTTATAGAGATAGCTGTGTAGATATTTCCATGTTTATACAGATAGCAGTGCAGTTATTTCCATGTTTGTACAGATGGCGGTGTTGATATTTCCATCTACACACAGCTGACCGTGTAGATATTTCCATGTTTATACAGAAGGCAGCACAGATATTTCCATGGATATGTAGAAGGCGGTGTAGGTATTTCTATGTTTATACAGATAGCGGTGCAGATATTTCCATGTATATACAGATGGCTGTGTAGATCTTTCCAAGTGTATACAGATGGCTGTGTAGATATTTCCATGTTTATGCAGATGACTTTTTAGGTATTTCCATATTTATACAGATGGCGGTGTAGGTATTTCCATGTTTATAGAGATAGCTGTGTAGATATTTCCATGTTTATACAGATAGCGGTGTAAATATTTCCATGTTTATACAGATCGTGTTGTAGATATTTCCATGTTTATACAGATAACGGTGTAGAAATTTCCATGTTATACAGACCGCTGTGTAGATATTTCCATGTTTATACAGATAGCGGTGTTGACATTTCCATGTGTGTACAGATGGCGGTGTTGATGTTTCCATCTATACACAGATTGCCGTGTAGGTATTTCCATGTGTATACAGATGGCATTGTAGATATTTCCATGTTTATACAGATGGTGGTGTAGATATTTCCATGTTTATACAGATAGCAGTGTAAATATTTCCATGTTTATAAATATCACGGTGTAGATATTTCCAGGTTTATAGAGATAGCAGTGTAGATATTTCCATGTTTAAACAGATAGAGGTTTAGCTATTTCCATGTTTATACAGACCGCGGTGTAGATATTTCCATGTTTATACAGATATCGGTGCAGATATTTCCATGTTTGTACAGATGGCGTTGTTGATATTTCCATCTATACACAGATGACCGTGTAGATATTTCCATGTTTATACAGAAGGCGGCGCAGATATTTCCATGGATATGTAGAACGCGGTGTAGATATTTCCATGTTTATACAGATAGCGGTGCAGATATTTCCATGTATATACAGATGGCTGTGTAGATATTTCCATGTGTATACAGATGGCTGTGTAGATATTTCCATGTTTATGCAGATGACTTTGTAGGTATTTCCATGTTTATACAGATGGCGGTGTAGGTGTTTCCATGTTTAAAGAGATAGCTGTGTAGATATTTCCATGTTTATACAGAGAGCGGTGTAGATATTTCCATGTTTACACAGACGGCAGTGTTGATTTTTCCATGTATCTACACATGACTGTGTAGGTATTTCCATGTTTATACAGATGGCTTTCTAGATATTTCCATGTTTATAGAGATAGCAGTGTAAATATTTCCATGTTTATACAGATAGCGGTTTAGCTTTTTCCATGTTTATACAGTCCGCGGTGTAGATATTTCCATGTTTATACAGATAGCGGTGCAGATATTTCCATGTTTATACAGACAGCAGTGGAAATATTTCCATGTTTATACACATAGCGGTGTACATATTTCCATGTTTATAGAGACAGCGGTGTAGGTATTTCCATGTTTATACAGATAGCGGTGCAGATATTTCCATGTTTATACAGATGCCTATGCACATATTTCCATATTTATACGGAGGGCTCTGTAGATATTTCCATGTTTATACAGATGGCAGTGTATATTTTTCCATGTTCCTACACATGACTGTGTAGGTATTTCCATGTTTATACAGATGGCTTTGTAGATATTTCCATGTTTATAGAGATAGCAGTGTAGATATTTCCATGTTTATACAGATAGCGGTGTAAATACTTCCATGTTTATACAGATCGTGGTGTAGATATTTCCATGTTTATACAGATACCGGTGTAGAAATTTCCATGTTTATACAGACCGCAGTGTAGATATTTCCATGTTTATACAAGTAGCGGTGTAGATATTTCCATGTTTGTACAGATGGCGGTGTTGATGTTTCCATCTATACACAGATTGCCGTGTAGGTATTTCCATGTGTATAAAGATGGCACTGTAGATATTTCCATGTTTATACAGATGGTGGTGTAGATATTTCCATGTTTATACAGATGACTGTATAGCTATTTCCATGTTTTTACAGATGACATTGTAGATATTTCCATGTTTATAGAGATAGCAGTGTAGATATTTCCATGTTTATACAGATGGCGGTGTAGATATTTCCATATTTATACAGATAACGGTGTAGATATTTCCATGTTTATACAGATGCCTATGCAGATATTTCCATATTTATACAGAGGGCTCTGTAGATATTTCCATGTTTATACAGATGGCAGTGTAGATTTTTCCATGTTCCTACACATGACTGTGTAGGTATTTCCATGTTTATACAGATGGCTTTGTAGATATTTCCATGTTTATAGAGATAGCGGTGTAGATATTTCCATGTTTATACAGATAGCGGTGTAAATATTTCCATGTTTATACAGATCGTGGTGTAGATATTTCCATGTTTATACAGAAGGTGGAGATATTTCCATGGATATGTAGAAGGCGGTGTAGATATTTCCATGTTTATACAGATAGCGGTGTAGATATTTCCATGTATGTACAGATGGTTGTGTAGGTATTTCGATGTTTATACAGATGGCTGTGCAGATATTTCCATGTTTATACAGATGACTTTGTAGGCATTTCCATGTTTATACAGATGGCGGTGTAGGTATTTCCATGTTTATAGAGATAGCTGTGTTGATATTTCCATGTTTATACACATAGCGGTGTAGATATTTCCATGTTTATACAGATCGCGGTGTAGATATTATCATGTTTATACAGACAGCAGAGGAGATATTTCCATGTTTATACACATAGCGGTGTACATAATTCCATGTTTATAGAGACAGCGGTGTAGGTATTTCCATGTTTATACAGATAGCGGTGCAGATATTTGCATGTTTATACAGATGCCTATGCAGATATTTCCATATTTATACAGAGGGCTCTGTAGATATTTCCATGTTTATACAGATGGCAGTGTTGATTTTTCCATGTTCCTACACATGACTGTGTAGGTAGTTCCATGTTTATACAGATGGCGTTGTAGATATTTCCATGTTTATAGAGATAGCGGTGTAGATATTTCCATATTTATACAGATAACGGTGTAGATATTTCCATGTTTATACAGATGGCAGTGTAAATATTTCCATGTTTATACAGATGACGGTGTAGAAATTTCCACGTTTATACAGACCGCAGTGTAGATATTTCCATCTTTATACAGATAGCAGTGTAGATATTTCCATGTGTGTACAGATGGCGGTGTTGATGTTTCCATCTATACTCAGATTGCCGTGTAGGTATTTCCATGGGTATACAGATGGCATTGTAGATATTTCCATGTTTATACAGATGGTGGTGTAGATATTTCCATGTTTATACAGATGACTGTATAGGTATTTCCATGTTTTTACAGATGGCATTGTAGATATTTCCATGTTTATAGAGATAGCAGTGTAGATATTTCCATGTTTATACAGATGGCGGTGTAGATATTTCCATGTTTATAGAGATAGCGGTGTAGATATTTCCATATTTATACAGATAACGGTGTAGATATTTCCATGTTTATACAGATAGCAGTGTAAATATTTCCATGTTTATACAGATGGCTGTGCAGATATTTCCATGCTTATACAGATGACTTTGTAGGTATTTCCATGTTTATACAGATGGCGGTGTAGGTATTTCCATGTTGATAGAGATAGCTGTGTTGATATTTCCATGTTTATACACATAGCGGTGTAGATATTTCCATGTTTATACAGATCGCGGTGTAGATATTTCCATGTTTATACAGACAGCAGAGGAGATATTTCCATGTTTATACACATAGCGGTGTACATAATTCCATGTTTATAGAGACAGCGGTGTAGGTATTTCCATGTTTATACAGATAGCGGTGCAGATATTTGCATGTTTATACAGATGCCTATGCAGATATTTCCATATTTATACAGAGGGCTCTTTAGATATTTCCATGTTTATACAGATGGCAGTGTTGATTTTTCCATGTTCCTACACATGACTGTGTTGGTATTTCCATGTTTATACAGATGGCGGTGTAGATATTTCCATATTTATAGAGATAGCGGTGTAGATATTTCCATATTTATACAGATAACGGTGTAGATATTTCCATGTTTATACAGATGCCTATGCAGATATTTCCATATTTATACAAAGGGCTCTGTAGATATTTCCATGTTTATACAGATGGCAGTGTAGATTTTTCCATGTTCCTACACATGACTGTGTAGGTATTTCCATGTTTATACAGATGGCTTTGTAGATATTTCCATGTTTATAGAGATAGCGGTGTAGATATTTCCATGTTTATACAGATAGCGGTGTAAATATTTCCATGTTTATACAGATCGTGGTGTAGATATTTCCATGTTTATACAGAAGGTGGTGGAGATATTTCCATGGATATGTAGAAGGCGGTGTAGATATTTCCATGTTTATACAGATAGCGGTGTAGATATTTCCATGTATGTACAGATGGTTGTGTAGGTATTTCGATGTTTATACAGATGGCTGTGCAGATATTTCCATGTTTATACAGATGACTTTGTAGGCATTTCCATATTTATACAGACGGCGGTGTAGGTATTTCCATGTTTATAGAGATAGCTGTGTTGATATTTCCATGTTTATACACATAGCGGTGTAGATATTTCCATGTTTATACAGATCGCGGTGTAGATATTTCCATGTTTATACAGACAGCAGAGGAGATATTTCCATGTTTATACACATAGCGGTGTACATAATTCCATGTTTATAGAGACAGCGGTGTAGGTATTTCCATGTTTATACAGATAGCGGTGCAGATATTTGCATGTTTATACAGATGCCTAGGCAGATATTTCCATATTTATACAGAGGGCTCTGTAGATATTTCCATGTTTATACAGATGGCAGTGTTGATTTTTCCATGTTCCTACACATGACTGTGTAGGTATTTCCATGTTTATACAGATGGCGGTGTAGATATTTCCATGTTTATAGAGATAGCGGTGTAGATATTTCCATATTTATACAGATAACGGTGTAGATATTTCCATGTTTATACAGATAGCAGTGTAAATATTTCCATGTTTATACAGATGACGGTGTAGAAATTTCCACGTTTATACAGACCGCAGTGTAGATATTTCCATCTTTATACAGATAGCGGTGTAGATATTTCCATGTGTGTACAGATGGCGGTGTTGATGTTTCCATCTATACTCAGATTGCCGTGTAGGTATTTCCATGGGTATACAGATGGCATTGTAGATATTTCCATGTTTATACAGATGGTGGTGTAGATATTTCCATGTTTATACAGATGACTGTATAGGTATTTCCATGTTTTTACAGATGGCATTGTAGTTATTTCCATGTTTATAGAGATAGCAGTGTAGATATTTCCATGTTTATACAGATGGCGGTGTAGATATTTCCATGTTTATAGAGATAGCGGTGTAGATATTTCCATATTTATACAGATAACGGTGTAGATATTTCCATGTTTATACAGATAGCAGTGTAAATATTTCCATGTTTATACAGATGGCTGTGCAGATATTTCCAAGTTTATACAGATGACTTTGTAGGTATTTCCATGTTTATACAGATGGCGGTGTAGGTATTTCCATGTTTATAGAGATAGCTGTGTTGATATTTCCATGTTTATACACATAGCGGTGTAGATATTTCCATGTTTATACAGATCGCGGTGTAGATATTTCCATGTTTATACAGACAGCAGAGGAGATATTTCCATGTTTATACACATAGCGGTGTACATAATTCCATGTTTATAGAGACAGCGGTGTAGGTATTTCCATGTTTATACAGATAGCGGTGCAGACATTTGCATGTTTATACAGATGCCTATGCAGATATTTCCATATTCATACAGAGGGCTCTGTAGATATTTCCATGTTTATACAGATGGCAGTGTTGATTTTTCCATGTTCCTACACATGACTGTGTTGGTATTTCCATGTTTATACAGATGGCGGTGTAGATATTTCCATATTTATAGAGATAGCGGTGTAGATATTTCCATATTTATACAGATAACGGTGTAGATATTTCCATGTTTATACAGATAGTAGTGTAAATATTTCCATGTTTATAGAGATCACGGTGTAGAAATTTCCACGTTTATACAGACCGCAGTGTAGATATTTCCATCTTTATACAGATAGCGGTGTAGATATTTCCATGTGTGTACAGATGGCGGTGTTGATGTTTCCATCTATACTCAGATTGCCGTGTAGGTATTTCCATGGGTATACAGATGGCATTGTAGATATTTCCATGTTTATAGAAATGGTGGTGTAGATATTTCCATGTTTATACAGATGACTGTATAGGTATTTCCATGTTTTTACAGATGGCATTGTAGATATTTCCATGTTTATAGAGATAGCAGTGTAGATATTTCCATGTTTATACAGATGGCGGTGTAGATATTTCCATGTTTATAGAGATAGCGGTGTAGATATTTCCATATTTATACAGATAACGGTGTAGATATTTCCATGTTTATACAGATAGCAGTGTAAATATTTCCATGTTTATACAGATGGCTGTGCAGATATTTCCATGTTTATACAGATGACTTTGTAGGTATTTCCATATTTATACAGATGGCGGTGTAGGTATTTCCATGTTTATAGAGATAACTGTGTTGATATTTCCATGTTTATACACATAGCGGTGTAGATATTTCCATGTTTATACAGATCGCGGTGTAGATATTTCCATGTTTATACAGACAGCAGAGGAGATATTTCCATGTTTATACACATAGCGGTGTACATACTTCCATGTTTATAGAGATAGCGGTGTAGGTATTTCCATGTTTATATAGATAGCGGTGCAGATATTTGCATGTTTATACAGATGCCTATGCAGATATTTCCATATTTATACAGAGGGCTCTGTAGATATTTCCATGTTTATACAGATGGCAGTGTTGATTTTTCCATGTTCCTACACATGACTGTGTAGGTATTTCCATGTTTATACAGATGGCGGTGTAGATATTTCCATGTTTATAGAGATAGCGGTGTAGATATTTCCATATTTATACAGATAACGGTGTAGATATTTCCATGTTTATACAGATAGCAGTGTAAATATTTCCATGTTTATACAGATCACGGTGTAGAAATTTCCACGTTTATACAGACCGCAGTGTAGATATTTCCATCTTTATACAGATAGTGGTGTAGATATTTCCATGTGTGTAGAGATGGCGGTGTTGATGTTTCCATCTCTACTCAGATTGCCGTGTAGGTGTTTCCATGGGTATACAGATGGCATTGTAGATATTTCCATGTTTATACAGATGGTGGTGTAGATATTTCCATGTTTATACAGATGACTGTATAGGTATTCCCATATTTTTACAGATGGCATTGTAGATATTTCCATGTTTATAGAGATAGCAGTGTAAATATTTCCATGTTTATACAGATGGCGGTGTAGATATTTCCATGTTTATAGAGATAGCGGTGTAGATATTTCCATATTTATACAGATAACGGTGTAGATATTTCCATGTTTATAGAGAGAGCAGTGTAAATATTTCCATGTTTATACAGATCACAGTTTAGATACTTCCAGGTTTATAAATATAGCAGTGTAGATATTTCCATGTTTATACAAATAGCGGTTTGGCTATTTGCATGTTTTTACAAACCGCGGTGTAGATATTTCCATGTTTATACAGATAGCGTTGCAGATATTTCCATGTTTGTACAGATGGCGGTGTTGATATTTACATCTATACACAGATGACCGTGTAGATATTTCCATGTTTATACAGAAGGCGGCGCAGATATTTCCAAGGATATTTAGAAGGCGGTGTAGATATTTCCATGTTTATAGAGATAGCGGTGTAGATATTTCCATGTTTATGCAGATGACTTTGTAGCTATTTCCATGTTTATACAGATGGCGGTGTAGGTATTTCCATGTTTATAGAGATAGCTGTGTAGGTATTTCCATGTTTATACAGATAGCGGTGTAGATATTTCCATGTTTATACAGATCGCGGTGTAGATATTTCCATGTTTATACAGACAGCAGTGGAGATATTTCCATGTTTATACAAATAGCGGTGTACATATTTCCATGCTTATAGAGACAGCGGTGTAGGTATTTCCATGTTTATACAGATAGCGGTGCAAATATTTCCATGTTTATACAGATCGGGGTGTAGATATTTCCATGTTTATGCAGATAGCGGTTTAGCTATTTCCATGTTTATACAGACCGCGGTGTAGATACTTCCATGTTTATACAGATAGTGGTGTAGATATTTCCATGTTTGTACAGATGGCGGTGTTGATATTTCCATCTATACACAGATGACCGTGTAGATATTTCCATGTTTATACAGAAGGTGGTGCGGATATTTCCATGGATATGTAGAAGGCGGTGTGGATATTTCCATGTTTATACAGATAGCGGTGTAAATATTTCCATGTATATACAGATGGCTGTTTAGATATTTCCATGTTTATACAGATGGCTGTGTAGGTATTTCCATGTTTATACAGATGACTTTGTAGGTATTTCAATGTTTATACAGACGGCAGTGTAGGTATTTCCATGTTTATAGAGATAGCTGTGTAGATATTTCCATGTTTATACAGATGACTGTATAGGTATTTCCATGTTTTTACAGATGGCATTGTAGATATTTCCATGTTTATAGAGATAGCAGTGTAGATATTTCCATGTTTATACAGATGGCGGTGTAGATATTTCCATGTTTATAGAGATAGCGGTGTAGATATTTCCATATTTATACAGATAACGGTGTAGATATTTCCATGTTTATACAGATAGCAGTGTAAATATTTCCATGTTTATACAGATGGCTGTGCAGATATTTCCATGTTTATACCGATGACTTTGTAGGTATTTCCATGTTTATACAGATGGCGGTGTGGGTATTTCCATGTTTATAGAGATAGCTGTGTTGATATTTCCATGTTTATACACATAGCGGTGTAGATATTTCCATGTTTATACAGATCGCGGTGTAGATATTTCCATGTTTATACAGACAGCAGAGGAGATATTTCCATGTTTATACACATAGCGGTGTACATAATTCCATGTTTATAGAGACAGCGGTGTAGGTTTTTCCATGTTTATACAGATAGCGGTGCAGATATTTGCATGTTTATACAGATGCCTATGCAGATATTTCAATATTTATACAGAGGGCTCTGTAGATATTTCCATGTTTATACAGATGGCAGTGTTGATTTTTCCATGTTCCTACACATGACTGTGTAGGTATTTCCATGTTTATACAGATGGCGGTGTAGATATTTCCATGTTTATAGAGATAGCGGTGTAGATATTTCCATATTTATACAGATAACGGTGTAGATATTTCCATGTTTATACAGATAGCAGTGTAAATATTTCCATGTTTATACAGATCACGGTGTAGAAATTTCCACGTTTATACAGCCCGCAGTGTAGATATTTCCATCTTTATACAGATAGCGGTGTAGATTTTTCCATGTGTGTACAGATGGCGGTGTTGATGTTTCCATCTATACTCAGATTGCCGTGTAGCTATTTCCATGGGTATACAGATGGCATTGTAGATATTTCCATGTTTATACAGATGGTGGTGTAGATATTTCCATGTTCATACAGATGACTGTATAGGTATTTCCATGTTTTTACAGATGGCATTGTAGACATTTCCATGTTTATAGAGATAGCAGTGTAGATATTTCCATGTTTATACAGCTGGCAGTGTAGATATTTCCATGTTTATAGAGATAGCGGTGTAGATATTTCCATATTTATACAGATAACGGTGTAGATATTTCCATGTTTATACAGATAGCAGTGTAAATATTTCCATGTTTATACAGATGGCTGTGCAGATATTTCCATGTTTATACAGATGACTTTGTAGGTATTTCCATGTTTATACAGATGGCGGTGTAGATATTTCCATGTTTATAGAGATAGCGGTGTATATATTTCCATATTTATACAGATAACGGTGTAGATATTTCCATGTTTATACAGATAGCAGTGTAAATATTTCCATGTTTATACAGATGGCTGTGCAGATATTTCCATGTTTATACAGATGACTTTGTAGGTATTTCCATCTTTATAGAGACAGCGGTGTAGGTATTTCCAGGTTTATACAGATAGCGGTGCAGATATTTGCATGTTTATACAGATGCCTATGCAGATATTTCCATATTTATACAGAGGGCTCTGTAGATATTTCCATGTTTATACAGATGGCAGTGTTGATTTTTCCATGTTCCTACACATGACTGTGTAGGTATTTCCATATTTATACAGATGGCTTTGTAGATATTTCCATGTTTATACAGATAGCGGTGTAAATACTTCCATGTTTATACAGATCGTGGTGTAGATATTTCCATGTTTATACAGATACCGGTGTAGAAATTTCCATGTTTATACAGACCGCAGTGTAGATATTTCCATGTTTATACCAATAGCGGTGTAGATATTTCCATGTTTGTACACATGGCGGTGTTGATGTTTCCATCTATACACAGATTGCCGTGTAGGTATTTCCATGTGTATACAGATGGCATTGTAGATATTTCCATGTTTATACAGATGGTGGTGTAGATATTTCCATGTTTATTCAGATGACTGTATAGGTATTTCCATGTTTTTACAGATGGCATTGTAGATATTTCCATGTTTATAGAGATAGCAGTGTAGATATTTCCATGTTTATACAGATGGCGGTGTAGATATTTCCATGTTTATAGAGATAGCGGTGTAGATATTTCCATATTTATACAGATAACGGTGTAGATATTTCCATGTTTATAGAGATAGCAGTGTAAATATTTCCATGTTTATACAGATCACAGTTTAGATACTTCCAGGTTTATAAAGATAGCAGTGTAGATATTTCCATGTTTATACAGATAGCGGTTTGGCTATTTCCATGTTTATACAGACCGCGGTGTAGATATTTCCATGTTTATACAGATAGCGGTGGAGATATTTCCATGTTTGTACAGATGGCGGTGTTGATATTTCCATCTATACACAGATGACCGTGTAGATATTTCCATGTTTATACAGAAGGCGGCGCAGATATTTCCATGGATATGTAGAAGGCGGTGTAGATATTTCCATGTTTATACAGAGAGCGGTGTAGATATTTCCATGTATATACAGATGGCTGTGTAGATATTTCCATATGTATACAGATGGCTTTGTAGATATTTCCATGTTTATACAGATGACCTTGTAGGTATTTCCATGTTTATACAGATGTCGGTGTAGGTATTTCCATGTTTATAGAGATAGCTGTGTAGATATTTCCATGTTTATACAGATAGCGGTGTAGATATTTCCATGTTTATACAGATCGTGGTGTAGATATTTCCATGTTTATACAGATAGCAGTGTAAATATTCCATGTTTATACAGATCACGGTGTAGATATTTCCAGGTTTATAGAGATAGCAGTGTAGATATTTCCATGTTTATACAGATAGCGGTTTAGGTATTTCCATGTTTATACCGTCCGCGGTGTAGATATTTCCATGTTTATACAGGTAGCGGTGCAGATATTTCCATGTTTATACAGACAGCAGTGGAGATATTTCCACGTTTATACACATAGCGGTGTAGGTATTTCCATGTTTATACAGATAGCGGTGAAGATATTTCCATGTTTATTCAGATGCCTATGCAGATATTTCCATATTTATGCAGAGGGCTCTGTAGATATTTCCATGTTTATAGAGATGGCAGTGTAGATTTTTCCATGTTCCTACAATTGACTGTGTAGGTATTTCCATGTTTATACAGATGGCTTTGTAGATTTTTCCATGTTTATAGAGATAGCGGTGTAGATATTTCCATGTTTATACAGATAGCGGTTTAGCTATTTCGATGTTTATACAGTCCGCGGTGTAGATATTTCCATGTTTATACAGATAGCGGTGCAGATATTTCCATGTGTGTACAGATGGCGGTGTTGATGTTTCCATCTATACACAGATTGCCATGTAGGTATTTCCAGGTGTATACAGATGGCATTGTAGATATTTCCATGTTTATACAGATGGTCGTGTAGATATTTCCATGTTTATACAGATAGCAGTGTAAATATTTCCATGCTTATACAGATCACGGTGTAGATACTTCCAGGTTTATAGAGATAGCAGTGTAGATATTTCCATGTTTATACAGATAGCGGTGTAGATATTTCCATGTTTGTACAGATGGCGGTGTTGATGTTTCCATCTATACACAGATTGCCGTGTAGGTATTTCCATGTGTATACAGATGGCATTGTAGATATTTCCATGTTTATACAGATGGTGGTGTAGATATTTCCATGTTTATACAGATGACTGTATAGTTATTTCCATGTTTTTACAGATGGCATTGTAGATATTTCCATGTTTATAGAGATAGCAATGTAGATATTTCCATGTTTATACAGATGGCGGTGTAGATATTTCCATGTTTATAGAGATAGCGGTGTAGATATTTCCATATTTATACAGATAACGGTGTAGATATTTCCATGTTTATACAGATAGCAGTGTAAATATTTCCATGTTTATACAGATAGCAGTGTAGATATTTCCAGGTTTATAGAGATAGCACTGTAGATATTTCCATGTTTATGCAGATAGCGGTTTAGCTATTTCCATGTTTATACAGATAGCGGTTTAGCTATTTCCATCTTTATACAGACCGCGGTGTAGATATTTCCATGTTTATACAGATGGCGGTGTTGATATTTCCATCTATACACAGATGACCGTGTAGATATTTCCATGTTTATACAGAAGGTGGTGCAGATATTTCCATGGATATGTAGAAGGCGGTGTAGATATTTCCATTTTTATACAGATAGCGGTGTAGATATTTCCATGTTTATACAGATGACTTTGTAGGTATTTCCATGTTTATACAGAAGCGGTGTAGGTATTTCCATGTTTATAGAGATAGCTGTGTAGATATTTCCATGTTTATACACATAGCGGTGTAGATATTTCCATGTTTACACAGATCGCGGTGTAGATATTTCCATGTTTATACAGACAGCAGTGGAGATATTTCCATGTTTATACACATAGTGGTGTACATACTTCCATGTTTATAGAGACAGCGGTGTAGGTATTTCCCTGTTTATACAGATAGCGGTGCAGATATTTGCATGTTTATACAGATGCCTATGCAGATATTTCCATATTTACACAGAGGGCTCTGTAGATATTTCCATGTTTATACAGATGGCAGTGTAGATTTTTCCATGTTCCTACACATGACTGTGTAGGTATTTCCATGTTTATACAGATGGCTTTGTAGATATTTCCATGTTTATAGAGATAGCGGTGTAGATATTTCCATGTTTATACAGATAGCGGTGTAAATATTTCCATGTTTATACAGATCGTGGTGTAGATATTTCCATGTTTATACAGATACCGGTGTAGAAATTTCCATGTTTATACAGACCGCTGTGTAGATATTTCCATGTTTATACAGATAGCGGCGTAGACATTTCCATGTGTGTACAGATGGCGGTGTTGATGTTTCCATCTATACACAGATTGCCGTGTAGTTATTTCCATGTGTAAACAGATGGCATTGTAGAAATTTCCATGTTTATACAGATGGTGGTGTAGATATTTCCATGTTTATACAGATGACTGCATAGGTATTTCCATGTGTTTACAGATGGCATTGTAGATATTTCCATGTTTATAGAGATAGCAGTGTAGATATTTCCATGTTTATACAGATGGCGGTGTAGATATTTCCATGTTTATAGTGATAGCGGTGTAGATATTTCCATATTTATACAGACAACGGTGTAGATATTTCCATGTTTATACAGATAGCAGTGTAAATATTTCCATGTTTATACAGATCACGGTGTAGATACTTCTAGGTTTATAGAGATAACAGTGTAGATATTTCCATGTTTATACAGACAGCGGTGTAGATATTTCCATGTTTGTACAGATGGCGGTGTTGGTATTTCCATCTATACACAGATTTCCGTGTAGTTATTTCCATGTGTATACAGATGGCATTGTAGATATTTCCATGTTTATACAGATGGTGGTGTAGATATTTCCATGTTTATACACATGACTGTATAGGTATTTCCATGTTTTTACAGATGGCATTGTAGATATTTCCATGTTTATAGAGATAGCAGTATAGATATTTCCATGTTTGTACAGATGGCGGTGTAGATATTTCCATGTTTATAGAGACAGCGGTGTAGATATTTCCATATTTATACAGATAACGGTGTAGATATTTCCATGTTTATACAGATAGCAGTGTAAATATTTCCATGTTTATACAGATCACGGTGTAGATATTTCCAGGTTTATAGAGATAGCAGTGTAGATATTTCCATGTTAATACAGATAGCGGTTTAGCTATTTCCATGTTTATACAGACCGCGGTGTAGATATTTCCATGTTTATACAGATATCGGTGCAGATACTTCCATGTTTGTACAGATGGCATGGTTGATATTTCCATCTATAGACAGATGACCGTGTAGATATTTCCATGTTTATACAGAAGGTGGTGCAGATATTTCCATGGATATGTAGAAGGCGGTGTAGATATTTCCATGTTTATACAGATAGCGGTGTAGATATTTCCATGTATATACAGATGGCTGTGTGGATATTTCCATGTTTATACAGATGGCTGTGTAGATATTTCCATGTTTATACAGATGACTTTGTAGGTATTTCCATGTTTATGCAGAAGCGGTGTAGGTATTTCCATGTTTATAGAGATAGCTGTTTAGATATTTCCATGTTTATACAGATGGCGGTGTAGATATTTCCATGTTTATAGAGATAGCGGTGTAGATATATCCATATTTATACAGATAACAGTGTAGTTATTTCCATGTTTATACAGATAGCAGTGTAAATATTTCCATGTTTATACAGATCATGGTGTAGATATTTCCAGGTTTATAGAAATAGCAGTGTAGATATTTCCATGTTTATACAGATAGCAATTTAGCTATTTCCATGTTTATACAGACCGCAGTGTAGATATTTCCATGTTTATACAGATAGCGGTGCAGTTATTTCCATGTTTGTACAGATGGCGGTGTTGATATTTCCATCTATACACAGATGACCGTGTAGATATTTCCATGTTTATACAGAAGGCGGCACAGATATTTCCATGGATATGTAGAAGGCGGTGTAGGTATTTCCATGTTTATACAGATAGCGGTGCAGATATTTCTATGTATATACAGATGGCTGTGTAGATATTTCCAAGTGTATACAGATGGCTGTGTAGATATTTCCATGTTTATGCAGATGACTTTGTAGGTATTTCCATGTTTATACAGATGGCGGTGTAGGTATTTCCATGTTTATACAGATAACGGTGTAGATATTTCCATGTTTATACAGATAGCAGTGTAAATATTTCCATGTTTATACAGATCACGGTGTAGATATTTCCAGGTTTATAGAGATAGCAGTGTAGATATTTCCATGTTTATACGGATAGCGGTTTAGCTATTTCCATGTTTATACAGACCGCGGTGTAGATATTTCCATGTTTATACAGATAGCGGTGCAGTTATTTCCATGTTTGTACAGATGGCCGTGTTGATATTTCCATCTATACACAGATGACCCTGTGGATATTTCCATGTATATACAGAAGGCGGCACAGATATTTCCATGGATATGTAGAAGGCGGTGTAGATATTTCCATGTTTATACAGATAGCAGTGTAGATATTTCCATGTATATACAGATGGCTGTGTAGATATTTCCATGTGTATACAGATGGCTGTGTAGATATTTCCATGTTTATACAGATGACTTTGTAGGTATTTCCATGTTTATACAGATGGCGGTGTAGGTATTTCCATGTTTATAGAGATAGCTGTGTAGATATTTCCATGTTTATACAGATAGTGGTGTATATACTTCCATGTTTATACAGATCGCGGTGTAAATATTTCCATGTTTTTACAGATCGTGGTGTAGATATTTCCATGTTTATACAGATACCGGTGTAGAAATTTCCATGTTTATACAGACCGCAGTGTAGGTATTTCCATGTTTATACAGATAGCGGTGTAGATATTTCCATGTTTGTACAGATGGCGGTGTTGATGTTTCCATCTATACACAGATTGCCGTGTAGGTATTTCCATGTGTATGCAGATGGCATTGTAGATATTTCCATGTTTATACAGATGGTGGTGTAGATATTTCCATGTTTATACAGATGACTGTATAGGTATTTCCATGTTTTTACAGATGGCATTGTAGATATTTCCATGTTTATAGAGATAGCAATGTAGATATTTCCATGTTTATACAGATGGCGGTGTAGATATTTCTATGTTTATAGAGATAGGGGTGTAGATATTTCCATATTTATACAGATAACGGTGTAGATATTTCCATGTTTATACAGATAGCAGTGTAAATATTTCCATGTTTATACAGATCACGGTGTAGATATTTCCAGGTTTACAGAGATAGCAGTGTAGATATTTCCATGTTTATACAGATAGCAGTTTAGCTATTTCCATGTATATACAGACCACGGTGTAGATATTTCCATGTTTATACAGATAGCGGTGCAGATATTTCCATGTTTGTACAGATGCCGGTGCTGATATTTCCAAGTTTATACAGATAGCGGTGCAGATATTTCCATGTTTGTACAGATGGCGGTGTTGATACTTCCATCTATACACAGATTTCCGAGTAGATATTTCCATGTTTATACAGAAGGTGGTGCAGATATTTCCATGGATATGTAGAAGGCGGTGTTGATATTTCCATGTTTATACAGATAGCGGTGTAGGTATTTCCATGTATATACAGATGGCTGTGTAGATATTTCCATGTTTATACAGATGGCTGTGTAGATATTTCCATGTTTATACAGATGACTTTGTAGGTATTTCCATGTTTATACAGATGGCGGTGTAGGTATTTCCATGATTATACAGATGGCGGTGTAGGTATTTCCATGTTTATAGAGATAGCTGTGTAGATATTTCCATGTTTATACACATAGCGGTGTAGATATTTCCATGTTTATACAGATCGCGGTGTAGATATTTCCATGTTTATACAGACAGCAGTGGAGATATTTCCATGTTTATACACATAGCGGTGTACATACTTCCATGTTTATAGAGACAGCGGTGTAGGTATTTCCATGTTTATACAGATAGCGGTGCAGATATTTCCATGTTTATATAGGTGCCTATGCAGATAATTCCATATTTATACAGAGGGCTCTGTAGATATTTCCATGTTTATACAGATCGCGGTGTAGATATTTCCATGTTTATAAAGACAGCATTGGAGATATTTCCAAGTTTGTACACATAGCGGTGTACATATTTCCATGTTTATAGAGACAGCGGTGTAGATATTTCCATGTTTATACAGATAACGGTGTAGATATTTCCATGTTTATACAGATAGCATTGTAAATATTTCCATGTTTATACAGATCACGGTGTAGATATTTCCAGGTTTATAGAGATAGCAGTGTAGATATTTCCATGTTTATACAGATAGCGGTGCAGATATTTCCATGTTTGTACAGATGGCGGTGTTGATATTTCCATCTATACACAGATGACCCTGTGGATATTTCCATGTATATACAGAAGGCGGCGCAGATATTTCCATGGATATGTAGAAGGCGGTGTAGATATTTCCATGTTTATACAGATAGCAGTGTAGATATTTCCATGTATATACAGATGGCTGTGTAGATATTTCCATGTGTATACAGATGGCTGTGTAGATATTTCTATGTTTATACAGATGACTTTGTAGGTATTTCCATGTTTATAGAGATAGCTGTGTAGATATTTCCATGTTTATACAGATAGTGGTGTAGATACTTCCATGTTTATACAGATCGCGGTGTAGATATTTCCATGTTTATACAGACAGCAGTGGAGATATTTCCATGTTTATACACATAGCGGTATACATATTTCCATGTTTATAGAGACAGCGGTGTAGGTATTTCCATGTTTATACAGATAGCGATGCAGATATTGGCATGTTTACACAGATGCCTATGCAGATATTTCCATTTTTATACAGAGGGCTCTGTAGATATTTCCATGTTAATACAGATGGCAGTGTAGATTTTTCCATGTTCCTACACATGACTGTGTAGGTATTTCCATGTTTATACAGATGGCTTTGTAGATATTTCCATGTTTATAGAGATAGCGGTGTAGATATTTCCATGTTTATACAGATAGCGGTGTAAATATTTCCATGTTTATACAGATCGTGGTGTAGATATTTCCATGTTTATACATATACCGGTGTAGAAATTTCCTTGTTTATACAGACCGCAGTGTAGATATTTCCATGTTTATACATATATCGGTGTAGATATTTCCATGTATGTACAGATGGCGGTGTTGATGTTTCCATCTATACACAGATTGCCGTGTAGGTATTTCCATGTGTATGCAGATGGCATTGTAGATATTTCCATGTTTATAGAGATGGTGGTGTAGATATTTCCATGTTTATGCAGATGACTGTATAGGTATTTCCATGTTTTTACCGATGGCATTGAAGATATTTCCATGTTTATAGAGATAGCAGTGTAGATATTTCCATGTTTATACAGATGGCGGTGTAGATATTTCTATGTTTATAGAGATAGCGGTGTAGATATTTCCATATTTATACAGATAGCGGTGTAGATATTTCCATGTTTATACAGATAGCAGTGTAAATATTTCTATGTTTATACAAATCACGGTGTAGGTATTTCCAGGTTTATAGAGATAGCAGTGTAGATATTTCCATGTTTATACAGATAGCAGTTTAGCTATTTCCATGTATATACAGACCGCGGTGTAGATATTTCCATGTTTATACAGATAGCGGTGCAGATATTTCCATGTTTGTACAGATGGCGGTGTTGATATTTCCATCTATACACAGATTTCCGTGTAGATATTTCCATGTTTATACAGAATGTGGTGCAGATATTTCCTTGGATATGTAGAAGGCGGTGTAGATATTTCCATGTTTATACAGATAGCGGTGTAGATATTTCCATGTATATACAGATGGCTGTGTAGATATTTCCATGTTTATACAGATGGCTGTGTAGATATTTCCATGTTTATACAGATGACTTTGTAGGTATTTCCATGTTTATACAGATGGCGGTGTAGGTATTTCCATGTTTATAGAGATAGCTGTGTAGATATTTCCATGTTTATACACATAGCGGTGTAGATATTTCCATGTTTATACAGATCGCGGTGTAGATATTTCCATGTTTATACAGACAGCAGTGGAGATATTTCCATGTTTATACACATAGCTGTGTACATACTTCCATGTTTATAGAGACAGCGATGTAGGTATTTCCATGTTTATACAGATAGCGGTGCAGATATTTCCATGTTTATATAGGTGCCTATGCAGATATTTCCATATTTATACAGAGGGCTCTGTAGATATTTCCATGTTTATACAGATGGCAGTGTAGATTTTTCCATGTTCCTACACATCACTGTGTAGGTATTTCCATGTTTATACAGATGACTTTGTAGATATTTTCATGTTTATAGAGATAGCGGTGTAGATATTTCCATGTTTATACCGATAGCGTTGTAAATTTTTCCATGTTTATACAGATCGTGGTGTAGATATTTCCATGTTTATACAGATACCGGTGTAGAAATTTCCATGTTTATACAGACCGCAGTTTAGATACTTCCATCTTTATACAGATAGCGGTGTAGATATTTCCATGTGTGTACAGATGGCAGTGTTGATGTTTCCATCTATACACAGATTGCCGTGTAGGTATTTCCATGTGTATACAGATGGCATTGTAGATATTTCCATGTTTATACAGATGGTGGTGTAGATATTTCCATGTTTATACAGATGACTGTATAGGTATTTCCATGTTTTTACAGATGGCATTGTAGATATTTCCATGTTTATAGAGATAGCAGTGTAGATATTTCCATGTTTATACAGATGGCGGTGTAGATATTTCCATGTTTATAGAGATAGCGGTGTAGATATTTTCATATTTGTACAGATAACGTTGTAGATATTTCCATGTTTATACAGATAGCAGTGTAAATATTTCCATGTTTATACAGATCACGGTGTAGGTATTTCCAGGTTTATAGAGATAGCAGTGTAGATATTTCCATGTTTATACAGATAGCGATGCAGGTATTTGCATGTTTATACAGATGCCTATGCAGATATTTCCATTTTTATACAGAGGGCTGTGTAGATATTTCCATGTTTATACAGATGGCAGTGTAGATTTTTCCATGTTCCTACACATGACTGTGTAGATATTTCCAAGTTTATACAGATGGCTTTGTAGATATTTCCATGTTTATAGAGATAGCGGTGTAGATATTTCCATGTTTATACAGATAGCGGTGTAAATATTTCCATGTTTATACAGATCGTGGTGTAGATATTTCCATCTTTATACAGATACTGGTGTAGAAATTTCCATGTTTATACAGACCGCAGTGTAGATATTTCCATGTTTATACAGATAGCGGTGTAGATATTTCCATGTTTGTACAGATGGCGGTGTTGATGTTTCCATCTATACACAGATTGCCGTGTAGGTATTTCCATGTGTATTCAGATGGCATTGTAGATATTTCCATGTTTATAGAGATGGTGGTGTAGATTTTTCCATGTTTATACAGATGACTGTATAGGTATTTCCAAGTTTTTACAGATGGCATTGTAGATATTTCCAAGTTTATAGAGATAGCAGTGTAGATATTTCCATGTTTATACAGATGGCGGTGTAGATATTTCCATGTTTATAGAGATAGCGGTGTAGATATTTCCATATTTATACAGATAACGGTGTAGATATTTCCATGTTTATACAGATAGCAGTGTAAATATTTCCATGTTTATACAGATCACAGTGTAGATACTTCCAGGTTTATAGAGATAGCAGTGGAGATATTTGCATGTTTATACAGATAGCGGTGTAGATATTTCCATGTTTGTACAGATGGCGGTGTTGATGTTTCCATCTATACACAGATTGCCGTGTAGGTATTTCCATGTGTATACAGATGGCATTGTAGATATTTCCATGTTTATACAGATGGTGATGAGGTTATTTCCATGTTTATACAGATGACTGTATAGGTATTTCCATGTTTTTACAGATGATATTGTAGATAATTCCATGTTTATAGAGATAGCAGTGTAGATATTTCCATATTTATACAGATGGCGGTGTAGATATTTCCATGTTTATAGAGATAGCGGTGTAGATATTTCCATATTTATACAGATAACGGTGTAGATATTTCCATGTTTATACAGATCACTGTGTAGATATTTCCAGGTTTATAGAGATAGCAGTGTAGATATTTCCATGTTTATACAGATCACGGTGTAGATATTTCCATGTTTATAGAGATAGCGGTGTAGATATTTTCATATTTGTACAGATAACGTTGTAGATATTTCCATGTTTATACAGATAGCGGTGTAAATATTTCCATGTTTATACAGATCACGGTGTAGATATTTCCAGGTTTATAGAGATAGCAGTGTAGATATTTCCATGTTTATACAGATAGCGATGCAGGTATTTGCATGTTTATACAGATGCCTATGCAGATATTTCCATTTTTATACAGAGGGCTCTGTAGATATTTCCATGTTTATACAGATGGCAGTGTAGATTTTTCCATGTTCCTACACATGACTGTGTAGGTATTTCCATGTTTATACAGATGGCTTTGTAGATGTTTCCATGTTTATAGAGATAGCGGTGTAGATATTTCCATGTTTATACAGATAGCGGTGTAAATATTTCCATGTTTATACAGATCGTGGTGTAGATATTTCCATGTTTATACAGATACCGGTGTAGAAATTTCCATGTTTATACAGACCGCAGTGTAGATATTTCCATGTTTATACAGATAGCGGTGTAGATATTTGGATGTTTGTACAGATGGCGGTGTTGATGTTTCCATCTATACACAGATTGCCATGTAGGTATTTCGATGTGTATGCAGATGGCATTGTAGATATTTCCATGTTTATACAGATGGTGGTGTAGATATTTCCATGTTTATACAGATGACTGTATACGTATTTCCATGTTTTTACAGATGGCATTGTAGATATTTCCATGTTTATAGAGATAGCAGTGTAGATATTTCCATGTTTATACAGATAACGGTGTAGATATTTCCATGATTATACAGATAGCAGTGTAAATATTTCCATATTTATACAGATAACGGTGCAGATATTTCCAGGTTTATAGAGATAGCAGTGTAGATATTTCCATGTTTATACAGATAGCGGTTTAGCTATTTCCATGTTTATACAGACCGCGGTGTAGATATTTCCATGTTTATACAGATAGCGGTGCAGATATTTCCATGTTTTTACATATGGCGGTGTTGATATTTCCATCTATACACAGATGACCCTGTGGATATTTCCATGTATATACAGAAGGCGGTGCAGATATTTCCATGTTTGTACAGATGGCGGTGTTGATATTTCCATCTATACACAGATTTCCGTGTAGATATTTCCATGTTTATACAGAATGTGGTGCAGATATTTCCATGGATATGTAGAAGGCGGTGTAGATATTTCCATGTTTATACAGATAGCGGTGTAGATATTTCCATGTTTATACAGATGGCTGTGTAGATATTTCCATGTTTATACAGGTGACTTTGTAGGTATTTCCATGTTTATACAGATGGCGGTGTAGGTATTTCCATGTTTACAGAGATAGCTGTGTAGATATTTCCATGTTTATACACATAGCGGTGTAGATATTTCCATGTTTATACAGATCGCGGTGTAGATATTTCCATGTTTATACAGACAGCAGTGGAGATATTTCCATGTTTATATACGTAGCGTTGTACATACTTCCATGTTTATAGAGACAGCGGTGTAGGTATTTCCATGTTTATACAGATAGTGGTGCAGATATTTCCATGTTTATATAGGTGCCTATGCAGATATTTCCATATTTATACAGAGGGCTCTGTAGATATTTCCCTGTTTATACAGATGGCAGTGTAGATTTTTCCATGTTCCTACACATCACTGTGTAGGTATTTCCATGATTATACACATGGCTTTGTAGATATTTTCATGTTTATAGAGATAGCGGTGTAAATATTTCCATGTTTATACAGATCGTGGTGTAGGTATTTCCATGTTTATACAGATAGCTGTGTAGATATTTCCATGTTTACACAGATAGCGGTGTAGATATTTCCATGTTTATACAGATAGCAGTGTAGAGATTTCCATGTTTATACAGATGGCTATGTAGATATTTCCATGTTTATACAGATAGCGGTGCAGATATTTCCATGTTTGTACAGATGGCGGTGTTCATATTTCCATCGATACACAGATGACTGTGTAGATATTTCCATGTTTATACAGATAGCGGTGTAAATATTTCCATGTTTATACAGATCGTGGTGTAGATATTTCCATGTTTATACAGATACCGGTGTAGAAATTTCCATGTTTATACAGACCGCAGTGTAGATATTTCCATGTTTATACAGATAGCGGTGTAGATATTTCCATTTTGTACAGATGGCGGTGTTGATGTTTCCATCTATACACAGATTGCCGTGTAGGTATTTCCATGTGTATACAGATGGCATTGTAGATATTTCCATGTTTATAGAGATGGTGTTGTAGATATTTCCATGTTTATACAGATGACTGTATAGGTATTTCCATGTTTTTACAGATGGCATTGTAGATATTTCCATGTTTATAGAGATAGCAGTGTAGATATTTCCATGTTTTTACAGATGGCATTGTAGATATTTCCATGTTTATAGAGATAGCAGTGTAGATATTTCCATGTTTATACAGATCGCGGTTTAGCTATTTCCATGTTTATACAGACCGTGGTGTAGATATTTCCATGATTATACAGATAGCGGTGCAGATATTTCCATGTTTGTACAGATGGCGGTGTTGATATTTCCATCTATACACAGATGACCGTGTAGTTATTTCCATGTTTATACAGAAGGCGGCGCAGATATTTCCATGGATATGTAGAAGGCGGTGTAGATATTTCCATGTTTATACAGATAGCGGTGTAGATATTTCCATGTATATACAGATGGCTGTGTAGATATTTCCATGTTTATATAGATGGCTGTGTAGATATTTCCATGTTTATGCAGATAGCGGTGTAGATATTTCCATGTTTGTACAGATGGCGGTGTTGATATTTCCATCTATACACAGATGACCGTGTAGATATTTCCATGTTTATACAGAAGACGGCGCAGATATTTCCATGGATATGTAGAAGGCGGTGTAGATATTTCCATGTTTATACAGATAGCGGTGTAGATATTTCCATGTATGTACAGATGGCTGTGTAGATATTTCCATGTTTATACAGATGGCTGTGTAGATATTTCCATGTTTATACAGATGACTTTGTAAGTATTTCCATGTTTATACAGATGGCGGTGTAGGTATTTCCATGTTTATAGAGATAACTGTGTAGATATTTCCATGTTTATACAGATAGCGGTGTAGATATTTCCATGTTTATAGAGATCACGGTGTAGATATTTCCATGTTTATACAGACAGCAGTGGAGATATTTCCATTTGTATACACATAGCGGTGTACATATTTCCATGTTTATAGAGACAGCGGTGTAGGTATTTCAATGTTTATACAGATAGCGGTGCAGATATTTCCATGTTTATACAGATGCCTATGCAGATATTTCCATATTTATACAGAGGGCTCTGTAGATATTTCCATGCTTATACAGATGGCAGTGTAGATTTTTCCATGTTCCTACACATGACTGTGTAGGTATTTCCATGTTTATACAGATGGCATTGTAGATATTTCCATGTTTATAGAGACAGCGGTGTAGGTATTTCAATGTTTATACAGATAGCGGTGCAGATATTTCCATGCTTATACAGATGCCTATGCAGATATTTCCATATTTATACAGAGGGCTCTGTAGATATTTCCATGTTTATACAGATGGCAGTGTAGATTTTTCCATGTTCCTACACATGACTGTGTAGGTATTTCCATGTTTATACAGATGGCTTTGTAGATATTTCCATGTTTATAGAGACAGCGGTGTAGATATTTCCATGTTTATACAGATAGCGGTGTAGATATTTCCATGTTTATACAGATGGCTGTGTAGATATTTCCATGTTTATACAGATGACTTTGTAGGTATTTCCATGTTTATACAGATGGCGGTGTAGGTATTTCCATGTTTATACAGATAGCTGTGTAGATATTTCCATGTTTATACAGACAGCGGTGTAGATATTTCCATGTTTATACAGATCACGGTGTAGATATTTCCATGTTTATACAGACAGCAGTGGAGATATTTCCATGTTTATACACATAACGGTGTACATATTTCCATGTTTATAGAAACAGAGGTGTAGGTATTTCAATGTTTATACCGATAGCGGTGCAGATATTTCCATGTTTATACCGATGCCTATGCAGATATTTCCATATTTATACAGAGGGCTCTGTAAATATTTCCATGTTTATATATATGGCAGTGAAGATTTTTCCATATTCTTACACATGACTGTGTAGGTATTTCCATGTTTATACAGACGGCTTTGTAGATATTTCCATGTTTATAGAGATAGCGGTGTAGATATTTCCATGTTTATACAGATAGCGGTGGAAATATTTCCATGTTTATACAGATCGTGGTGTAGATATTTCCATGTTTATACAGATACCGGTGTAGAAATTTCCATGTTTATACAGACCGCAGTGTAGATATTTCCATGTTTATACAGATAGCGGTGTAAATATTTCCATGTTTATACAGATCGTGGTGTAGATATTTCCATGTTTATACAGATACCGGTGTAGAAATTTCCATGTTTATACAGACCGCAGTGTAGATATTTCCATGTTTATACAGATAGCGGTGTAGATATTTCCATGTTTGTAGAGATGGCGGTGTTGATGTTTCCATCTATACACAGATTGCCGTGTAGGTAGTTCCATGTGTATACAGATGGCATTGTAGATATTTCCATGTTTATACAGATGGTGGTGTAGATATTTCCGTGTTTATACAGATGACTGTACAGGTATTTCCATGTTTTTACAGATGGTATTGTAGATATTTCCATGTTTATAGAGATAGCAGTGAAGATATTTCCATGTTTATACAGATGGCGGTGTAGATATTTCCATGTTTATACAGATCGCGGTGTAGATATTTCCATGTTTATGCAGACAGCAGTGGAGATATTTCCATGTTTATACACATAACGGTGTACATATTTCCATGTTTATAGAAACAGCGGTGTTGGTATTTCAATGTTTATACAGATAGCGGTGCAGATATTTCCATGTTTATACCGGTGCCTATGCAGATATTTCCATATTTATACAGAGGGCTCTGTAAATATTTCCATATTTATATATATGGCAGTGAAGATTTTTCCATATTCTTACACATGACTGTGTAGGTATTTCCATGTTTATACAGATGGCTTTGTAGATATTTCCATGTTTATAGAGATAGCGGTGTAGATATTTCCATGTTTATACAGATAGCGGTGGAAATATTTCCATGTTTATACAGATCGTGGTGTAGATATTTCCATGTTTATACAGATACCGGTGTAGAAATTTCCATGTTTCTACAGACCGCAGTGTAGATATTTCCATGTTTATACAGATAGCGGTGGAAATATTTGCATGTTTATACAGATCGTGGTGTAGATATTTCCATGTTTATACAGATACCGGTGTAGAAATTTCCATGTTTATACAGACCGCAGTGTAGATATTTCCATGTTTATACAGATAGCGGTGTAGATATTTCCATGTTTGTAGAGATGGCGGTGTTGATGTTTCCATCTATACACAGATTGCCGTGTAGGTACTTCCATGTGTATACAGATGGCATTGTAGATATTTCCATGTTTATACAGATGGTGGTGTAGATATTTCCATGTTTATACAGATGACTGTACAGGTATTTCCATGTTTTTACAGATGGTATTGTAGATATTTCCATGTTTATAGAGATAGCAGTGAAGATATTTCCATGTTTATACTGATGGCGGTGTAGATACTTCCATGTTTATAGAGATAGCGGTGTAGATATTTCCATATTTATACAGATAACGGTGTAGATATTTCCATGTTTATACAGATAGCAGTGTAATATTTTCATGTTTATACAGATCACGGTGTAGATATTTCCAGGTTTATAGAGATAGCAGTGTAGATATTTCCATGTTTGTACAGATGGCGGTGTTGATATTTCCATCTATACACAGATGACCGTGTAGATATTTCCATGTTTATACAGATAGCGGTGTAAATATTTCCATGTTTATACAGATCGTGGTGTAGATATTTCCATGTTTATACAGATACCGGTGTAGAAATTTCCATGTTTATACAGACCGCAGTGTAGATATTTCCATGTTTATACAGATAGCGGTGTGGATATTTCCATTTTGTACAGATGGCGGTGTTGATGTTCCCATCTATACACAGATTGCCGTGTAGGTATTTCCATGTGTATACAGATGGCATTGTAGATATTTCCATGTTTATAGAGATGGTGGTGTAGATATTTCCATGTTTATACAGATGACTGTATAGGTATTTCCATGTTTTTACAGATGGCATTGTAGATATTTCCATGTTTATAGAGATAGCAGTGTAGATATTTCCATGTTTTTACAGATGGCATTGTAGATATTTCCATGTTTATAGAGATAGCAGTGTAGATATTTCCATGTTTATACAGATCGCGGTTTAGCTATTTCCATGTTTATACAGACCGTGGTGTAGATATTTCCATGATTATACAGATAGCGGTGCAGATATTTCCATGTTTGTACAGATGGCGGTGTTGATATTTCCATCTATACACAGATGACCGTGTAGATATTTCCATGTTTATACAGAAGGCGGCGCAGATATTTCCATGGATATGTAGAAGGCGGTGTAGATATTTCCATGTTTATACAGATAGCGGTGTAGATATTTCCATGTATATACAGATGGCTGTGTAGATATTTCCATGTTTATATAGATGGCTGTGTAGATATTTCCATGTTTATGCAGATAGCGGTGTAGATATTTCCATGTTTGTACAGATGGCGGTGTTGATATTTCCATCTATACACTGATGACCGTGTAGATATTTCCATGTTTATACAGAAGGCGGCGCAGATATTTCCATGGATATGTAGAAGGCTGTGTAGATATTTCCATGTTTATACAGATAGCGGTGTAGATATTTCCATGTATGTACAGATGGCTGTGTAGATATTTCCATGTTTATTCAGATGGCTGTGTAGATATTTCCTTGATTATACAGATGACTTTGTAGGTATTTCCATGTTTATACAGATGGCGGTGTAGGTATTTCCATGTTTATAGAGATAGCTGTGTAGATATTTCCATGTTTATACAGATAGCGGTGTAGATATTTCCATGTTTATACAGATCACGGTGTAGATATTTCCATGTTTATACAGACAGCAGTGGAGATATTTCCACGTATATACACATAGCGGTGTACATATTTCCATGTTTATAGAGACAGCGGTGTAGGTATTTCAATGTTTATACAGATAGCGGTGCAGATATTTCCATGTTTATACAGATGCCTATGCAGATATTTCCATATTTATACCGAGGGCTCTGTAGATATTTCCATGTTTATACAGATGGCAATGTAGATTTTTCCATGTTCCTACACATGACTGTGTAGGTATTTCCATGTTTATACAGATGGCATTGTAGATATTTCCATGTTTATAGAGACAGCGGTGTAGGTATTTCAATGTTTATACAGATAGCGGTGCAGATATTTCCATGCTTATACAGATGCCTATGCAGATATTTCCATATTTATACAGAGGGCTCTGTAGATATTTCCATGTTTATACAGATGGCAGTGTAGATTTTTCCATGTTCCTACACATGACTGTGTAGGTATTTCCATGTTTATACAGATGGCTTTGTAGATATTTCCATGTTTATAGAGATAGCGGTGTAGATATTTCCATGTTTGTACACATGGCGGTGTTGATATTTCCGTTTATACAGAGATGACCGTGTAGATATTTCCATGTTTATACAGAAGGCGGCGCAGATATTTCCATGGATATGTAGAAGGCGGTGTAGATATTTCCATGTTTATACAGATAGCGGTGTAGATATTTCCATGTATATACAGATGGCTCTGTAGATATTTCCATGTTTATACAGATGGCTGTGTAGATATTTCCATGTTTATACAGATGACTTTGTAGGTATTTCCATGTTCATACAGATGGCGGTGTAGGTATTTCCATGTTTATACAGATAGCTGTGTAGATATTTCCATGTTTATAGAAACAGCGGTGTTGGTATTTCAATGTTTATACAGATAGCAGTGTAGATATTTCCATGTTTATACAGATGGCTTTGTAGATATTTCCATGTTTATACAGATGACTTTGTAGGTATTTCCATGTTTAAACAGATGGCGGTGTAGGTATTTCCATGTTTATAGAGATAGCTGTGTAGATATTTCCATGTTTATACAGATAGCGGTGTAGATATTTCCATGTTTATACAGATCGCGGTGTAGATATTTCCATGTTTATACAGACAGCAGTGGAGATATTTCCATGTTTATACACATAACGGTGTACATATTTCCATGTTTATAGAAACAGCGGTGTTGTTATTTCAATGTTTATACAGATAGCGGTGCAGATATTTCCATGTTTATACCGATGCCTATGCAGATATTTCCATATTTATACAGAGGGCTCTGTAAATATTTCCATGTTTATATATATGGCAGTGAAGATTTTTCCATATTCTTACACATGACTGTGTAGGTATTTCCATGTTTATACAGATGGCTTTGTAGATATTTCCATGTTTATAGAGATAGCGGTGTAGATATTTCCATGTTTATACAGATAGCGGTGGAAATATTTCCATGTTTATACAGATCGTGGTGTAGATATTTCCATGTTTATACAGATACCGGTGTAGAAATTTCCATGTTTATACAGACCGCAGTGTAGATGTTTCCATGTTTATAGAGATAGCGGTGTAGATATTTCCATATTTATACAGATAACGGTGTAGATATTTCCATGTTTATACAGATAGTAGTGTAATATTTTCATGTTTATACAGATCACGGTGTAGATATTTCCAGGTTTATAGAGATAGCAGTGTAGATATTTCCATGTTTATACAGATAGCGGTGCAGATATTTCCATGTTTGTACAGATGGCGGTGTTGATATTTCCATCTATACACAGATGACCGTGTAGATATTTCCATGATTATACAGATAGCGGTGTAAATATTTCCATGTTTATACAGATCGTGGTGTAGATATTTCCATGTTTATACAGATACCGGTGTAGAAATTTCCATGTTTATACAGACCGCAGTGTAGATATTTACATGTTTATACAGATAGCGGTGTAGATATTTCCATTTTGTACAGATGGCGGTGTTGATGATTCCATCTATACACAGATTGCCGTGTAGGTATTTCCATGTGTATACAGATGGCATTGTAGATATTTCCATGTTTATACAGATGGTGTTGTAGATATTTCCATGTTTATACAGATGACTGTATAGGTATTTCCATGTTTTTACAGATGGCATTGTAGTTATTTCCATGTTTATAGAGATAGCAGTGTAGATATTTCCATGTTTTTACAGATGGCATTGTAGATATTTCCATGTTTATAGAGATAGCAGTGTAGATATTTCCATGTTTATACAGATCGCGGTTTAGCTATTTCCATGTTTATACAGACCGTTGTGTAGATATTTCCATGATTATACAGATAGCGGTGAAGATATTTCCATGTTTGTACAGATGGCGGTGTTGATATTTCCATCTATACACAGATGACCGTGTAGATATTTCCATGTTTATACAGAAGGCGGCGCAGATATTTCCATGGATATGTAGAAGGCGGTGTAGATATTTCCATGTTTATACAGATAGCGGTGTAGATATTTCCATGTATATACAGATGGCTGTGTAGATATTTCCATGTTTATATAGATGGCTGTGTAGATATTTCCATGTTTATGCAGATAGCGGTGTAGATATTTCCATGTTTGTACAGATGGCGGTGTTGATATTTCCATCTATACACAGATGACCGTGTAGATATTTCCATGTTTATACAGAAGGCGGCGCAGATATTTCCATGGATATGTAGAAGGCTGTGTAGATATTTCCATGTTTATACAGATGCCTATGCAGATATTTCCATATTTATACAGAGGGCTCTGTAAATATTTCCATGTTTATACAGATGGCAGTGTAGATTTTTCCATGTTCCTACACATGACTGTGTAGGTATTTCCATGTTTAAACAGATGGCTTTGTAGATATTTCCATGTTTATAGAGATAGCGGTGTAGATATTTCCATGTTTATACAGATAGCGGTGGAAATATTTCCATGTTTATACAGATCGTGGTGTAGATATTTCCATGTTTATACAGATACCGGTGTAGAAATTTCCATGTTTATACAGACCGCAGTGTAGATATTTCCATGTTTATACAGATAGCGGTGTAGATATTTCCATGTTTGTACAGATGGCGGTGTTGATGTTTCCATCTATACACAGATTGCCGTGTAGGTATTTCCATGTGTATACAGATGGCATTGTAGATATTTCCATGTTTATACAGATGGTGGTGTACATATTTCCATGTTTATACAGATGACTGTATAGGTATTTCCATGTGTTTTCAGATGGCATTGTAGATATTTCCATGTTTATAGAGATAGCAGTGAAGATATTTCCATGTTTATACAGATGGCGGTGTAGATATATCCATGTTTATAGAGATAGCGGTGTAGATATTTCCATATTTATACAGATAACGGTGTAGATATTTCCATGTTTATACAGATAGCAGTGTAAATACTTCCATGTTTATACAGATCACGGGGTAGATATTTCCAGGTTTATAGAGATAGCAGTGTAGATATATCCATGTTTATACAGATAGCGGTGCAGATATTTCCATGTTTGTACAGATGGCGGTGTTGATATTTCCATATATACACAGATGACCGTGTAGATATTTCCATGTTTATACAGAAGGCGGCGCAGATATTTCCATGGATATGTAGAAGGCGGTGTAGATATTTCCATGTTTATACAGGTAGCGGTGTAGATATTTCCATGTATATACAGATGGCTGTGTAGATATTTCCATGTTTATACAGATGGCTGTGTAGATATTTCCATGTTTATGCAGATAGCGGTGCAGATAATTCCATGTTTGTACAGATGGCGGTGTTGATATTTCCATCTATACACAGAAGACCGTGTAGATATTTCCATGTTTATTCAAAAGGCGGCGCAGATATTTCTATGGATATGTAGAAGGCGGTGTAGATATTTCCATGTTTTTACAGATAGCGGCGTAGATATTTCCATGTATATACAGATGGCTTTGTAGCTATTTCCATGTTTATACAGATGGCTGTGTAGATATTTCCATGTTTATACAGATGACTTTGTAGGTATTTCCATGTTTATACAGATGGCGGTGTAGGTATTTCCATGTTTATAGAGATATCTGTGTAGATATTTCCATGTTTATACAGATAGCGGTGTAGATATTTCCATGTTTATACAGATCACGGTGTAGATATTTCCATGTTTATACAGACAGCAGTGGAGATATTTCCATGTATATACACATAGCGATGTACATATTTCCATGTTTATAGTGTCAGCGGTGTAGATATTTCAATGTTTATACAGATAGCGGTGCAGATATTTCCATGTTTATACAGATGCCTATGCAGATATTTCCATATTTATACAGAGGGCTCTGTAGATATTTCCATGTTTATACAGATGGCAGTGTAGGTTTTTCCATGTTCCTACACATGACTGTGTAGGTATTTCCATGTTTATACAGATGGCTTTGTAGATATTTCCATGTTTATAGAAAGAGCGGTGTAGGTATTTCAATGTTTATACAGATAGCGGTGCAGATATTTCCATGTTTATACATGTGACTGTATAGGTATTTCCATGTTTTTACAGATGGCATTGTAGATATTTCCATGTTTATAGAGATAGCAGTGAAGATATTTCCATGTTTATACAGATAGTGGTGGAAATATTTCCATGTTTATACAGATCGTGGTGTAGATATTTCCATGTTTATACAGATACCGGTGTAGAAATTTCCATGTTTATATAGACCGCAGTGTAGATATTTCCATGTTTATACAGATAGCGGTGTAGATATTTCCATGTTTGTACAGATGGCGGTGTTGATGTTTCCATCTATACACAGATTGCCGTGTAGGTATTTCCATGTGTATACAGATGGCATTGTAGATATTTCCATGTTTATACAGATGGTGGTGTAGATATTTCCATGTTTATACAGATGACTGTACAGGTATTTCCATGTGTTTTCAGATGGCATTGTAGATATTTCCATGTTTATAGAGGTAGCAGTGTAGATATTTCCATGTTTATACAGATGACGGTGTAGATATTTCCATGTTAATAGAGATAGCGGTGTAGGTATTTCCATATTTATAGAGATAACGGTGTAGATATTTCCATGTTTATACAGATAGCAGTGTAAATATTTCCATGTTTATACAGAAGGCGGCGCAGATATTTCCATGGATATGTAGAAGGCGGTGTAGATATTTAAATGTTTATACAGATAGCGGTGTAGATATTTCCATGTATATACAGATGGCTGTGTAGATATTTCCATGTTTATACAGATGGCCGTGTAGATATTTCCATGTTTATACAGATGACTTTGTAGGTATTTCCATGTTTATTCAGATACCGGTGTAGAAATTTCCATGTTTATACAGACCGCAGTGTAGATATTTCCATGTATATACAGATGGCTGTGTAGATATTTCCATGTATATACAGATGGCTGTGTAGATATTTCCATGTTTATGCAGATAGCGGTGTAGATAATTCCATGTTTGTACAGATGGTGGTGTTGATATTTCCATCTATACACAGATGACCGTGTAGATATTTCCATGTTTATACAGAACGCGGCGCAGATATTTCCATGGATATGTAGAAGGCGGTGTAGATATTTCCATGTTTTTACAGATAGCGGTGTAGATATTTCCATGTTTATACAGATGGCTGCATAGATATTTCCATGTGTATACAGATGACTTTGTAGTTATTTCCATGTTTATACAGATGGCGGTGTAGGTATTTCCATGTTTATAGAGATAGCTGTGTAGATATTTCCATGTTTATACAGACAGAAGTGGAGATATTTCCATGTTTATACACATAGCGGTGTACATATTTCCGTGTTTATAGAGACAGCGGTGTAGGTATTTCAATGTTTATACAGATAGCGGTGCAGATATTTCCATGTTTATACAGATGCCTATGCAGATATTTCCATATTTATACAGAGGGCTCTGTAAATATTTCCATGTTTATACAGATGGCAGTGTAGATTTTTCCATGTTCCTACACATGACTGTGTAGGTATTTCCATGTTTAAACAGATGGCTTTGTAGATATTTCCATGTTTATAGAGATAGCGGTGTAGATATTTCCATGTTTATATAGATAGCGGTGGAAATATTTCCATGTTTATACAGATCGTGGTGTAGATATTTCCATGTTTATACAGATACCGGTGTAGAAATTTCCATGTTTATACAGACCGCAGTGTAGATATTTCCATGTTTATACAGATAGCGTTGTAGATATTTCCATGTTTGTACAGATGGCGGTGTTGATGTTTCCATCTATACACAGATTGCCGTGTAGGTATTTCCATGTGTATACAGATGGCATTGTAGATATTTCCATGTTTATACAGATGGTGGTGTAGATATTTCCATGTTTATACAGATGACTGTACAGGTATTTCCATGTGTTTTCAGATGGCATTGTAGATATTTCCATGTTTATAGAGATAGCAGTGTAGATATTTCCATGTTTATACAGATGACGGAGTAGATATTTCCATGTTTACAGAGATAGCGGTGTAGGTATTTCCATATTTATAGAAATTACGGTGTAGATATTTCCATGTTTATACAGATAGCAGTGTAAATATTTCCATGTTTATACAGAAGGCGGCGCAGATATTTCCATGGATATGTAGAAGGCGGTGTAGATATTTAAATGTTTATACAGATAGCGGTGTAGATATTTCCATGTATATACAGATGGCTGTGTAGATATTTCCATGTTTATACAGATGGCCGTGTAGATATTTCCATGTTTATACAGATGACTTTGTAGGTATTTCCATGTTTATTCAGATACCGGTGTAGAAATTTCCATGTTTATACAGACCGCAGTGTAGATATTTCCATGTATATACAGATGGCTGTGTAGATATTTCCATGTGTATACAGATGGCATTGTAGATATTTCCATGTTTATCCAGATGGTGGTGTAGATATTTCCATGTTTATAAAGATGACTGTATAGGTATTTCCATGTTTTTACAGATGGCATTGTAGATATTTCCATGTTTATAGAGATAGCAGTGAAGATATTTCCATGTTTATACAGATGGCGGTGTAGATATATCCATGTTTATAGAGATAGCAGTGTAGATATTTCCATATTTATACAGACAACGGTGTAGATATTTCCATGTTTATACAGATAGCAGTGTAAATATTTCCATGTTTATACAGATCACGGTGTAGATATTTCCAGGTTTGTAGAGATAGCAGTGTAGATATTTCCATGTTTATACAGATAGCGGTTTAGCTATTTCCATGTTTATACAGACCGCGGTGTAGACATTTCCATGTTTATACAGATAGCGGTGCAGATATTTCCATGTTTGTACAGATGGCGGTGTTGATATTTCCATCTATACAGAGATGACCGTGTAGATATTTCCATGTTTATACAGAAGGCGGCGCAGATATTTCCATGGATATGTAGAAGGCGGTGTAGATATTTCCAGTTTATACTGATAGCGGTGTAGATATTTCCAGGTATATACAGATGGCTGTGTAGATATTTCCATGTTTATACAGATGGCTGTGTAGATATTTCCATGTTTATGCAGATAGCGGTGCAGATAATTCCATGTTTGTACAGATGACGGTGTTGATATTTCCATCTATACACAGATGACCGTGTAGATATTTCCATGTTTATACATAAGGCGGCGCAGATATTTCCATGGATATGTAGAAGGCGGTGTAGATATTTCCATGTTTTTACAGATAGCGGTGTAGATATTTCCATGTATATACAGATGGATTTTTAGTTATTTCCATGTTTATGCAGATGACTGTGTAGATATTTCCAGGTTTATACAGATGACTTTGTAGGTATTTCCATGTTTATACAGATTATGGTGTAGGTATTTCCATGTTTATAGAGATAGCTGTGTAGATATTTCCATGTTTATACAGATAGCAGTGCAGATATTTCCATGTTTGTACAGATGGCGGTGTTGATATTTCCATCTATACACAGATGACCGTGTAGATATTTCCATGTTTATACAGAAGGCGGTGCAGATATTTCCATGGATATGTAGAAGGCTGTGTAGATATTTCCATGTTTTTACAGATAGCGGTGTAGATATTTCCATGTATATACAGATGGCTTTGTAGATATTTCCATGTTTATACAGATGGCTGTGTAGATATTTCCATGTTTATACAGATGACTTTGTAGGTATTTCCATGTTTATACAGATGGCGGTGTAGGTATTTAAATGTTTATAGAGATAGCTGTGTAGATATTTCCATGTTTATACAGATAGCGGTGTAGATATTTCCATGTTTATACAGATCACAGTGTAGATATTTCCATGTTTATACAGACAGCAGTGGAGATATTTCCATGTTTATACACATAGCGGTGTACATATTTCCATGTTTATAGAGACAGCGGTGTAGGTATTTCAATGTTTATACAGATAGCGGTAGAGATATTTCCATGTTTATACAGATGCCTATGCAGATATTTCCATATTTATACAGAGGGCTCTGTAGATATTTCCATGTTTATACAGATGGCAGTGTAGATTTTTCCATGTTCCTACACATGACTGTGTAGGTATTTCCATGTTTATACAGATGGCTTTGTGGATATTTCCATGTTTATAGAGACAGCGTTGTAGGTATTTCAATGTTTATACAGATAGAGGTGCAGATATTTCCATGTTTATACAGATGCCTATGCAGATATTTCGATATTTATACAGAGGGCTCTGTAGATATTTCCATGTTTATACAGACGGCAGTGTAGATTTTTCCATGTTCCTACACATGACTGTGTAGGTATTTCCATGTTTATGCAGATGGCTTTGTAGATATTTCCATGTTTATAGAGATAGCGGTGTAGATATTTCCATGTTTGTACAGATGGCGGTGTTGATATTTCCATCTATACACAGATGACCGTGTAGATATTTCCATGTTTATACAGAAGGCGGCGCAGATATTTCCATGGATATGTAGAAGGCGGTGTAGATATTTGCATGTTTATACAGATAGCGGTGTAGATATTTCCATGTATATACAGATGGCTGTGTAGATATTTCCATGTTTATACAGATGCCTATGCAGATATTTCCATATTTATACAGAGGGCTCTGTAGATATTTCCATGTTTATACAGATGGCAGTGTAGATTTTTCCATGTTCCTACACATGACTGTGTAGCTATTTCCATGTTTATACAGATGGCTTTGTAGATATTTCCATGTTCATAGAGATAGCGGTGTAGATATTTCCATGTTTATAGAGATAGCGGTGTAAATATTTCCATGTTTATACAGACCGCAGTTTAGATATTTCCATGTTTATACAGATAGCGGTGTAGATATTTCCATGTTTGTACAGATGGCGGTGTTGATGTTTCCATCTATGCACAGATTGCCGTGTAGGTATTTCCATGTGTATACAGATGGCATTGTAGTTATTTCCATGTTTATACAGATGGTGGTGTAGATATTTCCATGTTTATACAGATGACTGTATAGGTATTTCCATGTTTTTACAGATGGCATTGTAGATATTTCCATGTTTATAGAGATAGCAGTGTAGATATTTCCATGTTTATACAGATGACGGTGTAGATATTTCCAGGTTTATAGAGATAGCGGTGTAGATATTTCCATATTTATACAGATAACGGTGCAGATATTTCCATGTTTATACAGATAGCAGTGTAAATATTTCCATGTTTATACATATCACGGTGTAGATATTTCCAGGTTTATAGAGATAGCAGTGTAGATATTTCCATGTTTATACAGATAGCGGTTTAGCTATTTCCATGTTTATACAGACCGCGGTGTAGATATTTCCATGTTTATACAGATAGCGGTGCAGATATTTCCATGTTTGTACAGATGGCGGTGTTGATATTTCCATCTATACACAGATGACCGTGTAGATATTTCCATTTTTATACAGAAGGCGGCGCAGATATTTCCATGGATATGTAGAAGGCGGTGTAGATATTTCCATGTTTATACAGATAGCGGTGTAGATATTTCCAGGTATATAGAGATGGCTGTGTAGATATTTCCATGTTTATACAGATGGCTGTGTAGATATTTACATGTTTATACAGATAGCGATGTAGATGTTTCCATGTTTATACAGCTTGCGGCGTAGATTTTCCATCTTTATACAGATGGCAGTGTAGATATTTCCATGTTTATACAGATAGCGGTGTAGACATTTCCATGTCTATAGAGATAGCGGTGTAGGTATTTCCATATTTATACAGATTGCGGTGTAGATATTTCCATATTTATACAGATGGTGGTGTAGATATTTCCATGTTTATACAGATGGCAGTGAAGATATTTCCATGTTTATACAGATAGTGTTGTAGATATTTCCATGTTCATACAGATGGCGGTGTAGATACATCCATGTTTCTGAAGATGGCGGTGTAGGTATTTTCATGTTTATAGAGATGGCGGTGTAGATATTTCCTTGTTTATGCACATAGCAGTGTAGATATTTCCATGTTTATAGAGATGGCGGTCTAGTTATTTCTAAGTTTATAGAGATAGCGTTGTAAATATTTCCATGTTTATAGAGATGATGGTGTAAGTATTTTCATGTTTATAGAGATAGCGGTGTTGATATTTCCATGTTTATACAGATAGCTGTGTTGCTATTTCCATGTTTATACAGATGGTATTGTAGATATTTCCATGTTTATAGAGATAGCATTGAAGATATTTCCATGTTTATACAGATGACGGTGTGGATATTTCCATGTTTATACAGATAGCGGTGTAGATATTTCCATGTCTATGGAGATAGCGGTGTAGTTATTTCCATATTTATACAGATTGCGGTGTAGATATTTCCATCTTAATACAGATGGCGGTGTAGATATTTCCATGTTTATACAGATGGCAGTAAAGATATTTCCATGTTTATACAGATAGTGGTGTAGATATTTCCATGTTCATACAGATGGCGCTGTAGATACATCCATGTTTCTGAAGATGGCGGTGTAGATATTTTCATGTTTATAGAGATGGAGGTGTCGATATTTCCATGTATATAGAGATAGCAGTGTAGATATTTTCATGTTTATAGAGAAAGCGGTGTATGTATTTCCATGTGTATAGAGATAGCGGTGTAGATATTTCCATATTTTAACAGATAGTGGTGTAGGTATTGCCATGTTTATACAGATTGCGGTGCAGATATTTCCATGTTTCTACAGATGGCGGTGCAGATATTTCCTTGTTTATACAGACAGCGGTGTAGATATTTCCATGTTTATACAGGTAGCGGTGTAGATATTTCCAAGTTTACAGAGATAGCGGTGTAGTTATTTCCGTCTTTGCACAGATAGCCGTGTAGATATTTCCATGTTTACGCAGAGAGCTGTGTAGGTATTTCCAAGTTTACACAGATAGCTGTGTAGATATTTCCATGTTTACACACATAACGTGGTAGATATTTCCATGTTTATGCAGATAGCTGTGTAGATATTTCCAAGTTTACACAGATATCTGTGTAGATATTTCCATGTTTACACTCATACCGTGGTAGATATTTCCATGTTTATACAGATTGTGGTGTAGATATGTCCATGATTATACAGATAGCGGTGTAGTTATTTCCACGTTTATACAGATAGCGGTGTAGATATTTCCATGTTTACAGAGATAGCAGTGTAGATATTTCCATCTTTGCACAGATTGCTGTGTAGATATTTCCATTTTTACACAGATAGCTGTGTAGATATTTCCAAGTTTACTCAGATAGCTGTGTAGATATTTCCATGTTTACACAGATAGCATTGTATATATTTCCATGTTTATACAGATAGCGGTGTAGATATTTCCATGTTTATACAGATAGCGGTGTAGATAATTCCATGTTTATACAGATAGCGGTGGAGATATTTCCCTGTTTATACAGATAACGAAGTAGATATTTCCATGTTTATACAGATAGCGGTGTAGATATTTCCATGTTTATAGAGACTGCGGTGTATATTTTTCCATGTTTATACAGATTGCTGTGTAGTTATTTCCATGTTTATACAGATGGCGCTGTAGATATTTCCATGTTTATGCAGAAGGCAGTGAAGATATTTCCATCTCTACCCTGATGACTGTGTAGATATTTCCATGTTTATACAGATGTTGGCACAGATATTTCCATGGATATGTAGAGGGCGCTGTAGATATTTCCATGTTTATATAGATAGCGGTGTAGATATTTCCATGTATATACACATGGCTGTGTAGATATTTCCATGTTTATATATATGGCGGTGTAGATATTTCCTTGTTTATACAGATAACTTTGTAATTTTTTCCATGTTTATACAGATGGCAGTGTAGATATTTCGATGTTTATAGAGATAGCAGTGGAGATATTTCCATATTTATACAGATAGCAGTGTAGATATTTCCATGTTTATATTGATCGTGCTGTAGATATCCCCAAGTTTATAGAGATAGCGGTGTAGATATTTCCATGTTCATAGAGATAGCGGTGTTGATTTTTCCATGTTTATAGAGATAGCGGTGTGGATATTTCCATGTTTATTCAGACAGGGGTGTAGATATTTCCATGTTGATAGAGATGGCGGTGTAGATATTTCCATGTTTATACAGATCACGGTGTAGATATTTTCATGTTTATACAGATCGCGGTGTAGATATTTCCATGTTTATACAGATCGCTGTGTAGATATTTCCATCTTTATACAGATCATGGTGCAGATATTTCCATGTTTACACAGATCGCGGTGTTGATATTACCATGTTTATAGGGATAGCGGTGCAAATATTTCCACGTTTATACAGATAGCGGTGTAGTTATTAACATGTTTATACAGATAGCGGTGTAGATATTTCCATGTATAAACAGATGTCTGTGTAGATATTTCCATGTTTAAACAGATGGTGGTGTAGATATTTCCTTGTTTATACAAATAGCGGTATATTTATTTCAATGTTTTTACAAATAGCAGTGTAGATATTTCCATGTATATACAGAAGGCTGTGTAGATATTTCCATGTTTATACAGATGGCTGTGTAGATATTTCCATGTTTATACAGATGACTTTGTAGGTATTTCCATGTTTATACAGATTGCGGTGTAGATATTTCCTTGTTTATAGCGATAGCAGTGTAGATATTTCCATGTTTATACAGATAGCGGTGTCGATATTCCATGTTTATACAGATCGCGGTGTAGATATTTCCATGTTTATACAGATCGCGGTGTAGATATTTCCATGTTCCTACACATGACTGTGTTGGTATTTCCATGTTTATACAGATGGCTTTGTAGATATTTCCATTTTTATAGAGATAGCGGTGTAGATATTTCCATGTTTATACAGATAGCGGTGTAAATATTTCCATGTTTATACAGATCGTGTTGTAGATATTTCCATGTTTATACAGATCACGGTGTAGATATTTCCATGTTTATACAGATCATGGTGTAGATATTTCCATGTTTATAGAGATCGCGGTGTTGATATTACCATGTTTATAGGGATAGCAGTGCAAATATATCCACATTTATGCAGATAGCGGTGTAGTTATTAGCATGTTTATACAGATAGCGGTGTAGATATTTCCACGTATAAACAGATGTCTTTGTATATATTTCCATCTTTAAACAGATGGCGGTGTAGATATTTCCTTGTTTATGCAAATAGCGGTCTAGTTATTTCCATGTTTATACAGATCACGGTGTAGATATTTCCTGGTTTATACAAATAGCGGTGTAGTTATTTCCATGTTCATACAGATAGCGGTGTAGATATTTCCTTGTTTATTCAAATAGCGGTGTAGATATTTCCATGTTTATACAGATCACGGTGTAGATATATCCTTGTTTATACAAATAGGGGTGTAGTTATTTCCATGTTTATACAGATAGCGGTGTAGATATTTCCATGTATATACGGATGGCTGTGTAGATACATCCATGTTTATATAGATGGATGTGTAGATATTTCCATGTATATACGGATGGCTGTGTAGATACATCCATGTTTATACAGATGGCTGTGTAGATATTTCCATGTTTATACAGATGACTTTGTAGGTATTTCCATGTTTATACAGATGGCGGTGTAGATGTTTCCATGTTTATAGACATAGCTGTGTAGATATTTCCATGTTTATACAGATAGCGGTGAAAATATTTCCATGTTTATACAGATCGTGGTGTAGATATTTCCATGCTTATACAGATACCGGTGTAGAAATTTCCATGTTTATACAGACCGCAGTGTAGATATTTCCATGTTTATAGAGATCACGGTGTAGATATTTCCTTGTTTATACAAATAAGGGTGTAGTTATTTCGATGTTTATACAGATAGCGGTGTAGATATTTCCATGTTTTTACAGATGGCGGTGTTGATGTTTCCATCTATACACAGATTGCCGTGTTGGTATTTCCATGTGTATACAGATGGTATTGTAGGTATTTCCATGTTTATACAGATGGTGGTGTAGATATTCCATGTTTATTCAGATGATTGTGTAGATATTTGCATGTTTTTACAGATGGCAGTGTAGATATTTCATTATTTATAGAGATGGCGCTGTAGATATTTCCATATTTATACAGATAACGGTGGAGATAATTCCATGTTTATACAGACAGCAGTGGAGATATTTCCATGTTTATACACATACGGGTGTACATATTTCCATGTTTATAGAGACAGCGGTGTAGGTACTTTCATGTTTATACAGATGGTGGCGCAGATAATTCTGTGGATATGTAGATGGCGGTGTAGATATTTCCATGTATATACAGATAGCGGTGTAGTTATTTCCATCTTTATATAGAAAGCGGTGTAGATATTTCCATGTATGTACACATGGCTGTGTAGGTATTTCCATGTTTATACAGATGGCCGTGTAGATATTTCCATGTTTATAGAGATAACTTTGTAAGCATTTCCAGGTTTATACAGATGGCGGTGTAGATATTTCGATGTTTATATAGATAGCAGTGGAGATATTTCCATGTTTATACAAATAGCGGTGTAGTTATTTCCATGATTATATAGATAGCCGTGTAGATATTTCTATGTATATACACATGGCTGTGTAGATATTTCCATGTTTATACAGATGGCGGTGTAGATATTTCCATGTTTATACAGATAACTTTGTAAGTATTTCCATGTTTATACAGATGGCGGTGTAGATATTTCGATGTTTATAGACATAGCAGTGGAGATATTTCCATGTTTATACAGATAGCGATGTAGATATTTCCATGTTTTTACTGATCACGGTGTAGATATTTCCATGTTTATAGAGATGGCGGTGTAGATATTTCCACGTTCATAGAGATAGCGGTGTTGATTTTTCCATGTTTATAGAGATAGCTGTGTGGATATTTCCATGTTTATACAGATAGGGGTGTAGATATTTCCATATTTATAGAGATGGTGGTGTAGATATTTCCATGTTTATACAGATGAGTGTATAGGTATTTCCATGTTTTTACAGATGGCATTGTAGATATTTCCATGTTTATAGAGATAGCAGTGTAGATATTTCCATGTTTATACTGATGGCGGTGTAGATATTTCCATGTTTATAGAGATAGCGGTGTAGGTATTTCCATAGTGATACAGATAACGGTGTAGATATTTCCATGTTTACACAGATATCAGCGTAAATATTTCCACGTTTATACAGATCACGGTGTAGATATTTCCATGTTTATAGAGATAGCGGTGTAGATATTTCCATGTTTATACAGATAGCGCTTTAGATATTTCCATGTTTATACACACCGCGTTGTAGGTATTTCCATGTTTATGCAGATAGCGGTGTAGATATTTCCATGTTTGTACAAATATTTCCATGTTTGTACAGGTGGCGGTGTTGATATTTTCATCTATACACAGATGACCGTGTAGATATTTCCATGTTTATACAGACGGCGGCACAGATATTTCCATGGATATGTAGATGGCGGTGTAGATATTTCCATGTTTATACAGATAGCGGTGTAGTTATTTCCATGTTTATATAGATAGCTGTGTAGATATATCCTTCTTTATACAAATAGCGGTGTAGTTATTTCCATGTTTATAGATATCACGGTGTAGTTATTTCCTTGTTTATACAAATAGCGGTGTAGTTATTTCCATGTTTATAGAGATAGTGGTGTAGATATTTCCTTGTTTATACAAATAGCGGTGTAGATATTTCCATGTTTATACAGATCACGGTGTAGATATTTCCTTGTTTATAGAAATAGTGGTGTAGTTATTTCCATGTTTATACAGACAGCGGTGTAGGTATTTCCATGTGTATTTAGATGGCGGTGTAGATATTTCCATGTTTATACAGATGGCTGTGTAGATATTTCCATGTTTATACAGATCGTGGTGTAGATATTTCCATGTTTATACAGATAGCGGTGTAGATATTTCCATGTTTTTACAGATAATGGTGTAGATATTTCCATGTTTCCACAGATTGCGGTGTAGATATTTCCGTCTTTCTACAGATGGCATTGTAGATATTTCCATGTTTACACAGATGGCGGTGTAGATATTCCCATGTTTATATAGATGGTGGTGTAGATATTACCATGTTTATACAGATAGCGGTGTAAATATTTCCATGCTTATACACATGGCGGTGTAGATATTTCCAAGTTTATAGAGACTGCGGTGTAGATATTTCCATGTTTATAGAGATAGCGGTGTAGATATATCCATGTTCATAGAGATAGCAGTGAGGATATTTCCATGTTTATACAGATAGCAGTGTAGATATTTCCATTTTTATAGAGATAGCGGTTTTGATATTTCATATTTATACAGATAGCGGTGTAGATATTTCCATGTTTATACAGATTGTGTTGTAGATTTTCCATGTTTATACAGATTGCGGTGTAGATATTTCCACGTTTATACAGATGGCGGTGTAGATATTTCCATCTTTCTACAAATGGCAGTGTAGATATTTCCATGTTTATAGAGATGGCGGTGTAGATATTTCCATGTTTATATAGATGGCAATGTAGATATTTTCTTGTTTATGTAGATGGCGTTGTAGATATCTCCATGTTTAAAGAGATGGCGGTGTATATATTTCCATGTTTCTACAGCTCGCGGTGCAGCTATTTATATCTTTATACAGTTGGCATAGTAGATATTTCCTTATTCACACAGATGGCGGTGTAGATGTTTCCATGTTTATACAGATGGAGGAGTAGTTAGTTCCATGTTTATGGAGTTGGCAGTGTAGATATTTTCATATTTATAGAGATGGCGCTGTAGATATTTCCATGTTAATAGAGATAGCAGTGTAGATATTTACATGTTTATACAGATGACTGTATAGGTATTTCCATGTTTTTACAGATGGCAGTGAAGATATTTCCATGTTTATAGAGATAGCGGTGTAGATATTTCCATGTTTGTACAGATGGCGGTGTTGATATTTCCATCTATACAGAGATGGTCGTGAGATATTTCTATGTTTATACAGATGGCAGCGTAGATATTTCCATGGACATGCAGATGGCGGTGTGGATATTTCCATGTTTATACAGATAGCGGTGTAGATATTTCCATGTTTTCACAGATGGTGGTGTAGATATTTCCGTGTTTATACACATGGCGGAGTAGATACTTCCATCTTTATGGAGATGGCAGTGTAGATATTTTCATGTTTATAGAGATGGCGGTGTAGATATTTCGATATTTATAGAGATAGCGATGTAGATATTTCCATCTTTCTATAGATGGCACTGTAGATATTTCCATGTTTATACCGATAGCATTGTAGATATTTCCATGTTTATACAGATCGTGGTGAAGATATTTCCATGTTTATACTGATCGCGGTGTAGATATTTCCGTGTTTATACAGATCACGGTGTAGATATTTCCATGTTTATACAGATAGCGGTGTAAATAATTCCATGTTTATACAGATCACGGTGTAGATATTTCCATGTTTATAGAGATAGCGGTGTAGATATTTCCATGTTTATACAGACGGCAGCACAGATATTTCCATGGATATGTAGATGGCGGTGTAGATATTTCCGTGTTTATACAGATAGCGGTGTAGTTATTTCCATGTTTATATAGATAGCTGTGTAGATATATCCTTCTTTATACATATAGCGGTGTAGTTATTTCCATGTTTATACATATCACGGTGTAGTTATTTCCTTGTTTATACAAATAGCGGTGTAGATATTTCCATGTTTATACAGATCACGGTGTAGATATTTCCTTGTTTATACAAATAGTGGTGTAGTTATTTCCATGTTTATACAGACAGCGGTGTAGATATTTCCATGTGTATATAGATGGCGGTGTAGATATTTCCATGTTTATACAGATGGCTGTGTAGATATTTCCATGTTTATACAGATCGTGGTGTAGATATTTCCATGTTTATACAGATAGCGGTGTAGATATTTCCATGTTTTTACAGATAATGGTGTAGATATTTCCATGTTTCCACAGATTGCGGTGTAGATATTTCCGTCTTCCTACAGATGGCATTGTAGATATTTCCATGTTTACACAGATGGCGGTGTAGATATTCCCATGTTTATATAGATGGTGGTGTAGACATTACCATGTTTATACAGATAGTGGTGTAGATATTTCCATGTTTATACACATGGCGGTGTAGATATTTCCAAGTTTATAGAGACTGCGGTGTAGATATTTCCATGTTTATAGAGATAGCGGTGTAGATATATCCATGTTCATAGAGATAGCAGTGAGGATATTTCCATGTTTATACAGATAGCAGTGTAGATATTTCCATTTTTATAGAGGTAGCGGTTTTGATATTTCATATTTATACAGATAGCGGTGTAGATATTTCCATGTTTATAGAGATTGTGTTGTAGATATTTCCATGTTTATACAGATTGCGGTGTAGATATTTCCACGTTTATACAGATGGCGGTGTAGATATTTCCATCTTTCTACAAATGGCAGTGTAGATATTTCCATGTTTATAGAGATGGCGGTGTAGATATTTCCATGTTTATATAGATGGCAATGTAGATATTTTCTTGTTTATGTAGATGGCGTTGTAGATCTCTCCATGTTTAAAGAGATGGCGGTGTATATTTTTCCATGTTTCTACAGCTCGCGGTGCAGCTATTTATATCTTTATACAGTTGGCATTGTAGATATTTCCTTATTCACACAGATGGCGGTGTAGATGTTTCCATGTTTATACAGATGGAGGAGTAGTTAGTTCCATGTTTATGGAGTTGGCAGTGTAGATATTTTCATATTTATAGAGATGGCGCTGTAGATATTTCCATGTTTATAGAGATAGCAGTGTAGATATTTACATGTTTATACAGATGACTGTATAGGTATTTCCATGTTTTTACAGATGGCAGTGAAGATATTTCCATGTTTATAGAGATAGCGGTGTAGATATTTCCATGTTTGTACAGATGGTGGTGTTGATATTTCCATCTATACAGAGATGGCCGTGTAGATATTTACATGTTTATACATATGGCGGTGTGGATATTTCCATGGATATGCAGATGGCGGTGTAGGTATTTCCATGTTTATACACATAGCGGTGTAGTTATTTCCAGGTTTACACAGATCGCGGTGTAGATATTTCCATCTTTCTACAGATGACTGTGTAGATATTTCCATGTTAATACTGATGCCGTAGTAGATATTTCCATGTTTATAGAGATAGCGGTGTAGATATTTCCATGTTTATAGAGATAGCGGTGTAAATATTTCCCTATTTATACAGATAGTAGTGTAGTTATTTCCATCTTTATACAGAGAGCGCTGTACATATTTCCATGTTTATACATATCATGGTGTAGATATTTCCATGTTTATAAAGATAACGTTGTAGATATTTCCATGTTTATCTAGATAGCGGTGCAGATATTTCCATGTTTATACAAACCGCGGTGTAGATATTTCCATCTTTCTGCAGTTTTCAATGTAGATATTTTCATGTTTATACAGATGGCGTTGTAGATATTTCCATGTTTATATAGATGGCATTGTAGGTATTTCCTTGTTTATGTAGATGGCAGTGTAGATTTTCCCATGTTTATAGAGATGGTTCTGTATATATTTCCACGTTTATAGAGATAACGGTGTAGATATATCGATGTTTATGCAGATGCCTTTGTAGATATTTCCATGTTTATAGAGATAGTGGTGTAGATATTTCCACATTTATAAAGATGGCAGTGTAGATATTTCCATCTATATACAGAGAGCGGTGTAGGTATTTCCATGTTTACACAGATGGTGGTGTAGATATTTCCGTGTTTATACACATGGCGGAGTAGATACTTCCATCTTTATGGAGATGGCAGTGTAGATATTTTCATGTTCATAGAGATGGCGGTGTAGATATTTCCATATTTATAGAGATAGCGGTGTAGATATTTCCATGTGTATACAGATGGTATTGTAGCTATTTCCATGTTTATACAGATGGTGGTGTAGATATTTCCATGTTTATTCAGATGACTGTGTAGATAGTTCCATGTTTTTACAGATGGCAGTGTAGATATTTCAATGTTTATATAGATGGCGCTGTTGATATTTCCATGTTTATACAGATAACGGTGGAGATATTTCCATGTTTATACAGAGAGCAGTGGAGATATTTCCATGTTTATACACATAGCGGTGTACATATTTCCATGTATATAGAGACAGCGGTGTGGGTATTTCCACGTTTATACAGATAGCGGTGCAGATATTTCCATGTTTACACAGATGCCTATGCAGATATTTCCATATTTATACAGAGGGCTGTGTAGATATTTCTATATTTATACAGATGGCAGTGTAGATATTTAAATGTTGCTACACATGACTGTGTAGGTATTTCCATGTTTATACAGATGTCTTTGTAGTTATTTCCATGTTTATAGAGATAGCGGTGCAGATATTTCCATGTTTATACAGATAGCGGTGTATATATTTCCATGTTTATACAGATCATGGTGTAGATATTTCCATGTTTATAGAGACCGCAGTGTAGATATTTCCATGTTTGTACAGATGGCGGTGTTGATGTTTCCATCTATACACTGATTGCCGTGTAGGTATTTCCATGTGTATACAGATGGCATTGTAGATATTTCCATGTTTATACAGATGGTGGTGTAGATATTTCCATGTTTACACAGATTACTGTATAGGTATTTCCATGTTTATACAGATGGTGGTGTAGATATTTCCAAGTTTATTGAGATAGCGGTGTAGATATTTCCATATTTATACAGATAACGGTGTAGAAGTTTCCATGTTTATACAGATAGCGGTGTAAATATTTCGATGTTTATACAGATCACGGTGTACATATTTCCATGTTTGTAGAGATAGCGGTGTAGATATTTCCATGTTTATACCGATAGCGGTGTTGATATTTCCATGTTTATACAGACCGCGTTGTAGATATTTCCATGTTTATACAGACCGCGTTGTAGATATTTCCATGTTTATACAGAGAGCGGTGCAGATATTTCCATGTTTGTACAGATGGCGGTGTTGATATTTCCATCTCTACACAGATGACCGTGTAGATATTTCCATGTTTATACAGATGGCGGCGCAGATATTTCCATGGATATGTAGATGGAATTGTAGATATTTCCATGTTTATACAGATAGCGGTGTAGTTATTTCCATGTTTATATAGATAGCGGTGTAGATATTTCCATGTATGTACACATGGCTGTGAAGATATTTCCATGTTTATACAGATGGCGGTGTAGATATTTCGATGTTTATAGAGATAGTGGTGTAGACATTTCCATGTTTATAGGGATTGCCGTGTAGATATTTCCATGTTCATAGAGATAGTGGTGTTGATTTTTCCATGTTTATAGAGATAGCGGTGTGGATATTTCCATGTTTATACAGATAGGGGTGTAGTTAATCCTCTGTTTATAGAAATGGCGGTGTAGATATTTCCATGTTTATACAGATCACAGTGTAGATATTTCCTTGTTTATACAAATAGCGGTGTAGTTATTTCCATGTGTATACAGATAGTGGTGTAGATATTTCCATGTATATACAGATGGCTGTGTAGATATTTCCATGTTTATACAGATGGCTGTGTAGATATTTCCATGTTTATACAGATGACTTTGTAGGTATTTCCATGTTTATACAGATGGCGGTGTAGATATTTCCATGTTTATAGAGATAACTGTGTAGATATTTCCATGTTTATACAGATCGCGGTGTAGATATTTCCATGTTTATACAGACTGCGGTGTAGATATTTCCATGTTTATACAGATAGCGGTGCAGATATTTCCATGTTTGTACAGATGGCGGTGTTGATATTTCCATCTATACACAGATGACCGTGTAGATATTTCCAAGTTTATACAGATGGCGGCGCAGATATTTCCATGGATATGTAGATGGCGGTGTAGATATTTCCATGTTTATACAGATAGCGGTGTAGTTATTTCCATGTTTATATAGATAGCGGTGTAGATATTTCCATGTATGTACACATGGCTGTGTAGATATTTCCATGTTTATACAGATGGCGGTGTAGATATTTCCATGTTTATACAGATAACTTTGTAAGTATTTCCATGTTTATACTGATGGCGGTGTAGATATTTCGATGTTTATAGAGATAGCAGTGGAGATATTTCCATGTTTATACAGATAGCGGTGTAGATATTTCCATGTTTATACTGATCGTGGTGTAGACATTTCCATGTTTATAGAGATGGCGGTGTAGATATTTCCATGTTCATAGAGATAGTGGTGTTGATTTTTCCATATTTATAGAGATAGCGGTGTGGATATTTCCATGTTTATACAGATAGGGTTGTAGATATTTCCCTGTTTATATAGATGGTGGTGTAGATATTTCCATGCTTATACAGATCACAGTGTAGATATTTCCTTGTTTATACAAATAGCGGTGTAGTTATTTCCATGTTTATACAGATAGAGGTGTAGATATTTCCATGTATATACAGATGGCTGTGTAGATATTTCCATGTTTATACAGATGGATGTGTAGATATTTCCATGTTTATACAGATGACTTTGTAGGTATTTCCATGTTTATACAGATGGCGGTGTAGATATTTCCATGTTTATAGAGATAACTGTGTAGATATTTCCATGTTTATACAGATCGCGGTGTAGATATTTCCATGTTTATACAGATCGCGGTGTAGATATTTCCACGTTTATACAGATCGCGGTGTAGATATTTGCATGTTTATACAGATATCGGTGTAGATATTTCCATGTTTACACAGAATGCGGTGTAGATATTTCCATCTTTCTACAGATGGCATTGTAGATATTTCCATGTTTATACAGATGACTGTATAGGTATTTCCATGTTTTTACAGATGGCGGTGCAGATATTTCCATGTCTATAGAGATAGCGGTGTAGATATTTCCATGTTTGTACAGATGGCGCTGTTGATATTTCCAGCTATACACAGATGGCCGTGTAGATATTTCCATGTTTATTCAGATGGCGGCATAGGTATTTCCAAGGACATGCAGATGGCGGTGTAGTTATATCCATATTTATACAGATAGCGGTGTAGGTATTTCCATGTTTACACAGATGGTGGTGTAGATATTTCCGTGTTTATACACATGGCGTAGTAGATACTTCCATCTTTATGGAGATGGCAGTGTAGATATTTTCATGTTCATAGAGATGGCGGTGTAGATATTTCCATATTCATAGAGATAGCGGTGTAGATATTTCCATCTTTCTACAGATGGCAGTGTAGATATTTCCATGTTTATATAGATGTCTGTGTAGATATTTCCATGTGTATATAGATGGTATTGTGGCTATTTCCATGTTTATACAGATGGTGGTGTAGATATTTCCATGTTTATTCAGATGACTGTGTAGATATTTCCATGTTTTTACAGATGGCAGTGTAGATATTTCAATGTTTACATAGATGGCGCTGTTGATATTTCCATGTTTATACAGATAACGGTGGAGATATTTCCATGTTTATACAGAGAGCAGTGGAGCTATTTCCATGTTATACACATAGCGGTGTACATATTTCCATGTTTATAGAGACAGCGGTGTAGGTATTTCCATGTTTATACAGATAGCGGTGCAGATATTTCCATGTTTACACAGATGCCTATGCAGATATTTCCATATTTATACAGAGGGCTGTGTAGATATTTCTATATTTATACAGATGGCAGTGTAGATATTTAAATGTTCCTACACATGACTGTGTAGGTATTTCCATGTTTATACAGATGTCTTTGTAGTTATTTCCATGTTTATAGAGATAGTGGTGCAGATATTTCCATGTTTATACAGATAGCGGTGTATATATTTCCATGTTTATACAGATCATGGTGTAGATATTTCCATGTTTATAGAGACCACAGTGTAGATATTTCCATGTTTGTACAGATGGCGGTGTTGATGTTTCCATCTATACACTGATTGCCGTGTAGGTATTTCCATGTGTATACAGATGGCATTGTAGATATTTCCATGTTTATACAGATGGTGGTGTAGATATTTCCATGTTTACACAGATGACTGTATAGGTATTTCCATGTTTTTACAGATGGCGGTGTAGATATTTCCAAGTTTATTGAGATAGCGGTGTAGATATTTCCATGTTTATACAGATAGGGGTGTAGATATTTTCCTGTTTATAGAGATGGCGGTGTAGATATTTCCATGTTTATACAGATCACAGTGTAGATATTTCCTTGTTTATACAAATAGCGGTGTAGTTATTTCCATGTTTATACAGATAATGGTGTAGATATTTCCATGTATATACAGATGGCTGTGTAGATATTTCCATGTTTATACAGATGGCTGTGTAGATATTTCCATGTTTATACAGATGACTTTGTAGGTATTTCCATGTTTATACAGATGGCGGTGTAGATATTTCCATGTCTATAGAGATAGCGGTGTAGATATTTCCATGTTTGTACAGATGGCTGTGTTGATATTTCCAGCTATACACAGATGGCCGTGTAGATATTTCCATGTTTATTCAGATGGCGGCGTAGATATTTCCAAGGACATGCAGATGGCGGTGTAGTTATTTCCATGTTTATACAGATAGCGGTGTAGGTATTTCCATGTTTACACAGATGGTGGTGTAGATATTTCCGTGTTTATACACATGGCGGAGTAGATACTTCCATCTTTATGGAGATGGCAGTGTAGATATTTTCGTGTTCATACAGATGGCGGTGTAGATATTTCCATATTTATAGAGATAGCGGTGTAGATATTTCCATCTTTCTACAGATGGCAGTGTAGATATTTCCATGTTTATACAGATGGCCGTGTAGATATTTCCATATTTATACAGATGTCGGTGTAGATATTTCCATGTGTATACAGATGGTATTGTAGCTATTTCCATGTTTATACAGATGGTGGTGTAGATATTTCCATGTTTACTCAGATGAATGTGTAGATATTTCCATGTTTTTACAGATGGCAGTGTAGATATTTCAATGCTTATATAGATGTCGCTGTTGATATTTCCATGTTTACACAGATAACGGTGGAGATATTTCCATGTTTATACAGAGAGCAGTGGAGATATTTCCATGTTTATACACATAGCGGTGTACATATTTCCATGTTTATAGAGACAGCGGTGTAGGTATTTCCATGTTTATACAGATAGCGTTGCAGATATTTCCATGTTTACACAGATGCCTATGCAGATATTTCCATATTTATACAGAGGGCTGTGTAGATATTTCTATATTTCTACAGATGGCAGTGTAGATATTTATATGTTCCTACACATGACTGTGTAGGTATTTCCAAGTTTATACAGATGTCTTTGTAGTTATTTCCATGTTTATAGAGATAGCGGTGCAGATATTTCCATGTTTATACAGATAGCGGTGTATATATTTCCATGTTTATACAGATCATGGTGTAGATATTTCCATGTTTATAGAGACCGCAGTGTACATATTTCCATGTTTATAGAGATAGCAGTGTACATATTTCCATGTTTATAGAGATAGCAGTGTAGATATTTCCATGTTTGTACAGATGGCGGTGTTGATGTTTCCATCTATACACTGATTGCCGTGTAGGTATTTCCATGTGTATACAGATGGCATTGTAGATATTTCCATGTTTATACAGATGGTGGTGTAGATATTTCCATGTTTACACAGATGACTGTAAAGGTATTTCCATGTTTATACAGATGGCGGTGTAGATATTTCCAAGTTTATAGAGATAGCGGTGTAGATATTTCCATATTTATACAGATAACGGTGTAGAAGTTTCCATGTTTATACAGATAGCTGTGTAAATATTTCCATGTTTATACAGATCACGGTGTAGACATTTCCATGTTTGTAGAGATAGCGGTGTAGATATTTCCATGTTTATACCGATAGCGGTGTTGATATTTCCATGTTTATACAGACCGCGGTGTAGATATTTCCATGTTTATACAGATAGCGGTGCAGATATTTCCATGTTTGTACAGATGGCGGTGTTGATATTTCCATCTATACACAGATGACCGTGTAGATATTTCCATGTTTATACAGATGGCGGCGCAGATATTTCCATGGATGTGTAGATGGCGGTGTAGATATTTCCATGTTTATACAGATAGCGGTGTAGTTATTTCCATGTTTATATAGATAGCGGTGTAGATATTTCCAAGTATGTACAAATGGCTGTGTAGATATTTCCATGTTTATACAGATGGCGGTGTAGATATTTCCATGTTTATACAGATAACTTTGTAAGTATTTCCATGTTTATACAGATGGCGGTGTAGATATTTCGATGTTTATAGAGATAGCAGTGGAGATATTTCCATGTTTATACAGATAGCGGTGTAGATATTTCCATGTTTATACTGATCGTGGTGTAGACATTTCCATGTTTATAGAGATGGCGGTGTAGATATTTCCATGTTGATAGAGATAGCGGTGTTGATTTTTCCATGTTTCTAGAGATAGCGGTGTGGATATTTCCATGTTTATACAGATAGGGGTGTAGACATTTCCCTGTTTATAGAGATGGCGGTGTAGATATTTCCATATTTATACAGATCACGGTGTAGATATTTCCTTGTTTATACAAATAGCGGTGTAGTTATTTCCATGTTTATACAGATAGTGGTGTAGTTATTTCCATGTATATACAGATGGCTGTGTAGATATTTCCATGTTTATACAGAGGGCTGTGTAGATATTTCCATGTTTATACAGATGGTGGTGTAGATATTTCCATGTTTATAGAGATAACAGTGTAGATATTTCCATGTTTATACAGATAGCGGTGTATATATTTCCATGTTTATACAGATCGCGGTGTAGATAATTCCATGTTTATACAGATCGCGGTGTAGTTATTTCCATGTTTATACAGATAGCGGTGTAGATATTTCCATGTTGTTACAGATATCGGTGTAGGTATTTCCATGTTTACACAGATTGCGGTGTAGATATTTCCATCTTTCTACAGATGGCATTGTAGATATTTCCATGTTTATACAGATGACTGTATAGGTATTTCCATGTTTTTACAGATGGCCGTGCAGATATTTCCATGTCTATAGAGATAGCAGTGTAGATATTTCCATGTTTGTACATATGGCGGTGTTGATATTTCCATCTATACACAGATGGCCGTGTAGATATTTCCATGTTTATTCAGATGGCGGCGTAGATATTTCCAAGGACATGCAGATGGCGGTGTAGTTATTTCCATGTTTATACAGATAGCGGTGTAGGTATTTCCATGTTTACACAGATGGTGGTGTAGATATTTCCGTGTTTATACACATGGCGGAGTAGATACTTCCATCTTTATGGAGATGGCAGTGTAGATATTTTCATGTTCATAGAGATGGCGGTGTAGATATTTCCATGTTTATAGAGATAGCGGTGTAGATATTTCCATCTTTCTACAGATGGCAGTGTAGATATTTCCATGTTTATTCAGATGGCCGTGTAGATATTTCCATATTTATACAGATGTCTGTGTAGATATTTCCATGTGTATACAGATGGTATTGAGGCTATTTCCATGTTCATACAGAGGGTGGTGTAGATATTTACATGTTTATTCAGATGACTGTGTAGATAGTTCCATGTTTTTACAGATGGCAGTGTAGATATTTCAATGTTTATATAGATGGCGCTGTTGATATTTCCATGTTTATACAGATAATGGTGGAGATATTTCCATGTTTATACAGAGAGCAGTGGAGATATTTCCATGTTCATACACATAGCGGTGTAAATATTTCCATGTTTATAGAGACAGCGGTGTAGGTATTTCCACGTTTATACAGATAGCGGTGCAGATATTTCCAGGTTTACACAGATGCCTATGCAGATATTTCCATATTTATACAGAGGGCTGTGTAGATATTTCTATATTTATACAGATGGCAGTGTAGATATTTAAATGTTCCTACACATGACTCTGTAGGTATTTCCATGTTTATACAGATGTCTTTGTAGTTATTTCCATGTTTATAGAGATAGCGGTGCAGATATTTCCATGTTTATACAGATAGTGGTGTATATATTTCCATGTTTATACAGATCATGGTGTGGATATTTCCATGTTTATAGAGATAGCAGTGTAGATATTTCCATGTTTGTACAGATGGCGGTGTTGATGTTTCCATCTATACACTGATTGCCGTGTAGGTATTTCCATGTGTATACAGATGGCATTGTAGATATTTCCATGTTTATACAGATGGTGGTGTAGATATTTCCATGTTTACACAGATGACTGTATAGGTATTTGGATGTTTATACAGATCGCGGTGTAGATATTTCCATGTTTATACAGATCGCGGTGTAGATATTTCCATGTTTATACAGATCGCGGTGTCGATATTTCCATGTTTATACACATATCGGTGTAGATATTTCCATTTTTACACAGAATGCGGTGTAGATATTTCCATCTTTCTACAGATTGCATTGTAGATAATTCCATGTTTATACAGATTACTGTATAGGTATTTCCATGCTTTTACAGATGGCGGTGCAGATATTTCCATGTCTATAGAGATAGCGGTGTAGATATTTCCATGTTTGTACAGATGGCGCTGTTGATATTTCCAGGTATACACAAATGGCCGTGTAGATATTTCCATGTTTATACAGATGGCTGTGTAGATATTTCCATGTTTATACAGATGACTTTGTAGGTATTTCCATGTTTATACAGATGGCGGTGTAGATATTTCCATGTTTATAGAGATAACTGTGTAGATATTTCCATGTTTATACAGATCGCGGTGTAGATATTTCCATGTTTATACAGATCGCGGTGTAGATATTTCCATGTTTATACAGATCGCGGTGTAGATATTTCCATGTTTATACAGATATCGGTGTAGATATTTCCACGTTTACACAGATTGCGGTGTAGATATTTCCATCTTTCTACAGATGGCATTGTAGATATTTCCATGTTTATACAGATGACTGTATAGGTATTTCCATGTTTTTACAGATGGCGGTGCAGATATTTCCATGTCTATAGAGATAGCGGTGTAGATATTTCCATGTTTGTACAGATGGCGGTGTTGATATTTCCAGCTATACACAGATGGCCGTGTAGATATTTCCATGTTTATTCAGATGGCGGTGTAGATATTTCCAAGGACATGCAGATGGCGGTGTAGTTATTTCCATGTTTATACAGATAGCGGTGTTGGTATTTCCATGTTTACACAGATGGTGGTGTAGATATTTCCGTGTTTATACACATGGCGGAGTAGATACATCCATCTTTATGGAGATGGCAGTGTAGATATTTTAATGTTCATAGAGATGGCGGTGTAGATATTTCCATATTTATAGAGATAGCGGTGTAGATATTTCCATCTTTCAACAGATGGCAGTGTAGATATTTCCATGTTTATACAGATGGCCGTGTAGTTATTTCCATATTTATACAGATGTCGGTGTAGATAATTCCATGTGTATACAGATGGTATTGTAGCTATTTCCATGTTTATACAGATGCTGGTGTAGATATTTCCATGTTTATTCAGATGAATGTGTAGATATTTCCATGTTTTTACAGATGGCAGTGTAGATATTTCAATGTTTATATAGATGGCGCTGTTGATATTTCCATGTTTATACAGATAACGGTGGAGATATTTCCATGTTTATACAGAGAGCCGTGGAGATATTTCCATGTTTATACACATAGCGGTGTACATATTTCCATGTTTATAGAGACAGCGGTGTAGGTATTTCCATGTTTATACAGATAGCGGTGCAGATATTTCCAAGTTTACACAGATGCCTATGCAGATATTTCCATATTTATACAGAGGGCTGTGTAGATATTCCTATATTTATACAGATGGCAGTGTAGATATTTAAATGTTCCTACACATGACTGTGTAGTTATTTCCAAGTTTATACAGATGTCTTTGTAGTTATTTCCATGTTTAGAGAGATAGCGGTGCAGATATTTCCATGTTTATACAGATAGCGGTGTATATATTTCCATGTTTATACAGATCATGGTGTAGATATTTCCATGTTTATAGAGACCGCAGTGTAGATATTTCCATGTTTATAGAGATAGCAGTGTAGATATTTCCATGTTTGTACAGATGGCGGTGTTGATGTTTCCATCTATACAATGATTGCCGTGTAGGAATTTCCATGTGTATACAGATGGCATTGTAGATATTTCCATGTTTATACAGATGGTGGTGTAGATTTTCCATGTTTACACAGATGACTGTATAGGTTTTTCCATGTTTATACAGAGGGTGGTGTAGATATTTCCAAGTTTATTGAGATAGCGGTGTAGATATTTCCATATTTATACAGATAACGGTGTAGAAGTTTCCATGTTTTTACAGATAGCGGTGTAAATATTTCCATGTTTATGCAGATCACGGTGTAGATATTTCCATGTTTATAGAGATAGCGGTGTAGATATTTCCATGTTTATACTGATTGCGCTGTTGATATTTCCATGTTTATAAAGACCGCGGTGTAGATATTTCCATGTTTATACAGATAGCGGTGTAGATATTTCCATGTTTGCACAGATGGCGGTGTTGATATTTCCATCTATACACAGATGACCGTGTAGATATTTCCATGTTTATACAGATGGCGGCGCAGATATTTCCATGGATATGTAGATGGCGGTGTAGATATTTCCATGTTTATACAGATAGCGGTGTAGTTATTTCCATGTTTATATAGATAGCGGTGTAGATATTTCCATGTATGTACACATGGCTGTGTAGATATTTCCATGTTTATACAGATGGCGGTGTAGATATTTCCATGTTTATACAGATAACTTTGTAAGTATTTCCATGTTTATACAGATGGCGGTGTAGATATTTTGATGTTTATAGAGATAGCAGTGGAGATATTTCCATGTTTATACAGATAGCGGTGTAGATATTTCCATGTTTATACTGATCGTGGTGTAGACATTTCCATGTTTATAGAGATGGCGGTGTAGATATTTCCATGTTCATAGAGATAGAGGTGTTGATTTTTCCATGTTTATAGAGATAGCGGTGTGGATATTTCCATGTTTATACAGATGGGGTGTAGATATTTCCCTGTTTATAGAGATGGCGGTGTAGATATTTCCATGTTTATACAGATCACAGTGTAGATATTTCCTTGTTTATACAAATAGCGGTGTAGATATTTCCATGTTTATACAGATAGTGGTGTAGATATTTCCATGTGTATACAGATGGCTGTGTAGATATTTCCATGTTTATACAGATGACTTTGTAGGTATTTCCATGTTTATACAGATGGCGGTGTAGATATTTCCATGTTTATAGAGATAACTGTGTAGATATTTCCATGTTTATACAGATAGCGGTGTAGATATTTCCATGTTTATACAGATCGCGGTGTAGATATTTCCATGTTTATACAGATCGCGGTGTAGATATTTCCATGTTTATACAGATATCGGTGTAGATATTTCCACGTTTACACAGATTGCGGTGTAGATATTTCCATCTTTCTACAGATGGCATTGTAGATATTTCCATGTTTATACAGATGACTGTATAGGTATTTCCATGTTTTTACAGATGGCGGTGCAGATATTTCCATGTCTATAGAGATAGCGGTGTAGATATTTCCATGTTTGTACAGATGGCGGTGTTGATATTTCCAGCTATACACAGATGGCCGTGTAGATATTTCCATGTTTATTCAGATGGCGGTGTAGATATTTCCAAGGACATGCAGATGGCGGTGTAGTTATTTCCATGTTTATACAGATAGCGGTGTTGTTATTTCCATGTTTACACAGATGGTGGTGTAGATATTTCCGTGTTTATACACATGGCGGAGTAGATACATCCATCTTTATGGAGATGGCAGTGTAGATATTTTAATGTTCATAGAGATGGCGGTGTAGATATTTCCATATTTATAGAGATAGCGGTGTAGATATTTCCATCTTTCAACAGATGGCAGTGTAGATATTTCCATGTTTATACAGATGGCCGTGTAGTTATTTCCATATTTATACAGATGTCGGTGTAGATAATTCCATGTGTATACAGATGGTATTGTAGCTATTTCCATGTTTATACAGATGGTGGTGTAGATATTTCCATGTTTATTCAGATGAATGTGTAGATATTTCCATGTTTTTACAGATGGCAGTGTAGATATTTCAATGTTTATATAGATGGCGCTGTTGATATTTCCATGTTTATACAGATAACGGTGGAGATATTTCCATGTTTATACAGAGAGCCGTGGAGATATTTCCATGTTTATACACATAGCGGTGTACATATTTCCATGTTTATAGAGACAGCGGTGTAGGTATTTCCATGTTTATACAGATAGCGGTGCAGATATTTCCAAGTTTACACAGATGCCTATGCAGATATTTCCATATTTATACAGAGGGCTGTGTAGATATTTCTATATTTATACAGATGGCAGTGTAGATATTTAAATGTTCCTACACATGACTGTGTAGGTATTTCCATGTTTATACAGATGTCTTCGTAGTTATTTCCATGTTTATAGAGATAGCGGTGCAGATATTTCCATGTTTATACAGATAGCGGTGTATATATTTCCATGTTTATACAGATCATGGTGTAGATATTTCCATGTTTATAGAGACCGCAGTGTAGATATTTCCATGTTTATAGAGATAGCAGTGTAGATATTTCCATGTTTGTACAGATGGCGCTGTTGATGTTTCCATCTATACACTGATTGCCGTGTAGGAATTTCCATGTGTATACAGATGGCATTGTAGATATTTCTATGTTTATATAGATGGTGGTGTAGATATTTCCATGTTTACACAGATGACTGTATAGGTATTACCATGTTTATACAGATGGTGGTGTAGATATTTCCAAGTTTTTTGAGATAGCGGTGTAGATATTTCCATATTTATACAGATAACGGTGTAGAAGTTTCCATGTTTATACAGATAGCGGTGTAAATATTTCCATGTTTATACAGATCACGGTGTAGATATTTCCATGTTTATAGAGATAGCGGTGTAGATATTTCCATGTTTATACCGATAGCGGTGTTGATATTTCCATGTTTATAAAGACCGCGGTGTAGATATTTCCATGTTTATACAGATAGCGGTGCAGATATTTCCATGTTTGCACAGATGGCGGTGTTGATATTTCCATCTATACACAGATGACCGTGTAGATATTTCCATGTTTATACAGATGGCGGCGCAGATATTTCCATGGATATGTAGATGGCGGTGTAGATATTTCCATGTTTATACAGATAGCGGTGTAGTTATTTCCATGTTTATATAGATAGCGGTGTAGATATTTCCATGTATGTACACATGGCTGTGTAGATATTTGCATGTTTATACAGATGGCGGTGTAGATATTTCCATGTTTATACAGATAACTTTGTAAGTACTTCCATGTTTATACAGATGGCGGTGTAGATATTTCGATGTTTATAGAGATAGCAGTGGAGATATTTCCATGTTTATACAAATAGCGGTGTAGATATTTCCATGTTTATACTGATCGTGGTGTAGACATTTCCATGTTTATAGGGATTGCCGTGTAGATATTTCCATGTTCATAGAGATAGTGGTGTTGATTTTTCCATGTTTATAGAGATAGCGGTGTGGATATTTCCATGTTTATACAGATAGGGGTGTAGCTAATTCTCTGTTTATAGAGATGGCGGTGTAGATATTTCCATGTTTATACAGATCACAGTGTAGATATTTCCTTGTTTATACAAATAGCGGTGTAGTTATTTCCATGTGTATACAGATAGTGGTGTAGATATTTCCATGTATATACAGATGGCTGTGTAGATATTTCCATGTTTATACAGATGGCTGTGTAGATATTTCCATGTTTATACAGAAGACTTTGTAGGTATTTCCATGTTTATACAGATGGCGGTGTAGATATTTCCATGTTTATAGAGATAACTGTGTAGATATTTCCATGTTTATACAGATAGCGGTTTAGATATTTCCATGTTTATACAGACCGCGGTGTAGATATTTCCATGTTTATACAGATAGCGGTGCAGATATTTCCATGTTTGTACAGATGGCGGTGTTGATATTTCCATCTATACACAGATGACCGTGTAGATATTTCCAAGTTTATACAGATGGCGGCGCTGATATTTCCATGGATATGTAGATGGCGGTGTAGATATTTCCATGTTTATACAGATAGCGGTGTAGTTATTTCCATGTTTATATAGATAGCGGTGTAGATATTTCCATGTATGTACACATGGCTGTGTAGATATTTCCATGTTTATACAGATGGCGGTGTAGATATTTCCATGTTTATACAGATAACTTTGTAAGTATTTCCATGTTTATACTGATGGCGGTGTAGATATTTCTATGTTTATAGAGATAGCAGTGGAGGTATTTCCATGTTTATACAGATAGCGGTGTAGATATTTCCATGTTTATACTGATCGTGGTGTAGACATTTCCATGTTTATAGAGATGGCGGTGTAGATATTTCCATGTTCATAGAGATAGTGGTGTTGATTTTTCCATGTTTATAGAGATAGCGGTGTGGATATTTGCATGTTTATACAGATAGGGTTGTAGATATTTCCCTGTTTATAGAGATGGCGGTGTAGATATTTCCATGCTTATACAGATCACAGTGTAGATATTTCCTTCTTTATACAAATAGCGGTGTAGTTATTTCCATGTTTATACAGATAGAGGTGTAGATATTTCCATGTATATACAGATGGCTGTGTAGATATTTCCATGTTTATACAGATGGCTGTGTAGATATTTCCATGTTTATACAGATGAGTTTGTAGGTATTTCCATGTTTATACAGATGGCGGTGTAGATATTTCCATGTTTATAGAGATAACTGTGTAGATATTTCCATGTTTATACAGATCGCGGTGTAGATGTTTCCATGTTTATACAGATCGTGGTGTAGATATTTCCACGTTTATAGAGATCGTGGTGTAGATATTTCCATGTTTATACAGATATCGGTGTAGATATTTCCATGTTTACACAGAATGCGGTGTAGATATTTCCATCTTTCTACAGATGGCATTGTAGATATTTCCATGTTTATACAGATGACTGTATAGGTATTTCCATGTTTTTACAGATGGCGGTGCAGATATTTCCATGTCTATAGAGATAGCGGTGTAGATATTTCCATGTTTGTACAGATGGCGCTGTTGATATGTCCAGCTATACACAGATGGCCGTGTAGATATTTCCATGTTTATTCAGATGGCGGCATAGATATTTCCAAGGACATGCAGATGGCGGTGTAGTTATATCCATGTTTATACAGATAGCGGTGTAGGTATTTCCATGTTTACACAGATGGTGTTGTAGATATTTCCGTGTTTATACACATGGCGGAGTAGATACTTCCATCTCTATGGAGATGGCAGTGTAGATATTTTCATATTCATAGAGAAGGCGGTGTAGATATTTCCATATTTATAGAGATAGCGGTGTAGATATTTCCATCTTTCTACGGATGGCAGTGTAGATATTTCCATGTTTATACAGATGGCCGTGTAGATATTTCCATATTTATACAGATGTCGGTGTAGATATTTCCATGTGTATACAGATGGTATTGTAGCTATTTCCATGTTTATACAGATGGTGGTGTAGTTATTTCCATGTTTATTCAGATGACTGTGTAGATATTTCCATATTTTTACAAATGGCAGTGTAGATATTTCAATGTTTATATAGATGGCGCTGTTGATATTTCCATGTTTATACAGATAACGGTGGAGATATTTCCATGTTTATACAGAGAGCAGTGGAGATATTTCCATGTTTATACACATAGCGGTGTACATATTTCCATGTTTATAGAGACAGCGGTGTAGGTATTTCCATGTTTATACAGATAGTGGTGCAGATATTTGCATGTTTACCCAGATGCCTATGCAGATATTTCCATATTTATACAGAGGGCTGTGTAGATATTTCTATATTTATACAGATGGCAGTGTAGATATTTAAATATTCCTACACATGACTGTGTAGGTATTTCCATGTTTATACAGATGTCTTTGTAGTTATTTCCATGTTTATAGAGAGAGCGGTGCAGATATTTCCATGTTTATACAGATAGCGGTGTATATATTTCCATGTTTATACAGATGATGGTGTAGATATTTCCATGTTTATACAGATACCGGTGTAGATATTTCCATGTTTATACAGACCGCACTGTAGATATTTCCATGTTTATAGAGATAGCAGTGTAGATATTTCCATGTTTGTACAGATGGCGGTGTTGATGTTTCCATCTATACACTGATTGCAGTGTAGGTATTTCCATGTGTATACAGATGGCATTGTAGATATATCCATGTTTATACAGATGGTGGTGTAGATATTTCCATGTTTACACAGATGACTGTATAGGTATTTCCATGTTTATACAGATGGCGGTGTAGTTATTTCCAAGTTTATAGAGATAGCGGTGTAGATATTTCCATATTTATACAGAGAACGGTGTAGAAGTTTCCATGTTTATACAGATAGCGGTGTAAATATTTCCATGTTTATACAGATCACGGTGTAGATATTTCCATGTTTATAGATATAGCGTTGTAGATATTCCCATGTTTATACCGATAGCGGTGTTGATATTTCCATGTTTATACAGACCGCGGTGTAGATATTTCCATGTTTTTACAGATAGCGGTGCAGATATTTCCATGTTTGTACAGATGGCGGTGTTGATATTTCCATGTTTATACAGATAGCGGTGTCATTATTTCCATGTTTATATAGATAGCGGTGTAGATATTTCCATGTATGTACACATGGCTATGTAGATATTTCCATGCTTATACAGATGGCGGTGTAGATATTTCCATGTTTATACAGATAACTTTGTAAGTATGTCCATGTTTATACAGATGGCGGTGTAGATATTTCGATGTTTATAGAGATAGCAGTGGAGATATTTCCATGTTTACACAGATAGCGGTGTAGATATTTCCATGTTTATACTGATCGTGGTGTAGACATTTCCATGTTTATAGAGATGGCGGTGTAGATATTTCCATGTTCATAGAGATAGCGGAGTTGATTTTTCCATGTTTATAGAGATAGCGGTGTGGATATTTCCATGTTTATACAGATAGGGGTGTAGATATTTCCCTGTTTATAGAGATTGCGGTGTAGATATTTCCATGTTTATACAGGTCACGGTGTAGATATTTCCTTGTTTATACAAATAGCAGTGTAGTTATTTCCATGTTTATAAAGATAGTGGTGTAGATATTTCCATGTATATACAGATGGCTGTGTAGATATTTCCATGTTTATACAGATGACTTTGTAGATATTTCCATGTTTATACAGATGGCGGTGTAGATATTTCCATGTTTATAGAGATAACTGTGTAGATATTTCCACGTTTATACAGATCGCGGTGTAGATATTTCCATGTTTATACAGATCGCGGTGTAGATATTTCCATGTTTATACAGATCGCTGTGTCGATATTTCCATGTTTATACAGATAGCGGTGTAGATATTTCCATGTTTTTACAGATATCGGTGTAGATATTTCCATGTTTACACAGATTGCGGTGTAGATATTTCCATCTTTCTACAGATGGCATTGTAGATATTTCCATGTTTATACAGATGACTGTATAGGTATTTCCATGTTTTTACAGATGGCGGTGCAGATATTTCCATGTCTATAGAGATAGCGGTGTAGATATTTCCATGTTTGTACAGATGGAGGTGTTGATATTTCCAGCTATACATAGATGGCCGTGTAGATATTTCCATGTTTATTCAGATGGCGGCGTAGTTATTTCCAAGGACATGCAGATGGCGGTGTAGTTATTTCCATTTTTATACAGATAGCGGTGTAGGTATTTCCATGTTTACACAGATGGTGGTGTAGATATTTCCGTGTTTATACACATGGCGGAGTAGATACTTCCATCTTTATGGAGATGGCAGTGTAGATATTTTCATGTTCATAGAGATGGCGGTGTAGATATTTCCAAATTTATAGAGATAGCGGTGTTGATATTTCCATCTTTCTACAGATGGCAGTGTAGATATTTCCATGTTTATACAGATGACTTTGTAGGTATTTCCATGTTTATACAGATGGCGGTGTAGATATTTCCATGTTTATAGAGATAACTGTGTAGATATTTCCATGTTTGTACAGATCGCGGTGCAGATATTTCCATGTTTATACAGATCGCGTTGTAGATATTTCCATGTTTATACAGATCGCGGTGTAGATATTTATATGTTTATACAGATATCGGTGTAGATATTTCCATGTTTACACAGATTGCGGAGTAGATATTTCCATCTTTCTACAGATGGCATTGTAGATATTTCCATGTTTATACAGATGACTGTATAGGTATTTCCATGTTTTTACAGATGGCGGTGCAGATATTTCCATGTCTATAGAGATAGCGGTGTAGATATTTCCATGTTTGTACAGATGGCGGTGTTGATATTTCCAGCTATACACAGATTGCCGTGTTGATATTTCCATGTTTATTCAGATGGCGGCATAGATATTTCCAAGGACATGCAGATGGCGGTGTAGTTATTTCCATTTTCATACAGATAGCGGTGTAGGTATTTCCATGTTTACACAGATGGTGGTGTAGATATTTCCGTGTTTATACACATGGCGGAGTAGATACTTCCATCTTTATGGAGATGGCAGTGTAGATATTTTCATGTTCATAGAGATGGCGGTGTAGATATTTCCATATTTATAGAGATAGCGGTGTAGATATTTCCATCTTTCTACAGATGGCAGTGTAGATATTTCCATGTTTATACAGATGACCGTGTAGATATTTCCATATTTATACAGATGTCTGTGTAGATATTTCCATGTGTATACAGATGGTATTGAAGCTATTTCCATGTTTATACAGATGGTGGTGTAGATATTTCCATGTTTATTCAGATGACTGTGTAGATATTTCCATGTTTTTACAGATGGCAGTGTAGATATTTCAATGTTTATATAGATGGCGCTGTTGATATTTCCATGTTTGTACAGATAACGGTGGAGATATTTCCATGTTTATACAGAGAGCAGTGGAGATGTTTCCATGTTTATACACATAGCGGTGTACATATTTCCATGTTTATAGAGACAGCGGTGTAGGTATTTCCATGTTTATACAGATAGCGGTGCAGTTATTTCCATGTTTACACAGATGCCTATGCAGATATTTCCATATTTATACAGAGAGCTGTGTAGATATTTCTATATTTATACCGATGGCAGTGTAGATATTTAAATGTTCCTACACATGACTGTGTAGGTATTTCCATGTTTATACAGATGACTTTGTAGTTATTTCCGTGTTCATAGATATAGCGGTGCAGATATTTCCATGTTTATACAGATAGCGGTGTATATATTTCCATGTTTATACAGATCATGGTGTAGATATTTCCATGTTTATACAGATACCGGTGTAGATATTTCCATGTTTATAGAGACCGCAGTGTAGATATTTCCATGTTTATAGAGATAGCAGTGTAGATATTTCCATGTTTGTACAGATGGCGGTGTTGATGTTTCCATCTATACACTGATTGCCGTGTAGGTATTTCCATGTGTATACAGATGGCATTGTAGATATTTCCATGTTTATACAGATGGTGGTGTAGATATTTCCATGTTTACACAGATGACTGTATAGGTATTTCCATGTTTATACAGATGGCGGTGTAGATATTTCCAAGTTTATTGAGATAGCGGTGTAGATATTTCCATATTTATACAGATAACGGTGTAGAAGTTTCCATGTTTATACAGATAGCGGTGTAAATATTTCCATGTTAATACAGATCACGGTGTAGATATTTCCATGTTTATAGAGATAGCGGTGTAGATATTTCCATGTTTATACCAATAGCGGTGTTGATATTTCCATGTTTATACTGACCGCAGTGTAGATATTTCCATGTTTATACAGATAGCGGTGCAGATATTTCCATGTTTATACAGATGGCGGTGTTGATATTTCCATCTATACACAGATGACCTTGTAGATATTTCCATGTTTATACAGATGGCGGTGCAGATATTTCCATGGATATGTAGATGGCGGTGTAGATATTTCCATGTTTATACAGATAGCGGTGTAGTTATTTCCATGTTTATATAGATAGCGGTGTAGATATTTCCATGTATGTACACATGGCTGTGTAGATATTTCCATGTTTCTACAGATGGCGGTGTATATATTTCCATGTTTATACAGATAACTTTGCAAGTATGTCCATGTTTATACAGATGGCGGTGTAGATATTTCGATGTTTATAGAGTTAGCAGTGGAGCTATTTCCATGTTTATACAGATAGCGGTGTAGATATTTCCATGTTTATACTGATCGTGGTGTAGACATTTCCATGTTTATAGAGATGGCGGTGTAGATATTTCCATGTTCATAGAGATAGCGGTGTTGATTTTTTCATGTTTATAGAGATAGCGGTGTGGATATTTCCATGTTTATACAGATGCCTATGCAGATATTTCCATATTTATACAGAGGGCTGTGTAGATATTTCCATGTTTATACAGATGGCTGTGTAGATATTTCCATGTTTATACAGATGACTTTGTAGGTATTTCCATGTTTATTCAGATGACTTTGTAGGTATTTCCATGTTTATACAGATAGTGGTGTAGATATTTCCATGTATATACAGATGGCTGTGTAGATATTTCCATGTTTATACAGATGGCTGTGTAGATATTTCCATGTTTATACAGATGACTTTGTAGGTATTTCCATGTTTATACAGATGGCGGTGTAGATATTTCCATGTATTTACAGATATCTGTGTAGATATTTCCATCTTTCTACACATGGCATTGTAGATATTTCCATGTTTATACAGATGGCGGTGTAGATATTTCCATGTTTATATAGATGGTGGTGTAGTTATTACCATGTTTATACAGATGGCGGCGTAGATATTTCCATGGACATGCAGATGGCGGTGTAGATATTTCCATGTTTATACGGACAGCGGTGTAGATATTTCCATGTTTATACAGATAGCGGTGAAGATGTTTCCACGTTTATAGAGATAGCGGTGTAGGTATTTCCATGTTTATAGACATAGCGGTGTAGATATTTCCATGTTTATATAGATGGCGTTGTAGATATTTCCATGTTTATCCCGATAGTGGTGTTGATATTTCCACGTTTATATAGATAGCGATGTAGATATTTCCATGTTCATACAGGTCGCGGTGCAGATATTTATATCTTTATACAGATGGCATTGTAGATATTTCCTTATTCACACAGATGGCGGTGTAGATGTTTCCATGTTTATACAAATGGTGGAGTAGTTAGTTCCATGTTTATGGAGATGGCAGTGTAGATATTTTCATGTTTATAGAGATGGCGGTGTAGATATTTCCATGTTTATGGAGATAGCAGTGTAGATATTTACATGTTTATACAGATGGCTGTGTAGATATTTCCATGTGTATACAGATGGCATTCTAGATATTTCCATGTTTATACAGATGACTGTATAGCTATTTCCATGTTTTTACAGATGGCAGAGCAGATATTTCCATGTTTATAGAGATAGCGGTGTAGATATTTCCATGTTTGTACAGATGGCGGTGTTATTTCCATCTATACACAGATGGCCGTGTAGATATTTCCATGTTTATACAGATGGCGGCGTAGATATTTCCATGGACATGCAGATGGCGGTGTAGATATTTCCATGTTTATACAGACAGCGGTGTAGATATTTCCATGTTTACACAGATGGTGGTGTAGATATTTCCGTGTTTATACACAAGGCGGAGTAGATACTTCCATCTTTATGGAGATGGCAGTGAAGATATTTTCATGTTTATAGAGATGGCGGTGTAGATATTTCCATATTTATAGAGATAGCGGTGTAGATATTTCCATCTTTCTACAGATGGCAGTGTAGATATTTCCATGTTTATACAGATGGCGGTGTAGATATTTCCGTATTTATACAGATGTCTGTGTAGATATTTCCATGTGTATACTGATGGTATTGTAGGTATTTCCATGTTTATACAGATCGTGTTGTAGATATTTCCATGTTTTTACAGATGGCAGTGTGGATATTTCAATGTTTATAGAGATGGCGCTGTAGATATTTCCATGTTTATAGAGATCGCGGTGTAGATATTTCCATGTTTATACAGATGGCGGTGTAGATATTTCCATGATTTTACAGATATCGGTGTAGATATTTCCATGTTTACACAGATTGCGGTGTAGATATTTCCATCTTTCTACAGGTGGCATTGTAGATATTTCCATGTTTATACAGATGGCGGTGAAGATATTTCCATGTTTATATAGATGGTGGTGAAGATATTTCCATGTTTATATAGATGGTGGTGTAGATATTACCATGTTTATACAGATAGCGGTGTAGATATTTCCATGTTTATACAGATCGTGGTGAAGATATTTCCATGTTTATACAGATCGAGGTGAATATATTTCCATGTTTATACAGATCGCGGTGTAGATATTTCCATGTTTATACGGATCGCTGTGTAGATATTTCCATGTTTATACAGATAGCGGTGTAGATATTTCCATGTTTATACAGATAGCGGTGTAGATATTTCCATGTTTATAGAGATAGCGGTGTAGGTATTTCCATGTTTATAGACATAGCGGTGTAGATATTTCCATGTTTATAAAGATGGCGTTGTAGATATTTCCATGTTTATACTGATAGCGGTGTTGATATTTCCACGTTTATACAGATAGCGATGTAGATATTTCCATGTTTATACAGCTCGCGGTGCATATATTTATATCTTTATACAGATGGCATTGTAGATATTTCCTCATTCACACAGATGGCGGTGTAGATGTTTCCATGTTTATACAGATGGCGGAGTAGTTAGTTCCATGTTTATGGAGATGGCAGTGTAGATATTTTCATGTTTATAGAGATGGCGGTGTAGATATTTCCATGTTTATAGAGATAGCAGTGTAGATATTTACATGTTTATACAGATGGCTGTGTAGGTATTTCCATGTGTATACACATGGCATTGTAGATATTTCCATGTTTATACAGATGACTGTATAGGTATTTCCATGTTTTTACAGATGGCAGAGCAGACATTTCCTTATTTATAGAGATAGCGGTGTAGATATTTCCATGTTTGTACAGATGGCGGTGTTGATATTTCCATCTATACAGAGATGGCCGTGTAGATATTTCCATGTTTATACAGATGGCGGCGTAGATATTTCCATGGACATGCAGATGGCGGTGTAGATATTTCCATGTTTATACAGACAGCGGTGTAGAGATTTCCATGTTTACACAGATGGTGGTGTAGATATTTCCGTGTTTATACACATGGCGGAGTAGATACCTCCACCTTTATGGAGATGGCAGTGTAGATATTTTCATGTTTATAGAGATGGCGGTGTAGATATTTCCATATTTATAGATAGCGGTGTAGATATTTCCATCTTTCTACAGATGGCAGTGTAGATATTTCCATGTTTATACAGATGGCGGTGTAGATATTTCCATATTTATACAGATGTCTGTGTAGATATTTCCATATTTATACAGATGTCTGTGTAGATATTTCCTTGTGTATACTGATGGTATTGTAGGTATTTCCATGTTTATACAGATGGTGTTGTAGATATTTCCATGTTTTTTCAGATGACTCTGTAGATATTTCCATGTTTTTACAGATGGCCGTGTAGATATTTCAATGTTTATAGAGATGGCGCTGTAGATATTTCCATGTTTATACAGATCACGGTGTAGCTATTTCCATGTTTATACAGATGGCGGTGTAGATATTTCCATGTTTTTACAGATATCGGTGTAGATATTTCCATGTTTACACAGATTGCGGTGTAGATATTTCCATCTTTCTACAGATGGCATTGCAGATATTTCCATGTTTATATAGATGGCGGTGTAGATATTTCCATGTTTATATAGATGGTGGTGTAGATATTACCATGTTTATACAGATAGCGGTGTAGATATGTCCATGTTTATGCAGATCGTGGTGAAGATATTTCCATGTTTATACAGATCGAGGTGAAGATATTTCCATGTTTATAGAGATTGCGGTGTAGATATTTCCATGTTTATACAGACCGCGATGTAGATATTTCCATGTTTATACAGATAGCGGTGTAGATATTTCCATGTTTATACAGATAGCGGTGAAGATATTTCCACGTTTATAGAGATAGCGGTGTAGGTATTTCCATGTTTATAGACATAGCGGTGTAGATATTTCCATGTTTATATAGATGGCGTTGTAGATATTTCCATGTTTATCCCGATAGCGGTGTTGATATTTCCACGTTTATATAGATAGCGATGTAGATATTTCCATGTTCATACAGGTCGCGGTGCAGATATTTATATCTTTATACAGATGGCATTGTAGATATTTCCTTATTCACACAGATGGCGGTGTAGATGTTTCCATGTTTATACAAATGGCGGAGTAGTTAGTTCCATGTTTATGGAGATGGCAGTGTAGATATTTTCATTTTTATAGAGATGGCGGTGTAGATTATTCCATGTTTATGGAGATAGCAGTGTAGATATTTACATGTTTATACAGATGGCTGTGTAGATATTTCCATGTGTATACAGATGGCATTGTAGATATTTCCATGTTTATACAGATGACTGTATAGCTATTTCCATGTTTTTACAGATGGCAGAGCAGATATTTCCATGTTTATAGAGATAGCGGTGTAGATATTTCCATGTTTGTACAGATGGCGGTGTTGATATTTCCATCTATACACAGATGGCCGTGTAGATATTTCCATGTTTATACAGATGGCGGCGTAGATATTTCCATATTTATACAGATGTCTGTGTAGATATATCCATGTGTATACTGATGGTATTGTAGGTATTTCCATGTTTATACAAATGGTGGTGTAGATATTTCCATGTTTATTCAGATGACTGTGTAGATATTTCCATGTTTTCACAGATGGCAGTGTATATATTTCAATGTTTATAGAGATGGCGCTGTAGATATTTCCATGTTTATACAGATCGCGGTGTAGATATTTCCTTGTTTATACAGATGGCGGTGTAGATATTTCCATGTTTTTACAGATATCTGTGTAGATATTTCCATCTTTCTACAGATGGCATTGTAGATATTTCCATGTTTATACAGATGGCGGTGTAGATATTTCCATGTTTATATAGATGGTGGTGTAGTTATTACCATGTTTATACACATGGCGGCGTAGATATTTCCATGGACATGCAGATGGAGGTGTAGATATTTCCATGTTTATACGGACAGCGGTGTAGATATTTCCATGTTTACACAGATGGTGGTGTAGATAATTCCGTGTTTATACACATGGCGGAGTAGATACTTCCATCTTTATGGAGATGGCAGTGTAGATATTTTCAAGTTTATAGAGATGGCGGTGTAGATATTTCCATATTTATAGAGATAGCGGTGTAGATATTTCCATCTTTCTACAGATGGCAGTGTAGATATTTCCATGTTTATACAGATGGCGGTGTAGATATTTCCATATTTATACAGATCTCTGTGTAGATATTTCCATGTGTATACTGATGGTATTGTAGGTATTTCCATGTTTATACAGATGGTGGTGTAGATATTTCCATGTTTTTACAGATGGCACTGTGGATATTTCAATGTTTATAGAGATGGCGCTGCGGATATTTCCATGTTTATAGAGATCGCGGTGTAGATATTTCCATGTTTATACAGATGGCGGTGTAGATATTTCCATGATTTTACAGATATCGGTGTAGATATTTCCATGTTTACACAGATTGCGGTGTAGATATTTCCATCTTTCTACAGGTGGCATTGTAGATATTTCCATGTTTATACAGATGGCGGTGAAGATATTTCCATGTCTATATAGATGGTGGTGTAGATATTTCCATGTATATACAGATAGCGCTGTACTTATTTCCATGTTTATATAGAGAGCGGTGTAGTTATTTCCATGTATGTACACATGGCTTTGTAGATATTTCCATGTTTATACAGATGGCGGTGTAGATATTTCCATGTTTATACAGATAATTTGTAAGTATTTCCATGTTTACACAGATGGCGGTGTTGATATTTCGATGTTTATAGAGATAGCAGTGGAGATATTTCCATGTTTATACAGATAGCGGTGTAGTTATTTCCATGTTTATATAGATAGCGGTGTAGATATTTCCATGTATATACACTTGGCTGTGTAGATATTACCATGTTTATACTGATGGCGGTGTAGATATTTCCATGTTTATACAGATAACTTTGTAAGTAATTCCATGTTTATACAGATGGCGGTGTAGATATTTTGATGTTTATAGAGATAGCAGTGGAGATATTTCCATGTTTATACAGATAGCGGTGTAGTTATTTCCATGTTTATATAGATAGCGGTGTAGATAATTCCATGTATATACACTTGGCTGTGTAGATATTCCCATGTTTATACTGATGGCGGTGTAGATATTTCCATGTTTATACAGATAACTTTGTAAGTATTTCCATGTTTATACAGATGGCGGTGTAGATATTTCGATGTTTATAGAGATAGCAGTGGAGATATTTCCATGTTTATACAGATAGCGCTGTAGATATTTCCATGTTTATACTGATCGCGGTGTAGATATTTCCATGTTTATAGAGATGGCGGTGTAGATATTTCCATGTTTATAGAGATAGCGGTGTTGATTTTTCCCTGTTTATAGAGATAGCTGTGAGGATATTTCCATGTTTATACAGATAGGGGTGTAGATATTTCCATGTTTATAGAGATGGCGGTGTAGATATTTCCATGTTTATACAGATCACGGTGTAGATATTTCCATGTTTATACAGATCATGGTGTAGATATTTCCATGTTTATACAGATCACGGTGTTGATATTACCATCTTTATAGGGATAGCAGTGCAAATATTTCCACATTTATACAGATAGCGGTGTAGTTATTAGCAGGTTTATACAGATAGCGGTGTAGATATTTCCATGTATAAACAGATGTCTGTGTATATATTTCCATGTTTTAACAGATGGTGATGTAGATATTTCCTTGTTTATACAAATAGCGGTGTAGTTATTTCCATGTTTATACAGATAGCGGTGTAGATATTTCCATGTATATACAGATGGCTGTGTAGATATTTAAATGTTTATACAGATGGCTGTGTAGATATTTCCATGTATATACAGATGACTTTCTAGGTATTTCCATGTTTGTACAGATGGCGGTGTAGATATTTCCATGTTTATACAGATAGCGGTGCAGATATTTCCATGTTTGTACAGATGGCGGTGTTGATATTTCCATCTATACACAGATGAACGTGTAGATATTTCCATGTTTATACAGATGGCGGCACAGGTATTTCTATGGATATGTAGATGGTGGTGTAGATATTTCCATGTATATACAGATAGCGCTGTACTTATTTCCATGTTTATGTAGAGAGCGGTGTAGATATTTCCATGTATGTACAGATAACTTTGTAAGTATTAACATGTTTATACAGATGGCGGTGTAGATATTTCCGTGTTTGTACAGATAACTTTGTAAGTATTTCCATGTTTATACAGATGGCGGTGTAGATATTTCGATGTTTATAGAGATAGCAGTGGAGATATTTCCATGTATATACAGATAGCGGTGTAGTTATTTCCATGTTTATATAGATAGCGGTGTAGATATTTCCATGTATATACACATGGCTGTGTAGATATTTCCATGTTTATACTGATGGCGGTGTAGATATTTCCATGTTTATACAGAAAACTTTGTAAGTATTTCCATGTTTATACAGATGGCGGTGTAGATATTTCGATGCTTATAGAGATAGCAGTGGAGATATTTCCATGTTTATACAGATAGCGGTGTAGATATTTCCATGTTTATAGAGATAGCGGTGTAGGTATTTCCATGTTCATACAATAGCGGTGTAGATATTTCCATGTTTATATAGACCGCGGTGTAGATATTTCCATGTTTATACAGATAGCGGTGCAGATATTTCCATGTTTGTACAGATGGCGGTGTTGATATTTCCATCTATACACAGATGATCGTGTAGATATTTCCATGTTTATACAGATGGCGGCACAGATATTTCTGTGGATATGTAGATGGTGGTGTAGATATTTCCATGTATATACAGATAGCGCTGTACTTATTTCCATGTTTATATAGAGAGCGGTGTAGATGTTTCCATGTATGTACACATGGCTGTGTAGATATTTCCATGTTTATACAGATAGCGGTGTAGATATTTCCATGTTTATACAGATAGCATTGTAAGTATTTCCAAGTTTATACAGATGGCGGTGTAGATATTTCGATGTTTATAGAGATAGCAGTGGAGATATTTCCATGTTTATACAGATAGCGGTGTAGATATTTCCATGTTTATATAGATAGCGGTGTAGGTATTTCCATGTATATACACATGGCTGTGTAGATATTTCCAAGTTTATACTGATGGCGGTGTAGATATTTCCATATTTATACAGATAACTTCGTAATTATTTCCATGTTTATACAGATGGCGGTGTAGATATTTCGATGTTTATTGAGATAGCAGTGGAGATATTTCCATGTTCATACAGATAGCGGTGTAGATATTTCCATGTTTATACTGATCGCGGTGTAGATATTTCCATGTTTATAGAGATGGCGGTGTAGATATTTAAAATGTTCATAGAGATAGCGATGTTGATTTTTCCATGTTTATAGAGATAGCTGTGAGGATATTTCCATTTTTATACAGATAGGGGTGTAGTTATTTCCATGTTTATAGAGACGGCGGTGTAGATATTTCCATGTTTATACAGATCACGGTGTAGATATTTCCATGTTTATACAGATCATGGTGTAGATATTTCCATGTTTATGCAGATCGTGGTGTTGATATTACCATGTTTATAGGGATAGTAGTGCAAATATTTCCACATTTATAAAGATAGCGGTGTAGTTATTAGCAGGTTTATACCGATAGCGGTGTAGATATTTCCATGTATAAACAGATGTCTGTGTATATATTTCCAAGTTTTAACAGATGGTGATGTACATATTTCCTTGTTTATACAAATAGCGGTGTAGTTATTTCCATGTTTATACAGACAGCGGTGTAGATATTTCCATGTATATACAGATGGCTGTGTAGATATTTCCATGTTTATACAGATGGCTGTGTAGATATTTCCATGTTTATACGGATGACTTTGTAGGTATTTCCATGTTTATACAGATAGCGGTGTAGATATTTCGATGTTTATACAGATCGCGGTGTAGATATTTCCATGTTTATACAGCCAGCAGTGGAGATATTTCCATGTTTATACACATAGCGGTGTACATATTTCCATGTTTATAGAGACAGCGGTGTAGGTATTCCCATGTTTATACAGATAGCGGTGCAGATATTTCCATGTTTACACAGATGCCTATGCAGATATTTCCATATTTATACAGAGGGCTGTGTAGATATTTCTATGTTTATACAGATGGCAGTGTAGATATTTAAATGTTCCTACACATGACTGTGTAGTTATTTCCATGTTTATGCAGATGTCTTTGTAGATATTTCCATGTTTATAGAGATAGCGGTGCAGATATTTCCATGTTTATACAGATATCGGTGTAAGTATTTCCATGTTTATACAGATTGCGGTGTAGATATTTCCATGTTTCTACAGATGGCGGTGTAGATATTTCCTTGTATATACAGACAGCAGTATAGATATTTCCATGTTTATTCAGGTAGCGGTGTAGATATTTCCATGTTTACAGAGATAGCGGTGTAGTTATGTCCATCTTTGCACAAATTGCCGTGAATATATTTCCATGTTTACGCAGATAGCTGTGTAGATATTTCCAAGTTTACACAGATAGCTGTGTAGATATTTCCATGTTTACGCACATAGCGTTGAAGATATTTCCATGTTTATACAGATTGCGGTGTAGATATGTCCATGTTTATACAGAAAGCGGTGTAGATATTTTCATGTTTATACAGATATCGGTGGAGATATTTCCATGTTTACAGAGACTGCGGTATAGATATTTCCATGTTTATACAGATAGCGGTGTAGATATTTGTATGTTTACAGAGATAGCAGTGTAGATATTTCCATCTTTGCACAGATTGCTGTGAAGATATTTCCATTTTTACACAGATAGCTGTGTAGATATTTCCAAGTTTACACAGATAGCTGTTTAGATATTTCCATGTTTACACAGGTAGCGTTGTAGATATTTCCATGTTTATACAGATAGCGGTGTAGATATTTCCATGTTTATACAGATAGCGGTGTAGATATTTCCATGTTTAAGCAGATAGCGGTGGAGATATTTCCCTGTTTATACAGATAGCGATGTAGATATTTCCATCTTTATACAGATAGCGGTGTAGATATTTCCATGTTTATAGAGATAGCAGCGTAGATATTTCCATGTTTATACAGATGGCTGTGTAGATATTTCCATGTTTCTACAGATTGCGTTGTAGATATTTCCGTGTTTATACAGATGGCGCTGTAGATATTTCCATGTCTATGCAGATGGCAGTGTAGGTATTTCCATGTTTATACAGATATCGGTGTAGATATTTCCTTATTTACAGAAATAGCGGTGTATGTATTTCCATGTTTGCACAGATTGCAGTGTAGGTTTTGCCAAATTTACACAGATAGCGGTGTAGATATTTCCAAGTTTACACAGATAGCTGTGTAGATATTTCCATGTTTACAGAGATAGCATTGTAGATATTTCCGTGTTTATACAGATTGCGGTGTAGTTATTTCCATGTTGATACAGATAGCGGTGTAGTTATTTCCATGTTTATACAGGTAGCGGTGTAGAAATTCCCATGTTTATACAGATCGCTTTGTGGACATTTCCATTTTTCTACAGATGTCAGTGTAGATATTTCCAAGTTTATACAGATGGCCGTGTAGATATTTCCATGTTTATACAGATGTCTGTGTAGGTATTTCGATGTTTATGCAGATGGCGGTGTAGATATTTCCATGTTTATAGAGATGGCGGTGTAGTTATTTCTACGTTTATAGAGATAGCGGTGTAAATATCTCCATGTTTATAGAGATGGTGGTGTAAGTATTTTCATGTTCATAGAGATGTCGGTGTAGATACAGCCAAGTTTCTTAATATGGCAGTGTAGATATTTTCATGTTTACATAGATGGCGGTGTAGATATTTCCATGTTTACAGAGATTGCGGTGTAGATATTTCCATGTTTATAGTGTAAGTGGTGTAGGTATTTCCATGTTTATAGAGATAGCGGTGTAGACATTTCCATATTTATACAGGTAGCGGTGTAGGTATTTCCATGTTTATACAGACGGCGGTGTAGATATTTCCATGTTTCTAAAGATGGCGGTGTAGATATTTCCTTGTTTATACAGATAGCGGTGTAGATATTTCCATGTATATACAGATAGCGTTGTAGATATTTCCATGTTTACACAGATAGCGGTGGACATATTTCCCTGTTTATACAGATAGCGATGTAGATATTTCCATGTTTATACAGATAGCGGTGTAGATATTTCCATGTTTATAGAGATAGCGGTGTAGATATTTCCATGTTTATACGGATGGCTGTGTAGATATTTCCATGTGTATACAGATGGCAGTGAAGATACTTCCATGTTTATGCATATAGCGGTGTAGATATTTCCATGTTTACAGATACAGCGGTAAAGATATTTCCATCTTTGCACAGATTGCGGTGTAGACATTGCATACTTTACACAGATAGAGGTGTAGATATTTCCAAGTTTACACAGATACCCATGTCGATATTTCCATGTTTACAGAGATATCATTGTAGATATTTCCATGTTTATACAGATAGCGGTGTACATATTTCCATGTTTATAGAGATAGAGGTGTAGATATTTTCATGTTTATTCAGATTGCGGTGGAGATATGTCCATGCTTATACAGATAGCATTGGAGATATTTCCACGTTAATACACATAGCGTTTTAGATATTTCCATGTTTATACAGATAGCGGTGTAGATATTTCCATGTTTATACAGATGTCTGTGCCGATATTTCCAGGTTTATGCAGAGTTCTCTGAAGATATTTCCATGTTTATATAGATGACAGTGTAGATATTTCCAGGTTTGTACAGATGACTGTGCAGATATTTCCATGTTAATACAGATGGCGGTGTAGATATTTCCATGTTTATAGAGATAGCGGTGTAGATATTTCCTTGTTTATTGAGACAGCGGTGTAAATATTTCCATATTTATACAGATAGTGGTGTAGATATTTCCATGTTTTTACAGATAGCGGTGTAGATATTTCCATCTTTATTCAGAGAGTGCTGTACATATTTCCATGTTTATACAGATCACTGTGTAGATATTTCCATGTTTATACAGATAACGTTGTAGATATTTCCATCTTTATACAAACGGTGGTGTAGATATTTCCATGTTCCTACACATGACTGTGTAGTTACTTCCATGTTTATACAGATGGAGGTGTAGATATTTCCATATTTATAGAGATAGCAGTGTAGATATTTCCAGGTTTATACAGATAGCGGTGTAAATATTTCCATGTTTATACAGATCGTGGTGTAGATATTTCCATGTTTATACAGATACCGTTGTAGATATTTCCATCTTTATACAGACTGCTGTGTAGGTATTTCTATGTTTATACAGATAGCGGTGTAGATATTTCCATGTTTGTACAGATGGTGGTGTTGATATTTCCATCTGTACACACATTGCCGTGTAGATATTTCCATCTTTATACAGATGGCGTTGTAGATATTTCAATGGATATGCAGATGGCGGTGTGGATTTTCCATGTTTATAGAGATAGTGGTGTAGGTATTTCCATGTTTATAGACATAGCGGTGTAGATATTTCCATGTTTATATAGATGGCGTTGTAGATATTTCCATGTTTATACCGATAGCGGTGTTGGTATTTCCACGTTTATACAGATAGCGATGTAGATATTTCCATGTTTATACAGCTCGCGGTGCAGATATTTATATCTTTATACAGATGGCATTGTAGATATTTCCTTATTCACACAGATGGCGGTGTAGATGTTTCCATGTTTATACAGATGGCGGAGTAGTTAGTTCCATGTTTATGGTGACGGCAGTGTAGATATTTCCATGTTTATAGAGATAGCATTGTAGATATTTACATGTTTATACAGATGGCTGTGTAGATATTTCCATGTGTATACAGATGGCATTGTACATATTTCCATGTTTATACAGATGACTGTATAGGTATTTCCATGCTTTTACAGATGGCAGTGCAGATATTTCCATGTTTATAGAGATAGCGGTGTAGATATTTCCATGTTTGTACATATGGCGGTGTTGATATTTCCATGTATACACAGATGGCCGTGTAGATATTTCCATGTTTATACAGATGGCGGCATAGATATTTCCAAAGACATGCAGATGGCGGTGTAGTTATTTCCATGTTTATACAGATAGCGGTGTAGATATTTCCATGTTTACACAGATGGTGGTGTAGATATTTCCTTGTTAATACACATGGTGGAGTAGATATTTCCATCTTTATGGAGATGGCATTGTAGATATTTTCATGTTTATAGAGATGGCGGTGTAGGTATTTCCATATTTATAGAGATAGCGGTGAAGATATTTCCATCTTTCTACAAATGGCAGTGTAGATATTTCCATGTTTATACAGATGTTGGTGTAGATATTTCCATGTTTATTCAGATGACTGTGTATTTATTTCCATGTTTTTACAGATGGCAGTGTAGATATTTCAATGTTTATAGAGATGGCGCTGTAGATATTTCCATGTTTATACAGATAATGTTGGAGATATTTCCATGTTTATACAGACAGCAGTGGAGATATTTCCATGTTTATACACATAGCGGTGTACATATTTCCATGTTTATAGAGATAACGGTGCAGATATTTCCATGTTTATACAGATACCGGTGTAGATATTTCCATATTTATACAGACCGCAGTGTAGATATTTCCATGTTTATAGAGATAGCAGTGTAGATATTTCCATGTTTGTACAGATGGCGGTGTTGATGTTTCCATCTATACACAGATTGCCGTGTAGGTATTTCCATGTGTATACAGGTGGCATTGTAGATATTTCCATGTTTATACAGATGGTGGTGTAGATATTTCCATGTTTACACAGATGACTGTATAGGTATTTCCATGTTTATACAGATGGCGGTGTAGACATTTCCATGTTTATAGAGATAGCGGTGTAGATATTTCCATATTTATACAGATAACGGTTTAGAAATTTCCATGTTTATACAGATAGCGGTGTAGATATTTCCATGTTTATACAGATCACGGTGTAGATATTCCCATGTTTATGGAAATAGCGGTGTAGATATTTCCATGTTTATACAGATAGCGGTGTAGATATTTCCATGGATATGTAGATGGCGGTGTAGATATTTCCATGTTTATACAGATAGCGGTGTAGTTATTTCCATGTTTATATAGATAGCGGTGTAGATATTTCCATGTATATACACATGGCTGTGTAGATATTTCCATGTTTATACTGATGGCGGTGTAGATATTTCCATGTTTATAGAGATAGCAGTGGAGATATTTCCATGTTTATACAGATAGCGGTGTAGACATTTCCATGTTTATACTGATCGTGGTGTAGATATTTCCATGTTTATAGAGATGGCGTTGTAGATATTTCCATGTTCATAGAGATAGCGGTGTTGATTTTTCCATGTTTATAGAGATAGCTGTGAGGATATTTCCATGTTTATACAGATAGGGGTGTAGATATTTCCATGTTTATAGAGATGGCGGTGTAGATATTTCCATGTTTATACAGATAACGGTGTAGATATTTCCATGTTTATACAGATCATGGTGTAGATATTTCCATGTTTATACAGATCGCGGTGTTGATATTACCATGTTTATAGGGATACCAGTGCAAATATTTCCACATTTATACAGATAGCGGTGTAGTTATTAGCAGGTTTATACAAATAGCGGTGTAGATATTTCCATGTATAAACAGATGTCTGTGTATATATTTCCATGTTTTAACAGATGGTGATGTAGATATTTCCTTGTTTATACAAATAGCGGTGTAGTTATTTCCATGTTTATACAGATAGCGGTGTAGATATTTCCATGTTTATACAGATGTCTGTGCCGATATTTCCATGTTTATGCAGAGTTCTCTGTAGATATTTCCATGTTTATATAGATGACAGTGTAGATATTTCCAGGTTTGTACAGATGACTGTGCAGATATTTCCATGTTAATACAGATGGCGTTGTAGATATTTCCATGTTTATAGAGATAGCGGTGTAGATATTTACATGTTTATTGAGATAGCGGTGTAAATAATTCCATATTTATACAGATAGTGGTGAAGATATTTCCATGTTTTTACAGGTAGCGGTGTAGATATTTCCATCTATATTCAGAGAGTGCTGTACATATTTCCATGTTTATACAGATCACTGTGTAGATATTTCCATGTTTATACAGATAACGTTGTAGATATTTCCATGTTTATACAGATAGCGGTGTAGATATTTCGATGTTTATACAGATCGCGGTGTAGATATTTCCATGTTTATACAGCCAGCAGTGGAGATATTTCCATGTTTATACACATAGCGGTGTACATATTTCCATGTTTATAGAGACAGCGGTGTAGGTATTCCCATGTTTATACAGATAGCGGTGCAGATATTTCCATGTTTACACAGATGCCTATGCAGATATTTCCATATTTATACAGAGGGCTGTGTAGATATTTCTATGGTTATACAGATGGCAGTGTAGATATTTAAATGTTCCTACACATGACTGTGTAGTTATTTCCATGTTTATGCAGATGTCTTTCTAGATATTTCCATGTTTATGGAGATAGCGGTGCAGATATTTCCATGTTTATACAGATATCGGTGTAAGTATTTCCATGTTTATACAGATTGCGGTGTAGGTATTTCCATGTTTCTACAGATGGCGGTGTAGATATTTCCTTGTATATACAGACAGCAGTATAGATATTTCCATGTTTATTCAGGTAGCGGTGTAGATATTTCCATGTTTACAGAGATAGCGGTGTAGTTATGTCCATCTTTGCACAAATTGCCGTGAATATATTTCCATGTTTACGCAGATAGCTGTGTAGATATTTCCAAGTTTACACAGATAGCTGTGTAGATATTTCCATGTTTACGCACATAGCGTTGAAGGTATTTCCATGTTTATACAGATTGCGGTGTAGATATGTCCATGTTTATACAGAAAGCGGTGTCGATATTTTCATGTTTATACAGATATCAGTGGAGATATTTCCATGTTTACAGAGACTGCGTTATAGATATTTCCATGTTTATACAGATAGCGGTGTAGATATTTGTATGTTTACAGAGATAGCAGTGTAGATATTTCCATCTTTGCACAGATTGCTGTGAAGATATTTCCATTTTTACACAGATAGCTGTGTAGATATCTCCAAGTTTACAGAGATAGCGGTGTAGTTATGTCCATCTTTGCACAAATTGCCGTGAATATATTTCCATGTTTACGCAGATAGCTGTGTAGATATTTCCAAGTTTACACAGATAGCTGTGTAGATATTTCCATGTTTACGCACATAGCGTTGAAGATATTTCCATGTTTATACAGATTGCGGTGTAGATATGTCCATGTTTATACAGAAAGCGGTGTAGATATTTTCATGTTTATACAGATATCGGTGGAGATATTTCCATGTTTACAGAGACTGCGGTATAGATATTTCCATGTTTATACAGATAGCGGTGTAGATATTTGTATGTTTACAGAGATAGCAGTGTAGATATTTCCATCTTTGCACAGATTGCTGTGAAGATATTTCCATTTTTACACAGATAGCTGTGTAGATATTTCCAAGTTTACACAGATAGCTGTTTAGATATTTCCATGTTTACACAGGTAGCGTTGTAGATATTTCCATGTTTATACAGATAGCGGTGTAGATATTTCCATGTTTAAGCAGATAGCGGTGGAGATATTTCCCTGTTTATACAGATAGCGATGTAGATATTTCCATGTTTATACAGATAGCGGTGTAGATATTTCCATGTTTATAGAGATAGCAGCGTAGATATTTCCATGTTTATACAGATGGCTGTGTAGATATTTCCATGTGTGTACAGATGGCGGTGTAGATATATCCATGTTTACACAGATGGCGCTGTAGATATTTCCATGTCTATGCAGATGGCAGTGTAGGTATTTCCATGTTTATACAGATATCGGTGTAGATATTTCCTTATTTACAGAAATAGCGGTGTAGGTATTTCCATCTTTGCACAGATTGCGGTGTAGGTATAGCCAAATTTACACAGATAGCGGTGTAGATATTTCCAAGTTTACACAGATAGCTGTGTAGATATTTCCATGTTTACAGAGATAGCATTGTAGATATTTCCGTGTTTATACAGATTGCGGTGTAGTTATTTCCATGTTGATACAGATACCGGTGTAGATATTTCCATGTTTATACAGGTAGCGGTGTAGAAATTCCCATGTTTATACAGATCGCTTTGTAGACATTTCCATTTTTCTACAGATGTCAGTGTAGATATTTCCAAGTTTATACAGATGGCAGTGTAGATATTTCCAAGTTTATACAGATGTCTGTGTAGGTATTTTGATGTTTATGCAGATGGCGGTGTAGATATTTCCTTGTTTATAGAGATGGCGGTGTAGTTATTTCTATGTTTATAGAGATAGCGGTGTAAATATCTCCATGTTTATAGAGATGGTGGTGTAAGTATTTTCATGTTCATAGAGATGGCAGTGTAGATACAGCCATGTTTCTTAATATGGCAGTGTAGATATTTTCATGTTTACATAGATGGCGGTGTAGACATTTCCATGTTTACAGAGATTGCGGTGTAGATATTTCCATGTTTATAGTGCAAGTGGTGTAGGTATTTCCATGTTTATAGAGATAGCGGTGTAGACATTTCCATATTTATACAGGTAGCGGTGTAGGTATTTCCAGGTTTATACAGATGGCGGTGTAGATATTTCCATGTTTTTAAAGATGGCGGTGTAGATATTTCCTTGTTTATACAGATAGCGGTGTAGATATTTCCATGTATATACAGATAGCGTTGTAGATATTTCCATGTTTACACAGATAGCGGTGGACATATTTCCCTGTTTATACAGATAGCGATGTAGATATTTCCAGGTTTATACAGATAGAGGTGTAGATATTTCCATGTTTATAGAGATAGCGGTGTAGATATTTCCATGTTTATACAGATGGCTGTGTAGATATTTCCATGTGTATACAGATGGCAGTGAAGATACTTCCATGTTTATGCATATAGCGGTGTAGATATTTCCATGTTTACAGATACAGCGGTAAAGATATTTCCATCTTTGCACAGATTGCGGTGTAGACATTGCAAACTTTACACAGATAGAGGTGTAGATATTTCCAAGTTTACAAAGATACCCTTGTCGAAATTTCCATGTTTACAGAGATATCATTGTAGATATTTCCATGTTTATACAGATAGCGGTGTACATATTTCCATGTTTATAGAGATAGAGGTGTAGATATTTTCATGTTTATTCAGATTGCGGTGGAGATATGTCCATGCTTATACAGATAGCAATGGAGATATTTCCAGGTTAATACACATAGTGTTTTAGATATTTCCATGTTTATACAGATAGCGGTGTAGATATTTCCATGTTTATACAGATGTCTGTGCCGATATTTCCATGTTTATGCAGAGTTCTCTGTAGATATTTCCATGTTTATATAGATGACAGTGTAGATATTTCCAGGTTTGTACAGATGACTGTGCAGATATTTCCATGTTAACACAGATGGCGGTGTAGATATTTCCATGTTTATAGAGATAGCGGTGTAGATATTTCCATGTTTATTGAGACAGCGGTGTAAATATTTCCATATTTATACAGATAGTGGTGTAGATATTTCCATGTTTTTACAGATAGCGGTGTAGATATTTCCATCTTTATTCAGAGAGTGCTGTACATATTTCCATGTTTATACAGATCACTGTGTAGATATTTCCATGTTTATACAGATAACGTTGTAGATATTTCCATCTTTATACAAACCGTGGTGTAGATATTTCCATGTTCCTACACATGACTGTGTAGTTATTTCCATGTTTATACAGATGGAGGTGTAGATATTTCCATATTTATAGAGATAGCAGTGTAGATATTTCCAGGTTTATACAGATAGCGGTGTAAATATTTCCATGTTTATACAGATCGTGGTGTAGATATTTCCATGTTTATACAGATACCGGTGTAGATATTTCCATCTTTATACAGACTGCAGTGTAGGTATTTCTATGTTTATACAGATAGCGGTGTAGATATTCCATGTTTGTACAGATGGTGGTGTTGATATTTCCATCTGTACACACATTGCCGTGTAGATATTTACATCTTTATACAGATGGCGTTGTAGATATTTCAATGGATATGCAGATGGCGGTGTGGATATTTCCATGTTTATAGAGATAGCGGTGTAGGTATTTCCATGTTTATAGACATAGCGGTGTAGATATTTCCATGTTTATATTGATGGCGTTGTAGATATTTCCATGTTTATACCGATAGCGGTGTTGGTATTTCCACGTTTATACAGATAGCGATGTAGATATTTCCATGTTTATACAGCTCGCGGTGCTGATATTTATATCTTTATACAGATGGCATTGTAGATATTTCCTTATTCACACAGATGGCGGTGTAGATGTTTCCATGTTTATACAGATGGCGGAGTAGTTAGTTCCATGTTTATGGAGACGGCAGTGTAGATATTTCCATGTTTATAGAGATAGCAGTGTAGATATTTACATGTTTATACAGATGGCTGTGTAGATATTTCCATGTGTATACAGATGGCACTGTACATATTTCCATGTTTATACAGATGACTGTATAGGTATTTCCATGCTTTTACAGATGGCAGTGCAGATATTTCCATTTTATAGAGATAGCGGTGTAGATATTTCCATGTTTGTACATATGGCGGTGTTGATATTTCCATCTATACACAGATGGCCGTGTATATATTTCCATGTTTATACAGATGGCGGCATAGATATTTCCAAAGACATGCAGATGGCGGTGTAGTTATTTCCATGTTTATACAGATAGCGGTGTAGATATTTCCATGTTTACACAGATGGTGGTGTAGATATTTCCTTGTTAATACACATGGTGGAGTAGATATTTCCATCTTTATGGAGATGGCATTGTAGATATTTTCATGTTTATAGAGATGACGGTGTAGGTATTTCCATATTTATAGAGATAGCGGTGAAGATATTTCCATCTTTCTACAAATGGCAGTGTAGATATTTCCATGTTTATACAGATGTTGGTGTAGATATTTCCATGTTTATTCAGATGACTGTGTATTTATTTCCATGTTTTTACAGATGGCAGTGTAGATATTTCAATGTTTATAGAGATGGCGCTGTAGATATTTCCATGTTTATACAGATAATGGTGGAGATATTTCCATGTTTATACAGACAGCAGTGGAGATATTTCCATGTTTATACACATAGCGGTGTACATATTTCCATGTTTATAGAGATAACGGTGCATATATTTCCATGTTTATACAGATACCGGTGTAGATATTTCCATGTTTATACAGACCGCAGTGTAGATATTTCCATGTTTATAGAGATAGCAGTGTAGATATTTCCATGTTTGTACAGATGGCGGTGTTGATGTTTCCATCTATACACAGATTGCCGTGTAGGTATTTCCATGTGTATACACATGGCATTGTAGATATTTCCATGTATATACAGATGGTGGTGTTGATGTTTCCATCTATACACAAATTGCCGTGTAGGTATTTCCATGTGTATACAGGTGGCATTGTAGATATTTCCATGTTTATACAGATGGTGGTGTAGATATTTCCATGTTTACACAGATGACTGTATAGGTATTTCCATGTTTATACAGATGGCGGTGAAGACATTTCCATGTTTATAGAGATAGCGGTGTAGATATTTCCATATTTATACAGATGACAGTGTAGAAATTTCCATGTTTATACAGATAGCGGTGTAGATATTTCCATGTTTATACAGATCACGGTGTACATATTCCCATGTTTATGGAAATAGCGGTGTAGATATTTCCATGTTTATACAGATAGCGGTGTAGATATTTCCATGGATATGTAGATGGCGGTGTAGATATTTCCATGTTTATACAGATAGCGGTGTAGTTATTTCCATGTTTATATAGATAGCGGTGTAGATATTTCCATGTATATACACATGGCTGTGTAGATATTTCCATGTTTATACTGATGGCGGTGTAGATATTTCCATGTTTATAGAGATAGCAGTGGAGATATTTCCATGTTTATACAGATAGCGGTGTAGACATTTCCATGTTTATACTGATCGTGGTGTAGATATTTCCATGTTTATAGAGATGGCGGTGTAGATATTTCCATGTTCATAGAGATAGCGGTGTTGATTTTTCCATGTTTATAGAGATAGCTGTGAGGATATTTCCATGTTTATACAGATAGGGGTGTAGATATTTCCATGTTTATAGAGATGGCGGTGTAAATATTTCCATGTTTATACAGATAACGGTGTAGATATTTCCATGTTTATACAGATCATGGTGTAGATATTTCCATGTTTATACAGATCGCGGTGTTGATATTACCATGTTTATAGGGATACCAGTGCAAATATTTCCACATTTATACAGATAGCGGTGTAGTTATTAGCAGGTTTATACAAATAGCGGTGTAGATATTTCCATGTATAAACAGATGTCTGTGTATATATTTCCATGTTTTAACAGATGGTGATGTAGATATTTCCTTGTTTATACAAATAGCGGTGTAGTTATTTCCATGTTTATACAGATAGCGGTGTAGATATTTCCATGTTTATACAGATGTCTGTGCCGATATTTCCATGTTTATGCAGAGTTCTCTGTAGATATTTCCATGTTTATATAGATGACAGTGTAGATATTTCCAGGTTTGTACAGATGACTGTGCAGATATTTCCATGTTAATACAGATGGCGGTGTAGATATTTCCATGTTTATAGAGATAGCGGTGTAGATATTTCCATGTTTATTGAGGCAGCGGTGTAAATATTTCCATATTTATACAGATAGTGGTGTAGATATTTCCATGTTTTTACAGATAGCGGTGTAGATATTTCCAACTTTATTCAGAGAGTGCTGTACATATTTCCATGTTTATACAGATCACTGTGTAGATATTTCCATGTTTATACAGATAACGTTGTAGATATTTCCATCTTTATACAAACGGTGGTGTAGGTATTTCCATGTTCCTACACATGACTGTGTAGTTATTTCCATGTTTATACAGATGGAGGTGTAGATATTTCCATATTTATAGAGATAGCAGTGTAGATATTTCCAGGTTTATACAGATAGCGGTGTAAATATTTCCATGTTTATACAGATCGTGGTGTAGATATTTCCATGTTTATACAGATACCGGTGTAGATATTTCCATCTTTATACAGACTGCAGTGTAGGTATTTCTATGTTTATACAGATAGCGGTGTAGATATTTCCATGTTTGTACAGATGGTGGTGTTGATATTTCCATCTGTACACACATTGCCGTGTAGATAATTCCATCTTTATACAGATGGCGTTGTAGATATTTCAATGGATATGCAGATGGCGGTGTGGATATTTCCATATTTATAGAGATAGCGGTGTAGGTATTTCCATGTTTATAGACTTAGCGGTGTAGATATTTCCATGTTTATATAGATGGCGTTGTAGATATTTCCATGTTTATACCGATAGCGGTGTTGGTATTTCCACGTTTATACAGATAGCGATGTAGATATTTCCATGTTTATACAGCTCGCGGTGCTGATATTTATATCTTCATACAGATGGCATTGTAGATATTTCCTTATTCACACAGATGGCGGTGTAGATGTTTCCAAGTTTATACAGATGGCGGATTAGTTAGTTCCATGTTTATGGAGACGGCAGTGTAGATATTTCCATGTTTATAGAGATAGCAGTGTAGATATTTACATGTTTATACAGATGGCTGTGTAGATATTTCCATGTGTATACAGATGGCATTGTACATATTTCCATGTTTATACAGATGACTGTATAGGTATTTCCATGCTTTTACAGATGGCGGTGCAGATATTTCCATTTTATAGAGATAGCGGTGTAGATATTTCCATGTTTGTACATATGGCGGTGTTGATATTTCCATCTATACACAGATGGCCGTGTATATATTTCCATGTTTATACAGATGGCGGCATAGATATTTCCAAAGACATGCAGATGGCGGTGTAGTTATTTCCATGTTTATACAGATAGCGGTGTAGATATTTCCATGTTTACACAGATGGTGGTGTAGATATTTCCTTGTTAATACACATGGTGGAGTAGATATTTCCATCTTTATGGAGATGGCATTGTAGATATTTTCATGTTTATAGAGATGGCGGTGTAGGTATTTCCATATTTATAGAGATAGCGGTGAAGATATTTCCATCTTTCTACAAATGGCAGTGTAGATATTTCCATGTTTATACAGATGTTGGTGTAGATATTTCCATGTTTATTCAGATGACTGTGTATTTATTTCCATGTTTTTACAGATGGCAGTGTAGATATTTCAATGTTTATAGAGATGGCGCTGTAGATATTTCCATGTTTATACAGATAACGGTGGAGATATTTCCATGTTTATACAGACAGCAGTGGAGATATTTCCATGTTTATACACATAGCGGTGTACATATTTCCATGTTTATAGAGATAACGGTGCATATATTTCCATGTTTATACAGATACCGGTGTAGATATTTCCATGTTTATACAGACCGCAGTGTAGATATTTCCATGTTTATAGAGATAGCAGTGTAGATATTTCCATGTTTGTACAGATGGCGGTGTTGATGTTTCCATCTATACACAGATTGCCGTGTAGGTATTTCCATGTGTATACAGATGGCATTGTAGATATTTCCATGTATATACAGATGGTGGTGTTGATGTTTCCATCTATACACAAATTGCCGTGTAGGTATTTCCATGTGTATACAGGTGGCATTGTAGATATTTCCATGTTTATACAGATGGTGGTGTAGATATTTCCATGTTTACACAGATGACTGTATAGGTATTTCCATGTTTATACAGATGGCGGTGTAGACATTTCCATGTTTATAGAGATAGCGGTGTAGATATTTCCATATTTATACAGATGACAGTGTAGAAATTTCCATGTTTATACAGATAGCGGTGTAGATATTTCCATGTTTATACAGATCACGGTGTAGATATTCCCATGTTTATGGAAATAGCGGTGTAGATATTTCCATGTTCATAGAGATAGCGGTGTTGATTTTTCCATGTTTATAGAGATAGCTGTGAGGATATTTCCATGTTTATACAGATAGGGTTGTAGATATTTCCATGTTTATAGAGATGGCGGTGTAGATATTTCCATGTTTATACAGATAACGGTGTAGATATTTCCATGTTTATACAGATCATGGTGTAGATATTTCCATGTTTATACAGATCGCGGTGTTGATATTACCATGTTTATGGAAATAGCGGTGTAGATATTTCCATGTTTATACAGACCGCAGTGTAGATATTTCCATGTTTATAGAGATAGCAGTGTAGATACTTCCATGTTTGTACAGATGGCGGTGTTGATGTTTCCATCTATACACAGATTGCCGTGTAGGTATTTCCATGTGTATACAGATGGCATTGTAGATATTTCCATGTATATACAGATGGTGCTGTTGATGTTTCCATCTATACACAGATTGCCGTGTAGGTATTTCCATGTGTATACAGGTGGCATTGTAGATATTTCCATGTTTATACAGATAGCGGTGTAGTTATTTCCATGTTTACACAGATGGTGGGGTAGATATTTCCATGTTTATACACATGGCGGAGTAGATAGTTCCATCTTTATGGAGATGGCAGTGTAGACATCTTCATGTTTATAGAGATGGCGGTGTAGATATTTCCATATTTATAGTGATAGCGGTGTAGATATTTCCATCTTTCTACAGATGGCAGTGTAGATATTCCCATGTTTACACAGATGGTGGTGTAGATATTTCCATATTTATACAGATGTCTGTGTAGATATTTCCATGTGTATACAGATGGTATTGTAGGTATTTCAATGTTTATACAGATGGTGGTGTAGATATTTCCAGGTTTATTCAGATGAGTGTGTAGATATTTCCATGTTTTTACTGATGGCAGTGTAGATATTTCAATGTTTATAGAGATGGCGCTGTAGATATTTCCATGTCTATAGAGATAGCAGTGCAGATATTTCCATGTTTATACAGATATCGGTGGAGATATTTCCATGTTTATACAGACATCAGTGGAGATATTTCCATGTTTATACACATAACGGTGTACATATTTCCATGTTTATACAGACAGCGGTGTAGGTATTTCCATGTTTATACAGATAGCGGTGCAGATATTTGCATGTTTATTCAGATGCCTATGCAGATAACTCCATATTTATACAGAGGGCTGTTTAGATATTTCTGTGTTTATACAGATGGCTGTGTAGATATTTCCATATTCCTACACATGACTGTGTAGGTATTTCCATGTTTATACAGATGGCTTTGTAGATATTTCCATGTGTATAGAGATAGCAGTGCAGATATTTCCATGTTTATACAGATAGCGGTGTATATATTGCCATGTTTATACAGATCGTGGTGTAGTTATTTCCATGTTTATAGAGATAACGGTGTAGATATTTCCATGTTTATACAGACCGCAGTGTAGTTATTTCCATGTTTATAGAGATAGCAGTGTAGATATTTCCAACTTTGTACAGATGGCGGTGATGATGTTTCCATCTATACACAGATTGCCGTGTAGGTATTTCCATGTGTATAGAGATGGCATTGTAGATATTGCCATGTTTATACAGATGGTGGTGTAGGTATTTCCATGTTTACACAGATGACTGTATAGGTATTTCCATGTTTATACAGACGGCGGTGTAGATATTTCCATGTTTATAGAGATAGCGGTGTAGATATTTCCATATTTATACAGATAACGGTGTAGAAATTTCCATGTTTATACAGATAGCGGTGTAAATATTTCCATGTTTATACAGATCACGGTGTAGATATTTCTATGTTTATAGAGATAGCGGTGTAGATATTTCCATGTTAACACAGATAGCGTTTTAGATATTTCCATGTTTATACAGACCGCGGTGTAGATATTTCCATGTTAACACAGATAGCGTTTTAGATATTTCCATGTTTATACAGACCGCGGTGTAGATATTTCCATGTTTTTACAGATAGCGGTGCAGATATTTCCAAGTTTGTACAGATGGCGTTGTTGATATTTCCATCTATACACAGATGACCGTGCAGATATTTCCATGTTTATACAGATGGCGGCGCAGATATTTCCATGGATATGTAGATGTCTGTGTATATATTTCCATGTTTAAACAGATGGCGGTGTAGATATTTCCCTGTTTATACAAACAGCGGTGTAGTTATTTCCATGTTTATACAGATCACGGTGTAGATATTTCCATGTTTATAGAGATAGCGGTGTAGGTGTTTCCATGTTTATACAATAGCGGTGTAGATATTTCCATGTTTATATAGACCGCGGTGTAGATATTTCCATGTTTATACAGATAGCGGTGCAGATATTTCCATGTTTGTACAGACGGCGGTGTTGATATTTCCATCAATACACAGATGAACGTGGAGATATTTCCATGTTTATACAGATGGCGGCACAGATATTTCTATGGATATGTAGATGGTGGTGTGGATATTTCCATGTATATACAGATAGCGCTGTACTTATTTCCATGTTTATATAGAGAGCAGTGTAGGTATTTCCATGTATGTACAGATAACATTGTAAGTATTAACATGTTTATACAGATGGCGGTGTAGATATTTCCATGTTTGTAGAGATAACTTTGTAAGTATTTCCATGTTTATACAGACGGCGGTGTAGATATTTCGATGTTTATAGAGATAGCAGTGGAGATATTTCCATGTTTATACAGATAGCGGTGTAGTTATTTCCATGTTTATATAGATAGCGTTATAGATATTTCCATGTATATACACATGGCTGTGTAGATATTTCCATGTTTATACTGATGGCGGTGTAGATATTTCCATGTTTATACAGATAACTTTGTAAGTATTTCCATGTTTATACAGATGGCGGTGTAGATATTTCGATGTTTATAGAGATAGCAGTGGAGATATTTCCATGTTTATACAGATAGCGGTGTAGATATTTCCATGCTTATAGTGATCGTGGTGTAGATATTTCCATGTTTATAGAGATGGCGGTGTAGATATTTCCATGTTCATAGAGATAGCGGTGTTGATTTTTCCATGTTTATAGAGATAGCATTGAGGATATTTCCATGTTTAAACAGATAGGGGTGTAGATATTTTCATGTTTATAGAGATGGCGGTGTAGATATTTCCATGTTTATACAGATAACGGTGTAGATATTTCCATGTTTATACAGATCATGGTGTAGATATTCCCATGTGTATACAGATCGCGGTGTTGATATTACCATGTTTATAGGGATAGCAGTGCAAATATTTCCACATTTATACAGATAGCGGTGTAGTTATTAGCAGGTTTATACAAATAGCGGTGTAGATATTTCCATGTATAAAGAGATGTCTGTGTATATATTTCCATGTTTTAACAGATGGTGATGTAGATATTTCCTTGTTTATACAAATAGCGGTGTAGTTATTTCCATGTTTATAGAGATAGCGGTGTAGATATTTCCATGTATATACAGATGGCTGAGTAGATATTTCCATGTTTATACAGATGGCTGTGTAGATATTTCCATGTTTATACAGATGACTTTGTAGGTATTTCCATGTTTGTACAGATGTCGGTGTAGGTATTTCCATGTTTATAGAGATAGCTGTGTAGATATTTCCATGTTTATACAGATAGCGGTGTAGATATTTCGATGTTTATACAGATCGCGGTGTAGATATTTCCATGTTTATACAGACAGCAGTGGAGATATTTCCATGTTTATACACATAGCGGTGTACATATTTCCATGTTTATAGAGACAGCGGTGTATGTATTTCCATGTTTATACAGATAGCGGTGCAGATATTTCCATGTTTACACAGATGCCTATGCAGATATTTCCATATTTATACAGAGGGCTGTGTAGATATTTCTATGTATATACAGATGGCAGTGTAGATATTTAAATGTTCCTTCAAATGACTCTTTAGTTATTTCCATGTTTATGCAGATGTCTTTGTAGATATTTCCATGTTTATAGGGATAGCGGTGCAGATATTTCCATGTTTATACAGAAAGCGGTGTATATATTTCCATGTTTATACAGATCATGGTGTAGTTATTTCCATGTTTATACAGATTCCGGTGTAGATATTTCCATGTTTATACAGACCGCAGTGTATATATTTCCATGTTTATAGAGATAGCAGTGTAGATATTTCCATGTTTGTACAGATGGCGGTGTTGATGTTTCCATCTATACACAGATTGCCGTGTAGGTATTTCCATGTGTATACAGATGGCATTGTAGATATTTCCATGTTTATACAGATGGTGGAGTAGATATTTCCATGTTTACACAGATGACTGTATAGGTATTTCCATGTTTATAAAGATGGCGGTGTAGATATTTCCATGTTTATAGAGATAGCGGTGTAGATATTTCCATATTTATACAGATAACGGTGTAGGAATTTCCATGTTTATACAGATAGCGGTGTAAATATTTCCATTTTTATACAGATAACGGTGTAGATATTTCCATGTTTATAGAGATAGCGGTGTTGGTATTTCCTTGTTTATAAAATAGCGGTGTAGATATTTCCATGTTTATATAGACCGCGGTGTAGATATTTCCATGTTTATACAGATAGCGGTGCAGATATTTCCATGTTTGTACAGATGGCGGTGTTGATATTTCCAACTATACACAGATGAACGTGTAGATATTTCCATGTTTATACAGATGGCGGCACAGATATTTCTATGGATATGTAGATGGTGGTGTAGATATTTCCATGTATACACAGATAGCGCTGTACTTATATCCATGTTTATATAGAGAGCGGTGTAGATATTTCCATGTATGTACAGATAACTTTGTAAGTATTAACATGTTTATACAGATGGCGGTGTAGATATTTCCATGTTTGTACAGATAACTTTGTAAGTATTTCCATGTTTATACAGATGGCGGTGTAGATATTTCGATGTTTATAGAGATAGCAGTGAAGGTATTTCCATGTTTATACAGATAGCGGTGTAGTTATTTCCATGTTTATATAGATAGCGGTGTAGATATTTCCATGTATATACACATGGCAGTGTAGATATTTCCATGTTTATACTGATGGCGGTGTAGATATTTCCACGTTTATACAGATAACTTTGGTAAGTATTTCCATCTTTATACAGATGCCGGTGTAGAAATTTCCATGTTTATACAGACCACAGTGTAGATATTTCCATGTTTATACAGATAGCGGTGTAGATATTTCCATGTTGGTACAGATGGCGGTGTTGATGTTTCCATCTATACACAGATTGCCATGTAGGTATTTCCATGTGTATACAGATGGCATTGTAGATATTTCCATGTTTATACAGATGGTGGTGTAGATATTTCCATGTTTATACAGATGACTGTATAGGTATTTCCATGTTTTTACAGATGGCATTGTAAATATTTCCATGTTTATACAGATCACGGTGTAGATATTTCCATGTTTATAGAGATAGCAGTGTAGATATTTAAATGTTTATAGAGATAGCGGTTTAGCTATTTCCATGTTTAAACAGACCGCGGTGTAGATATTTCCATCTTTATACAGACAGCGGTGCAGATATTTCCATGTTTTTACAGATGGCGGTGTTGATATTTCCATCTATACACAGATGACCGTGTAGATATTTCCATGTTTATACAGAAGGCGGCGCAGAGATTTCCATGGATATGTAGAAGACGGTGGAGATATTTCCATGTTCATACAGATAGCGGTGTAGATATTTCCATGTATATACAGATGGCTGTGTAGATATTTCCATGTTTATACAAATGGCTGTGTAGATATTTCCATGTTCATGCAGATAACGGTGCAGATATTTCCATGTTTGTACAGATGGCAGTGTTGATATTTCCGTCTATACTCAGATGACCGTGTAGATATTTCCATGTTTATACGGAAGGCGGCGCAGATATTTCCATGGATATGTAGAAGGCGGTGTAGATATTTCCATGTTTATACAGATAGCAGTGTAGATATTTCCATGTATATACAGATGGCTGTGTAGGTATTTCCATGTTTATTCAGATGTTTGTGTAGATATTTCCATGTTTATACAGATGACTTTGTAGGTATTTCCATGTTTATACAGATGGCAGTGTAGGTATTTCCATGTTTATAGAGATAGCTGTGTAGATATTTCCAAGTTTATACAGATAGCGGTGTAGATACTTCCATGTTTATACAGATCACGGTGTAGATATTTCCATGTTTATACAGACAGAAGTGGAGATATTTCCATGTTTATACACATAGCGGTGTACATATTTCCATGTTTATAGAGACAGCGGTGTAGGTATTTCCATGTTTATACAGATAGCGGTGCAGATATTTCCATGTTTATAGAGATGCCTATGCAGATATTTCCATATTTATACAGAGGGCTCTGTAGAAATTTCCATGTTTATACAGATGGCAGTGTAGCTTTTTCCATGTTCCTACACTGACTGTAGGTATTTCCATGTTTATACAGATGGCTTTGTAGGTATTTCCATGTTTATAGAGATAGCGGTGTAGATATTTCCATGTTTATACAGACCGCGGTGTAGATATTTCCATGTCTATACAGATAGCGGTGCAGATATTTCCATGTTTGTACAGATGGCGGTGTTGATATTTCCATCTATACACAGATGACCGTGTAGATATTTCCATGTTTATACAGAAGGCGGCGCAGATATTTCCATGGATATGTAGAAGGCGGTGTAGATATTTCCATGTTTATACAGATAGCGGTGTAGATATTTCCATGTATATACAGATGGCTGTGTAGATATTTCCATGTTTATACAGATGGCTGTGTAGATATTTCCATGTTTATACAGATGACTTTGTAGGTATTTCCATGTTTATACAGATGGCGGTGTAGGTATTTCCATGTTTATAGAGATAGCTGTGTAGATATTTCCATGTTTATACAGATAGCGCTGTAGATATTTCCATCTTTATACAGATAACGGTGTAGATATTTCCATGTTTATACAGATAGCAGTGTAAATATTTCCATGTTTATACAGATCACGGTGTAGATATTTCCAGGTTTATAGAGATAGCAGTGTAGATATTTCCATGTTTATACAGATCGCGGTGTAGATATTTCCATGTTTATACAGATGGCGGTGTAGATATATCCATGTTCATAGAGATAGCGGTGTTGATTTTTCCATGTTTATAGAGATAGCTGTGTGGATATTTCCATGTTCATACAGATAGGGGTGTAGGTATTTCCATGTTTATACAGATGGCAGTGTAGATATTTCCATGTTTATACAGATAGCGGTGCAGATATTTCCATGTTTGTACAGATGGTGGTGTTGATATTTCCATCTATACACAGATGACCGTGTAGATATTTCCATGTTTATACAGATGGCGGCACAGATATTTCCATGGATATGTAGATGGCGGTGTAGATATTTCCATGTTTATACAGATAGCGATGTAGTTATTTCCATGTTTATATAGATAGCAGTGTAGATACTTCCATGTATATACACATGGCTGTGTAGATATTTCCATGTTTATACAGATGGCGGTGTAGATATTTCCATGTTTATAGAGATAAATGTGTAAGTATTTCCATGTTTATACAGATGGTGGTGTAGATATTTCGATGTTTATAGAGATAGCGGTGTAGATATTTCCATGTTTATACAGATCGCGGTGTAGATATTTCCATGTTTATACAGATCGCGGTGTAGATATTTCCATGTTTATAGAGATCGCGGTGTAGATATTTCCATGTTTATACAGATAGCGGAGTAGATATTTCCATATTTTTACAGATATCGGTGTAGATATTTCCAAGTTTACACAGATTGCGGTGTAGATATTTCCAACTTTCTACAGATGGCATTGTAGATATTTCCATGTTTATACAGATGGCGGTGTAGATATTTCCATGTTTATATAGACGGTGGTGTAGATATTTCCATGTTTATACAGATAGCGGTGTAGATATTTCCATGTTTATACAGCTCGTGGAGAAGATATTTCCATGATTATACAGATCGCGGTGTAGATATTTAAATGTTTATACAGATCGCGGTGTAGATATTTCCATGTTTATACAGACCGCAGTATAGATATTTCCATGTTTATAGAGATAGCAGTGTAGATATTTCCATGTTTGTACAGATGGCGGTGTTGATGATTCCATCTATACACAGATTGCCGTGTAGGTATTTCCATGTGTATACAGATAGCATTATAGATATTTCCATGATTATACAGATAGCGGTGTAGATATTTCCATGTTTATACAGACCACGGTGTACATATTTCCATGTTTATAAAGATAGCGGTGCAGATATTTCCATGTTTGTACAGATGGCGGTGTTGATATTTCTATCTATACACAGATGACTATGTAGATATTTCCATGTTTATACAGATGGCGGCGCAGATATTTCCATGGATATGTAATTGGCGGTGTAGATATTTCCATGTTTATACAGATAGCGGTGTAGTTATTTCCATGTTTATATAGATAGCGGTGTAGATATTTCCATGTATATACACATGGCTGTGTAGATATTTCCATGTTTATACAGATGGAGGTGTAGATATTTCCATGTTTATACAGATAAATTTGTAAGTATTTCCATGTTTATACAGATGGTTGTGTAGATATTTCAATGTTTATAGAGATAGCGTTGTAGATATTTCCATGTTTATACAGATCGCGGTGTAGATATTTCCATGTTTATACAGATCGCGGTGTAGATATTTCCATCTTTATACAGATAGCGGTGTAGATATTTCCATGTTTTTACAGATATCGGTGTAGATATTTCCAAGTTTACACAGATTGCGGTGTAGATATTTCCATCTTTCTACAGATGGCATTGTAGATATTTCAATGTTTATACAGATGGCGGTGTAGAAATTTCCATGTTTATATAGATGGTGGTGTCGATATTACCATGTTCATACAGATAGCGGTGTCGATATTTCCATGTTTATACAGATCGTGGTGAAGATATTTCCATGTTTATACAGATTGCGGTGTAGATATTTAAATGTTTATAAAGATCGCGGTGTAGATATTTCCATGTTTATACAGACCGCACTGTAGATATTTCCATGTTTATAGAGATAGCAGTGTAGATATTTCCATGTTTGTATAGATGGCGGTGTTGATGTTTCCATCTATACACAGATTGCCGTGTAGGTATTTCCATGTGTATTCAGATGGCATTGTAGATATTTCCATGATTATACAGATGGTGGTGTAGATATTTCCATGTTTACACAGATGACTGTATAGGTATTTCCATCTTTATACAGATGGCGGTGTAGATATTTCCATGTTTATAGAGATAGCGGTGTAGATATTTTCATATTTATACAGATAACGGTGTAGAAATTTCCCTGTTTATACAGATAGCGGTGTAAATATTTCCATGTTTATACAGATCACGCTGTAGATATTTCCATGTTTATAGTGATAGCGGTGTAGATATTTCCATGTTTATAAAGATAGCGGTGTAGATATTTCTATGTTTATACAGACCGCAGTGTACATATTTCCATGTTTATAAAGATAGCGGTGCAGATATTTCCATGTTTGTACAGATGGCGGTGTTGATATTTCCATCTATACACAGATGACTGTGTAGATATTTCCATGTTTATACAGATGGCGGCGCAGATATTTCCATGGATATGTAGATGGCGGTGTAGATATTTCCATGTTTACACAGATAGCGGTGTAGTTATTTCCATGTTTATATAGATAGCGGTGTAGATATTTCCATGTATATACACATGGTTGTGTAGATATTTCCATGTTTATACAGATGGAGGTGTAGATATTTCCATGTTTATACAGATAAATTTGTAAGTATTTCCATGTTTATACAGATGGTGGTGTAGATATTTCGATGTTTATAGAGATAGCGGTGTAGATATTTACATGTTTATACAGATCGCGGTGTAGATATTTCCATGTTTATAGAGATCGCGCTGTAGATATTTCCATGTTTATACAGATAGCAGTGTAGATATTTCCATGTTTTTACAGATATCGGTGTAGATATTTCCAAGTTTACACAGATTGCGGTGTAGATATTTCCATCTTTCTACAGATGGCATTGTAGATATTTCCATGTTTATACAGATGGTCGTGTAGATATTTCCATGTTTATACAGATCGCGGTGAAGATATTTCCATGTTTATACAGATCGCGGTGCAGATATTTCCATGTTTGTACAGGTGGCGGTGGTGATATTTCCATCTATACACAGATGACCGTGTAGATATTTCCATGTTTATACAGATGGCGGCGCAGATATTTCCATGGATATGTAGATGGCAGTGTAGATATTTCCATGTTTATACAGATAGCGGTGTAGTTATTTCCATGTTTATACAGATGGCGGTGTAGATATTTCCATGTTTACACAGATAAATTTGTAAGTATTTCCATGTTTATACAGATGGTGGTGTTGATATTTCCATGTTTATAGAGATAGCGGTGTAGATATTTCCATGTTTATACAGATAGCGGTGTAGATATTTCCATGTTTGTACAGATAGCGGTGTAGATATTTCCATGTTTTTACAGATATCGGTGTAGTTATTTCCAAGTTTACACAGATTGCGGTGTACATATTTCCATCTTTCTACAGATGGCATTGTAGATATTTTCATGTTTATAGAGATGGCGGTGTAGATATTTCCATGTTTATAGAGATATCAGTGTAGATATTTAAATGTTTATACAGATGGCTATGTAGATATTTTCATGTGTATACAGATGGCATTGTAGATATTTCCATGTTTATTCAGATGACTGTATAGGTATTTCCATGTTTATACAGATGGCAGTGCAGATATTTCCATGTTTATAGAGATAGCGGTGTAGATATTTCCATGTTTGTACAGATGGCGGCGTTGATATTTCCATCTATACACAGATGGCCGTGTAGATATTTCCATGTTTATACAGATGGCGGCGTAGATATTTCCATGGACATGCATTTGGCGGTGTAGATATTTCCACGTTTATACAGATAGCGGTGTAGATATTTCCATGTTTTCACAGATGGTGCTGTAGATATTTCTGTGTTAATACACATGGCGGAGTAGATACTTCCATCTTTATGGAGATGGCAGTGTAGATATTTTCATGTTTATAGAGATGGCGGTGTAGATATTGCCATATTTATAGAGATAGCGGTGTAGATATTTCCATCTTTCTACAGATGGCAGTGTAGATATTTCCATGTTTATACAGATGGCGGTGTAGATATTTCCATATATATACAGATGTCGGTGTAGATATTTCCATGTGTATATAGATGGTATTGTAGGTATTTCCATGTTTATACAGATGGTGGCGTAGATATTTCCATGTTTATTCAGATGACTGTGTAGATATTTCCATGTTTTTACAGATGGCAGTGTAGATATTTCAATGTTTATAGAGATGGCGCTGTAGATATTTCCATGTTTATACAGATAACGGTGGAGATATTTCCATGTTTATACAGAGAGCATTGGAGATATTTCCATGTTTATACACATAGCGGTGTATATACTTCCATGTTTATAGAGACAGCGGTGTTGCTATTTCCATGTTTATACAGATAGCGGTGCAGATATTTCCATATTTATTCAGAGGGCTGTGTAGATATTACTATGTTTAGACAGATAGCAGTGTAGATATTTAAATGTACCTACACATGACTGTGTAGGTATTTCCATGTTTATACAGATGTCTTTTCAGGTATTTCCATGTTTACAGAGATAGCGGTGCAGATATTTCCATGTTTATACAGATAGCGGTGTAGATATTTCCATGTTTACACAGATGACTGTATAGGTATTTCCATGAATATACAGATGGCGGTGTAGATATTTCCATGTTTGTAGAGATAGCGGTGTAGATATTTCCATATTTATACAGATAACGGTGTAGAAATTTCCATGTTTTTACAGATAGCGGTGTAAATATTTCCATGTTTATACAGATCACGTTGTAGATATTTCCATGTTTATAGAGATAGCGGTGTAGATATTTCCATGTTCATACAGATAGCGGTGTACATATTTCCATGTTTATACAGACCGCGGTTGAGATATTTCCATGTATATACAGATAGCGGTGCCGACATTTCCATGTTTGTACAGATGGCGGTGTTGATATTTCCATCTATACACAAATGAACGTGTAGATATTTCCATGTTTATATAGATGGCGGCGCAGATATTTCTATGGTTATCTAGATGTTGGTGTAGATGTTTCCATGTATATACAGATAGCGCTGTACTTATTTACATGTTTATATAGAGAGCGGTGTAGATATTTCCATGTATATACACATGGCTGTGTAGATATTTCCATGTTTATAGAGATGGCGGTGTAGATATTTCCATGTTTATACAGATATCTTTGTAAGTATTTCCATGTTTATACAGATGGCGGTGTAGATATTTCGATGTTTATATAGATAGCAGTGGAGATATTTCCATGTTTTACAGATAGCGGTGTAGATATTTCCATGTTTATACTGATCGCGGTGTAGATATTTCCATGTTTATAGAGATGGCGGTGTAGATATATCTATGTTCATAGAGATAGCGGTGTTGATTTTTCCATGTTTATAGAGATAGCTGTGTGGATATTTCCATGTTTATACAGATAGGGGTGTAGGTATTTCCATGTGTATACAGATGGCAGTGTAGATATTTCCATGTTTATACAGATAGCGGTGCAGATATTTCCATGTTTGTACAGATGGCGGTGTTGATATTTCCATCTATACACAGATGACCGTGTAGATATTTCCATGTTTATACAGATGGCAGCGCAGATATTTCAATGGATATGTAGATGGCGGTGTAGATATTTCCATGTTTATACAGATAGCGATGTAGTTATTTCCAAGTTTATATAGATAGCGGTGTAGATATTTCCAAGTATATACACATGGCTGTGTAAATATTTCCATGTTTATACAGATGGCGGTGTAGATATTTCCATGTTTATAGAGATAAATGTGTAAGTATTTCCATGTTTATACAGATGGTGGTGTAGATATTTCGATGTTTATAGAGATAGCGGTGTAGATATTTCCATGTTTATACAGATCGCGGTGTAGATATTTCCATGTTTATACAGATCGCGGTGTAGATATTTCCATGTTTATAGAGATCGCGGTGTAGATATTTTCATGTTTATACAGATAGCGGAGTAGATATTTCCATATTTTTACAGATATCGGTGTAGATATTTCCAAGTTTACACACATTGCGGTGTAGATATTTCCATCTTTCTACAGATGGCATTGTAGATATTTCCATGTTTATACAGATGGCGGTGTAGATATTTCCATGTTTATATAGACGGTGGTGTAGATATTTCCAAGTTTATACAGATAGCGGTGTAGATATTTCCATGTTTATACAGATCGTGGTGAAGATATTTCCATGTTTATACAGATCGCGGTGTAGATATTTAAATGTTTATACAGATCGCGGTGTACATATTTCCATGTTTATACAGATAGCGGTGCAGATAGTTCCATGTTTGTGCAGATGGCGGTGTTGATAGTTCCATCTATACACAGATGACCGTGTAGATATTTCCATGTTTATACAGATGGCGGCGCAGATATTTCCATGTTTATATAGATAGCGGTGTAGAAATTTCCATGTATCTACACATGGCTGTGTAGATATTTCCATGTTTATACAGATGACGGTGTAGATATTTCCATGTTTATAGAGATAGCGGTGTAGAAATTTCCATGTTTATACAGATAGCGGTGTAAATATTTCCATGTTTATACAGATCATGCTGTAGATATTTCCATGTTTATAGAGATAGCGGTGTAGATATTTCCATGTTTATAGAGATAGCGGTGTAAATATTTCCATCTTTATACAGACCGCGGTGTACATATTTCCATGTTTATACAGATAGCGGTGCAGATATTTCCATGTTTGTACAGATGGCGGTGTTGATATTTCCATCTATACACAGATGACCGTGTAGATATTTCCATGTTTATAGACATAGCAGTGTAGATATTTCCATGTTTATATAGATGGTGTTGTAGATATTTCCATGTTTATACCGATACCGGTGTTGCTATTTCCACGTTTATACAGACAGCGATGTAGGTATTTCCATGTTTATACATCTCACTTTGCAGATATTTATATCTTTATACAGATGGCATTGTAGAAATTTCCTTATTCACACAGATGGCGGTGTAGATGTTTCCATGTTTATACAGATGGCGGAGTAGTTAGTTCCATGTTTATGGAGATGTCAGTGTAGATATTTTCATGTTTATAGAGATGGCGGTGTAGATATTTCCATGTTTATAGAGATAGCAGTGTAGATATTAAAATGTTTATACAGATGGCTATGTATACATTTCCATGTGTATACAGATGTCATTGTAGATATTTCCATGTTTATACAGATGACTGTATAGGTATTTCCATGTTTATACAGATGGCAGTGCAGATATTTCCATGTTTATAGAGATAGCGGTGTAGATATTTCCATGTTTGTACAGATGGCGGTGTTGATATTTCCATCTATACACAGATGGCCGTGTAGATATTTCCATGTTTATACAGATGGCGGCGTAGATATTTCCATGGACATGCAGTTGGCGGTGTAGATATTTCCATGTTTATACAGATAGCGGTGTAGATATTTCCATGTTTACACAGATGGTGGTGTAGATATTTCCGGATTTATACACATGGCGGAGTAGATACTTCCATCTTTATGGAGATGGCAGTGTAGATATTTTCATGTTTATTGAGATGTCGGTGTAGATATTTCCATATTTATTGAGATAGCGGTCTAGATATTTCCATCTTTCTGCAGATGGCAGTGTAGATATTTCCATGTTTATTCAGATGGCGGTGTAGATATTTGATATTTATACAGATGTCTGTGTAGATATTTCCATGTGTATACAGATGGTATTGTAGGTATTTCCATGTTTATACAGATGGTGGTGTAGATATTTCCATGTTTATTCAGATGACTGTGTAGATATTTCCATGTTTTTACAGATGGCAGTGTAGTTATTTCAATGTTTATAGAGATGGCGCTGTAGATATTTCCACGTTTATACAGATAACGGTGGAGATATTTCCATGTTTATACAGAGAGCATTGGAGATATTTCCATGTTTATACACATAGCGGTGTATATATTTCCATGTTTATAGAGACAGCGGTGTAGGTATTTCCATGTTTATACAGATAGCGGTGCAGATATTTCCATGTTTATACAGATGCGTATGCAGATATTTCAATATTTAAACAGAGGGCTGTGTAGATTTTACTAGGTTTATACAGATGGCAGTGTAGATATTTAAATGTTCCTACACATGACTGTGTAGGTATTTCTATGTTTATACAGATGTCTTTGTAGGTATTTCCATGTTTATAGAGATAGCGGTGCAGATATTTCCATGTTTGTACAGATAGCGGTGTAGATATTTCCATGTTTACACAGATGACTGTATAGGTATTTCCATGTAAATACAGATGGCGGTGTAGATATTTCCATCTTTATAGAGATAGCGGTGTAGATATTTCCATATTTATACAGATAACGGTGTAGAAATTTCCATGTTTTTACAGATATCGGTGTAAGTATTTCCATGTTTATACAGATCACGTTGTAGATATTTCCATGTTTATAGAGATAGCGATGTAGATATTTCCATGTTTATACAGATAGCGGTGTACATATTTCCATGTTTATACAGACCGTGGTGTAGTTATTTCCATGTTTATACAGATAGCGGTGCCGACATTTCCATGTTTGTACAGATGGCGGGGTTGATATTTCCATCTATACACAGATGAACATGTAGATATTTCCATGTTTTTACAGATGGCGGCGCAGATATTTCTATGGATATGTAGATGTTGGTGTAGTTATTTCCATGTATACACAGATAGCGCTGTACTTATTTCCATGTTTATATAGAGAGCAGTGTAGATATTTCCATGTATATACACATGGCTGTGTAGATATTTCCATGTTTATACAGACCGCGGTGTACATATTTCCATGTTTATAAAGATAGCGGTGCAGATATTTCCATGTTTGTACAGATGGCGGTGTTGATATTTCTATCTATACACAGATGACTATGTAGATATTTCCATGTTTATACAGATGGCGGCGCAGATATTTCCATGGATATGTAATTGGCGGTGTAGATATTTCCATGTTTATACAGATAGCGGTGTAGTTATTTCCATGTTTATATAGATAGCGGTGTAGATATTTCCATGTATATACACATGGCTGTGTAGATATTTCCATGTTTATACAGATGGAGGTGTAGATATTTCCATGTTTATACAGATAAATTTGTAAGTATTTCCATGTTTATACAGATGGTTGTGTAGATATTTCAATGTTTATAGAGATAGCGGTGTAGATATTTCCATGTTTATACAGATCGCGGTGTAGATATTTCCATGTTTATACAGATCGCGGTGTAGATATTTCCATCTTTATACAGATAGCGGTGTAGATATTTCCATGTTTTTACAGATATCGGTGTAGATATTTCCAAGTTTACACAGATTGCGGTGTAGATATTTCCATCTTTCTACAGATGGCATTGTAGATATTTCAATGTTTATACAGATGGCGGTGTAGAAATTTCCATGTTTATATAGATGGTGGTGTCGATATTACCATGTTCATACAGATAGCGGTGTCGATATTTCCATGTTTATACAGATCGTGGTGAAGATATTTCCATGTTTATACAGATTGCGGTGTAGATATTTAAATGTTTATACAGATCGCGGTGTAGATATTTCCATGTTTATACAGACCGCACTGTAGATATTTCCATGTTTATAGAGATAGCAGTGTAGATATTTCCATGTTTGTATAGATGGCGGTGTTGATGTTTCCATCTATACACAGATTGCCGTGTAGGTATTTCCATGTGTATTCAGATGGCATTGTAGATATTTCCATGATTATACAGATGGTGGTGTAGATATTTCCATGTTTACACAGATGACTGTATAGGTATTTCCATCTTTATACAGATGGCGGTGTAGATATTTCCATGTTTATAGAGATAGCGGTGTAGATATTTTCATATTTATACAGATAACGGTGTAGAAATTTCCCTGTTTATACAGATAGCGGTGTAAATATTTCCATGTTTATACAGATCACGCTGTAGATATTTCCATGTTTATAGTGATAGCGGTGTAGATATTTCCATGTTTATAAAGATAGCGGTGTAGATATTTCTATGTTTATACAGACCGCAGTGTACATATTTCCATGTTTATAAAGATAGCGGTGCAGATATTTCCATGTTTGTACAGATGGCGGTGTTGATATTTCCATCTATACACAGATGACTGTGTAGATATTTCCATGTTTATACAGATGGCGGCGCAGATATTTCCATGGATATGTAGATGGCGGTGTAGATATTTCCATGTTTACACAGATAGCGGTGTAGTTATTTCCATGTTTATATAGATAGCGGTGTAGATATTTCCATGTATATACACATGGTTGTGTAGATATTTCCATGTTTATACAGATGGAGGTGTAGATATTTCCATGTTTATACAGATAAATTTGTAAGTATTTCCATGTTTATACAGATGGTGGTGTAGATATTTCGATGTTTATAGAGATAGCGGTGTAGATATTTACATGTTTATACAGATCGCGGTGTAGATATTTCCATGTTTATAGAGATCGCGCTGTAGATATTTCCATGTTTATACAGATAGCAGTGTAGATATTTCCATGTTTTTACAGATATCGGTGTAGATATTTCCAAGTTTACACAGATTGCGGTGTAGATATTTCCATCTTTCTACAGATGGCATTGTAGATATTTCCATGTTTATACAGATGGTCGTGTAGATATTTCCATGTTTATACAGATCGCGGTGAAGATATTTCCATGTTTATACAGATCGCGGTGCAGATATTTCCATGTTTGTACAGGTGGCGGTGGTGATATTTCCATCTATACACAGATGACCGTGTAGATATTTCCATGTTTATACAGATGGCGGCGCAGATATTTCCATGGATATGTAGATGGCAGTGTAGATATTTCCATGTTTATACAGATAGCGGTGTAGTTATTTCCATGTTTATACAGATGGCGGTGTAGATATTTCCATGTTTACACAGATAAATTTGTAAGTATTTCCATGTTTATACAGATGGTGGTGTTGATATTTCCATGTTTATAGAGATAGCGGTGTAGATATTTCCATGTTTATACAGATAGCGGTGTAGATATTTCCATGTTTGTACAGATAGCGGTGTAGATATTTCCATGTTTTTACAGATATCGGTGTAGTTATTTCCAAGTTTACACAGATTGCGGTGTACATATTTCCATCTTTCTACAGATGGCATTGTAGATATTTTCATGTTTATAGAGATGGCGGTGTAGATATTTCCATGTTTATAGAGATATCAGTGTAGATATTTAAATGTTTATACAGATGGCTATGTAGATATTTTCATGTGTATACAGATGGCATTGTAGATATTTCCATGTTTATTCAGATGACTGTATAGGTATTTCCATGTTTATACAGATGGCAGTGCAGATATTTCCATGTTTATAGAGATAGCGGTGTAGATATTTCCATGTTTGTACAGATGGCGGCGTTGATATTTCCATCTATACACAGATGGCCGTGTAGATATTTCCATGTTTATACAGATGGCGGCGTAGATATTTCCATGGACATGCATTTGGCGGTGTAGATATTTCCACGTTTATACAGATAGCGGTGTAGATATTTCCATGTTTTCACAGATGGTGCTGTAGATATTTCTGTGTTAATACACATGGCGGAGTAGATACTTCCATCTTTATGGAGATGGCAGTGTAGATATTTTCATGTTTATAGAGATGGCGGTGTAGATATTGCCATATTTATAGAGATAGCGGTGTAGATATTTCCATCTTTCTACAGATGGCAGTGTAGATATTTCCATGTTTATACAGATGGCGGTGTAGATATTTCCATATATATACAGATGTCGGTGTAGATATTTCCATGTGTATATAGATGGTATTGTAGGTATTTCCATGTTTATACAGATGGTGGCGTAGATATTTCCATGTTTATTCAGATGACTGTGTAGATATTTCCATGTTTTTACAGATGGCAGTGTAGATATTTCAATGTTTATAGAGATGGCGCTGTAGATATTTCCATGTTTATACAGATAACGGTGGAGATATTTCCATGTTTATACAGAGAGCATTGGAGATATTTCCATGTTTATACACATAGCGGTGTATATACTTCCATGTTTATAGAGACAGCGGTGTTGCTATTTCCATGTTTATACAGATAGCGGTGCAGATATTTCCATATTTATTCAGAGGGCTGTGTAGATATTACTATGTTTAGACAGATAGCAGTGTAGATATTTAAATGTACCTACACATGACTGTGTAGGTATTTCCATGTTTATACAGATGTCTTTTCAGGTATTTCCATGTTTACAGAGATAGCGGTGCAGATATTTCCATGTTTATACAGATAGCGGTGTAGATATTTCCATGTTTACACAGATGACTGTATAGGTATTTCCATGAATATACAGATGGCGGTGTAGATATTTCCATGTTTGTAGAGATAGCGGTGTAGATATTTCCATATTTATACAGATAACGGTGTAGAAATTTCCATGTTTTTACAGATAGCGGTGTAAATATTTCCATGTTTATACAGATCACGTTGTAGATATTTCCATGTTTATAGAGATAGCGGTGTAGATATTTCCATGTTCATACAGATAGCGGTGTACATATTTCCATGTTTATACAGACCGCGGTTGAGATATTTCCATGTATATACAGATAGCGGTGCCGACATTTCCATGTTTGTACAGATGGCGGTGTTGATATTTCCATCTATACACAAATGAACGTGTAGATATTTCCATGTTTATATAGATGGCGGCGCAGATATTTCTATGGTTATCTAGATGTTGGTGTAGATGTTTCCATGTATATACAGATAGCGCTGTACTTATTTACATGTTTATATAGAGAGCGGTGTAGATATTTCCATGTATATACACATGGCTGTGTAGATATTTCCATGTTTATAGAGATGGCGGTGTAGATATTTCCATGTTTATACAGATATCTTTGTAAGTATTTCCATGTTTATACAGATGGCGGTGTAGATATTTCGATGTTTATATAGATAGCAGTGGAGATATTTCCATGTTTTACAGATAGCGGTGTAGATATTTCCATGTTTATACTGATCGCGGTGTAGATATTTCCATGTTTATAGAGATGGCGGTGTAGATATATCTATGTTCATAGAGATAGCGGTGTTGATTTTTCCATGTTTATAGAGATAGCTGTGTGGATATTTCCATGTTTATACAGATAGGGGTGTAGGTATTTCCATGTGTATACAGATGGCAGTGTAGATATTTCCATGTTTATACAGATAGCGGTGCAGATATTTCCATGTTTGTACAGATGGCGGTGTTGATATTTCCATCTATACACAGATGACCGTGTAGATATTTCCATGTTTATACAGATGGCAGCGCAGATATTTCCATGGATATGTAGATGGCGGTGTAGATATTTCCATGTTTATACAGATAGCGATGTAGTTATTTCCAAGTTTATATAGATAGCGGTGTAGATATTTCCAAGTATATACACATGGCTGTGTAAATATTTCCATGTTTATACAGATGGCGGTGTAGATATTTCCATGTTTATAGAGATAAATGTGTAAGTATTTCCATGTTTATACAGATGGTGGTGTAGATATTTCGATGTTTATAGAGATAGCGGTGTAGATATTTCCATGTTTATACAGATCGCGGTGTAGATATTTCCATGTTTATACAGATCGCGGTGTAGATATTTCCATGTTTATAGAGATCGCGGTGTAGATATTTTCATGTTTATACAGATAGCGGAGTAGATATTTCCATATTTTTACAGATATCGGTGTAGATATTTCCAAGTTTACACACATTGCGGTGTAGATATTTCCATCTTTCTACAGATGGCATTGTAGATATTTCCATGTTTATACAGATGGCGGTGTAGATATTTCCATGTTTATATAGACGGTGGTGTAGATATTTCCAAGTTTATACAGATAGCGGTGTAGATATTTCCATGTTTATACAGATCGTGGTGAAGATATTTCCATGTTTATACAGATCGCGGTGTAGATATTTAAATGTTTATACAGATCGCGGTGTACATATTTCCATGTTTATACAGATAGCGGTGCAGATAGTTCCATGTTTGTGCAGATGGCGGTGTTGATAGTTCCATCTATACACAGATGACCGTGTAGATATTTCCATGTTTATACAGATGGCGGCGCAGATATTTCCATGTTTATATAGATAGCGGTGTAGAAATTTCCATGTATCTACACATGGCTGTGTAGATATTTCCATGTTTATACAGATGACGGTGTAGATATTTCCATGTTTATAGAGATAGCGGTGTAGAAATTTCCATGTTTATACAGATAGCGGTGTAAATATTTCCATGTTTATACAGATCATGCTGTAGATATTTCCATGTTTATAGAGATAGCGGTGTAGATATTTCCATGTTTATAGAGATAGCGGTGTAAATATTTCCATCTTTATACAGACCGCGGTGTACATATTTCCATGTTTATACAGATAGCGGTGCAGATATTTCCATGTTTGTACAGATGGCGGTGTTGATATTTCCATCTATACACAGATGACCGTGTAGATATTTCCATGTTTATAGACATAGCAGTGTAGATATTTCCATGTTTATATAGATGGTGTTGTAGATATTTCCATGTTTATACCGATACCGGTGTTGCTATTTCCACGTTTATACAGACAGCGATGTAGGTATTTCCATGTTTATACATCTCACTTTGCAGATATTTATATCTTTATACAGATGGCATTGTAGAAATTTCCTTATTCACACAGATGGCGGTGTAGATGTTTCCATGTTTATACAGATGGCGGAGTAGTTAGTTCCATGTTTATGGAGATGTCAGTGTAGATATTTTCATGTTTATAGAGATGGCGGTGTAGATATTTCCATGTTTATAGAGATAGCAGTGTAGATATTAAAATGTTTATACAGATGGCTATGTATACATTTCCATGTGTATACAGATGTCATTGTAGATATTTCCATGTTTATACAGATGACTGTATAGGTATTTCCATGTTTATACAGATGGCAGTGCAGATATTTCCATGTTTATAGAGATAGCGGTGTAGATATTTCCATGTTTGTACAGATGGCGGTGTTGATATTTCCATCTATACACAGATGGCCGTGTAGATATTTCCATGTTTATACAGATGGCGGCGTAGATATTTCCATGGACATGCAGTTGGCGGTGTAGATATTTCCATGTTTATACAGATAGCGGTGTAGATATTTCCATGTTTACACAGATGGTGGTGTAGATATTTCCGGATTTATACACATGGCGGAGTAGATACTTCCATCTTTATGGAGATGGCAGTGTAGATATTTTCATGTTTATTGAGATGTCGGTGTAGATATTTCCATATTTATTGAGATAGCGGTCTAGATATTTCCATCTTTCTGCAGATGGCAGTGTAGATATTTCCATGTTTATTCAGATGGTGGTGTAGATATTTGATATTTATACAGATGTCTGTGTAGATATTTCCATGTGTATACAGATGGTATTGTAGGTATTTCCATGTTTATACAGATGGTGGTGTAGATATTTCCATGTTTATTCAGATGACTGTGTAGATATTTCCATGTTTTTACAGATGGCAGTGTAGTTATTTCAATGTTTATAGAGATGGCGCTGTAGATATTTCCACGTTTATACAGATAACGGTGGAGATATTTCCATGTTTATACAGAGAGCATTGGAGATATTTCCATGTTGATACACATAGCGGTGTATATATTTCCATGTTTATAGAGACAGCGGTGTAGGTATTTCCATGTTTATACAGATAGCGGTGCAGATATTTCCATGTTTATACAGATGCGTATGCAGATATTTCAATATTTATACAGAGGGCTGTGTAGATTTTACTAGGTTTATACAGATGGCAGTGTAGATATTTAAATGTTCCTACACATGACTGTGTAGGTATTTCTATGTTTATACAGATGTCTTTGTAGGTATTTCCATGTTTATAGAGATAGCGGTGCAGATATTTCCATGTTTGTACAGATAGCGGTGTAGATATTTCCATGTTTACACAGATGACTGTATAGGTATTTCCATGTAAATACAGATGGCGGTGTAGATATTTCCATCTTTATAGAGATAGCGGTGTAGATATTTCCATATTTATACAGATAACGGTGTAGAAATTTCCATGTTTTTACAGATATCGGTGTAAGTATTTCCATGTTTATACAGATCACGTTGTAGATATTTCCATGTTTATAGAGATAGCGATGTAGATATTTCCATGTTTATACAGATAGCGGTGTACATATTTCCATGTTTATACAGACCGTGGTGTAGTTATTTCCATGTTTATACAGATAGCGGTGCCGACATTTCCATGTTTGTACAGATGGCGGGGTTGATATTTCCATCTATACACAGATGAACATGTAGATATTTCCATGTTTTTACAGATGGCGGCGCAGATATTTCTATGGATATGTAGATGTTGGTGTAGTTATTTCCATGTATACACAGATAGCGCTGTACTTATTTCCATGTTTATATAGAGAGCGGTGTAGATATTTCCATGTATATACACATGGCTGTGTAGATATTTCCATGTTTATACAGATGGCGGTGTAGATATTTCCATGTTTATACAGATAACTTTGTAAGTATTTCCATGTTTATACAAATGGCGGTGTAGATATTTCGATGTTTATAGAGATAGCAGTGGAGATATTTCCATGTTTATACAGATAGCGGTGTAGATATTTCCATGTTTATACTGATCGCGGTGTAGATATTTCCATGTTTATAGAGATGGCGGTGTAGATATTTCCATGTTCATAGAGATAGTGGTGTTGATTTTTCCATGTTTATAGACATAGCTGTGTGGATATTTCCATGTTTATACAGATAGGGGTGTAGATATTTCCATGTTTATAGAGATGGCGGTGTAGATATTTCCATGATTATACAGATCACGGTGTAGATATTTCCACGTTTTTGCAGATAGCGGTGTAGATATTTCCATGTTTATACAGATCATGGTGTAGATATTTCCATGTTTATACAGATCGCGGTGTTGATATTACCATGTTTATAGGGATAGCGGGGCAAATATTTCGACATTTATACAGATAGCGGTGTAGTTATTAGCATGTTTATTCAGATAGCGGTGTAGGTATTTCCATGTATAAACAGATGTCTGTGTATATATTTCCATGTTTAAACAGATGGCGGTGTATATATTTCCTTGTTTATACATATAGCGTTGTTGATATTTTCATGTTTTTACAGATAGCGGTGTAGATATTTCCATGTATATTCAGATGGCTGTGTAGATATTTCCATGTTTATACAGATGGCTGTGTAGATATTTCCATGTTTATACAGATGACTTTGTAGGTATTTCCATTTTTATACAGATGGCGGTCTAGATATTTCCATGTTTATAGAGATCGCGGTGTAGATATTTCCAAGTTTATACACATAGCGGTATAGATATTTCCATGTTTATAGAGATGGCGGTGTAGATATTTCCATGTTTATAGAGATGGCGGTGTAGATATTTCCATGTTTATAGAGATAGCAGTGTAGATATATCCATGTTCATAGAGATAGCAGTGAAGATATTTCCATGTTTATACAGATAGCAGTGTAGATATTTCCAGGTTTATACAGATTGCGGTGTAGCTATTTCCATGTTTATACAGATAGCGGTGTAGATATTTCCACGTTTATACAGATTGCGGTGTAGATATTTCCATCTTTCTACAGATGGCAGTGTAGATATTTCCATGTTTATAGAGATGGCGGTGTAGATATTTCCATGTTTATATAGATGGAAGTGTAGATATTTTCTTGTTTATGTAGATGGCGTTGTAGATACCTCCATGATTAAAGAGAGGATGGTGTGTATATTTCCAAGTTGATGGAGATAGCGGTGTAGATATTTCCATGTTTATAGAGATAGCGGTGTAGATATTTCCAAGTTTATAGAGATAGCGATGTAGATATTTCCATGTTTGTACAGATGACTGTGTAGATATTTCCATGTTTGTACAGATGGCATTGTAGATATTTCCATATTTATAGAGATAGCGGTGTAGATATTTTCATCTTTATACAGATTGCGGTGGAGATATGTCCATGTTTATACAGATAGCAATGGAGATATTTCCACGTTTATACACATAGCCGTGTAGATATTTCCATGTTTATACAGATAGCGGAGTAGATATTTCCATGTTTATACAGATGGCTGTGCCGATATTTCCATGTTTATACAGAGTTCTCTGTAGATATTTCCATGTTTATATAGATGAGAATGTAGGTATTTCCAGGTTTATACAGATGACTGTGTAGATATTTCCATGTTAATACAGATGGCGGTGTAGATATTTCCATGTTTATAGAGATAGCGGTGTAGATAATTCCATGTTTATAGAGATAGCTGTTTAAATATTTCCATCTTTATACAGATAGTGGTGTAGATATTTCCATGTTTACAGAGATAGCGGTGTAGGTATTTCCATCTTTGCACAGATTGCGGTTTAGGTATTGCCAAATTTACACATATAGCGGTGTAGATATTTCGAAGTTTACACAGATAGCTGTGTAGATATTTCCATGTTTACAGAGATAACATTGTAAATATTTCCGTGTGTATACAGATTGCGGTGTAGTTATTTACATGTTGATACAGATAGCGGTGTAGATATTTCCATGTTTATGCAGGTAGCGGTGTAGAAATTCCCATGTTTATACAGATCGCTTTGTAGACATTTCCATTTTTCTACAGATGTCAGTGTAGATATTTCCAAGTTTATACAGATGGCAGTGTAGGTATTTCCATGTTTATACAGATGTCTGTGTAGATATTTGCATGTTTATTCAGATGGCGGTGTAGATATTTCCATGTTTATAGAGATGGCGGTGTAGTTATTTCTATGTTTATAGAGATAGCGGTGTAAATATCTCCATGTTTATAGAGATGGTGGTGTAAGCATTTTCATGTTTATAGAGATAGCGGTGTAGATATTTCCATGTTTATACAGATAACGGTGTTGATATTTCCATGTTTATACAGATAGCGGTGTAGATATTTCCATGTTTATACAGATCGCGGTGTAGATATTTCCATTTTTATACAGATCGCGGTGTAGATATTTCCATGCTTATAGAGATAGCGGTGTAGATATTTCCATGTTTATACAGACAGCGGTGTAGATATTTCCATGTTTATAGACATAGCGGTGTAGGTATTTCCATGTTTATAGACATAGCGGTGTAGATATTTCCATGTTTATATAGATGGCGTTGTAGATATTTCCATGTTTATACCGATAGCGGTGTTGGTATTTCCACGTTTATGCAGATACCGATGTAGATATTTCCATGGTTATACAGCTCGCGGTGCAGATATTTATATCTTTATATTGATGGCATTTTAGATATTTCCTTATTCACACAGATGGCGGTGTAGATGTTTCCATGTTTATACAGATGGCGGAGTAGTTAGTTCCATGTTTATGGAGATGGCAGTGTAGATATTTTCATGTTTACAGAGATGGCGGTGTAGATATTTCCATGTTTATAGAGATAGCAGTGTAGATATTTACATGTTTATACAGATGGCTGTGTTGATATTTCCATGTGTATACAGATGTCATTGTAGATATTTCCATGTTTATACAGATGACTGTATAGGTATTTCCATGTTTTTACAGATGGCAGTGCAGATATTTCCATGTTTATAGAGATAGCGGTGTAGATATTTCCATGTTTGTACAGATGGCGGTGTTGATATTTCCATCTATACACAGATGGCCGTGTAGATATTTCCACGTTTATACAGATGGCGGCGTAGATATTTCCATGGGCATGCAGATGGCATTGTAGATATTTCCATGTATATACAGATAGCGGTGTAGATATTTCCATGTTTACACAGATGGTGGTGTAGATATTTCCGTGTTTATACACATGGCGGTGTAGATACTTCCATCTTTATGGAGATGGCAGTGTAGATATTTTCATGTTTATAGAGATGGCGGTGTAGATATTTCCATATTTATAGAGATAGCGGTGTAGATATTTCCATGTTTATAGAGAAAGTGGTGTAGGTATTTCCATGTTTATAGAGATAGTGGTGTGGATATTTCTATATTTATACAGATAGCTTTGTAGGTATTTCCATGTTTATACAGATTGCGGTGTAGATATTTCCATGTTTCTACAGATGGCGGTGTAGATATTTCCTTGTTTATAGAGACAGCGGTGTAGATAGTTCCATGTTTATACAGGTAGCGGTGTAGATATTTCCATGTTTACAGAGATAGCGGTGTAGTTATTTCCATCTTTGCACAGATTGCTGTTTAGATATTTCCATGTTTACGCAGATAGCTTTGTAGATATTTCCAGGTTTACACAGATAGCTGTGTAGATATTTCCATGTTTACACACATAGCGTTGTAGATATTTCCATGTTTATACAGATTGCGGTGTAGGTAAGTCCATGTTTATACAGAATGCATTGTAGATATTTTCATGTTTATATAGATAGCGGTGCAGTTATTTCCATGTTTATACAGATTCCTATGCAGATATTCCCATATTTATACAGCGGGCTGTGTAGATATTTCTATGTTTATACAGATGGCCGTGTAGATATTTAAATGTTCCTACACATGACTGTGTAGGTATTTCCATGTTAATACAGATGGCTTTGTAGATATTTCCATGTTTATAGAGATAGCGGTGCAGATATTTCCATGTTTATACAGATGCCGTTGTATATATTTCCATGTTTATACAGACCGCAGTGTAGATATTTCCATGTTTGTACAGAGGGCGGTGTTGATGTTTCCAACTATACACAGATTGCCGTGTAGGTATATCATTGTGTATAGAGATGGCATTGAAGATATTTCCATGTTTATACAGATGGTGGTGTAGATATTTCCATGTTTACACAGATGACTGTATAGGTATTTCCATGTTTTTACAGATGGCGGTGTAGGTATTAACATGTTTATAGAGATAGCGTTGTAGATATTTCCATATTTATACAGATAACGGTGTAGAAATTTCCATGTTTTTACAGACAGCGGTGTAAATATTTCCATGTTTATACAGATCACGGTTTAGATAATTCCATGTTTATAGAGATAGCGGTGTAGATATTTCCATGTTTATACAGATAGCGGTGTAGATATTTCCATGTTTATACAGACCGCGGTGTAGATATTTCCAGGTTTGTACAGATGGCGGTGTTGATATTTCCATCTATAAACAGATGACCGTGTAGTTATTTCCATGTTTATACAGATGGCGGCACAGATATTTCTATGGATATGTAGATGGCGTTGTAGATATTTCCATGTATATAGAGATAGCGGTGTAGTTAATTTCATGTTTATATAGAGAGCGGTGTAGATATTTCCATGTATGTACACATGGCTGTGTAGATATTTCCATGTTTATAAAGATGGCGGTGTAGATATTTCCATGATTATAGAGATAACTTTGTAAGTATTTCCATGTTTACACAGAAGGCGGTGTAGATATTTCGATGTTTATAGAGATAGCAGTGGAGATATTTCCATGTTTTACAGATAGCGGTGTAGACATTTCCATGTTTATACTGATCTCGGTGTAGATATTTCCATGTTTATTGAGATAGCGGTGTAGATATTTCCGTGTTTACAGAGATAGCAGTGTAGATATTTCCATCTTTCCACAGATTGCTGTGTAGATATTTCCATTTTTTCACAGATAGCTGTGTAGATATTTCCAAGTTTACACAGATAGCTCTGTAGATATTTCCATGTTTACACAGATAGCGTTGTAGATATTTCCATGTTTGTACAGATAGCGGTGTAGATATTTCCATGTTTATACAGATAGCGGAGTAGATATTTCCATGTTTATACAGATATCGGTGGAGATATTTCCCTGTTTATACAGATAGCGATGTAGCTATTTCCATGTTTATACAGATAGCGGTGTAGATATTTCCATGTTATAGAGATAGCAGTGTAGATATTTCCATGTTTATACAGATGACTGTGTAGATATTTCCATGTGTGTACAGATGCCGGTGTATATATTTCCATGTTTATACAGATGGTGCTGCAAGTATTTCCATGTTTATACAGATGGTAGTATAGATACTTCCATGTTTATACAGATATCGGTGTAGATATTTCCATATTTACAGAGATAGCGGTGTAGGTATTTCCATCTTTGCACAGATTGCGGTGTAGGTATTGCCAAATTTACACATATAGCGGTGTAGATATTTCCAAGTTTACACAGGTAGCTGTGTAGGTATTTCCATGTTTACAGAGATAACATTGTAAATATTTCCGTGTTTATACAGATTGCGGTGTAGTTATTTCCATGTTGATACAGATAGCGGTGTAGATATTTCCATGTTTATACAGGTAGCGGTGTAGAAATTCCCATGTTTATACAGATCGCTTTGTAGATATTTCCATTTTTCTACAGATGTCATTGTAGATATTTCCAAGTTTATACAGATGGCAGTGTAGATATTTCCATGTTTATAGAGATGGCGGTGTAGTTATTTCTATGTTTATAGACATATCGGTGTAAATATCTCCATGTTTATAGAGATGGTGGTGTAAGTATTTTCATGTTTACAGAGATAGCGGTGTAGATATTTCCATGTTTATACAGATAACGGTGTTGGAATTTCCATGTTTATACAGATAGCGGTGTAGATATTTCCATGTTTATACAGATCGCGGTGTAGATATTTCCATTTTTATACAGATCACGGTGTAGATATTTCCATGTTTATACAGATAGCGGTGTAGATATTTCCATGTTTATACAGATAGCGGTGTAGATATTTCCATGTTTATAGGGATAGCGGTGTAGGTATTTCCATGTTTATAGACATAGCGGTGTAGATATTTCCATGTTTATATAGATGGCGTTGTAGATATTTCCATGTTTATACCGATAGCGGTGTTGGTATTTCCACGTTTATACAGATAGCGATGTAGATATTTCAATGGTTATACAGCTCGCGGTGCAGATATTTATATTTTTATACAGATGGCATTGTAGATATTTCCTTATTGACACAGATGTTGGTGTAGGTGTTTCCATGTTTATACAGATGGCGGAGAAGTTAGTTCCATGTTTATGGAGATGGCAGTGTAGATATTTTCATGTTTATAGAGATGGCGGTGTAGATATTTCCATGTTTATAGAGATAGCAGTGTAGATATTTACATGTTTATACAGATGGCTGTGTAGATATTTCCATGTGTATACAGATGACATTGTAGATATTTCCATGTTTATACAGATGACTGTATAGGTATTTCCATGTTTTTACAGAGGGCAGTGCAGATATTTCCATGTTTATAGAGATAGCGGTGTAGATATTTCCATGTTTGTACAGATGGCGGTGTTGATATTTCCATCTATACCCAGATGGCCATGTAGATATTTCCATGTTTATACAGATGGCGGCGTAGATATTTCCATGGACATGCAGATGGCGTTGTAGATATTTCCATGTTTATACTGATAGCGGAGTAGATATTTCCATGTTTACACAGATGGTGGTGTAGATATTTCCGTGTTTACACACATGGCGGTGTAGATACTTCCATCTTTATGGAGATGGCAGTGTAGAGATTTTCATGTTTATACAGATGGCGGTGTAGATATTTCCATATTTATAGAGATAGCGGTGTAGATATTTCCATCTTTCTACAGATGGCAGTGTAGATATTTCCATGTTTATACAGATGGTGGTGTAGATATTTCCATATTTATACAGATGTGTGTGTAGGTATTTCCATGTGTATACAGATGGTATTGTAGGTATTTCCATGTTTATACAGATGGTGGTGTAGATATTTCCATGTTTATTCAGATGACTGTGTAGATATTTCCATGTTTTTACAGATGGCAGTGTAGATATTTCAATGTTTATAGAGATGGCGCTGTAGATATTTCCATGTTTATACAGGTAACGGTGGAGATATTCCCATGTTTATACAGACAGCAGTGGAGATATTTCCATGTTTATTCACATAGCGGTGTACATATTTCCATGTTTACAGAGACAGTGGTGTAGGTATTTCCATGTTTATACAGATAGCGGTGCAGATATTTCCATGTTTATACAGATAGCTGTGTAGATAATCCATGTTTATACAGAAAGCAGTGAAGATATTTCCATGTTTATATAGATAGCGGTGGAGATATTTCCATGTTTATAGAGACTGCGGTGTAGATATGTCCATGTTTATTGAGATAGCGGTGTAGATATTTCCATGTTTACAGAGATAGCCGTGTAGATATTTCCATCTTTGCACAGATTGCTGTGTAGATATTTCCATTTTTTCACAGATGGCTGTGTAGATATTTCCAAGTTTACACAGATAGCTCTGTAGATATTTCCATGTTTACACAGATAGCGTTGTAGATATTTCCATGTTTGTACAGATAGCGGTGTAGATATTTCCATGTTTATACAGATAGCGGAGTAGATATTTCCATGTTTATACAGATATCGGTGGAGATATTTCCCTGTTTATACAGATAGCGATGTACCTATTTCCATGTTTATACAGATAGCGGTGTAGATATTTCCATGTTTATAGAGATAGCAGTGTAGATATTTCCATGTTTATACAGATGACTGTGTAGATATTTCCATGTGTGTACAGATGCCGGTGTATATATTTCCATGTTTATACAGATGGCGCTGCAAGTATTTCCATGTTTATACAGATGGTAGTATAGATACTTCCATGTTTATACAGATATCGGTGTAGATATTTCCATATTTACAGAGATAGCGGTGTAGGTATTTCCATCTTTGCACAGATTGCGGTGTAGGTATTGCCAAATTTACACATATAGCGGTGTAGATATTTCCATATTTATAGAGATAGCGGTGTAGATATTTCCATCTTTCTACAGATGGCAGTGTAGTTATTTCCATGTTTATACAGATGGCGGTGCAGATATTTCCATATTTATACAGATGACTGTGTAGATATTTCCATGTTTTTACAGATGGCAGTGTAGATATTTCAATGTTTATAGATATGGCGCTGTAGATATTTCCATGTTTATACAGGTAACGGTGGAGATATTTCCATGTTTCTACAGACAGCAGTGGAGATATTTCCATCTTTATACACATAGCGGTGTACATATTTCCATGTTTATAGAGACAGCGTTGTAGGTATTTCCATGTTTATACAGATAGCGGTGCAGATATTTCCATGTTTATACAGATGCCTATGCAGATATTTCCATATTTATAGAGAGGGCTGTGTAGATATTTCTATGTTTATACAGATGGCACTGTAGATATTTCCATGTTCCTACACATGACTGTGTAGGTATTTCCATGTTTATACAGATGTCTTTGTAGATATTTCCATGTACATAGAGATAGCGGTGCAGATATTTCCATGTTTCTACAGATAGCGGTGTATATATTTCCATGTTTTTACAGATCGTGGTGTAGATATCTCCATGTTTATACAGATACCGGTGTAGATATTTCCATGTTTATACAGACCGCAGTGTAGATATTTCCATTTTTAAAGAGATAGCAGTTTAGATATTTCATAATTATACAGATATTGTTGTAGATATTTCCATGTTTATACAGATTGCGTTGTAGATATTTCCATGTTTATACAGATAGCAGTGTAGATATTTCCATGTTTATAGAGATGGCGGTGTAGATATTTCCATGTTTCTATAGATGGCAGTGTAGATATTTTCTTGTTTATGTAGATGGCGTTGTAGATACCTCCATGTTTAAAGAGATGGCGGTGTGTTTATTTCCATGTTGATGGAGATAGCAGTGTAGATATTTCCATTTTTCTACAGATGACTTTGAAGATATTTCCATGTTTGTACAGATGGCAGTGTAGATATTTCCATGTTTATAGAGATACCCGTGTAGATATTTTCATGTTTATACAGATTGCGGTGGAGTTATGTCCATGTTTATACAGATAGAAATGGAGATATTTCCACGTTAATACACATAGCGGTGTAGATATTTCCATGTTTATACAGATAGCGGTGAAGATATTTCCATGTTTATACAGATGGCTCTGCCGATATTTCCATGTTTATACAGAGTTCTCTCTAGATATTTCCATGTTTATACAGATGACAGTGTTGATATTTCCAGGTTTATACAGATGACTGGGTAGATATTTCCATGTTAATGCAGATGGCAGTGTAGATATTTCCATGTTTATAGACATAGCGGTGTAGATATTTCCATGTTTATACAGATGGCGGTGTAGATACAGCCATGTTTCTGAAGATGGCAGTGTAGATATTTTCTTTTTTACATAGATGGCGGTGTAGATATTTCCATGTTTACAGAGATTGTGGTGTAGATATTTCCATGTTTATAGTGCAAGTGGTGTAGGTATTTCCATGTTTGTAGAGATAGCGGTGTAGGCATTTCCATATTTATACAGGTAACGGTGTAGGTATTTCCATGTTTATACAGATGGCGGTGTAGATATTTCCATGTTTCTAAAGATGGCGGTGTAGATATTTCCTTGTTTATACAGATAACGGTGTAGATATTTCCATGTATATACAAATAGCGGTGTAGATATTTCCATGTTTACACAGGTAGCGGTGGAGTTATTTCCCTGTTTAAACAGATAGCGATGTAGATATTTCCATGTTTATACAGATAGCGGTGTACATATTTCCATGTTTATAGAGATAGCGGTGTAGATATTTCCATGTTTATACAGATGGCTGTATAGATATTTCCATGTGTATACAGATGGCGGTGTAGATATTTCCATTTTTATACATATAGCGGTGTAGATATTTCCATGTTTACAGATATAGCAGTAAAGATATTTCCATCTTTGCACAGATTGCGGTGTAGACATTGCAAACTTTACACAGATAGCGGTGTAGATATTTCCAAGATTACAGATACCTGTGTCGATATTTCCATGTTTACAGAGATATCATTGTAAATATTTCCATGTTTATACAGATAGCTGTGTAGTTATTTACATGTTGAGACAGATAGCGGTGTAGATATTTTCAGGGTTATACAGATAGTGGCGTAGATATTTCCACGTTTTACAGATAGCTGTGTAGATATTTCCCTGTTTACACAGATAGCGTTGTAAATATTTCCATGTTTACACAGATAGCGTTGTAGATATTTCCATGCTTACACAGATTGCGGTGTAGATATTTCCAAGTTTACACAGATAGCTGTGTAGATATTTCCATGTTTACACAGATAGCGTTGTAGATATTTCATTGTTTACAGAGATAGCATTGTAGGTATTTCCATGTTTTTAAAGATACCGGTGTAGGTATTTCCATGTTTATAAAGATAGCGGTGGAGATATTGCCATGTTTATTCAGATAGCGGTGTAAAAATTTCCATGTTTATACAGATAGCGGTGTAGTTATTTCCAAGTTTATACAGATAGCGGTGTACATATTTCCATGTTTCTAGAGACTGCGGTGTAGACATTTCCATCTTTCCACAAATTGCTCTGTAGATATTTCCATGTTTATACAGACTGCGGTGTAGTTATTTCCATGTTGATACAGATAGCTGTGTAGATATTTCCATGTTTATACAGGTAGCGGTGTAGAAATTCCCATGTTTATACAGATCGCTTTGTAGATATTTCCATCTTTTTACACATGACAGTGTAGGTATTTCCAAGTTTATACAGATGTCTGTGTAGATATTTCCATGTTTATGCAGATGGCGGTGTAGGTATTTCCATGTTTATAGAGTTGGCGGTGTAGTTATTTCTATGTTTATAGAGATAGCGGTGTAGATATTTCCATGTTTATACAGATGGCTGTGTAGATATTTCCATGTGTATACAGATGGCGGTGTAGATATTTCCATTTTTATACATATAGCGGTGTAGATATTTCCATGTTTACAGATATAGCAGTAAAGATATTTCCATCTTTGCACAGATTGCGGTGTAGACATTGCAAAATTTACACAGAGAGCGGTGTAGATATTTCCAAGATTACAGATACCTGTGTCGATATTTCCATGTTTACAGAGATATCATTGTAGATATTTCCATGTTTATACAGATAGCGGTGTAGTTATTTACATGTTGATACAGATAGCGGTGTAGATATTTTCAGGGTTATACAGATAGTGGCGTAGATATTTCCACGTTTTACAGATAGCTGTGTAGATATTTCCCTGTTTACACAGATAGCGTTGTAAATATTTCCATGTTTACACAGATAGCGTTGTAGATATTTCCATGCTTACACAGATTGCGGTGTAGATATTTCCAAGTTTACACAGATAGCTGTGTAGATATTTCCATGTTTACACAGATAGCGTTGTAGATATTTCATTGTTTACAGAGATAGCATTGTAGGTATTTCCATGTTTTTAAAGATACCGGTGTAGTTATTTCCATGTTTATAAAGATAGCGGTGTAGTTATTTCCAAGTTTATACAGATAGCGGTGTACATATTTCCATGTTTCTAGAGACTGCGGTGTAGACATTTCCATCTTTGCACAAATTGCTCTGTAGATATTTCCATGTTTATACAGACTGCGGTGTAGTTATTTCCATGTTGATACAGATAGCTGTGTAGATATTTCCATGTTTATACAGGTAGCGGTGTAGAAATTCCCATGTTTATACAGATCGCTTTGTAGATATTTCCATCTTTTTACACATGACAGTGTAGATATTTCCAAGTTTATACAGATGTCTGTGTAGATATTTCCATGTTTATGCAGATGGCGGTGTAGGTATTTCCATGTTTATAGAGTTGGCGGTGTAGTTATTTCTATGTTTATAGAGATAGCGGTGTAAATATTTCCACGTTTATAGAGATGGTGGTGTAATTATTTTCCTGTTTATTGAGATAGCGGTGTAGATATTTCCACGTTTATACAGATAGCTGTGTTGCTACTTCCATGTTTATACAGATAGCAGTGTAGATATTTCCATGTTTATACAGCTCGCGGTGTAGATATATCCATCTTTATACAGATGGGGGTGGAGATATTTCCAAGTTTATACAGATAGCGGTGTAGATATTTCCATGTATATAGAGATAGCGGTGTAGGTATTTCCATATTTATACAGATTGCGGTGTAGATATTTCCATGTTTATACAGATGGCGATGTAGATATTTCCATGTTTATACAGTTGGAAGTGAAGATATTTCCATGTTTATACAGATAGTGGTGTAGATATTTCCAAGTTTATACAGTTGGCCGTGTAGATACATCCATGTGTCTGAAGATTGCGGTGTAGATATTTTCATGTTTATACAGATGGCGGTGTAGATATTTCCATGTATATAGAGATTGCAGTGTAGATATTTCCATGTTTATAGAGAAAGCGGTGTAGGTATTTCCATGTTTATAGAGATAGCGGTGTAGATATTTCCATATTTATACAGATAGCGGTGTAGGTATTTCCATGTTTACAGAGATAGCAGTGTAGATATTTCCATCATTGCACAGATTGCTGTGTAGATATTTCCATTTTTACCAGATAGCTGTGTAGATATTTCCAAGTTTACCCAGATAGCTGTGTAGATATTTCCATGTTTACACAGATAGCGTTGTAGATATTTCCATGTTTATACAGATAGCGGTGTAGATATTTCCATGTATATACAGATAGTGGTGTAGATATTTCCATGTTTATACAGATAGCGGTGGAGTTATATCCCTGTTTATACAGATAGCGATGTAGATATTTCCATGTTTCTACAGTTAGCAGTGTAGATGATTCCATGTTTAAAGAGATAGTAGTGTAGATATTTCCATGTTTATACAGATGGCTGTGTAGATATTTCCACGTGTGTACAGATGGCGGTGTAGATATTTCCATGTTTATACAGATGGCTCTGTAGATATTTCCATGTGTATACAGATGGCAGTGTAGATATTTCCATGTTTATACAGATATCGGTGTAGATATTTCCATGTTTACAGAGATAGCGGTGTAGGTATTTCTGTCTTTGCACAGATTGCGGTGTAGGTATTGCCAAATTTACACAGATAGCTGTGTAGATATTTCCATGTTTACAAAGATACCATTGTAGTTATTTCCGTGTTTATACAGATTGCGGTTTAGTTATTTCTATGTTTATACAGATAGCAGTGTGGATATTTCCATGTTTATACAGGTAGCGGTGTAGATATACCCATGTTTATACAGATCGCTTTGTAGACATTTCCATTTTTGTACAGATGTCAGTGTGAATATTTCCAAGTTTATCCAGATGGCAGTGTAGATATTTCCATGTTTATACAGATGTCTGTGTAGATATATGCATGTTTATTCAGATGGCGGTGTAGATATTTCCATGTTTATAGAGATGGCGGTGTAGTTATTTCTATGTTTATAGAGATAGCGTGGTAAATATCTCCATGTTTATAGAGATGGTGGTGTAAGTATTTTCATGTTTATAGAGATAGCGGTGTAGATATTTCCATGTTTATACAGATAACGGTGTTGTTATTTCCATGTTTATACAGATAGCGGTGTAGATATTTCCATGTTTATACAGCTCGCGGTGTAGATATTTCCATCTGTATACAGATGGCAGTGTAGATATTTCCATGTTTATACAGATAGCGGTGTAGATATTTCCATGTCTATAGAGATAGCGGTGTAGGTATTTCCATATTTATACTGATTGCGGTGTAGATATTTCCATCTTTATACAGATGGCGGTGTAGATATTTCCATGTTTATACAGATGGCAGTGAAGATATTTCCATGTTTATACAGATAGTGGTGTAGATATTTCCATGTTTATACAGATGGCGGTGTAGATACATCCATGTTTATGAAGATGGCGGTGTAGATATTTTCATGTTTATAGAGATGGAGGTGTAGATATTTCCATGTATATAGAGATAGCAGTGTAGATATTTTCATGTTTATAGAGAAAGTGGTGTAGGTATTTTCATGTTTATAGAGAAAGCGGTGTAGGTATTTCCACGTTTATAGAGAAAGCGGTATAGGTATTTCCATGTTTATAGAGATAGCGGTGTAGATATTTCCATATTTATACAGATAGCGGTGTAGGTATTTCCATGTTTATATAGATTGCAGTGTGGATATTTCCATGTTTCTGCAGATGGCGGTGTAGATATTCCCTTGTTTATACAGACAGCGGTGTAGATATTTCCATGTTTATACAGGTAGCGGTGTAGATATTTCCAAGTTTACAGAGATAGCGGTATAGTTATTTCCATCTTTGCACAGATTGCCGTGTAGATATTTCCATGTTTACGCAGATAGCTGTGTAGATATTTCCAAGTTTACATAGATAGCTGTGTAGATATTTCCATGTTTACACACATACCGTGGTAGATATTTCCATGTTTATACAGATTGCGGTTTAGATATGTCCATGATTATACAGATAGCGGTGCAGATATTTCCATCTTCATACAGATAGCGGTGTGGCTATATCCATGTTTATACAGATAGCGGTGTGGGTATTTCCATGTTTATACAGATAGCGGTATAGATATTTCCATGTTTATACAGATAGCGGTATAGATATTTCCATGTTTATAGAGATGACTGTCTAGATATTTCCATGTTTACACAGCTTTCCGTGTAGATATTTCCATGTTTATACAGATAGCGGTGTAGATATTTCCATGTTTATACAGATAGCTGTGTAGACATTTCCATGTTTATACAGACAGCAATGTAGATATTTCTATGTTTATAGAGATAGCGGTGTAGATATTTTCATGTTCATATAAAAAACAGTGTAGATATTTTCATGTTTATGGAAATAGCGGTGTAGATATTTCCATTTTTATACACATAGCGATGTAAATATTTCCAAGTTTTTACAGATAGCGGTGTAGATATTTCCATGTTTTTAGAGATAGCGGTGTAAATATTTCCATGTTTATACAGATAGCCGTGTAAATGTTTACACGTTTATAGGGATAGCGGTGTAGATGTTCCCACGTTTATACTGATAGCGGTGTAGATATTTCCCCGTTTATGGAGATAGCGGTGTAGATATTTCCACATTTATACAGAAAGTGGTGAAGATATTTTCACTTTTATATAGATTGCGGTGTAGAAATTTCCAAGTTTATGCACATAGCGGTGCAGATATTTCCACGTTTATACACATACCAGTGTATATATTTCCATGTTTATACAGATAGCGGTGTAGATATTTCCACGTTTGTAGATATAGCGATGTAGATATTTCCACGTCTATACAGATGGCGGTGTAGGTATTTCCACATTAATACAGATAACAGTGTATATATTTCCAGGTTTATAGAGACAGCGGTGCAGATATTTCCATGTTTATACAGATAGCGGTGTAGATATTTGCATGTTTATACAGTCAGTGGTGTAGATATTTCCATGTTTAAACAGATAGCCGTGTATATATTGCCATGTTTATACAGACAGCTGTGTAGATATTTCCATGTTTTACAGATAGTGGTGTAGATATTTCCATGTTTATAGAGATAGCGGTGTAGATATTTTCATGTTTATAGAGATAGCTTTATAAATATTTCCATGTTTATGCAGATAGCGCTGTAAGTATTTCCATGTTTATAGAGATAGCGGTGTAGATATTTCCATGTTTATACTGATAGTGGTGTAGATATTTCCACATTTATACTTATAGCGGTGTAGATATTTCCAGGTTTATAGAGTTAGCGGTGTAGATGTTCCCACGTTTATAGAGATAGCGGTGTAGATATTTCCATGTTTTTAGATATAGCAGTGTATATATTTCCACGTTTATAGAGATAGCAGTGTAGATATTTCCATGTTTCTAGAGACAGCGTTGTAGATATTTCCATGTTCATAGAGATAGCGGTGTAGATATTTCCATGTTTATAGAGACAGTGATGTAGATATTTGCTTGTTTATAGAGATAGCATTGTAGATATTTCCATGTTTATAGAGACAGTGGTGTAGGTATTTCCATGTTTATACAGATAGAGGTGTAGATATTTCCATGTTTATAGAGACACCAGTGAAGATATTTCCATGTTTATACAGATAGTGGTGTAGGTATTTCCATGTTTATAGAGATAGCGGTGTAGATATTTCCATGTTTATAGAGATAGCGGTGTAGATATTTCCATGTTTATAGAGACGGCGGTGGAAATAGTTCCATGTTTATACAGATAGCGTTGTAAATGTTTACACATTTACAGACATAGCGGTGTAGATATTTCCACGTTTACCGAGATTTTATGAAAAGTTATTTTATGAAGACCAAACAAGTCACTGGGTTACCTACCTTATGGCATTTTTTACATTGAGAGTGTTAAAAATACCCCTACCCTAACCAAAACCCTGTCATATAGAGCCAGGAATGGCCATGCAATAAAGGATTCTTGGGCTTGTATGCCTGATAACAAAAACTTATCACAGAAGACTGCAAAAAACACAATCTTGCACAAAGCCCATTGCAACTTTGCACACAACAATGCTTTTGAAGGATATTTGCCCAACAACTGCCTGTCCAACCTGGGCCTGGCATCACCTTTGTTATTGATCTTTGTAGCCAAGGATAGTCATTTCCAAATGATCATATAATCTTCCTCATTTTTTCTTTTGTCTTCCTTTACCTCCGTGAATATGCATATAGTTTACTCTGGCTTGCCTGTTTCTATTGCAAGGCTCTGTTTCCAAACGAATATCTTTTTCTTGTGGAGAGCCTCTCTCTGTTTGTTATTTAGGTTGATAAGAGAAATGTGAACATTTGAGAGCTCAGGTAAAAGGCCTTAGTCTACAGTGAAACTTTTTTGCACCCTTAGATGCTTACTTCCACTACAACTTGCAGGTGGGCCTTGAAAAGTTCTTGGAATAAGTTTGAGCTTTGGTCTTCTCCGATTCATTTAGCATAGATTCTCAAAATGTGGTCCCTGGACCCACAGCATCAGCATCACCTGGAGATTGTTAGAAATGCAAATCATTGGGCCTCATTCCAGACCCTCAGCTGGAAACTCTAGGGGCATGGCCAGACCCTCTGTAGCTGAACAAGCCATCCAGGTGGTTTTGATGCAGCTAAAGTTTTGGAACAACTAATGTAGCCCCATTTGGAAAACTTGCCTCTACAGGCCTCCCTAGCTGGTAAGCTGCTAGCATTTTTTGTTTGTTTGTTTCTTTGTTTTGATACAGGGTCTTGCTCTGTTGACCAGACCGTGACCTCCTGGGTTCAAGCGAGGACTCAGCCTCCTGAGTAGCCGGGACTACAGGTATGTGCCACCACCATGCCCAACTACTTTTTGTATTTTTTTTTTTTTGTAGGGATGGGGTTTTAGCCCAGGCTAGTCTCAAACTCCTGGACTCAAGCAATCTGCCCACTTTGGCCTCACGAAGTGCTGGGATTATAGGCATGGGCCACCACTCCTGGCCCAAAGTTCATATTTTAACTACTAACCTAAATTATTTTAAAAACAAAATTCTCCTTGGACTCAAACCAGGTCAGAGTGACATGATCATGTCCCTGTTTTGTGCAGGGTGAAGTGAGATTATTATCTAGGAAATAGCTGAAATGTCCTGAGGGTGACAAAGAGGAGCTGTGTTTTCAGCCAAATATCAGAACCAGGGCCACTGCCTGCCGCTGAACCCCAGCGGGGACCCCTACTTTGTGTTTATCTGTGGTGGCTACGCTTGCCCACCTGGGTGGGAACCCCGAGAATGACTCCAGACTTTTCCAGGGACTGCATGCCAGGGTATTTTTACAATTTATGTGTAGACTTTGTTCGGGTGGAAAAGTTATTTTATGAAGACGAAACAAGCAATTGGGGTACCTACCTTATGGCATTTTTTACATTGAGAGTGTTAAAAATACCCCTACCCTAACCAAAACTCTGACAAATAGAGCCAGGGAAGGCCATGCAATAAAGAATTCTTGGGCATGTATGCCTGATAACAAAAACTTATCACAGAAGACTGCAAAAAACAATCTTGCACAAAGCCCATTGCAACTTTGCACACAACAATGCTTCTGAAGGATATTTGCCCAACAACTGCCTGTCCAACCTGGGCCTGGCATCACCTTTGTTATTGATCTTTGTAGCCAAGGATAATCATTTCCAAATGATCATATAATCTTCCTCATTTTTTCTTTTGTCTTCCTTTACCTCCGTGAATATGCATATAGTTTACTCTGGCTTGCCTGTTTCTATTGCAAGGCTCTGTTTCCAAACGAATATCTTTTTCTTGTGGAGAGCCTCTCTCTGTTTGTTATTTAGGTTGATAAGAGAAATGTGAACATTTGAGAGCTCAGGTAAAAGGCCTTAGTCTACAGTGAAACTTTTTTGCACCCTTAGATGTTTACTTCCACTACAACTTGCAGGAGGGCCTTGAAAAGTTCTTGGAATAAGTTTGAGATTGGTCTTCTCTGATTCATTTAGCATAGATTCTCAAAATGTGGTCCCTGGACCCACAGCATCAGCATCACCTGGAGATTGTTAGAAATGCAAATCATCGGGCCTCATTCCAGACCCTCAGCTGGAAACTCTAGGGGCATGGCCAGACCCTCTGTAGCTGAACAAGCCATCCAGGTGGTTTTGATGCAGCTAAAGTTCTGGAACAACTAATGTAGCCCCATTTGGAAAACTTGGCTCTACAGGCCTCCCTAGCTTGTAAGCTGCTAGCATTTTTTGTTTGCTTGTTTGTTTGTTTTGATACAGGGTCTTGCTCTGTTGACCAGACCGTGACCTCCTGGGTTGAAGTGAGGACTCAGCCTCCTGAGCAGCCGGGACTACAGGTATGTGCCACCACCATGCCCAACTACTTTTTGTAATTTTTTTTTTGTAGGGATGGGGTTTTAGCCCAGGCTAATCTCAAACTCCTGGACTCAAGCAATCTGCCCACTTTGGCCTCACGAACTGCTGGGATTATAGGCATGAGCCACTGTGCCCGGCCCTGCCAGCTCTGTATAAGCTGAGGAGTTTTTAAAAATACCTAGACTCAGGGCAAACCCCAGACACTTAAGTCAGCTTCTCTGGGAGGTGAAGCCCAGGCACTGGTATTTTTAAAGTCTCTACAGATGGTTCTAATGTGCTGCTAAGTTAGAGAACCGCTGATCTAGACCAGGCCTTTTCAAACTTAATGTGCACGTGAATTACCTGGACCTTGTTAAAATGCAGATTCAGTCTGCATAGGCCTGGGGTGGAGCCTGAGCTTCTGCATTTTTAACAAGTCTCTAGAGGATGCTGCTGCATCTGGGCTGCTAACTACACTTGGAGATAGGAGGTTCTGGAGAGCAGAGGAAAGAGCATGAACCATAACCTAGGGGCTGGTAGTCCTGACTTCCGAGCCAAGGTTTGCCTTTATGTGGCTGGCAACTTGCTTGGACTCCTACCTCAATTCTTTGGGCCCAAGGTTTGTCCTGCCTCAGAAGGATGTCAAGAAAATTGAGTGAGTAATGCAGAATTGTTTCTTAAAGTGTGTGCAGATGCTCCATGAATTTAGAGAGTATGTGGATGCACATTAGTAAATTTTAATAGTTGTGACCATCTTGTTATGAGTACTTAGAACAAGTAATAATGGCTTTTGATGTATAGTAGTAAGAAAGCTTCCTTTTAAAAGGCGTGTATTTAAGTTTCAAAAGTGGGTCTATTTAAAAATATATGAAATAAATAATAGTAGAGGTAATTGACAGATCAAAATTAGGAAGGAAGGATGAGAATGACTCAAGTTTGGGAAATGCTGAGAAAGCAGATGCCCAAGGGCTATGAAAACTTAAAAAAATAGGTAGCACTTGATTTTGATTGGCTGAATGAGATGATGTGTTTGATTATTTATGGGGTTGGCATTTGGCAACATGCACTGGGTGGCTGGGATCACTGTTTATTAAAAAATATTTGAGTCTCCACTTTGCACTAGATACTCTTTTAGTCTCTTGGAAAAGGGATTGGGGGGCAGGCAGGATAAAAACAAATCATTTATGCCCACAAGAAAATTGCAGGAAGATAAAAGTCATGAAATAAACTCTATGCTTCTAATTTAATATTTTTTATAGATTATGAGAAAAAAGTTTTGCTCACTATCAGCTAGGAAAGCTGTCTTAGCACAACCATTCATTCTTGCACAAATCAAAATCAAGACGAGCCAGATTTAATTTAATATTTTTTCACAGATTATGAGAAAAAAGTTCTAATTTAATTTTTTTATAGATTATGAGAAAAAAGTTTCGCTCTCTATCAGCTAGGAAAGCTGTCTTATCACAACCATTCATTCTTGCACAAATCAAAATCAAGATGAGCCAGAAGGCTCCATTCTGACAGCTTCTAATGGAGAAGCTACATTTACTGGACATGGGGAAAGTTGCTGGGCTCTAAGGACTGTGCATTTCTTGAACTAGATAAATGGTCTTGGTGTAGCATAATACCAAAACTTCTTGTCGCAGCCCGTAAGGACAGAACTCAATCAGCCTGAAAAGGAAGTCAGTGACTCCGACTCAACACAGGAATGTTCTGTGATTCCTAAAGAAGGATGTAGGAGTGTGGCACAATTCAACCACAGTCTGTGGCCCTGTGCCTCTGCCTTGACATGAGTGGGATTTCCCAGCTGGTCATTTTCTTCTTATCTAAGACATTGGGAACAAATTACTTGACCTCCTCTGGGCTTCAGTACTCCCACTCATCAAATTAGAGGACTGGGCAGTCGCTAGGCTCTCTTTAGGCATCATATTTTAGTTTCTGTGATTTTAAATTTGAGAAGGGGTGTCTAAGGGAGAATACATAGGGGAGGGGGAAAGGCTTATTAAAAGTGTAGTTAGACACTGAATTTTTAAGAATTGCATTTTGTAATAATACCTTTACCTAATCAGGACTGACAATCTTACCTGATGACAGCACATGGAGGAATGGCTGCATTCAAAAATAAAAATGAAATAAAACAAGACCTTATTTGAACTTAGCAATAATGCTGATTCCTCTTTTTGATTTGAGGAGGTTATAGCTGTTGTAAATGCTTGAATTGGGTCTGCCCAGGCAAAACGGAGTCAAGAGTCCATGTCGGATGAATTTTAACAATGTAGACAATAGAAAGGGTTGCTTAAACTGCCCCTCTTTTACCAAAACACATTTACAAATGAAAGAACAACACTTCCATTTTTAAAAAACATTTTTTGAGATGAAGTCTTCCTTTGTCACCCAGAGTGGAGTGCAGTGGTGCGATCTTGGCTCACTTCAAACTTTGCCTCCCGGGTTCAAGTGATTCTCCTGCCTCATCCTCCCGAGTAGCTGGGACTACAGGCGCCCACCACCATTCCTAGCTAATTTTTGTATTTTTAGTAGAGACAGGGTTTCACCATGTTGGCCAGGCTGGTCTCGAACTCCTGACCCCAGGTGATCCGCCGACCTTGGCCTCTGAAAGTGCTGGGATTACAGGCGTGAGCCAACAGGCGTGGCCAAAAAAATTCCATTTTTAATTGCAGGGTCTGGGGAATTAAAATGCATCCGTAATTTCTTGCATCTCTCCGCTCGGGCTTGCATGAATGCAGAGGGATGGGGAGGACTTCTTGAGGCAAGCATCCCCCTCTTGTCTCCTGCCATCTAGAGAGAGAGGGCTGTGATTTATCTCACTTTAATCAGGAAGGACCCGATGTGTGGATGGAGAGGTCTGACGGCTTTGTTGCTCCATGTGGGAAAGAAACGGACAGAGTGAATTTGTGTATGATCCCTAAGGAGAAAGCGTCTTTGTGCTCTATTTCTTTTTGACCTGGAGCCCCTGAAAGCAAGCTAGTTACAAGTTGAAATAGGCCGTTTCTAAAGTGTGATTTTGTTTGTGTATGAGCCTTGATTACAAAGGGGAAAAAAACCCGCTTAATTTACATACACCACATGTAGTGCAGGATCCCCTGGGCTGTCTTTTCAGGTATCAGGGAACTTTGATGAAAGTCGCTTGTCTCATCTAGGAGTCATTTCATATTGTTTAGCAGAGCCTGGTATTAACATTTCCTTCCAACTGTTTACTGGAATCTGTGTGTTCCCTTCAAGTGATGCATACTAGGTGCACAGGCTTCCTGCCACTGTCATCCTAATCTTTCCGTGCAGACAGGAGCAGAGGGGAGAGCGCTGAGCCAGGCCCCAGCTTGCTTTTCTTTCCTGACACAGCCCGGCTCCACTGCACTTCTCAGCGCTTGCTCTAGGTGGTGCTGTTTGACCATTTTCTTCATGTGACCCTCCACTCGGTAATATAAATTCATTCGGAGGATGACCTGATATCAAAAAAAATTCCTTTTGATTAGTAGAATCAACTTGTTTCTTCACACGATACTCTTCCCACTGAGACACATGGAGACAATTCTGACTCCAGGTTTGCAACCTTGAGATTTCTCTCAGATGCAATAAAAAAAAACAAAAAAGCATTTTGAGTGGCACAGTGATGCCTAGTGCATGATCATGTTTGTCTGCTCAAACATTAAAGGGAAACTTGTGGGTTTGAGGATGCCCAGCAGCACGACAGCTGCCAATATAAATGAGCCGTATATAGAGAGAGGGGGCGGGAGGGGACTACAAACTTCAGAATATGAGCTGATCGTTTTTAAGTAAAAAAAAAAAAAAAAAAAAAAAAAAAACAAGTCAAAAGGGAGCCCAGGATGGTGCAAGAAAGAGGACAAAGGAAGATTTTCCTTGCAGCTAATCAGGAGAGTTCATAAGGGCTGATTACATGAGTGGAAGCCTTAAGTTCTTTTTTTAAAAAAATGTGAAAATTTGCATGTATGTATGTATGTATGTATGTATAGCTTCGTGTATTACCATTATTATTGCAATCAGCAAATGGATTTACTTCCTTTATCTCATGGGCTCCTACCCACTCACTTCTGGCAGCACATTTTCCTTTCTCCTTCATCCCAGAACACCAAAGAACAGATGCGCTTCCTAACCCTGGCTCCAGGGGACTTTATACATTGTAAACAGTGCACCTCTAACATGGTTCACTGCTCAGAGAACGTGTGTCCCATTTTAAAACTGTGACTCCTTTATATTTTGCAGTGCTTATTTTAATAAGAGACATTGGACTAGTGACTTATTTTTCATGGAGGAGTGAGCTTAATGGTTGAAAGTAATCGATAAACTTGTTTTTCCTCTGATGCCATCAGCCAAGATCCTATGGCAATAGTAAGAGGATGACACTGGGCTGGCACCCCCTCCATAACATATTTGGACCATGTTTTCCCCCCAGAATGCACATGCAATAGCTTTGGTTTGGTAAGAGAGAGATGGTGTACTTGGTTTCCTTCTGTCACACTTTTGGTGAAATGAATTAGACTTTTAAATCAGGAAATTCAGCGAGATGAGTTAGATTTTTACACAAGAGCAGTGGAGGACTTCCAGCTGGTTGGGGGAATGATACGGAAATATCTTGCTAAATCAGGGTCTGGTGGAATGCTGCTCCCCTGGCAGGCTCCTCTTCACAGGGAGCAATCTGTGGGTTGCTTATAGAACAGAGCGAGCAGGAGGCATAGCATGGTCTTGCTCAGGGGAAGACCCGGTGTTCAGATGTTTGTCATTAGGAACTGGGTGTGGGCTTTTTCAAGTTAAACTGAAGCAGCAGTTCTATTAGGAAGAGCCTCCCAGATCAGCATCTTCTGTTTCTGGATACTCTCCCTTTGAAAAGCCAGATTTCAGCAAAAAGCTTTGCTAATGGTGAAATTGCACAACTGAAACCCTATGGGAGCAATGGGAAAGATGGAGAAAGAGGTGGTTATATCATGTACTTCAACAGTTTATTTAGAGGCTGTTGACGTTAGAATAACAAGCCAAGACAAACAAAAATACTCATTTTGGATGAAAATATTGTCTTTTCATGTTATTATAGATAGCTGAGTCCTAAGACTTCTACAGAAACACATTTTCCTAATGAGTGGCTGATTTTTCTGGTTGTGCAAGTAATATCCAAATTATTGTACAAATTTTTGGCTCAGGAGCAAACATTGTATTGTATATTGAGCTAATCACTTGCCCTTTCCAAGGTAAGCCCTTACCTCTGCTTTCCCTTCATCTTGTCATTTCTGTTTGTTGGGTACAGGTTTCCTGTTGGTTCTTTCTGTTGGCTCTGATGTAACACGAATGAAGTTCTTAACATCCTTTCAGACATAAACACAACTTAGCTCATTGTTTCTGAGTTCATATAGAGGTTTTATTGCCCCTGAGACTTTCGTGTCAGACAGCTGGATGTTGCTGTGTTCAAGGCTCTATATGTTGATTTTGTATCCTACAACTTCACTGATATCACCTATCAGTTCAGTTCTAACAGTTTTCAAATTTTATTTATTTGTTTTTGTTTTTTAAATATTGCATGTTTCATTTTAGAGTCAGGAGCGTAGATGTACAGGTTTCTTAAACAGGTATATTGCATGGTGCTGAGGTTTGGGCTTCTAATGATCCCACCACCCAAGCAGTGAGCATAGTAATCGATAGGTAGTTTTTCAACCCTTGCTCCCACCATCCTTCCCTCCCACCTTTGGAGTCCCCCAGTGTCTGTTGTTCCCTTCTTTGTGTTGAGTTCTAACCTTTTTTTAGTGAAGTTTGTAGGGTTTTCTATATATAACAAGATCATGCCGTCAGTAGAGACAGTTTCACTTCTTCCTTTCCTATTAAGATGCCTTTTATTTCTTTCTTTTGCCTAATTACCCTGAGAAGTGGTGTCTGTGGGCATAGTTGTCTTGTTCCTGATGGTAGAGGAAAAGTTTCAAGTTTTCACCATTGATCATGGTGTTAGCTATGGGTTTGTCATATATGGCCTTTATTTTCTTGGGATACAGTCCCTCAATACGTGATCTGTTGGGTGTTTTTTTTTTTTTCACCATGAAAGGGTTTCGAATTTTGTCAAAAGCTTTTTCTATATCTATTGTGATGGCCATATAGTTTCTATCCTTTATTTTTCTAATATGGTATATTATATGTATTGATTTGCTTATGTTGAACCATGACATGATCATGGTGAATGATTCTTTCAATGTGCTATTGAATTTGGTTTGCTAGGATTTTGTTGAGGATTTTTGCATCTATGTAGATCAAGGATATTGGCCTGTCATTTTCCTTTCTTGTAGTGTTCTTGTCTGGCTTTGGAATCAGGGTAATGCTGGCCCTGTAAGATGAGTTTGGAAGTATTCCCTCCACTTCAGCTTTTTGGAAGAGTTTGAGAAGGACTGGTATTAGTTCTTCTTAAAATATTTGGAAGAATTAATCTGGGAAGCCATCTGGTTTTGGGTTTTTCATTGATAGGAGACATTTTCTTACGGATTCAACCTCCTTGCTTGCTATTAGTCTGTTCAGATTTTTAAATTTCTTCATGAGTCAATCTTGGTAGGTTTTATGTGTCTGGGAATTTATCCATTTCTTCTAGATGATCCAATTAGTTAGTGTGTAATTATAGCTAGCAGTTTCTTAGGATCCTTTGTATTTCTGTGATATTGGCTATGATGTTTCATCTTTCATTTCTGATTTTATGCTCTATTGAAAACATGAGGCATAGCAGGTAGGGGGCACTGGTCAGGACTTGGGGTATAAACTGGCAGATGTTAAGGTGGGTGATTCTGGTTAACTCAGAAACTCCGAAGTCCCGTGTGGAAGAATTAACTGCCTGTACTCACCTAGTAATGTATATCCTTGCTCAAAAAAGATCCAGCTGAGAATGTTGGATGAAGGGACCAAATCAATATTCATCATTATATTGAAAACAAGTCAGATTGGCTGTGGTCTTTTGACAGCAGGTCAGTGGCTAAGTCTATTTGAACAAAGTTAGGGCAGGTTCAAGGGAGAATCCTGAGATCGGTATTCTTTGTTCCATACAAACTTGCCTTTCAGTTTCTTCTCCCCATGCCTCCAGGATGTCCCTGCACGGCCCGTAGGGCCCCCTCCTTCAGTACCTTTCCTTACGAAGGGGAGAAAATGAGTTTTCCAATGTTAGCATATATTTAGCCTTCCAAAATTTTCTATTTCTATTTTAGGGGAGCTCTAGGAAAACAGCAGATTACTCTAAATCCCCAGGTAAAAATCTGAAATGGTGGAATTTCATATGACCAGGAGACATATTTTGGGGCAAGTGGGGTTTTCACAATCACTTGGACATGAAGGCATCTGCTTCTTCTATGCCTAAAATAGTCCTTCAATTTAGTAGTTTAATTCCTCTTCCACTTTTTCAAATTTCAAGACAATACATGTAGTGACTGAACAATTTGGATCCAAGTTTCACTATTTAACTGCCAGTGTGACCTTGGGCGAGTCACTTAATCTTTTCAAGGCTCAATTTCATCATGTAAAGTAGAAGTACAAACAATCCCTGACTTAGAATATTTTGACTTACGATTTTTCAACTTTAAGATAGTTTGAAAGCAATACACATTCAGCAGAAACTGTACTTTGAGTACTCATACAACCATTCTGTTTTCCACTTTCAGTACAGTATTCATTATATTACATGAGATATTCAAAGCCCACTTTATTATAAAATGGGCTTTCTGTTAGATGATTTTGCCTAACTGTAGGTTAATGTGAGTGTTTAAGGTAGGCCGAGCTAAGCTATGATGTTTAGTAGGTTAAGTGTATTAAATGCATTTTCAGCTTACAATATTTTCATAAGTTTATTGGAATATAACCCTATTGTAAATTGAGGGGTATTTGTAATAATGATATCTCTTCAAGGAGACTTTGAGAGCCTCTCATAGGAAAATGCATACACAGATGCATATAAATATATAATCTTTCTTTTCCATACATATGATATTCTTTAAGGATATTCAAAAATGTGGAAACAGTTGCCTCCAGGGAGATAAATGGTAGTGGGTTGGGAAACTTTTAACTGTATACGCTTTTGTACCTTTTGCATTTTGAATCAGATGAACGTATAATCTACATAAAATATTAAGATTAAAACATCACCGAATAACTTATCAGGAGTTTGGTGAACATAAGGGAAGGCCACCTATGGTGGCTGTATTTTATTCAGTGTTGGTCACTGTTGGGCACTTCATAGAGCTTATTTCATTTCATCCTCACAAGCGCCGTAGGAGGAAGGGGCCCCAGAGGGATTCATGGTTAGAATAGCAGAGTAGGAGCATTTGGCAGCTATATTCTGTGTAGGTGATAACTTTAAAGATATTTTTGTTATAAAATGTTTCAAACATACAAAAAATATAGAGAAGCAATTTTCTATAGTTATTAAATACTGTTAATGGGTAGTCACAGAAATTATCATCCAAAGTGGGATATTCTTGAGAGAAAAAGGAGGTTCTATTTATGATTATGGTGGGATAACAAACTTAAGATGAACAGCTCTGGACAAACTGGGTTGTATGGTCCCTGGAAAACAAGGATTACTGTAAATGTGAGTCCCGCCTTGTGCTTCTCTCTGTCCCACCAAGAAAATATGATCTTGATACAGATGTTCATTGTGTCAAGGCAACCATGGCAACCATGATCTAGATACACTGTTCAAGTTTTATGCTGATCCTACCTAGGTATGTCTCAGGAACTTTCCAGAGTTTCCTTTGAGTGCTTCTAAATTTTGCGTAAATGGTATGTTGTCCCTTGTCTCTTTTTAAAACCAATAAGCCATTTTCCCTTCTTTTCCTGGAAAATTAAAGGAACAAAGACCAGGAAATAACAACGTATTAGCTAAGGTTCTGTTGATTGAAAGCAACAGAACCTAATTCTGGCTAGCTTAAACCATGCTAGGATTTAATGAAGAATACTGCAGAATCTTAGATATCTTATGACTGGGAAAGAGGAGGTTCAGGCAGTTCCTGGGATGTCAGCAACAGGTAGCTGTCAATTAACTGCCCCCACACCACCCACTGCTGTCGTCATCAATATAGCACACCACGATGGCTCCCAGCCTCTGTACGTCTGGGTTCCAGTGTTCAAATTCTAGAGACAGCAAGAGAAATCCCATTGAGTCAGGGATCCTTCCCTGGGTCACACTCCCTGCATATGGTCAGAAATGCAGGATTATGTACTAAAGACACAGCTAAAGAGGACCCACTTCACTGTTTTGGGACCATTTGCAGGGGAGGCAAAATTATGAGCTACTCACTTAAAGAGGTGATAACCATAAGTTTGCAGGAAAAAAAAAATTGGAGAAGAGAAGGATAACACTATCCTACGGTTTCTTCTGAAAATGGACTAAGGGAACAGCATTTCCATTTGGAAATTCTCTCCTGGCATTTCAATATTTATGGATTCTGAATTCTGAGAAAAATCAGTTGAGAAATTAGGAAAATGGGAAGGAACATTCTAATTTTCCTGTGAAAATTACAGCTTAATAGTCAGTATAGAGAACTTACTGGCTTGAAGAAATGCACTGACTTCAAGTCAAGCAAGATGAGGAAGCACTGACATGTGGAGATGAAAGTTAAGGTGAACAGGACAGGAGCAGTAAAGGAGCCTCAGTCAGACTTTCTTGTATCTGTTGCTGTGTTACAAGTGTGTGTTCATGGCCTTGTCCACTGCTAACAGTGAACCATTTCTGCAAATAAATATTAATGTGTTCATAGGCATAGTATATGTTTTACAAATCCTATGAGAGGTTTTCTAAGAAATGCCAAGTTTTAGAAACAAAATATACCCTTAAATCGGCAATTTTGACAGTTGCTTCTTTCTAGTGCTATTCATCTTGCCAGGAGATCAGAATGTTATGTTATTTAAATGGTATTGGAGGGGATGATTGATGCCTTGTTTAACAATGTCATGTAAACAACGATTAAAGCATTAAGTATTTGTGGTGTTACCTTTCAATCTTTAAAGGACTTTTCTTTAGCATTTATTTTGTGATAATATTGATTTCTTTTTAATGTTTTCTCTATTAATGCTATTGGATTTTAGAATCTTGTTACAATATGTTGGCTCCTAATAATAAGAAATCATCATTTGTTATCATATCTTTTAAAAACAGAAGACTACTAAAACTTTTCATATAATCCTGTTACAGAAAAAAACGACTATTTGCTTGTTATTATAGTCACTTATTATTTTTCAAAAACTTGTAAGTGAAGTGTTATGAAAATCATATGAATTTGGGAATTCCCAAGCATTCTCAGAAATTCTATTTCCTTGTTCCCAAATCCCAATGATTAATATCTGCCAGGAGTCGGAAAACAGTGAAAGGAAGTAACATCCTATGTTGGATACCTGGTAGGGTTAGTGAAGAAACGTTATTGCTGAGCTCTGTGTTACGCTCACGAATGATGCCATTGAGGAAGTCACGCTTGTTGAAAGGAACGCAGATACACAAAGAGTTTTGCTGCTGTCTGTTGGATAAGAACCCCCTGGTCGATTTCAGCTCCTACTGCAAGTTACAAAAATCAATCCAATGATAAATGAAAAGTGCCCGGTGTGCTGGGAAATAACTTATTTTTTGGCTTCAGAGGATATTTTAGAAACAGTGCCAAGTGAAACGTAAAAACAAACTACGAAGACGTTCATGAATTTCCCTCTGAAGCTGACAGCCGTATTTTAGCAGATGGAACTCCTACTATTAGCCCAACTCTTGGGTTGAAACAGTGTGTCCAGGAAACCCTATGTTAAAATGCAATGTGTTGGGGATATTGTTCCTCTATTTGCTTGAGTTAATTTTCAAATTAGTGTACTCTTGCTTAGCTGTGCTCTGAGGGAATGAACAAAAGATTGGTAAACTCTGATGGAGAACACTGGTCAGGCAGGGCACATAGAATCCCTGGGGATGGTGGTTCCTGGCAAATGGGGGAGGAGGCCCTGAGCCAGGCTTGGGCTGGGCTGGAGGAACATGAAGATGGGATCTACTCACAACCCCCAAAACTGAGGGGTCCTGGTAACACATTATTTCACCCTCAGCCATGCAAATTTATTATTTTTATGGATAAAATAGCTTTAAAAAACTAATTTACATTGAAATGTTAAAATATTTATATAGAGATTAGAAATATTTATATAGAGATTATTGGGAATCCCCTCCTAAAGCCCAAACATAAAAACTACCAAAAAAAGAATTTCCGTGTAGGCTAAGATTGCAAATGACTGATGGAATGTCATTTAAATTAAACATGGAAAATATATTTCCTCTTTAATAAAGATCTAAATTCTATTCTTTTTAGGAGCCTTCAAAAATGAAATTCAACTATTAAAAAATGTATAGAGAAGCCTTTAGAAAAGAAACTTTTCTTTTGCTGTATTATATATTAAAGAACTTTGATGAGAATAGTTCTAAAGTGTTTAATACTCGTTTCCACTGATGTTTCTAGGTATTGTGGGGAACACCTAGAAATTAAATCTTCATCTTTGGCAGATCAGAGGCCTATTGTTTTTAGGTAAAACAATTAAAATCTGCTTTTAATAAATCACAAATTTTGCAAGTTAGCCATTAATAGTAAGTGCTTTTCAAAGTTTGGCCCAATACACGAAAAAGCCAGAAAAACATACCTGCATTAGTTTTGCCCATCACCTACTTATGCTGGCCTCAGGAGATTTATTAACAGCATTCAATATTTTAGGTAGGCTGGATGTGGTGGCTCATGCATGTAATCCCAGCACTTTGGGAGGCTGAGGTGGGAGGATGGCTTGAGACCAGGAGTTGAAGACCAGCCTGGTCAACCTAGTGAGCCCCTCGGTCTCTCTGAAAAGAAAAAAAAAATTAGGTATCCTGTGGCTACCTCCAAAAACAAACTCCAGAGGAAGTGAATTTTTTTTTATTTCATGTGTTGGGATAATGGCTTCTTTTGCAGTTACTTACGAAGAATTTAAGGGTCAGTAAAAATATTTTTCATCCTTAATAACATGAATTCTCTAATTTGTGTGTGATATAATGCTAGATATTGTGCCAAAAGTGTTACATAGACATAATCCATGCCCATTTTCAAAGATAATACTAATATAGAGGATAAGAATCATTATTATTGTAGTAATTATTATTTTAGTAATAGTAGTAATAATCAAAACAATTACATCAAACACTTATTAAACCCTTATTATGTGATAGGTACTGTGTAAGCAATTTCCACATATTAGCTCCTTAAATGTGATCACTAACCCCCATGAGGTAGGTAGCATTATGTCCATTTTATAGATGCAGAAACTGAGCTTTGAAGAGGGAAAGCAACTTGCCCAAGGCCATGCAGGCAGTCATTGATAAGGGTGGGGAGCGAGAAGTTGAAGTCTGAGATGTAAGTTCACAGACACGAGTACACAAACACGTACAAGATACTCGTATGACATGTGGGGTTGCTTGAAATATGTAATTGACTTTCCCCAGCACAAGAAAGTGTTTGGACAGATTTCAAAGGGATCTAACACTTCCTCAGAGGACTGCCCTACGACATTTTTCCGTGTGCTTTTCTGCCTCTTGTCCTATACTTTTGGCATTTCTTCTGCTCTTAGAGGCAATGAGTCAACAGCATATTTTTAGCACCTCCTGTGTGCATAGAAGTGGCCCCTGACTCAATGGGAGTGTATAACTACCATGGGCCAAATCAGTGTGCTTTCCTGTTAGCCAGGGGATTATAGAAGAACACGCTCCCCTGATTCCAACAGAACTTGCTGCCACTCTGATGTCTTCATTGTAAGGCCTCTAAATGAATGTTCAAGAAATTCATGTTAAAGGCACGTGTCATATGTGTAACTTGTAAACATTTGTGTACTTGTCTCTGTGTCCTTACACCTCAGGCTTCAACTCTTGTTTTTACCTTTATCAATGACTACCTGTGTGCTGTGTGGCTTTGGACAAATTGCTCACCCCCTCTAAAGCTCAGTTTCTGCATCTGTAAAATGGATATAATGCCATATATACATAGATATAGATATACATACACCAATATATATACACACATATATATGTGTGTATATACATATATATATAATATACAAACCAAAATATATAGTTATATAAATATTTCAGTTTAAGTTTCAAAAATCACTGGAGGGTATTTTTATAATACCCTTCAGCAATTTTACCTGCTGCCTTTGCACATTCTGGTGAATTTCTAAATGGAAGTCTGATAGAGATTAATCTTTTAATGCATCATAAATAAAAAAGAAAATCACAGAATGATGTAGCTGGAGAGGACCCTGGGGATCTAGTGTTTCATGAAAGATTAATGTCCTTGATCTGTTTGTAAGTGTTTTGGAAAAATCTTCCATGGTCAAATAAAACTTGGCAATGTTGGATTAAAGTTAAATAGGTTTTTTTTTCCTGCAGAACTTCATAGTCTTTAATATGCTAATATGTTTTGTGAATCTACAAGGAATGAAGTGTTTCAATGCTTATTTTACCCAGATTCTCATTTTGGGACCGTCTGGTCAAGCTGAGTCAGATAGTATATTCTCTAGATGGAGATGATGGCTGATTCCTTTTTGAGAGCAAGAGAGTCCCCAGGGGAAGCAAGGGTATATCAGTTGCTCCATTTCATGCCAAGGATCCTCAGTCTTTAGAGGCTCAGAGAAGGCTGAAAGGCTACTCTAGGCTATCAGGGCTACCATTCATTGTGACCCATGCTACAGAGAAGCTTTGAGCTCAGTGCAAAGGAGTGACCAGCCCTTGAGAATCAGGAAAATTTATTTATTCCTGACCTAGTCCACTGAGGACATACAAGGAATGGGGCAGGGGAGTGTCACCAGCTATGGTTACAAGCTAGTCTGATTCTCTTTCATTAAGAAAACTGGTCCCTGTGAGTTTAGATTGGGAAGCACCAGGTTAAAAAAATTTTAGGCCAGGAGTGGTGGCCACTGTACTCCAGCCTGGGTGACAGAGTGAGAATCTGTCTTAAAAAAAAAAAAAGTTAAGTGATGTCTTCTGTTGAGGACCTCTCAGAACTTTTAATATGAAAGTGTGCATTGTGAAGAATGGGAGTAGAGTGTACAGGAGTTTTAAAAGCTACTTGGTCATGAAACTCTTGCTTTGTGCAGGATTCGAGGGGCACTAACATTCTGAGGAAAATATTTTGGGAAACACTGATCTAATCCAAACTTCTCATTTTACCAGCAAACAACTGTGGGGCCCTCTAAGTTTCCTTTCTCCATCATTGTGACAAATTCATTGGAATTAATTCAATTAAACCTGGGGTCAGCTTTGAAGAGATTTATTTAGCAGGTAAATCTGTTTTGTACATTTTGAGGGAGTTCTGAGTTTCCATAGTCAAAAACCACAGATCAATTTAACTAACCTTTATGGAATATCACCTATGGCCCAAAGACCCTTTAGCTACAGTGATGGTCTACAAAAATATAAACTGTAATTCTTGCAATACAGGAGATTAGTAATAATGGTAAATATAATGATGATGACACCATGAATAGCTAACATTTGTTGAATGCCTTTCTATTAGTCAGGCACTTTACTAAGTATTTTAATCCTCCCAACAATTTATGAGGTAGGGATTATAATAATTCCCATCTTATAGTGAGGACACTGAGGTTAGGAAATTATCCTAGCCTAAATGTTAAGTATAAGCATGAATAGAACGGTGTTATTAGCCTATAAGACATTCCTTTATGAGTGATACAAAGTCCTATGTAAATTCAGAGAAAAGAAAAGTGGTTTTAGAAATCCTTGATCAGTGAGTGTGAAGCATGTGGTGGCCCGGTTACTGTTTGGTTGCCCATCTGTCCTCCCTCTGGGATCAGCACCCCCTTACTTTGGAAGAATTGTTTTCCTTTTCACTGTAAGTTTCTTTCTGGCTATGCGATGGGGCACATTGCCTCAAACTAGCCCTGTTCCAGTCTTTGAGAACCTTGAAATTGGAACCAAGGGAAGAGGATTGCCTCTTGAATGGTAATTCTCTAAAATCTAGTCTGAGGTGCTGGTGCCTAATCCCTGGGTCTGTGGAAGGAACTGGGCTGTGAGAGGGGAGAATGATGTTGATGTCAAGAGAGAGGCAGGTGCTAGGAGCAGAGAAATGGAGGCCTGGAGGGTTTCTGGGCTTCTCTGAGGCTTAGGGTTTGGATCATTGTCTTCGTTACTGGAACAAAGAATTTACCATACCTGCTCTTCTGGGAATGAAACTGTCCTGCTTTGCAAAATGAAGTGTCATTAGAAAGAGATCTTAAAAACCCCACACCATAGACAGGTGCACAGATCCGTAGAAGTGTTAAAGTTCTGTGTGTTGGATGCTAAGCCAAGACTCTTAAGTATGTTCTAAAGAGAAACTGGTGTGTGTAGGCTGTGCACTCCCAGGGAGATAAAAAGTTAGGAACTTTATGGGTTGGGCTTGGTGGCTCCCACCTGTAATCCCAGCACTGTGGGAGGCTAAAGTGGGCAGATTGATTGAGCTGAGGAGTTCGAGACCAGCCTAGGCAACATGGTGAAACCCCATGTCTACAAAAGCTACAAAAATTAGCTGGGCGTGGTGGCATGTACCTGTAGGCGGGAGGATCGCTTGAGCCCAAGAGGGAGAGGGTGCAGTGAGCCATGATTGTGCCACTGCACTCCACCTGGGTGACAGGAATTTTATGGGGAATGGGATCTTGGAGACTGAGTAGAGACTAGAGGAAAAAAAAAAAAAACTACCTCCCCAACTGGCCACACTATTCTTTTAAAAAAATGTTAATTGACAAATTAAAATTGTATGTATTTACGGAGGTATAATGTGATGTTATGATATATGTATACATTGTGGAATAATTAAATCCAGAGAATTAATAGATTCATCACCTCAAAACCTATCTTTTTTGTGGTGAGAACATTTGAAATTTATTGTCTTAGCAATTTTGAAATACACAATACTTCATTGTAAACTACAGTCACCATGCTGTGCTGTAGATCTCAACAAAATGTATTCTTTCTGTCTCAACTAAAACATTGTACTCTTTGACAACATTTCCCCATTCCTCTCACCCCCTCCAAAAACACCCATTCTTTATGTTGAAGAGAATGGCTAAAAAGTCCCAGCAGGTTTCAACTGACAGCTTCAGTGGTTGTCCCATCACACTTCAATGTTATTAATAGAAAGGGGAGGGGCAATACATAATTCGGACAGGCAGAAATTACCATTGTAACCACTTTCCTGACTTCACAGAAAAAGTCCTCTTGTTTTCATCTGTAAAATGGGAACTGCGTGAATACTATTATTCTTTTCTTCAGCCTCCAAAGAAAAAACAGATGCAAAGCCTTTTATCAATTGCAAAACAGTATACAATGTGTGTTATTACTCACAGTTGTCTTACTGTGACCAAACACTTTATAAGCCTGCGGCAAGTCAGCCTTACTCTCAGGAAGTGGACAATATTTGGGGAAGGAGAAGCAGCAGGATCTTTCAGGACAGTAGCCTTGGTGGGTCCAAAAATTCCTTGAGCAAAATGGGAGACAAAACTTTCTTCCTGCTTTGCGGTTTATCCTGTTAGTCTTGTCTCTCTTCACTCCTATTTTCTATGGAGAATTTCCTGGTTTTGGAGTTTGGGTGCGTTTTATGGAGAGGAGGCAGAACATCTTTAGCTCCAGCAGAATGAAAGGATACATGCAAAGGAACCTAGCACAGTATGTGGTACCCAGTTCCCCTTTAACTTGGCTTTATTCATTCACTCCTGGTAGGGCATTAATAAGGGATTTAGCCCCCTCCTATTGAAAACGATTAATTCAGGGAAGAGTTCAGGCAGTGTGGACAGATACAGTGTAGGCCAAGCCTGTTTCTAAGGCAGGAGCTGGGTAGGGAGGGTGAGAAGGGCGAGAAGAATAGGGAAATATGTGTCGTCTGTGTTGCTGCTGTTGCAACCACCACAACAAACAAACAAGTGAAAAAAAAAAAAAAAGAATTGTCCATACCGGAAAGTGTGCTGTTTTGGAGGAGACTGGGGAAAGTGTGGATGGCTCGAGTGGGTCCTGTTGGATTGAAGTCTGACAGTGGTGATTCCCTTCAACAAATGGTCGGGGTGGGAGGGTACACACACACACACACACACACCCCACATGCAGCGCCCAGCCTCCGATTTCAGCGCTGGCAGGAGATAACCATTCTTAGCTCGCCTTTCCAGGGTTATTTTTGGCTGAGGCTGTTCGCTGATGGCAAAAGGTTTCAGCCCCCTCCCAAATCCCTCCCCATGCTTGTTCTAAAGAGAAACTGGTGCGTGTAGGCTGCGCACTCCCAGGGAGACAGGGAGACGGGCCTGGCGCCGGAGAGGAACCCGGACTCTGCCCAAAGTCTCGCCGCCCGCCGGCTGTTTTCTGGCGGAGGGTGTGCCCCGGAGGGCGGCGATCGCGCGTGAAGGCTGGGGCCAGGCGCGGGTGCAGGCGTCACCGGGGTCGGGCTAGCAGGCCCTGGAATCAGGCTTTTGGGACACCCCGAAAGTGAGTCCAACTTGGGGAGAAACTGAGGACACCTCGGGCGGTCTGGCAGCGGAGAAGGTGGGCGGGAGAAAACTTTACAGGAAGGCAGAAGCAATCTCCGCCGAGGGAGTCAGCGAGCAGCCGCACGGAGAGGAGGGGCGGGCAGTCCCCAGGCGGGCGGGTGCAGGGCGCAGGGTGCCGACCTGCCGGAGAGGGGGCCTGGGCACGAGGCGGAGTCCCGGTGCACGGCCAGGTGGGCGGAGGCCCCCGGCAGGCTGCAGATTGCCTCCGGCCCCGGAAGCCTCAGCAGGACCGGCCAGGAGGCGCCACGGAGGGGAGCCCCATCCCGGTGCTGACAGTGCCCACCGCGCCCTACGAGGACCGGCGGCCGGCTGGTGGCGGGGGTCTGCGGCGACCTACCGGCCTCTTCGAGGGCCAGCGCAACTACCTGCCCAAATTCATCCAGAGCGTGCTATCGTCCATCGACCTGCACGACCGCCGGTGCTGCACCACGGTGGTGGGCAGCGACGGCAGGTACTTTAGCAGGACGGCCATCGAGATCGTGGGGCAGATGGCTGCGGCCAACGGGGTGAGTGTCCGGATGCCCCTCGCTTCCCGCCGCGCCGCCGCCATGCCCTCTCCTAGCCCTTGTCCCCCTGCTGCCTCCGGGCCCAGCTGGGAGGCCCCTGCCCGGCCCAGGCTTTGCTTCCTCACTCCCGCATCCTCACCCTCCAGCGCCCCACTCCCGCCGCGCTCGCAGCCTCCCCGGCGCACCCCGGACACTGGGTTCTATTATTACCCACCGCCCCCAAAAGCCTTGAGGGGTGTCCGTCGTTCCTGGAGCCACTCCGGGTTTCCTGGACTCTTCTCCAACTCTGCACACATCCCGCACCTGCTCATTTTTCTTTCGGACATTCTCTTACCCGGCCCTGTAGATTCCAAGGCAGCTCCCAGTTTTCCATATTGTTCCCAACGCGTTCACTGCCCACAGTCCCCACACAAACTTCTTTCCCAGGCTCACAACATAGTCCCTCTTCCCCGTGCCCTTTTTGCAATAATCTGCCAGTCCCCTAAGTCTTAGCTCTGCCTATTTAACAGTAGTGGTGTCTCAGAACACACACACACACACACACACACACACACACACACACACACACACACACACACACGATCCCTGACATATTTGGCAAGAGTAGGTCCTGAAGTTTTTTAATATTTTGGTTCTTTAACCCAGTGGAATTACTGAATGATTTATTTAATTAGGGTAGGGATGGAGTGGATCCATTTGTTTGATGCTAAACAGCCTGAGCTCGCAGTTCCCAGGGGGCATGTCCCTAAATGGTCTGAAATGAGATTTGCAGTGGTTTTCTTAATGCAATTCCCAACTTCTCTCCAAATGCCTTTTGACATTTGACAACATTTCATGCCTCTTCCCCTTTCGCTTTTCATCCTTGTTTTCTCTCCCTTCTCCCACGACCTCGGTAGTCTTCTGCAATCCAGATTCTCAGACTTCGGGTTTTTCTCCCTCTGCCCCTTTCCTCTCTGTCCTATAACTAGAAGCACCTTTTGGCATAGACCCGTATCCCAGTTTCCTCTTTCCCAGGTCCAGCAGCATCTCAAGGACATCTACAAGAGGGATACCTAACTTCAGGGGTCTCTGAATGATATGTGGGAAACATCGTCTAAAAAGGTAATTTTATCCTTATTCATGCAACCAGACCCACACTCATAGAACTTTTCTTTAAGGGGAGTGTCTTGCAGATGTATAAATGAGTGTTAACATCTTTAAAAGCAAAACTGAACATTTCCCTGGCATTTGTATTCCCTCCTTCCTTCCCAACCCTTTCCTTTTCATTTTCTCATTTATTATTAAAAACATTTTTAAAGGATCTCCATGCTTCATATTTATCTACTATAATTCCTCCTTCTCGGTGTTGCAGGGATGGGGAAAGAGGATTTTTTAAAAAACACAATAAAAAGCAATTGGGAGAAACAGGGCCAGTGGTGTTGGGGTGGGTAGTGGAATTGTGATTTTTGACTCCAGTAGACAATGATGCTGGATATATGGGGTTTGATTTCTCTCTGGCTCCTCACTTGAGATTGATGAAGTTTGGCTAGAATCAGGGAATTGAAGAGAGGTTGACAAATGGTCTTTCACTCTTCTCTGACAGGCTGTTCCTGTGGAGTGATGGAGAATAATGAGCCTTGGGAGAGCTATGGGAGCTCTCATACTCCTTCCCGAGCCAATTTTTTAGGGAGTGAGAGAAACATGGCCTGTCCAATACTTGTTCTGGGTCAGGATATTTTTGAAGCTACGGTTGTTGATTTGCATGGGAAAATTATTATGTCTTATTATTTCTTGTCCCACTTTACCATAAGGGCTCCTCAGCTTCTTACTTCAATGGGTCTTCCATGACAAACACACTTTATTAACTCTAAGAGTGGAATTTATTTTAACAGATAATTAGCATAGGTCAATATATGCTTAAAATAGAGTCAAATTAAACGCACTAGCTGTTATAAAGGACAGATGACAAAATCCACATAGAAGCATCGACTCTTAAATAATCTGAAAGTACTACTTCTAAGAGGGGCGGGCATGGGTGAAGGGAATGGTGGACATGTTTCAGAATTTCAAACGCCAACTTTAACCAATCGTTTCCTCATTTTGTTCACCTTCTTGGTGGCTTATGCTAAAGTGAAGTGAATAGCCATAAGGCTGGCTTCAGGAGAAAGGTGGTCTAAAAGAACTGGATAATTATAAGCAAAATTGGTCTCGAATGATTGAAAATTGATGAGAATGTGCTTGTCTCCTGATTTGGCATCCTGAGTTAGACTCAGGAATACTGAACATGGATCCCAAAGGCTTTGGTCTTTTTTGATATCCTATTGGATAATCATAAGCAGGCTAGAAAAATAGGAAACTAGAATTTTTTCTCTTTGAACTGACAAATCTGACCAGTGGGCTGCATTCTCTATATCTGAAAAATCTTGGTTTTGATTGAAAAAGTTAATTTTACAAAGCAATTTTCTTTTTTTAAATTAAATTTCATTTTTTTTTGACACAGGGTCTCACTTTGTTGCCCAGGCTGGAGTGCAATGGTACAGTCTTGGCTCACTGTAGCCTTGACCTCCCCAGATTCAGGTGATCTTCCCACCTCAGCCTCCTGAGTAGCTGGGGCTATAGGTGCACGCCACTACGCACAGCTGATTTTTGTGTTTTTACTACTCATAGGGTTTCTCTGTGTTGCCCAGTCTAGTCTCAAACTCCTGATCTCAAGAGATCTGCCTGCCTTGGCCTCCTAAAGTGTCATGAACCACCATGCCCAGCCTAAAAAGCAATGTTCTAGGAAAAACTACAGTTACTCTTTGATTATGTAATTGCTGGAGAAGAAAAGCATGGCATTTCTAAAATGATGAACTATATTACTTATATTTTAATATCTCATAAAGTTTGAAATAGACATTTCAAACATAAACATGTATAAAAATTTTTATAAATTATAAAATCAAAAACATTTTACAATTATTTTATTATAAAATTATTATAGAATCAAAAACATTATAAATTTAAACAACTTTTTAAAAAATTTATTTTGGGATTTCCCATGGAGTGATGGAGAATAATGAGCCTTGGGAGAGCTATGGCAGCTCTCATACTCCTTCCTGGGCCAACTTTTTTAGGAAATGGGAGAAATATACCCTGTTCAATGTTTATTGTGGGTCAGGATATTTTTGAAGCTATAGTTGTTGATTTGCTTCAAACTTTAAAAAAAATTATTATAAAATTATGGGATGTAAAAAAATTTATTATAAAACTTTGAAATTTTCAAACTTTCAGAAAAGCAGAGAGATGAGATTAATGGCACTCACAGGCAAGCATAGAACATAGATTGTAAACATTTTGCTATATTTGTGTCATGACTATTTTTTGCTTGTGTTTGAAAGTCTATTAAAGAAAATGATATTTTACCCCTAAATTCTTTAGTACAGATTTCTAAAAAAATAAGAACATTTTCCTGTATAGTTACAAAATCATCTTTTCAAACAAAATAAAAAATGGCTTTTCTATATCATTTATTACCCAGTCCACATTCAGATTTCCTCAATTATTATGAAATGTCCTTTTATTTTTTGAGACAAAGTCTTGCTCTTTCACACAGCCTGAAGTGCAGTGAAACAATCATAGCTCATTGCAGCCTCAAACTCCTGGGCTCAAGTGATCTTCCTGCCTCAGCTTCCTGAGTAGCTAGGACTAGAGGTGCACACCACCATGCCCAGCTAATTTATTGTTTTTGTAGAGATGGAGGTCTTACTACGTTGCCCAGGCTGGTCTCAAACTCCTGGCCTCAAGTGATCCTTCCAGCTTGGTCTCCCTGAAATATCTTTTGTGGCTGGTTTGTTCAAATTAGTTTCTTCTAATCAAGGGACACACATTGCATTTGATTATTTAGCTCAAGACTGTTTTAACCTGGAAAATACACATACTCTTTGTTTATGTATTTATTGAGTGAAATTGACTTGTTGAAAAACTAGTCAGTTGTCCTGTAGAATATTTCCCCTTCTGGAATTTTCTGGTTGCTTTTTATGGTGTCATTTAACTTTTCACTCTGTTTTTTTCCTGGTTAACTGGAAGTTAGTTCTAAAGGCTTTTAGGCCTGCTATAACAAAATACCAAAAACTGGATGACTTATAAAGAACAGAAATTTATTTCTCACAGTCCTAGAGGCTAGCAAGTTTAAAATCAAGGAGCATGTGGTTTTGATATCTGGTTAGGACCAACTTTCTGGTTCATAGATTGGCTTTCTTGCTGGGCCCTCACATAGTGGGAGAGACTAGCTAGCTCTCTGGGGCCTCTTTTATAAGGGCACTAATTCCAATCATGAAGCCTCTGTCCTTATGATCTAATGACCCCCTAAAGGCCCCACCTTTTAATACCAGCACCTTTGGGGTTAGGATGTCAACATATTAATTTTGGGAATACATACACGTTCAGCCCATTGCAAGGTTTAGTTAGATTCAGGTTCAACTTCTTTTTTTAAAGACTATTTCATAGGCAATAATGTGTATTCACATCCCATCATTAGTGATGGTGAGATGATCGCAAGGTTAGGGTGATCACTGCCTATCTCCTCTGCTATATTCCCCCTTGGGTCAAGCCAGTAGTCTGTGACGTGAACTTTGTACCATGTGTATATTCAGTTATATTCTGTATCAATAGTTACTTGATTGTTTTAGCATTTATTAATGATCCTTGCTTGAGTTGATTATTTCATTAGGGGTTTCCAAATGGTGAATTTCTAATTCTCTAATTCTATCGACATGTTTTAGCTGGCATTTTTCTATAAGCAGACCATTTTCTTCACAACTGGGTTATTTGGCTACCCTGAAACATAGTTCCTTCCGGGAAGGCAGAACATATGTTTATTTCTGTCTTTTAAAATTACTGGTGTTTGGAGTGAAGATTAGGTGAGCTAACTACCTCCACAGGTGACAAATGAATTTTGTTTTGTCTCACTTTTGCTTTTTTGAATATCACTGTGGCTGCTTGGATTTTTATATTTAATTTGAATGGATTAGGGAATAAATGAGAAGATAGGTTTTATCTGTTTCTGTAGTTTTTATGTGGCTGTGTGAACTTACTTTTAAAAATTCCCAGAAATATTTTAATTCCCCTTTAAAGATATAAACTATGTCATACTATAAAGCAAAAGAAAAACCAATCATGTGAAGAGTAAATAGTATCGTTTAAACGAATTGTGGTTAAGCTTAGTTTGTACCTAATTAGTTTTTTATTTTCTTTCTACTTTTATCTGCTTCAGAGCCTCTTCAGTGGTTTAGATCTTCTATGTGTCAAATTATTCTAATCTCTTAAAAAGTTTAAGAGCTAAAATACAACACAATGACTACAGGAATGCCCTTGTCCTTTTCTGGGTAGGTACACCTAAGGCAACTTCTTTTTCTCTTCTTCTTTCTTATTCTTAAATCATCTTCAATATTGGACAGATGACAGCACTATGCCTGCCTCAAGATGTTTCTGACTTTTTCTTTTTCTTTCTTTTTTTTTTTTTTTGAGATGGAGTCTTGCTCTGTCACCCAGGCTAGAGTGCAGTGGCACAATCTTGGCTCACTACAACTTCTGTCTCCTGGGTTCCAGTGATTCTCCCAACTCGGCCTCCTGAGTAGCTGTGGTTACAGGCATGCACCACCACGCCTAGCTAATTTTTTGTATTTTTACTAGAGACGGGGTTTCACCATGTTGACCAGGCTGGTCTTGAACTCCTGACCTCAAGGGATCTGCCTGCCTTGGCCTCCCAAAGTGCTGGGATTACACGTGTGAGCCACTGCACCCGGCCGTTTCTGACTTTTTCTAAAGTCTTCTTTCTCTGGAGATGACATTATATAATAGCACTGTTCAATAGAAGTTTCTTTGATGTTGGAACTGTTCTATAATCTGCATTGTCCCAGCCACTAGCCATATGTGACTACTGTAACACTTGAAATGTGGCTAGAGCAACTGAAGAACTGAATTTTGCATTTTACTGAATTTTAATTAATTAAAATAGAAATGCAAATAACCATAAGTGGTTAGTAGCTACCATACTGGACAGCAAAGATCTATAATTCAGCATTTAAAATCGATTTTGTTTTGTTTTCAAAAATGGAGTCAGACTGTTACAACCCAAAAGAACTGTAGGTTAAATTAAGGTAAATCCCCAAATACTACATACACATTTGGGAAATCCAAACCAGATTATTTCATGTGATAACCACACCCTCTTTTGACTTTAGCCTTGGAGGTAATGGAGTATGGCAGAAAAAACCCTGTATCAGCAGCTGGAAGACTCACCTTCTTTTCCTAGCTCTGCCATATATTGACCAAAAGAGTCAAAGTCCATTCAGATGGTTGAAGGGCCTTGGAATTTTGTTTTTGGTTTTCACATACAAGTTGGAGGGCAGATGCGTTAGCTTCTTGAAATACCCAGAAACCACTTGTTTCCTCATCTAAAAATCAGGTATGACAGGATCATTTAATTATCCTGGAAATCAGATGAAGCACTGCATATGAAAGCACTTTGTAACATCGATAGCACTGGGAAATGTAAAGACCTTTTACTGAAATATAAAGGTGTATGGTCAACTGAATATATCTCAGATAGTTAGGATTTGACTGTATATATTGAATATAACCTGTAGTGGGCCCCTTGGTAAACAGCTTACAGTTTTGTTGCAAGTTTTAGCCAAGAGAAAATTTATTTGTTGACTAGTCATGCCCTTTATTGGTCACATGATGAGCAGCCAAGATATTAACACACAGTGCACCTTGCAGAATTCAAGAATGTCTCAGTGTCTTGTGAACTAGGAAGCTGAAATGCAGTGGTATGCAGAAGGCTGGCTCAGTAGGAGCCTTGGGAGTGTCCTCCAGATAGATGTTTGTGCAGGTTGTGTTTGATTCCAGTTGGCCATGAAAAGCTGGTTGCTCTAAAGAATGAGAATATACTTGGTTTTGCATTTACTAGAACTATCTGGGGAACAAATCTTGGGGTGGAAGAAAGAAGGGAGGGAGGGAAAGCTGTGCTTCAATACCTAGGGCTTCTTTCCTGGAATGGATCTGAGAATCTGGGATTGGGTGGCTAATATCTCATCTCTAGAAGGGAGAAAGAACTGGGTGGTGATGGCTTTGTATTTTCTATTGGAGTTCACTAGAGAATAGGTGAATGGAATGGGCTGCTATGATCCAGACATTAGGGAGGACAGGTTTGTGATACATTAGAAAACTTGAATGAGCCCTTCTATGATTCTCTCTTCCCTCTTTCTGCTTCCCGTTCTTAATCACCATCCGCAGGTTGTGGAATTAGCAAATCTATTATGTGAGCAATAGCAAACTTACAGGAGCCCTTGGCTCCATCTATCTCCCTGTTTGTGTCAGTTCCTTCTGGATGCTTTTAGTCTGTGGTCTTCATTCACTCTTTTTATGGGGAAGTAAAAGGAGTGGGACAGATTATGAGAACAGCTGGGTCCTCCCAGTTGCTGGGGTGGTTATTTTAAGCTTTGTTTAATGTGTCCAGAGACCCAGATGGCATTTTTAACTAAGCTGCTTTATTAAATCTTGTGATAAAGCATAGTGATGTTTATTGAAAAGGCAGACACGCATCAGCAACATTATGCGTGAAACTTGCTCTAAGAATTTTCTATAAAACATCTGTTCTCTTTGAGCCTTTTGTGAACTCTGGAAGTTTGCTAGTTTCTATACAGACTTGAGGACAAGAAGTTGGAAGCCACTTTTGGAGATGTCCAAGCATAGGTATTGGAATCATTAATCCTAACCCTCTCAGTTTTAAGGCCCCGGATACCCTTCTGTTAGACAACAGTAACATGAGCAAGCACTGTAATAACCTTTAAACAAGATTATTTGGAAATAATGGACAAGAAAAATTAGTATAAATTGTTTGGGGATTTTAAAATTAAAGATAAAAAGCTAGGGCTTCAATGACCTGTGCCAGCCTATAGCCTTAAGAGTCAATTTGCAAACACTCAAGATTTGGCCAATATGTCTCTACTACTTCTACTTAACACAGTCAAAGGGAAATTTTTAGATTCTTTCATCTGATTTGACTCTCTTAGTTACGAATAAGAGGATATCTAGAATATATATGTGACTTGTTAAAATGAAAATCCACCTTCTCTGAGTCTTCAAATATCTTTCATATCTTACATTTTTTAGTCACATCAACTTTTGAAGTCATGTCCGTAGTTGTATGAAAAGAAAAATTTCAGGAACATTCGACCTCAAAAGTTCTTTTTCTTAGTCTGAAGTCGTAGAAGCATTTGACTTTTACTTTCTCTTTTTAAGTTTGTACTAGTAGGTATTTTGTATAAATATAATATTTAATTATTGCCTTTGTATTCTTTTTCTCTAGTAAACATCCTGGTTTTTAGCTATCAATATGTAGTTTTACATTTAGGGATTTCTAATGGAAAGAGAAAGGAATCTGAAATCAGAGGACGAGAGTTTATTCTACTTGACCAAACACATACACAATACTGGAAGGAGAGTTTTACAACAAATATTTAATATCTATGACATGTAAAACGTTTTCTGAAATCAAGAAAATTCAAACAATTCAATACAAATATCATCAATAATAACACATGAACAGGTGGCCAACCTTATTAATAACCAGAGAAATATAAATTAAAACAATCCATCAACTTGTAAAAAAGATGAAATTACCCAGAGTTGGTGTAGGTGATGGAAAATTGTCATGTTTGTATACTGTTCATAGAAGTTAAATTGACATAACTTTTTGGTCAGGCAATTTGGAAGTATATATCTAAATTAATAGAGTAGTTTTCTAATAACCTGGGAATCTCTTAATCTAAGAATCTTTACTGTAGATTTTTCTAGAACAAATGTACAAACATCTGTGTACAAGGGTACTCACTGCAGCATTTTGCTAAGGAAAAACTCAGAAAAAATCTATATGTTCAACAGAGAACAGGTACATAATTTATGACACAACTGCACAATATACACCGCTAAAATAAAGGATATAAATTTATATGTAGTCTGAAAAAGATGTGAATGATAGCTTGTTGGTGAAAAACAGCAATGACTGGAATATTGTGTGTAACGTAATCCTGCTTTTCTGTATATAATGTAGGCATAGAAAATAGGATTGAAAGGACATACTCTAGTCAACAGTGTATATAGCTTGGGTGGAGGGGGTGTATAATGGGGAAGGAGAGTCCCTTTTCCTATCTATTCCATATACATCTCTGGATTTAAAAGATCATACATGCATATGCATTACCTTCAAAATTAAAATGATAAAGACAAAAGGAGAAGCTTTGGATTTGAATCATGATACTACTGTTTGCAACTTCTATGACCGTGGGGAAGTCGCCTAGCCTCCTGGGGTTTATTTCCTCATTTATAAAAATAGGGAAAGTAATAATACTTGTCTACATATCTTCTAGGGTTGTTGGGAGGATTGAATGTGATAATGGGTTACAGCATTATGAATTATTTATTCATATAACACAATTATTATAAAAATATTTTGCTCTGATTAAAATAAAAGAAGGACGAGATCGTGTGTGTTTTTCAGTCCCAGTAGCTTTACTAACCAGAAAGCGCCTGCTGATGTGGTGATCACAGTTGCTTTGGTGCAGCTTCCTCTTGACTTTTGGCAATTCTCCACGCTGCTAGCTAAGGCTGAGGTGGCGACTGTGGAAGGTGTGATCTCCTCCCACTCCCAGCACACATTTGTGTGCATACTCACACTCATGCACACACAAACACACACATGCACACTCTATCACAGTACATGAGGTGGCAGCAGCTGCTCCGGCATAGACTTTCACACAACATAAAGGGCTTTTTTGGTGTGGTCTGTGCATTATTTCCTGTTAAGCATGAGCTGAGTCAGTGCCATGCTTTTCCATCTGAAACCTTTCTGAGGCTCAGGCTGTGTTAAGAGCAAACCCTCTCCCCTCCATGCCCACCCCATGGCCCTCTACTGAAGCCAGATCATAATCTGCTCATTTCATGAGGATTTTCAAACCGAATGGACTGGGCCATGTGAGAGATCACTGAAAGGAACAGACCAAGCAGAGGCTAAGAGACTCCACGCTAATCTGCTGAGTCATCTGAAAATGCACAGTTGTGGCAGCTCACGGTGCTTTAAAGTACTTTGGCAGGATGTTTGTTCAGGGGGCCTGTTCCTGCAGCCCTGCTGAATGTTTGGTTAGGAGGCATAATCATTTTTTGGACAGGATCTCTCAAATGTAAAGTGACAGATGCTAATGTGGAATATAATACAGAAGATACAGCTTGGATGTCATAAATAACAATAAATTGTTTAATCTTGCTGAGTTGTAAATATATGATTGCCAGAGGTCTTTAGTTGACTGGAACATAGTATGGGGGCAGGGGCACTTAGCAAATAGGCAGTTATTATTTTCCAACCAGACAGAAACTGGTCTGATGAAATTTATCTAAAAAGGCATACACATGTATTTTAATTAATTGTGACAATTACTCAGAGAAAACACATGGCCCTAAAGAGGCTGAGGGTTTTTTTGTTCTACCTATAAATGTATATGTATATTCACCTATATTCTACCTATGTATAAGTAAGAGAATGAGTTTTTGTTTTGGGGATATATATTTATACGTATCTATACAGAGAGATATACACATACTTAATTTCTGTGTACCTATTAAGGTGCGGTGACAGATGGAAAGTATTTTGAAGCATTTAGATAGCTTATTCTATAGCATATGTGTGCATATAGCCCCCCCATAAAGCTTTGTCTCTTTTCTGGATATATTTAACAAGAGGCTAGAACAGAGTCCAAAATGTCAGAAATGTTTGAACATTCCATAGAAATGAAGGAGGTGTTTCCAAATGACCTATGTTTCTATGGCAATAAATAGAACTTGTGCTGCGTTGGATGGGTCAGGAGTAAGGAATATAAACAGTGTAAGTATGGCTATTCCAAGCAGAAATCTACCTTGTAAGAACAGCTTTGTGCAGTGAGCTCGACAACATTGATCAGTTAGCAGTCCGGTTCAGTACAACATTGATCAGGTAGCAAGACGGTTCGGCAGTGCCAGTCGGAGACACAGATGGGGACAATCAAAGAAGATGCAGGTCAGGACAAGGATGCAGACATGTACCTGTCACTACCATGGACTTCAGCAGCTTCTAAGTGAGCAGGTTTATGATGAAAGAAGAAAGACATCATTGATATGTAAGCATGTTACAATTAATTTGCTGTTTAGTTACTAGCAAACTACATCCAGTTTTTAGTTTTTAGGTTTTTTTTTCTTTTTTCTTTTTTGAAACAGGTTCTTGTTCTGTCATCCAGGTTGGAGTGCAGTCGTTATCCAAGCTCACTGCAGCCTTAAAATCCTGGGCTCCGTAGATCCTCCCACCTCAGCCTCCCAAGAAGCTGGGACTACAGGTGCACACGACCATGGCCAGCTAATATTTCTAATTTTTTTGTAGAGATGAGGCCTTGCTGTATTGCCCAGGCTGCTCTTGAGCTCCTGGCAGTGAAGATATTTCCATGTTTATACAGATGATGGTGTAGATATTTCCATGTTTATACAGATGAGTGTGTAGATATTTCCATGTTTTTAAAGATGGCGGTGCAGATATTTCCATGTTTATAGAGATGGCGGTGTAGATATTTCCATATTTATACAGATAACGGTGTAGAAATTTCCATGTTTATACAGATATCGGTGTAAACATTTCCATGTTTACAGATCACGGTGTAGATATTTCCATGTTTATAGAGATAGCGGTGTATATATTTCCATGTTTATACAGATACCGGTGTAGAAATTTCCATGTTTATACAGACCGCAGTGTAGATATTTCCATGTTTATACAGATAGCGGTGTAGGTTTTTCCATGTTTCTACAGATGGCGGTGTTGATGTTTCCATCTATACACAGATTGCCCTGTAGGTATTTCCATGTGTATACAGATGGCATTGTAGATATTTCCATGTTTATACAGATGGTGGTGTAGATATTTCCATGTTTATACAGATGACTGTATAGGTATTTCCATGTTTTTACAGATGGCATTGTAGATATTTCCATGTTTATAGAGATAGCAGTGTAGATATTTCCGTGTTTATAGAGATAGCGGTGTAGATATTTCCATATTTATACAGATAACGGTGTAGAAATTTCCATGTCTATACAGATACCGGTGTAAATATTTCCATGTTTATACAGATCACGGTGTAGATATTTCCATGTTTATAGAGATAGCGGTGTATATATTTCCATGTTTATACAGATAGCGGTGTAGATATTTCCATGTTTTTACAGATAGCGGTGCAGATATTTCCATGTTTGTACAGATGGCGGTGTTGATATTTCCATCTATACACAGATGGCATTGTAGATATTTCCATGTTTATACAGATGGCAGCGCAGATATTTCTATGGATATGTAGATGGCGGTGTAGATATTTCCATGTATATACAGATAGCGGTGTAGTTATTTCCATGTTTATATAGAGAGCGGTGAAGATATTTCCATGTATGTACACATGGCTGTGTAGTTATTTCCATGTTTATACAGATGGCGGTGTAGTTATTTCCATGTTTATACAGATAACTTTGTAAGTATTTCCATGTTTATACAGATGGCGGTGCAGATATTTCGATGTTTATAGAGATAGCAGTGGAGATATTTCCATGTTTATACAAATAGAGGTGTAGTTATTTCCATGTTTATATAGATAGCAGTGTAGATATTTCCATGTATATACACATGGCTGTGTAGATATTTCCATGTTTATACAGATGGCGGTGTAGATATTTCCATGTTTATACACATAATTTTGTAAGTATTTCCATGTTTATACAGATGGCGGTGTAGATATTTCGATGTCTATAGAGATAGCGGTGTTGATTTTTCCATGTTTATAGAGATAGCGGTGTGGATATTTCCATGTCTATACAGATAGGGGTGTAGGTATTTCCGTGTTTATAGAGATGGCGGTGAAGATGTTTCCATGTTTATACAGATCGCGGTGTAGATATTTCCATGTTTATACAGATCGCGGTGTAGTTATTTCCATGTTTATACAGATAGCGGTGTAGATATTTCCATGTTTTTACAGATATTCCTGTAGATATTTCCATGTTTACACACATTGCAGTCTAGATATTTCCATCTTTCTACAGATGGCATTGTAGATATTTCCATGTTTATACAGATGGCGGTGTAGATATTTCCATGTTTATGGAGATGGTGGTGTAGATATTACCATGTTTATATAGATAGCGGTGTAGAAATTTCCATGTTTATACAGATCGTGGTGAAGATATTTCCATGTTTATACAGATCGTGGTGTAGATATTTCCATGTGTATACAGATCGCTGTGTTGATAGTTCCATGTTTATGCAGATAGTGGTGTAGATATTTCCATGTTTATACAGATGTCGGTGTAGATATTTCCAAGTTTATAGAGATGGCGGTCTAGATATTTCCTTGTTCACTGAGATAGCGGTGTAGATATATCCATGTTCATAGAGATAGCAGTGAGGATATTTCCATGTTTATACAGATAGCAGTGTAGATATTTCCATTTTAAAAGAGATAGTGGTTTTGATATTTCATATTTATACAGATAGCGGTGTAGGTATTTCCATGTTTATACAGATTGCGATGTAGATATTTCCATGTTTATACAGATAGCGGTGAAGTTATTTCCACGTTTATACAGATGGCGTTGTAGATATTTCCATCTTTCTACAAATGGCAGTGTAGACATTTCCATATTTATAAAGATGGCGGTGTAGATATTTCCATGTTTATATAGATGGCAATGAAGATATTTTCTTGTTTATGTAGATGGTATTGTAGATATCTCCATGTTTAAAGAGATGGCGGTGTATATATTTCCATGTTGATGGAGATAGCGTTGTAGATATTTCCATGTTTATAGAGATAGCGGTGTAATTTCCATGTTTATAGAGATTGCGGTGTAGATATTTCCATATTTCTACAGATGACATTGTAGACATTTCTATGTACAGATGGCAGTGTAGATATTTCCATGTTTATAGAGATAGCGGTGTAGATATTTTCATGTTTATTCAGATAGCGGTGGAGATATGTCCGTGTTTACACAGATAGAAATGGAGATATTTCCACGTTAATACACATAGCGGTGTAGATATTTCCATGTTTATACAGATAGCGGTGTAGATATTTCCATGTTTATACAGATGGCTGTGTGGATATTTCCATGTTTATAAAGAGTTCTCTGTAGATATTTCCATGTTTATATAGATGACATTGTAGATATTTCCAGGTTTATACAGATGACTGTGTATATATTTCCATGTTAATACAGATGGCAGTGTAGATATTTCCATGTTTATAGAGATAGCGGTGTAGACATTTCCATGTTTATTGAGATAGCGGTGTAAATATTTCCATATTTATAGAGATAGTGGTGTAGATATTTGCATGTTTTTACAGATGGCAGTGTAGATATTTCCAACTATATTCAGAGAGTGCTGTACATATTTCCATGTTTATACAGATCACTGTGTAGATATTTCCATGTTTATACAGATAACGTTGTAGATATTTCCATCTTTATACAAACGGTGGTGTAGATATTTCCATGTTCCTACATATGACTGTGTAGTTATTTCCATGTTTATACAGATGGCGGTGTAGTTATTTCCATATTTATAGAGATAGCAGTGTAGATATTTCCAGGTTCATACAGATAGCGGAGTAAATATTTCCATGTTTATACAGATCGTAGTGTAGATATTTCCATGTTTATACACATACCGGTGCAGATATTTCCATGTTCATAGAGATAGCCGTGTTGATTTTTCCTTGTTTATAGATATAGCGGTGTGGATATTTCCATGTTTATACAGATAGTTCTGTAGATATTTCCATGTTTGTAGAGATGGCTGAGTAGATATTTCCATGTTTATACAGATGGCAGTGTAGATATTTCCATGTTTATAGAGATGGCAGTGTAGATATTTCCATGTTTATACAGATGGCGGTGTAGTTATTTCCATGTTTATGCTGATGGCATTGTAGATATTTCCATGTTTATACAGATGTCGTTTTAGATATTTCTATGTTTATAGAGATAGCGGTGTAGATAATTCCATGTATATACACATAGCGATGTAGGTATTTCCATGTTTATACAGACAGCAGTGTAGAGATTTCCATGTGTATACAGATAGCGGTATAGATATTCTCATGTTTACAGACATAGCAGTGTAGATATTTCCATATTTGCGCATATTGCGGAGAAGATATTTCCATCTTTACAGAGATAGCGGTGTACATATTTCCATGTTTACACAGATAACTGTGAAGGTATTCCCATATTTACACAGATAGTGTTGTAGATATTTCCATGTTTATACAGGTAGCGGTGTAGATATTTCTATATTTATAGAGATGGCGGTGTAGATAATTCCATGTTTATATAGACGGCGGTGTAGATATTTCCATGTTTATACAGATAGCGGTGTTGATATTTCCATGTTTATACTGATAGCGGTGTAGATATTTCCATGTTTATACAGATGGCGGTGTAGATATTTCCATGTTCATACAGATAGCGGCGGAGATATTTCCATGTTTATAGAGATAGCGATGTAGATTTTCCCATGTTTATACAGATAGTGCTGTGTACATTTCCATGTGTATACAGATGGCAGAGTGGATAGTTCCATGTTTATACAGATGACCGTTTAGATATTTCCATGTTTTTACAGATTGCGGTGTAGATATTTCCATGTTTATACAGATTTCGGTGTGGCTATTTCCATGTTCATACAGAAAGCGGTGTAGATATTTCCATTTTTATATAGATGGCTTTGTAGATATTTCCATGTTTATACAGATGGCAGTGTAGATATTTCCATGTTTATAAAGACAGTGGTGTGGATATTACCATGTTTATAGAGATAGTGGTTTACACAGATTGCGGTGTAGATATTTCCATCCTCACACAGATTGGGGTGTACATATTTCCATGTTTACACAGACAGCTGTGTAGTTATTTCCATGTTTATACAGAAGGCACTTGAGATATTTCCAAGTTTACATAGATAACCGTGTAGATATCTCCATGTTTATACAGATAGCGATGTAGAAATTTCCATGTTTATAGAGATAGCACTGTAGATATAGCGGTGTAGTTGTTTCCATATTTGTACAGATAGCTGTGTAGATGCTTCCATGTTTATTCAGATGTTGGTGTAGATATTTCCATGATTACACAGATAGCGGTGTGGCTATTTCCATGTTTATACAGATGGCAGTGTATATATTCCATGTTTTTACAGATAGTGGTGTAGATATTTACATGTTTATACTTATAGCGGTGTAGATATTTCCATGTTTACACAAATTGCGGTGTAGGTATTTCCATGTTTATATAGATAGCGGTGTGGATATTTCAATGTTTATACAGATGACTGTGTAGGTATTTCCATGTTTATACAGATGGCGGTGTAGATATTTCCATGTTTATAGACATAGCCATGTAGATATTTCCATGTTTATACAGATAGCTGTGTAGACATTTCCATGTTTATAGAGATAGCAGTGTAGATATTTCCATGTTTATACAGATTGCTGTGTAGTTATTTCCTTGTTTATATAGATAGCTCTGTAGATATTTCCAAGTTTATAGAGATAGCCATGTAGATATTTCCATGTTTATGCAGATAGCGGTGTAAACGTTTCCATGTTTATAGAGATACCTGTATAGATATTTCTATATTTATACAGATAGCGGTGTAGATATTTCCATGTTTATACAGATAGCGGTGTAGATATTTCCATGTATATACAGATAGCGGTGTAGATATTTCCATGTTTATACAGATAGCTTTGTAGATATTTCTATGTTTATACCCAGAGCGGTGTAGATATTTCCATGTTTATAAAGATAGTGGTGTAGATATATCCATGTTTATAGAGATAGCGGTGGAGATATATCCATGTTTATTCATATAGCGATGTAGATATTTCCATGTTTATACAGATAGCGTGGTAGATATTTCCATGTTTCTATAGATAGCGGTGGAGATATTTCCATCTTTATGCAGATGGCGGTGTAGATATTTCCAAGTTTATACAGATAGCGGTGTAGTTATTTCCATGTTTATACAGATAGCAGTGTAGTTATTTCCATGTTTATACAGATTGCGGTGTAGATATTTGCAGATTTATACAGATAGCGGTGTAGTTATTTCCATGTTTATACAGATAGAGGTGTAGACAATTCCATGTATATAGAGATAGCGGTGTAGATATTTCCGTATTTATACAGATAGCAGTGTAATTATTTCCATATTTATACAAATAGCGGTGTAGATATTCCATGTTTATACAGATAACGGTGTCGATATTTCCGTGTATATACAGATTGCGGTGTAAGTATTTCCTTGTTTATATAGATAGCTGTGAAGATATTTCCATGTTTATACAGATGGCAGTGTAGATATTTCCATGTTTATACAGATGGCATTGAAGATATTTCCATGTTTATACAGATGGAGATGTAGATATTTCCATGTTTATACAGATGACTGTGTAGATATTTCCATGTTTTTACAGATGGCAGTGCAGATATTTCCATGTTTATACAGACAGTGTTGTAGATTTTCCATGTTTATACAGATAGCGGTGTAGGTATTTCCATGTTTATAAAGATAGCGGTGTAGATATTTCCATGTTTATACCTATAGCGGTGGAAATATTTTCATGTTTATACAGATAGCTATGTAGATATTTCCATGTTTATACAGATAGCGGTGGAGATATTTCCATGTTTATACAGATGGCGGTGTAGATATTTCCATGTTTATACAGATAGCGGTGTGGCTATTTCCATGTTTATACCGATAGCAGTGTAGATATTTCCATGTTTTTAGAGACGGCTGTGTAGATATTTCCATGTTTATAGAAATAGTGGTGTAGATATTTCCATTTTTATACGGATGACTTTGTGTGTATTTCCATGTTTATACAGATGGCGTTGTAGATATTTCCATGTTTATACAGATAGCCATGTAGTAACTTCCATGTTTATACAGAAAGCGGTGTAGGAATTTCCATGTTTATAGAGATAATGGTGTAGATATTTCCATGTTTATACACATGGCAGTGTAGATATTTCCATGTGTATACAAATGGTAGTGTAGGTATTTCCATGTTTAAAGAGATGGCTGTGTAGATATTTCCAAGTTTATACAGATGGCAGTGTAGTTATTTCCATGTTTACAGAGATAGCGGTGTAGACATTTCCATCTTTGCACAGATTGCGGTGTAGATATTTCCATCTTTACCCAGATAGCAGTGTACATATTACCATGTTTACACTGATAGCGGTGTAGATATTTTGATGTTTACACTGATATTGTTGTAGATATTTACATGTTTATACAGATAGCGGTGTAGATATTTCTATGTTTATGATAATAGCGGTGTAGATGTTTCCATCATTATACTGATAGCGGTGTAGATATTTCCATGTTTATACAGATGGCGGTGTAGGTATTTCCATGTTTATAGAGATAGCGGTGTAGATATTTCCATGTTTATACAGATGGCAGTGTACATATTTCCATGTTTATAGAGATAGCTGTGTAGATATTTCCATGTTTATGCAGATGGCGGTGTAGATATTTCCATGTTTATAGAGATGGCGGTGTACTTATTTCTATGTTTATAGAGATAGCGGTGTAAATATCTCCATGTTTATACAGATGGTGGTGTAAGTATTTTCAAGATTATAGAGATAGCGCTGTAGATATTTCCATGTTTATACAGATAACGGTGTTGGTATTTCCATGTTTATACAGATAGCGGTGTAGATATTTCCATGTTTATACAGCTCACGGTGTAGATATTTTCATCTTTATACAGATGGCAGTGTAGATATTTCCATGTTTATACAGATAGCGGTGTAGATATTTGCTTGTCTATAGAGATAGCGGTGTAGTTATTTCCATATTTATACAAATTGCGGTGCATATATTTCCATCTTTATACAGATGGCGGTGTAGATATTTCCATGTTTTTACAGATGGCAGTGAAGATATTTCCATGTTTATACAGATAGTGGTGTAGATATTTCCATGTTTATACAGATAGTGGTGTAGATACATCCATGTTTCTGAAGATGGCGGTGTAGAAAATTTCATGTTTATAGAGATGGAGGTGTAGATACTTCCATGTATATAGAGATAGCAGTGTAGATATTTCCATGTTGATAGAGAAAGCGGTGTAGGTATTTCCATGTTTATAGAGATAGCGGTGTAGATATTTCCATATTTATACAGATAGCGGTTTAGGTGTTTCCATGTTTATACAGATTGTGGTGTAGATATTTCCATGTTTCTACAGATGGCGGTGTAGATATTTCCTTGTTTATACAGACAGCGGTGTAGATATTTCCAAGTTTACACAGATATCTGTGTAGATATTTCCATGTTAACACACATAGCGTGGTAGATATTTCCATGTTTATACTGATAGCGGTGTAGATATTTCCATGTCTATACAGATAGCGGTGGAGATATTTCCCTGTTGATACAGATAGCGATGTAGATATTTCCATGTTTATACAGATAGCGGTGTAGATATTTCCATGTTTATAGAGATAGCGGTGTAGATATTTCCAAGTTTATACAGATGGCTGTGTAGATTTTTCCATGTGTGTACACATGGCGGTGTAGATATTTCCATATTTATAGAGATGGCGTTGTAGGTACTTCCATGTTTATAGAGATAGCGGTGTAGATATTTCCATGTTTATACAACTCGCACTGCAGATATTTCCATCTTTATACAGACAGCAGTGAAGATTTTTCCATGTTTATACACATAGTGGTGTAGATATTTCCATGTTTATACAGATGACTGTATAGATATTTCCATGTGTGTACAGATGGCAGTGTAGATATTTCCCTGTTTATACAGATAGCGGTGTAGATATTTCCATGTTTACAGAGATAGCGGTGTAGATATTTCCATCTTTGCACAGATTGCGGTGTAAGTATTGCCAAATTTACACAGATAGCGGTGTAGATATTTCCAAGTTTACACAGATAGCTCTGTAGATATTTCCATGTTTACAGAGATATCATTGTAGGTATTTCCATGTTTATACAGATTGCGGTGTAGATATTTCCATGTTTATACAGCTCGCGGTGTAGATATTTCCATCTTTATACAGATGGCAGTGTAGATATTTCCATGTTTATATAGATAGCGGTGTAGATATTTACATGTCAATACAGGTAGCGGTGTAGATATTTCCATGTTTATACAGCTCGCGGTGTAGATATTTCCATCTTTATACAGATGGCAGTGTAGATATTTCCATGTTTATATAGATAGCGGTGTAGATATTTACATGTCTATACAGGTAGTTGTGTAGGTATTTCCATATTTATAGAGATTGCAGTGTAGTTATTTCCATCTTTATACAGATGGCGGTGTAGCTATTTCCATCTTTATACAGATGGCGGTGTAGATATTTCCATGTTTATAGAGATAGCGGTGTATTTATTTCCATGTTTATGTAGATGGCTGTGTACATATTTCCATGTTTTTACAGATGGCAGTCTAGATATTTTCATGTTTATTGAGATGGTGGTGCAGATATTTCCATGTTTATACAGATGGCGGCATAGATATTTCCATGTTTATAGAGATAGCAGTGTATATTTTTCCATATTGATAGAGATAGCAGTGTAGATATTTCCATGTTTATTCAGAGGGCGGTGTAGATATTTCCATGTTTATACAGATAGCAGTGTATTTATTTCCATGTTTATACAGAGAGACTTGTAAATATTTCCATGTTTTTACAGATCGTGGTGTAGATATTTCCAAGTTTATACAGATATTGGTGTTGGAATTTCCCTGTTTATACAGATAGCAGTGCAGATATTTCCATGTTTATACAGCACGGGGTGCAGATATTTCCATCTTTATACAGACGGCAGTGTAGATATTTCCACGTTTGCACAGATGGCGGTGCAGATAGTTCCATGTTTATGGAGATGGCGGTGTAGATATTTTCATGTTTTTAGGGATGGCGGTGTATATATTTCCATGTTTATAGAGTTTGTGGTGTAGATATTTCCATGTTTATACAGATTGCAGTGTAGGTATTTCCATGTGTATAGAGATAGCGGTGAAGATGTTTCCATGTTTATACTGATGGCTCTGTAGACATTTCCATGTGTATACAGATGGCAGTGTAGATATTTTCCTGTTTATAGAGAAGGTGGAGTTGATATTTCCATGCATATACAGATGATTGTGTAGATATTTCTATGTTTACAGAGATGGCAGTGTAGTTTTTCCATGTTTATAGAGATGGTGGAGTAGATATTTCCATGTATATACAGTTGACTCTGTAGATATTTCCATTTTTATACAGATAGCGGTGTAGGTATTTCCATATTTAAACAGATTGCGGTCGTCATATTTCCATGTTTACACAGAGAGCGATGTAGATATTTCCATGTTCATACAGATTGCATTGTAGGTATTTCCATGTTTATAGAGGTAGCAGTGCAGATATTTCCATGTTTATACAGATGGCTGTGTAGATATTTCCATGTGTCTACATCGCAGTGTAGATATTTCCATGTTTATGCAGATGCAGGGATAGATATTTCCATGTTTATACAGATGGCGGTGTAGTTATTTCCATGGACATGCAGATGGCGGTGTAGTTATTTCCATGTTTATACAGATAGCGGTGTATATATTTCCATGTTTATACAGATCGTGTTGTAGATATTTCCATGTTTATACAGATACCGTTGTAGATATTTCCATGTTTATACAGATCACAGTGTAGATATTTCCATGTTTATAGAGATAGCAGTGTAGATATTTCCATGTTTGTACAGATGGCGGTGTTGATGTTTCCATCTATAAACCGACTGCCGTGTAGTTATTTCCATGTGTATACAGATGGCATTGTAGATATTTCCATGTTTATACAGATGGTGGTGTAGATAATTCCATGTTTACACAGATGACCGTAAAGGTATTTCCATGTTTATAGAGATAGCGGTGTAGATATTTCCATATTTATACAGATAACGGTGTAGAAATTTCTATGTTTATACAGATAGCGGTGTAAAGATTTCCATGTTTTATACAGATCGTGGTGTAGATATTTCCATGTTTATACAGACCGCAGTGTAGATATTTCCAAGTCTGTACAGATGGCGGTGTTGATGTTTCCATCTATACACCGATTACCGTGTAGGTATTTCCATGTGTATACAGATGGCATTGTAGATATTTCCATGTTTATACAGATGGTGGTGTAGATATTTCCATGTTTCCACAGATGGCGTTGTAGGTATTTCCATGTTTATAGAGATAACGTTGTAGATATTTCCATGTTTATACAGATAGCTGTGTAAATATTTCCATGTTTATACAGATCACGGTGTAGATATTTCCATGTTTATAGAGATAGTGGTGTAGATATTTCCATGTTTATACAGATAGCGGTTTAGATATTTCCATGTTTATGCAGACCGCGGTGTAGATATTTCCATGTTTATACAGATTGCGGTGCAGATATTTCCATGTTTGTACAGATGGCGGTGTTGATATTTCCATCTATACACAGATGACCGTGTAGATATTTCCATGTTTATACAGATGGCGGCGCAGATATTTCCATGGATATGTAGATGGCGGTGTAGATATTTCCATGTTTATACAGATAGCGGTGTAGATATTTCCATGTATTTATAGATAGCGGTGTACATATTTCCATGTATATACCCATGGCTGTGTAGATATTTCCATGTTTATACAGATGGCGGTGTAGATATTTCCATGTTTATACAGATAACTTTGTAAGTATTTCCATGTTTATAAAGATGGCGGTGAAGATATTTCGATGTTTATAGAGATAGCACTGGAGATATTTCCATGTTTATACAGATAGCGGTGTAGATATTTCCATGTTTATACTGATCGTGGTGTAGATATTTCCATGTTTATAGAGATGGCGGTGTAGGTATTTCCATGTTCATAGAGATAGCGGTGTTGATTTTTCCATGTTTATAGAGATAGCGGTGTGGATATTTCCATGTTTATGCAGATAGGCTGTAGATATTTCCGTGTTTATAGAGATGGCGGTGTAGATATTTCCATGTTTATACAGATCACGGTGTAGATATTTCCTTGTTTATACAAATAGCGGTGTAGTTATTTCCAAGTTTATACAGATAGCGGTGTAGTTATTTCCATGTATATACAGATGACTGAGTAGATATTTCCATGTTTATACAGATGGCTGTGTAGGTATGTCCATGTTTATACAGATGACTTTGTAGGTATTTCCATGTTTGTACAGATGGCGGTGTAGATATTTCCATGTTTATAGAGATAGCTGTGTAGTTATTTCAATGTTTATAAAGATAGCGTTGTAGATTTTTCCATGTTTATACAGATAGCGGTGTAGATATTTCCATGTTTATACAGATCACGGTGTAGATATTTCCATGTTTATACAGATAGCGGTGTAGATATTTCCATGTTTTTCCCGATATCGGTGTAGATATTTCCATGTTTACACAGATTGCGGTGTAGATATTTCCATCTTTCTACAGATGGCATTGTAGATATTTCCAGGTTTATAAAGATGGCGGTGTAGATATTTCCATGTTTATATAGATGGTGGTGTAGATATTACCATGTTTATACAGATAGCAGTGTAGATATTTCAATGTTTATACAGATCGTGGTGAAGATATTTCCATGTTGATACGGATCGCGGTGTAGATATTTCCATGTTTATACAGATCGCGGTGTAGATATTTCCATGTTTATACAGATAGCCGTGTAGATATTTCCATGTTTATACAGATAGCGGTGTAGATGTTTCCATGTTTATAGAGATAGCGGTGTAAGTATTTCCATGTTTATAGACATAGCGGTGTAGATATTTCCATGTTTATAGACATAGCGGTGTAGATATTTCCATGTTTACATAGATGGCGTTGTAAATATTTCCATGTTTATACCGATAGCGGTGTTGGTATTTCCACGTTTATACAGATAGCGATGTACGTATTTCCATGTTTATACAGCTCGCGGTACAGATATTTATATCTTTATACAGATGGCATTGTAGATATTTCCTTATTCACACAGATGGCGGTGTAGGTGTTTCCATGTTTATACAGATGGCGGAGTAGTTAGTTCCATGTTTATGGAGATGGCAGTGTAGATCTTTTCATGTTTATAGAGATGGCGGTGTAGATATTTCCATGTTTATAGAGATAGCGGTGTAGATATTTACATGTTTATACAGATGGCTGTGTAGATATTTCCATGTGTATACAGATGGCATTGTAGATATTTCCATGTTTATACAGATGACTGAATAGGTATTTCCATGTTTTTACAGATGGCAGTGCAGATATTTCCATGTTTATAGAGATAGCGGTGTAGATATTTCCATGTTTGTACAGATGGCGGTGTTGATATTTCCATCTATACACAGATGGCCGTGTAGATATTTCCATGTTTATACAGATGGAAGCGTAGATATTTCCATGGACATGCAGATGGCGGTGTAGATATTTCCATGTTTATACAGACAGCGGTGTAGATATTTCCATGTTTACACAGATGGTGGTGTAGATATTTCCGTGTTTATACACATGGCGGAGTAGATACTTCCATCTTTATGGAGATGGCAGTTTAGATATTTTCATGTTTATAGAGATGGCGGTGTAGATATTTCCATATTTATATAGATAGCGGTGTAGATATTTCCATCTTTCTACAGATGGCAGTGTAGATATTTCCATGTTTATAAATATGGCGGTGTAGATATTTCCATATTTATACAGATGTCTGTGTAGATATTTCCATGTGTATACAGATGGTATTGCAGGTATTTCCATGTTTATACAGATGGTGGTGTAGATGTTTCCATGTTTATTCAGATGACTGTGTAGATATATCCATGTTTTTACAGACGGCAGTGTAGATATTTCAATGTTTATAGAGATGGCGCTGTAGATATTTCCATGTTTATACAGATCGCGGTGAAGATATTTCCATGTTTGTACAGATAACGGTGTAGATATTTTCATGTTTTTACAGACATCGGTGAAGATATTTCCATGTTTACACAGATTGCGGTGTAGGTATTTCCATCTTTCTACAGATGGCATTGTAGATATTTACATGTTTATACAGATCGCGGTGTAGATATTTCCATGTTTATATAGATGTGGTGTAGATATTACCATGTTTATACGGATAGCGGTGTAGATATTTCCATATTTATACAGATCGTGTTGAAGACATTTCCATGTTTATGCAGACCGCGGTGTAGATATTTCCATGTTTATGCAGATCGCGGTGTAGATATTTCCATGTTTATACAGATAGCGGTGTAGATATTTCCATGTTTATACAGAGAGCGCTGTAGATATTTCCATGTTTATAGAGATAGAAGTGTAGGTATTTCCAAGTTTATAGACATAGCGGTGTAGATATTTCCACGTTTATATAGATGGCGTTGTAGATATTTCCATGTTTATACCGATAGCGGTGTTGGTATTTCCACGTTTATACAGATAGCGATGTAGATATTTCCATGTTTATACAGCTCGCGGTGCAGATATTTTTATCTTTATACAGATGGCATTGTAGATATTTCATTATTCACACAGATGGCGGTGTAGATGTTTACATGTTTATACAAATGGCGAAGTAGTTAGTGCCATGATTATGGAGATGGCAGTGTAGATATTTTCATGTTTATAGAGATGGCGGTGTAGATATTTCCATGTCTATAGAGATAGCAGTGCAGATATTTCCATGTTGATACAGATAACGGTGGAGATATTTCCATGTTTATACAGACAGCAGTGGAGATATTTCCATGTTTATACACATAACGGTGTACATATTTCCATGTTTATACAGACAGCGGTGTAGGTATTTCCATGTTTATACAGATAGCGGTGCAGATATTTCCATGTTTATTCAGATGCCTATGCAGATAACTCCATATTTATACAGAGGGCTGTTTAGATATTTCTATGTTTATACAGATGGCTGTGTAGATATTTCCATGTTCCTACACATGACTGTGTAGGTATTTCCATGTTTAGACAGATGGCTTTGTAGATATTTCCATGTGTATAGAGATAGCAGTGCAGATATTTCCATGTTTATACAGATAGCGGTGTATATATTGCCATGTTTATACAGATCGTGGTGTATTTATTTCCATGTTTATAGAGATAACGGTGTAGATATTTCCATGTTTATACAGACCGCAGTGTAGTTATTTCCATGTTTATAGAGATAGCAGTGTAGATATTTCCAACTTTGTACAGATGGCGGTGATGATGTTTCCATCTATACACAGATTGCCGTGTAGGTATTTCCATGTGTATAGAGATGGCATTGTAGATATTGCCATGTTTATACAGATGGTGGTGTAGGTATTTCCATTTTTACACAGATGACTGTATAGGTATTTCCATGTTTATACAGATGGCGGTGTAGATATTTCCATGTTTATAGAGATAGCGGTGTAGATATTTCCATATTTATACAGATAACGGTGTAGAAATTTCCATGTTTATACAGATAGCGGTGTAAATATTTCCATGTTTATACAGATCACGGTGTAGATATTTCCATGTTTTTACAGATAGCGGTGCAGATATTTCCATGTTTGTACAGATGGCGTTGTTGATATTTCCATCTATACACAGATGACCGTGCAGATATTTCCATGTTTATACAGATGGCGGCGCAGATATTTCCATGGATATGTAGATGGCGGTGTATATATTTCCATGTTTACACAGATAGCAGTGTAGTTATTTCCATGTTTATGTAGATAGCGGTGTAGATATTTCCATGTATATACACATGGGTGTGTAGATATTTCCATGTTTATACAGATGGCGGTGTAGATATTTCCATGTTTATACCGATAACTTTGTAAGTATTTCCATGTTTATACAGATGGCGGTGTAGATATTAGGAAGTTTATAGAGATAGCAGTGGAGATATTTCCATGTTTATACAGATCTCGGTGTAGATATTTCCACGTTTATACTGATCGCGGTGTAGATATTTCCATGTTTATAGAGATGGCGGTGTAGATATTTCCACGTTCATAGAGATAGCGGTGTTGATTTTTCCATGTTTATAGACATAGCGGTGTGGATATTTCCATGTTTATACAGATAGGGGTGTAGATATTTCCATGTATATAGAGATGGCGGTGTAGATATTTCCATCTTTATACAGGTCATGGTGTAGTTATTTCCATGTTTATACAGATCACGGTGTTGATATTACCATGTTTATAGGGATAGCGGTGCAAATACTTCCACATTTATACAGATAGCGGTGTAGTTATTAGCATGTTTATACAGATAGCGGTGTAGATATTTCCATGTATAAACAGATGTCTGTGTATATATTTCCATGTTTAAACAGATGGCGGTGTAGATATTTCCCTGTTTATACAAACAGCGGTGTAGTTATTTCCATGTTTATACAGATCACGGTGTAGATATTTCCTTGTTTATACAAATAGCGGTGTAGTTATTTCCATGCTTATACAGACAGCGGTGTAGATATTTCCTTGTTTATACAAATAGCGGTGTAGATATTTCCATGTTTATACAGATCACGGTGTAGATATTTTCTTTTTTATACAAATAGCGGTGTAGTTATTTCCATGTTTATACAGATAGCGGTGTAGATATGTCCATGTATATACAGATGGCTGTGTAGATATTTCCATGTTTATACAGATGGCTCTGTAGATGTTTCCATGTTTATACAGATGACTTTGTAGGAATTTCCATGTTTATACAGATGGCGGTGTAGTTATTTCCATGTTTATAGATATAGCTGTGTAGATATTTCCATGTTTATACAGATAGCGGTGTAGATACTTCCACGTTTCTTCAGATGGCTTTGTAGTTATTTCCATGTGTATACAGATGGCAATTTAGATATTTCCATGTTTATAGATATGGTGGTGTAGATATTTCCATGTTTATACAGATGAATGTGTAGATGTTTGCATGTTTATACAGATGGCGGTGTAGATATTTCCATGCTTATAGAGATAACAGTGTAGATATTTCCATGTTTGTACAGATAGCGTTGTAGATATTTCCATGTTCATACAGATAGCAGTGTAGATATGTCCATGTTTATACAGATAGCGGTGGAGATATTTTCACGTTTATACCAATATCGATGTAGATATTTCCACGTTTATACAGATAGCATTGTAGATATTTCCACGTTTATACAGATAGCGGTGTAGATACTTCCAAGTTTATACAGATTGCGGTGTAGATATTTCCAAGTTTATACAGCTCGCGATGTAGATATTTCCGTCTTTATACAGATGGTGGTGTACACATTTCCATGTTTATGCAGATAGTGGTGCAGATATTTCCATGTTTACAGAGAGAGCGGTGTAGATATTTGCATCTTTCCTCTGATTGTGGTGTAGATTTTTCCATGTAAACACAGATAGCTATGTAGATATTTCCAAGTTAACACAGATAGCTGTGTAGATATTTCCATGTTTATACAGTTAGCGGTGTAGATATTTCCATGTTCATGCAGATGGCGGTGTAGATATTTCCATGTATATAGAGATGGCTGTGTATATATTTCTATGTTTATAGAGATACTGGTGTAGATATTTCCATGTGTATAGAGATGACGGTGTAGGTATTTCTATCTTTATAGAGATAGTCGTGAAGATATTTCCGCATTTATACAGATAGCGGTGTAGATTTTTCCATGTTTATACAGATATCGTTGTTGGTATTTCCATGTTTATACAGATAGCGGTGTAGATATTTCCATGTTTACAGAGATAGCGGTGTAGATATTTCCATCTTTGCACAGATAGCTGTGTAGATATTTCCAAGTTTACACAGATAGCTGTGAAGATATTTCCATGTTTACACAGATAGCGTTGTAGATATTTCCATCTTTATACAGATAGCGGTGAAGATATTTCAATGTTTATACAGATAACGGTGATGGTATTTCCATGTTTATACAGATAGCGGTGTAGATATTTCCATGTTTATACAGCTCGTGTTGTAGATATTTTCATCTTTATACACATGGCCGTGTAGATATTTCCATGTTTCTACAGATAGTGGTGTCAATATTTCCATGTTTATACAGATGGCGGTGTAAATAGTTCCATATTTCTGTAGATGGTGGTGTAGATGTTTTCATGTTTATAGACATGGCGGTGTAGATATTTCCATGTTTATAGAGATTGTGGTGCAGATATTTTCATCTTTATAGAGATAGCAGTGTTGGTATTTCCATGTTTATAGAGAGAGCGGTGTAGATATTTCCATGTTTACACAGATGACTGTGTAGAGATTTGCATGTTTATATAGATGGCGGAGTAGATATTTCCAAGTTTATAGAGATAACAGTGTAGATATTTTCATGTTTATGCAGATAGCGGTGTAGATATTTCCATGTTCATACAGACAGCGGTGTTGGTATTTCCATGTTTATACAGATAGCGGTGTAGATATTTCCATGTTTATACAGCTCGCCATGTAGATACTTCCATCTTTATACAGATGGCAGTGTAGATATTTCCATGTTTATACAGATAGTGGTGTTGATATTTCCATGTTTATAGAGATAGCCATGTAGATATTTCCATGTTTATAAAGATAGCGGTGTAGGCATTTCCATGTTTATAGAGACAGCGTTGTAGCTATTTCAATATTTATAGAGATAGCAGAGTAGGTATTTCCAAGTTTATACAGATAGCGGTGTAGATATTTCCATGTATATGCAGATAGCGGTGTAGACATTTCCATGTTTATAGAGATCGTGGTGTAGATATTTCCATGTTTATACAGACAGTGGTGTAGATTTTCCATGTTTATACACATAACGTGGTAGATATTTCCATGTTTACGGATATAGCGGTGTAGATATTTTGATATTTGCACAGATTGCGGTTTACATGTTTTCATCTTTCACAGATAGCGGTGTACATATTTCCATGTTGACACAGAGAGCTGTGTAGATATTTCCATGTTTACACAGATATTGTTGTAGATATTCCCATGTTTATACAGACAGCGGTGTAGATATTTCCTTGTTTATAAAGATAGCGGTGTAGATATTTCCATGCTTATACAGATAGCGGTGTAGTTATTTCCATGTGTTTAGAGATGGCAGTGTAGATATTTCCATGTTTATGCAGATGGCAGTGTAGATATTTCCATCTTGATAAAGATAGTGGTGAAGATATTTCCATGTTTATACAGGTAAAGTTGTGGATATTTCCATGTTTATGAAGATCTCGGTGCAGATATTTCCATCTTTCTCAGATGCCAGTGTAGATGTTTCTAAGTTTATAGAGATGGCAGTGTAGATATTTCCATGTTTATACAGATGGCGGTATAGTTATTTCCATGTTTATGCTGATGGCGGTGTAGATATTTCCATGTTTATACAGATGTCGTTTTAGATATTTCTGTGTTTATAGAGATAGTGGTGCAGATAATTCCATGTTTACACACATAGCGATGTAGGTATTTCCATGTTTATACAGACAGCAGTGTAGATATTTCCATGTATATACAGATAGCGGTATAGATATTCCCATGTTTATAGAGATAGCGGTGTAGGTATTTCCATATTTGCGCATATTGCGGAGAATATATTTCCATCTTTACACAGAAAACTGTGAAGGTATTCCCATGTTTACACAGACAGTGTTGTAGATATTTCTATATTTATACAGGTAGCGGTGTAGATATTTCTATAGAGATGGCGGTGTAGATATTTCCAAGTTTATACAGATGGCGTTGTAGATATTTCCATGTTTATAGAGATGGCGTTGTAGATAGTTCCATATTTATACTGATAGCGGTGTAGATATTTCCATGTTTATACAGATGTCGGTTTAGATATTTCCATGTTTATACAGATAGCGGTGGAAATATTTCCATGTTTATACAGATAGCGATGTAGATTTTCCCATGTTTATACAGATAGTGCTGTGTACATTTCCATGTGTATACAGATGGCAGTGTGGATATTTCCATGTTTATACAGATGACCGTTTAGATATTTCCATGTTTTTACAGATGGCGGTGTAGATATTTCCATGTTTATACACATTTCGGAGTGGCTATTTCCATGTTCATACAGAAAGCGGTGTAGATATTTCCATTTTTATATAGATGGCTTTGTAAATATTTCCATGTTTATACAGATGGCAGTGTAGATATTTCCATGTTTATACAGACGGTGGTGTAGACATTTCCATGTTTATACAGATGACACTGTAGTTATTTCCATGTTTATACAGAAGGCACTTTAGATATTTCCATGTTTACATAGATAACCTTGTAGATATCTCCATGTTTATACAGATAGCGATGTAGAAATTTCCATGTTTATAGAGATAGCGCTGTAGATATTTCCATATTTATACAGACAGAGGTGTAGTTATTTCTATATTTGTACAGATAGCAGTGTAGATGTTTCCATGTTTATTCAGATGTTGGTGTAGATATTTCCATGATTACACAGATACCGGTGTGGCTATTTCCATGTTTATACAGATGGCAGTGTATATATTTCCATGTTTTTACAGATAGTGGTGTAGATATTTCCGTGTTTATACTGATAGCGGTGTAGATATTTCCATGTTTATACAAATTGCGGTGTAGGTATTTCCATGTTTATAGAGATAGCGGTGTAGATATTTCGATGTTTATACAGATGACTGTGTAGGTATTTCCATGTTTATACAGATGGCGGTGTAGATATTGCCATGTTTATAGATATAGCCATGTAGATATTTCCAAGTTTATACAGATAGCTGTGTAGACATTTCCATGTTTATAGAGATAGCGGTGTAGATATATCCATATTTATACAGATAGCGGTGTAGATATTTCCTTGTTTATACATATTGCGGTGTAGTTATTTCCTTGTTTATATAGATAGCTGTGTAGATATTTCCAAGTTTATAGAGATAGCCATGTAGTTATTTCCATGTTTATGCAGATAACGGTGTGGCTATTTCCATGTCTATACAGATAGCAGTGTAGATATTTCCATGTTTATAGGGATGGCTGTGCAGATATTTCCGTGTTTACACCGATGGCCGTGTAAATATTCCATGTTTTTACAGATACTGGTGTAGATATTTCCATGTTTATACAGATGACTGTGTAGGTATTTCCATGTTTATACAGATGGCGGTGTAGATATTTCTATGTTTATAGAGATAGCCATGGCGATAGTTCCGTGTTTATACAGATAGCGGTGTAGACATTTCCATGTTCATAGAGATAGCTGTGTAGATATTTCCATATTTATACAGATAGCTGTGTAGATATTTCCATGTTTATAGAGGTAGAGGTGTAGATATTACCATGTTTATGCAGATCTCAGTGAAGATATTTCCATCTTTCTACAGATGGCAGTGTAGATATTTCTATGTTTATAGAGATGGCGGTGTAGTTAATTCCATATTTATACAGACGGCGGTGTAGTTAATTCCATGTTTATGCTGATGGCGGTGTAGATATTTTCTTGTTTATAGAGATGGCAGTGTACATATTTCTAAGTTTATAGAGATAGCAGTGTAGATCATTCCATGTTTATAGAGATGGCAGTGTAGGTATTTCCATGTTTATAGAGATAGTGGTGTAGATATTTCCATGTTTATAGAGATAGCGTTGTAGATATTTCCATCTTTGCACAGATTGCGGTGTAGATATTCCCATTTTACAGAGACAGCGGTGTAGATATTGCCATGTTTACACAGATAGCTGTTTAGATATTTCCATGTTTACACAGATAGCGTTGTAGATATTTCCAGGTTTATACAGATAGCGGTGTAGATATTTCCATGTTTATGCAGATAGCGGTGAAGATGTTTCCATGTCTATACAGATAGCGGTGGATGTATTTCCATGTTAATAAAGATCGTGGTGTAGATATTTCCATGTTTATACAGATACCGGTGTAAAATATTTCCATGTTTATTCAGATGGCGGTGTAGATACTTCCATTTTTATACTGGTAGCTGTGTACATATTTCCATGTTTATAAAGATAGCCGTGTAGATATTTCCATGTTTATAGAGATAGCGGTGTAGACATTTCCATGTTTATACAGATAGCGATGTAGATATTTCTATGTTTATACAGATATCGGTGTAGAAATTTCCATGTTTATACAGATAATGGGGTAGATATTTCCATGTTTATAAAGATAGCGGTGTACATATTTCCATGAGTATGCAGATAGCGGTGGAGATATTTCCAAGTTTATACAAATCGTGGTGTATATATTTCCATGTTTATGCAGATAGTGGTGCAGATGTTTCCATGTCTATACAGATAGCGGTGAAGTTATTTCCATGTTGATACAAATCGTGGTGTAGATATTTCCATGTTTATACAGATGGCTGTGTAGGTATTTCCTTGTTTATACAGATGGTGGTGTAGATATTTCCATGTTTGTAGAGATAGCCATGTAGATATTTCTATGTTTATACAGATAGCGGTGTAGACTTTTCCATGGTTATAGAGATAGCAGTGTATATATTTCCATATTTATAAAGATAGCGGTGTATATATTTCCATGTTTATACAGGTAGCGGTGGAGATATTTCCATGTTTATACAGATCGTGGTGTAGATATTTCCATGTTTACACAGATGGTGGTGTGGATATTTCCATGTTTAAACAGATAGCGGTATAGATATTTCCATGTTTATACAGATAGCGTTGTAGATATTTCCATGTTTATACAGATTGTGGTGTCGATATTTCCATGTTTATACAGATAGCGGTGAAGATATTTCCATGTTTATAGAGATGGCTTTGTAGATATTTCCATGTTTATACAGAAGGCATTGTAAATGTTTCCATGTTTAGACATATAGTGGTGTAGATATTTCCATGTTTATACAGATGACTGTGTAGTTATTTCCATGTTTATACAGATGGCGGTTTAGATATTTCCATGTTTATAAAGATAGCGGTTTAGACATTTCCATGTTCATAGATATAGCGGTGTAGATATTTCCATATTTTTACAGATAGCTGTGTGGATATTTAAATGTTTATACAGATAGAGTTGTAGATATTTCCATGTTTATGCAGATGTCGGTGTAGATATTTCCGTCTTTCTACAGATGGCAGTGTAGGTATTTCAATGTTTATAGAGATGGCAGTGTTGATAATTCCATGTTTATACAGAAGGCGGTGAAGTTATTTCCATGTTTATGCTGATGTCGGTGTATATAATTAAATGTTCATAGAGATGGCGGTGTAGATATTTCAAGGTATGCAGAGATAGCGTTGTACATAATTCCATGTTTATAGAGATGGCGGTGTATGTATTTCCATGTTTATAGAGATAGTGGTGTAGATATTTCCCTGTTTATACAGATAGAGCTGTAGATATTTCCATGTTTATACAGATAGTGGTGTTGATATTTCCATGTTTCTACAGATAGCGGTGTAGAAATTTCCATGTTTCCACAGATGGCAGTGTAGATTTTTTCATATTTATGGAGATGGCTGTGTAGATATTTTCATGTTTATAGAGATGGCGGCATAGATATTACCATGTCTATACAGATTGCGGTGTAGATATTTCCATGTTTATAGAGATTGCGGTGTAGATGTTTCCATGTTTATACAGATAGCGGTGGAGATATTTCCATGTTTATACAGATCGTGGTGTAGGTATTTCCATGTTTATGGAGATAGCGGTATAGATATTTCCATATTTATACAGATAGCGTTGTAGGTATTTCCATGTTTATTCACATGGTGTTGTAGATATTTCCATGTTTATACAGATGGTGGTGTAGATATTTCTATGTTTATACTGGTAGTGGTGTAGATATTTTCACGTTTATACAGATAGTGGTGTAGATATTTCCATGTATATAAAGACAGCGGTTTAGATATCTCCATGTTTACAGAGATAGCGGTGTAGATATTTCCATATTTGCACAGATTGCGGTGTAGATATTTCCATCTTTACACAGATAGCGGTGTACATATTTCCATGTTTACACAGATAGCTGTGTAGATATTTCCATGTTTACACAGATAGTGTTGTAGTTATTTCCATGTTTATACAGAGAGTGTTTTAGATATTTCCATGTTTATACAGATAGCGGTGGAGATCTTTCCATGTTTATACAGATGGCCGTGGAGATATTTCCATCTTTATACAGATGGCGGTGTAGATATTTCCAAGTTTATACAGATAGCAGTGTAGATATTTTCATGTTTATACAGATAGCGGTGTAGATATTTGCATGTTTATACAGGTAGAGGTGTAGATATTTCCATGTTTATACAGATCGTGGTGTAGATAATTCCATGTTTATGCAGATGGCGGTGTAGATATTTCCATGTATATAGAGATGGCGGTGTAGATATTTCTATGTTTATAGAGATAGCGGTGTAGTTATTTCCATGTTTATAGAGATGGTGGTGTAGGTATTTCCATGTTTATAGAGATAGCGGTGTAGATATTTCCATGTTTATTCAGATAGCGGTGCAGATATTTCCATGTTTATACAGATAGTGGTGTTGATATTTCCATGTTTATACACATAGTGGTGTAGACATTTACATGTTTGTTCAGCTCACGGTGTAGATATTTCCATGTTTATACAGACGGCATTGTAGGTTTTTCCATGTTTATGCAGATAGCAGTGTAGATATTTCCATGTTTTACAGAGAGCGGTATAGATATTTCCATTTTTATACAGATCGTGGTGTATATGTTTACATGTTTATACAGAGAGCGGTGTAGATATTTCCATGTTTACACAGATAGCTGTGTAGACATTTCCATGTTTACACAGATAGTGTTGTAGATATTTCCATGTTTATACAGACAGCGGTGTAGATATTTCCATGTTTACACAGATAGCGGTGTAGATGTTTCCATATTTATACAGATCACGGTGTAGATATATCCAAGTTTATGCAGATGGCGGTGTAGATATTTCCCTGTTTCTAGAGATGGCGGGGTAGATATTTCTATGTTTATAGAGATAGCGGTGTAGATAATTCCATGTTTTTAGAGATGGTGGTGCAGGTATTTCCATGTTTATTCAGATAGCGGTGTACATATTTCCATGCTTATACAGATAGTGGTGTTGATATTTCCATGTTTATACACATAGCGTTGAAGACATTTCCATGTTTATTCAGCTCGCGGTGCAGGTATTTCCATGTTTATACCGATGGCAGTGTAGGTATTTCCATGTTTATGCAGATAGCGGCGTAGATATTTCCATGTTTATAGTGATAGCGTTGTAGGTATTTCCATGTGTATTCAGATAGCGGTGCAGATGTTTCCAAGTTTATACTGATGGCTGTGTTGTTATTTCCATGTGTATACACATGGCAGTGTAGATATTTCCATGTTTATAGAGATGGCGGTGTAGATATTTCCATGTGTATAGAGATAGCGGTGTAGATATTACCATGTTTATACAGATACCGGTGCAGATATTTCCATGTTTATAGAGATAGCGGTGTAAATATTTCCATGTTTGCACAGATTGCGGTGCAGTTATTTCCATCTTTACACAACTATCGGTGTAGATATTTCCATGTTTACAGAGATAGCTGTGTAGACATTTCCATGTTTACACAGATAGCGTTGTAGATATTTCCATGTTTATATTGATAGCGGTGTAGATATTTCCATGACTATACAGATAGCTGTGTAGAAGTCACCATGTTTATACAGATGACTGTGTAGGTATTTCCTTGTTTATACAGATTGCGGTGTAGATATTTCCATGTTTTTACAGATGGCGGCGTAGATATTTCCATGTATTACAGATAGCATTGTGGATATTTCCATGTTTATACAGACAGTGGTGTAGATATTACCATGTTTACACAGATAGCGGTTTAGATATTTCCATCTTTGCACAGATTGCGGTGTAGATATTTCCATCTTTACAAAGATAGCGGTGTAGATATTTCCATGTTTACACAGATTGCGGTGTAGATATTTCCATGTTTACACAGATTGCGGTGTAGATATTTCCATGTTTACACAGATAGTGGTGTAGATGTTTCCATGTTTATACAGATAACTGTGTAGGTATTTCCATATTTATACAGATGACAGTGTAGGTATTTCTATGTTTATACAGATGCCGGTGCAGATATTTTCATGTTTATACAGATGGCGGTGTAGATATTTCCATTTTTATGCTCATCGTGGTGTATATGTTTCCATGTTTACACAGATAGCGGTGTAGATATTTCCATGTTTACACATAGTGTTGTAGATATTTCCATGTTTATAGAGACAGCGGTGTAGATATTTCCATGTTTATACAGATAGTGGTGTAGATATTTCCATGTTTATTCAGATGGCGGTGTAGATATTTCCATGTTTATACAGATGGTGTAGATATTTCCATGTTTACACTGATAGTGTTGTAGATATTTTCGTGTTTATACAGAGAGCATTGTAGATATTTCCATGTTTATAGAGATAGCGGTGTAGATATTTCCATGTTTATACAGATAGCGGTGCAGATATTTCAATGTTCATAGAGATAGAGGTGTAAATATTTCCATGTTTACACAGATTGCGGTGCAGTTATTTCCATCTTTACAAAAATAGCGGTGTAGATATTTCCATGTTTTCACAGATATCTGTGTAGACATTTCCATATTTACACAGATAGCGTTGTAGGTATTTCCATGTTTATACTGATAGCGGTGTAGATATATCCATGACTATACAGATAGCTGTGTAGATGTCACCATGTTTATACAGATGATTGTGTAGCTATTTCCATGTTTATACAGATTGCGGTGTAGATATTTCCATGTTTTTACAGATGGCGGCGTAGTTATTTCCATGTATATACAGATAGCGGTGTGGATATTTCCATGTTTATACAGACAGTGGGGTAGATATTACCATGTTTACACAGATAGCGGTTTAGATATTTCCATCTTTGCACAGATTGCGGTGTTGATATTTCCATCTTTACAAAGATAGCGGTGTGTATATTTCCATGTTTACACAGATTGCGGTATAGATATTTCCATGTTTACACAGATAGTGGTGTAGATGTTTCCATGTTTATACAGACAACTGTGTAGGTATTTGCATGTTTATACAGATGGCAGTGTAAGTATTTCTAAGTTTATACAGAGGGCGGTGAAGATAATTTCATGTTTATACAGATGGCGGTGTAGATATTTCCATTTTTGTACAGATCGTGGTGTATATGTTTCCATGTTTATACAGATAGCGGTGTAGAACTTTCAATGTTTACACAGATAGCTGTGTAGATATTTCCATGTTTACACAGATATTGTTGTAGATTTTTCCATGTTTATACAGACAGCGGTGTAGATAATTCCATGTTCGTACAGATAGCGGTGTAGATTTTTCCATGTTTATACAGATCGTGGTGTAGATATTTCCATGTTTATGGAGATAGCGGTGTAGATATTTCCATATTTATACAGATAGCGGTGCAGATATTTCTCTGTTTATTCAGAAGGCGATGTAGTTATTTCCATGTTTATACTGACAGTGGTGTAGATATTTGTATGTATATACAGATAGTGGTGTAGATATTTCCATGTTTATACAGCTCGCAGTGTAGATATTTCCATCTTTATACGGATGGCCGTGTAGTTATTTCCATGTTTCTACAGATGGCGCTGTAAGTATTTCCATGATTATAGAGATGGTGTTGTAGATATTTCCATGTCTATAGAGATGGTGTTGTAGATATTTCCATGTATATACAGATGACTGTGTAGATATTTCCATGTTTCTACAGATGGCGGTGTAGATTTTTCCATGATTATAGAGATAGCGGTTTAGATATTTCCATGTTTATACAGATAGCGGTGCAGATATTTCCATGTTTATAGAGATAGCATTGTATATATTTCCATCTTTGCACAGATTGTGGTGCAGATATTTCCATGTTTACACAGATAACGGTGTAGATATTTCCATGTTTACACAGATAGCATTGTAGACATTTCCATGTTTAAACAGATAGCGGTGTAGGTATTTCCATGTTTATGAAGATAGCGGTGTAGATGTTTCTATGTTTATACAGAAAGCAGTGGAGATATTTCCATGTTTATACAGATCGTGTTGTAGATATTTCCATGTTTATACAGATGACTGTGTTGTTATTTCCATGTTTATACAGAAGGCGGTTTAGGTATTTCCATATTTATAGAGTTAGCCTTGTAGATATTTCCATGTTTAAACAGATAGCGGTATAGACATTTCCATGTGTATAGAGATAGCGGTGTAGATATTTCCATATTTATACAGATCTCGGTGTAGATATTTGCATGTTTATACAGTTAGCGGTGTAGATATTTCCATGTTTATACACATAGCAATGTAGATATTTCCATTTTTATACAGATCGTGGTGTAGATATTTCCATGTTTATAGAGATAGCGGTGTAGATATTTTCATGTTTATAAAGTTTGCGGTGGAGCTATGTCCATGTTTATACAGATAGCAATGGAGATATTTCCACGTTAATACACATAGCAGTGTAGATATTTCCATGTTTATTGAGATAGCGGTGTAGATATTTCCATGTTTATACAGATGGCTGTGCCGATATTTCCATGTTTATTCAGAGTTCTCTGTAGATATGTCCACGCTTATATAGATGACAGTGTAGATATTTCCAGGTTTATACAGTTGACTGTGTAGATATTTCCATGTTTATACAGATGGGGGTGTAGATATTTCCATGTTTATAGAGATAGCGGTGTAGATATTTCCATGTTTATAGAGATAGTGGTGAAAATATTTCTATATTTATACAGATAGTGGTGTAGATATTTCCATGTTTTTACATATAGCGGTGTAGGTATTTCCATCTTTATTCAGAGAGTGCTGTAAATATTTCCATGTTTATACAGATCACTGTGTAGATATTTCCATGTTTATACAGATAACGTTGTAGATATTTCCATGTTTATACAAACGGTGGTGTAGATATTTCCATGTTCCTACACATGACTGTGTAGTTATTTCCATGTTTATACAGATGGCGGTGTAGATATTTCCATATTTATAGAGATAGCAGTGTAGATATTTACAGGTTTATACATATAGCGGTGTAAATATTTCCATGTTTATACAGATCGTGGTGTAGATATTTCCATGTTCATACAGATACCGGTGTAGATATTTCCATGTTTATACAGACTGCAGTGTAGATATTTCTATGTTTATACAGATACCGGTGTAGATATTTCCATGTTTGTACAGATGGCGGTGTTGATATTTCCAACTGTACACAGATTGCCGTGTAGATATTTCCATCTTTACAGAGATGGCGTTGTAGATATTTTCATGGATATGCAGATGGCGGTGTGGATATTTCCATGTTTATAGAGATAGCAGTGTAGGTATTTCCATATTTATAGACATAGCGGTGTAGATATTTCCGTGTTTATGTAGATGGCGTTGTAGATATTTCCATGTTTATACAGATAGCGATGTAGATATTTCCATGTTTATACAGCTCGCTGTGCAGATATTTATGTCTTTATTCAGATGGCATTGTAGATATTTCCTTATTCACACAGATGGCGGTGTAGATGTTTCCATGTTTATACAGATGGCGGAGTAGATAGTTCCATGTTTATGGAGATGGCAGTGTAGATATTTTCATGTTTATAGAGATGGCGGTGTAGTTATTTCCATGTTTATTGAGATAGCAGTGTAGATATTTACATGTTTATACAGATGGCTGTGTAGATATTTCCATGTGTATACAGATGGCATTGTAGATATTTCCATATTTATACACAACACTGTATAGGTATTTCCATGTTTTTACAGAAGGCAGTGCAGATAATTCCATGTTTATAGAGATAGCGGTGTAGATATTTCCATGTTTGTACAGATGGCGGTGTTGATATTTCCATCTATACACAGATGGCCATGTAGATATTTCCATGTTTATACAGATGGCGGCGAACATATTTCCATGGATATGCAGATGGAGGTGCAGATATTTCCATGTTTACACAGATGGTGGTGTGGATATTTCCGTGTTTATACACATGGCGGAGTAGATACTTCCATCTTTATGGAGATGGCAGTGTAGATATTTTCATGTTTAAAGAGATAGCGGTGTAGATATTTCCATCTTTCTACAGATGGCAGTGTAGATATTTCCATGTTTATACAGATGGCGGTGTAGATATTTCCATATTTACACAGATGTCTGTGTAGATATTTCCATGGGTATACAGATGGTATTGTAGGTATTTCCATGTTTATACAGATGGTGGTGTAGATATTTCCATGTTTATTCAAATGACTGTGTAGATATTTCCATGTTTTTACAGATGGCAGTGTAGATATTTCAATGTTTATAGAGATGGCGCTGTAGATATTTCCAACTTTATACAGATAACGGTGGAGATATTTCCATGTTTATACAGACAGCAGTGGAGATATTTCCATGATTATGCACATAGCGGTGTACATATTTCCATGTTCATAGAGACAGCGGTGTAGGTATTTCCATGTTTATACTGATAGCGGTGCAGATATTTCTATGTTTATACAGATGCCTATGCAGATATTTCCATATTTATTCAGAGGGCTCTGTAGATATTTCCATGTTTATACAGATGGCAGTGTAGATATTTCCATGTTCCAAGACATGACTGTGTAGGTATTTCCATGTTTATACAGATGGCTTTGTAGATATTTCCATGTTTATAGAGATAGCGGTGCAGATATTTCCATGTTTATACAGATAGCGGTGTAAATATTTCCATGTTTATACAGATCGTGGTGTAGATATTTCCATGTTTATACAGATACCGGTGTAGATATTTCCATGTTTATACAGACCGCAGTGTAGATATTTCCATGTTTATAGAGATAGCAGTGTAGATATTTCCATGTTTGTACAGTTGTCGGTGTTGTTGTTTCCATCTATACACAGATTGCTGTGTAGGTATTTCCATGTGTATACAGATGGCATTGTAGATATTTCCATGTTTATACAGATTGCAGTGTAGATATTTCCATGTTTATACAGATAGCGGTGGAGATATTTCCATGTTTATAGACACAGCGGTATAGATATTTCCAAGTTTATACAGATAACGGTGTAGATATTTCCATGTTTACAGAGATAGCAGTGTAGATATTTCCATCTTTTCACAGATTGCTGTGTTGATATTTCCATTTTTACACAGATAGCTGTGTAGATATTTCCAAGTTTACACAGATAGCTGTGTAGATATTTCCATGTTTACGCAGATAGCGTTGTAGATATTTCCATGTTTATAGAGATAGCTCTGTAGAGATTTCCATGTTTATACAGATAGCGGTGTAGATATTTCCATGTTTATACAGATAGCGGTGGAGATATTTCCCTGTTTATACAGATAGCGGTGTAGATATTTCATCGTTTATAGAGATAGCGGTGTAGATATTTCCATGTTTATACAGATGGCTGTGTAGATATTTCCATGTGTGTACAGATGTCGGTGTAGATATTTCCATGTTTATACAAATGGCGGTGTAGATATTTCCATGTTTATACAGATAGCCATGAAGATATTTCCATGTTTATACAGATAGTGGTGCAGATATTTCCATGTTTATACAGATGGCGGTGTAGATACATCCATGTTTCTGAAGATGGCGTTGTAGATATTTTCATGTTTATACAGATGGCGGTGTAGATATTTCCATGTATATGGAGATTGCAGTGTAGATATTTCCATGTTTATAGAGAAAGCGGTGTAGGTATTTCCATGTTTATAGAGATAGCGGTGTAGATATTTCCATATTTGTACAGATAGCGGTGTAGGTATTTCCATGTTTATACAAATTGCGGTGTAGATATTGCAATGTTTCTACAGATGGCGGTGTAGATATTTCCTTGTTTATACAGACAGCGGTGTAGATATTTCCATGTTTATACAGGTAGCGGTGTAGATATTTCCATGTTTCCAGAGATAGCGGTGTAGTTATTTCCATCGTTGCACAGATTGCCGTGTAGATATTTCCATGTTTACGCAGATAGCGGTGTAGATATTTCCAAGTTTACACAGATAGCTGTGTAGATAATTCCATGTTTACACACATAGCTTGGTAGATATTTCCATGTTTATACAGATTGCGGTGTAGATATGTCCATGATTATACAGATAGCGGTGTAGATATTTTCATGTTTATACAGATAGCGGTGGAGATATTTCCATGTTTATAGAGACTGCGGTATAGATATTTCCATGTTTATACAGATAGAGGTGTAGATATTTCCATGTTTACAGTGATAGCGGTGTAGATATTTCCATCTTTGCACAGAATGCTGTGTAGGTATTTCCATTTTTACACAGATAGCTGGGTAGATATTTCCAAGTTTACACAGATAGCTGTGTAGATATTTCCATGTTAACACAGATAGCATTGTATATATTTCCATGTTTATACAGATAGCTGTGTAGATATTTCCATGTTTATACAGATAGCGGTGTAGATATTTCCATGTTTATACAGATAGCGGTGCAGATATTTCCCTGTTTATACAGATAGCGATGGAGATATTTCCATGTTTATACAGATAGCGGTGTAGATATTTCCACGTTTAGAGAGATAGCGGTGTAGATATTTCTATGTTTATACAGATGGCTGTGTAGATATTTCCATGTGAGTACTGATGGCAGTGTAGATATTTCCATGTTTAAACAGATGGCGCTGTAGATATTTCCATGTTTATACAGATGGCAGTGTAGATATTTCCATGTTTATACAGATAGCGGTGTAGATATTTCCATGTTTACAGAGAAAGCGGTGTAGATATTTCCATCTTTGCACAGATTTTGTTGTAAGTATTGCCAAATTTACACAGATAGCGGTGTAGATATTTCCAAGTTTACACGGAAAGCTGTGTAGATATTTCCATGTTTACAGAGATAGCATTGTAGATATTTCCATGTTTATACAGATTGCGGTGTAGTTATTTCCATGTTGATACAGATAGCGGTGTAGGTATTTCCATGTTTATACAGGTAGCGGTGTAGAAATTCCCATGTTTATACAGATCACTTTGTAGGTATTTCCATCTTTCTACAGATGTCAGTGTAGATATTTCCATGTTTATGCAGATGGCGGTGTAGATATTTCCATGTTTATAGGGATGGCGGTGTAGTTATTTCTATGTTTATAGAGATAGCGGTGTAAATATTTCCATGCTTATAGAGATGGTGGTGTAAGTATTTTCATGTTTATAGAGATAACGGTGTAGATATTTCCATGTTTATACAGATAACGGTGTTGGTATTTCCATGTTTATACACATAGCGGTGTAGATATTTCCATGTGTATACAGCTCGCATTGTAGATATTCCCATCTTTCTACAGATGGCAGTGTAGATATTTCCATGTTTATACAGATGGCAATGTAGGTATTTCCATGTTTATACAGATAGCGGTGTAGATATTTACATGTCTATAGATGTAGCGGTGTAGGTATTTCCATATTTATACAGATTGCAGTGTTGATATTTCCATCTTTATACAGATGGCAGTGTAGATATTTCCATGTTTATACAGATGGCATTGAAGATATTTCCATGTTTATACAGTTAGTGGTGTAGATATTTCCATGTTTATACAGATGGCGGTGTAGATACATCCATGTTTCTGAAGATGGCTGTGTAGATATTTCCATGTTTAAAGAGAAATCAGTGTAGGTATTTCCATGTTTACAGAGATAGCAGTGTGAGTATTTCCATATTTATACAGATAGCGGTGTAGGTATTTCCATGAATATACAGATGGCGGTGTAGATATTTCCTTGTTTATACAGATATCGGTGTAGATATTTCCAGGTTTATACAGAGAGCGGTGTAGATATTGCCAGGTTTTACAGATAGTGGTGTAGATATATCCATCTTTATACAGATAGCGGTGTAGATATTTCCATGTTTATATAGATGGCAGTGTAGATATTTTCTTGTTTATGTAAATGGCGTTGTAGATATCTCCATGTTTAAAGAGATGGCGGTGTATGTATTTCCATGTTGATGGAGATAGCAGTGTAGATATTTCCATGTTTATAGAGATAGCGGTGTAGTTATTTCCATGTTTATTGGGATACCGGTGTAGATATTTCCATGTTTCCACAGATAACTGTGTAGTTATTTCCATGTTTGTACAGATGGCATTGTAGATATTTCCATGTTTATAGAGATAGCGGTGTAGATATTTTCATGTTTATATAGATTGCGATGGAGTTATGTCCATGTTTATACAGATAGCAATGGAGATATTTCCATGTTAATACACATAGCGGTGTAGATATTTCCATGTTTATACAGATAGCGGTGTAGATACTTCCATGTTTATACAGATGGCTGTGCAGATATTTCCATGTTTATACAGAGTTCTCTGTAGATATTTCCATGTTCATAAAGATGACAGTGTAGATATTTCCAGGTTTATACAGATGACTGTGTAGATATTTCCATGTTAATACAGATGACGGTGTAGATATTTCCATGTTTATAGAGATAGCGGTGTAGATATTTCCATGTTTATAGAGATAGCGGTGTAGATATTTCCATGTTTATAGAGATAGCGGTGTAAATATTTCCATCTTTATACAGATAGTGGTGTGGATATTTCCATGTTTATACAGGTAGCGGTGTAGATATTTCCATCTTTATTCAGAGAGTGCTGTTCATATTTCCATGTTTATACAGATCACTGTATAGATATACCCATGTTTATACAGATAACGTTGTAGATATTTCCATCTTTATACTAACGGGGGTGTAGATATTTCCATGTTCCTATACATGACTGTGTAGTTATTTCCATGTTTATACAGATGGTGGTGTAGATATTTCCATATTTATAGAGATAGCAGTGTAGATATTTCCAGGTTTATACATATAGCGGTGTAAATATTTCCATGTTTATACAGATCGCGGTGTAGCTATTTCCATGTTTATACAGATACCGGTGTAGATATTTCTATGTTTATACAGACTGCAGTTTAGGTATTTCTATGGTTATTCAGATAGCGGTGTAGATATTTCCATGTTTGTACAGATTGTGGTGTTGATATTTCCATCTGTACACAGATTGCCGTGTAGATATTTCCAATTTTATACAGATGGCGTTGTAGATATTTCCATGGATGTGAAGATGGCGGTGTGGATATTTCCATGTTTATAGAGAAAGCGGTGTAGGTATTTCCATGTTTATATAGATGGCGTTGTAGATATTTCCATGTTTATACCGATATCGCTGTTGGTATTTCCACGTTTATACAGATAGTGATGTAGATATCTCCATGTTTATACAGCTTGCGGTGCAGATATTTATATCTTTATACAGATGGCATTGTAGATATTTCCATGTTCACACAGATGGCGGTGTAGATGTTTCCATGTTTATACAGATGGCGGAGTAGTTAGTTCCATGTTTATGGAGATGGCAGAGTAGATATTTTCATGTTTATAGAGGTGACGGTGTAGATATTTCCATGTTTATAGAGATAGCAGTGTAGATATTTACATGTTTATACAGATGGCTGTGTAGATATTTCTATGTATATACAGACGGCATTGTAGATATTTCCATGTTTATACAGATGACAGTAGAGGTATTATCATGTTTTCACAGATGGCAGTGCATATATTTTCATATTTATGGAGATGGCGGTGTAGATATTTCCAAGTTTATAGAGATAGCGGTGTAGATATTTCCATGTTTGTACATATGGCGGTGTTGATATTTCCATCTATACTCAGATGGCCGTGTACATATTTCCATGTTTATACAGATGGCGGTGTAGATATTTCCATGGATATGCAGATGGCGGTGTAGATATTTCCATGTTTATATAGATAGCAGTCTAGATATTTCCATGTTTACACAGATGGTGGTGTATATATTTCCGTGTTTATACACATGGCGAAGAAGATACTTCCATCCTTATGGAGATGGCAGTGTAGATATTTACATGTTTATAGAGATGGCGGTGTAGATATTTCCATATTTATAGAGATAGCAGTGTAGTTATTTCCATCTTTCTACTGATGGCAGTGTAGATATTTCCATGTTTATACAGATGGCGGTGTAGATATTTCCATATTTATACGGATGTCTGTGTAGATATTTTCATGTGTATACAGATGGTATTGTAGCTATTTCCATGTTTATACAGATGGTGGTGTAGATATTTCCATGTTTATTCAGATGACTGTGTAGATATTTCCATGTTTTTACAGATGGCAGTGTAAATATTTCCATGTTTATACAGATCACGGTGTAGATATTTCCATGTTTATACATATCGTGGTGTAGATATTTCCATGTTTATACAGACAGCAGTGGAGATATTTCCATGTTTATACACATAGCGGTGTACATATTTCCATGTTTATAGAGACAGCAGTGTAGGTATTTCCATGTTTATACAGATGGCGGTGTAGGTATTTCCATGTTTATAGAGATAGCGGTGTAGATATTTCCATATTTATACAGATAACGGGGTAGATATTTCCATGTTTATACAGATAGCGGTGTAAATATTTCCATGTTTATACAGATCGTGGTGTAGATATTTCCAAGTTTATACAGATACCGGTGTAGAAATTTCCATGTTTATACAGACCGCAGTGTAGATATTTCCATGTTTATACAGATAGTGGTGTAGATATTTCCATGTTTGTACAGATAGCGGTGTTGATGTTTCCATCTATACACAGATTGCCGTGTAGCTATTTCCATGTGTATACAGATGGCATTTTAGATGTTTCCAACTGTACACAGATTGCCGTGTAGGTATTTCCATGTGTATACAGATGGCATTGTAGATATTTCCATGTTTATACAGATGGTGGTGTAGATATTTCCATGTTTATACAGATGACTGTATAGGTATTTCCATGTTTTTCCAGATGGCATTGTAGCTATTTCCATGTTTATAGAGATAGCAGTGTAGATATTTCCATGTTTATACAGATGGCGGTGTAGATATTTCCATGTTTATAGAGATAGCGGTGTAGATATTTCCATATTTATACAGATAACGGTGTAGATATTTCCATGTTTATACAGATAGCAGTGTAAATATTTCCATGTTTATACAGATCACGGTGTAGATATTTCCAGGTTTATAGAGAAATCAGTGTAGATATTTCCATGTTTATACAGATAGCGGTTTAGCGATTTCCATGTTTATACATACCGCGGTATAGATATTTCCATGTTTATACAGAGAGCTGTGAGGATATTTCCATGTTTGTACAGATGGCGGTGTTGATATTTCCATCTAAACACAGATGACCGTGTAGATATTTCCATGTTTATACCGAAGGCGGCGCAGATATTTCCATGGATATGTAGAAGGCGGTGTAGATATTTCCATGTTTATAGAGATAGCGGTGTAGATATTTCCATGTATATACAGATGGCTGTGTAGATATTTCCATGTGTATACAGATGGCTGTGTAGATATTTCCATGTTTATACAGATGACTTTGTAGGTATTTCCATGTTTATACAGATGGCAGTGTAGGTATTTCCATGTTTATAGAGATAGCTCCAAAGGTATTTCCATGTTTATACAGATAGCGGTGTAGATATTTCCATGTTTATTCAAACCGCGGTGTAGATATTTCCATGTTTATACAGACAGCAGTGGGGATATTTCCATGTTTATACACATAGCGGTTTACATATTTCCATGTTTATAGAGGCAGCGGTGTAGGGATTTCCATGTTTATACAGATTGCGGTGTAAATATTTCAATGTTTATAAAGATCGCGGTGTAGATATTTCCATGTTCATACAGATACCGTTGAAGAAATTTCCATGTTTACACAGACCGCAGTGTAGATATTTCCATGTTTATACAGATAGCGGTGTAGATATTTCCATATTTATACAGATCACGGTGTAGATATTTCCACGTTTATACAGATAGAAGCGTAAATATTTCCATGTTTATACAGATCACGGTGTAGATATTTCCAGGTTTATAGAGATAGCAGTGTAGATATTTCCATGTTTATAGAGATAGCGGTTTAGCTATTTCCATGTTTATACAGTCCGCGGTGTAGATATTTCCATGTTTATACAGATAGCGGTGTAGATATTTCCATGTATATACAGATGGCTGTGTAGATATTTCCATGTTTATACAGATGACTTGGTAGGTATTTCCATGTTTATACAGATGGCGGTGTAGGTATTTCCATGTATATAGAGATAGCTGTGTAGATATTTCCATGTTTATACAGATAGCGGTGTAGATATTTCCATGTTTATACAGATCACGGTGTAGATATTTCCATGTTTATACAGACAGCAGTGGAGATATTTCCATGTTTATACACATAGAGTTGTACATACTTCCATGTTTATAGAGACAGCGGTGTAGGTATTTCCATGTTTATACAGATAGCGGTGCAGGTATTTCCATGTTTATACAGATGCCTATGCAGATATTTCCATATTTATACAGAGGGCTCTGTAGATATTTCCATGTTTATACAGATGGCAGTGTAGATTTTTACATGTTCCTACACATGACTGTGTAGGTATTTCCATGTTTATACAGATGGCCTTGTAGATATTTCCATGTTTATAGAGATAGCGGTGTAGATATTTCCATGTTTATACAGAGAGCGGTGTAAATATTTCCATGTTTATACAGATCGTGGTGTAGATATTTCCATGTTTATACAGATACTGGTGTAAAAATTTCCATGTTTATACAGACCGCAGTGTAGATATTTCCATGTTTATACAAATAGCGGTTTAGATATTTCCATGTTTGTACACATGGCGGTGTTGATGTTTCCATCTATACACAGATTGCCGTGTAGGCATTTCCATGTGTATACAGATGGCATTGTAGATATTTCCATGTTTATACAGATGGTGGTGTAGATATTTCCATGTTTATACAGATGACTGTATAGGTATTTCCATGTTTTTCCAGATGGCATTGTAGCTATTTCCATGTTTATAGAGATAGCAGTGTAGATATTTCCATGTTTATACAGATGGTGGTGTAGATATTTCTATGTTTATAGAGATAGCGGTGTAGATATTTCCATATTTATACAGATAACGGTGTAGATATGTCCATGTTTATACAGATAGCAGTGTAAATATTTCCATGTTTATACAGATCACGGTGTAGATATTTCCAGGTTTATAGAGATAGCAGTGTAGATATTTCCAAGTTTATACAGATTGCGGTTTAGCTATTTCCATGTTTATACAGACCGCGGTGTAGATATTTCCATGTTTATACAGATAGCGGTGCAGATATTTCCATGTTTGTACAGATGGCGGTGTTGATATTTCCATCTATACACAGATGACCGTGTAGATATTTCCATGTTTATACAGAAGGCGGCGCAGATGTTTCCATGGATATGTAGAAGGCGGTGTAGATATTTCCATGTTTATACAGATAGCTGTGTAGATATTTCCATGTTTATACGGATGGCTGTGTAGATATTTCCATGTTTATACAGATGACTTTGTAGGTATTTCCATGTTTATACAGATGGCGGTGTAGGTGTTTCCATGTTTATAGAGATAGCTGTGTAGATATTTCCATGTTTATACAGATAGCATTGTAGATATTTCCATGTTTATACAGATCGCGGTGTAGATATTTCCATGTTTATACAGACAGCAGTGGAGCTATTTCCATATTTATACACATAGCGGTGTACATATTTCCATGTTTATAGAGACAGCAGTGTACGTATTTCCATGTTTATACAGATAGCGGTGCAGATATTTCCATGTTTATACAGATGCCTATGCAGATATTTCCATATTTACACAGAGGGCTCTGTAGATATTTCCATGTTTATACAGATGGCAGTGTAGATTTTTCCACGTTCCTACACATGACTGTGTAGGTATTTCCATGTTTCTATAGATGGCTTTGTAGATATTTCCATGTTTATAGAGATAGCGGTGTAGATATTTCCATGTTTATACAGATAGCGGTGTAAATATTTCCATGTTTATACAGATCGTGGTGTAGATATTTCCATGTTTATACAGATACCGGTGTAGTAATTTCCATGTTTATACAGACCGCAGTGTAGATATTTCCATGTTTATACAGATAGCGGTGTAGATATTTCCATGTTTGTACAGATGGCGGTGTTGATGTTTCCATCTATACACAGATTGCCGTGTAGGTATTTCCATGTGTATACAGATGGCATTGTAGATATTTCCATATTTATACAGATGGTGGTGTAGATATTTCCATGTGTATACAGATGGCTGTGTAGATATTTCCATGTTTATGCAGATGACTTTGTAGGTATTTCCATGCTTATACAGATGGCAGTGTAGGTATTTCCATGTTTATGGAGATAGCTGTGTAGATATACCCATGTTTATACAGATTGCGGTGTAGATATTTCCATGTTTATACATATCGCAGTGTAGATATTTCCATGTTTATACAGACAGCAGTGGAGATATTTCCATGTTTATACACATAGCGGTGTACATATTTCCATGTTTATAGAGACAGCGGTGTAGGTATTTCCATGTTTATACAGATAGGGCTGTAAATATTTCCATGTTTAAACAGATCGTGGTGTAGATATTTCCATGTTTATACAGATACCGGTGTAGAAATTTCCATGTTTATACAGACCGCAGTGTAGATATTTCCATGTTTATTCTGGTAGCGGTGTAGATATTTCCATGTTTGTACAGATGGCGGTGTTGATGTTTCCATCTATACACAGATTGCCGTGTAGGTATTTCCATGTGTATACAGATAGAGGTGCAGATATTTCCACGTTTGTACAGATGGCGGTGTTGATATTTCCATCTGTACACAGATGACCGTGTAGATATTTCCATGGTTATACAGAAGGCGGCACAGATATTTCCATGGATATGTAGAAGGCGGTGTAGTTATTTCCATGTTTATACAGATGGCGGTGTAGCTACTTCCATGTTTATAGAGATAGCTGTGTAGATATTTCCATGTTTATGCAGATAGCGGTGTAGATATTTCCATATTTTTACAAATCGTGGTGTAGATATTTCCATGTTTATACAGATACCGGTGTAGAAATTTCCATGTATATACAGACCGCAGTGTAGATATTTCCATCTTTATACAGATAGCGGTGTAGATATTTCCATGTTTATACAGATAGCGGTGTAGATATTTCCATGTTTGTACAGATGGCGGTGTTGGTGTTTCCATCTATACACAGATTGCCGTGTAGCTATTTCCATGTGTATACAGATGGCATTGTAGATATTTCCATGTTTATACAGATGGTGGTGTAGATATTTCCATGTTTATACAGATGACTGTATAGGTATTTCCATGTTTTTACAGATGGCATTGTAGATATTTCCATGTTTATAGAGATAGCAGTGTAGATATTTCCATGTTTATACAGATGGCGGTGTAGATATTTCCATGTTTATAGAGATAGCGGTGAAGATATTTCCATATTTATGCAGATCACGTTGTAGATACTTCCAGGTTTATAAAGATAGCAGTGTAGATATTTCCATGTTTATACAGATAGCGGTTTAGCTATTTCCATGTTTCTACAGACCGCGGTGTAGATATTTCCATGTTTATACAGACAGCGGTGCAGATATTTCCATATTTGTACAGATGGCGGTGTTGATATTTCCATCTATACACAGATGACCGTGTAGATATTTCCATGTTTATACAGAAGGCGGCGCAGATATTTCCATGGATATGTAGAAGGCGGTGTAGATATTTCCATGTTTATACAGATAGCGGTGTAGATATTTCCATGTATATACAGATGGCTGTGTAGGTATTTCCATATGTATACAGATGGCTGTGTAGATATTTCCATGTTTATGCAGATGACTTTGTAGGTATTTCCATGTTTATACAGATGGCGGTGTATGTATTTCCATGTTTATAGAGATAGCTGTGTAGATATTTCCATGTTTATACAGATAGCGGTGTAAATATTTCCATGTTTATACAGATCGCGGTGTAGATATTTCCATGTTTATACAGACAGCAGTGGAGATATTTCCATGTTTATACACATAGCGGTGTACATATTTCCATGTTTATAGAGACAGCGGTGTAGGTATTTCCATGTTTATGCAGATAGCGGTGCAGATATTTCCATGTTTACACAGATGCCTATGCAAATATTTCCATATTTATACAGAGGGCTCTGTAGATATTTCCATGTTTATACAGATGGCAGTGTAGATTTTTCCATGTTCCTACACATGACTGTGTAGGTATTTCCATATATATACAGATGGCTTTGTAGATATTTCCATGTTTATAGAGATAGCGGTGTAGATATTTCCATGTTTATACAGATAGCGGTGTAAATACTTCCATGTTTACACAGATCGTGGTGTAGATATTTCCATGTTTATACAGATACCGGTGTAGAAATTTCCATGTTTATACAGACCGCAGTGTAGATATTTCCATGTTTATACAAATAGCAGTGTAGATATTTCCATGTTTGTACAGATGGCGGTGTTGATGTTTCCATCTAAACACAGATTGCCGTGTAGGTATTTCCATGTGTATACAGATGGCATTGTAGATATTTCCATGTTTATACAGATGGTGATGTAGATATTTCCATGTTTATACATATGACTTTATAGGTATTTCCATGTTTTTACAGATGGCATTGTAGATATTTCCATGTTTATAGAGATAGCAGTGTAGATATTTCCATGTTTATACAAATGGCGGTGTAGATATTTCCATGTTTATAGAGATAGCGGTGTTGATATTTCCATCTATACACAGATAACCGTGTAGATATTTCCATGTTTATACAGATAGCAGTGTAAATATTTCCATGTTTATACAGATCACGGTGTAGATATTTCCAGGTTTATAGAAATAGCAGTGTAGATATTTCCAGGTTTATACAGACCGCGGTGTAGATATTTCCATGTTTATACAGATAGCGGTGCAGATATTTCCATGTTTGTACAGATGGCGGTGTTGATATTTCCATCTATACACAGATGACCGTGTAGATATTTCCATGTTTATACAGAAGGTGGTGGAGATATTTCCATGGATATGTAGAAGTCGGTGTAGATATTTCCATGTTTATACAGATAGCGGTGTAGATATTTCCATGTATATACAGATGGTTGTGTAGGTATTTCCATGTTTATACAGATGTCGGTGTAGGTATTTCCATGTTTATAGAGATAGCTGTGTTGATATTTCCATGTTTATACACACAGCGGTGTAGATATTTCCATGTTTATACAGATCGCGGTGTAGATATTTCCATGTTTATACAGACAGCAGAGGAGATATTTCCATGTTTATACACATAGCGGTGTACATAATTCCATGTTTATAGAGACAGCGGTGTAGGTATTACCATGTTTATACAGATAGCGGTGCAGATATTTGCATGTTTATACAGATGCCTATGCAGATATTTCCATATTTATACAGAGGGCTCTGTAGATATTTCCATGTTTATACAGATGGCAGTGTTGATTTTTCCATGTTCCTACACATGACTGTGTAGGTATTTCCATGTTTATACAGATGGCGGTGTAGATATTTCCATGTTTATAGAGATAGCGGTGTAGATATTTCCATATTTATACAGATAACGGTGTAGATATTTCCATTTTATACAGATAGCAGTGTAAATATTTCCACGTTTATACAGATCACGGTGTAGAAATTTCCACGTTTATACAGACCGCAGTGTAGATATTTCCATCTTTATACAGATAGCGGTGTAGATATTTCCATGTGTGTACAGATGGCGGTGTTGACGTTTCCATCTATACTCAGATTGCCGTGTAGGTATTTCCATGTGTATACAGATGGCATTGTAGATATTTCCATGTTTATACACATGACTGTATAGGTATTTCCATGTTTTTACAGATGGCATTGTAGATATTTCCACGTTTATAGAGATAGCAGGGTAGATATTTCCATGTTTATACAGATGGTGGTGTAGATATTTCCATGTTTATAGAGATAGCGGTGTGGATATTTCCATATTTATACAGATAACGGTGTAGATATTTCCATGTTTATACAGATAGCAGTGTAAATATTTCCATGTTTATACAGATCACGGTGTAGATATTTCCAGGTTTATAGAGATAACAGTGTAGATATTTCCATGTTTATACAGATAGCGGTTTAGCTATTTCCATGTTTATACAGACCGCGGTGTAGATATTTCCATGTTTATACAGATAGCAGTGCAGATATTTCCATGTTTGTACAGATGGCGGTGTTGATATTTCCATCTATACACAGATGACCGTGTAGATATTTCCATGTTTATACAGAAGGCGGCGCAGATATTTCCATGGATATGTAGAAGGCGGTGTAGATATTTCCATGTTTATACAGATAGCGGTGCAGATGTTTCCATGTATATACAGATGGCTTTGTAGATATTTCCATGTGTATACAGATGGCTGTGTAGATATTTCCATGTTTATGCAGATGACTTTGTAGGTATTTCCATGTTTATACAGATGGCGGTGTAGGTATTTCCATGTTTATAGAGATAGCTGTGTAGATATTTCCATGTTTATACAGATAGCGGTGTAGATATTTCCATGTTTATACAGATCGCGGTGTAGATATTTCCATGTTTATACAGACAGCAGTGGAGATATTTCCATGTTTATACACATAGCGGTGTACATATTTCCATGCTTATAGAGACAGTGGTGTAGGTATTTCCATGTTTATACAGATAGCGGTGTAAATATTTCCATGTTTATACAGATCGGGGTGTAGATATTTCCATGTTTATACAGATACCGGTGTAGAAATTTCCATGTTTATAGAGACCGCAGTGTAGATATTTCCATGTTTATACAGATAGCGGTGTAGATATTTCCATGTTTGTACAGATGGCGGTGTTGATGTTTCCATCTATACACAGATTGCTGTGTAGGTATTTCCATGTGTATACAGATGGCATTGTAGATATTTCCATGTTTATACAGATGGTGGTGTAGATATTTACATGTTTATACTGATGACTGTATAGGTATTTCCATGTTTTTACAGATGGCATTGTAGATATTTCCATGTTTATAGAGATAGCAGTGTAGATATTTCCATGTTTATACAGATGGCGGTGTAGATATTTCCATGTTTATAGAGATAGCAGTATAGATATTTCCATGTTTATAAAGATGGCGTTGTAGATATTTCCATGTTTATAGAGACAGCGGTGTAGATATTTCCATATTTATACAGATAACGGTGTAGATATTTCCATGTTTATACATATAGCAGTGTAAATATTTCCATGTTTATAGAGATCACGGTGTAGATATTTCCAGGTTTATAGAGATAGCAGTGTAGATATTTCCATGTTAATACAGATAGCGGTTTAGCAATTTCCATGTTTATACAGACCGCGGTGTAGATATTTCCATGTTTATACAGATATTGGTGCAGATATTTCCATGTTTGTACAGATGGCGGTGTTGATATTTCCATCTATACACAGATGACCGTGTAGATATTTCCATGTTTATACAGAAGGTGGTGCAGATATTTCCATGGATATGTAGAAGGCGGTGTAGATATTTCCATGTTTATACAGATAGCGGTGTACATATTTCCATGTATATACAGATGGCTGTGTGGATATTTCCATGTTTACACAGATGGCTGTGTAGATATTTCCATGTTTATACAGATGACTTTGAAGGTATTTCCATGTTTATACAGAAGCGGTGTAGGCATTTCCATGTTTATAGAGATAGCTGTGTAGATATTTCCATGTTTATACAGATGGCGGTGTAGATATTTCCATGTTTATAGAGATAGCGGTGTAGATATATCCATATTTATACAGATAACGGTGTAGATATTTCCATGTTTATACAGATAGCAGTGTAAATATTTCCATGTTTATACAGATCACGGTGTAGATATTTCCAGGTTTATAGAGATAGCAGTGTAGATATTTCCATGTTTATACAGATAGCGGTTTAGCTATTTCCATGTTTATACAGACCGCAGTGTAGATATTTCCATGTTTATACAGATAGCGGTGCAGTTATTTCCATGTATATACAGATGGCTGTGTAGATATTTCCATGATTATACAGATGGCTGTGTAGATATTTCCATGTTTATACAGATGACTTTGTAGGTATTTCCATGTTTATACAGACGGCAGTGTAGGTATTTCCATGTTTATAGAGATAGCTGTCTAGATATTTCCATGTTTGTACAGATGGCGTTGTTGATGTTTCCATCTATAAACATATTGCTGTGTAGGTATTTCCATGTGTATACAGATGGCATTGTAGATATTTCCATGTTTATACAGATGGTGGTGTAGATATTTCCATGTTTATACAGATGACTGTATAGGTATTTCCATGTTTTTACAGATGGCATTGTAGATATTTCCATGTTTATAGAGATAGCAGTGTAGATATTTCCATGTTTATACAGATGGCGGTGTAGATATTTCCATGTTTATAGAGATAGCGGTGTAGATATTTCCATATTTATACAGATAACGGTGTAGAAATTTCCATGTTTATACAGATAGCAGTGTAATATTTCCATGTTTATACAGATCGCGGTGTAGATACTTCCAGGTTTATAGAGATAGCAGTGTAGATATTTGCATGTTTATACAGATAGCGGTGTAGATATTTCCATGTTTGCACAGATGGCGGTGTTGATGTTTCCATCTATACACTGATTGCCGTGTAGGTATTTCCATGTGTATACAGATGGCATTGTAGATATTTCCATGTTTATACAGATGGTGGTGTAGATATTTCCATGTTTATACAGATGACTGTATAGGTATTTCCATGTTTTTACAGATGATATTGTAGATAATTCCATATTTATAGAGATAGCAGTGTAGATATTTCCATATTTATACAGATGGCGGTGTAGATATTTCCATGTTTATAGAGATAGCGGTGTAGATATTTCCATATTTATACAGATAACGGTGTAGATATTTCCATGTTTATACAGATCATGGTGTAGATATTTCCAGGTTTATAGAGATAGCAGTGTAGATATTTCCATGTTTATACAGATAGCGGTTTAGCTATTTCCATGTTTATATAGATCGCGGTGTAGTTATTTCCATGTTTGTACAGATAGCGTTGCAGATATTTCCATGTTTGTACAGATGGCGGTGTTGATATTTCCATCTATACACAGAGGACCTTGTAGATATTTCCATGTTTATACAGAAGGCATCGCAGATATTTCCATGGATATGTAGAAGGCAGTGTAGATATTTCCATGTATATAGAGATAGCAGTGTAGATATTTCCATGTATATACAGATGGCTTTGTAGATATTTCCATGTATATACAGATGGCTGTGTAGATATTTCCATGTTTATAAAGATGGCTGTGTAGATATTTCCATGTTTATACAGATGACTTTGTAGGTATTTCCATGTTTATACAGATGGCGGTGTAGGTATTTCCATGTATATAGAGATAGCTGTGTAGATATTTCCATGTTTATACAGATAGCGGTGTAGATATTTCCATGTTTATTCAGATCGCGGTGTAGATATTTCCATGTTTATACAGACAGCAGTGGAGATATTTCCATGTTTATACAGATAGCTGTGTAGATATTTCCATGTTTATTCAGATCGCGGTGTAGATATTTCCATGTTTATACAGACAGCAGTGGAGATATTTCCATGTTTATACATATAGCGGTGTACATATTTCCATGTTTATACAGATAACTTTGTAAATATTTCCATGTTTATACAGATGGCGGTGTAGATAATTCGATGTTTATAGAGATAGCAGTGGAGATATTTCCATGTTTATACAGATAGCGGTGTAGATATTTCCACGTTTATACTGATCACGGTGTACATATTTCCGTGTCTATAGAGATGGCGGTGTAGATATTTCCATGTTCATAGAGATAGCGGTGTTGATTTATCCATGTTTATAGAGAGAGCTGTGTGGATATTTCCATGTTTATACAGATAGGGGTGTAGATATTTCCATGTTTATAGAGATGGCGGTGTAGATATTTCCATGTTTATACAGATCACGGTGTAGATATTTCCATGTTTATACAGATAGCGGTGTAGATATTTCCATGTTTGTACAGATGGCGGTGTTGATATTTCCATCTGTACACAGATTGCCGTGTAGATATTTCCATCTTTATACAGATGGCGTTGTAGATATTTCCATGGATATGCAGATGGCGCTGTGGATATTTCCATGTTTATAGAGATAGCGGTGTAGGAATTTCCATGTTTATAGACATAGCGGTATAGATATTTCCATGTTCATATAGATGGCGTTGTAGCTATTTCCATGTTTATACCGATAGCGGTGTTGGTATTTCCACGTTTATACAGATAGCGATGTAGATATTTCCATGTTTATTCAGCTCGCGGTGCAGATATTTATATCTTTATACAGATGGCATTGTAGATATTTCCTTATTCACACAGATGGCGGTGTAGATGTTTCCATGTTAATACAGATGGCGGAGTAGTTAGTTCCATGTTTATGGAGATGGCAGTGTAGATATTTTCATGTTTATAGTGATGGTGGTGTAGATATTTCCATGTTTATACAGATGACTGTGTAGATATTTGCATGTTTATACAGATGGTGGTGTAGATACTTCCATGTTTATAGAGATAACAGTGTAGATATTTCCATGTTTATAAAGATAGCGTTGTAGGTATTTCCATGTTTATAGAGATAGCGGTGTAGTTATTTCCATGTTTATGCAGATAGTCGTGTAGATATTTCCATGTTTATACAGATGGCGGTGTAGATATTTCCATGTTTATAGAGATGGCGGTGTAGATATTTCCATGTTTATACCGAGAGCGGTGTAGATATTTCCATGTTTATACAGCTCGTGGTGTAGATATTTCCATCTTTATACAGATGACTGTGTAGATATTTCCATGTTTATACAGATAGCGGTGTAGATATTTCCTTGTCTATAGAGATAGCGGTGTAGTTATTTAAATCTTTATAAAGATTGCGGTGTAGATATTTCCATCTTTATACAGATGGCGGTGTAGATATTTCCATGTTTATACAGATGGCAGTGAAGAAATTTCCATGTTTATACAGACAGTGGTGTAGATATTTCAATGTTTATACGGATAGCGGTGTAGATACATCCATGTATCTGAAGATGGCGGTGTAGATATTTTCATGTTTATAGAGATGGAGGTGTAGATATTTCCATGTATATAGAGATAGCAGTGTAGATATTTTCATGTTTATAGAGAAAGCGGTGTAGGTATTTCCATGTTTATAGAGATAGTGGTGTAGATATTTCCATATTTATACAGATAGCGGTGTAGGTATTTCCATGTTTATACAGATTGCGGTGTAGATATTTCCATGTTTCTACTGATGGCAGTGTAGATATTTCCTTGTTTATACAGACAGCGGTGTGGATATTTCCATGTTTATACAGGTAGCGGTGTAGATGTCTCCATGTTTACAGAGGTAGCGGTGTAGATATTTCCATCTTTGCACAGATTGCCATGTAGATATTTCCATGTTTACTCAGATAGCTGTGTAGGTATGTCCAGGTATACACAGATAGCTGCATAGATATTTCCATGTTTACACACACAGCGTGGTAGATATTTCAATGTTTATACAGATTGCGGTGTAGATATGTCCATGATTATACAGATAGCGGTTCAGATATTTTCATGTTTATATAGATAGCGGTGTATATATTTCCATGTTTATACTGATAGCGGTGTAGATATTTCCATCTTTATACAGACCGCGGTGTAGATATTTCCGTGTTTATACAGATAGCGGTGCAGATATTTCCATGTTTGTACAGATAGCGGTGTTGATATTTCCATCTATACACAGATGACCGTGTAGATATTTCCATGTTTATACAGATGGCGCAGATATTTCTATGGATATGTAGATGGCGGTGTAGATATTTCCATGTATATACAGATAGCGGTGTAGTTATTTCCATGTTTATATAGAGAGCGGTGTAGATATGTCCAAGTATATACACATGGCTGTGTAGATATTTCCATGTTTATATAGATGGCAGTGTAGATATTTCCATGTTTATACAGATAAATTTGTAAGTATTTCCATGTTTATACAGATGGCGGTGTAGATATTTCGATGTTTATAGAGACAGCAGTGGACATATTTCCATGTTTATACAGATAGCGGTGTAGATATTTCCATGTTTATACTGATCACGGTGTAGATATTTCCATGTTTACAGAGATGGCGGTGTAGATATTTCCATGTTCATAGAGATAGCGGTGTTGATTTTTCCATGTTTATAGAGATAGCTGTGTGGATATTTCCAGGTTTATACAGATAGCGGTGTAAATATTTCCATGTTTATACAGATCATGGTGTAGATATTTCCATGTTTATACAGATACCGGTGTAGAGATTTCCATGTTTATACAGACTGCAGTGTAGATATTTCTATGTTTATACAGATAGAGGTGTAGATATTTCCATGTTTATAGAGATGGCGGTGTAGATATTTCCATGTTTATACAGATCACGGTGTAGATATTTCCATGTTTTCATAGATCACGGTGTAGATATTTCCATGTTTATACAGATCACGGTGTAGATATTTCCATGTTTATAGAGATAGAGGTGTAGATATTTCCATGTTTATACAGATAGCGGTGTAGATATTTCCATGTTTATACAGACCGCAGTGTACATATTTCCATGTTTATACAGATAGCGTTGCAGATATTTCCATCTTTGTACAGATGGCGGTGTTGATATTTCCATCTATACACAGATGATCGTGTAGATATTTCCATGTTTATACAGATGGCGGAGCAGATATTTCTATGGATATGTAGAGGGCGGTGTAAATATTTCCAGGTTTATACAGAAAGCGGTGTAGGTATTTCCATGTTTATATAGATAGCGGTGAAGATATTTCTATGTATATATACATGGCTGTGTAGATATTTCCATGTTTATAAAGATGGCGGTGTAGATATTTCCATGTTTATACAGATAACTTCGTAATTATCTCCATGTTTATACAGATGGCGGTGTAGATATTTCGACGTTTATAGAGATAGCAGTGGAGATATTTCCATGTTTATACAGATAGCGGTGTAGATATTTCCATGTTTATACTGATCGCAGTGTAGATATTTCCATGTTCATAGAGATGGCGGTGTAGGTATTTCCATATTCATAGAGATAGCGGTGTTGACTTTTCCATGTTTATAGAGATAGCGGTGTATATATTTCCATGTTTATACAGATAGGGGTGTAGATATTTCCATGTTTATAGAGATGGCGGTGTAGATATTTCCATGTTTATACAGATCACGGTGTAGATATTTCCATGTTTATACAGATCGCAGTGTAGATATTTCCATGTTTATACAGATCATGGTGTTGATATTTCCATGTTTATACAGATCGCGGTGTTGATATTACCATGTTTATAGGGATAGCGGTGCAAATATTTCCACATTTATACAGATAGCGGTGTGGTTAATAGCATGTTTATACAGATAGCGGTGTAGATATTTCCATGTATAAACAGATGTCTGTGTATATATTTCGATGTTTCAACAGATGGTGATGTAGATATTTCCTTGTTTATACAAATAGCGGTGTAGAAATTTCCATGTTTATACAGCTCGCGGTGTAGATATTTCCATCTTTATACAGATGGCACTGTAGATATTTCCATATTGATATAGATTGCGGTGTAGATATTTCCATCTTTATACAGATTGCGGTGTAGATATTTCCATCTTTATACAGATGGCGGTGTAGATATTTCCATGTTTATACAGATGGCAGTGAAGATATTTCCATGTTTATACAGATACTGGTGTAGATATTTCCATGTTTATACAGATGGCGGTGTAGATGTATCAATGTTTATACAGATGACGGAGTAGTTAGTTCCATGTTTATGGAGATGGCAGTGTAGATATTTCCATGTTTATACAGATGGCGGTGTAGATATTTCCATGTTTATAGAGATAGCAGTGTAGATATTTACATGTTTATACAGATGGCGGTGTAGATATTTCCATGTGTATACAGATGGCATTGAAGATATTTCCATGTGTATACAGATGGCATTGTAGATATTTCCATGTTTATACAGATGACTGTATAGGTATTTCCATGTTTTTACAGATGGCAGTGCAGATATTTCCATCTTTATAGAGAGAGCGGTGTAGATATTTCCATGTTTGTACAGATGGCGGTTTTGAAATTTCCATCTATACAGAGATGGCCGTGTAGATATTTCCATGTTTATACAGATGGCGGCGTAGATATTTCCATGGACATGCAGATGGCGGTGTAGATATTTCCATGTTTATACAGACAGCGGTGTAGATATTTCCATGTTTACACAGATGGTGGTGTTGATATTTCCGTGTTTATAAACATGGCGGAGTAGATACTTCCAACTTTATGGAGATGGCAGTGTAGATATTTTCATGTTTATAGAGATGGCGGTGTAGATATTTCCATATTTATAGAGACAGCGGTGTAGGTATTTCCATGTTTATACAGATGTTGGTGTATATATTTCCATGTTTATTCAGATGACTGTGTAGATATTTCCATGTTTTTACAGATGGCAATGTAGATATTTCAATGTTTATAGAGATGGCGTTGTAGATATTTCCATGCTTATACAGATCCCGGTGAAGATATTTCCATGTGTATACAGATAGCGGTGTAGATATTTCCATGTTTTTACAGATATTGGTGTAGATATTTCCACGTTTACATTGATTGCTGTGTAGATATTTCCATCTTTCTACAGATGGCTTTGTAGACATTTCCATGTTTATAAAGATGGCGTTGTAGATATTTCCATGTTTATAGAGATGGCGGTGTAGATATTTCCATGTTTATACAGATCATGGTGTAGATATTTCAATGTTTATACAGTTCATGGTGTAGATATTTATATCTTTATACAGATGGCATTGTAGATATTTCCTTATTCACAGAGATGGCGGTGTAGATGTTTCCATGTTTATACAGATACCGGTGTAGATATTTCCAGTTTATACAGATAGCTTTGTAAGTATTTCCATCTTTATAGAGATGGCGGTGAAGATATTTCGATGTTTATAGAGATAGCAGTGGAGATATTTCCATGTTTATACAGATAGCGGTGTTGATATTTCTATGTATATACTTATTGTGGTGTAGATATTTCCATGTTTATAGTGATGGCGGTGTAGATATATCCATGTTCATAGAGATAGCGGTGTTGGTTTTTCCATGTTTATAGAGATAGTGGTGTGGATATTTCCATGTTTATACAGATAGGGGTGTAGATATTTCCATGTTTATAGAGATGGCGGTGTAGACATTTCCATGTTTATACAGATCACGATGTAGATATTTCCTTGTTTATACAAATAACGGTGTAGTTATTTCCATGTTTATACAGATAGCGGTGTACATATTTCCATGTATATACAGATGGCTGGGTAGATATTTACATGTTTATACAGATGGCTGTGTAGATACTTCCATGTTTATACAGATGACTTTGTAGGTATTTCCATGTTTATTCCGATGGCGGTGTAGATATTTCCAAGTTTATAGAGATAGCTGTGTAGATATTTCCATTTTTATACAGATAGCGGTGTACATATTTCCATGTTTATACAGATGGCGGTGTAGATATTTCCATGTTTATACAGATCGCGGTGTAGATATTTAGATGTTTATACAGATAGCGGTGTAGATATTTCCATGTTTTTAGAGAAATCGGTGTAGATATTTTCATGTTTACACAGATTGCGGTGTAGATATTTCCATCTTTCTACAGATGGCATTGTAGATATTTCCATGTTTATACAGATGGCGGTGTAGATATTTCCATGTTTATAGAGATGGCGGTGTAGATATTTTCACGTTTATAGAGATGGCTTTGTAGATATTTCCATGGTTATAGAGATTGCGGTGTAGATATTTCCATGTGTAAAGAGATAGCGGTGTTGGTGTTTCCATGTTTATACTGATGGCTGTGTAGATGTTTCCATGTGTATACAGATGGCAGTGTAGATATTTCCGTGTTTATAGAGATGGTGGTGTAGATATTTCCATGTTTATACAGATGACTGTGTAGACATTTCCATGTTTATACAGATGGCATTGTGGATATTTCCATGTTTATACAGATAGCAATGTAGATATTTCGATGTTTATACAGATAGCGGTGCAGATATTTCCATGTATAAACAGATGTCTGTGTAGATATTTCCATGTTTAAACAGATGGTGGTGTAGATATTTCCTTGTTTATACAAATAGCGGTGTATTTATTTCCATGTTTATACAGATAGCGGTGTAGATATTTCCATGTATATACAGACGGCTGTGTAGATATTTCCATGTTTATACCGATGGCTGTGTAGATATTTCCATGTTTATACTGGCGACTTTGTAGGTATTTCCATGTTTATACAGATTGCGGTGTAGATATTTCCATGTTTATAGAGATTGCTGTGTAGATATTTCCATGTTTATACAGATAGCGGTGTAAATATTTCCATGTTTATACAGATCGTGGTGTAGATATTTCCATGTTTATACAGACCGCGTTGTATATATTTCCATGTTCCTACACATGACTGTGTTGCTATATCCATGTTTATACAGATGGATTTGTAGATATTTCCATGTTTCTAGAGATAGCGGTGTAGATATTTCCATGTTTATACAGATAGCGGTGTAAATATTTCCATGTTTATACAGATCGTGGTGTAGATATCTCCATGTTTATACAGATACCGGTGTAGGAATTTCCAAGTTTATACAGACCGCAGTGTAGATATTTCCATGTTTATACAGATAGCGGTGTAGATATTTCCATGTTTGTACAGATGTCGTTGCAGATATATCCATGTTTATACCGATAGCAATGGAGATATTTCCACGTTAATACACATAGCGGTGTAGATATTTCCGTGTTTATACAGATAGTGGTGTAGATATTTCCATGTTTATACAGATGGCTGTGCAGATATTTCCATGTTTATACAGAGTTCTCTGTAGATATTTCCATCTTTATATAGATGACAGTGTAGATATTTCCAGGTTTATACAGATGACTGTGTAGATATTTCCATGTTAATACAGATGACGGTGTAGATATTTCCATGTTTATAGAGATAGCGGTGTAGATATTTCCATGTTTATACAGATAGCGGTGCAGATATTTCCATGTTTGTACAGATGGCGGTGTTGATATTTCCATCTCTACACAGATGACCGTGTAGATATTTCCATGTTTATACAGATGGCGGTGCAGATATTTCCATGAATATGTAGATGGCGGTGTAGATATTTCCATGTTTATACAGATAGCGGTGTAGTTATTTCCATGTTTATATAGATAGCGGTGTAGATATTTCCATGTATATACACATGGCTGTGTAGATATTTCCATGTTTATGCAGATGGCGGTGTAGATATTTCCATGTATATACAGATAACTTTGTAAGTTTTTCCATGTTTATACAGATGGCGGTGTAGATATTTCGATGTTTATAGAGATAGCAGTGGAGATATTTCCATGTTTATACAGATAGTGGTGTAGATATTTCCATGTCTATACTGATCGCGGTGTAGATATTCCCATGTTTATAGAGATGGCGGTGTAGTTATTTCCATGTTCATAGAGATAGCGGTGTTGATTTTTCCATGTTTATAGAGATAGCGGTGTGGATATTTCCATGTTTATACAGATAGGGGTGTAGATATTTCCATCTTTATACAGATAGCAGTGTACATATTATCGTGTTTATACAGATAGCAGTGTAGATATTTCCACGTTTATACAGATGGCGATGTAGATAATTCCATGTTTATAGAGATGGCAGTGTAGATATTTCCATGTTTATTTAGATAGCGATGTAGATATATCCATGTTCATAGAGATAACAGTGAGGATATTTCCATGTTTATACAGATAGCAGTGTAGATATTTCCATTTTCATAGAGATAGCGGTTTAGATATTTCATATTTATACAGATAGCGGTGTAGATATTTCCATGTTTATACAGATTGCTTTGTAGATATTTCCACGTTTATACAGATAGTGGTGTAGATATTTCCACGTTTATACAGATGGCGGTGTAGATATTTCCATCTTTCTACAAATGGCAGTGTAGATATTTCCATGTTTATAGAGATGGCGGTGTAGATATTTCCATGTTTATACTGATAGTGGTGTAGATATTTCCATGTTTATACAGATAGTGGTGTGGCTATTTCCATGTTTATACATGTAGCGGTGTAGGTATTTCCACGTTTATAGAGATGGCAGTGTAGATATTTCCATGTTTATACAGATGGCAGTGGAGATATTTCCATGTTTATGCAGATAGTGGTGTAGATATTTCAATGTTTATACACATGACTGTGTAGCTATTTCCATGTTTATACAGATGGCGGTGTAGATATTTCCATGTTTATAGAGATAGCCATGTAGATATTTCCATGTTTATGCAGATAGCGGTGTAGATATTTCCATATTTACACAGATAGCTGTGTAGATATTTCCATGTTTATACAGATCGCGGTGTAGACATTTCCATCTATCCACAGATGGCAGTGTAGATATTTCTAAGTTTATACAGATGGCGGCGAAGATATTTCCATGTTTATACAGATGGCTGTGTAGATATTTCTATGTATATAGAGATACCGGTGTAGATAATTCCATGTTTATAGAGATGGCGCTGTAACTATTTCAATGTTTATAGACGTAATGGTGTAGATATTTCCATGTTTATACAGATAGCGGTGTAGAGATTTCCATGTTTATACAGCTGGTTGTGTAGATATTTCCATCTTTATGCAGATGGCAGTGTAGATATTTCCAAGTTTATAGAGATAGCGGTTAAGATATTTCCATTTTTACACAGATGGTGGAGTAGATAGTTCCATGTTTATGGAGATGGCGGTGTAGATATTTTCATGTTTATAAAGATGGCAGTGTAGATAATTCCAGGCTTATATAGATGGCGGTGTAGATATTTCCATGTTTATAGAGATAACTGTGTAAATATTTCCATGTGCATAGAGAAAGCGGTGTAGGTATTTCCATCTTTATACAGATGGCTGTGTAGATATTTCCACGTTTATACAGATGGCAGTCTAGATATTTCCAGGTTTATACAGATAGCGGTGTAGATATTTCCTTGTTTATAGAGATAGCCAAGTAGATATTTCCATGTTTATACAGATAGCGGTGTATACATTTCCATGTTTACAGAGATAGCTGTGTAGATATTTCCATCTTTATACAGATATCGGTGTAGATATTTCCATGTTTATGCAGATAACGGTGTAGATATTTCCAGGTTTATACAGATGGCGGGGTAGATATTTGCATGTTTATAGAGATATCCATGTAGATATTTCCATGTTTATACAGATAGCTATGTAGACATTTCCATGTTTATAGAGATAGCTTTGTAGATATTTCCATATTTATACAGATATCGGTGTAGGTATTTCCATGTTTATACAGATAGCAGTGTAAATATTTCCATGTTTAAACAGAAAGCCGTGTAGATATTTCCATGTTTATACAGATCGTGGTGTAGATATTTCCATGTTTATACAGATAGCGGTGTAGATATTTCCAAGTTTATATAGATAGCGGTGTAGATATTTCCAAGTTTACAGAGATACCGGTGTAGATATTTCCATATTTTCACAGATTGCAGTGTAGATATTTCCATTTTTACACAGATAGCGGGGTACATATTTCCATGTTTACACAGATAGCAGTGTGTATATTTCCATGTTTACACAGATAGTGTTCTAGATATTTCCATGTTTATAGAGATGGCAGTGAAGATATTTCCAGGTTTATACAGATAGCGTTGTAGATATTTCCAAGTTTACAGAGATAGCGGTGTAGATATTTCCATATTTTCACAGAATGCGGTGTAGATATTTCCATCTTTACACAGATAGCGGGGTACATATTTCCATGTATACACAGATAGCAGTGTATATATTTCCATGTTTACACAGATAGTGTTCTAGATATTTCCATGTTTATAGAGATAGCATTGTAGATATTTCCATGTTAACACAGATATCGGTTTAGATATTTCCATGTTTATACAGATAGCAGTGTAGATATTTCCATGTTTATACAGATATCGGTGTAGATATTTCCATGTTTGTACAGATCGTGGTGTTGATATTTCCATGTTTATACAGATTGCGGTGTAAATATTTCCATGTTTATACAGATAGCGGTGTAGATATTTCCATCTTTACACAGACAGCGGTGTAGGTATTTCCATGTTTATACTGACAGCGGTGTAGATATTTCCATCTTCACAGAAAGCGGTGTACATATTTCCATGTTTACACAGATAGCTGTGTAGATATTTCCATGTTTACACAGATATTGTTGTAGATATTTCCATATTTATACAGATAGCAGTGTAGATATTTCCATGTTTATAAAGATAGCGGTGTAGATATTTCCATGTTCATACAGATGACTGTGTAGGTATTTCCATGTTTATACAAATGGCGGTGTAGATATTTCCTTGTTTTTAGAGATAGCCATGTAGATATTTCCATGTTTATACAGATAGCGGTGTATACATTTCCATGTTTACAGAGATAGCGGTGTAGATATTTCCATATTTATACAGATATCGGTGTAGATATTTCCATGTTTATGCAGATAGAGGTGTAGATACTTCCAGGTTTATACAGATAGCGGTGTAGATATTTCCATCTTTACATAGACATCAGTGTTGATATTTCCATGTTTATACTGACAGCGGTGTAGATATTTCCATCATCACAGATAGCGGTGTACATATTTCCATGTTTACACAGATAGCTGTGTAGATATTTCCATGTTTACACAGATAGTGTTGTAGATATTTCCATGTTTATACAGATAGCGGTGTAGATATTTCCATGTTTATAAACATAGCGGTGTGGATATTTCCATGTTTATAGAGTTAGCGGTGGAGATATTTCCATATTTGTACAGATAGAGATATAGATATTTCCATGTTTATAGAGATAGCAGTGTAGATAGTTCCATGTTTTTACAGATAGCGGTGAAGATATTTCCATGTTTAAACAGGTAGCGGTGTACATATTTCCATGTTTATACTGATAGCTGTGTAGATATTTCCATGTTTATACTGATAGCGGTGTGGCTATTTCCATGGTTATACATGTAGCGGAGTAGATATTTCCAAGTTTATAGAGATGGCTGTGTAGATATTTCCATGTTTATACAGATGGCGGTGTAGATATTTCCATCTTTATAGAGATAGCCTTGCAGATATTTCCATGTTTATACAGATAGCGGTGTAGACATTTCCATGTTTATAGAGATAGCGGTGTAGATATTTCCATATTTATACAGATATCGGTGTAGATATTTCCATGTTTATACAGATAGCGGTGGAGATATTTCCATGTTTATAGAGATAGCGGTGTAGTTATTTCCAAGTTTACAGAGATAGCGGTGTAGATATTTCCATCTTTACACAGATTGCGGGGTACATATTTCCATGTTTACACAGATAGCAATGTATATATTTCCATGTTTAGACAGATAGTGTTGTAGAAATTTCCATGTTTATATAGATAGCGGTGTAGATATTTCCCTGCTTATGAAGATAGTGATGTAGATATTTCAATGTGTGTACAGATAGCCATGGAGATATTTCCACTTTTATACAGATAGCGATGTAGACATTTGTAAGTTTATACAGACAGCGGTGTAGATATTTCCATGTTTATACAGATATCGGAGTAGATATTTCCATGTTTATACAGATAGAGGTGGAGATATTTCCATGTTTATACAGATAGCGGTGGAGATATTTCCATGTTTGTAAAAATAGCGGTGTAGATATTTCCGTGTTTATACATATGACGGTGTAGGTATTTCCATGTATATACAGATGGCGGTGTAGATATTTCCATGTTTATACAGATAGCGTTGTAGACTTTTCCATGTTCACAGAGATAGCAGTGTAGATATTCCCATACTTATACAGATAGCGGTGTAGATATTTACATGTTTATACAGATAGCCATGTAGATATTTTCATTTTTATACAGATCGTGGTGTACATATTTCCATGTTTATACAGATAGCGGGGTAGATATTTCCCTGTTTTTGGAGATAGCGGTGTAGACATTTCCATATTTACATAGATAGCAGTGTACATGTTTCATGTTTACACAGATTGGTGTGTAGATATTTCCATGTTTTCACAGATAGTGTTATAGTTATTTCCATGTTTTTACAGATAGCGGTGTTGATATTTCCATGTCCATAAAGATAGCAATGTAGATATTTCCATGTTTATACAGATAGCGGTGGAGATATTTCCATGTTTGTACAGATGGCGGTGTTGATATTTCCATCTATACACAGATTGCCATGTAGGTATTTCCATGTGTATACAGATGGCATTGTAGATATTTCCATGTCTATACAGATGGTGGTGAAGATATTTCCTTGTTTATACAAATAGCGGTGTATTTATTTCCATGTTTATACAGATAGCGTTGTACATATTTCCATGTATATACAGACGGCTGTGTAGATATTTCCATCTTTATACAGATGGCTGTGTAGATATTTCCATGTTTATACAGATGACTTTGTAGGTATTTCCATGTTTATACAGATTGCGGTGTAGATATTTCCATGTTTATAGAGATAGCTGTGTAGATATTTCCATGTTTATACAGATAGCGGTGTAGATATTTCCATGTTTATACAGATCGCGGTGTAGATATTTCCGTGTTTATACAAATCGCGGTGTACATATTTCCATGTTCCTACACATGACTGTGTTGTTATTTCCATGTTTATACAGATGGCTTTGTAGATATTTCCATGTTTATAGAGATAGCGGTGTAGATATTTCCATGTTTTTACAGATAGCGGTGTAAATATTTCCATGTTTATACAGATCGTGGTGTAGATATTTCCATGTTTATACAGATACCGGTGTAGAAATTTCCATGTTTATACCGACCGCAGTGTAGATATTTCCATGTTTGTAGAGATAGCAGTGTAGCTATTTCCATGTTTATACAGATGGCGGTGTAGATATTTCCATGTTTATAGAGATAGCGGTGTAGATATTTCCATATTTATACAGATAATGATGTAGATATTTCCGTGTTTATACAAATAGCAGTGTAAATATTTCCATGTTTATACAGATAGCGGTGTAGATATTTCCATGTTTATAGAGATAGCGTTGTAGATATTACCATGTTTATACAGATAGCGGTTTAGCTATTTCCATGTTTATACAGACCACTGTGTAGATATTTCCATGTTTATACAGATCCCGGTGCAGTTATTTCCATGTTTGTACAGACGGCAGTGTTGATATTTCCATCTATACAGAGATGTCCGTGTAGATATTTCCATGTTTATACAGATAGCGGTGTAGTTATTCCGATGTTTATATAGATAGCGGTGTAGATATTTCCATGTATATACACATGGCTGTGTAGATATTTCCATGTTTATGCAGATGGCGGTGTAGATATTTCAATGTTTATAGAGATAGCAGTGGAGATATTTCCATGTTTATAGAGATAGCGGCGTAGATATTTCCACGTTTATAGTGATCGCGGTTTAGATATTTCCATGGTTATAGAGATAGCGGTGTGGATATTTCCATGCTTATACAGATAGGGGTGTTGATATTTCCATGTTTATTGAGATGGCGGTGTAGATATTTCCATGTTTATACAGATCATGGTGTAGATATTTCCTTGTTTATACAAATAGCGGTGTAGTTATTTCCATCTTTATACAGATACCGGTGTAGATATTTCCTTGTTTATACAAATAGCAGTGTAGATATTTCCATGTTTATACAGATCACGCTGTAGATATTTCCTTGTTTATACAAATAGCAGTGTAGTTATTTCCATGTTTATACTGATAGCGGTGTAGATACTTCCATGTACATACAGATGGCTGTGTAGATATTTCCATGTTTATACAAATGACTTGTAGGTATTTCCATTTTTATAGAGATGGCGGAGTAAATATTTCCATGTATATAGAGATAGCTGTGTAGATATTTCCATGTTTATACAGATTGCGGTGTAGGTATTTCCATGTTTATACAGATCGCGGTGTAGATATTTCCATGTTTTTACAGATATTGGTGTAGATATTTCCATGTTTACACAGATTGCGGTGTAGATATTTCCATCTTTCTACAGATGGATTTGTAGATATTTCCATGTTTATACAGATGGCAGTGTAGATATTTGCGAGTATATATAGATGGTGGTGTAGATATTACCATATTTATACAGATAGCGGTGAAGATATTTCCATGTTTATACAGATCGTGGTGAAGATATTTCCATGTTTATACAGATCGCGGTGTAGATATTTCCATGTTTATACAGATTGCAATGTAGATATTCCCATATTTATACAGATAGCGGTGTAGATATTTCCATGTTTATACAGATAGCGGTGTAGATATTTCCATGTTTATACAGATGGCGGTGTAGATATTTCCATGTTTATAGAGATGGCGGTGTAGATATTTCCATGTTCATTGAGATGGCGGTGTAGATATATCCATGTTCATAGAGATAGCAGGGAGTATATTTCCATGTTTATACAGATAGCAGTGTAGATATTTCCATTTTTATTGAGATAGCGGTGTAAATATTTCCATATTTATACAGATAGTGGTGTAGATATTTCCATGTTTATACAGATACCGGTGTAGATATTTCCATGTTTATACAGACTGCAGTGTAGGCATTTCTATGTTTATACAGATAGCGGTGTAGATATTTCCATGTTTGTACAGATGGCGGTGTTGATATTTCCATCTGTACACAGATTGCCGTGTAGATATTTCCATCTTCATACAGATGGCGTTGTAGATATTTCCGTGGATATGCAGAAGACGGTGTGGATACTTCCATATTTATACAGACAGGGGTGTAGATATCTCCATGTTTATAGAGATGGCGGTGTAGATATTTCCATGTTTATACGGATCACGGTGTAGATGTTTCCATGTTTATACAGATCATGGTGTAGATATTTCCATGTTAATTCAAATCGCGGTGTTGATATTACCATGTTTATAGGGATAGCGGTGTAGATATTTCCATATTTATACAGATAGCGGTGTAGTTATTTCCATGTTTCTACAGATGGCGGTGTAGATATTTCCTTGTTTATACAGACAGCGGTGTAGATATTTCCATGTTTATACAGGTAGCGGTGTAGATATTTCCATATTTACATAGATAGCAGTGTAGTTATATCCATCATTGCACAGATTGCCATGTAGATATTTCCATGTTTCCGCAGATATCTGTGTAGATAATTCCAAGTTTACACAGATAGCTGTGTTGATATTTCCATGTTTACACACATAGCGTTGTAGATATTTCCATGTTTATACAGACTGCGGTGTAGATATGTCCATGTTTATACAGATAGCGGTGTAGATATTTTCATGTTTATACAGATAGCGGTGGAGATATTTCCATGTTTATAGAGACAGCAGTATAGATATTTCCTTGTTTATACCGATAGCGGTGTAGATATTTCCATGCTTACAGAGATATCGGTGTAGATATTTCAATCTTTGCACAGATGGCTGTGTAGATATTTCCATTTTTACAGAGATAGCTGTGTAGATATTTCCAAGTTTACAGAGATAACTGTGTAGATATTTCCATGTTTACACAGATAACTTTGTAGATATTTCCATGTTTACACAGATAACGTTGTAGATATTTCCAAGTTTATACAGATAGCGGTGTAGATATTTCCATGTTTATACAGATAGCTGTGTAGATATTTCCATGTTTACAGAGATAGCGGTGTAGATATTTCCATGTTTATACAGATGGCTGTTTAGATATTTCCATGAGTGTACAGATGGCGGTGTGGATATTTCCATGTTTATACAGATGGCGCTGTAGATATTTCCATGTTTATACAGATGGCAGTGTTGATATTTCCATGTTTATACAGATAGCGGTGTAGATATTTCCATGTTTACATAGATAGCAGTGTAGATATTTCCATCTTTGCATAGATTGCGCTGTAGCTATTGCCAAATTTACCAGGATAGCGGTGTAGATATTTCCAAGTTTACACAGATAGCTGTGTAGATATTTCCATGTTTACAGAGATAGCATTGTAGATATTTCCATGTTTATTCAGATTGCGGTGTAGTTATTTCCTTGTTGATACAGATAGCGGTGTTGCTATTTCCACGTTTATACAGGGAGCGGTGTAGAAATTCCCATGTTTATACAGATCACTTTGTAGACATTTCCATCTTTCTACACATGTCAGTGTAGATATTTACAACTTTATACAGATGGTACTGTAGTTATTTCCATGTTTATACAGATGTCTGTTTAGATATTTCCATGTTTATGCAGATGGCGGTGTAGATATTTCCATGTTTATAGAGATGGCGGTGTAGGTATTTCTATGTTTATAGACATAGTGGTGTAAATATTTCCATGTTTACAGAGATGGCGGTTTAAGTATTTTCATGTTTATAGAGATAGCGGTGTAGATATTTCCATGTTTATACAGATAACGGTGTTGTTATTTCCATGTTTATACAGATAGCGGTGAAGATATTTCCATGTCTGTAGAGATAGCGATGTAGATATTTCCATCTTTATACAGATGGCATTGTAGATATTTCCATGTATATACAGATGGCAGTGAAGGTATTTCCATGTTTATACAGATAGTGGTGTAGATATTTCCATGTTTATACAGATGGCGGTGTAGATACATCCATGTTTCAGAAGATGGCGGTGTATTTTCATGTTTATAGAGATGGCGGTGTACATATTTCCATGTTTATACATTTGTCTCTGTAGATATTTCCAAGTTTATGCAGATGGCGGTGTAGATATTTCCATGTTTATAGAGATGGCGGTGTAGTTATTTCTATATTTATAGAGATAGCGGTGTAAATATTTCCATGTTTATAGAGATGGTGGTGTAAGTATTTTCATGTTTATAGAGATAGCGGTGTAGATATTTCCATGTTTATACAGATAGCGGTGTTGGTATTTCCATGTTTTTACAGATAGCGTAGTAGATATTTCCATGTTTATTGAGATAGCTGTGTAAATATTTCCATATTTATACAGATAGTGGTGTAGTTATTTCCATGTTTTTACAGATTGCGGTGTAGATATTTCCATCTTTATTCAGAGAGTGCTGTACATATTTCCATGTTTATACAGATAACTGTGTAGATATTTCCATGTTTATACAGATAATGTTGTTGATATTTCCATCTTTATACAAATGGTGGTGCAGATATTTCCATGTTCCTACACATGACTGTGTAGTTATTTCCATGTTTATACAGATGGCGGTGTAGATATTTCCATATTTATAGAGATAGCACTGTAGATATTTCCACGTTTATTCAGATAGCGGTGTAAATATTTCCATGTTTATACAGATCGTGGTGTAGATATTTCCATGTTTATACAGATACCGGTGTAGATATTTCCATGTTTATACAGACTGCAGTGTAGGGATTTCTATGTTTATACAGATAGTGGTGTAGATATTTACACGTTTGTACAGATGGCGGTGTTGATATTTCCAACTGTACACAGATTGCCGTGTAGATATTTCCATCTTTATACAGATGGCGTTGTAGAGGTTTCCATGAATATGCAGATGGCGGTGTGGATATTTCCAAGTTTATAGAGATAGCGGTGTCGGTATTTCCATGTTTATAGACATAGCGGTGTAGATATTTCCATGTTTACATAGATGGCGTTGTAGATATTTCCATGTTTATACTGATAGCGGTGTTGGTATTTCCACGTTTATACAGATAGCGATGTAGATATTTCCATGTTTATAGAGATAGCTGTGTAGATATTTCCATGTTTATACAGATAGCGGTTTAGATATTTCCATGTTTATACAGACCGCGGTGTAGATATTTCCATGTTTCTACAGATGGCGGTGTTGATATTTCCATCTATACACAGATTGCCGTGTAGGTATTTCCATGTGTATACAGATGGCATTGTAGATATTTCCATGTTATTACTGATGGTGGTGTAGATATTTCCATGTTTATACAGATGACTGTGTAGGTATTTCCATGTTTATACAGATGGCGGTGTAGATATTTCCATGTTTATAGAGATAGTGGTGTAGATATTTCCATATTTCTACAGAAAACTGTAGATATTTCCATGTTTATACAGATAGCGGTGTAAATATTTCCAAGTTTATACAGATCATGGTGTAGATATTTCCATGTTTATAGAGATAGCGGTGTAGATATTTCCATGTTTATACAGATAGCGGTGTAGATATTTCCATGTTTACACAGACCGCGGTGAAGATATTTCCATGTTTATACAGATAGCGGTGCATATATTTCCATGTTTGTACAGATGGCGGTGTTGATATTTCCATCTATACATAGATGACCGTGTAGATATTTCCATGTTTATACAGATGGCGGCGTAGATATTTCCATTGACATGCAGATGGCGGGGTAGATATTTCCATGTTTATACAGACAGCGGTGTAGTTATTTCCATGTTTACACAGATGGTGGTGTAGATATTTCCGTGTTTATACACAAGGAGGAGTAGATACTTCCATCTTTATGGAGATGGCAGTGTAGATATTATAATGTTTATAGAGATGGCGGTGTAGATATTTCCATATTTATAGAGATAGCGGTGTAGATATTTCCATCTTTCTACAGATGGCAGTGTAGATATTTCCATGTGTATACAGATGGTATTGCAGGTATTTCCATGTTTATACAGATGGTGGTGTAGATATTTCCATGTTTATTCAGATGACTGTGTAGATATTTCAATGTTTTTACAGACGGCAGTGTAGATATTTCAATGTTTATAGAGATGGCGCTGTAGATATTTCCATCTTTATACAGATCGTGGTGTAGATATTTCCATGTTTGTACAGATAGCGGTGTAGATATTTCCATGTTTTTACAGATATCGGTGTAGATATTTCCATGTTTACACAGATTGCGGTGTAGGTATTTCCATCTTTCTACAGATGGCATTGTAGATATTTCCATGTTTATACATATGGCGGAGTAGTTAGTTCCATGTTTATGGAGATGGCTGTGTAGATATTTTCATGTTTATAGAGATGGCGGTGTAGATATTTCCATGTTTATAGACATAGCAGTGTAGATATTTACATGTTTATACAGATGACTATGTAGATATTTCCATGTGTATACAGATGGCATTGTAGATATTTCCATGCTTATACAGATGACTGTATAGTTATTTCCATGTTTTTACAGATGGCATTGCAGATATTTCCATGTTTATACAGATAGCGGTGCAGATACTTCCATGTTTGTACAGATGGCGGTGTTGATATTTCCATCTATTCACAGATGGCTGTGTAGATATTTCCATGTTTTTAGAGATGGCGGCATAGATATTTCCATGGACATGCAGATGGCGGTGTAGATATTTCCATGTTTACACAGATGGTGTTGTAGATATTTCCGTGTTTATACACATGGCGGAGTAGATACTTCCATCTTTATGGAGATGGCAGTGTAGATATTTTCATGTTTATAGAGATGGTGGTGTAGATATTTCCATGTTTATAGAGATAGCGGCGTAGATATTTCCATCTTTGTACAGATGGCAGTGTAGATATTTCCATGTTTATACAACTGGCGGTGTAGATATTTCCATATTTATACAGATGTCTCTGTAGATATTTCCATGTGTATACAGATGGTATTGTAGGTATTTCCATGTTTATACAGATGGTGGTGTAGATATTTTCATGTTTATTCAGATGACTGTGTAGATATTTCCATGTTTTTACAGATGGCAGTGTAGATATTTCAATGTTTATAGAGATGGCGCTGTAGATATTTCCCTGTTTATACAGATAATGGTGGAGATATTTCCATGTTTATACAGACAGCAGTGGAGATATTTCCAAGTTTATACACATAGTGATGTACATATTTACATGTTTATAGGGACGGCGGTGTAGGTATTTCCATGTTTATACAGATAGCTGTGCAGATATTTCCATGTTTATACAGATGCCTATGCAGATATATCCATTTTTATACAGAGGGCTGTGTAGATATTTGTACGTTTAAACAGATGGCAGTGTAGATATTTCCATGTTCCTATACATGACTGTGTAGATATTTCCATGTTCATACAGATGGCTTTGTACATATTTCCATGTTTATAGAGATACCGGTGCAGATATTTCCTTGTTTTTACAGATACCTGTGTAGATATTTCCATGTTTATACAGACCGTCGTGTAGATATTTCCAGGTTTATACAGATGGCGGTGCAGATATTTCCATGTTTGTACAGATGGCGGTGTTGATATTTCCATCTATACACAGATGACCGTGTAGATATTTCCATGTTTATACAGATGGCGGCGCAGATATTTCCATGGATATGTAGATGGAGCTGTAGATATTTCCTTGTTCATAAAGATAGCGGTGTAGTTATTTCCATTTTTATAGATAGCTGTGTAGATATTTCCATATATATACACATGGCTGTGTAGATATTTCCATGTTTATACAGATGGCGGTGTAGATATTTCCATGTTTATACAGATAACTTTGTAAGCATTTCCGTGTTTATACAGATGGCGGTGAAGATATTTCGATGTTTATAGAGATAGCAGTGGAGTTATTTCCATGTTTATACAGATGGCGGTGTAGATATTTCGATGTTTATAGAGATATCAGTGGAGATATTTCCATGTTTATACTGATCGTGGTGTAGATATTTCCATGTTTATAGAGATGGAGGTGTAGATATTTCCATGTTCATAGAGATAGCGGTGTTGATTTTTCCATGTTTATAGAGATAGCGGTGTGGATATTTCCATGTTTATACAGATAGGGGTGTAGATATTTCCATGTTTATAGAGATGGCGGTTTAGATATTTCCATGTTTATACAGATCACGGTGTAGATATTTCCTTGTTTATACAAATAGCGGTGTAGTTATTTCCATGTTTATATAGATAGCGGTGTAGATATTTTCATGTATATACAGATGGCTTTGTAGATATTTCCATGTTTATACAGATGGCTGTGAAGATATTTCCATGTTTATACAGATGTCTTTGTAGTTTTTTCCATGTTTATACAGACCGCGGTGTTGGTATTTCCACGTTTATACAGATTGCGATGAAGATATTTCCATGTTTATACAGCTCGCGGTGCAGATATTTATATCTTTATACAGATGGCATTGTAGATATTTCATTATTCACACAGATGGCGGTGTAGATGTTTCCATGTTTATACAGATGGTGAAGTAGTTAGTTCCATGTTTATGAAGATGGCAGTGTAGATATTTTCATGTTTATAGAGATGGCGGTGTAGATATTTCCATGTTTATAGAGATAGCAGTGTAGATATTTACATGTTAATACAGATGACTGTATAGGTATTTCCATGTTTTTACAGATGGCAGTGCAGGTATTTCCATGTTTATAGAGATAGCTATGTAGATATTTCCATGTTTGTACAGATGGCGGTGTTGATATTTCCATCTAAACATGGATGGCCGTGTAGATATTTCCATGTTTATACAGATAGGGGTGTAGATATTTCCATGTTTATAGAGATGTCATTGTAGATATTTCCACGTTTATACAGATGACTGTATAGGTATTTCCATGTTTTTACAGTTGGCAGTGCAGATATTTCCATGTTTATAGAGATAGCGGTGTAGATATTTCCATGTTTGTACAGATGGCGGTGCTGATATTTCCATCTATACACAGATGGCCGAGTAGATATTTCCATGTTTATACAGATGGCGGCGTAGATATTTCCATGCACATGCAGATCGCGGTGTAGTTATTTCCAGGTTTACACAGATAGCGGTGTAGATATTTCCATGTTTACACAGATGGTGGTGTAGATATTTCCGTGTTTATACACATGATGGAGTAGATACTTCCATCTTTATGGAGATGGCAGTGTAGATATTTTCATGTTTATAGAGATGGCGGTGTAGATATTTCCATATTTATAGAGATAGCGGTGTACATATTTCCATCTTTCAACAGATGGCAGTGTAGATATTTCCATGTTTATAAAGATGGCCGTGTAGATGTTTCCATATTTATACAGATGTCTGTGTAGATATTTCCATGTGTATACAGATGGTATTGTAGGTATTTCCATGTATATACTGATGATGGTGTAGATATTTCAATGTATATTCAGAAGACTGTGTAGATATTTCCATGTTTTTACATATGGCGGTGTAGATATTTCCACGTTTAAACAGATAACGGTGGAGATATTTCCATGTTTATACAGACAGCAGTGGATATATTTCCATGTTTATACACATAGCGGTGTACATATTTCCATGTTTATAGAGACAGTGGTGTAGCTATTTCCATGTTTATACAGATAGCGGTGCAGATATTTCCATGTTTACACAGATGCCTATGCAGTTATTTCCATATTTATACAGAGGGCAGTGTAGATATTTCTATGTTTATACAGACGGCAGTGTAGATATTTCCATGTTCCTACACATGACTGTGTAGGTATATCCATCTTTATACAGATGGCTTTGTAGATATTTCCATGTTTATAGAGATAGCGGTGCAGATATTTCCATGTTCATACAGATAGCGCTGTATATATTTCCATGTTTATACAGATCGTGGTGTAGATATTTCCATGTTTATACAGATACCGGTGTAGATATTTCCATGTTTATACAGATGGCGTTGTAGATATTTCCATATTTATACAGATAACTTTGTAAGTATTTCCATGTTTATACAGATGGCGGTGTAGATATTTCGATGTTTATAGAGATAGCAGTGGAGATATTTCCATGTTTATACAGATAGCGGTATAGATATTTCCATGTTTATACTGATCGTGGTGTAGATATTTCCATGTTTATAGAGATGGCGGTGTAGATATTTCCATGTTCATAGAGATAACGTTGTTGATTTTTCCATGTTTATAGAGATAGCGGTGTGGATATTTCCATGTTTATACAGATGGGGTGTAGATATTTCCATGTTTATAGAGATGGCGGTGTAGATAATTCCATGGTTATACAGATCACGGTGTAGATACTTGCTTGTTTATACAAATAGCGGTGTAGTTATTTCCATGTTTATAGAGATTGCGGTGTAGATATTTCCATCTTTCTGCAGATGGCATTGTAGATATTTCCATGTTTATACAGATGGCGGTGTAGATATTTCCATGTTTATATAGATGGTGGTGTAGATATTACCATGTTTATACAGATAGTTGTGTAGATAATTCCATGTGTATACAGATCGTGGTGAAGATATTTCCATGTTTATACAGATAGCGGTTTTGATATTTCCATGTTTATACAGACCGCGGTGTATATATTTCCATGTTTATACAGATTGCGGTGCAGATATTTCCATGTTTGTACAGATGGCGGTGTTGATATTTCCATCTATACACAGATGACCGTGTAGATATTTCCATGTTTATACACCTGGCGGTGCAGATATTTCCATGGATATGTAGATGGCGGTGTAGATATTTCCATGTTTATACAGATAGCGGTGTAGTTATTTCCATGTTTATATAGATAGCGGTGTAGATATTTCCATGTATATACACATGGCTGTGTAGATATTTCCATGTTTATACAGATGGAGGTGTAGATATTTCCATGTTTATACAGATAACTTTGTGAGTATTTCCATGTTTATACAGATGGCGGTGTAGACATTTCAATGTTTATAGAGATAGCAGTGGAGATATTTCCATGTTTATACAGATAGCCTTGTAGATATTTCAATGTTTATTCTGATCACGGTGTAGATATTTCCATGTTTATAGAGATGGCGGTGTAGATATTTCCATGTTCATAGAGATAGCGGTGTTGGTTTTCCCATTTTTATAGAGATAGCTGTGTGGATATTTCCATGTTTACACAGATAGGGGTGTAGATATATCCATGTTTATAGAGATGGCGGTGTAGATATTTCCATTTTTATACAGATCACGGTGTAGATATTTCCATGTTTATACAGATCGCGGTGTAGATGTTTCCATGTTTATACAGATCATGGTGTAGATATTTCCTTTTTTATACAGATCGCAGTTTTGATATTACCACGTTTATAGGGATAGCGGTGCAAATATTTCCACATTTATACAGATAGCGGTGTAGTTATTAGCATGTTTATACAGATAGCGGTGTAGATATTTCCATGAATAAACAGATGTCTGTGTATATATTTCCATGCTTAAACAGATGGCGGTGAAGATACTTCGTTGTTTATACAAATAGCGGTGTAGTTATTTCCATGTTTATACAGATAGCGGTGTAGATATTTCCATGTATATACAGATTGCTGTGTAGATATATCCATGTTTATACAGATGTCTGTGTGGATATTTCCATGTTTATACAGATGACTTTGTAGGTATTTCCATGTTTATGCAGATGGCGGTGTAGGTATTTCCATGTTTATAGAGATAGCTGTGTAGATATTTCCATGTTTATACAGATAGAGGTGTAGATATTTCCATGTTTATACTGATCGCGGTGTAGAAATTTCCATGTTTATACAGACAGCAGTTGAGATATTTCCATGTTTATACACATAGTGGTGTACATATTTCCATGTTTATAGAGACAGCGGTGTAGGTATTTCCATGATTATACAGGTAGCGGTGCAGATATTTCCATGTTTATACAGATGCCTTTGCAGATTTTTCCATATTTATACAGAGGGCTGTGTAGATATTTCCATATTTATACAGATGGCAGTGTAGATATTTCCATGTTCCTACACATTACTGTGTAGGTATTTCCATGTTAATACAGATGGCTTTGTAGATATTTCCATGTTTATAGAGATAGCGGTGCAGATATTTCCATGTTTAGATAGATAGCGGTTTAAATATTTCCATGTTTATACAGATCGTGGTGTAGATATTTCCATGTTTATACAGATACCGGTGTAGATATTTCCATGTTTATACTGATCGCAGTGTAGATATTTCCATGTTTATAGAGATAGCGGTGTAGATATTTCCATGTTTGTACAGATGGCGGTGTTGATGTTTCCATCTATACACAGATTGCCGTGTAGGTATTTCCATCTGAATACAAATGGCATTGTAGATATTTCCCTGTTTATACAGATGGTGGTGTACATATTTCCATGTTCACACAGATGACTGCATAGGTATTTCCATGTTTTTACAGATGGCATTGTAGATATATCCATGTTTATAGAGATAGCAATGTAGATATTTCCATGTTTATACAGATGGCGGTGTAGATATTTCCAAGTTTATACAGATAGCCTTGTAAATATTTCCATATTTATACAGATCACGGTGTAGGTATGTCTATGTTTATAGAGATAGCGGTGTAGATATTTCCATGTTTATACAGATAGCGATGTAGGTAGTTCCATGTTTATACAGACAGCGGTGTAAATATTTCCATGTTTATACAGATAGCATAGCAGATATTTCCATGTTTGTAGAGATGGCGGTGTTGATATTTCCATCTATACACAGATGACCGTGTAGATATTTCCATGTTTATACAGATGGCGTCACAGATATTTCTATGGATATGTAGATGGCGGTGTAAATATTTCCATGTTTATACAGAAAGAGGTGTAGTTATTTCCATGTTTATATAGATAGCGGTGTAGATATTTCCATGTATATACACATGGCTGTGTTGATATTTCCATGTTTATACAGATGGCATTATAGATATTTCCATGTTTATGCAGATAACTTTGTAAGTATTTCCATGTTTATACAGATGGCGGTGTAGATACTTCGATGTTTATAGAGATAGCAGTGGAGATATATCCATGTTTATACAGATAGCGGTGTAGATATTCCCATGTTTATACTGATCGCGGTATAGATATTTCCATGTTTATAGAGATGGCGGTGTAGATATTTCCATGTTCATAGAGATAGCGGTGTTGATTTTTCCATGTTTATAGAGATAGTGGTGTGGATATTTCCATGTTTATACAGATAGGGGTGTAGATATTTCCATGTTTATAGAGATGGCGGTGTAGATATTTCCATGTTTATATAGATCACGTTGTAGATGTTTCCATGTTTATACAGATCATGGTGTAGATATTTCCATGTTTATACAGATCGCAGTGTTGATATTAACATGTTTATAGGGATAGTGGTGCAAATATTTCCACATTTATACAGATACCGGTGTAGTTATTAGCATATTTATACAGATAGAGGTGTAGATATTTCCATGTATAAACAGATGTCTGTGTATATATTTGCATGTTTAAACAGATGGCGGTGTAGATATTTCCTTGTTTATACAAATAGCGGTGTAGTTATTTCCATGTTTATACAGATATCGGTGTAGATATTTCCATGTATATACACATGGCTGTGTAGGTATTTCCATGTTTATACAGATGGCTGTGTAGATATTTCCATGTTTATACAAATAACTTTGTAAGTATTTCCATGTTTATACAGATGGCGGTGTAGATATTTCGATGTTTATAGAGATAGCAGTGGAGATATTTCCATGCTTATACAGATAGCGGTGTAGATATTTCCATGTTTATACTGATCACGGTGTAGATATTTCCGTGTTTATACAGATGGCGGTGTAGATATTTCCATATTTATACAGATGTCTGTTTAGATATTTCCATGTGTATACAGATGGTATTGTTGGTATTTCCGTGTTTATACAGACGGTGGTGTAGATATTTCCATGTTTATTCGGGTGACTGTGTAGATATTTCCATGCTTTCACAGATGGCAGTGTAGATATTTCAATGTTTATAGAGATGACGCTGTAGATAATTCCATGTTTATACAGATAAACGTGGAGATATTTCCTTGTTTATACAGACAGCAGTGGAGATATTACCATGTTTATACACATAGCAGTGTACATATTTCCATGTTTATAGAGATAGCAGTGTAGGTATTTCCATGTTTATACAGATAGCGGTGCAGATATTTCCATGTTTATACAGATGCCTATGCAGATATTTCCATATTTATACAGAAGGCTGTGTAGATATTTCCATGTTTAAACAGATGGCAGTGTAGATATTTCCATGTTCCTACACATGACTGTGTTGTTATTTCCATTTTTATACAGATGGCTTTTCAGGTATTTCCTTGTTTATAGAGATAGCGGTGTAGATATTTCCATGTTTGTGCAGATAGCGGTGTAAATATTTCCATGTTTTATGCCGATTGTGGTGTAGATATTTCCATATTTATACAGATACCGGTGTATATATTTCCATGTTTATAGAGACCGCAGTGTAGATATATCCATGTTTATACAGATAGCGGTGTAGATATTTCCATGTCTGTACAGATGGCGGTGTTGATGTTTCCATCTATACACAGATTGCCGTGCAGATATTTCCATCTTTCTACAGATGGCATTGTAGGTATTTCCATGTTTATACAGATAACGGTGTAGATATTTCAATGTTTATACAGATAGCGGTGTAAATATTTCCATGTTTATAGAGATAGCGGTGTAGATGTTTCCATGTTTATACAGATCACGGTGTAGATATTTCCATGTTTATACAGATTGCAGTTTTGATATTACCATGTTTATAGGGATAGCGGTGCAAATATTTCCACATTTAAACAGATAGCGGTGTAGTTATTAGCATGTTTATACAGATAGCGGTGTAGATATTTCCATGAATAAACAGATGTCTGTGTATATATTTCCATGCTTAAACAGATGGCGGTGAAGATACTTCCTTGTTTATACAAATAGCGGTGTAGTTATTTCCATGTTTATACAGATAGCGGTGTAGATATTTCCATGTATATACAGATTGCTGTGTAGATATATCCATGTTTATACAGATATCTGTGTGGATATTTCCATGTTTATACAGATGACTTTGTAGGTATTTCCATGTTTATGCAGATGGCGGTGTAGGTATTTCCATGTTTATAGAGATAGCTGTGTAGATATTTCCATGTTTATACAGATAGCGGTGTAGATGACTCCATGTTTATACTGATCGCGGTGCAGAAATTTCCATGTTTATACAGATGGCAGTTGAGATATTTCCATGCTTATACAGATAGCGGTGTAGATATTTCCATGTTTATACTGATCACGGTGTAGATATTTCCATGTTTATACAGATGGCGGTGTAGATATTTCCATATTTATACAGATGTCTGTGTAGGTATTTCCATGTGTATACAGATGGTATTCTAGGTATTTCCATGTTTATACAGACGGTGGTGTAGATATTTCCATGTTTATTCGGGTGACTGTGTAGATACTTCCATGTTTTTACAGATGGCAGTGGAGATATTTCAATGTTTATAGAGATGGCGCTGTAGATATTTCCATGTTTATACAGATAAACGTGGAGATATTTCCATGTTTACACAGACAGCAGTGGAGATATTACCATGTTTATACACATAGCGGTGTACATATTTCCATGTTTATAGAGATAGCAGTGTAGGTATTTCCATGTTTATACAGAGAGCGGTGCAGATATTTCCATGTTTATACAGATGCCTATGCAGATATTTCCATATTTATACAGAGAGCTGTGTAGATATTTCCATGTTTATACAGATAGCGGTGTAGTTATTTCCATGTTTATATAGATAGCGGTGTAGATATTTCCATGTTTATACACATGGCTGTGTAGATATTTCCATGTTTATACAGATGGCGGAGTAGATATTTCCATGTATATACACATGGCTGTGTAGATATTTCCATGTTTATACAGATGGCGGTGTAGATATTTCCATGTTTATACAGATAACTTTGTAAGTATTTCCATGTTTATACAGATGGCGGTGTAGACATTTCGATGTTTATAGAGATAGCAGTGGAGATATTTCCATGTTTATACAGATAGCCTTGAAGATATTTCAATGTTTATTCTGATCACGGTGTAGATATTTCCATGTTTATAGAGATGGCGGTGTAGATATTTCCATGTTCATAGAGATAGCGGTGTTGATTTTTCCATGTTTATAGAGATAGCTGTGTGGATATTTCCATGTTTACACAGATAGGGGTGTAGATATATCCATGTTTATAGAGATGGCGGTGTAGATGTTTCCATGTTTATACAGATCACGGTGTAGATATTTCCATGTTTATACAGATTGCAGTTTTGATATTACCATGTTTATAGGGATAGCGGTGCAAATATTTCCACATTTAAACAGATAGCGGTGTAGTTATTAGCATGTTTATACAGATAGCGGTGTAGATATTTCCATGAATAAACAGATGTCTGTGTATATATTTCCATGCTTAAACAGATGGCGGTGAAGATACTTCCTTGTTTATACAAATAGCGGTGTAGTTATTTCCATGTTTATACAGATAGCTGTGTAGATATTTCCATGTATATACAGATTGCTGTGTAGATATATCCATGTTTATACAGATATCTGTGTGGATATTTCCATGTTTATACAGATAACTTTGTAGGTATTTCCATGTTTATGCAGATGGCGGTGTAGGTATTTCCATGTTTATAGAGATAGCAGTGTAGATATTTCCATGTTTATACAGATAGCGGTGTAGATAATTCCATGTTTATACTGATCGCGGTGCAGAAATTTCCATGTTTATACAGACGGCAGTTGAGATATTTCCATGCTTATACAGATAGCGGTGTAGATATTTCCATGTTTATACTGATCACGGTGTAGATATTTCCATGTTTATACAGATGGCGGTGTAGATATTTCCATATTTATACAGATGTCTGTGTAGGTATTTCCATGTGTATACAGATGGTATTCTAGGTATTTCCATGTTTATACAGACGGTGGTGTAGATATTTCCATCTTTATTCGGGTGACTGTGTAGATATTTCCATGTTTTTACAGATGGCAGTGTAGATATTTCAATGTTTATAGAGATGGCGCTGTAGATATTTCTATGTTTATACAGATAAACGTGGAGATATTTCCATGTTTACACAGACAGCAGTGGAGATATTACCGTGTTTATACACATAGCGGTGTACATATTTCCATGTTTATAGAGATAGCAGTGTAGGTATTTCCATGTTTATACAGAGAGCGGTGCAGATATTTCCATGTTTATACAGATGCCTATGCAGATATTTCCATATTTATACAGAGAGCTGTGTAGATATTTCCATGTTTATACAGATGGCAGTGTAGATATTTCCATGTTCCTACACATGACTGTGTTTTTATTTCCATGTTTATGCAGATGGCTTTTCAGGTATTTCCTTGTTTATAGAGATTGCGGTGTAGATATTTCCATGTTTATGCAGATAGCGGTGTAAATATTTCCATGTTTTATACCGACTGTGGTGTAGATATTTCCATATTTATACAGATAACGGTGTACATATTTCCATGTTTATACAGACTGCAGCGTAGATATTTCCATGTTTATACTGATAGCGGTGTAGATATTTCCATGTCTGTACAGATGGCGGTGTTGATCTTTCCATCTATACACAGATTGCCGTGTAGGTATTTCCATGTGTATACAGATGGCATTGTAGATATTTCCATGTTTATACAGATGATGGTGCAGATATTTCCAAGTTTCTACAGATGGCATTGTAGGTATTTCCATGTTTATACAGATAACGGTGTAGATATTTCCATGTTTATTCAGATAGCGGTGTAAATATTTCCATGTTTATACAGATCACATTGTAGATATACCCATGTTTATAGAGATAGCGGTGTAGATATTTCCATGTTTATACAGATAGCGGTTTAGGTATTTCCATGTATATACAGACCGCGGTGTAGATATTTCCATGTTTATACAGATTGCGGTGCAGATATTTCCATGTTTGTACATTTGGCGGTGTTGATATTTCCATCTATACACAGATGACCGTGTAGATATTTCCATGTTTATACAGATGGCGGTGCAGATATTTCCATGGATATGTAGATGGCGGTGTAGATATTTCCATGTTTATAGAGATGGCGGTGTAGTTATTTCTATGTTTATAGAGATAGCGGTGTAAATATCTCCATGTTTATAGAGATGGTGGTGTAAGTATTTTCGTGTTTATAGAGATATCAGTGTAGATATTTCCATGTGTATACAGATAACGGTGTTGGTATTTCCATGTTTACACAGATAGCGGTGTAGATATTTGCATGTTTATACTGATCGCGGTGCAGAAATTTCCATGTTTATACAGACGGCAGTGTAGATATTTCCATGTCTATACAGATAGCGGTGTAGATATTTCCATGTCTATCGAGAAAGCGGTGTAGTTATTTCCATATTTATACAGATTGCGGTGTAGATATTTCCACTTTTATACAAATGTCGGTGTAGATATTTCCATGTTTATGCAGATGGCAGTGAAGATATTTCCAAGTTTACAGATAGTGGTGTAGATATTTCCATGTTTATACAGATGGCGGTGTAGATACATCCATGTTTCTGAAGATGGCGGTGTAGGTATTTTCATGTTTATAGAGATGGCGGTGTAGATATTTCCATGTTTATACAGACGTCTGTGTAGATATTTCCAGGTTTATGCAGATAGCGGTGTAGATATTTCCATGTTTATAGAGATGGCGGTCTAGTTATTTCTAAGTTTATAGAGATAGCTGTATAAATATTTCCATGTTTATAGAGATGATGGTGTAAGTATTTTCATGTTTATAGAGACAGCGGTGTAGATATTTACATGTTTATACAGATGGCGGTGTTGGTATTTCCATGTTTATACAGATAGCGGTGTGGGTATTTCCATGTTTATACAGCTCGCGGTGTAGATATTTCCATCTTTATACAGATGGCAGTGTAGATATTTCCATGTTTATACAGATGGCGGTGTAGATACATGAATGTTTCTGAAGATGGCGGTGTAGATATTTTCATGTTTATAGAGATAGCGGTGTAGTTATTTCCATATTTATACAGATTGTGGTGTAGATATTTCCATCTTTATACAGATGGCGGTGTAGATATTTCCATGTTTATACAGATGGCAGTGAAGATATTTCCATATTTATACAGATAGTGGTGTAGATATTTCCATGTTTATACAGATGGCGGTGCAGATACATCCATGTTTCTGAAGATGGCGGTGTAGATATTTTCATGTTTATAGAGATGGAGGTGTTGATATTTCCAGGTATATAGAGATAGCAGTGTAGATATTTTCATGTTTATAGAGAAAGCGGTGTAGGTATTTCTTTGTTTATACAGATGGCAGTGTAGATATTTCCATGTTTATACAGATGTCTGTGTAGATAATTCCATGTTTATGCAGATGGCGGTGTAGATATTTCCATGTTTACAGAGATGGCGGTGTAGTTATTTCTATGTTTATAGATATAGCGGTGTAAATATCTCCATGTTTATAGAGATGGTGGTGTAAGTATTTTCATGTTTATAGAGATACTGCTGTAGATATTTCCTTGTTTATACAGATAACGGTGTTGGTATTTCCATGTTTACACAGATAGCAGTGTAGATATTTCCGTGTTTATACAGATCGCGGTATAGATATTTCCTTGTCTATAGAGATAGCGGTGTAGTTATTTCCATATTTATACAGATTGCGGTGTAGATATTTCCATCTTTATACAGATGGCGGTGTAGATATTTCCATGTTTATACAGATGGCAGTTAAGATATTTCCATATTTATACAGACAGTGATGTTGATATTTCCATGTTTATACAGATAGCGGTGTAGATACATCCATGTTTCTGAAGATGGCGGTGTAGATATTTTCATGTTTATAGAGATGGAGGTGTAGATATTTCCATGTATAAAGAGATAGCAGTGTAGATATTATCATGTTTATACAGAAAGCGGTGCAGGTATTTCCATGTTTATACAGATGGCAGTGTAGATATTTCCATGTTTATACAGATATCGGTTTAGATATTTCCATGTTTATAGAGATAGCGGTGTAGGTATTTCCATCTTTGCACAGACTGCGGGGTAGGTATTGCCAAACTTACACAGAGAGCGGTGTAGATATTTCGAAGTTTACACAAATAGCTGTGTAGATATTTCCATGTTTACAGAGATTGCATTGCAGATATTTCCATGTTTATACAGATTGCGGTGTAGTTATTTCCATGTTGATACAGATATCGGTGTAGATATTTCAATGTTTATACAAGTAGCGGTGTAGAAATTCCCATGTTTATACAGATCGCTTTGTAGACATATCCATCTTTCTACAGATGTCAGTGTAGATATTTCCAAGTTTATACAGATGGCAGTGTAGATATTTCCATGTTTATACAGATGTCTGTGTAGATATTTCCATGTTTATGCAGATAGCGGTGTAGATATTTCCATATTTATAGAGATGGCAGTCTAGTTATTTCTAAATTTATAGAGATAGCTGTGTAAATATTACCATGTTTATAGAGATGGTGGTGTAAGTATTTTCATGTTTATAGAGATATCGGTGCAGATATTTCCATGTTTATACAGATAGCGGTTTAGGCATTTCCATGTTTATACAGATAGCGGTGTAGACATTTCCATGTTTATACAGCTGGCGGTGTAGATATTTCCATCTTTATACAGATGGCAGTGTAGATATTTCCACGTTTATACAGATATCGGTGTAGATATTTCCATGTCTATAGAGATAGCGGTGTAGTTATTTCCATATTTATACAGATTGCGGTGTAGATATTTCCATCTTTATACAGATGGCGGTGAAGCTATTTCCATGTTTATGCAGATAGCGGTATAGGTTTTCCACGTTTATAGAAATAGCGGTGTAGATATTTCCATATTTATACAGATGACTGTGTGGTCTTTTCCATGTGTATTCAGATGGCAGTGTAGACCTTTCCATGTTTATACAGATGGAGGTGTAGATATTTCCATGTTTATACAGATGATTGTGTAGATATTTCCGTATTTTTACAGATGGCGGTGTAGATATTTCCATGTATATACAGATATCGGTGTCACTATTTCCATGTTTACAAAGATAGCGTTGTAGATATTTCCATGTTTATACAGATAGCGGTGGAGATATTTCCCTGTTTATACAGATAGCGATGTAGATATTTCCATGTTTATACACATAGCGGTGCAGATATTTCCATGTTTATAGAGATAGCAGTGTAGATATTTCCATGTTTATACAGATAGCGATGTAGATATTTCCATGTTTGTACACATAGCGGTGCAGATATTTCCATGTTTATAGAGATAGCAGTGTAGATATTTCCATGTTTATACAGATGGCTGTGTAGATATTTCCATGTTTGTACAGATGGCGGTGTAGGTATTTCCATGTTTATACAGATGACGCTGTAGATATTTCCATATTTACACAGATGGCAGTGTAGATATTTCCATGTTTATACAGATAGCGGTGTAGATATTTCCAAGTTTACACAGATAGCTCTGTAGATATTTCCATGTTTACAGAGATAGCATTGTAGATATTTCCATGTTTATACAGATTGCGGTATAGTTATTTCCATGTTGATACAGATAGCGGTGTAGATATTTCCATGTGTATACAGGTAGCTGTGTAGATATTCCCAGGTTTATACAGATCGCTTTGTAGACATTTCCATCTTTCTACAGATGTCAGTGTAGTTATTTCCAAGTTTATACGGAATGCAGTGTAGATATTTCCATGTTTATACAGATGTCTGTGTAGATATTTCCATGTTTATGCAGATGGCAATGTAGATATTTCCAAGTTTATAGAGATGGCGGTGTAGTTATTTCTATGTTTATAGAGATAGCGGTTTAAATATCTCCATCTTTATAGAGATGATGGTGTAAGTATTTTCATGTTTATAGAGATAGCGGTGTAGATATTTCCATGTTTATACATATAATGTTGTTGGTATTTCCATGTTTATACAGATAGCGGTGTAGATATTTCCATGTTTATACAGCTCGCGGTTTAGATATTTCCATCTTTATACAGATGGCAGTGTAGATATTTCCATGTTTATACAGATAGCGGTGTAGATATTTACATACCTATTGAGGTAGCGGTGTAGGTATTTCCATATTTATACAGATTGCGGTGTAGATATTTCCATCTTTATACAGATGGCGGTGTAGATATTTCCATGTTTATACAGATGGCAGTGAAGATATTTCCATGTTTAAACAGATAGTGGTGTAGATATTTCCATGTTTATACAGATTGCGGTGTAGATACATCCATGTTTCTGAAGATGGCAGTGTAGATATTTTCATGTTTATAGAGATGGCCGTGTAGATATTTCCAAGTATGTAGAGATTGCAGTGTAGATATTTCCATGTTTATAGAAAAATCGGTGTAGGTATTTCCATGTTTATAGAGATAGCGGTGTGGATACTTGCATATTTATACAGATAGCGGTGTAAGTATTTCCATGTTTATACAGATGGCCGTGTAGATATTTCCTTGTTTATACAGATATCTGTGTAGATATTTCCAGGTTTAAACAGAGAGTGGTGTAGATATTTCCACGTTTTACAGATGGCGGTGTAGATATTTACATCTTTATACAGATAGCGGTGCAGATATTTCCATGTTTACACAAATAGCCGTGTAGATATTTCTATGTTTACACAGTTAGAGTTGCAGATATTTCCATGTTTATAAACAAAGCGGTGCAGATATTTCCATGTTTATACAGATAGCGGTGTGGCTATTTCCATGTTTATACAGATAGCGGTGTGGGTATTTACATGTTTATACAGATAGCGGTATAGATATTTCCATGTTTATAGAGATGACTGTCTAGATATTTCCATGTTTTTACAGCTTTCCCTGTAGATATTTCCATGTTTATACAGATGGTGGTGTAGATATTTCCATGTTTATACAGATGACTGTGAAGTTATTTCCATGTTTATACAGATGTCAGTGTAGATATTTTCATGTTTATAGAGATAACGATGTAGATATTTCCATGTTTATACAGATAGCGGTGTAGATCTTTCCAGGTTTATACAGATAGCAGTGTAGATATTTCGATGTTTATACAGATAGCGGTGTAGATATTTCCATATTTATAGAGATGGTGTTGTAGGTATTTCCACGTTTATAGAGATAGCGGTGTAGATATTTCCATGTTTATGCAACTCGCAGTGCAGATATTTCCATCTTTATACAGATGGCAGTGCAGATATTTCCATCTTTATACAGATGGCAGTGAAGATTTTTCCATGTTTATACAGATATCGGTGTAGATATTTCCATGTCTATAGAGATAATGTTGTAGTTATTTCTATATTTATACAGATTCTGGTGCAGATATTTCCATCTTTATACAGATGGCAGTGAAGATATTTTCATGTTTATACAGATAGTGGTGTAGATATTTCCATGTTTATACAGATGGCGGTGTAGATACATCCATTTTTCTGAAGATGGCAGTGTAGATATTTTCATGTTTATAGAGATGGAGGTGTAGATATTTCCATGTATATAGAGATGGCAGTGTAGATATTTTCATGTTTATAGACAAAGCGGTGTAGACATTTCCATGTTTATACAGATATCGATGTAGATATTTCCATGTTTACAGAGATAGCGGTGTAGGTATTTCCATCTTTACCCAGATTGCGGTGTAGGTATTGCCAAATTTACACAGATAGCGGTGTAGATATTTCCAAGTTTACACAGATACCTGTGTAGATATTTCCATGTTTACAGAGATAGCATTGTAGATACTTCCATGTTTATACAGATTGCGGTGTAGTTATTTCCGTGTTGATACAGATAGTGCTGTAAATATTTCCATGTTTATACAGGTAGCGGTGTAGAAATTCCCACGTTTATACAGATCGCTTTGTAGACATTTCCATTTTTCTACAGATGTCAGTGAAGATATTTCCAAGTTTAAACAGATGGCAGTGTAGATATTTCCATGTTTATACAGATGTCTGTGTAGATATTTCCATGTTTATTCAGATGGCGGTGTAGATATTTCCATATTTATAGAGATGGTTGTGTAGTTATTTCTATTTTTATAGAGATAGCGGTGTAAATATCTCCATGTTTTTAGAGATGGTGGTGTAAGTATTTTCATGTTTATAGAGATATCGGTGTAGATATTTCCATGTGTATACAGATAACGGTGTTGGTATTTCCATGTTTATACAGATAGTGCTGTAGATATTTGCATGTTTATACAGCTCGCGGTGTAGATATTTCCATCTTTATACAGATGGCAGTGTAGATGTTTCCATGTTTATACAGATAGCGGTGTAGATATTTCCATGTCTATCGAGAAAGCGGAGTAGTTATTTCCATATTTATACAGATTGCGGTGTAGATATTTCCATATTTATACAAATGTCGGTGTAGATATTTCCATGTTTATGCAGATGGCAGTGAAGATATTTCCAAGTTTGCAGATAGTGCTGTAGATATTTCCATGTTTATACAGATGGCGGTGTAGATACATCCATGTTTCTGAAGATGGCGGTGTAGGTATTTTCATGTTTATAGAGATGGCGGTGTAGATATTTCCATGTTTATACAGACGTCTGTGTAGATATTTCCAGGTTTATGCAGATAGTGGTGTAGATATTTCCATGTTTATAGAGATGGCTGTCTAGTTATTTTTAAGTTTATAGAGATAGCGGTGTAAATATTTCCATGTTTATAGAGATGATGGTGTAAGTATTATCATGTTTATAGAGATAGCGGTGTAGATATTTACATGTTTATACAGATGACGGTGTTGGTATTTCCATATTTATACAGATAGCGGTGTAGATATTTCCAAGTTTATACAGCTCGCGGTGTAGATATTTCCATCTTTATACAGATGGCAGTGTAGATATTTCCATGTTTATACAGATGGCGGAGTAGATAGTTCCATGTTTATGGAGATGGCAGTGTAGATATTTTCATGTTTATAGAGATGGCGGTGTAGTTATTTCCAGGTTTATTGAGATAGCACTGTAGAAATTTACATGTTTATACAGATGGCTGTGTAGATATTTCCATGTCATTACAGATGGCATTGTAGACATTTCCATGTTTATACAGATGACTGTACAGGTATTTCCATGTTTTTACAGATGGCAGTGCATATATTTCCATGTTTATAGAGATAGCGGTGTAGATATTTCCATGTTTGCACAGATGGCAGTGTTGATATTTCCATCTATAAATAGATGGCCTTGTAGATATTTCCATGTTTATACAGATGGCGGCATAGATATTTCCATGGATATTCAGATGGCGGTGTAGGTATTTCCATGTTTATACGGATAGCGGTGTAGATATTTCCATGTTTACACTGTTGGTGGTGTAGATATTTCCGTGTTTATACACAAGGCGAAGTAGATACCTCCATCTTTATGGAGATGGCAGTGTATTTTATTTTCATGTTTATAGAGATAGCGGTGTAGATATTTCCATCTTTCTACAGATGGCAGTGTAGATATTTCCATGTTTATACAGATGGCGGTGAAGATATTTCCATATTTATACAGATGTCTGTGTAGATATTTCCATCTGTTTTCAGATGGTATTGTAGGTATTTCCATGTTTATACAGATGGTGGTGTAGATATTTCCATGTTTATTCAAATGACTGTGTAGATATTTCCATGTTTTTACAGATGGCAGTGTAGATATTTCAAAGTTTATAGAGATGGCGCTGTAGAAATTTCCATGTTTAAACAGATAATGGTGGAGATATTTCCATGTTTATACAGACAGCAGTGGAGATATTTCCATGTTTATACACATAGCGGTGCAGATATTTCTATGTTTATACAGATGCCTATGCAGATATTTCCATATTTATACAGAGGGCTGTGTAGATATTTCCATGTTTATACAGATGGCAATGTAAATATTTCCATGTTCCTCCACATGACTGTGTAGTTATTTCCATGTTTATACAGATGGCTTTCTAGATATATCCATGTTTATAGAGACAGCGGTGCAGTTATTTCCATGTTTATACAGATAGCGGTGTAAATATTTCCATGTTTATACAGATCGTGGTGTAGATATTTCCATGTTTATACAGATACCGGTGTAGATATTTCCATGTTTATACAGATCGCAGTGTAGATATTTCCATGTTTATAGAGATAGCGGTGTAGATATTTCCATGTTTGTACAGATGGCGTTGTTGATGTTTCCATCTATACACAGATTGCCGTGTAGGTATTTCCATATGTATACAGATGGCATTGTAGTTATTTCCATGTTTATACAGATAGCAATGGTGATATTTCCATGCTTATACAGATGGAGGTGGAGATATTTCCATGTTTATAGACACAGCGGTATAGATATTTCCATGTTCATACAGATAGCGGTGTAGATATTTCCATGTTTACCGAGATAGTAGTGTAGATATTTCCATCTATGCACAGATTGCTGTGTAGATATTTCCATGTTTACACAGATAGCTGTGTAGATATTTCCATGTTTACACACATAGCGTTGTAGATATTTCCAAGTTTATACAGATTGCGGTGTAGATATGTCCATGTTTATTCAGATAGCGGTGTAGATATTTCATTGTTTATAGAGATAGCGTTGTAGATATTTCCATGTTTATACAGATGGCTGTGTAGATATTTCCATGTGTGTACAGATGGCGGTGTAGATATTTCCATGTTTATACAGATGGCGGTGTAGATATTTCCATGTCTATACAGATAGCAGTGAAGATATTTCCAGGTTTATACAGATAGCGGTGTAGGTAATTCCATGTTTATACAGATGGCGGTGTAGATACATCCATGTTTCTGAAGATGGCGGTGTAGTTATTTTCATGTTTACACACATGGCGGTGTAGATATTTCCATGTTTATAGAGGTAGCGCTGTAGATATTTCCATGTTTACAGAGATTGCGGTGTAGTTATTTCCATCTTTGCACAGATTGCCATGTAGATATTTCCATGTTTACGTGGATAGCTGTGTAGATATTTCCACGTTTACACAGATAGCTCTGTAGATATTTCCATGTATACACACATAGCGTTGTAGATATTTCCAAGTTTATACAGATTGCGGTGTAGATATGTCCATGTTTATACAGATAGCGGTGTGGATATTTTCATGTTTATAGAGATGGTGGTGGAGATATTTCCATGTTTATACAGATGTCTGTGTAGATATTTCCATGTTTATGCAGATAGCGGTGTAGATATTTCCATGTTTATAGAGATGGCGGTCTAGTTATTTCTTAGTTTATAGAGATAGCTGTGTAAATACTTCCATGTTTATAGAGATGGTGGTGTAAGTATTTTCATGTTTATAGAGATATCGGTGTAGATATTTCCATGTGTATACAGATAACGGTGTTGGTATTTCCATGTTTATACAGATAGTGCTGTAGATATTTGCATGTTTATACAGCTCGCGGTGTAGATATTTCCATCTTTATACAGATGGCAGTGTAGATGTTTCCATGTTTATACAGATAGCGGTGTAGATATTTCCATGTCTATCGAGAAAGCGGAGTAGTTATTTCCATATTTATACAGATTGCGGTGTAGATATTTCCATATTTATACAAATGTCGGTGTAGATATTTCCATGTTTATGCAGATGGCAGTGAAGATATTTCCAAGTTTGCAGATAGTGCTGTAGATATTTCCATGTTTATACAGATGGCGGTGTAGATACATCCATGTTTCTGAAGATGGCGGTGTAGGTATTTTCATGTTTATAGAGATGGCGGTGTAGATATTTCCATGTTTATACAGACGTCTGTGTAGATATTTCCAGGTTTATGCAGATAGCGGTGTAGATATTTCCATGTTTATAGAGATGGCTGTCTAGTTATTTTTAAGTTTATAGAGATAGCGGTGTAAATATTTCCATGTTTATAGAGATGATGGTGTAAGTATTATCATGTTTATAGAGATAGCGGTGTAGATATTTACATGTTTATACAGATGACGGTGTTGGTATTTCCATATTTATACAGATAGCGGTGTAGATATTTCCAAGTTTATACAGCTCGCGGTGTAGATATTTCCATCTTTATACAGATGGCAGTGTAGATATTTCCATGTTTATACAGATGGCGGAGTAGATAGTTCCATGTTTATGGAGATGGCAGTGTAGATATTTTCATGTTTATAGAGATGGCGGTGTAGTTATTTCCAGGTTTATTGAGATAGCACTGTAGAAATTTACATGTTTATACAGATGGCTGTGTAGATATTTCCATGTCATTACAGATGGCATTGTAGACATTTCCATGTTTATACAGATGTCTGTACAGGTATTTCCATGTTTTTACAGATGGCAGTGCATATATTTCCATGTTTATAGAGATAGCGGTGTAGATATTTCCATGTTTGCACAGATGGCAGTGTTGATATTTCCATCTATAAATAGATGGCCTTGTAGATATTTCCATGTTTATACAGATGGCGGCATAGATATTTCCATGGATATTCAGATGGCGGTGTAGGTATTTCCATGTTTATACGGATAGCGGTGTAGATATTTCCATGTTTACACTGTTGGTGGTGTAGATATTTCCGTGTTTATACACAAGGTGAAGTAGATACCTCCATCTTTATGGAGATGGCAGTGTATTTTATTTTCATGTTTATAGAGATAGCGGTGTAGATATTTCCATCTTTCTACAGATGGCAGTGTAGATATTTCCATGTTTATACAGATGGCGGTGAAGATATTTCCATATTTATACAGATGTCTGTGTAGATATTTCCATCTGTTTTCAGATGGTATTGTAGGTATTTCCATGTTTATACAGATGGTGGTGTAGATATTTCCATGTTTATTCAAATGACTGTGTAGATATTTCCATGTTTTTACAGATGGCAGTGTAGATATTTCAAAGTTTATAGAGATGGCGCTGTAGAAATTTCCATGTTTAAACAGATAACGGTGGAGATATTTCCATGTTTATACAGACAGCAGTGGAGATATTTCCATGTTTATACACATAGCGGTGCAGATATTTCTATGTTTATACAGATGCCTATGCAGATATTTCCATATTTATACAGAGGGCTGTGTAGATATTTCCATGTTTATACAGATGGCAATGTAAATATTTCCATGTTCCTCCACATGACTGTGTAGTTATTTCCATGTTTATACAGATGGCTTTCTAGATATATCCATGTTTATAGAGACAGCGGTGCAGTTATTTCCATGTTTATACAGATAGCGGTGTAAATATTTCCATGTTTATACAGATCGTGGTGTAGATATTTCCATGTTTATACAGATACCGGTGTAGATATTTCCATGTTTATACAGATCGCAGTGTAGATATTTCCATGTTTATAGAGATAGCGGTGTAGATATTTCCATGTTTGTACAGATGGCGTTGTTGATGTTTCCATCTATACACAGATTGCCGTGTAGGTATTTCCATATGTATACAGATGGCATTGTAGTTATTTCCATGTTTATACAGATAGCAATGGTGATATTTCCATGCTTATACAGATGGAGGTGGAGATATTTCCATGTTTATAGACACAGCGGTATAGATATTTCCATGTTCATACAGATAGCGGTGTAGATATTTCCATGTTTACCGAGATAGTAGTGTAGATATTTCCATCTATGCACAGATTGCTGTGTAGATATTTCCATGTTTACACAGATAGCTGTGTAGATATTTCCATGTTTACACACATAGCGTTGTAGATATTTCCAAGTTTATACAGATTGCGGTGTAGATATGTCCATGTTTATTCAGATAGCGGTGTAGATATTTCATTGTTTATAGAGATAGCGTTGTAGATATTTCCATGTTTATACAGATGGCTGTGTAGATATTTCCATGTGTGTACAGATGGCGGTGTAGATATTTCCATGTTTATACAGATGGCGGTGTAGACATTTCCATGTTTATACAGATAGCAGTGAAGATATTTCCAGGTTTATACAGATAGCGGTGTAGGTAATTCCATGTTTATACAGATGGCGGTGTAGATACATCCATGTTTCTGAAGATGGCGGTGTAGTTATTTTCATGTTTACACACATGGCGGTGTAGATATTTCCATGTTTATAGAGGTAGCGCTGTAGATATTTCCATGTTTACAGAGATTGCGGTGTAGTTATTTCCATCTTTGCACAGATTGCCATGTAGATATTTCCATGTTTACGTGGATAGCTGTGTAGATATTTCCACGTTTACACAGATAGCTCTGTAGATATTTCCATGTATACACACATAGCGTTGTAGATATTTCCAAGTTTATACAGATTGCGGTGTAGATATGTCCATGTTTATACAGATAGCGGTGTGGATATTTTCATGTTTATAGAGATGGCGGTGGAGATATTTCCATGTTTATACAGATGTCTGTGTAGATATTTCCATGTTTATGCAGATAGCGGTGTAGATATTTCCATGTTTATAGAGATGGCGGTCTAGTTATTTCTTAGTTTATAGAGATAGCTGTGTAAATACTTCCATGTTTATAGAGATGGTGGTGTAAGTATTTTCATGTTTATAGAGATAGCGGTGTAGATATTTCCATGTTTATACAGATAAGGGTGTTGGTATTTCCATGTTTATACAGATAGCGGTGTACATATTTCCACGTTTATACAGCTTGCGGTGTAGATATTTCCATCTTTATACAGATGGGAGTGGAGATATTTCCATGTTTATACAGATAGCGGTGTAGATATTTCCATGTATATACAGATGGCGGTGTAGGTATTTTCATGTTTATAGAGATGGCTGTGTAGATATTTCCATGTTTATACAGATGTCTGTGTAGATATTTCCAGGTTTATGCAGATAGCGGTGTAGATATTTCCATGTTTATAGAGATGGTGGTCTAGTTATTTCTAAGTTTATAGAGATAGCGGTGTAAATATTACCATGTTTATAGACATGGTGGTGTAAGTATTTTCATGTTTATAGAGATAGCGGTGTAGATATTTACATGTTTATACAGATAGCGATGTTGGTATTTCCATGTTTATACAGATAGCGGTGTAGATATTTCCATGTTTACAGAGATAGCGGTGTAGTTATTTCCATATTTATACAGATTGCGGTGTAGATATTTCCATCTTTATTCAGATGGCGGTGTAGATATTTCCATGTTTATACAGATGGCTGGGAAGATATTTCCATATTTATACAGATAGTGGTTTACATATTTCCATGTTTATACAGATGCCGGTGTAGATACATCCATGTATCTAAAGATGGCGGTGTAGATATTTTCATGTTTATGGAGAGGGAGGTGTAGATATTTCCATGTATATAGAGATAACAGTGTAGGTATTTTCATGTTTATAGAGAAAGTGGTGTAGGTTTTTCCATGTTTATACAGATGGCAGTGTGGATATTTCCATGTTTATACAGATATCGGTGTAGATATTTCCATGTTTACAGAGATAGTGGTGTAGATATTTCGATCTCTGCACAGATTGCGGTGTAGGTTTTGCCAAAATTACAGAGATTGCGGTGTAGATATTTCCAAGTTTACACAGATATCTGTGTAGATATTTCCATGTTTACAGAGATAGCATTGTAGATATTTGCATGTTTATACTGATTGCGGTGTAGTTATTTCCATGTTGATGCAGATAGCGGTGTAGATATTTCCATGTTTATACAAGTAGCGGTGTAGAAATTCACATGTTTATACAGATCGCTTTGTAGACATTTCCATCTTTCTACAGATGTCAGTGTAGATATTTCTAAGTTTATACAGATGGCAGTGTAGATATTTCCATGTTTATACAGATGTCTGTGTAGATATTTCCATGTTTATGCAGATGGCGGTGTAGATATTTCCATGTTTACAGAGATGGCGGTGTTGTTATTTCTATGTTTATAGAGATAGCCGTGTAAATATCTCCATGTTTATAGAGAGGGTGGTGTAAGTATTTTCATGTTTATAGAGATAGCGGTGTAGATATTTCCATATTTATACAAATAGCGGTGTTGGTATTTCCATGTTTATACAGATAGCGGTGTAGATATTTCTATGTTTATACAGCTCGCGGTGTAGATATTTCCATATTTATACAGATGGCAGTGTAGACATTTCCATGTTTGTACAGATAGCGTAGATATTTCCTTGTCTATAGAGATAGCGGTGTAGTTATTTCCATATTTATACAGATGTCAGTGTAGATATGTCCATCTTTATACAGATGGCGTTGTATATTTTTCCATGATTACAGAGATAGTGGTGTAGAAATTTCGATGTTTATACAGATAGCAGTGAAAATATTTACATGTTTATATTGATGGCGTTGTTGATATTTCCATGTTTATTCAGACGGCCGTGTAGATGTTTCCATGTTTATACAGACGGTGATGTAGATATTTCCATGTTTATGCAAATGGCGGTGTAGATATTTCCATGTTTATAGAGATGGCCGTGTAGATATTTCCATGTTTATAGAGATAGCGTTGTAGATATTTCCACGTTTATACAGATCATGGTGTAGATATTTCCATGTTTATACAGATAGCGAGGTATATAATTCCAGGTTTATATAGATAGTGGTGTAGATATTTCCATGTTTATACAGATTGCGGTGTAGATATTTCCATGTTTATACAGATAACGGTGTAGATATTTCAATGTTTATACGGATGACGGTGTAGATATTTCCATGTTTATACAGATAGCGGTGTAGATATTTATGTGTTTATAGAGATGGTAGTGTACATATTTCCATGTTTATACAGATGACTGTGTAGGTATTTCTATGTTTATACGGATGGCGTTGTAGATATTTCCATATTTATGGAGATAGCGGTGTAGATATTTCCATGTTTATACAGATTGCGGAGTAGATATTTCCATGTTTACGGAGATCGCGGTGTAGATACTTCCCAGTTTACACAGAAAGCAGTGTAGATATTTCCGTGATTATAGGGACAGCCATGTAGATATTTCCATATTTATACAGATAGCGGTGTAGATATTTCCTTGTTTACAGAGATACCGGTGTAGATATTTCCATCTTTGCACAGATTGCGGTGTAGATATTTCCATCTTTACACAGATAGCGGAGTAAATATTTCCATGTTTACACAGATAGCTTTGTAGACATTTCCATGTTTACACAGATAGCATTGTAAATATTTCCATAATTAAACAGACAGCAGTGCAGATATTTCCATGTTTATAAAGATACCAGTGCAGATATTTCCATGATTATACAGATAGCGGTGGAGACATTTCCATGTTTATACAGATAGCGATGTAGATATTTCCATGTTTATAGATAGCGGTGTAGATATATTCATGTTTATACAGACAGCGGTGTAGATATTTCCAAGTTTATACAGATAGCGGTGAAGTTATTTCCATGTTCATACAGACATTGGTAGAGATATTTCCATATTTTTACAGATAGCGATGGAGGTATTTCCATGTTTATACAGATGGCGTTTGAGATATTTCCATGTTTATACAGATCGCGGTGTAGGTAATTCTATCTTATTACAGATGGCGGTGTAGATATTTCCATGTTTATAGAGATAGCGGTTGAGATATTTCCATGTTTCTACAGATAGCGGTGTAGATATTTCCATGATTATACAGATGGCAGAATAGATTATTCCATGTTTATGCAGATGGTGGTGTAGATATTTCCATGTGTATACAGATGGCAGTGAAGATATTTCCATGTTTATACAGATGGCGGTGTAGATAGTTCCATATTCATGGAGATGTCAGTGTAGGTAATTTCATGTTTATTGAGATGGCGGTGTAAATATTTCCATGTTTGTAGAGATAGTGGTGTAGATATTTCCATGTTTATAGAGATAGTGGTGTAGGTATTTCCATGTTTATAGAGATAGCGTCATAGATATTTCCATGTTTATACAGATAGCGGTGTAGATATTTCCATGTTTATTCAGATCATTGTGTAGATATTTCCATGTTTATACAGATAGAGTTGTAGATATATCCATGTTTATACAGTTAGCCGTGTAGATACTTCCATGATTATGTAGATCACGGTGTAGATATTTACACCTTTCTACAGATGGCAGTGTAGATATTTCCTAGTTTATACATATGGCGGTGTAGATATTTCCATTTTATACAGATGGTGGTGTACATATTTCCAAGTTTATAGAGATGGTGGAGTAGATATTTCCATGTTTATGGAGATAGAGTTGCAGATATTCCCATGTTTATCGAGATGGCGAAGTAGGTATTTCCATTTTTATAGTCATAGCGGTGTAGATATTTCCATGTTTATACAGATAGCATTGTTGATATTTCCACGTTTATAGGGATACTTGTGTAGATATTTCCAAGTTTATACAGATAGCGGTGTAGATATTTCCACGTTTATACAGATAGCGGTGTTGGTATTTCCATGTTTACACAGATAGCGGTGTAGATATTTCCATGTTTACAGCTCGCGGTGTAGATATTTCCATCTTTATACAGATGGCAGTGTAGATATTTCCATGTTTATACAGATGGTGGTGTAGATATTTCCATGTTTATGCAAATGGCGGTGAAGTTATTTCCATGTTTATAGAGATGGCCGTGTAGATATTTACATGTTTATACAGATAACGGTGTAGATATTTCCATGTTTATACAGATGACTGTGTAGATATTTCCATGTTTATACAGATGGCAGTGTAGATATTTCTGTGTTTATACAGATGGTGGTGTAAATATTTAAATGTTTACAGAGACTGCGGTGTAGATAATTCCCTGTTTACACAGAAAGCGGTGTAGATATTTCCATGATTATAGAGACAGCGATGTAGATATTTCCATGTTTATGCAGATAGCGGTGTAGATATTTCCTTGTTTACAGAGATACCGGTGTAGATATTTCCATCATTGCACAGATTGCGGTGTAGATATTTCCATCTTTACATAGATAGTGGAGTAAATACTTCCATGTTTACACAGATAGCAGTGTAGATATTTCCATGTTTACACAGATAGCGTTGTAAATATTTCCATATTTATACAGACAGCAGTGCAGTTATTTCCATGTTTATAAAGATACCCTTGCAGATATTTCCATGTTTATACAGATATCAGTGGAGATATTTCCATGTTTATACAGATAGCGATGTAGATATTTCCATGTTTATACAGATAGCGGTGTAGATATATTCATGTTTATACAGACAGCGGTGTAGATATTTCCAAGTATATACAGATAGCGGTGAAGTTACTTACATGTTTATACAGACCGTGGTAGAGATATTTCCATATTTATACAGATAGCGGTGGAGATATTTCCATGTTTATACAGATGGCGTTGGAGATATTTCCATGTTTATACAGTTCGCAGTGTAGGTATTTCTATCTTTCTACAGATCGCGGTGTAGATATTTCCAGGTTTACAGAGATAGCGGTTGAGATATTTCCATGGTTATAGAGATAGCGTTGTAGTTATTTCCATGTTTATACAGATCACGGTGTAGATATTTCCATGTTTATACAGGTAGCGTTGTAGATATTTCCATGTTTATACAGATCGCGGTGTAGATATTTCCATGTTTGTAGAGATAGCGGTGTAGATATATTCATGTTTCTACAGATGTCTGTGTAGATATTTCCATGTGTATACTGATGGCAGTGTAGATATTTCCATGTTTATACAGATGGAGGTGAACATATTTCCATGTTTATACAGATGACTGTGTAGAGGTTTCCATGTTTTTACAGATGGCGGTGTAGTTATTCTCATGTTCATACAGATCACGGTGTGGCTATTTCCATGTTTATACCGATAGCGGTGTAGATATTTCCATGTTTATAGAGATGGCTGCGTAGATATTTCCATGTTTATACAGATCGCAGTGTAGATATTTCCAAGTTTATACAGATGACTGTGTAGGTATTTCCAAGTTTATACAGATGGTGGTGTAGATATTTCCATGTTTATAGAGATAGCCATGTAGATATTTCCAAGTTTACAAAGATAGCGGTGTAGACATTTCCATGTTTTTAGAGATAGCGGTGTAGCTCTTTCTATGTTTATACAGATAGCAGTGTTGATATTTCCACGTTTATAGGGATAGTGGTGTAGGTATTTCCAAGTTTATACAGATAACGGTGTAGTTATTTCCATGTTTATACAGATAGCGGTGTTGGTATTTCCAGGTTTACACATATAGCGGTGTAGATATTTCCATGTTTACAGCTCGCGGTGTAGATATTTCCATTTTTATGCAGATGGCAGTGTAGATATTTCCATGTTTTTACAGATGTCGGTGTAGATATGTCCATCTTTATACAGATGGCGGTGTATATTTTTCCGTGATTATAGAGATAGTGGTGTAGATATTTCCATGTTTATACAGATAGCGGTGTAGATATTTCCATGTTTATATTGATGGCGGTGTTGATATTTCCATGTTTATACAGACGGCCGTGTAGATGTTTCCAAATTTATAGAGATGGTGGTGTAGATATTTTCATGTTTATGCAAATGTCGGTGTAGATATTTGCATGTTTATATGGATAGCGGTGCAGTTATTTCCATGTTTATACAGAGAGTGGTAGAGATATTTCCATATTTATACAGATAGCGGTGGAGATATTTCCATGTTTATACAGATGGCGTTGGAGATATTTCCACGTTTATAGTGATAGCGGTGTAGATATTTCCATGTTTATACAGATAGCGGTGCAGATATTTCCATGTTTACACAGATAGCTGTGTAGATATTTCCATGTTTACACAAATAGCGTTGTAGATATTTCAATGTTTATACAGATAGCGGTGTAGTTATTTCCATGTTTATAGAGATAGCGGTGTAGGTATTTCCATGTTTATGCAGATGGCATTGTAGATATTTCCGTGTGTATACAGATGGCAGTGTAGATATTTCCAAGTTTATACAGATGGAGGTGTTGATATTTCAATGTTTATACAGATGACAGTGTAGATATTGCCATGTTTTTACAGATGGTGGTGTAGATATTTCCATGTTTATACAGATAGCGGTGTGGCTATTTCCATGTTTATACACATAGCGGTGTAGATATTTCCATGTTTATAGAGATGTCTGTGTAGTTATTTCCATGTTTATTCAGATAGCGGTGTAGATATTTCCATGTTCATAGAGATAGCGGTGTAGATATTTCAATATTTAAACAGATAGCTGTTTAGATATTTCCATGTTTATACAGGCAGAGGTGTAGATATTTCCATGTTTATGCAGATCTCGCTGTAGATATTTCCATCTTTCTACAGATGACAGTGTAGGTATTTCTATGTTTATAGAGATGACGGTGTAGATAATTCCATGTTTATACAGATGGCGGTGTAGTTATTTCCAAGTTTATGCTGATGTCGGTGTAGATATTACCATATTTATAGAGATAGCGGTGTAGATATTTCCATGTTTATACAGCTCGCGTTGTACTTATTTCCATCTTTATACAGATGACAGTGTAGATATTTCCATGTTTATACAGATAGCGGTGTAGATATTTCATTTTTACACAGATGGCGGTGTAGATAGTTTCATGTTTATGGAGATGGGGGTGTAGATATTTTCATGTTTATAGAGATGGCGGTGTAGTTATTTAAATGTTTATAGAGATTGCGGTGTAGGTATTTCCATGTGTAGAGAGATTGCGGTGCAGATGTTTCCATGTTTATACTGATGGCTGTGTACATATTTCCATGTGTATACAGATGGCGGTGTAGATATTTCCACGTTTATAGTGATAGCGCTGTAGATATTTCCAATTTTATAGACATAGCGGTGCAGATATTTCCATGTTTATAGAGATAGCGTTGTAGATATTTCCATCTTTGCACAGATTGCGGTGTAGATTTTTCCATGTTTACACAGAACGCGGTGTCGATATTTCCATGATTACACAGATTGCTGTGTAGATATTTCCATGTTTACACAGATAGCGTTGTAGATATTTCCATGTTTATACAGATAGCAGTGTAGGTATTTCCATGTTTATATAGATATTGGTGTAGATATTTCCATGCTTATACAGATAGCGGTGGATATATTTCCATGTTTATACAGATAGCGGTGGAGTTATTTCCATGTTTATAATGATGGCGGTGTAGATATTTCCAAGTTTATAAAAATATCAGTGTAGATATTTCCATGCTTATACAGAGATTGGTGTAGATATTTCCATGTTTATACAGATTGCGGTGTAGTTATTTCCATGTTTATAGAGATAGCGGTGTAGATATTTCCATGTTTATACAGATAGCGGTGTAGATATTTCCATGTTTAAACAGATAGCGGTGTAGATATTTCCATTTTTATACAGATAGCGGTGTAAAATATTTCCATGTTTATTGAGATGGCGGTGTAGATATTTCCATGTTTATACAGATAGCGGTGTAGATATTTCCATGTTTACAGAAATAGCTGTGTAGTTATTTCCATATTTGCACAGATTGCGGTGTAGTTGTTTCCATCTTTACACAGAAAGCGGTGTATATATTTCAATGTTTACACAGATAGCGGTGTAGATATTTCCATGTTTACACAGATAGCATTGTAGATACTTCCATGTTTATACAGATAGCGGTGTAGGTATTTCAATGTTTATAGAGATAGCGGTGTAGATATTTCCATGTTTATACAGATGGCAGTGTAGATATTTCCGTGTGTATACAAATGGCAGTGTAGATATTTCCATGTTTATCCAGATGGAGGTGTAGATAATTCCATGTTTATACAGATGACAGTGTAGATATTTCCATGTTTATACAGATGACTGTGTAGGTATTTCCGTGTTTATACAGATGGCGGTGTAGGTATTCCCATGTATATACAGATAGCGGTGGAGTTATTTCCATGTTTATACAGAGAGCGGTGTAGATATTTCCATGCTTATGCAGATTGTGGTGTAGGATTTTACATGTTTATAGAGATACCGGTGTAGATATTTCCATGTTCATACAGATGGCGGTGTAGGTTTTTACATGTTTATAGAGATAGCGGTGTAGATATTTCCATGTGTATACAGATGGCTCTGTAGATATTTCCATGTGTATACAGATGGCAGTGTAGATATTTCCATGTTTATACAGATGGAGGTGTAGATATTTCCATGTTTATACAGATGACTGTGTAGATATTTTCATGTTTTTACAGATGGTGGCGTACATATTTCCATGTTTATACAGATAGCGGTGTGGCTATTTCCATGTTTATACAGATTGCGGTGTAGATATTTCCATGTTTATACAGATGACTATGTAGGTATTTCCATGTTTATACAGATGGCGGTGTAGGTATTTCCAGGTTTATAGAGATAGCCATGTAGATATTTTGATGTTTATACAGATATCTGTGTAAAATATTTCCATGTTTATTCAGATGGTGATGTAGATATATCCATGTTTACACTGATAGCAGTGTAGATATTTCCATGTTTATACAGATATCCTTTTAGATATTTCCATCTTTATACAGATAAGGGTGTAGACATATCCATGTTTATACAGATAGTGGTGTAGATATTTCCATCTTTCAACAGATGGCAGTATAGATATTTCCATGTTTATACAGATGGCGGTGTAGATATTTCCATGTTTATATATATGGCGGTGTAGATATTTCCTTGTTTATGTAGATGTCGTTGTAGATATTTTCATGTTTATAGAGATGCCGGTGTATATATTTCCATGTTTATAGAGATAACAGTGTAGATATTTCCATGTTTATACAGATAGCAGTGCAGATATTTCCATGTTTATACAGCTCGCAGTGTAGATATTTACATCTTTATACAGATGGCAGTGTAGATATTTCCATGTTTATATAGATGGCGGTGTAGTTATTTCCATGTTCTTACAGATGACGGTGTAGATAGATCCATGTTTTTGGCGATGGCAGTGTAGATATTTTCATGTTTATTGAGATGGCGGTGTAGATATTTCCAGGTTTATAGCAATAGGGGTGTAGATATTTCCATGTTTACAGAGATAGCGGTGCAGGTATTTCCAGGTTTATAGATATAGCAGTGTTGATATTTCCATGTTTATACAGATGGCTCTGTAGATATTTCCATGTGTATACAGATGGCAGTGTAGATATTTCCATGTTTATACAGATGGCAGTGTAGATATTTCCATGTTTATACAGATAGCGGTGTAGGTATTTCTATGTTTAAACACATAGCGGTGTAGATACTTCCATGTTTATGCAGATAGCGGTGTACATATTTCCATGTTTATACAGATCATGGTGTAGATTTTTACGTGTTTATACAGAAAGCGTTGTAGATATTTCCTTGTTTATACAGATAAGGGTGTAGATATTTCCATGTTGATAGAGATAGTGTTGTAGATATTTCCATCTTTATACAGATGGCTGTGTAGATATTTCCACGTTTATACAGATGGCAGTGTAGATAGTTCCATGATTTGGAGATGGCAGTGTGGATATTTTAATGTTCATAGAGACGGCAGTGTAGATATTTCCATGTGTATAGAGATAGCGGTGTAGATATTTCCATGTTTATGCAGGTCGTGGTGTAGATATTTCCATCTTTCAACACATGGCAGTGTAGATATTTCCATGTTTATGCAGATGGTGGTGTAGATATTTCCGTATTTACAGAGATAGCGGTGTAGATATTTCCATGTTTAGATAGATGGCGGTGTAGATATTTCCCTGTTTATGTTGATGGCGGTGTAGATATTTCCATGTTTATAGAGAAGGCAGTGTATGTATTTCCATGTTTACACAGATAGCGGTGTAGTCATTTCCATGTTTATAGAGATAGCGGTGTAGATAATCCCATCTTTATACAGACAGCGGTGTTGGTATTTCCATGTTTATACAGATGGCGGTGTAGATATTTCCATGATTATACATCTCACGGTGTAGATATTTCCATCTTTATACACATGGCAATGTAGATATTTCCATGTTTATACAGATAGCGGTGTAGATATTTCCATGTCTATAGAGATAGCGGTGTACATATTTCCATATTTATAAAGATTGCGGTGTAGATTTTTCCATCTTTATACAGATGGCACTGTAGATATTTCCATGTTTATACAGATGGCAGTGAAGGTATTTCCATGTATATACAGATAGTGGGGTAGATATTTCCATGTTTCTACAGATGACGGTGTAGATATTTCTTTGTTTATACAGACAGCGGTGTAGATATTTCCATGTTTATACAGGTAGCGGTATACATATTTCCAAGTTTACAGAGATAGCGGTGTAGTTATTTCCATCTTTGCACAGATTGCCGTGTAGATATTTCCATGTTTACGCAGATAGCTGTGTAGATATTTCCAAGTTTACACAGATAGCTGTGAAGATATTTCCATGTTTACACACATACCGTGGTAGACATTTCCATGTTTATACAGATTGCGGTTTAGATATGTCCATGATTACACAGATAGCGGTGTAGATATTTTCATGTTTATACAGATAGCGGTGGAGATATTTCCATGTTTATAGGGACTGCGGTATAGATATTTCCATGTTTATACAGATAGCTGTGTAGATATTTTCATGTTTATACAGATAGCGGTGGAGTTATTTCCATGTTTATAGAGACTGCGGTATAGATATTTCCATGTTTATATAGATAGCGGTGGAGATATTTCCATGTTTATAGAGACTGCGGTATAGATATTTCCATTTTTATACAGATAGCGGTGGAGATATTTCCATGTTTATAGAGACTGCGGTATAGATATTTCCATGTTTATACAGATAGCGGTGGAGATATTTCCATGTTTATAGAGACTGCGGTATAGATATTTCCATGTTTATACAGATAGCGGTGTAGATATTTCCATGTTTACAAAGATAGTAGTGTAGATATTTCCATCTTTGCACAGATTGCTGTGTAGATATTTCCATTTTTACACAGATAGCTGTGTAGATATTTCTACGTTTACAAAGATAGCGTTGTAGATATTTCCATGTTTATACAGATAGCGGTGTAGATATTTCCATGTTTATACAGATAGCGTTGGAGATATTTCCATGTTTATACAGATAGCGGTGGAGATATTTCCATGTTTATACAGCTCGCGGTGTCGATATTTCCATCTTTATACAGATGGCAGCGTAGATATTTCCATGTTTATACAGATAGCGGTGTAGATATTTCCAGGTCTATAGAGATAGCGGTGTAGGTATTTCCATATTTATACAGATTGCGGTGTAGATATTTCCAACTTTATACAGACGGCGGTGTAGATATTTCCATGTTTATACAGATGGCAGTCAAGATATTTCCATGTTTATACAGATAGTGCTGTAGATATTTCCATGTTTATACAGATGGCGGTGTAGATACATCCATGTTTCTGAAGATGGCGGTGTAGATATTTTCAAGTTTATAGAGATGGCGGTGACGATATTTCCATGTTTATACAGATAGCGGTGTAGGTATTTCCATGTTTATACAGATTGCGGTGTAGATATTTCCATGTTTCTACAGATGACGGTGTAGATATTTCTTTGTTTATACAGACAGCGGTGTAGATATTTCCAAGTTTATAGAGGTAGCGGTATAGATATTTCCAAGTTTACAGAGATAGCGGTGTAGTTATTTCCATCTTTGCACAGATTGCCGTGTAGATATTTCCATGTTTACGCAGATAGCTGTGTAGATATTTCCAAGTTTACTCAGATAGCTGTGTAGATGTTTCCATGATTACACACATACCGTGGTAGACATTTCCATGTTTATACAGATTGCGGTTTAGATATGTCCATGATTATACAGATAGCGGTGTAGATATTTTCATGTTTATACAGATAGCGGTGGAGATATTTCCATGTTTATAGAGACTGCGGTATAGATATTTCCATGTTTATACAGATAGCGGTGGAGATATTTCCATGTTTATAGAGACTGCGGTATAGATATTTCCATGTTTATGCAGATAGCGGTGGAGATATTTCCATGTTTATAGAGACTGCGGTATAGGTATTTCCTTGTTTATACAGATAGCGGTGGAGATATTTCCATGTTTACAGAGATAGCAGTGTAGATATTTCCAACTTTGCACAGATTGCTGTGTAGATATTTCCATTTTTACACAGATAGCTCTGTAGATATTTCTAAGTTTACACAGATAGCGGTGTAGATATTTCCATGTTTATACAGATAGCGGTGTAGATATTTCCATGTTTATACAGATATCGTTGGAGATATTTCCATGTTCATACAGATAGCGGTGGAGATATTTCCCTGTTTATACAGATAGCGTTGTAGATATTTCCATGTTTATACAGATAGCGGTGTAGATATTTCCATGTTTATAGAGATAGCGGTGTAGATATTTCCATGTTTATACAGATGGCAGTGTAGATATTTCCATGTTTATACAGATGGCGCTGTAGATATTTCCATGTTTATACAGATGGCAGTGTAGGTATTTCCATGTTTATTCAGATAGCGGTGTAGATATTTCCATGTTTACAGAGATAGCGGTGTAGATATTTCCATCTTTGCACAGATTGAGGTGAATGTATTGCCAAATTTACACAGATTGCTGTGTAGATATTTCCAAGTTTACACAGATAGCTGTGTAGATATTTCCATGTTTACAGAGATAGCATTGTAGATATTTCCATGTTTATACAGATTGCGGTGTAGTTATTTCCATGTTGATACAGATAGTGGTGTAGATATTTCCATGTTAATACAGGTAGCGGTGTAGAAATTCCCATGTTTATACAGATCGCTTTGTAGACATTTCCATCTTTCTACAGATGTCAGTGTAGATATTTCCAAGTTTTTACAGATGGCAGTGTAGATATTTCCATGTTTATGCAGATGGCAGTGTAGATATTTCCATGTTTATAGAGATGGCGGTGTAGTTATTTCTATGTTTATAGAGATAGCGGTGTAAATATCTCCATGTTTATAGAGATGGTGGTGTAAGTATTTTCATGTTTATAGAGATAGCGGTGTAGATGTTTCCATGTTTATACAGATAACGGTGTTGTTATTTCCATGTTTGTACAGATAGCGGTGTAGATATTTCCATGTTTATACAGCTCGCGGTGTAGATATTTCCATCTTTATACAGATGGCAGTGTAGATATTTCCATGTTTATACAGATAGCGGTGTAGATATTTCCATGTCTATAGAGATAGCGGTGTAGGTATTTCCATATTTATACAGATTGCGGTGTAGATATTTCCAACTTTATACAGACGGCGGTGTAGATATTTGCAAGTTTATACAGATGGCAGTCAAGATATTTCCATGTTTATACAGATAGTGGTGTAGATATTTCCATGTTTATACCGATGGCGCTGTAGATACATCCATGTTTCTGAAGATGGCGGTGTAGATACTTTCAAGTTTATAGAGATGGCGGTGAAAATATTTCCATGTTTATACAGATGTCTCTGTAGATATTTCCATGTTTATGCAGATAGCGGTGTAGATATTTCCATGTCCATAGAGATGGCGGTATAGTTATTTCTAAGTTTACAGAGATAGCGGTGTAAATATTTCCATGTTTATAGAGATGGTGGTGTAAGTATTTTCATGTTTATAGAGATAGCGGTGTAGATATTTCCATGTTTATACAGATAGCGGTGTAGGTATTTCCATGTTTATACAGATTGCGGTGTAGATATTTCCATGTTTCTACAGATGACGGTGTAGATATTTCTTTGTTTATACAGACAGTGGTGTAGATATTTCCATGTTTATACAGGTAGCGGTATAGATATTTTTAAGTTTAAAGAGATAGCGGTGTAGTTATTTCCATCTTTGCACAGATTGCCGTGTAGATATTTCCATGTTTACGCAGATAGCTGTGTAGATATTTCCAAGTTTACACAGATAGCTGTGAAGATATTTCCATGTTTACACACATACCGTGGTAGACATTTCCATGTTTATACAGATTGCGGTTTAGACATGTCCATGATTATACAGATAGCGGTGTAGATATTTTCATGTTTATACAGATAGCGGTGGAGATATTTCCATGTTTATAGAGACTGCGGTATAGATATTTCCATGTTTAAACAGATAGCGGTGTAGATATTTTCATGTTTATACAGATAGCGGTGGAGTTATTTCCATGTTTATAGAGACTGCGGTATAGATATTTCCATGTTTATACAGATAGCGGTGTAGATATTTCCATGTTTACAGAGATAGCAGTGTAGATATTTCCAACTTTGCACAGATTGCTGTGTAGATATTTCCATTTTTACACAGATAGCTCTGTAGATATTTCTAAGTTTACACAGATAGCGGTGTAGATATTTCCATGTTTATACAGATAGCGGTGTAGATATTTCCATGTTTATACAGATATCGTTGGAGATATTTCCATGTTCATACAGATAGCGGTGGAGATATTTCCCTGTTTATACAGATAGCGTTGTAGATATTTCCATGTTTATTCAGATAGCGGTGTAGATATTTCCATGTTTATAGAGATAGCGGTGTAGATATTTCCATGTTTATACAGATGGCAGTGTAGATATTTCCATGTTTATACAGATTTCGCTGTAGATATTTCCATGTTTATACAGATGGCAGTGTAGGTATTTCCATGTTTATTCAGATAGCGGTGTAGATATTTCCATGTTTACAGAGATAGCGGTGTAGATATTTCCATCTTTGCACAGATTGAGGTGAATGTATTGCCAAATTTACACAGATTGCTGTGTAGATATTTCCAAGTTTACGCAGATTGCTGTGTAGATATTTCCATGTTTACAGAGATAGCATTGTAGATATTTCCATGTTTATACAGATTGCGGTGTAGTTATTTCCATGTTGATACAGATAGTGGTGTAGATATTTCCATGTTAATACAGGTAGCGGTGTAGAAATTCCCATGTTTATACAGATCGCTTTGTAGACATTTCCATCTTTCTACAGATGTCAGTGTAGATATTTCCAAGTTTATACAGATGGCAGTGTAGATATTTCCATGTTTATGCAGATGGCAGTGTAGATATTTCCATGTTTATAGAGATGGCGGTGTAGTTATTTCTATGTTTATAGAGATAGCGGTGTAAATATCTCCATGTTTATAGAGATGGTGGTGTAAGTATTTTCATGTTTATAGAGATAGCGGTGTAGATATTTCCATGTTTATACAGATAACGGTGTTGTTATTTCCATGTTTGTACAGATAGCGGTGTAGATATTTCCATGTTTATACAGCTCGCGGTGTAGATATTTCCATCTTTATACAGATGGCAGTGTAGATATTTCCATGTTTATACAGATAGTGGTGTAGATATTTCCATGTCTATAGAGATAGCGGTGTAGGTATTTCCATATTTATACAGATTGCGGTGTAGATATTTCCAACTTTATACAGACGGCGGTGTAGATATTTCCAAGTTTATACAGATGGCAGTCAAGATATTTCCATGTTTATACAGATAGTGGTGTAGATATTTCCATGTTTATACCGATGGCGGTGTAGATACATCCATGTTTCTGAAGATGGCGGTGTAGATATTTTCAAGTTTATAGAGATGGCGGTGAAAATATTTCCATGTTTATGCAGATGTCTCTGTAGATATTTCCATGTTTATGCAGATAGCGGTGTAGATATTTCCATGTCCATAGAGATGGCGGTATAGTTATTTCTAAGTTTACAGAGATAGCGGTGTACATATTTCCATGTTTATAGAGATGGTGGTGTAAATATTTTCATGTTTATAGAGATAGCGGTGTAGATATTTCCATGTTTATACAGATAGCGGTGTAGGTATTTCCATGTTTATACAGATTGCGGTGTAGATATTTCCATGTTTCTACAGATAACGGTGTAGATATTTCTTTGTTTATACAGACAGCGGTGTAGATATTTCCATGTTTATACAGGTAGCGGTATAGATATTTTTAAGTTTAAAGAGATAGCGGTGTAGTTATTTCCATCTTTGCACAGATTGCCGTGTAGATATTTCCATGTTTACGCAGATAGCTGTGTAGATATTTCCAAGTTTACACAGATAGCTGTGAAGATATTTCCATGTGTACACACATACCGTGGTAGACATTTCCATGTTTATACAGATTGCGGTTTAGATATGTCCATGATTATACAGATAGCGGTGTAGATATTTTCACGTTTATACAGATAGCGGTGGAGATATTTCCATGTTTATAGAGACTGCGGTATAGATATTTCCATGTTTAAACAGATAGCGGTGTAGATATTTTCATGTTTATACAGATAGCGGTGGAGTTATTTCCATGTTTATAGAGACTGCGGTATAAATATTTCCATGTTTATACAGATAGCGGTGTAGATATTTCCATGTTTACAGAGGTAGCAGTGTAGATATTTCCATCTTTGCACAGATTGCTGTGTAGATATTTCCATTTTTACACAGATAGCTGTGTAGATATTTCTAAGTTTACACAGATAGCGGTGTAGATATTTCCATGTTTATGCAGATAGCGGTGGAGATATTTCCATGTTTATAGAGACTGCGGTATAGATATTTCCATGTTTATACAGATAGCGGTGTAGATATTTCCATGTTTACAGAGGTAGCAGTGTAGATATTTCCATCTTTGCACAGATTGCTGTGTAGACATTTCCATTTTTACAGAGATAGCTCTGTAGATATTTCTAAGTTTACACAGATAGCGTTGTAGATATTTCCATGTTTATACAGATAGCGGTGTAGATATTTCCATGTTTATACAGATAGCGTTGGAGATATTTCCATGTTTATACAGATAGCGGTGGAGATATTTCCCTGTTTATACAGATAGCGATGTAGATATTTCCATGTTTATACAGATAGCGGTGTAGATATTTCTATGTTTATAGAGATAGCGGTATAGATATTTCCATGTTTATAGAGATGGCAGTGTAGATATTTCCATGTTTATACAAATGGCGCTGTAGATATTTCCATGTTTATACAGATGGCAGTGTAGATATTTCCATGTTTATTCAGATAGCGGTGTAGATATTTCCATGTTTACAGAGATAGCGGTGTACATATTTCCATCTTTGCACAGATTGCGGTGAAGTTATTGCCAAATTTACACAGATTGCTGTGTAGATAATTCCAAGTTTACACAGATAGCTGTGTAGATATTTCCATGTTTACAGAGATAGCATTGTAGATATTTCCATGTTTATACAGATTGCGGTGTAGTTATTTCCATGTTGATACAGATAGTGGTGTAGATATTTCCATGTTAATACAGGTAGCAGTGTAGAAATTCCCATGATTATACAGATCGCTTTGTAGACATTTCCATCTTTCTACAGATGTCAGTGTAGATATTTCCAAGTTTATACAGATGGCAGTGTAGATATTTCCATGTTTATACAGATGTCTGTGTAGATATTTCCATGTTTATGCAGATGACTTTGTAGGTATTTCCATGTTTATACAGATGGCTGTGTAGATATTTCCATGTTTATACAGATGACTTTGTAGGTATTTCCATGTTTATACAGATGGCTGTGTAGATATTTCCATGTTTATACAGATGGCTGTGTTGATATTTCCATGTTTATACAGATGACTTTGTAGGTATTTCTATGTTTATACAGATGGTGGTTTAGATATTTCCATGTTCATTCAGATGACTGTGTAGATATTTCCATGTTTATAGAGATGGTGGTGTAGTTATTTCTATGTTTATAGATATAGCATTGTAAATATCTCCATGTTTATAGACATGGTGGTGTAAGTATTTTCATGTTTATAGTGATAGCGGTGTAGATATTTCCTTGTCTATAGAGATAGCGGTATAGGTATTTCCATATTTATACGGATTGCAGTGTAGATATTTCCATCTTTATACAGATGGCGTTGTAGATATTTACATGTTTTTACAGATGGCAGTGAGGATATTTCCATGTTTATACAGATGGTGGTGTAGGTATTTCCATGTTTATACAGATGGCGGTGTAGATACATCCATGTTTCTGAAGATGGCGGTGTAGATATTTTCATGTTTACAGAGATGGCAGTGTACATATTTCCATGTTTATTACAGATGTCTGTGTAGATATTTCCATGTTTATGCAGATATCGGTGTAGATATTTCCATGTTTATAGAGATGGCGGTCTATTTATTTCTAAGTTTATAGAAATAGCGGTGTAAATATTTCCATGTTTATAGTGATGGTGGTGTAAGTATTTTCATTTTTATAGAGATAGCGGTAGAGGTATTTCCATGTTTATACAGATAGCGGTGTTGGAATTTCCATGTTTATAAAGATGGCGGTGTAGATATTTCCATGATTATACAGCTCGCGGTGTAGATATTTCCATCTTTATACACATGGCAATGTAGATATTTCCATGTTTATACAGATAGCGGTGAAGATATTTCCATGTCTATAGAGATAGCGGTGTACATATTTCCATATTTACACAGATTGCGGTGTAGATATTTCCATCTTTATACAGATGGCAGTGTAGATATTTCCATGTTTATACAGATGGCAGTGAAGGTATTTCCATGTATATACAGATAGTGGGGTAGATATTTCCATGTTTATACAGATGGCGGTGTAGATACACCCATGTTTCTGAAGATGGCGGTGTTGATATTTTCATGTTTATAGAGATGGAGGTGTAGATATTTCCATGTATATAGAGATAGCAGTGTAGATATTTCCATGTTTATACAGCTCGCGGTGTAGATATTTCCATCTTTATACAGATGGCTTTGTAGATATTTCCATCTTTACAGAGATAGCGGTGTAGTTATTTCCAAGTTTACACAGATAGCTGTGTAGATATTTCCATGTTTACACAGATAGCGTTGTAGATATTTCAATGTGTATACAGATAGCCGTGTAGATATTCCCAGGTTTATACAGATAGCGGTGTAGATATTTCCACGTTTATACAGACAGCGTAGATATTTCCACGTTTATACAGATAGCCGTGTAGGTATTTCCACGTTTACACAGATAGCGGTGTAGATATTTCCACGTTTATACAGATAGCGGTGTTGATATTTCCATCTTTATACAGATAGCAGAGTAGCTATTTCCATGTTTATAGAGATGGCGGTGTAGTTATTTCTATGTTTACAGAGATAGCGGTGTAAATATCTCCATGTTTATGCAGATGGTGGTGTTGATATTTCCATGTTTACAGAGATAGCGGTGTATATATTTCCATCTTTGCACAGATTGCGGTGTAGATATTTCCATCTTTACAATTATAGCTGTGTAGATATTTCCAAGTTTACACATACAGCTTTGTAGACATTTCCATGTTTACGCAGATAGCGGTGTAGATATTTCCATGTTTATACGGATAGCGGTGTAGATATTTCCATGTTTATACAGATTGCGGTGTTGGTATCTCCATGTTTATACAGATAGCGGTGTAGATATTTCCCTGTTTATACAGCTCGCAGTGTAGATATTTCCATCCTTATACAGATGGCAGTGTTGATATTTCCATGTTTATAAAGATATTTGTGTAGATATTTCCAGGTTTATACAGACGGCGGTGTAGATAGTTCCATGTTTCTGGAGATGGTGGTGTAGATGTTTTCATATATATACAGATGGAGGTGTAGATATTTCCATGTTTATAGGGATTGCGGTGTAGATATTTCCATGTTTATAGAGATAGCGGTGTAGGTATTTCCATGTTTACAGAGATAGCGGTGTAGATATTTCCATGTTTATACAGATAGCGGTGTAAATATTTCCATGTTTATACAGATAGCGGTGTAGATATTTTCAGGTTTATACAGATAGTGGTGGAGATATTTCCTTGTTTATACAGATCGTGGTGTAGATAACTCCATCTTTATAAAGATAGCGGTGTAGATATTTCCATAATTATACAGGTAGCGGTGTAGATATTTCCATGTTTTTAGAGATCGCGGTGTAGATATTTCCATCTTTCCACAGATGGCAGTGTAGATATTTCCATGTTTATACAGATGGCGTTGTAGATAATTCCATGTGTATAATGAGGGCACTGTACATTTTACCATGTTTATAGAGATGGTGGTGTAGATATTTCCATGTTTATACAGATGACTGGGTAGATATTTGCATGTTTATACAGATGGCGGTATAGATATTTCTATGTTTATAGAGATAGCGTTGTAGATATTTCCATGTGTATAGAGATGGCGGTGTAGTTATTTCCAAGTTTATAGAGATAGTGCTGAAGGTATTTACATGTTTATACAGATGGCGGTGTACATATTTCCATGTTTATACAGATAGTGGAGTTGATATTCCCATGTTTATACAGATAGCGGTGTAGATATTTCCACGTTTATACAGATCGCGGTGTAGATGTTTCCATCTTTATATAGATGGCAGTGTAGATATTTCCATGTTTATACAGATGGCGATGTAGATATTTCCATGTTTGTAGAGATGGCGGTGTAGATATTTCCATGTTTATAGAGATAACGGTGTAGATATTTTCATGTTTATAAATTTAGCGGTGTAGATATTTCCATGTTGATAGAGATAGCGGTGTAGATATTTCCATATTTATACACATAACGGTGTAGATATTTCCATGTTTATACAGATGGCGGTGTAGATATTTCCATGTTTATACAGATGGCAATGTAGATATTTCCATGTTTATACAGATAGCCGTGTAGTTATTTCCATGTTTACAGAGATAGCAGTGTAGATATTTCCATCTTTGCACAGATTGCGGTGTAATTATTGCCAAATTAACACAGATAGCGGTGTAGATATTTCCAAGTTTACACAGATAGCTGTGTAGATATTTCCATGTTTACAGAGATAGCATTGTAGATATTTCCATGTTTATACACATTGCGGTGTAGTTATTTCCGTGCTGATACAGATACCGGTGTATATATTTCCTTGTTTATTCAGGTAGCGGTGTAGAAATTCCCATGTTTATACAGATCGCTTTGTAGACATTTCCATCTTTCCACAGATGTCATTGTAGATATTTCCAAGTTTATACAGATGGCAGTGTAGATATTTCCATGTTTATACAGATGTCTGTGTAGATATTTCCATGTTTATGCAGATGGTGGTGTAGATATTAACAAGTTTATAGGGATGGCGGTGTAGTTATTTCTATGTCTATAGAGATAGCGGTGTAAATATTTCCATGCTTATAGAGATGGTGGTGTAAGTATTTTCATGTTTATAGAGATAGCGGTGTAGATAATTCCATGTTTATACAGATAACGGTGTTGGTATTTCTATGTTTATACAGATAGCGGTGTAGATATTTCCATGTTTTTACAGATATCGGTGTACATATTTCCATGTTTACACAGATTGTGTTGTAGTTATTTACATCTTTCTACAGATGGCATTGTAGATATTTCCATGTTTATACAGATGGCGGTGTAGATTTTTCCAAGTTTATATAGATGGTGGTGTAGATATTACCATGTTTATACAGATAGCGGTGTAAATATTTCCATGTTTATACAGATCGTGGTGAAGACATTTCCATGTTTATACAGATCGCGGTGTAGATATTTCCATGTTCATACAGATCGCGGTGTAGATATTTCCATGTTTATACAGATAGCAGTGTAGATATTTCCATGATTATACAGATAGCGGTGTAGATATTCCCAAGTTTATACAGACGGCGGTGTAGATAATTCCATGTTTATAGAGATGGCAGTGTAGATATTTCCATGTTTATTTTGATAGCGGTATAGACATATCCATGTTCATTGAGATAGCAGTGAGGATATTTCCATGTTTATGCAGATAGCAGTGTAGATATTTCCATTTTTATAGAGATAGCGGTTTAGATATTTCATATTTATACAGATAGCGGTGTAGATATTTCCAAGTTTATACAGATTGCGGTGTAGTTATTTCCATGTTTATACAGATAGCGGTGTAGATATTTCCATGTTTATACAGCTCGCAGTGTAGATATTTCCATCTTTATAGAGATGGCAGTGTAGATATTTCCATGTTTATAAGGATGGCGGTGTAGTTATTTCTATGTCTATAGAGATAGCGTTGTAAATATTTCAATGCTTATAGAGTTGGTGGTGTAAGTATTTTCATGTTTATAGAGATAGCGGTGTAGATATTTCCATGTTTATACAGATAACGGTGTTGGTATTTCTATGTTTATACAGATAGCGGTGTAGATATATCCATGTTTATAGAGATAGCAGAGTAATTATTTCCATGTTTATACAGATGGCTGTGTAGATATTTCCATGTTTATAGAGATAGCCGTGTAGATATTTCCATCTTTATACAGATAGCGGTGTAGGTATTTCCATGTTTATACAGATGGCGGTGTAGATAGTTCCATGTTTATGGAGATGGCGGTGTAGATATTTTCATGTTTACATAGATGGCGGTGTAGATATTTCCATGTTTGTAGAGACAGTGGTGTTGATATTTCCATGTTTATAGAGATAGCGCTGTAGGTATTTCCTTGTTTATAGAGATAGTTGTGTAGATACATCCATGTTTATACAGATGGCTGTGCAGATATTTCCATGTGTATACAGATGACTCTGTAGATATTTGTATGTTTACACAAATGGCGGTGTAGATATTTCCATATTTATACAGATAGCGGTGTAGCTATTTCCATGTTTATACAGATAACGGTGTAGATATATCCATGTTTATACAGATAGCGATGTAGATATTTCCATGTTTCTACAGATACTGGCGTAGATATTTCCATGTTTACAGAGATAGCAGTGTAGATATTTCCATCTTTACACAGATAGCGGTGTAGATATTTTCATATTTATACAGAACGTGGTGTAGATATTTCCATATTTTCCACAGATGGCAGTTTAGATATTTCCATGTTTATACAGATAGCGGTGTAGATATTTCCATGTTTATAGAGATAGCTTTGTAGATATTTCCAGGTTTATACAGATAGCGGTGTAGATATTTCCATTTTTATAGAGATAGCTGTGTAGATAATTAAATGTTTATACAGATCGCGGTGTAGATATTTCCATGTTTATACAGAGAGCAGTGTAGATATTTCCATGATTATACACATAGCGGTGTAGATATTTCCATGTTTATACAGACGGCGGTGTAGATAATTCCATGTTTATAGAGATGGCAGTGTAGATATTTCCATGTTTATTTAGATAGCGTTGTATATATATCCATGTTCATAGAGATAGCAGTGAGGATATTTCCATGTTTATACAGATAGCGGTGTAGATATTTCCATTTTTATAGAGATAGCGGTTTAGATATTTCATATTTATACAGATAGCGGTGTAGATATTTCCATGTTTATACACATTGCGGTGTAGATATTTCAATGTTTATACAGATAGCGCTGTAGATATTTCCATGTTTATAAAGCTCACGGTGTAGATATTTCCATGTTTATAAAGCTCACGGTGTAGATATTTCCATCTTTATAGAGATGGCAGTGTAGATATTTCCATGTTTATAGAGATGGCAGTGTAGATATTTTCATGTTTGCACAGATAGCGGTGAAGATATTTCCATGTTTATACAGATAGCGGTGTAGATATTTCCATGTTTATACAGATCGTGGTGTAGATATTTACATGTTTATGCAAATAGTGATGTATATATTAACATGTTTATAGAGACCGCGGTGTAGATATTTCCATCTTTACATACATAGCGTGATAGATATTTCCATGTTTATACAGATTGTGGTGTAGATATGTCCATGATTATACAGATAGCGGTGTAGATATTTTCACGTTTATACAGATAGCGGTGGAGATATTTCCATGTTTATAGAGACTGCGGTATAGATATTTCCATGTTTATACAGATAGCGGTGTAGATATTTCCATGTTTACGGAGATAACGGTGTAGATATTTCCATCTTTGCACAGATTGCTGTGTAGATGTTTCCATTTTTACACAGATTGCTGGGTAGATATTTCCAAGTTTACAAAGATAGCTGTGTAGATATTTCCATGTTTACACAGATAGCATTGTATATATTTCTATGTTTATACAGATAGCGGTGTAGATATTTCCATATTTATACAGATAGCGGTGTAGATATTTCCATGTTTACAGAGATAGCGGTGGAGATATTTCCCTGTTTATACAGATAGCGATGTAGATATTTCCATGTTTATACAGATAGTGGTGTAGATATTTCCATGTTTATAGAGATAGTGGTGTAGATATTTCCATATTTATACAGATAGCGGTGTAGATATTTCCAAGTTTATACAAATGGCGGGGTAGATATTTCCATGTTTCTATATATGGCGGTGTAGATATTTCCTTGTTTATACGGATAACGGTGTAGATATTTCCATGTTTATACAGATAGCGGTGGAGATATTTCCCTGTTTATACAGATAGCGATGTAGATATTTCCATGTTTATACAGATAGCGGTGTAGATATTTCCATGTTTATAGAGATAGCGGTGTAGATATTTCCATATTTATACAGATAGCGGTGTAGGTATTTCCATGTTTATACAAATGGCGGGGTAGATATTTCCTTGTTTATACAGATATCGGTGTAGTTATTTCCAGGATTATACAGAGAGCGTTGTAGATATTTCCACGTTTTACAGATAGTGGTGTAGATATTTCCATCTTTATACAGATAGCGGTACAGATATTTCCATGTTTACACAAATAGCCGTGTTGATATTTCTATGTTTACACAGATAGAGTTGCAGATATTTCCATGTTTATAAAGATAGCGGTGCAGACATTTCCATGTTTATACAGATAGCGGTGTGTCTATTTCCATGTTTATACAGATAGCGGTGTGGGTACTTCCATGTTTATACAGATAGCGGTATGGATATTTCCATGTGTATAGAGATGACTGTCTAGATATTTCCATGTTTATACAGCTTTCCGTGTAGATATTTCCATGTTTATACAGATGGTGGTGTAGATATTTCCTTGTTTATACAGATGACTGTGAAGTTATTACCATGTTTATACATATGTCAGTGTAGATATTTTCATGTTTATAGAGATAACGATGAAGATATTTCCATGTTTATACAGATAGCGGTGTAGACATTTCCAAGTTTAGAGAGACAGCGTTGTAGATATTTCCATATTTATACAGATAGCTGTGTAGATCTTTCCAGGTTTATACAGATAGCGGTGTACATATTTCCATTTTTATACAGATAGCGGTGTAGATATTTCCATGTTTATAGAGATGGCGTTGTAGGTATTTCCATGTTAAAAGAGAGAGCGGTGTAGATATTTCCATGATTATACAACTCGCAGTGCAGATATTTCCATCTTTATATAGATGGCAGTGAAAATTTTTCCATGTTTATACAGATAGTGGTGTAGATATTTCCATATTTATACAGATGACGGTGTAGATACAGCCACGTTTCTGAAGATGGCAGTGTAGATATTTTCATGTTTATAGAGATGGCGGTGTAGATAATTCCATGTTTATAGAGATTGTGATGTAGATATTTCCATGTTTATAGAGAAAGCGGTGTTGGTATTTCCATGTTTATAGAGATAGCGGTGTAGATATTTCCATATATCTACAGATAGCGGTGTAGTTATTTCCATTTTTATACAGATGGCATTGTAGATATTTCCATGTTTCTGTATATGGCGGTGTAGCTATTTCCTTGTTTATACGGATAGCGGTGTAGATATTTCCATGTTTATACAGATAGTGGTGTAGATATTTCCATGTTTCAGAGATGTCGGTGTAGATATTTCCCTCTTTGCAGAGATTGCCGTGTAGATATTTCCATTTTTACACAGATACCTGTGTAGATATTTCCAAGTTTACACAGATTGCTGTGTAGATATTTCCATGTTTACACAGATAGCGTTGTGGATATTTCCATGTTTATACAGATACCGGTGTAGATATTTCCATGTTTATACAGATAGCGGTGTAGATATTTCCATGTTTATACAGATAGCGGTGGAGATATTTCCCTGTTTATACAGATAGCGATGTAGATATTTCCATGTTTATACAGATAGCGGTGTAGATATTTCCATGTTTATAGAGATAGCAGAGTAGCTATTTCCATGTTTATACAGATGGCTGTGTAGATATTTCCATGTTTATAGACATAGCGCTGTAGATATTTCCATCTTTATACAGATAGCGCTGTAGATATTTCCATGTTTATACAGATGGCGGTGTAGATAGTGCCATGTTTATGGAGATGGCGGTGTAGATATTTTCATGTTTACATAGATGGCGGTGTAGATATTTCCATGTTTGTAGAGACAGTGGTGTTGATATTTCCATGTTTATAGAGATAGCTCTGTAGGTATTTCCTTGTTTATAGAGATAGTTGTGTAGATACATCCAAGTTTATACAGATGGCTGTGTAGATATTTCCATGTTTATACAGATGACTCTGTAGATATTTGTATGTTTACACAAATGGCGGTGTAGATATTTTCATATTTTTACAGATAGCGGTGTAGATATTTCTATGTTTATACAGATAACGGTGTAGATATATCCATGTTTATACAGTTAGCGATGTAGATATTTCCATGTTTATACAGGTAGTGGCGTAGATATTTCCATGTTTACAGAGATAGCGGTGTAGATATTTCCATCTTTGCACAGATAGCGGTGTAGATATTTTCATATTTATACAGATCGTGGTGTAGATATTTCCATATTTTCCACAGATGGCATTTTAGATATTTCCATGTTTATACAGATGACAGTGTAGATATTTCCATGTTTATACAGATAGCGGTGTAGTTATTTCCATGTTTATAGAGATAGCTTTGTAGATATTTCCAGGTTTATACAGATAGCGGTGTAGATATTTCCATGTTTATAGAGATAGCTGTGTAGATATTTCCATGTTTATACAGATCGCGGTGTAGATATTTCCAAGTTTATACAGATAGCAGTGTAGATATTTCCATGATTATACACATAGCGGTGTAGATATTTCCATGTTTATACAGACGGCGCTGTAGTTAATTCCATGTTTATAGAGATGGCAGTGTAGATATTTCCATGTTTATTTAGATAACGTTGTAGATATATCCATGTTCATAGAGATAGCAGTGAGGATATTTCCATGTTTATACAGATAACAGTGTAGATATTTCCATTTTTATAGAGATAGCGGTTTAGATATTTCATATTTATACAGATAGCGGTGTAGATATTTCCATATTTATACAGATTGCGGTGTAGATATTTCCATGTTTATACAGATAGCAGTGGAGATCTTTCCCTGTTTATACAGATAGCGTTGTGGATATTTACATGTTTATACAGATAGCGGTGTAGATATTTCCATATTTATAGAGATTGCGGTGTAGATATTTCCATGTTTATGCAGATGGCTGTGTAGATATTTCCATGTTTATACAGATGGCGCTGTATATATTTCCATGTATATACAGATGGCAGTGTAGTTATTTCCATGTTTATACAGATAGCGGTGTAGATATTTCCATGTTTACAGAGATAGCGGTGTAGATATTTCCATCTTTGCACAGATTGCAGTGTATGTATTGCCAAAATTACACAGATAGCGGTGTAGATATTTCCAAGTTTACACAGATATCTGCGTAGATATTTCCATGTTTACAGAGATAGCATTGTAGATATTTCCATGTTTATACAGATTGCGGTGTAGTTATTTCCATGTTGATACAGATAGCGGTGTAGATATTTCCATGTTTATACAGGTAGCAGTGTAGAAATTCCCATGTTTATACAGATCGCTTTGTAGACATTTCCATCTTTCTACAGATGTCAGTGTAGATATTTCCAAGTTTACACAGATGGCAGTGTAGATATTTCCATGTTTATACAGATGTCTGTGTAGATATTTCCATGTTTATGCAGATGGCGGTGAAGATATTTCCATGTTTATAGGGATGGCGTTGTAGTTATTTCTATGCCTATAGAGATAGCGGAGTAAGTATTTCCATGCTTATAGAGATGGTGGTGTAAGTATTTTCATGTTTATAGAGATAGCGGTGTAGATATTTCCATGTTTGTACACATAACGGTGTTGGTATTTCCATGTTTATACAGATAGCGGTGTAGATATTTCCATGTATTTACAGATATCGGTGTAGATATTTCCATGTTTACACAGATTGCGGTGTAGATATTTCCATCTTTCTACAGATGGCATTGTAGGTATTTCCATGTTTATACAGATAGCAGTGTAGATATTTCCATGATCATACACATAGCGGTGTAGATATTTCCATGTTTATACAGACGGCGCTGTAGTTAATTCCATGTTTATAGAGACGGCAGTGTAGATATTTCCATGTTTATTTAGATAGCGTTGTAGTTATATCCATGTTCATAGAGATAGCAGTGAGGATATTTCCATGTTTATACAGATAGCAGTGTAGATATTTCCATTTTTATAGAGATAGCGGTTTAGATATTTCATATTTATACAGATAGCGGTGTAGATATTTCCATGTTTATACAGATTGCGGTGTAGATATTTCCATGTTTATACAGATAGCAGTGGAGATCTTTCCCTGTTTATACAGATAGCGTTGTAGATATGTACATGTTTATACAGAGAGCGGTGTAGATATTTCCATGTTTATAGAGATAGCGGTGTAGATATTTCCATGTTTATGCAGATGGCTGTGTAGATATTTCCATGTTTATACAGATGGCGCTGTATATATTTCCATGTATATACAGATGGCAGTGTAGTTATTTCCATGTTTATACAGATAGCGGTGTAGATATTTCCATGTTTACAGAGATAGCGGTGTAGATATTTCCATCTTTGCACAGATTGCAGTGTAAGTATTGCCAAAATTACACAGATAGCGGTGTAGATATTTCCAAGTTTACACAGATATCTGTGTAGATATTTCCATGTTTACAGAGATAGCATTGTAGATACTTCCATGTTTATACAGATTGCGGTGTAGTTATTTCCATGTTGATACAGATAGCGGTGTAGATATTTCCATGTTTATACAGGTAGCAGTGTAGAAATTCCCATGTTTATACAGATCGCTTTGTAGACATTTCCATATTTCTACAGATGTCAGTGTAGATATTTCCAAGTTTACACAGATGGCAGTGTAGATATTTCCATGTTTATACAGATGTCTGTGTAGACATTTCCATGTTTATGCAGATGGCGGTGAAGATATTTCCATGTTTATAGGGATGGCGGTGTAGTTATTTCTATGCCTATAGAGATAGCGGTGTAAATATTTCCATGCTTATAGAGATGGTGGTGTAAGTATTTTCATGTTTATAGAGATAGCGGTGTAGATATTTCCATGTTTATACAGATAACGGTGTTGGTATTTCCATGTTTATACAGATAGCGGTGTAGATATTTCCATGTTTTTACAGATATCGGTGTAGATATTTCCATGTTTACACAGATTGCGGTGTAGATATTTCCATCTTTCTACAGATGGCATTGTAGATATTTCCATGTTTATACAGATGGCGGTGTAGGTATTTCCAACTTTATATAGATGGTGGTGTAGATATTACCATGTATATACAGATAGCGGTGTAGATATTTCCATGTTTATACAGATCGTGGTGGAGATATTTCCATGTTTATACAGATCGCGGTGTAGATATTTCCAACTTTATATAGATGGTGGTGTAGATATTTCCATGTTTATACAGATCGCGGTGTAGATATTTCCATGTTTATACAGATCGCGGTGAAGATATTTCCATGTTTATACAGATTGCGGTGTAGATATTTCCATGTTTATACAGATCGCGGTGTAGATATTTCCATGTTTATACAGATAGCAGTGTAGATATATCCATGATTATACCGATAGCGGTGTAGATATTTCCATGTTTATTTAGATAGCGGTGTAGATATATCCATGTTCATATAGATAGCAGTGAGGATATTTCCATGTTTATACAGATAGCAGTGTAGATATTTCCATTTTTATAGAGATAGCGGTATAGATATTTCATATTTATACAGATAGTGGTGTAGATATTTCCCTGTTTATACAGATTGCGGTGTAGATATTTCCATGTTTATACAGATAGCGGTGTAGATAATTCCATGTTTATACAGCTCGCGGTGTAGATATTTCCATCTTTATAGAGATGGCAGTGTAGATATTTCCATGTTTATAGAGATGGCGGTGTAGATATTTTCATGTTTGCACAGAAAGCGGTGAAGATATTTCCATGTTTATACAGATAGCGGTGTAGATATTTCCATGTTTATACAGATCGTGGTGTAGATATTTACATGTTTATACAGAACGTGGTGTAGACATTAACATGTTTATACAGACCACGGTGTAGATATTTCCATGTTTACACACATAGCGTGATAGATGTTTCCATGTTTATACAGATTGCGGTGTAGATATGTCCATGATTATACACATAGCGGTGTAGATAGTTCCATGTTTATATAGATAGCGGTGGAGATGTTTCCATGTTTACGGAGATAGCGGTGTAGATATTTCCATCTTTGCACTGATTGCTGTGTAGATATTTCCATTTTTACACAGATTGCTGGGTAGGTATTTCAAAGTTTACAAAGATAGCTGTGTAGATATTTCCATGTTTACACAGATATCATTGTATATATTTCCATGTTTACACAGATAGCGGTGTAGATATTTCCATGTTTATACAGATAGCGGTGTACATATTTCCATGTTTATACAGATAGCAGTGGAGATATTTCCCTGTTTATACAGATAGCGATGTAGATATTTACATGTTTATACAGATAGCGGTGTAGATATTTCCATGTTTATAGAGATAGCGGTGTAGATATTTCCATGTTTATGCAGATGGCTGTGTAGATATTTCCATGTTTATACAGATGGCGCTGTAGATATTTCCATGTATATACAGATGGCAGTGTAGTTATTTCCGTGTTTATACAGATAGCGGTGTAGATATTTCCATGTTTACAGAGATAGCGGTGTAGATATTTCCATCTTTGCACAGATTGCAGTGTAAGTATTGCCAAAATTACACAGATAGCGGTGTAGATATTTCCAAGTTTACACAGATATCTGTGTAGATATTTCCATGTTTACAGAGATAGCATTGTAGATATTTCCATGTTTATACAGATTGCGGTGTAGTTATTTCCATGTTGATACTGATAGCAGTGCAGATATTTCCATGTTTATACAGGTAGCGGTGTAGAAATTCCCATGTTTATACAGATCGCTTTGTAGACATTTCCATCTTTCTGCAGATGTCAGTGTAGATATTTCCAAGTTTACACAGATGGCAGTGTAGATATTTCCATGTTTATACAGATGTCTGTGTAGATATTTCCATGTTTATGCAGATGGCGGTGTAGATATTTCCATGTTTATAGGGATGGCGGTGTAGTTATTTCCATGTTTATAGAGATAGCGGTGTAGATATTTCCATGTTTATGCAGATGGCTGTGTAGATATTTCCATGTTTATACAGATGGCGCTGTAGATATTTCCATGATTATACAGACAGCATTGTAGATATTTCCATGTTTATACAGACGGCGGTGTAGATAATTCCATGTTTATAGAGATGGCAGTGTAGATATTTCCATGTTTATTTAGATAGCGGTGTAGATATAACCATGTTCATAGAGATAGCAGTGAGGATATTTCCATGTTTATACAGATAGCAGTGTAGATATTTCCATTTTTATAGAGATAGCGGTATAGATATTTCATATTTATAAAGATAGTGGTGTAGATATTTCCATGTTTATACAGATTGCGGTGTAGATATTTCCATGTTTATACAGATCTCGGTGTAGATATTTCCATGTTTATACAGCCCGTGGTGTAGATATTTCCATCTTTATAGAGATGGCAGTGTAGATATTTCCATGTTTATAGAGATGGCAGTGTAGATATTTTCATGTTTGCACAGATAGCGGTGAAGATATTTCCATGTTTATACAGCTAGCGGTGTAGATATTTCCATGTTTATACGGATAGCGGTGCAGATATTTCCATGTTTGTACAGATGGCGTTGTTGATATTTCCATCTATACACAGATGACCTTGTAGATATTTCCATGTTTATACAGATGGCGGCGAAGATATTTCCATGGATATGTAGATGGCGGTGTAGATATTTCCATGTTTACACAGATAGCGGTGTAGTTATTTCCATGTTTATATAGATAGCGGTGTAGATATTTCCATGTATATACACGTGGCTGTGTAGATATTTCCATGTTTATACATATGGCGGTGTAGATATTTCCAAGTTTATACCGATAACTTGGTAAGTATTTCCATGTTTATACAAATGGCGGTGTAGATATATCGATGTTTATAGAGATAGTAGTGGAGATATTTCCATGTTTATTCAGATAGCGGTGTAGATATTTCCACGTTTATACTGATCGCGGTGTCGATATTTCCATGTTTATAGAGAAGGCGGTGTAGATATTTCCATGTTCATAGAGATAGCGGTGTTGATTTTTCCATGTTTATACAGATAGCGGTTTGGATATTTCCATGTTTTTACAGATAGGGGTGTACATATTTCCATGTTTATAGAGATGGCGGTGTAGATATTTCCATGTTTATACAGATCACGGTGTAGATATTTCCATCTTTCTACAGATCGCGGTGTAGATATTTCCATGTTTATACAGATCATGGTGTAGATATTTCCATGTTCATACAGATCGCGGTGTTGATATTACCATGTTTATAGGGGTAGCGGTGCAAATATTTCCACATTTATACAGATAGCGGTGTAGTTATTAGTATGTTTAAACAGATAGCGGTGTATATATTTCCATGTATAAACAGATGTCTGTGTATATATTTCCATGTTTAAACAGATGGCGGTGTAGATATTTCCTTGTTTATACAAATAGCAGTGTAGATATTTCCATGTTTGTACAGATCATGGTGTAGATATTTCCTTGTTTAAACAAATAGCGGTGTAGTAATTTCCATGTTTATTCAGAGAGCGGTGTAGATGTTTCGATGTATATACAGATGGCTGTGTACATATTTCCATGTTTATACAGATGGCTCTGTAGATGTTTCCACGTTTACACAGATGACTTTGTAGGTATTTCCATGTTTATACAGATGGCGGTGTAGATATTTCCATGTTTATAGAGATAGCTGTGTAGATATTTCCATGTTTATACAGATAGCTGTGCAAATATTTCCATGTTTATACAGATGCCTATGCAGATATTTCCATATTTATACAGATAGCTCTGCAGATATTTCCATGTTTATACAGATGCCTATGCAGATATTTCCATATTTATACAGAAGGCTCTGTAGGTATTTCCAGGTATATACAGAAGCTTTGTAGACATTTCCATGTTTATAGAGATAGCGGTGCAGATAATTCCGTGTTTATACAGATAGCGGTGTATATATTTCCATGTTTATACAGATCGTGGTGTAGATATTTCCATGTTTATACAGAAACTGGTGTAGATATTTCCAGGTTTATACAGACCGCAGTGTAGATATTTCCATGTTTATAGAGATAGCAGTGTAGATATTTCCATGTTTGTACAGATGGCGGTGTTGATGTTTCCATCTATACACAGATTGCCGTGTAGTTATTTCCATGTGTATACAGATGGCATTGTAGATATTTCCATGTTTATACAGATGGTGGTGTAGGTGTTTCCATTTTTAGACAGATGACTGTATAGGTATTTCCATGTTTATACAGATGACGGTGTAGATTTTTCCAAGTTTATTGAGATAGCGGTGTAGATATTTCCATATGTATACAGATAACGGTGTAGAAGATACCATGTTTATACAGATAGCGGTGTAAATATTTCCATGTTTATACAGATCACGGTGTAGATATTTCCATGTTTATAGAGATAGCGGTGTGGATATTTCCATGTTTATACAGATAGCAGTGTGGATATTTCCATGTTTATACAGAACGCGGTGTAGATATTTCCATGTTTATACAGAACGCGGTGTAGATATTTCCATGTTTATACAGATAGCGGTGCAGATATTTCCATGTTTATACAGATGGCGATGTTGATATTTCCATGTATACACAGATGACCGTGTAGATATTTCCATGTTTATACAGATGGCGGTGCAGATATTTCCATGGATATGTAGATGGCGGTGTAGATATTTCCATGTTTATACAGATAGCGGTGTAGTTATTTCCATGTTTATATAGATAGCGGTGTAGATATTTCCATGTATGTACACATAGCTCTGTAGATATTTCCACGTATATACAGATGGCGGTGTAGATATTTCCATGTTTATACAGATAACTTCGTAAGTATTTCCATGTTTATCCAGATGGCTGTGTAGTTATTTCGATGTATATAGAGATAGCAGTGGAGATATTTCCATGTTCATACAGATAGCGGTGTAGATATTTCCATGTTTATACTGATCGTGGTGTAGATATTTCCATGTTTATAGAGATGGCAGTGTAGGTATTTCCGTGTTCATAGAGATAGCGATGTTGATTTTTCCATGTGTATAAAGATAGCGCTGTGGATATTTCCATGCTTATACAGGTAGGGGTGTAGATATTTCCATGTTGATAGAGATGGTGGTGTAGGTATTTCCATGTTTATACAGATCACGGTGTAGATATTTCCTTGTTTATACAAATAGCGATGTAGTTATTTCCATGTTTATACAGATATCGGTGTAGATATTTCCATGTATATACAGATGGCTGTGTTGATATTTCCATGTTTATACAGATGGCTGTGTAGATATTTCCATGTTTTCACAGATGGCTTTGTAGGTATTTCCATTTTTATACAGATGGCTGTGCAGATGTTTCCATGTCTACACAGATGACCTTGTAAGTATTTCCATGTTTATACAGATGGCGGTGTAGATATTTCCATGTTTATAGAGATAGCTGTGTAGATATATCCATGTTTATACAGATAGCTGTGCAAATATTTCCATGTTTATACAGATGCCTATGCAGATATTTCCATATTTATACAGATAGCTGTGCAGATATTTCCATGTTTATACATATGCCTATGCAGATATTTCCATATTTATACAGAGGGCTCTGTAGGTATTTCCATGTTTATAAAGAAGCTTTGTAGATATTTCCATGTTTATAGAGATAGCGGTGCAGATATTTCCGTGTTTATACAGATAGCGGTGTATATATTTCCATGTTTATACAGATCGTAGTGTAGATACTTCCATGTTTATACAGAAATTGGTGGAGATAATTCCAGGTTTATACAGACCGCAGTGTAGATATTTCCATGTTTATAGAGATAGCAGTGTAGATATTTCCATGTTTGTACAGATGGCGGTGTTGATGTTTCCATCTATACACAGATTGCCGTGTAGTTATTTCCATGTGCATACAGATGGCATTGTAGATATTTCCATCTTTATACAGATAGTGGTGTAGGTGTTTCCATGTTTAGACAGATGACTGTATAGGTATTTCCATGTTTAGACAGATGACTCTATAGGTATTTCCATGTTTATACAGATGACGGTGTAGATTTTTCCAAGTTTATTGAGATAGCGGTGTAGATATTTCCATATTTATACAGATAATGGTGTAGAAGATTCCATGTTTATACAGATAGCGGCGTAAATATTTCCATGTTTATACAGATGACGGTGTAGATATTTCCATGTTTATAGAGATAGCGGTGTGGATATTTCCATGTTTATACAGATAGCGGTGTGGATATTTCCATGTTTATACAGAACGCGGTGTAGATATTTCCATGTTTATAGAGATAGCGGTGCAGATATTTCCATGTTTATACAGATAGCGGTGTTGATATTTCCATGTATACACAGATGACCGTGTAGATATTTCCATGTTTATACAGATGGCGGCGCAGATATTTCCATGGATATGTAGATGGCGGTGTAGATATTTCCATGTTTATACAGATAGCAGTGTAGTTATTTCCATGTTTATATAGATAGCGGTGTAGATATTTCCATGTATGTACACATGGCTGTGTAGATATTTCCACGTATATACAGATGGCGGTGTAGATATTTCCATGTTTATACAGTTAACTTCGTAAGCATTTCCATGTTTATTCAGATGGCTGTGTAGTTATTTCGATGTATATAGAGATAGCAGTGGAGATATTTCCATGTTCATACAGATAGCGGTGTAGATATTTCCATGTTTATACTGATCGTGGTGTAGATATTTCCATGTTTATAGAGATGGCAGTGTAGGTATTTCCATGTTCATAGAGATAGCGGTGTTGATTTTTCCATGTTTATAAAGATAGCGGTGTGGATATTTCCATGTTTATACAGATAGGGGTGTAGATATTTCCATGTTGATAGAGATGGCGGTGTAGGTATTTCCATGTTTATACAGATCACGGTGTAGATATTTCCTTGTTTATACAAATAGCGGTGTAGTTATTTCCATGTTTATACAGATATCGGTGTAGATATTTCCATGTATATACAGATGGCTGTGTTGATATTTCCATGTTTATACAGATGGCTGTGTAGATATTTCCATGTTTTTACAGATGGCTTTGTAGGTATTTCCATGTTTATACAGATGGCAGTGTAGATATTTCCATGTTTATAGAGATAGCTGTGTAGATATTTCCATGTTTATACAGATAGCGGTGTAGATATTTCCATGTTTATACAGATCGTGGTGTGGATATTTCCATGTTTATACAGATAGCGGTGTATATATTTCCATGCTTTCCAGATATCGGTGTAGATATTTCCATGTTTACACAGATTGCGGTGTAGATATTTCCATCTTTCTACAGATGGTATTGTAGATATTTCCATGTTTATACAGACAGCGGTGTAGATATTTCCATGTTTATAGAGACAGCGGTGTAGATATTTCCATGTTTATACAGATCGCGGTGTAGATATTTCCATGTTTATACAGACAGCAGTGGAGATATTTCCATGTTTATACACATAGCGGTGTACATATTTCCATGTTTATAGAGACAGCGGTGTAGGTATTTCCATGTTTATACAGATAGCGGTGCAGATATTTCCATGTTTATACAGATGCCTATGCAGATATTTCCATATTTATACAGAGGGTTCTGTAGATATTTCCATGTTTATACAGGTGGCAGTGTAGATTTTTCCATGTTCCTACACATGACTGTGTAGGTATTTCCATGTTTATACAGATGGCCTTGTAGATATTTCCATGTTTATAGAGATAGCGGTGTAGATATTTCCATGTTTATACAGAGAGCGGTGTAAATATTTCCATGTTTATACAGATCGTGGTGTAGATATTTCCATGTTTATACAGATACCGGTGTAGAAATTTCCATGTTTATACAGACCGCAGTGTAGATATTTCCATGTTTATACAGATAGCGGTTTAGATATTTCCATGTTTGTACACATGGCGGTGTTGATGTTTCCATCTATACACAGATTGCCGTGTAGGTATTTCCATGTGTATACAGATGGCATTGTAGATATTTCCATGTTTATACAGATGGTGGTGTAGATATTTCCATGTTTTTACAGATGACTGTATAGGTATTTCCATGTTTTTCCAGATGGCACTGTAGCTGTTTCCTTGTTTATAGAGATAGCAGTGTAGATATTTCCATGTTTATGGAGATGGCGGTGTAGATATTTCCATGTTTATACAGATAGCGGTGTAGATATTTCCATATTCATACAGATAACGGTGTAGATATTTCCATGTTTATACAGATAGCAGTGTAAATATTTCCATGTTTATGCAGATCACAGTGTAGATATTTCCAGGTTTATAGAGATAGCAGTGTAGATATTTCCATGTTTATACAGATTGCGGTTTAGCTATTTTCATGTTTATACAGACCGCGGTGTAGATAATTCCATGTTTATACAGATAGCGGTGCAGATATTTCCATGTTTGTACAGATGGCGGTGTTGATATTTCCATCTATACACAGATGACCGTGTAGATATTTCCATGTTTATACAGAAGGCGGCGGAGATATTTCCATGGATATGTAGAAGGCGGTGTAGATATTTCCATCTTTATACAGATAGCGGTGTAGATATTTCCATGTATATACAAATGGCTGTGTAGATATTTCCATGTGTATACAGATGGCTGTGTAGTATTTCCATGTTTATACAGATGACTTTGTAGGTATTTCCATGTTTATACAGATGGCGGTGTAGTTATTTCCATGTATATAGAGATAGCTGTGTAGATATTTCCATGTTTATGCAGATAGCGGTGTAGATATTTCCATGTTTATACAGATCGCGGTGTAGATATTTCCATGTTTATACGGACAGCAGTGGAGATATTTCCATGTTTATACACATAGCGGTGTACATACTTCCATGTTTATAGAGACAGCGGTGTAGGTATTTCCATGTTTATACAGATAGCGGTGCAGGTATTTCCATGTTTATACAGATGCCTATGCAGATATTTCCATATTTATACAGAGGGCTCTGTAGATATTTCCATGTTTATACAGATGGCAGTGTAGATTTTTCCATGTTCCTACACATGACTCTGTAGGTATTTCCATGTTTATACAGATGGCCTTGTAGATATTTCCATGTTTATAGAGATAGCGGTGTAGATATTTCCATGTTTATACAGAGAGCGGTGTAAATATTTCCATGTTTATACAGATCGTGGTGTAGATATTTCCATGTTTATACAGATACCGGTGTAGAAATTTCCATGTTTATACAGACCGCAGTGTAGATATTTCCATGTTTATACAGATAGCGGTTTAGATGTTTCCATGTTTGTACACATGGCGGTGTTGATGTTTCCATCTATACACAGATTGCCGTGTAGGTATTTCCATGTGTATACAGATGGCATTGTAGATATTTCCACGTTTATACAGATGGTGGTGTAGATATTTCCATGTTTATACAGATGACGGTATAGGTATTTCCATGTTTTTCCAGATGGCATTGTAGCTATTTCCATGTTTATAGAGATAGCAGTGTAGATATTTCCATGTTCATACAGATTGCGGTTTAGCTATTTCCATGTTTATACAGATAGCGGTGTAAAAATTTCCATGTTTATACAGATCGTGGTGTAGAAATTTCCATGTTTATACAGATAGCTGTGTAAATATTTCCATGATTATACAGATCGTGGTATAGATATTTCCATGTTTATACAGATACCGGTGTAGAAATTTCCATGTTTATACAGACCGCAGTGTAGATATTTCCATGTTTATACAGATAGCGGTGTAGATATTTCCATGTTTGTACAGATGGCGGTGTTGATGTTTCCATCTATACACAGATTGCCGTGTAGGTATTTCCATGTGTATACAGATGGCATTGTAGATATTTCCATGTTTATACAGATGGTGTTGTAGATATTTCCATGTTTATACAGATGACTGTATAGGTATTTCCATGTTTTTGCAGATGGCATTGTAGATATTTCCATGTTTATAGAGATAGCAGTGTAGATATTTCCATGTTTATACAGATGGCGGTGTAGATATTTCCATGTTTATAGAGATAGAGGTGTAGATATTTCCATATTTATACAGATATCGGTGTAGATATTTCCAGGTTTATAGAGATAGCAGTGTAGATATTTCCATGTTTATACAGATAGCGGTTTAGCTATTTCCATATTTATACAGACCGCGGTGTAGATATTTCCATGTTTATACAGATAGCGGTGCAGATATTTCCATGTTTGTACAGATGGCGGTGTTGATATTTCCATCTATACACAGATGACCGTGTAGATATTTCCATGTTTATACAGAAGGTGGTGCAGATATTTCCATGGATATGTAGAAGGCGGTGTAGATATTTCCATGTTTATACAGATAGCGGTGTAGATATTTCCATGTATATACAGATGGCTGTGTAGATATTCCCATGTTTATACAGATAGCAGTGTAGATATTTACATGTTTATACAGATGACTTTGTAGGTGTTTCCATGTTTATACAGATGTCAGTGTAGGTATTTCCATGTTTATAGAGATACCTGTGTAGATATTTCCATGTTTATACAGATGGCGGTGTAGGTATTTCCATGTTTATAGAGATAGCTGTGTAGATATTTCCATGTTTATACAGATAGCGGTGTAGATATTTCCATGTTTATACAGATCGCGGTGTAGATATTTCCATGTTTATACAGACAGCAGTGGAGATATTTCCATGTTTATACACATAGCGGTGTACATATTTCCATGTTTATAGAGACAGCGGTGTAGGTATTTCCATGTTTATACAGATAGCGGTGCAGATATTTCCATGTTTATACAGATGCCTATGCAGATATTTCCATATTTATACAGAGGGTTCTGTAGATATTTCCATGCTTATACAGATGGCAGTGTAGATTTTTCGATGTTCCTACACATGACTGTGTAGGTATTTCCATGTTTATACAGATGGCCTTGTAGATATTTCCATGTTTATAGAGATAGCGGTGTAGATATTTCCATGTTTATACAGAGAGCGGTGTAAATATTTCCATGTTTATACAGATCGTGGTGTAGATATTTCCATCTTTATACAGATACCGGTGTAGAAATTTCCATGTTTATACAGACCGCAGTGTAGATATTTCCATGTTTATACAGATAGCGGTTTAGATATTTCCATGTTTGTACACATGGCGGTGTTGATGTTTCCATCTATACACAGATTGCCGTGTAGGTATTTCCATGTGTATACAGATGGCATTGTAGATATTTCCACGTTTATACAGATGGTGGTGTAGATATTTCCATGTTTATACAGATGACTGTATAGGTATTTCCATGTTTTTCCAGATGGCATTGTAGCTATTTCCATGTTTATAGAGATAGCAGTGTAGATATTTCCATGTTCATACAGATTGCGGTTTAGCTATTTCCATGTTTATACAGATAGCGGTGTAAAAATTTCCATGTTTATACAGATCGTGGTGTAGAAATTTCCATGTTTATACAGATAGCTGTGTAAATATTTCCATGATTATACAGATCGTGGTGTAGATATTTCCATGTTTATACAGATACCGGTGTAGAAATTTCCATGTTTATACAGACCGCAGTGTAGACATTTCCATGTTTATACAGATAGCGGTGTAGATATTTCCATGTTTGTACAGATGGCGGTGTTGATGTTTCCATCTATACACCGATTGCCGTGTAGGTATTTCCATGTGTATACAGATGGCATTGTAGATATTTCCATGTTTATACAGATGGTGGTGTAGATATTTCCATGTTTATACAGATGACTGTATAGGTATTTCCATGTTTTTGCAGATGGCATTGTAGATATTTCCATGTTTATAGAGATAGCAGTGTAGATATTTCCATGTTTATACAGATGGCGGTGTAGATATTTCCATGTTTATAGAGATAGAGGTGTAGATATTTCCATATTTATACAGATATCGGTGTAGATATTTCCAGGTTTATAGAGATAGCAGTGTAGATATTTCCATGTTTATACAGATAGCGGTTTAGATATTTCCATGTTTGTACACATGGCGGTGTTGATGTTTCCATCTATACACAGATTGCCGTGTAGGTATTTCCATGTGTATACAGATGGCATTGTAGATATTTCCACGTTTATACAGATGGTGGTGTAGATATTTCCATGTTTATACAGATGACTGCATAGGTATTTCCATGTTTTTCCAGATGGCATTGTAGCTATTTCCATGTTTATAGAGATAGCAGTGTAGATATTTCCATGTTCATGCAGATTGCGGTTTAGCTATTTCCATGTTTATACAGATAGCGGTGTAAAAATTTCCATGTTTATACAGATCGTGGTGTAGAAATTTCCATGTTTATACAGATAGCTGTGTAAATATTTCCATGATTATACAGATCGTGGTGTAGATATTTCCATGTTTATACAGATACCGGTGTAGAAATTTCCATGTTTATACAGACCGCAGTGTAGATATTTCCATGATTATACAGATAGCGGTGTAGATATTTCCATGTTTGTACAGATGGCGGTGTTGATGTTTCCATCTATACACAGATTGCCGTGTAGGTATTTCCATGTGTATACAGATGGCATTGTAGATATTTCCATGTTTATACAGATGGTGGTGTAGATATTTCCATGTTTATACAGATGACTGTATAGGTATTTCCATGTTTTTGCAGATGGCATTGTAGATATTTCCATGTTTATAGAGATAGCAGTGTAGATATTTCCATGTTTATACAGATGGCGGTGTAGATATTTCCATGTTTATAGAGATAGAGGTGTAGATATTTCCATATTTATACAGATATCGGTGTAGATATTTCCAGGTTTATAGAGATAGCAGTGTAGATATTTCCATGTTTATACAGATAGCGGTTTAGCTATTTCCATATTTATACAGACCGCGGTGTAGATATTTCCATGTTTATACAGATAGCGGTGCAGATATTTCCATGTTTGTACAGATGGCGGTGTTAATATTTCCATCTATACACAGATGACCGTGTAGATATTTCCATGTTTATACAGAAGGTGGTGCAGATATTTCCATGGATATGTAGAAGGCGGTGTAGATATTTCCATGTTTATACAGATAGCGGTGTAGATATTTCCATGTATATACAGATGGCTGTGTAGATATTTCCATGTTTATACAGATAGCAGTGTAGATGTTTACATGTTTATACAGATGACTTTGTAGGTGTTTCCATGTTTATACAGATGGCAGTGTAGGTATTTCCATGTTTATAGAGATACCTGTGTAGATATTTCCATGTTTATACAGATGGCGGTGTAGGTATTTCCATGTTTATAGAGATAGCTGTGTAGATATTTCCATGTTTATACAGATAGCGGTGTAGATATTTCCAAGTTTATACAGATCGCGGTGTAGATATTTCCATGTTTATACAGACAGCAGTGGAGATATTTCCATGTTTATACACATAGCGGTGTACATATTTCCATGTTTATAGAGACAGCGGTGTAGGTATTTCCATGTTTATACAGATAGCGGTGCAGATATTTCCATGTTTATACAGATGCCTATGCACATATTTCCATATTTATACAGAGGGTTCTGTAGATATTTCCATGTTTATACAGATGGCAGTGTAGATTTTTCCATGTTCCTACACATGACTGTGTAGGTATTCCCATGTTTATACAGATGGCTTTGTAGATATTTCCATGTTTATAGAGATAGCGGTGTAGATATTTCCATGTTTATACAGATAGCAGTGTAAATATTTCCATGTTTATGCAGATCGTGGTGTAGAAATTTCCATGTTTATACAGATAGCGGTGTAAATATTTCCATGATTATACAGATCGTGGTGTAGATATTTCCATGTTTATACAGATAGCGGTGTAGATATTTCCATGTTTGTAGAGATGGCGGTGTTGATGTTTCCGTCTATACACAGATTGCCGTGTAGGTATTTCCATGTTTATAGAGATACCTGTGTAGATATTTCCATGTTTATACAGATGGCGGTGTAGATATTTCCATGTTTATAGAGATAGCTGTGTTGATATTTCCATGTTTATACACATAGCGGTGTAGATATTTCCATGTTTATACAGATCGCGGTGTAGATATTTCCATGTTTATACAGACAGCAGAGGAGATATTTCCATGTTTATACACATAGCGGTGTACATAATTCCATGTGTATAGAGACAGTGGTGTAGGTATTTCCATGTTTATACAGATAGCGGTGCAGATATTTGCATGTTTATACAGATGCATATGCACATATTTCCATATTTATACAGAGGGCTCTGTAGATATTTCCATGTTTATCCAGATGGCAGTGTAGATTTTTCCATGTTCCTACACATGACTGTGTAGGTATTTCCATGTTTATACAGATGGCGGTGTAGATATTTCCATGTTTATAGAGATAGCGGTGTAGATATTTCCATATTTATACAGATAACGGTGTAGATATTTCCATGTTTATACAGATAGCAGTGTAAATATTTCCATGTTTATACAGATCACGGTGTAGAAATTTCCACGTTTATACAGACCGCAGTGTAGATATTTCCATCTTTATACAGATAGCGGTGTAGATATTTCGATGTGTGTACAGATGGCGGTGTTGACGTTTCCATCTATACTCAGATTGCCGTGTAGGTATTTCCATGGGTATACAGATGGCATTGTAGATATTTCCATGTTTATACAGATGGTGGTGTAGATATTTCCATGTTTATACAGATGACTGTATAGGTATTTCCATGTTTTTCCAGATGGCATTGTAGCTGTTTCCTTGTTTATAGAGATAGCAGTGTAGATATTTCCATGTTTATGGAGATGGCGGTGTAGATATTTCCATGTTTATACAGATAGCGGTGTAGATATTTCCATATTCATACAGATAACGGTGTAGATATTTCCATGTTTATACAGATAGCAGTGTAAATATTTCCATGTTTATGCAGATTACAGTGTAGATATTTCCAGGTTTATAGAGATAGCAGTGTAGATATTTCCATGTTTATACAGATTGCGGTTTAGCTATTTTCATGTTTATACAGACCGCGGTGTAGATAATTCCATGTTTATACAGATAGCGGTGCAGATATTTCCATGTTTGTACAGATGGCGGTGTTGATATTTCCATCTATACACAGATGACCGTGTAGATATTTCCATGTTTATACAGAAGGCGGCGGAGATATTTCCATGGATATGTAGAAGGCGGTGTAGATATTTCCATGTTTATACAGATAGCGGTGTAGATATTTCCATGTATATACAAATGGCTGTGTAGATATTTCCATGTGTATACAGATGGCTGTGTAGTATTTCCATGTTTATACAGATGACTTTGTAGGTATTTCCATGTTTATACAGATGGCGGTGTAGTTATTTCCATGTATATAGAGATAGCTGTGTAGATATTTCCATGTTTATGCAGATAGCGGTGTAGATATTTCCATGTTTATACAGATCGCGGTGTAGATATTTCCATGTTTATACGGACAGCAGTGGAGATATTTCCATGTTTATACACATAGCGGTGTACATACTTCCATGTTTATAGAGACAGCGGTGTAGGTATTTCCATGTTTATACAGATAGCGGTGCAGGTATTTCCATGTTTATACAGATGCCTATGCAGATATTTCCATATTTATTCAGAGGGCTCTGTAGATATTTCCATGTTTATACAGATGGCAGTGTAGATTTTTCCATGTTCCTACACATGACTGTGTAGGTATTTCCATGTTTATACAGATGGCCTTGTAGATATTTCCATGTTTATAGAGATAACGGTGTAGATATTTCCATGTTTATACAGAGAGCGGTGTAAGTATTTCCATGTTTATACAGATCGTGGTGTAGATATTTCCATGTTTATACAGATACCGGTGTAGAAATTTCCATGTTTATACAGACCGCAGTGTAGGTATTTCCATGTTTATACAGATATCGGTTTAGATATTTCCATGTTTGCACACATGGCGGTGTTGATGTTTTCATCTATACACAGATTGCCGTGTAGGTATTTCCATGTGTATACAGATGGCATTGTAGATATTTCCACGTTTATACAGATGGTGGTGTAGATATTTCCATGTTTATACAGATGACTGTATAGGTATTTCCATGTTTTTCCAGATGGCATTGTAGCTATTTCCATGTTTATAGAGATAGCAGTGTAGATATTTCCATGTTCATACAGATTGCGGTTAAGCTATTTCCATGTTTATACAGATAGCGGTGTAAAAATTTCCATGTTTATACAGATCGTGGTGTAGAAATTTCCATGTTTATACAGATAGCTGTGTAAATATTTCCATGATTATACAGATCGTGGTGTAGATATTTCCATGTTTATACAGATACCGTTGTAGAAATTTCCATGTTTATACAGACCGCAGTGTAGATATTTCCATGTTTATACAGATAGCGGTGTAGATATTTCCATGTTTGTACAGATGGCGGTGTTGATGTTTCCATCTATACACAGATGACCGTGTAGATATTTCCATGTTTATACAGAAGGCAGCGCAGATATTTCCATGGATATGTAGAAGGCGGTGTAGATATTTCCATGTTTATACAGATAGCGGTGCAGATATTTCCATGTATATACAGATGGCTGTGTAGATATTTCCATGTGTATACAGATGGCTGTGTAGATATTTCCATGTTTATGCAGATGACTTTGTAGGTATTTCCATGTTTATACAGATGGCGGTGTAGGTATTTCCATGTTTATAGAGATAGCTGTGTAGATATTTCCATGTTTATACAGATAGCGGTGTAGATATTTCCATGTTTATAGAGATCGCGGTGTAGATATTTCCATGTTTATACAGACAGCAGTGGAGATATTTCCATGTTTATACACATAGCGGTGTACATATTTCCATGCTTATAGAGACAGTGGTGTAGGTATTTCCATGTTTATACAGATAGCGGTGTAAATATTTCCATGTTTATACAGATCGGGGTGTACATATTTCCATGTTTATACAGATACCGGTGTAGAAATTTCCATGTTTATAGAGACCGCAGTGTAGATATTTCCATGTTTATACAGATAGCGGTGTAGATGTTTCCATGTTTGTACAGATGGCGGTGTTGATGTTTCCATCTATACACAGATTGCTGTGTAGGTATTTCCATGTGTATACAGATGGCATTGTAGATATTTCCATGTTTATACAGATGGTGGTGTAGATATTTACATGTTTATACAGATGACTGTATAGGTATTTCCATGTTTTTACAGATGGCATTGTAGATATTTCCATGCTTATAGAGATAGCAGTGTAGATATTTCCATGTTTATACAGATGGCGGTGTAGATATGTCCATGTTTATAGAGATAGTGGTGTAGATATTTCCATATTTATACAGATAACGGTGTAGATATTTCCATGTTTATACAGATAGCAGTGTAAATATTTCCATGTTTATACAGATCACGGTGTAGATATTTCCAGGTTTATGGAGATAGCAGTGTAGATATTTCCATGTTTATGCAGATAGAGGTTTAACTATTTCCATGTTTATACAGACCACGTTGTAGATATTTCCATGTTTATACAGATAGCGGTGCAGATATTTCCATGTTTGTACAGATGGCGGTGTTGATATTTCCATCTATACACAGATGACCGTGTAGATATTTCCATGTTTATACAGAAGGTGGTGCAGATATTTCCATGGATATGTAGAAGGCGGTGTAGATATTTCCATGTTTATACAGATAGCGATGTAAATATGTCCATGTATATACAGATGGTTGTGTAGATATTTCCATGTTTATACAGATGGCTGTGTAGATATTTCCATGTTTATACAGATGACTTTGTAGGTATTTCCATGTTTATACAGACGGCAGTGTAGGTATTTCCATGTTTATAGAGATAGCTGTGTAGATATTTCCATGTTTATACACATAGCGGTGTAGATATTTCCATATTTATACAGATCGCGGTGTAGACATTTCCATGTTTATACAGACAGCAGTGGAGATATTTCCATGTTTATACACATAGCGGTGTACATACTTCCATGTTTATAGAGACAGCGGTGTAGGTATTTCCATGTTTATACAGATAGCGGTGCAGATATTTCCATGTTTGTAGAGATGGCGGTGTTGATGTTTCCATCTATACAAAGATTGCCGTGTAGGTATTTCCATGTGTATACAGATGGCATTGTAGATATTTCCATGTTTATACAGATGGTGGTGTAGATATTTCCAAGTTTATACAGATGAGTGTATAGGTATTTTCATTTTTTTACAGATGGCATTGTAGATATTTCCATGTTTATAGAGATAGCAGTGTAGATATTTCCATGTTTATACAGATAGCGGTGCAGATATTTCCATGTTTGTACAGATGGCGGTGTTGATATTTCCATCTATTCACAGATGACCGTGTACATATTTCCATGTTAATACAGAAGGCGGCGCAGATATTTCCATGGATGTGTAGAAGGCGGTGTAGATATTTCCATGTTTATACAGATAGCGGTGTAGATATTTCCATGTATATACAGATGGCTGTGTAGATATTTCCATGTGTATACAGATGGCTGTGAAGATATTTCCATATTTATACAGATGACTTTGTAGGTATTTCCATGTTTATACAGATGGCGGTGTAGGTATATCCATGTTAATAGAGATAGCTGTGTAGATATTTCCATGTTTATACAGATAGTGGTGTAGATATTTCCATGTTTATACAGATGGCAGTGTTGATTTTTCCATGTATCTACACATGACTGTGTAGGTATTTCCATGTTTATACAGATGGCTTTGTAGATATTTCCATGTTTATAGAGATAGCAGTGTAAATATTTCCATGTTTATACAGATCACGGTGTAGATATTTCCAGGTTTATAGAGATAGCAGTGTAGATATTTCCATGTTTATACAGATAGCGGTTTAGCTATTTCCATGTTTATACAGTCCGCGTTGTATATATTTCCATGTTTATACAGATAGCGGTGCAGATATTTCCATGTTTATACAGACAGCAGTGGAGATATTTCCATGTTTATACACATAGCGGTGTACATATTTCCATGTTTATAGAGACAGCGGTGTAGGTATTTCAATGTTTATACAGATAGCGGTGCAGATATTTCCATGTTTATACAGATGCCTATGCAGATATTTCCATATTTATACAGAGGGCTCTGTAGATATTTCCATGTTTATACAGATGGCAGTGTATATTTTTCCATGTTCCTACACATGACTGTGTAGGTATTTCCATGTTTATACAGATGGCTTTGTAGATATTTCCATGTTTATAGAGATAGCAGTGTAAATATTTCCATGTTTATACAGATCACGGTGTAGATATTTCCAGGTTTATAGAGATAGCAGTGTAGATATTTCCATGTTTATACAGATAGCGGTTTAGGTATTTCCATGTTTATACAGTCCGCGGTGTAGATATTTCCATGTTTATACAGATAGCGGTGCAGATATTTCCATGTTTATACAGACAGCAGTGGAGATATTTCCATGTTTATACACATACCGGTGTACATATTTCCATGTTTATAGAGACAGCGGTGTAGGTATTTCAATGTTTATACAGATAGCGGTGCAGATATTTCCATGTTTATACAGATGCCTATGCAGATATTTCCATATTTATACAGAGGGCTCTGTAGATATTTGCATGTTTATACAGATGGCAGTGTATATTTTTCCATGTTCCTACACATGACTGTGTAGGTATTTCCATGTTTATACAGATGGCTTTGTAGATATTTCCATGTTTATAGAGATAGCGGTGTAGATATTTCCATGTTTATACAGATAGCGGTGTAAATACTTCCATGTTTATACAGATCGTGGTGTAGATATTTCCATGTTTATACAGATACCGGTGTAGAAATTTCCATGTTTATACAGACTGCAGTGTAGATATTTCCATGTTTATACAAGTAGCGGTGTAGATATTTCCATGTTTGTACAGATGGCGGTGTTGATGTTTCCATCTATACACAGATTGCCGTGTAGGTATTTCCATGTGTATAAAGATGGCACTGTAGATATTTCCATGTTTATACAGATGGTGGTGTAGATATTTCCATGTTTATACAGATGACTGTATAGCTATTTCCATGTTTTTACAGATGGCATTGTAGATATTTCCATGTTTATAGAGATAGCAGTGTAGATATTTCCATGTTTATACAGATGGCGGTGTAGATATTTCCATGTTTATAGAGATAGCGGTGGAGGTATTTCCATATTTATACAGATAACGGTGTAGATATTTCCATGTTTATACAGATAGTAGTGTAAATATTTCCATGTTTATACAGAGCACGGTGTAGATATGTCCAGGTTTATAGAGATAGCAGTGTAGATATTTCCATGTTTATACAGATAGCGGTTTAGCTATTACCATGTTTATACAGACCGCGGTGTAGATATTTCCATGTTTATACAGATATCGGTGCAGATATTTCCATGTTTGTACAGATGGCGGTGTTGATATTTCCATCTATACACAGATGACCGTGTAGATATTTCCATGTTAATACAGAAGGCGGCACAGATATTTCCATGGATATGTAGAAGGCGGTGTAGATATTTCCATGTTTATACAGATAGCGGTGTAGATATTTCCATGTATATGCAGATGGCTGTGTAGATATTTCTATGTTTATACAGATGGCTGTGTAGATATTTCCATGATTATACATATGACTTTGTAGGTATTTCCATGTTTATACAGATGGCGGTGTAGGTATTTCCATGTTTATAGAGATAGCTGTGTAGATATTTCCATGTTTATACAGATAGCGGTGTAGATATTTCCAAGTTTATACAGATTGCGGTGTAGATATTTCCATGTTTATACAGACAGCAGTGGAGATATTTCCATGTTTATACACATAGCGGTGTACATATTTCCATGTTTATAGAGACAGCAGTGTAGGTATTTCCATGTTTAGACAGATAGAGGTGTAAATATTTCCATGTTTATACAGATCGTGGTGTAGATATTTCCATGTTTATACAGATACCGGTGTAGAAATTTCCATGTTTATACAGACCGCAGTGTAGATATTTCCATGTTTATACAGATAGCGGTTTAGATATTTCCATGTTTGTACACATGGCGGTGTTGATGTTTCCATCTATACACAGAATGCCGTGTAGGTATTTCCATGTGTATACAGATGGCATTGTAGATATTTCCACGTTTATACAGATGGTGGTGTAGATATTTCCATGTTTATACAGATGACTGTATAGGTATTTCCATGTTTTTCCAGATGGCATTGTAGCTATTTCCATGTTTATAGAGATAGCAGTGTAGATATTTCCATGTTCATACAGATGGCGGTGTAGATATTTCCATGTTTATAGAGATAGCGGTGTAGATATTTCCATATTTATACAGATAACGGTGTAGATATTTCCATGTTTATACAGATAGCAGCGTAAATATTTCCATGTTTATACAGATCACGGTGTAGATATTTCCAGGTTTATAGAGATAGCAGTGTAGATATTTCCATGTTTATACAGATTGCGGTTTAGCTATTTCCATGTTTATACAGATAGCGGTGTAAAAATTTCCATGTTTATACAGATCGTGGTGTAGAAATTTCCATGTTTATACAGATACCGGTGTAGAAATTTCCATGTTTATACAGACCGCAGTGTAGATATTTCCATGTTTATACAGATAGCGGTGTAGATATTTCCATGTTTGTACAGATGGCGGTGTTGATGTTTCCATCTATACACAGATTGCCGTGTAGGTATTTCCATGTGTATACAGATGGCATTTTAGATATTTCCATGTTTATACAGATGGTGGTGTAGATATTTCCATGTTTATACAGATGATTGTATAGGTATTTCCATGTTTTTGCAGATGGCATTGTAGATATTTCCATGTTTATAGAGATAGCAGTGTAGATATTTCCATGTTTATACAGATGGCGGTGTAGATATGTCCATGTTTATAGAGATAGAGGTGTAGATATTTCCATATTTATACAGATATCGGTGTAGATATTTCCAGGTTTATAGAGATAGCAGTGTAGATATTTCCATGTTTATACAGATAGCGGTTTAGCTATTTCCATATTTATACAGACCGCGGTGCAGATATTTCCATGTTTATACAGATAGCGGTGCAGATATTTCCATGTTTGTACAGATGGCGGTGTTGATATTTCCATCTATACACAGATGACCGTGTAGATATTTCCATGTTTATACAGAAGGTGGTGCAGATATTTCCATGGATATGTAGAAGGCGGTGTAGATATTTCCATGTTTATACACATAGCGGTGTAGATATTTCCATGTATATACAGATGGCTGTGTAGATATTTCCATGTTTATACAGATAGCAGTGTAGATATTTACATGTTTATACAGATGACTTTGTAGGTGTTTCCATGTTTATACAGATGGCAGTGTAGGTATTTCCATGTTTATACAGATACCTGTGTAGATATTTCCATGTTTATACAGATGGCGGTGTAGGTATTTCCATGTTTATAGAGATAGCTGTGTAGATATTTCCATGTTTATACAGATGGCGGTGTAGGTATTTCCATGTTTATAGAGATAGCTGTGTAGATATTTCCATGTTTATACAGGTAGCGGTGTAGATATTTCCATGTTTATACAGATCGCGGTGTAGATATTTCCATGTTTATACAGACAGCAGTGGAGATATTTCCATGTTTATGCACATAGCGGTGTACATATTTCCATGTTTATAGAGACAGCGGTGTAGGTATTTCCATGTTTATACAGATAGCGGTGCAGATATTTCCATGTTTATACAGATGCCTATGCAGATATTTCCATATTTATACAAAGGGTTCTGTAGATATTTCCATGTTTATACAGATGGCAGTGTAGATTTTTCCATGTTCCTACACATGACTGTGTAGGTATTCCCATGTTTATACAGATGGCTTTGTAGATATTTCCATGTTTATAGAGATAGCGGTGTAGATATTTCCATGTTTATAGAGATAGCGGTGTAAATATTTCCATGTTTATACAGATCGTGGTGTAGAAATTTCCATGTTTATACAGATAGCGGTGTAAATATTTCCATGATTATACAGATCGTGGTGTAGATATTTCCATGTTTATACAGATAGCGGTGTAGATATTTCCATGTTTGTAGAGATGGCGGTGTTGATGTTTCCGTCTATACACAGATTGCCGTGTAGGTATTTCCATGTGTATACAGATGGCATTGTAGATATTTCCATGTTTATACAGATAGTGGTGTAGATATTTCCATGTTTATACAGATGACTGTATAGGTATTTCCATGTGTATACAGATGGCATTATAGATATTTCCATGTTTATAGAGATAGCAGTGTAGATATTTCCATGTTTACACAGATGTCGGTGTAGGTATTTCCATGTTTATAGAGATAGCTGTGTTGATATTTCCATGTTTATACACATAGCGGTGTAGATATTTCCATGTTTATACAGATCGCGGTGTAGATATTTCCATGTTTATACAGACAGCAGAGGAGATATTTCCATGTTTATACACATAGCGGTGTACATAATTCCATGTTTATAGAGACAGTGGTGTAGGTATTTCCATGTTTATACAGATAGCGGTGCAGATATTTGCATGTTTATACAGATGCATATGCACATATTTCCATATTTATACAGAGGGCTCTGTAGATATTTCCATGTTTATCCAGATGGCAGTGTAGATTTTTCCATGTTCCTACACATGACTGTGTAGGTATTTCCATGTTTATACAGATGGCGGTGTAGATATTTCCATGTTTATAGAGATAGCGGTGTAGATATTTCCATATTTATACAGATAACGGTGTAGATATTTCCATGTTTATACAGATAGCAGTGTAAATATTTCCATGTTTATACAGATCACGGTGTAGAAATTTCCACGTTTATACAGACCGCAGTGTAGATATTTCCATCTTTATACAGATAGCGGTGTAGATATTTCCATGTGTGTACAGATGGCGGTGTTGACGTTTCCATCTATACTCAGATTGCCGTGTAGGTATTTCCATGGGTATACAGATGGCATTGTAGATATTTCCATGTTTATACAGATGGTGGTGTAGATATTTCCATGTTTATACAGATGACTGTATAGGTATTTCCATGTTTTTACAGATGGCATTGTAGATATTTCCATGTTTATAGAGATAGCAGTGTAGATATTTCCATGTTTATACAGATGGCGGTGTAGATATTTCCATGTTTATAGAGATAGCGGTGTAGATATTTCCATATTTATACAGATCACGTTGTAGATACTTCCAGGTTTATAAAGATACCAGTGTAGATATTTCCATGTTTATACAGATAGCGGTTTAGCTATTTCCATGTTTATACAGACCGCGGTGTAGATATTTCCATGTTTATACAGACAGCGGTGCAGATATTTCCATATTTGTACAGATGGCGGTGTTGATATTTCCATCTATACACAGATGACCGTGTAGATATTTCCATGTTTATACAGAAGGCGGCGCAGATATTTCCATGGATATGTAGAAGGCGGTGTAGATATTTCCATGTTTATACAGATAGCGGTGTAGATATTTCCATGTATATACAGATGGCTGTGTAGGTATTTCCATATGTATACAGATGGCTGTGTAGATATTTCCATGTTTATGCAGATGACTTTGTAGGTATTTCCATGTTTATACAGATGGCGGTGTATGTATTTCCATGTTTATAGAGATAGCTGTGTAGATATTTCCATGTTTATACAGATAGCGGTGTAAATATTTCCATGTTTATACAGATCGCGGTGTAGATATTTCAATGTTTATACAGACAGCAGTGGAGATATTTACATGTTTATACACATAGCGGTGTACATATTTCCATGTTTATAGAGACAGCGGTGTAGGTATTTCCATGTTTATGCAGATAGCGGTGCAGATATTTCCATGTTTACACAGATGCCTATGCAAATATTTCCATATTTATACAGAGGGCTCTGTAGATATTTCCATGTTTATACAGATGGCAGTGTAGATTTTTCCATGTTCCTACACATGACTGTGTAGGTATTTCCATATATATACAGATGGCTTTGTAGATATTTCCATGTTTATAGAGATAGCGGTGTAGATATTTCCATGTTTTTACAGATAGCGGTGTAAATACTTCCATGTTTATACAGATCGTGGTGTAGATATTTCCATGTTTATACAGATACCGGTGTAGAAATTTCCATGTTTATACAGACCGCAGTGTAGATATTTCCATGTTTATACAAATAGCGGTGTAGATATTTCCATGTTTGTACACATGGCGGTGTTGATGTTTCCATCTAAACACAGATTGCCGTGTAGGTACTTCCATGTGTATACAGATGGCATTGTAGATATTTCCATGTTTATACAGATGGTGATGTAGATATTTCCATGTTTATAGAGATAGCGGTGTAGATATTTCCATATTTATACAGATAACGGTGTAGATATTTCCATGTTTATACAGATAGCAGTGTAAATATTTCCACGTTTATACAGATCACGGTGTAGAAATTTCCACGTTTATACAGACCGCAGTGTAGATATTTCCATCTTTATACAGATAGCGGTGTAGATACTTCCATGTGTGTACAGATGGCGGTGTTGACGTTTCCATCTATACTCAGATTGCCGTGTAGGTATTTCCATGTGTATACAGATGGCATTGTAGATATTTCCATGTTTATACACATGACTGTATAGGTATTTCCATGTTTTTACAGATGGCATTGTAGATAATTCCACGTTTATAGAGATAGCAGGGTAGATATTTCCATGTTTATACAGATGGTGGTGTAGATATTTCCATGTTTATAGAGATAGCGGTGTAGATATTTCCATATTTATACAGATAACGGTGTAGATATTTCCATGTTTATACAGATAGCAGTGTAAATATTTCCATGTTTATACAGATCACGGTGTAGATATTTCCAGGTTTATAGAGATAACAGTGTAGATATTTCCATGTTTATACAGATAGCGGTTTAGCTATTTCCATGTTTATACAGACCGCGGTGTAGATATTTCCATGTTTATACAGATAGCAGTGCAGATATTTCCATGTTTGTACAGATGGCGGTGTTGATATTTCCATCTATACACAGATGACCGTGTAGATATTTCCATGTTTATACAGAAGGCGGCGCAGATATTTCCATGGATATGTAGAAGGCGGTGTAGATATTTCCATGTTTATACAGATAGCGGTGCAGATATTTCCATGTATATACAGATGGCTGTGTAGATATTTCCATGTGTATACAGATGGCTGTGTAGATATTTCCATGTGTATACAGATGGCTGTGTAGATATTTCCATGTTTATGCAGATGACTTTGTAGGTATTTCCATGTTTATACAGATGGCGGTGTAGGTATTTCCATGTTTATAGAGATAGCTGTGTAGATATTTCCATGTTTATACAGATAGCGGTGTAGATATTTCCATGTTTATACAGATCGCGGTGTAGATATTCCATGTTTATACAGACAGCAGTGGAGATATTTCCATGTTTATACACATAGCGGTGTACATATTTCCATGCTTATAGAGACAGTGGTGTAGGTATTTCCATGTTTATACAGATAGCGGTGTAAATATTTCCATGTTTATACAGATCGGGGTGTAGATATTTCCATGTTTATACAGATACCGGTGTAGAAATTTCCATGTTTATAGAGACCGCAGTGTAGATATTTCCATGTTTATACAGATAGCGGTGTAGATATTATCATGTTTGTACAGATGGCGGTGTTGATGTTTCCATCTATACACAGATTGCTGTGTAGGTATTTCCATGTGTATACAGATGGCTTTGTAGATATTTCCATGTTTATACAGATGGTGGTGTAGATATTTACATGTTTATACTGATGACTGTATAGGTATTTCCATGTTTTTACAGATGGCATTGTAGATATTTCCATGTTTATAGAGATAGCAGTGTAGATATTTCCATGTTTATACAGATGGCGGTGTAGATATGTCCATGTTTATAGAGATAGCGGTGTAGATATGTCCATATTTATACAGATAACGGTGTAGATATTTCCATGTTTATACAGATAGCAGTGTAAATATTTCCATGTTTATACAGATCACGGTGTAGATATTTCCAGGTTTATAGAGATAGCAGTGTAGATATTTCCATGTTTATACAGATGACTTTGTAGGTATTTCCATGTTTATACAGATGGCGGTGTAGGTATTTCCATGTTTATAGAGATAGCTGTGTTGATATTTCCATCTATACACAGATGACCGTGTAGATATTTCCATGTTTATACAGAAGGTGGTGGAGATATTTCCATGGATATGTAGAAGGCGGTGTAGATATTTCCATGTTTATACAGATAGCGGTGTAGATATTTCCATGTATATACAGATGGTTGTGTAGGTATTTCCATGTTTATACAGATGTCGGTGTAGGTATTTCCATGTTTATAGACATAGCTGTGTTGATATTTCCATGTTTATACACACAGCGGTGTAGATATTTCCATGTTTATACAGATCGCGGTGTAGATATTTCCATGTTTATACAGACAGCAGAGGAGATATTTCCATGTTTATACACATAGCGGTGTACATAATTCCATGTTTATAGAGACAGCGGTGTAGGTATTACCATGTTTATACAGATGCGTATGCAGATATTTCCATATTTATACAGAGGGCTCTGTAGATATTTCCATGTTTATACAGATGGCAGTGTTGATTTTTCCATGTTCCTACACATGACTGTGTAGGTATTTCCATGTTTATACAGATGGCGGTGTAGATATTTCCATGTTTATAGAGATAGCGGTGTAGATATTTCCATATTTATACAGATAACGGTGTAGATATTTCCATGTTTATACAGATAGCAGTGTAAATATTTCCACGTTTATACAGATCACGGTGTAGAAATTTCCACGTTTATACAGACCGCAGTGTAGATATTTCCATCTTTATACAGATAGCGGTGTAGATAATTCCATGTGTGTACAGATGGCGGTGTTGACGTTTCCATCTATACTCAGATTGCCGTGTAGGTATTTCCATGTGTATACAGATGGCATTGTAGATATTTCCATGTTTATACACATGACTGTATAGGTATTTCCATGTTTTTACAGATGGCATTGTAGATATTTCCACGTTTATAGAGATAGCAGGGTAGATATTTCCATGTTTATACAGATGGTGGTGTAGATATTTCCATGTTTATAGAGATAGCGGTGTAGATATTTCCATATTTATACAGATAACGGTGTAGATATTTCCATGTTTATACAGATAGCAGTGTAAATATTTCCATGTTTATACAGATCACGGTGTAGATATTTCCAGGTTTATAGAGATAACAGTGTAGATATTTCCATGTTTATACAGATAGTGGTTTAGCTATTTCCATGTTTATACAGACCGCGGTGTAGATATTTCCATGTTTATACAGATAGCAGTGCAGATATTTCCATGTTTGTACAGATGGCGGTGTTGATATTTCCATCTATACACAGATGACCGTGTAGATATTTCCATGTTTATACAGAAGGCGGCGCAGATATTTCCATGGATATGTAGAAGGCGGTGTAGATATTTCCATGTTTATACAGATAGCGGTGCAGATATTTCCATGTATATACAGATGGGTGTGTAGATATTTCCATGTGTATACAGATGGCTGTGTAGATATTTCCATGTTTATGCAGATGACTTTGTAGGTATTTCCATGTTTATACAGATGGCGGTGTAGGTATTTCCATGTTTATAGAGATAGCTGTGTAGATATTTCCATGTTTATACAGATAGCGGTGTAGATATTTCCATGTTTATAGAGATCGCGGTGTAGATATTTCCATGTTTATACAGACAGCAGTGGAGATATTTCCATGTTTATACACATAGCGGTGTACATATTTCCATGCTTATAGAGACAGTGGTGTAGGTATTTCCATGTTTATACAGATAGCGGTGTAAATATTTCCATGTTTATACAGATCGGGGTGTAGATATTTCCATGTTTATACAGATACCGGTGTAGAAATTTCCATGTTTATAGAGACCGCAGTGTAGATATTTCCATGTTTATACAGATAGCGGTGTAGATATTTCCATGTTTGTACAGATGGCGTTGTTGATGTTTCCATCTATACACAGATTGCTGTGTAGGTTTTTCCATGTGTATACAGATGGCATTGTAGATATTTCCATGTTTATACAGATGGTGGTGTAGATATTTACATGTTTATACAGATGACTGTATAGGTATTTCCATGTTTTTACAGATGGCATTGTAGATATTTCCATGTTTATAGAGATAGCAGTGTAGATATTTCCATGTTTATACAGATGGCGGTGTAGATATGTCCATGTTTATAGAGATAGCGGTGTAGATATTTCCATATTTATACAGATAACGGTGTAGATATTTCCATGTTTATACAGATAGCAGTGTTAATATTTCCATGTTTATACAGATCACGGTGTAGATATTTCCAGGTTTATAGAGATAGCAGTGTAGATATTTCCATGTTTATGCAGATAGAGGTTTAACTATTTCCATGTTTATACAGACCACGTTGTAGATATTTCCATGTTTATACAGATAGCGGTGCAGATATTTCCATGTTTGTACAGATGGCGGTGTTGATATTTCCATCTATACACAGATGACCGTGTAGATATTTCCATGTTTATACAGATCGTGGTGTAGATATTTCCATGTTTATACAGACAGCAGAGGAGATATTTCCATGTTTATACACATAGCGGTGTACATAATTCCATGTTTATAGAGACAGCGGTGTAGGTATTTCCATGTTTATACAGATAGCGGTGCAGATATTTGCATGTTTATACAGATGCCTATGCAGATATTTCCATATTTATACAGAGGGCTCTGTAGATATTTCCATGTTTATACAGATGGCAGTGTTGATTTTTCCATGTTCCTACACATGACTGTGTAGGTATTTCCATGTTTATACAGATGGCGGTGTAGATATTTCCATGTTTATAGAGATAGCGGTGTAGATATTTCCATATTTATACAGATAACGGTGTAGATATTTCCATGTTTATACAGATAGCAGTGTAAATATTTCCATGTTTATACAGATGACGGTGTAGAAATTTTCACGTTTGTACAGACTGCAGTGTAGATATTTCCATCTTTATACAGATAGCGGTGTAGATATTTCCATGTGTGTACAGATGGCGGTGTTGATGTTTCCATCTATACTCAGATTGCCGTGTAGGTATTTCCATGGGTATACAGATGGCATTGTAGATATTTCCACGTTTATACAGATGGTGGTGTAGATATTTCCATGTTTATACAGATGACTGTATAGGTATTTCCATGTTTTTACAGATGGCATTGTAGATATTTCCATGTTTATAGAGATAGCAGTGTAGATATTTCCATGTTTATACAGATGGCGGTGTAGATATTTCCATGTTTATAGAGATAGCGGTGTAGATATTTCCATATTTATACAGATAACGGTGTAGATATTTCCATGTTTATACAGATAGCAGTGTAAATATTTCCATGTTTATACAGATGGCTGTGCAGATATTTCCATGTTTATACAGATGACTTTGTAGGTATTTCCATGTTTATACAGATGGCGGTGTAGGTATTTCCATGTTTATAGAGATAGCTGTGTTGATATTTCCATGTTTATACACATAGCGGTGTAGATATTTCCATGTTTATACAGATCGCGGTGTAGATATTTCCATGTTTATACAGACAGCAGAGGAGATATTTCCATGTTTATACACATAGCGGTGTACATAATTCCATGTTTATAGAGACAGCGGTGTAGGTATTTCCATGTTTATACAGATAGCGGTGCAGATATTTGCATGTTTATACAGATGCCTATGCAGATATTTCCATATTTATACAGAGGGCTCTTTAGATATTTCCATGTTTATACAGATGGCAGTGTTGATTTTTCCATGTTCCTACACATGACTGTGTTGGTATTTCCATGTTTATACAGATGGCGGTGTAGATATTTCCATATTTATAGAGATAGCGGTGTAGATATTTCCATATTTATACAGATAACGGTGTAGATATTTCCATGTTTATACAGATGCCTATGTAGATATTTCCATATTTATACAAAGGGCTCTGTAGATATTTCCATGTTTATACAGATGGCAGTGTAGATTTTTCCATGTTCCTACACATGACTGTGTAGGTATTTCCATGTTTATACAGATGGCTTTGTAGATATTTCCATGTTTATAGAGATAGCGGTGTAGATATTTCCATGTTTATACAGATAGCGGTGTAAATATTTCCATGTTTATACAGATCGTGGTGTAGATATTTCCATGTTTATACAGAAGGTGGTGGAGATATTTCCATGGATATGTAGAAGGCGGTGTAGATATTTCCATATTTATACAGATAGCAGTGTAGATATTTCCATGTATGTACAGATGGTTGTGTAGGTATTTCGATGTTTATACAGATGGCAGTGCAGATATTTCCATGTTTATACAGATGACTTTGTAGGCATTTCCATGTTTATACAGACGGCGGTGTAGGTATTTCCATGTTTATAGAGATAGCTGTGTTGATATTTCCATGTTTATACACATAGCGGTGTAGATATTTCCATGTTTATACAGATCGCGGTGTAGATATTTCCATGTTTATACAGACAGCAGAGGAGATATTTCCATGTTTATACACATAGCGGTGTACATAATTCCATGTTTATAGAGACAGCGGTGTAGGTATTTCCAGGTTTATACAGATAGCGGTGCAGATATTTGCATGTTTATACAGATGCCTATGCAGATATTTCCATATTTATACAGAGGGCTCTGTAGATATTTCCATGTTTATACAGATGGCAGTGTTGATTTTTCCATGTTCCTACACATGACTGTGTAGGTATTTCCATGTTTATACAGATGGCGGTGTAGATATTTCCATGTTTATAGAGATAGCGGTGTAGATATTTCCATATTTATACAGATAACGGTGTAGATATTTCCATGTTTATACAGATGGCAGTGTAAATATTTCCATGTTTATACAGATGACGGTGTAGAAATTTCCACGTTTATACAGACCGCAGTGTAGATATTTCCATCTTTATACAGATAGCGGTGTAGATATTTCCATGTGTGTACAGATGGCGGTGTTGTTGTTTCCATCTATACTCAGATTGCCGTGTAGGTATTTCCATGGGTATACAGATGGCATTGTAGATATTTCCATGTTTATACAGATGGTGGTGTAGATATTTCCATGTTTATACAGATGACTGTATAGGTATTTCCATGTTTTTACAGATGGCGGTGTAGATATTTCCATGTTTATAGAGATAGCGGTGTAGATATTTCCATATTTATACAGATAACGGTGTAGATATTTCCATGTTTATACAGATAGCAGTGTAAATATTTCCATGTTTATACAGATGGCTGTGCAGATATTTCCAAGTTTATACAGATGACTTTGTAGGTATTTCCATGTTTATACAGATGGCGGTGTAGGTATTTCCATGTTTATAGAGATAGCTGTGTTGATATTTCCATGTTTATACACATAGCGGTGTAGATATTTCCATGTTTATACAGATCGCGGTGTAGATATTTCCATGTTTATACAGACAGCAGAGGAGATATTTCCATGTTTATACACATAGCGGTGTACATAATTCCATGTTTATAGAGACAGCGGTGTAGGTATTTCCATGTTTATACAGATAGCGGTGCAGATATTTGCATGTTTATACAGATGCCTATGCAGATATTTCCATATTTATACAGAGGGCCCTGTAGATATTTCCATGTTTATACAGATGGCAGTGTTGATTTTTCCATGTTCCTACACATGACTGTGTTGGTATTTCCATGTTTATACAGATGGCGGTGTAGATATTTCCATATTTATAGAGATAGCGGTGTAGATATTTCCATATTTATACAGATAACGGTGTAGATATTTCCATGTTTATACAGATGCCTATGCAGATGTTTCCATATTTATACAGAGGGCTCTGTAGATATTAACATGTTTATACAGATGGCAGTGTAGATTTTTCCATGTTCCTACACATGACTGTGTAGGTATTTCCATGTTTATACAGATGGCTTTGTAGATATTTCCATGTTTATAGAGATAGCGGTGTAGATATTTCCATGTTTATACAGATAGCGGTGTAAATATTTCCATGTTTATACAGATGGTGGTGTAGATATTTCCATGTTTATATAGAAGGTGGTGGAGATATTTCCATGGATATGTAGAAGGCGGTGTAGATATTTCCATGTTTATACAGATAGCGGTGTAGATATTTCCATGTATATACAGATGGTTGTGTAGGTATTTCGATGTTTATACAGATGGCTGTGCAGATATTTCCATGTTTATACAGATGACTTTGTAGGCATTTCCATGTTTATACAGACGGCGGTGTAGGTATTTCCATGTTTATAGAGATAGCTGTGTTGATATTTCCATGTTTATACACATAGCGGTGTAGATATTTCCATGTTTATACAGATCGCGGTGTAGATATTTCCATGTTTATACAGACAGCAGAGGAGATATTTCCATGTTTATACACATAGCGGTGTACATAATTCCATGTTTATAGAGACAGCGGTGTAGGTATTTCCATGTTTATACAGATAGCGGTGCAGATATTTGCATGTTTATACAGATGCCTATGCAGATATTTCCATATTTATACAGAGGGCTCTGTAGATATTTCCATGTTTATACAGATGGCAGTGTTGATTTTTCCATGTTCCTACACATGACTGTGTAGGTATTTCCATGTTTATACAGATGGCGGTGTAGATATTTCCATGTTTATAGAGATAGCGGTGTAGATATTTCCATATTTATACAGATAACGGTGTAGATATTTCCATGTTTATACAGATGGCAGTGTAAATATTTCCATGTTTATACAGATGACGGTGTAGAAATTTCCACGTTTATACAGACCGCAGTGTAGATATTTCCATCTTTGTACAGATAGCGGTGTAGATATTTCCATGTGTGTACAGATGGCGGTGTTGTTGTTTCCATCTATACTCAGATTGCCGTGTAGGTATTTCCATGGGTATACAGATGGCATTGTAGATATTTCCATGTTTATACAGATGGTGGTGTAGATATTTCCATGTTTATACAGATGACTGTATAGGTATTTCCATGTTTTTACAGATGGCGGTGTAGATATTTCCATGTTTATAGAGATAGCGGTGTAGATATTTCCATATTTATACAGATAACGGTGTAGATATTTCCATGTTTATACAGATAGCAGTGTAAATATTTCCATGTTTATACAGATGGCTGTGCAGATATTTCCAAGTTTATACAGATGACTTTGTAGGTATTTCCATGTTTATACAGATGGCGGTGTAGGTATTTCCATGTTTATAGAGATAGCTGTGTTGATATTTCCATGTTTATACACATAGCGGTGTAGATATTTCCATGTTTATACAGATCGCGGTGTAGATATTTCCATGTTTATACAGACAGCAGAGGAGATATTTCCATGTTTATACACATAGCGGTGTACATAATTCCATGTTTATAGAGACAGCGGTGTAGGTATTTCCATGTTTATACAGATAGCGGTGCAGATATTTGCATGTTTATACAGATGCCTATGCAGATATTTCCATATTTATACAGAGGGCTCTGTAGATATTTCCATGTTTATACAGATGGCAGTGTTGATTTTTCCATGTTCCTACACATGACTGTGTTGGTATTTCCATGTTTATACAGATGGCGGTGTAGATATTTCCATATTTATAGAGATAGCGGTGTAGATATTTCCATATTTATACAGATAACGGTGTAGATATTTCCATGTTTATACAGATGCCTATGCAGATGTTTCCATATTTATACAGAGGGCTCTGTAGATATTTCCATGTTTATACAGATGGCAGTGTAGATTTTTCCATGTTCCTACACATGACTGTGTAGGTATTTCCATGTTTATACAGATGGCTTTGTAGATATTTCCATGTTTATAGAGATAGCGGTGTAGATATTTCCATGTTTATACAGATAGCGGTGTAAATATTTCCATGTTTATACAGATCGTGGTGTAGATATTTCCATGTTTATACAGAAGGTGGTGGAGATATTTCCATGGATATGTAGAAGGCGGTGTAGATATTTCCATGTTTATACAGATAGCGGTGTAGATATTTCCATGTATATACAGATGGTTGTGTAGGTATTTCGATGTTTATACAGATGGCTGTGCAGATATTTCCATGTTTATACAGATGACTTTGTAGGCATTTCCATGTTTATACAGACGGCGGTGTAGGTATTTCCATGTTTATAGAGATAGCTGTGTTGATATTTCCATGTTTATACACATAGCGGTGTAGATATTTCCATGTTTATACAGATCGCGGTGTAGATATTTCCATGTTTATACAGACAGCAGAGGAGATATTTCCATGTTTATACACATAGCGGTGTACATAATTCCATGTTTATAGAGACAGCGGTGTAGGTATTTCCATGTTTATACAGATAGCGGTGCAGATATTTGCATGTTTATACAGATGCCTATGCAGATATTTCCATATTTATACAGAGGGCTCTGTAGATATTTCCATGTTTATACAGATGGCAGTGTTGATTTTTCCATGTTCCTACACATGACTGTGTAGGTATTTCCATGTTTATACAGATGGCGGTGTAGATATTTCCATGTTTATAGAGATAGCGGTGTAGATATTTCCATATTTATACAGATAACGGTGTAGATATTTCCATGTTTATACAGATGGCAGTGTAAATATTTCCATGTTTATACAGATGACGGTGTAGAAATTTCCACGTTTATACAGACCGCAGTGTAGATATTTCCATCTTTGTACAGATAGCGGTGTAGATATTTCCATGTGTGTACAGATGGCGGTGTTGTTGTTTCCATCTATACTCAGATTGCCGTGTAGGTATTTCCATGGGTATACAGATGGCATTGTAGATATTTCCATGTTTATACAGATGGTGGTGTAGATATTTCCATGTTTATACAGATGACTGTATAGGTATTTCCATGTTTTTACAGATGGCGGTGTAGATATTTCCATGTTTATAGAGATAGCGGTGTAGATATTTCCATATTTATACAGATAACGGTGTAGATATTTCCATGTTTATACAGATAGCAGTGTAAATATTTCCATGTTTATACAGATGGCTGTGCAGATATTTCCAAGTTTATACAGATGACTTTGTAGGTATTTCCATGTTTATACAGATGGCGGTGTAGGTATTTCCATGTTTATAGAGATAGCTGTGTTGATATTTCCATGTTTATACACATAGCGGTGTAGATATTTCCATGTTTATACAGATCGCGGTGTAGATATTTCCATGTTTATACAGACAGCAGAGGAGATATTTCCATGTTTATACACATAGCGGTGTACATAATTCCATGTTTATAGAGACAGCGGTGTAGGTATTTCCATGTTTATACAGATAGCGGTGCAGATATTTGCATGTTTATACAGATGCCTATGCAGATATTTCCATATTTATACAGAGGGCTCTGTAGATATTTCCATGTTTATACAGATGGCAGTGTTGATTTTTCCATGTTCCTACACATGACTGTGTTGGTATTTCCATGTTTATACAGATGGCGGTGTAGATATTTCCATATTTATAGAGATAGCGGTGTAGATATTTCCATATTTATACAGATAACGGTGTAGATATTTCCATGTTTATACAGATGCCTATGCAGATGTTTCCATATTTATACAGAGGGCTCTGTAGATATTTCCATGTTTATACAGATGGCAGTGTAGATTTTTCCATGTTCCTACACATGACTGTGTAGGTATTTCCATGTTTATACAGATGGCTTTGTAGATATTTCCATGTTTATAGAGATAGCGGTGTAGATATTTCCATGTTTATACAGATAGCGGTGTAAATATTTCCATGTTTATACAGATCGTGGTGTAGATATTTCCATGTTTATACAGAAGGTGGTGGAGATATTTCCATGGATATGTAGAAGGCGGTGTAGATATTTCCATGTTTATACAGATAGCGGTGTAGATATTTCCATGTATATACAGATGGTTGTGTAGGTATTTCGATGTTTATACAGATGGCTGTGCAGATATTTCCATGTTTATACAGATGACTTTGTAGGCATTTCCATGTTTATACAGACGGCGGTGTAGGTATTTCCATGTTTATAGAGATAGCTGTGTTGATATTTCCATGTTTATACACATAGCGGTGTAGATATTTCCATGTTTATACAGATCGCGGTGTAGATATTTCCATGTTTATACAGACAGCAGAGGAGATATTTCCATGTTTATACACATAGCGGTGTACATAATTCCATGTTTATAGAGACAGCGGTGTAGGTATTTCCATGTTTATACAGATAGCGGTGCAGATATTTGCATGTTTATACAGATGCCTATGCAGATATTTCCATATTTATACAGATGGCAGTGTTGATTTTTCCATGTTCCTACACATGACTGTGTAGGTATTTCCATGTTTATACAGATGGCGGTGTAGATATTTCCATGTTTATAGAGATAGCGGTGTAGATATTTCCATATTTATACAGATAACGGTGTAGATATTTCCATGTTTATACAGATGGCAGTGTAAATATTTCCATGTTTATACAGATGACGGTGTAGAAATTTCCACGTTTATACAGACCGCAGTGTAGATATTTCCATCTTTGTACAGATAGCGGTGTAGATATTTCCATGTGTGTACAGATGGCGGTGTTGTTGTTTCCATCTATACTCAGATTGCCGTGTAGGTATTTCCATGGGTATACAGATGGCATTGTAGATATTTCCATGTTTATACAGATGGTGGTGTAGATATTTCCATGTTTATACAGATGACTGTATAGGTATTTCCATGTTTTTACAGATGGCGGTGTAGATATTTCCATGTTTATAGAGATAGCGGTGTAGATATTTCCATATTTATACAGATAACGGTGTAGATATTTCCATGTTTATACAGATAGCAGTGTAAATATTTCCATGTTTATACAGATGGCTGTGCAGATATTTCCAAGTTTATACAGATGACTTTGTAGGTATTTCCATGTTTATACAGATGGCGGTGTAGGTATTTCCATGTTTATAGAGATAGCTGTGTTGATATTTCCATGTTTATACACATAGCGGTGTAGATATTTCCATGTTTATACAGATCGCGGTGTAGATATTTCCATGTTTATACAGACAGCAGAGGAGATATTTCCATGTTTATACACATAGCGGTGTACATAATTCCATGTTTATAGAGACAGCGGTGTAGGTATTTCCATGTTTATACAGATAGCGGTGCAGATATTTGCATGTTTATACAGATGCCTATGCAGATATTTCCATATTTATACAGAGGGCTCTGTAGATATTTCCATGTTTATACAGATGGCAGTGTTGATTTTTCCATGTTCCTACACATGACTGTGTTGGTATTTCCATGTTTATACAGATGGCGGTGTAGATATTTCCATATTTATAGAGATAGCGGTGTAGATATTTCCATATTTATACAGATAACGGTGTAGATATTTCCATGTTTATACAGATGCCTATGCAGATGTTTCCATATTTATACAGAGGGCTCTGTAGATATTTCCATGTTTATACAGATGGCAGTGTAGATTTTTCCATGTTCCTACACATGACTGTGTAGGTATTTCCATGTTTATACAGATGGCTTTGTAGATATTTCCATGTTTATAGAGATAGCGGTGTAGATATTTCCATGTTTATACAGATAGCGGTGTAAATATTTCCATGTTTATACAGATCGTGGTGTAGATATTTCCATGTTTATACAGAAGGTGGTGGAGATATTTCCATGGATATGTAGAAGGCGGTGTAGATATTTCCATGTTTATACAGATAGCGGTGTAGATATTTCCATGTATATACAGATGGTTGTGTAGGTATTTCGATGTTTATACAGATGGCTGTGCAGATATTTCCATGTTTATACAGATGACTTTGTAGGCATTTCCATGTTTATACAGACGGCGGTGTAGGTATTTCCATGTTTATAGAGATAGCTGTGTTGATATTTCCATGTTTATACACATAGTGGTGTAGATATTTCCATGTTTATACAGATCGCGGTGTAGATATTTCCATGTTTATACAGACAGCAGAGGAGATATTTCCATGTTTATACACATAGCGGTGTACATAATTCCATGTTTATAGAGACAGCGGTGTAGGTATTTCCATGTTTATACAGATAGCGGTGCAGATATTTGCATGTTTATACAGATGCCTATGCAGATATTTCCATATTTATACAGAGGGCTCTGTAGATATTTCCATGTTTATACAGATGGCAGTGTTGATTTTTCCATGTTCCTACACATGACTGTGTAGGTATTTCCATGTTTATACAGATGGCGGTGTAGATATTTCCATGTTTATAGAGATAGCGGTGTAGATATTTCCATATTTATACAGATAACGGTGTAGATATTTCCATGTTTATACAGATAGCAGTGTAAATATTTCCATGTTTATACAGATGACGGTGTAGAAATTTCCACGTTTATACAGACCGCAGTGTAGATATTTCCATCTTTATACAGATAGCGGTGTAGATATTTCCATGTGTGTACAGATGGCGGTGTTGATGTTTCCATCTATACTCAGATTGCCGTGTAGGTATTTCCATGGGTATACAGATGGCCTTGTAGATATTTCCATGTTTATACAGATGGTGGTGTAGATATTTCCATGTTTATACAGATGACTGTATAGGTATTTCCATGTTTTTACAGATGGCATTGTAGATATTTCCATGTTTATAGAGATAGCAGTGTAGATATTTCCATGTTTATACAGATGGCGGTGTAGATATTTCCATGTTTATAGAGATAGCGGTGTAGATATTTCCATATTTATACAGATAACGGTGAAGATATTTCCATGTTTATACAGATAGCAGTGTAAATATTTCCATGTTTATACAGATGGCTGTGCAGATATTTCCATGTTTATACAGATGACTTTGTAGGTATTTCCATGTTTATACAGATGGCGGTGTAGGTATTTCCATGTTTATAGAGATAGCTGTGTTGATATTTCCATGTTTATACACATAGCGGTGTAGATATTTCCATGTTTATACAGATCGCGGTGTAGATATTTCCATGTTTATACAGACAGCAGAGGAGATATTTCCATGTTTATACACATAGGGGTGTACATAATTCCATGTTTATAGAGACAGCGGTGTAGGTATTTCCATGTTTATACAGATAGCGGTGCAGATATTTGCATGTTTATACAGATGCCTATGCAGGTATTTCCATATTTATACAGAGGGCTCTGTAGATATTTCCATGTTTATACAGATGGCAGTGTTGATTTTTCCATGTTCCTACACATGACTGTGTAGGTATTTCCATGTTTATACAGATGGCGGTGTAGATATTTCCATGTTTATAGAGATAGCGGTGTAGATATTTCCATATTTATACAGATAACGGTGTAGATATTTCCATGTTTATACAGATGGCAGTGTAAATATTTCCATGTTTATACAGATGACGGTGTAGAAATTTCCACGTTTATACAGACCGCAGTGTAGATATTTCCATCTTTATACAGATAGCGGTGTAGATATTTCCATGTGTGTACAGATGGCGGTGTTGATGTTTCCATCTATACTCAGATTGCCGTGTAGGTATTTCCATGGGTATACAGATGGCATTGTAGATATTTCCATGTTTATACAGATGGTGGTGTAGATATTTCCATGTTTATACAGATGACTGTATAGGTATTTCCATGTTTTTACAGATGGCGGTGTAGATATTTCCATGTTTATAGAGATAGCGGTGTAGATATTTCCATATTTATACAGATAACGGTGTAGATATTTCCATGTTTATACAGATAGCAGTGTAAATATTTCCATGTTTATACAGATGGCTGTGCAGATATTTCCAAGTTTATACAGATGACTTTGTAGGTATTTCCATGTTTATACAGATGGCGGTGTAGGTATTTCCATGTTTATAGAGATAGCTGTGTTGATATTTCCATGTTTATACACATAGCGGTGTAGATATTTCCATGTTTATACAGATCGCGGTGTAGATATTTCCATGTTTATACAGACAGCAGAGGAGATATTTCCATGTTTATACACATAGCGGTGTACATAATTCCATGTTTATAGAGACAGCGGTGTAGGTATTTCCATGTTTATACAGATAGCGGTGCAGATATTTGCATGTTTATACAGATGCCTATGCAGATATTTCCATATTTATACAGAGGGCTCTGTAGATATTTCCATGTTTATACAGATGGCAGTGTTGATTTTTCCATGTTCCTACACATGACTGTGTTGGTATTTCCATGTTTATACAGATGGCGGTGTAGATATTTCCATATTTATAGAGATAGCGGTGTAGATATTTCCATATTTATACAGATAACGGTGTAGATATTTCCATGTTTATACAGATGCCTATGCAGATGTTTCCATATTTATACAGAGGGCTCTGTAGATATTTCCATGTTTATACAGATGGCAGTGTAGATTTTTCCATGTTCCTACACATGACTGTGTAGGTATTTCCATGTTTATACAGATGGCTTTGTAGATATTTCCATGTTTATAGAGATAGCGGTGTAGATATTTCCATGTTTATACAGATAGCGGTGTAAATATTTCCATGTTTATACAGATCGTGGTGTAGATATTTCCATGTTTATACAGAAGGTGGTGGAGATATTTCCATGGATATGTAGAAGGCGGTGTAGATATTTCCATGTTTATACAGATAGCGGTGTAGATATTTCCATGTATATACAGATGGTTGTGTAGGTATTTCGATGTTTATACAGATGGCTGTGCAGATATTTCCATGTTTATACAGATGACTTTGTAGGCATTTCCATGTTTATACAGACGGCGGTGTAGGTATTTCCATGTTTATAGAGATAGCTGTGTTGATATTTCCATGTTTATACACATAGTGGTGTAGATATTTCCATGTTTATACAGATCGCGGTGTAGATATTTCCATGTTTATACAGACAGCAGAGGAGATATTTCCATGTTTATACACATAGCGGTGTACATAATTCCATGTTTATAGAGACAGCGGTGTAGGTATTTCCATGTTTATACAGATAGCGGTGCAGATATTTGCATGTTTATACAGATGCCTATGCAGATATTTCCATATTTATACAGAGGGCTCTGTAGATATTTCCATGTTTATACAGATGGCAGTGTTGATTTTTCCATGTTCCTACACATGACTGTGTAGGTATTTCCATGTTTATACAGATGGCGGTGTAGATATTTCCATGTTTATAGAGATAGCGGTGTAGATATTTCCATATTTATACAGATAACGGTGTAGATATTTCCATGTTTATACAGATAGCAGTGTAAATATTTCCATGTTTATACAGATGACGGTGTAGAAATTTCCACGTTTATACAGACCGCAGTGTAGATATTTCCATCTTTATACAGATAGCGGTGTAGATATTTCCATGTGTGTACAGATGGCGGTGTTGATGTTTCCATCTATACTCAGATTGCCGTGTAGGTATTTCCATGGCTATACAGATGGCATTGTAGATATTTCCATGTTTATACAGATGGTGGTGTAGATATTTCCATGTTTATACAGATGACTCTATAGGTATTTCCATGTTTTTACAGATGGCATTGTAGATATTTCCATGTTTATAGAGATAGCAGTGTAGATATTTCCATGTTTATACAGATGGCGGTGTAGATATTTCCATGTTTATAGAGATAGCGGTGTAGATATTTCCATATTTATACAGATAACGGTGTAGATATTTCCATGTTTATACAGATAGCAGTGTAAATATTTCCATGTTTATACAGATGGCTGTGCAGATATTTCCATGTTTATACAGATGACTTTGTAGGTATTTCCATGTTTATACAGATGGCGGTGTAGGTATTTCCATGTTTATAGAGATAGCTGTGTTGATATTTCCATGTTTATACACATAGCGGTGTAGATATTTCCATGTTTATACAGATCGCGGTGTAGATATTTCCATGTTTACACAGACAGCAGAGGAGATATTTCCATGTTTATACACATAGGGGTGTACATAATTCCATGTTTATAGAGACAGCGGTGTAGGTATTTCCATGTTTATACAGATAGCGGTGCAGATATTTGCATGTTTATACAGATGCCTATGCAGATATTTCCATATTTATACAGAGGGCTCTTTAGATATTTCCATGTTTATACAGATGGCAGTGTTGATTTTTCCATGTTCCTACACATGACTGTGTTGGTATTTCCATGTTTATACAGATGGCGGTGTAGATATTTCCATATTTATAGAGATAGCGGTGTAGATATTTCCATATTTATACAGATAACGGTGTAGATATTTCCATGTTTATAGAGATGCCTATGCAGATATTTCCATATTTATACAAAGGGCTCTGTAGATATTTCCATGTTTATACAGATGGCAGTGTAGATTTTTCCATGTTCCTACACATGACTGTGTAGGTATTTCCATGTTTATACAGATGGCTTTGTAGATATTTCCATGTTAAGAGAGATAGCGGTGTAGATATTTCCATGTTTATACAGATAGCGGTGTAAATATTTCCATGTTTATACAGATCGTGGTGTAGATATTTCCATGTTTATACAGAAGGTGGTGGAGATATTTCCATGGATATGTAGAAGGCGGTGTAGATATTTCCATGTTTATACAGATAGCGGTGTAGATATTTCCATGTATGTACAGATGGTTGTGTAGGTATTTCAATGTTTATACAGATGGCTTTGCAGATATTTCCATGTTTATACAGATGACTTTGTAGGCATTTCCATGTTTATACAGATGGCGGTGTAGGTATTTCCATGTTTATAGAGATAGCTGTGTTGATATTTCCATGTTTATACACATAGCGGTGTAGATATTTCCATGTTTATACAGATCGCGGTGTAGATATTTCCATGTTTATACAGACAGCAGAGGAGATATTTCCATGTTTATACACATAGCGGTGTACATAATTCCATGTTTATAGAGACAGCGGTGTAGGTATTTCCATGTTTATACAGATAGCGGTGCAGATATTTGCATGTTTATACAGATGCCTATGCAGATATTTCCATATTTATACAGAGGGCTCTGTAGATATTTCCATGTTTATGCAGATGGCAGTGTTGATTTTTCCATGTTCCTACACATGACTGTGTAGGTATTTCCATGTTTATACAGATGGCGGTGTAGATATTTCCATGTTTATAGAGATAGCGGTGTAGATATTTCCATATTTATACAGATAACGGTGTAGATATTTCCATGTTTATACAGATAGCAGTGTAAATATTTCCATGTTTATACAGATGACGGTGTAGAAATTTTCACGTTTGTACAGACTGCAGTGTAGATATTTCCATCTTTATACAGATAGCGGTGTAGATATTTCCATGTGTGTACAGATGGCGGTGTTGATGTTTCCATCTATACTCAGATTGCCGTGTAGGTATTTCCATGGGTATACAGATGGCATTGTAGATATTTCCATGTTTATACAGATGGTGGTGTAGATATTTCCATGTTTATACAGATGACTGTATAGGTATTTCCATGTTTTTACAGATGGCATTGTAGATATTTCCATGTTTATAGAGATAGCAGTGTAGATATTTCCATGTTTATACAGATGGCGGTGTAGATATTTCCATGTTTATAGAGATAGCGGTGTAGATATTTCCATATTTATACAGATAACGGTGTAGATATTTCCATGTTTATACAGATAGCAGTGTAAATATTTCCATGTTTATACAGATGGCTGTGCAGATATTTCCATGTTTATACAGATGACTTTGTAGGTATTTCCATGTTTATACAGATGGCGGTGTAGGTATTTCCATGTTTATAGAGATAGCTGTGTTGATATTTCCATGTTTATACACATAGCGGTGTAGATATTTCCATGTTTATACAGATCGCGGTGTAGATATTTCCATGTTTATACAGACAGCAGAGGAGATATTTCCATGTTTATACACATAGCGGTGTACATAATTCCATGTTTATAGAGACAGCGGTGTAGGTATTTCCATGTTTATACAGATAGCGGTGCAGATATTTGCATGTTTATACAGATGCCTATGCAGATATTTCCATATTTATACAGAGGGCTCTTTAGATATTTCCATGTTTATACAGATGGCAGTGTTGATTTTTCCATGTTCCTACACATGACTGTGTTGGTATTTCCATGTTTATACAGATGGCGGTGTAGATATTTCCATATTTATAGAGATAGCGGTGTAGATATTTCCATATTTATACAGATAACGGTGTAGATATTTCCATGTTTATACAGATGCCTATGCAGATATTTCCATATTTATACAAAGGGCTCTGTAGATATTTCCATGTTTATACAGATGGCAGTGTAGATTTTTCCATGTTCCTACACATGACTGTGTAGGTATTTCCATGTTTATACAGATGGCTTTGTAGATATTTCCATGTTTATAGAGATAGCGGTGTAGATATTTCCATGTTTATACAGATAGCGGTGTAAATATTTCCATGTTTATACAGATCGTGGTGTAGATATTTCCATGTTTATACAGAAGGTGGTGGAGATATTTCCATGGATATGTAGAAGGCGGTGTAGATATTTCCATGTTTATACAGATAGCGGTGTAGATATTTCCATGTATGTACAGATGGTTGTGTAGGTATTTCGATGTTTATACAGATGGCTGTGCAGATATTTCCATGTTTATACAGATGACTTTGTAGGCATTTCCATGTTTATACAGACGGCGGTGTAGGTATTTCCATGTTTATAGAGATAGCTGTGTTGATATTTCCATGTTTATACACATAGCGGTGTAGATATTTCCATGTTTATACAGATCGCGGTGTAGATATTTCCATGTTTATACAGACAGCAGAGGAGATATTTCCATGTTTATACACATAGCGGTGTACATAATTCCATGTTTATAGAGACAGCGGTGTAGGTATTTCCATGTTTATACAGATAGCGGTGCAGATATTTGCATGTTTATACAGATGCCTATGCAGATATTTCCATATTTATACAGAGGGCTCTGTAGATATTTCCATGTTTATACAGATGGCAGTGTTGATTTTTCCATGTTCCTACACATGACTGTATAGGTATTTCCATGTTTATACAAATGGCGGTGTAGATATTTCCATGTTTATAGAGATAGCGGTGTAGATATTTCCATATTTATACAGATAACGGTGTAGATATTTCCATGTTTATACAGATGGCAGTGTAAATATTTCCATGTTTATACAGATGACGGTGTAGAAATTTCCACGTTTATACAGACCGCAGTGTAGATATTTCCATCTTTATACAGATAGCAGTGTAGATATTTCCATGTGTGTACAGATGGCGGTGTTGATGTTTCCATCTATACTCAGATTGCCGTGTAGGTATTTCCATGGGTATACAGATGGCATTGTAGATATTTCCATGTTTATACAGATGGTGGTGTAGATATTTCCATGTTTATACAGATGACTGTATAGGTATTTCCATGTTTTTACAGATGGCATTGTAGATATTTCCATGTTTATAGAGATAGCAGTGTAGATATTTCCATGTTTATACAGATGGCGGTGTAGATATTTCCATGTTTATAGAGATAGCGGTGTAGATATTTCCATATTTATACAGATAACGGTGTAGATATTTCCATGTTTATACAGATAGCAGTGTAAATATTTCCATGTTTATACAGATGGCTGTGCAGATATTTCCATGTTTATACAGATGACTTTGTAGGTATTTCCATGTTTATACAGATGGCGGTGTAGGTTTTTCCATGTTTATAGAGATAGCTGTGTTGATATTTCCATGTTTATACACATAGCGGTGTAGATATTTCCATGTTTATACCGATCGCGGTGTAGATATTTCCATGTTTAAACAGACAGCAGAGGAGATATTTCCATGATTATACACATAGCGGTGTACATAATTCCATGTTTATAGAGACAGCGGTGTAGGTATTTCCATGTTTATACAGATAGCGGTGCAGATATTTGCATGTTTATACAGATGCCTATGCAGAGATTTCCATATTTATACAGAGGGCTCTTTAGATATTTCCATGTTTATACAGATGGCAGTGTTGATTTTTCCATGTTCCTACACATGACTGTGTTGCTATTTCCATGTTTATACAGATCGCGGTGTAGATATTTCCATATTTATAGAGATAGCGGTGTAGATATTTCCATATTTATACAGATAACGGTGTAGATATTTCCATGTTTATACAGATGCCTATGCAGATATTTCCATATTTATACAAAGGGCTCTGTAGATATTTCCATGTTTATACAGATGGCAGTGTAGATTTTTCCATGTTCCTACACATGACTGTGTAGGTATTTCCATGTTTATACAGATGGCTTTGTAGATATTTCCATGTTAAGAGAGATAGCGGTGTAGATATTTCCATGTTTATACAGATAGCGGTGTAAATATTTCCATGTTTATACAGATCGTGGTGTAGATATTTCCATGTTTATACAGAAGGTGGTGGAGATATTTCCATGGATATGTAGAAGGCGGTGTAGATATTTCCATGTTTATACAGATAGCGGTGTAGATATTTCCATGTATGTACAGATGGTTGTGTAGGTATTTCGATGTTTATACAGATGGCTGTGCAGATATTTCCATGTTTATACAGATGACTTTGTAGGCATTTCCATGTTTATACAGATGGCGGTGTAGGTATTTCCATGTTTATAGAGATAGCTGTGTTGATATTTCCATGTTTATACACATAGCGGTGTAGATATTTCCATGTTTATACAGATCGCGGTGTAGATATTTCCATGTTTATACAGACAGCAGAGGAGATATTTCCATGTTTATACACATAGCGGTGTACATAATTCCATGTTTATAGAGACAGCGGTGTAGGTATTTCCATGTTTATACAGATAGCGGTGCAGATATTTGCATGTTTATACAGATGCCTATGCAGATATTTCCATATTTATACAGAGGGCTCTGTAGATATTTCCATGTTTATGCAGATGGCAGTGTTGATTTTTCCATGTTCCTACACATGACTGTGTAGGTATTTCCATGTTTATACAGATGGCGGTGTAGATATTTCCATGTTTATAGAGATAGCGGTGTAGATATTTCCATATTTATACAGATAACGGTGTAGATATTTCCATGTTTATACAGATAGCAGTGTAAATATTTCCATGTTTATACAGATGACGGTGTAGAAATTTTCACGTTTGTACAGACTGCAGTGTAGATATTTCCATCTTTATACAGATAGCGGTGTAGATATTTCCATGTGTGTACAGATGGCGGTGTTGATGTTTCCATCTATACTCAGATTGCCGTGTAGGTATTTCCATGGGTATACAGATGGCATTGTAGATATTTCCATGTTGATACAGATGGTGGTGTAGATATTTCCATGTTTATACAGATGACTGTATAGGTATTTCCATGTTTTTACAGATGGCATTGTAGATATTTCCATGTTTATAGAGATAGCAGTGTAGATATTTCCATGTTTATACAGATGGCGGTGTAGATATTTCCATGTTTATAGAGATAGCGGTGTAGATATTTCCATATTTATACAGATAACGGTGTAGATATTTCCATGTTTATACAGATAGCAGTGTAAATATTTCCATGTTTATACAGATGGCTGTGCAGATATTTCCATGTTTATACAGATGACTTTGTAGGTATTTCCATGTTTATACAGATGGCGGTGTAGGTATTTCCATGTTTATAGAGATAGCTGTGTTGATATTTCCATGTTTATACACATAGCGGTGTAGATATTTCCATGTTTATACAGATCGCGGTGTAGATATTTCCATGTTTATACAGACAGCAGAGGAGATATTTCCACGTTTATACACATAGCGGTGTACATAATTCCATGTTTATAGAGACAGCGGTGTAGGTATTTCCATGTTTATACAGATAGCGGTGCAGATATTTGCATGTTTATACAGATGCCTATGCAGATATTTCCATATTTATACAGAGGGCTCTTTAGATATTTCCATGTTTATACAGATGGCAGTGTTGATTTTTCCATGTTCCTACACATGACTGTGTTGGTATTTCCATGTTTATACAGATGGCGGTGTAGATATTTCCATATTTATAGAGATAGCGGTGTAGATATTTCCATATTTATACAGATAACGGTGTAGATATTTCCATGTTTATACAGATGCCTATGCAGATATTTCCATATTTATACAAAGGGCTCTGTAGATATTTCCATGTTTATACAGATGGCAGTGTAGATTTTTCCATGTTCCTACACATGACTGTGTAGGTATTTCCATGTTTATACAGATGGCTTTGTAGATATTTCCATGTTTATAGAGATAGCGGTGTAGATATTTCCATGTTTATACAGATAGCGGTGTAAATATTTCCATGTTTATACAGATCGTGGTGTAGATATTTCCATGTTTATACAGAAGGTGGTGGAGATATTTCCATGGATATGTAGAAGGCGGTGTAGATATTTCCATGTTTATACAGATAGCGGTGTAGATATTTCCATGTATGTACAGATGGTTGTGTAGGTATTTCGATGTTTATACAGATGGCTGTGCAGATATTTCCATGTTTATACAGATGACTTTGTAGGCATTTCCATGTTTATACAGACGGCGGTGTACGTATTTCCATGTTTATAGAGATAGCAGTGTTGATATTTCCATGTTTATACACATAGCGGTGTAGATATTTCCATGTTTATACAGATCGCGGTGTAGATAATTCCATGTTTATACACATAGCGGTGTAGATATTTCCATGTTTATACAGATCGCGGTGTAGATATTTCCATGTTTATACAGACAGCAGAGGAGATATTTCCATGTTTATACACATAGCGGTGTACATAATTCCATGTTTATAGAGACAGCGGTGTAGGTATTTCCATGTTTATACAGATAGCGGTGCAGATATTTGCATGTTTATACAGATGCCTATGCAGATATTTCCATATTTATACAGAGGGCTCTGTAGATATTTCCATGTTTATACAGATGGCAGTGTTGATTTTTCCATGTTCCTACACATGACTGTGTAGGTATTTCCATGTTTATACAAATGGCGGTGTAGATATTTCCATGTTTATAGAGATAGCGGTGTAGATATTTCCATATTTATACAGATAACGGTGTAGATATTTCCATGTTTATACAGATGGCAGTGTAAATATTTCCATGTTTATACAGATGACGGTGTAGAAATTTCCACGTTTATACAGACCGCAGTGTAGATATTTCCATCTTTATACAGATAGCAGTGTAGATATTTCCATGTGTGTACAGATGGCGGTGTTGATGTTTCCATCTATACTCAGATTGCCGTGTAGGTATTTCCATGGGTATACAGATGGCATTGTAGATATTTCCATGTTTATACAGATGGTGGTGTAGATATTTCCATGTTTATACAGATGACTGTATAGGTATTTCCATGTTTTTACAGATGGCATTGTAGATATTTCCATGTTTATAGAGATAGCAGTGTAGATATTTCCATGTTTATACAGATGGCGGTGTAGATATTTCCATGTTTATAGAGATAGCGGTGTAGATATTTCCATATTTATACAGATAACGGTGTAGATATTTCCATGTTTATACAGATAGCAGTGTAAATATTTCCATGTTTATACAGATGGCTGTGCAGATATTTCCATGTTTATACAGATGACTTTGTAGGTATTTCCATGTTTATACAGATGGCGGTGTAGGTTTTTCCATGTTTATAGAGATAGCTGTGTTGATATTTCCATGTTTATACACATAGCGGTGTAGATATTTCCATGTTTATACAGATCGCGGTGTAGATATTTCCATGTTTATACAGACAGCAGAGGAGATATTTCCATGATTATACACATAGCGGTGTACATAATTCCATGTTTATAGAGACAGCGGTGTAGGTATTTCCATGTTTATACAGATAGCGGTGCAGACATTTGCATGTTTATACAGATGCCTATGCAGAGATTTCCATATTTATACAGAGGGCTCTTTAGATATTTCCATGTTTATACAGATGGCAGTGTTGATTTTTCCATGTTCCTACACATGACTGTGTTGCTATTTCCATGTTTATACAGATCGCGGTGTAGATATTTCCATATTTATAGAGATAGCGGTGTAGATATTTCCATATTTATACAGATAACGGTGTAGATATTTCCATGTTTATACAGATGCCTATGCAGATATTTCCATATTTATACAAAGGGCTCTGTAGATATTTCCATGTTTATACAGATGGCAGTGTAGATTTTTCCATGTTCCTACACATGACTGTGTAGGTATTTCCATGTTTATACAGATGGCTTTGTAGATATTTCCATGTTTATAGAGATAGCGGTGTAGATATTTCCATGTTTATACAGATAGCGGTGTAAATATTTCCATGTTTATACAGATCGTGGTGTAGATATTTCCATGTTTATACAGAAGGTGGTGGAGATATTTCCATGGATATGTAGAAGGCGGTGTAGATATTTCCATATTTATACAGATAGCGGTGTAGATAGTTCCATGTATGTACAGATGGTTGTGTAGGTATTTCGATGTTTATACAGATGGCTGTGCAGATATTTCCATGTTTGTACACATGACTTTGTAGGCATTTCCATGTTTATACAGACGGCGGTGTAGGTATTTCCATGTTTATAGAGATAGCTGTGTTGATATTTCCATGTTTATACACATAGCGGTGTAGATATTTCCATGTTTATACAGATCGCGGTGTAGATATTTCCATGTTTATACAGACAGCAGAGGAGATATTTCCATGTTTATACACATAGCGGTGTACATAATTCCATGTTTATAGAGACAGCGGTGTAGGTATTTCCATGTTTATACAGATAGCGGTGCAGATATTTGCATGTTTATACAGATGCCTATGCAGATATTTCCATATTTATACAGAGGGCTCTGTAGATATTTCCATGTTTATACAGATGGCAGTGTTGATTTTTCCATGTTCCTACACATGACTGTGTAGGTATTTCCATGTTTATACAGATGGCGGTGTAGATATTTCCATGTTTATAGAGATAGCGGTGTAGATATTTCCATATTTATACAGATAACGGTGTAGATATTTCCATGTTTATACAGATGGCAGTGTAAATATTTCCATGTTTATACAGATGACGGTGTAGAAATTTCCACGTTTATACAGACCGCAGTGTAGATATTTCCATCTTTATACAGATAGCGGTGTAGATATTTCCATGTGTGTACAGATGGCGGTGTTGTTGTTTCCATCTATACTCAGATTGCCGTGTAGGTATTTCCATGGGTATACAGATGGCATTGTAGATATTTCCATGTTTATACAGATGGTGGTGTAGATATTTCCATGTTTATACAGATGACTGTATAGGTATTTCCATGTTTTTACAGATGGCGGTGTAGATATTTCCATGTTTATAGAGATAGCGGTGTAGATATTTCCATATTTATACAGATAACGGTGTAGATATTTCCATGTTTATACAGATAGCAGTGTAAATATTTCCATGTTTATACAGATGGCTGTGCAGATATTTCCAAGTTTATACAGATGACTTTGTAGGTATTTCCATGTTTATACAGATGGCGGTGTAGGTATTTCCATGTTTATAGAGATAGCTGTGTTGATATTTCCATGTTTATACACATAGCGGTGTAGATATTTCCATGTTTATACAGATCGCGGTGTAGATATTTCCATGTTTATACAGACAGCAGAGGAGATATTTCCATGTTTATACACATAGGGGTGTACATAATTCCATGTTTATAGAGACAGCGGTGTAGGTATTTCCATGTTTATACAGATAGCGGTGCAGATATTTGCATGTTTATACAGATGCCTATGCAGATATTTCCATATTTATACAGAGGGCTCTGTAGATATTTCCATGTTTATACAGATGGCAGTGTTGATTTTTCCATGTTCCTACACATGACTGTGTTGGTATTTCCATGTTTATACAGATGGCGGTGTAGATATTTCCATATTTATAGAGATAGCGGTGTAGATATTTCCATATTTATACAGATAACGGTGTAGATATTTCCATGTTTATACAGATGCCTATGCAGATGTTTCCATATTTATACAGAGGGCTCTGTAGATATTTCCATGTTTATACAGATGGCAGTGTAGATTTTTCCATGTTCCTACACATGACTGTGTAGGTATTTCCATGTTTATACAGATGGCTTTGTAGATATTTCCATGTTTATAGAGATAGCGGTGTAGATATTTCCATGTTTATACAGATAGCGGTGTAAATATTTCCATGTTTATACAGATCGTGGTGTAGATATTTCCATGTTTATACAGAAGGTGGTGGAGATATTTCCATGGATATGTAGAAGGCGGTGTAGATATTTCCATGTTTATACAGATAGCGGTGTAGATATTTCCATGTATATACAGATGGTTGTGTAGGTATTTCGATGTTTATACATATGGCTGTGCAGATATTTCTATGTTTATACAGATGACTTTGTAGGCATTTCCATGTTTATACAGACGGCGGTGTAGGTATTTCCATGTTTATAGAGATAGCTGTGTTGATATTTCCATGTTTATACACATAGTGGTGTAGATATTTCCATGTTTATACAGATCGCGGTGTAGATATTTCCATGTTTATACAGACAGCAGAGGAGATATTTCCATGTTTATACACATAGCGGTGTACATAATTCCATGTTTATAGAGACAGCGGTGTAGGTATTTCCATGTTTATACAGATAGCGGTGCAGATATTTGCATGTTTTTACAGATGCCTATGCAGATATTTCCATATTTATACAGAGGGCTCTGTAGATATTTCCATGTTTATACAGATGGCAGTGTTGATTTTTCCATGTTCCTACACATGACTGTGTAGGTATTTCCATGTTTATACAGATGGCGGTGTAGATATTTCCATGTTTATAGAGATAGCGGTGAAGATATTTCCATATTTATACAGATAACGGTGTAGATATTTCCATGTTTATACAGATAGCAGTGTAAATATTTCCATGTTTATACAGATGACGGTGTAGAAATTTCCACGTTTATACAGACCGCAGTATAGATATTTCCATCTTTATACAGATAGCGGTGTAGATATTTCCATGTGTGTACAGATGGCGGTGTTGATGTTTCCCTCTATACTCAGATTGCCGTGTAGGTATTTCCATGGGTATACAGATGGCATTGTAGATATTTCCATGTTTATACAGATGGTGGTGTAGATATTTCCATGTTTATACAGATGACTGTATAGGTATTTCCATGTTTTTACAGATGGCATTGTAGATATTTCCATGTTTATAGAGATAGCAGTGTAGATATTTCCATGTTTATACAGATGGCGGTGTAGATATTTCCATGTTTATAGAGATAGCGGTGTAGATATTTCCATATTTATACAGATAACGGTGTAGATATTTCCATGTTTATACAGATAGCAGTGTAAATATTTCCATGTTTATACAGATGGCTGTGCAGATATTTCCATGTTTATACAGATGACTTTGTAGGTATTTCCATGTTTATACAGATGGCGGTGTAGGTATTTCCATGTTTATAGAGATAGCTGTGTTGATATTTCCATGTTTATACACATAGCGGTGTAGATATTTCCATGTTTATACAGATCGCGGTGTAGATATTTCCATGTTTATACAGACAGCAGAGGAGATATTTCCATGTTTATACACATAGGGGTGTACATAATTCCATGTTTATAGAGACAGCGGTGTACGTATTTCCATGTTTATACAGATAGCGGTGCAGATATTTGCATGTTTATACAGATGCCTATGCAGATATTTCCATATTTATACAGAGGGCTCTGTAGATATTTCCATGTTTATACAGATGGCAGTGTTGATTTTTCCATGTTCCTACACATGACTGTGTAGGTATTTCCATGTTTATACAGATGGCGGTGTAGATATTTCCATGTTTATAGACATAGCGGTGTAGATATTTCCATATTTATACAGATAACGGTGTAGATATTTCCATGTTTATACAGACGGCAGTGTAAATATTTCCATGTTTATACAGATGACGGTGTAGAAATTTCCACGTTTATACAGACCGCAGTGTAGATATTTCCATCTTTATACAGATAGCGGTGTAGATATTTCCATGTGTGTACAGATGGCGGTGTTGATGTTTCCATCTATACTCAGATTGCCGTGTAGGTATTTCCATGGGTATACAGATGGCATTGTAGATATTTCCATGTTTATACAGATGGTGGTGTAGATATTTCCATGTTTATACAGATGACTGTATAAGTATTTCCATGTTTTTACAGATGGCGGTGTAGATATTTCCATGTTTATAGAGATAGCGGTGTAGATATTTCCATATTTATACAGATAACGGTGTAGATATTTCCATGTTTATACAGATAGCAGTGTAAATATTTCCATGTTTATACAGATGGCTGTGCAGATATTTCCAAGTTTATACAGATGACTTTGTAGGTATTTCCATGTTTATACAGATGGCGGTGTAGGTATTTCCATGTTTATAGAGATAGCTGTGTTGATATTTCCATGTTTATACACATAGCGGTGTAGATATTTCCATGTTTATACAGATCGCGGTGTAGATATTTCCATGTTTATACAGACAGCAGAGGAGATATTTCCATGTTTATACACATAGCGGTGTACATAATTCCATGTTTATAGAGACAGCGGTGTAGGTATTTCCATGTTTATACAGATAGCGGTGCAGATATTTGCATGTTTATACAGATGCCTATGCAGATATTTCCATATTTATACAGAGGGCTCTGTAGATATTTCCATGTTTATACAGATGGCAGTGTTGATTTTTCCATGTTCCTACACATGACTGTGTTGGTATTTCCATGTTTATACAGATGGCGGTGTAGATATTTCCATATTTATAGAGATAGCGGTGTAGATATTTCCATATTTATACAGATAACGGTGTAGATATTTCCATGTTTATACAGATGCCTATGCAGATGTTTCCATATTTATACAGAGGGCTCTGTAGATATTTCCATGTTTATACAGATGGCAGTGTAGATTTTTCCATGTTCCTACACATGACTGTGTAGGTATTTCCATGTTTATACAGATGGCTTTGTAGATATTTCCATGTTTATAGAGATAGCGGTGTAGATATTTCCATGTTTATACAGATAGCGGTGTAAATATTTCCATGTTTATACAGATCGTGGTGTAGATATTTCCATGTTTATACAGAAAGTGGTGGAGATATTTCCATGGATATGTAGAAGGCGGTGTAGATATTTCCATGTTTATACAGATAGCGGTGTAGATATTTCCATGTATATACAGATGGTTGTGTAGGTATTTCGATGTTTATACAGATGGCTGTGCAGATATTTCCATGTTTATACAGATGACTTTGTAGGCATTTCCATGTTTATACAGACGGCGGTGTAGGTATTTCCATGTTTATAGAGATAGCTGTGTTGATATTTCCATGTTTATACACATAGTGGTGTAGATATTTCCATGTTTATACAGATCGCGGTGTAGATATTTCCATGTTTATACAGACAGCAGAGGAGATATTTCCATGTTTATACACATAGCGGTGTACATAATTCCATGTTTATAGAGACAGCGGTGTAGGTATTTCCATGTTTATACAGATAGCGGTGCAGATATTTGCATGTTTATACAGATGCCTATGCAGATATTTCCATATTTATACAGAGGGCTCTGTAGATATTTCCATGTTTATACAGATGGCAGTGTTGATTTTTCCATGTTCCTACACATGACTGTGTAGGTATTTCCATGTTTATACAGATGGCGGTGTAGATATTTCCATGTTTATAGAGATAGCGGTGTAGATATTTCCATATTTATACAGATAACGGTGTAGATATTTCCATGTTTATACAGATAGCAGTGTAAATATTTCCATGTTTATACAGATGACGGTGTAGAAATTTCCACGTTTATACAGACCGCAGTGTAGATATTTCCATCTTTATACCGATAGCGGTGTAGATATTTCCATGTGTGTATAGATGGCGGTGTTGATGTTTCCATCTATACTCAGATTGCCGTGTAGGTATTTCCATGGGTATACAGATGGCATTGTAGATATTTCCATGTTTATACAGATGGTGGTGTAGATATTTCCATGTTTATACAGATGACTGTATAGGTATTTCCATGTTTTTACAGATGGCATTGTAGATATTTCCATGTTTATAGAGATAGCAGTGTAGATATTTCCATGTTTATACAGATGGCGGTGTAGATATTTCCATGTTTATAGAGATAGCGGTGTAGATATTTCCATATTTATACAGATAACGGTGTAGATATTTCCATGTTTATACAGATAGCAGTGTAAATATTTCCATGTTTATACAGATGGCTGTGCAGATATTTCCATGTTTATACAGATGACTTTGTAGGTATTTCCATGTTTATACAGATGGCGGTGTAGGTATTTCCATGTTTATAGAGATAGCTGTGTTGATATTTCCATGTTTATACACATAGCGGTGTAGATATTTCCATGTTTATACAGATCGCGGTGTAGATATTTCCATGTTTATACAGACAGCAGAGGAGATATTTCCATGTTTATACACATAGGGGTGTACATAATTCCATGTTTATAGAGACAGCGGTGTAGGTATTTCCATGTTTATACAGATAGCAGTGCAGATATTTGCATGTTTATACAGATGCCTATGCAGATATTTCCATATTTATACAGAGGGCTCTTTAGATATTTCCATGTTTATACAGATGGCAGTGTTGATTTTTCCATGTTCCTACACATGACTGTGTTGGTATTTCCATGTTTATACAGATGGCGGTGTAGATATTTCCATATTTATAGAGATAGCGGTGTAGATATTTCCATATTTATACAGATAACGGTGTAGATATTTCCATGTTTATACAGATGCCTATGCAGATATTTCCATATTTATACAAACGGCTCTGTAGATATTTCCATGTTTATACAGATGGCAGTGTAGATTTTTCCATGGTCCTACACATGACTGTGTAGGTATTTCCATGTTTATACAGATGGCTTTGTAGATATTTCCATGTTTATAGAGATAGCGGTGTAGATATTTCCATGTTTATACAGATAGCGGTGTAAATATTTCCATGTTTATACAGATCGTGGTGTAGATATTTCCATGTTTATACAGAAGGTGGTGGAGATATTTCCATGGATATGTAGAAGGCGGTGTAGATATTTCCATGTTTATACAGATAGCGGTGTAGATATTTCCATGTATGTACAGATGGTTGTGTAGGTATTTCGATGTTTATACAGATGGCTGTGCAGATATTTCCATGTTTATACAGATGACTTTGTAGGCATTTCCATGTTTATACAGATGGCGGTGTAGGTATTTCCATGTTTATAGAGATAGCTGTGTTGGTATTTCCATGTTTATACACATAGCGGTGTAGATATTTCCATGTTTATACAGATCGCGGTGTAGATATTTCCATGTTTATACAGACAGCAGAGGAGATATTTCCATGTTTATACACATAGCGGTGTACATAATTCCATGTTTATAGAGACAGCGGTGTAGGTATTTCCATGTTTATACAGATAGCGGTGCAGATATTTGCATGTTTATACAGATGCCTATGCAGATATTTCCATATTTATACAGAGGGCTCTGTAGATATTTCCATGTTTATACAGATGGCAGTGTTGATTTTACCATGTTCCTACACATGACTGTGTAGGTATTTCCATGTTTATACAGATGGCGGTGTAGATATTTCCATGTTTATAGAGATAGCGGTGTAGATATTTCCATATTTATACAGATAACGGTGTAGATATTTCCATGTTTATACAGATGGCAGTGTAAATATTTCCATGTTTATACAGATGACGGTGTAGAAATTTCCACGTTTATACAGACCGCAGTGTAGATATTTCCATCTTTATACAGATAGCAGTGTAGATATTTCCATGTGTGTACAGATGGCGGTGTTGATGTTTCCATCTATACTCAGATTGCCGTGTAGGTATTTCCATGGGTATACAGATGGCATTGTAGATATTTCCATGTTTATACAGATGGTGGTGTAGATATTTCCATGTTTATACACATGACTGTATAGGTATTTCCATGTTTTTACAGATGGCATTGTAGATATTTCCATGTTTATAGAGATAGCAGTGTAGATATTTCCATGTTTATACAGATGGCGGTGTAGATATTTCCATGTTTATAGAGATAGCGGTGTAGATATTTTCATATTTATACAGATAACGGTGTAGATATTTCCATGTTTATACAGATAGCAGTGTAAATATTTCTATGTTTATACAGATGGCTGTGCAGATATTTCCATGTTTATACAGATGACTTTGTAGGTATTTCCATGTTTATACAGATGGCGGTGTAGGTATTTCCATGTTTATAGAGATAGCTGTGTTGGTATTTCCATGTTTATACACATAGCGGTGTAGATATTTCCATGTTTATACAGATCGCGGTGTAGATATTTCCATGTTTATACAGACAGCAGAGGAGATATTTCCATGTTTATACACATAGCGGTGTACATAATTCCATGTTTATAGAGACAGCGGTGTAGGTATTTCCATGTTTATACAGATAGCGGTGCAGATATTTGCATGTTTATACAGATGCCTATGCAGATATTTCCATATTTATACAGAGGGCTCTGTAGATATTTCCATGTTTATCCAGGTGGCAGTGTTGATTTTTCCATGTTCCTACACATGACTGTGTAGGTATTTCCATGTTTATACAGATGGCGGTGTAGATATTTCCATGTTTATAGAGATAGCGGTGTAGATATTTCCATATTTATATAGATAACGGTGTAGATATTTCCATGTTTATACAGATAGCAGTGTAAATATTTCCATGTTTATACAGATGACGGTGTAGAAATTTCCACGTTTATACAGACCGCAGTGTAGATATTTCCATCTTTATACAGATAGCGGTGTAGATATTTCCATGTGTGTACAGATGGCGGTGTTGATGTTTCCATCTATACTCAGATTGCCGTGTAGGTATTTCCATGGGTATACAGATGGCATTGTAGATATTTCCATGTTTATACAGATGGTGGTGTAGATATTTCCATGTTTATGCAGATGACTGTATAGGTATTTCCATGTTTTTACAGATGGCATTGTAGATATTTCCATGTTTATAGAGATAGCAGTGTAGATATTTCCATGTTTATACAGATGGCGGTGTAGATATTTCCATGTTTATACAGATAGCGGTGTAGATATTTCCATATTTATACAGATAACGGTGTAGATATTTCCATGTTTATACAGATAGCAGTGTAAATATTTCCATGTTTATACAGATGGCTGTGCAGATATTTCCATGTTTATACAGATGACTTTGTAGGTATTTCCATGTTTATACAGATGGCGGTGTAGGTATTTCCATGTTTATAGAGATAGCTGTGTTGATATTTCCATGTTTATACACATAGCGGTGTAGATATTTCCATGTTTATACAGATCGCGGTGTAGATATTTCCATGTTTATACAGACAGCAGAGGAGATATTTCCATGTTTATACACATAGGGGTGTACATAATTCCATGTTTATAGAGACAGCGGTGTAGGTATTTCCATGTTTATACAGATAGCGGTGCAGATATTTGCATGTTTATACAGATGCCTATGCAGATATTTCCATATTTATACAGAGGGCTCTGTAGATATTTCCATGTTTATACAGATGGCAGTGTTGATTTTTCCATGTTCCTACACATGACTGTGTAGGTATTTCCATGTTTATACAGATGGCGGTGTAGATATTTCCATGTTTATAGAGATAGCGGTGTAGATATTTCCATATTTATACAGATAACGGTGTAGATATTTCCATGTTTATACAGATGGCAGTGTAAATATTTCCATGTTTATACAGATGACGGTGTAGAAATTTCCACGTTTATACAGACCGCAGTGTAGATATTTCCATCTTTATACAGATAGCGGTGTAGATATTTCCATGTGTGTACAGATGGCGGTGTTGATGTTTCCATCTATACTCAGATTGCCGTGTAGGTATTTCCATGGGTATACAGATGGCATTGTAGATATTTCCATGTTTATACAGATGGTGGTGTAGATATTTCCATGTTTATACAGATGACTGTATAGGTATTTCCATGTTTTTACAGATGGCGGTGTAGATATTTCCATGTTTATAGAGATAGCGGTGTAGATATTTCCATATTTATACAGATAACGGTGTAGATATTTCCATGTTTATACAGATAGCAGTGTAAATATTTCCATGTTTATACAGATGGCTGTGCAGATATTTCCAAGTTTATACAGATGACTTTGTAGGTATTTCCATGTTTATACAGATGGCGGTGTAGGTATTTCCATGTTTATAGAGATAGCTGTGTTGATATTTCCATGTTTATACACATAGCGGTGTAGATATTTCCATGTTTATACAGATCGCGGTGTAGATATTTCCATGTTTATACAGACAGCAGAGGAGATATTTCCATGTTTATACACATAGCGGTGTACATAATTCCATGTTTATAGAGACAGCGGTGTAGGTATTTCCATGTTTATACAGATAGCGGTGCAGATATTTGCATGTTTATACAGATGCCTATGCAGATATTTCCATATTTATACAGAGGGCTCTGTAGATATTTCCATGTTTATACAGATGGCAGTGTTGATTTTTCCATGTTCCTACACATGACTGTGTTGGTATTTCCATGTTTATACAGATGGCGGTGTAGATATTTCCATATTTATAGAGATAGCGGTGTAGATATTTCCATATTTATAGATAACGGTGTAGATATTTCCATGTTTATACAGATGCCTATGCAGATGTTTCCATATTTATACAGAGGGCTCTGTAGATATTTCCATGTTTATACAGATGGCAGTGTAGATTTTTCCATGTTCCTACACATGACTGTGTAGGTATTTCCATGTTTATACAGATGGCTTTGTAGATATTTCCATGTTTATAGAGATAGCGGTGTAGATATTTCCATGTTTATACAGATAGCGGTGTAAATATTTCCATGTTTATACAGATCGTGGTGTAGATATTTCCATGTTTATACAGAAGGTGGTGGAGATATTTCCATGGATATGTAGAAGGCGGTGTAGATATTTCCATGTTTATACAGATAGCGGTGTAGATATTTCCATGTATATACAGATGGTTGTGTAGGTATTTCGATGTTTATACAGATGGCTGTGCAGATATTTCCATGTTTATACAGATGACTTTGTAGGCATTTCCATGTTTATACAGATGGCGGTGTAGGTATTTCCATGTTTATAGAGATAGCTGTGTTGATATTTCCATGTTTATACACATAGCGGTGTAGATATTTCCATGTTTATACAGATCGCGGTGTAGATATTTCCATGTTTATACAGACAGCAGAGGAGATATTTCCATGTTTATACACATAGCGGTGTACATAATTCCATGTTTATAGAGACAGCGGTGTAGGTATTTCCATGTTTATACAGATAGCGGTGCAGATATTTGCATGTTTATACAGATGCCTATGCAGATATTTCCATATTTATACAGAGGGCTCTGTAGATATTTCCATGTTTATGCAGATGGCAGTGTTGATTTTTCCATGTTCCTACACATGACTGTGTAGGTATTTCCATGTTTATACAGATGGCGGTGTAGATATTTCCATGTTTATAGAGATAGCGGTGTAGATATTTCCATATTTATACAGATAACGGTGTAGATATTTCCATGTTTATACAGATAGCAGTGTAAATATTTCCATGTTTATACAGATGACGGTGTAGAAATTTTCACGTTTGTACAGACTGCAGTGTAGATATTTCCATCTTTATACAGATAGCGGTGTAGATATTTCCATGTGTGTACAGATGGCGGTGTTGATGTTTCCATCTATACTCAGATTGCCGTGTAGGTATTTCCATGGGTATACAGATGGCATTGTAGATATTTCCATGTTTATACAGATGGTGGTGTAGATATTTCCATGTTTATACAGATGACTGTATAGGTATTTCCATGTTTTTACAGATGGCATTGTAGATATTTCCATGTTTATAGAGATAGCAGTGTAGATATTTCCATGTTTATACAGATGGCGGTGTAGATATTTCCATGTTTATAGAGATAGCGGTGTAGATATTTCCATATTTATACAGATAACGGTGTAGATATTTCCATGTTTATACAGATAGCAGTGTAAATATTTCCATGTTTATACAGATGGCTGTGCAGATATTTCCATGTTTATACAGATGACTTTGTAGGTATTTCCATGTTTATACAGATGGCGGTGTAGGTATTTCCATGTTTATAGAGATAGCTGTGTTGATATTTCCATGTTTATACACATAGCGGTGTAGATATTTCCATGTTTATACAGATCGCGGTGTAGATATTTCCATGTTTATACAGACAGCAGAGGAGATATTTCCATGTTTATACACATAGCGGTGTACATAATTCCATGTTTATAGAGACAGCGGTGTAGGTATTTCCATGTTTATACAGATAGCGGTGCAGATATTTGCATGTTTATACAGATGCCTATGCAGATATTTCCATATTTATACAGAGGGCTCTTTAGATATTTCCATGTTTATACAGATGGCAGTGTTGATTTTTCCATGTTCCTACACATGACTGTGTTGGTATTTCCATGTTTATACAGATGGCGGTGTAGATATTTCCATATTTATAGAGATAGCGGTGTAGATATTTCCATATTTATACAGATAACGGTGTAGATATTTCCATGTTTATACAGATGCCTATGCAGATATTTCCATATTTATACAAAGGGCTCTGTAGATATTTCCATGTTTATACAGATGGCAGTGTAGATTTTTCCATGTTCCTACACATGACTGTGTAGGTATTTCCATGTTTATACAGATGGCTTTGTAGATATTTCCATGTTTATAGAGATAGCGGTGTAGATATTTCCATGTTTATACAGATAGCGGTGTAAATATTTCCATGTTTATACAGATCGTGGTGTAGATATTTCCATGTTTATACAGAAGGTGGTGGAGATATTTCCATGGATATGTAGAAGGCGGTGTAGATATTTCCATGTTTATACAGATAGCGGTGTAGATATTTCCATGTATGTACAGATGGTTGTGTAGGTATTTCGATGTTTATACAGATGGCTGTGCAGATATTTCCATGTTTATACAGATGACTTTGTAGGCATTTCCATGTTTATACAGACGGCGGTGTAGGTATTTCCATGTTTATAGAGATAGCTGTGTTGATATTTCCATGTTTATACACATAGCGGTGTAGATATTTCCATGTTTATACAGATCGCGGTGTAGATATTTCCATGTTTATACAGACAGCAGAGGAGATATTTCCATGTTTATACACATAGCGGTGTACATAATTCCATGTTTATAGAGACAGCGGTGTAGGTATTTCCATGTTTATACAGATAGCGGTGCAGATATTTGCATGTTTATACAGATGCCTATGCAGATATTTCCATATTTATACAGAGGGCTCTGTAGATATTTCCATGTTTATACAGATGGCAGTGTTGATTTTTCCATGTTCCTACACATGACTGTGTAGGTATTTCCATGTTTATACAGATGGCGGTGTAGATATTTCCATGTTTATAGAGATAGCGGTGTAGATATTTCCATATTTATACAGATAACGGTGTAGATATTTCCATGTTTATACAGATAGCAGTGTAAATATTTCCATGTTTATACAGATGACGGTGTAGAAATTTCCACGTTTATACAGACCGCAGTGTAGATATTTCCATCTTTATACAGATAGCGGTGTAGATATTTCCATGTGTGTACAGATGGCGGTGTTGATGTTTCCATCTATACTCAGATTGCCGTGTAGGTATTTCCATGGGTATACAGATGGCATTGTAGATATTTCCATGTTTATACAGATGGTGGTGTAGATATTTCCATGTTTATACAGATGACTCTATAGGTATTTCCATGTTTTTACAGATGGCATTGTAGATATTTCCATGTTTATAGAGATAGCAGTGTAGATATTTCCATGTTTATACAGATGGCGGTGTAGATATTTCCATGTTTATAGAGATAGCGGTGTAGATATTTCCATATTTATACAGATAACGGTGTAGATATTTCCATGTTTATACAGATAGCAGTGTAAATATTTCCATGTTTATACAGATGGCTGTGCAGATATTTCCATGTTTATACAGATGACTTTGTAGGTATTTCCATGTTTATACAGATGGCGGTGTAGGTATTTCCATGTTTATAGAGATAGCTGTGTTGATATTTCCATGTTTATACACATAGCGGTGTAGATATTTCCATGTTTATACAGATCGCGGTGTAGATATTTCCATGTTTATACAGACAGCAGAGGAGATATTTCCATGTTTATACACATAGGGGTGTACATAATTCCATGTTTATAGAGACAGCGGTGTAGGTATTTCCATGTTTATACAGATAGCGGTGCAGATATTTGCATGTTTATACAGATGCCTATGCAGATATTTCCATATTTATACAGAGGGCTCTTTAGATATTTCCATGTTTATACAGATGGCAGTGTTGATTTTTCCATGTTCCTACACATGACTGTGTTGGTATTTCCATGTTTATACAGATGGCGGTGTAGATATTTCCATGTTTATAGAGATAGCGGTGTAGATATTTCCATATTTATATAGATAACGGTGTAGATATTTCCATGTTTATACAGATAGCAGTGTAAATATTTCCATGTTTATACAGATGACGGTGTAGAAATTTCCACGTTTATACAGACCGCAGTGTAGATATTTCCATCTTTATACAGATAGCGGTGTAGATATTTCCATGTGTGTACAGATGGCGGTGTTGATGTTTCCATCTATACTCAGATTGCCGTGTAGGTATTTCCATGGGTATACAGATGGCATTGTAGATATTTCCATGTTTATACAGATGGTGGTGTAGATATTTCCATGTTTATACAGATGACTGTATAGGTATTTCCATGTTTTTACAGATGGCATTGTAGATATTTCCATGTTTATAGAGATAGCAGTGTAGATATTTCCATGTTTATACAGATGGCGGTGTAGATATTTCCATGTTTATACAGATAGCGGTGTAGATATTTCCATATTTATACAGATAACGGTGTAGATATTTCCATGTTTATACAGATAGCAGTGTAAATATTTCCATGTTTATACAGATGGCTGTGCAGATATTTCCATGTTTATACAGATGACTTTGTAGGTATTTCCATGTTTATACAGATGGCGGTGTAGGTATTTCCATGTTTATAGAGATAGCTGTGTTGATATTTCCATGTTTATACACATAGCGGTGTAGATATTTCCATGTTTATACAGATCGCGGTGTAGATATTTCCATGTTTATACAGACAGCAGAGGAGATATTTCCATGTTTATACACATAGGGGTGTACATAATTCCATGTTTATAGAGACAGCGGTGTAGGTATTTCCATGTTTATACAGATAGCGGTGCAGATATTTGCATGTTTATACAGATGCCTATGCAGATATTTCCATATTTATACAGAGGGCTCTGTAGATATTTCCATGTTTATACAGATGGCAGTGTTGATTTTTCCATGTTCCTACACATGACTGTGTAGGTATTTCCATGTTTATACAGATGGCGGTGTAGATATTTCCATGTTTATAGAGATAGCGGTGTAGATATTTCCATATTTATACAGATAACGGTGTAGATATTTCCATGTTTATACAGATGGCAGTGTAAATATTTCCATGTTTATACAGATGACGGTGTAGAAATTTCCACGTTTATACAGACCGCAGTGTAGATATTTCCATCTTTATACAGATAGCGGTGTAGATATTTCCATGTGTGTACAGATGGCGGTGTTGATGTTTCCATCTATACTCAGATTGCCGTGTAGGTATTTCCATGGGTATACAGATGGCATTGTAGATATTTCCATGTTTATACAGATGGTGGTGTAGATATTTCCATGTTTATACAGATGACTGTATAGGTATTTCCATGTTTTTACAGATGGCGGTGTAGATATTTCCATGTTTATAGAGATAGCGGTGTAGATATTTCCATATTTATACAGATAACGGTGTAGATATTTCCATGTTTATACAGATAGCAGTGTAAATATTTCCATGTTTATACAGATGGCTGTGCAGATATTTCCAAGTTTATACAGATGACTTTGTAGGTATTTCCATGTTTATACAGATGGCGGTGTAGGTATTTCCATGTTTATAGAGATAGCTGTGTTGATATTTCCATGTTTATACACATAGCGGTGTAGATATTTCCATGTTTATACAGATCGCGGTGTAGATATTTCCATGTTTATACAGACAGCAGAGGAGATATTTCCATGTTTATACACATAGCGGTGTACATAATTCCATGTTTATAGAGACAGCGGTGTAGGTATTTCCATGTTTATACAGATAGCGGTGCAGATATTTGCATGTTTATACAGATGCCTATGCAGATATTTCCATATTTATACAGAGGGCTCTGTAGATATTTCCATGTTTATACAGATGGCAGTGTTGATTTTTCCATGTTCCTACACATGACTGTGTTGGTATTTCCATGTTTATACAGATGGCGGTGTAGATATTTCCATATTTATAGAGATAGCGGTGTAGATATTTCCATATTTATAGATAACGGTGTAGATATTTCCATGTTTATACAGATGCCTATGCAGATGTTTCCATATTTATACAGAGGGCTCTGTAGATATTTCCATGTTTATACAGATGGCAGTGTAGATTTTTCCATGTTCCTACACATGACTGTGTAGGTATTTCCATGTTTATACAGATGGCTTTGTAGATATTTCCATGTTTATAGAGATAGCGGTGTAGATATTTCCATGTTTATACAGATAGCGGTGTAAATATTTCCATGTTTATACAGATCGTGGTGTAGATATTTCCATGTTTATACAGAAGGTGGTGGAGATATTTCCATGGATATGTAGAAGGCGGTGTAGATATTTCCATGTTTATACAGATAGCGGTGTAGATATTTCCATGTATATACAGATGGTTGTGTAGGTATTTCGATGTTTATACAGATGGCTGTGCAGATATTTCCATGTTTATACAGATGACTTTGTAGGCATTTCCATGTTTATACAGATGGCGGTGTAGGTATTTCCATGTTTATAGAGATAGCTGTGTTGATATTTCCATGTTTATACACATAGCGGTGTAGATATTTCCATGTTTATACAGATCGCGGTGTAGATATTTCCATGTTTATACAGACAGCAGAGGAGATATTTCCATGTTTATACACATAGCGGTGTACATAATTCCATGTTTATAGAGACAGCGGTGTAGGTATTTCCATGTTTATACAGATAGCGGTGCAGATATTTGCATGTTTATACAGATGCCTATGCAGATATTTCCATATTTATACAGAGGGCTCTGTAGATATTTCCATGTTTATGCAGATGGCAGTGTTGATTTTTCCATGTTCCTACACATGACTGTGTAGGTATTTCCATGTTTATACAGATGGCGGTGTAGATATTTCCATGTTTATAGAGATAGCGGTGTAGATATTTCCATATTTATACAGATAACGGTGTAGATATTTCCATGTTTATACAGATAGCAGTGTAAATATTTCCATGTTTATACAGATGACGGTGTAGAAATTTTCACGTTTGTACAGACTGCAGTGTAGATATTTCCATCTTTATACAGATAGCGGTGTAGATATTTCCATGTGTGTACAGATGGCGGTGTTGATGTTTCCATCTATACTCAGATTGCCGTGTAGGTATTTCCATGGGTATACAGATGGCATGGTAGATATTTCCATGTTTATACAGATGGTGGTGTAGATATTTCCATGTTTATACAGATGACTGTATAGGTATTTCCATGTTTTTACAGATGGCATTGTAGATATTTCCATGTTTATAGAGATAGCAGTGTAGATATTTCCATGTTTATACAGATGGCGGTGTAGATATTTCCATGTTTATAGAGATAGCGGTGTAGATATTTCCATATTTATACAGATAACGGTGTAGATATTTCCATGTTTATACAGATAGCAGTGTAAATATTTCCATGTTTATACAGATGGCTGTGCAGATATTTCCATGTTTATACAGATGACTTTGTAGGTATTTCCATGTTTATACAGATGGCGGTGTAGGTATTTCCATGTTTATAGAGATAGCTGTGTTGATATTTCCATGTTTATACACATAGCGGTGTAGATATTTCCATGTTTATACAGATCGCGGTGTAGATATTTCCATGTTTATACAGACAGCAGAGGAGATATTTCCATGTTTATACACATAGCGGTGTACATAATTCCATGTTTATAGAGACAGCGGTGTAGGTATTTCCATGTTTATACAGATAGCGGTGCAGATATTTGCATGTTTATACAGATGCCTATGCAGATATTTCCATATTTATACAGAGGGCTCTTTAGATATTTCCATGTTTATACAGATGGCAGTGTTGATTTTTCCATGTTCCTACACATGACTGTGTTGGTATTTCCATGTTTATACAGATGGCGGTGTAGATATTTCCATATTTATAGAGATAGCGGTGTAGATATTTCCATATTTATACAGATAACGGTGTAGATATTTCCATGTTTATACAGATGCCTATGCAGATATTTCCATATTTATACAAAGGGCTCTGTAGATATTTCCATGTTTATACAGATGGCAGTGTAGATTTTTCCATGTTCCTACACATGACTGTGTAGGTATTTCCATGTTTATACAGATGGCTTTGTAGATATTTCCATGTTTATAGAGATAGCGGTGTAGATATTTCCATGTTTATACAGATAGCGGTGTAAATATTTCCATGTTTATACAGATCGTGGTGTAGATATTTCCATGTTTATACAGAAGGTGGTGGAGATATTTCCATGGATATGTAGAAGGCGGTGTAGATATTTCCATGTTTATACAGATAGCGGTGTAGATATTTCCATGTATGTACAGATGGTTGTGTAGGTATTTCGATGTTTATACAGATGGCTGTGCAGATATTTCCATGTTTATACAGATGACTTTGTAGGCATTTCCATGTTTATACAGACGGCGGTGTAGGTATTTCCATGTTTATAGAGATAGCTGTGTTGATATTTCCATGTTTATACACATAGCGGTGTAGATATTTCCATGTTTATACAGATCGCGGTGTAGATATTTCCATGTTTATACAGACAGCAGAGGAGATATTTCCATGTTTATACACATAGCGGTGTACATAATTCCATGTTTATAGAGACAGCGGTGTAGGTATTTCCATGTTTATACAGATAGCGGTGCAGATATTTGCATGTTTATACAGATGCCTATGCAGATATTTCCATATTTATACAGAGGGCTCTGTAGATATTTCCATGTTTATACAGATGGCAGTGTTGATTTTTCCATGTTCCTACACATGACTGTGTAGGTATTTCCATGTTTATACAGATGGCGGTGTAGATATTTCCATGTTTATAGAGATAGCGGTGTAGATATTTCCATATTTATACAGATAACGGTGTAGATATTTCCATGTTTATACAGATAGCAGTGTAAATATTTCCATGTTTATACAGATGACGGTGTAGAAATTTCCACGTTTATACAGACCGCAGTGTAGATATTTCCATCTTTATACAGATAGCGGTGTAGATATTTCCATGTGTGTACAGATGGCGGTGTTGATGTTTCCATCTATACTCAGATTGCCGTGTAGGTATTTCCATGGGTATACAGATGGCATTGTAGATATTTCCATGTTTATACAGATGGTGGTGTAGATATTTCCATGTTTATACAGATGACTCTATAGGTATTTCCATGTTTTTACAGATGGCATTGTAGATATTTCCATGTTTATAGAGATAGCAGTGTAGATATTTCCATGTTTATACAGATGGCGGTGTAGATATTTCCATGTTTATAGAGATAGCGGTGTAGATATTTCCATATTTATACAGATAACGGTGTAGATATTTCCATGTTTATACAGATAGCAGTGTAAATATTTCCATGTTTATACAGATGGCTGTGCAGATATTTCCATGTTTATACAGATGACTTTGTAGGTATTTCCATGTTTATACAGATGGCGGTGTAGGTATTTCCATGTTTATAGAGATAGCTGTGTTGATATTTCCATGTTTATACACATAGCGGTGTAGATATTTCCATGTTTATACAGATCGCGGTGTAGATATTTCCATGTTTACACAGACAGCAGAGGAGATATTTCCATGTTTATACACATAGGGGTGTACATAATTCCATGTTTATAGAGACAGCGGTGTAGGTATTTCCATGTTTATACAGATAGCGGTGCAGATATTTGCATGTTTATACAGATGCCTATGCAGATATTTCCATATTTATACAGAGGGCTCTTTAGATATTTCCATGTTTATACAGATGGCAGTGTTGATTTTTCCATGTTCCTACACATGACTGTGTTGGTATTTCCATGTTTATACAGATGGCGGTGTAGATATTTCCATATTTATAGAGATAGCGGTGTAGATATTTCCATATTTATACAGATAACGGTGTAGATATTTCCATGTTTATACAGATGCCTATGCAGATATTTCCTTATTTATACAAAGGGCTCTGTAGATATTTCCATGTTTATACAGATGGCAGTGTAGATTTTTCCATGTTCCTACACATGACTGTGTAGGTATTTCCATTTTTATACAGATGGCTTTGTAGATATTTCCATGTTAAGAGAGATAGCGGTGTAGATATTTCCATGTTTATACAGATAGCGGTGTAAATATTTCCATGTTTATACAGATCGTGGTGTAGATATTTCCATGTTTATACAGAAGGTGGTGGAGATATTTCCATGGATATGTAGAAGGCGGTGTAGATATTTCCATGTTTATACAGATAGCGGTGTAGATATTTCCATGTATGTACAGATGGTTGTGTAGGTATTTCGATGTTTATACAGATGGCTGTGCAGATATTTCCATGTTTATACAGATGACTTTGTAGGCATTTCCATGTTTATACAGATGGCGGTGTAGGTATTTCCATGTTTATAGAGATAGCTGTGTTGATATTTCCATGTTTATACACATAGCGGTGTAGATATTTCCATGTTTATACAGATCGCGGTGTAGATATTTCCATGTTTATACAGACAGCAGAGGAGATATTTCCATGTTTATACACATAGCGGTGTACATAATTCCATGTTTATAGAGACAGCGGTGTAGGTATTTCCATGTTTATACAGATAGCGGTGCAGATATTTGCATGTTTATACAGATGCCTATGCAGATATTTCCATATTTATACAGAGGGCTCTGTAGATATTTCCATGTTTATGCAGATGGCAGTGTTGATTTTTCCATGTTCCTACACATGACTGTGTAGGTATTTCCATGTTTATACAGATGGCGGTGTAGATATTTCCATGTTTATAGAGATAGCGGTGTAGATATTTCCATATTTATACAGATAACGGTGTAGATATTTCCATGTTTATACAGATAGCAGTGTAAATATTTCCATGTTTATACAGATGACGGTGTAGAAATTTTCACGTTTGTACAGACTGCAGTGTAGATATTTCCATCTTTATACAGATAGCGGTGTAGATATTTCCATGTGTGTACAGATGGCGGTGTTGATGTTTCCATCTATACTCAGATTGCCGTGTAGGTATTTCCATGGGTATACAGATGGCATTGTAGATATTTCCATGTTTATACAGATGGTGGTGTAGATATTTCCATGTTTATACAGATGACTGTATAGGTATTTCCATGTTTTTACAGATGGCATTGTAGATATTTCCATGTTTATAGAGATAGCAGTGTAGATATTTCCATGTTTATACAGATGGCGGTGTAGATATTTCCATGTTTATAGAGATAGCGGTGTAGATATTTCCATATTTATACAGATAACGGTGTAGATATTTCCATGTTTATACAGATAGCAGTGTAAATATTTCCATGTTTATACAGATGGCTGTGCAGATATTTCCATGTTTATACAGATGACTTTGTAGGTATTTCCATGTTTATACAGATGGCGGTGTAGGTATTTCCATGTTTATAGAGATAGCTGTGTTGATATTTCCATGTTTATACACATAGCGGTGTAGATATTTCCATGTTTATACAGATCGCGGTGTAGATATTTCCATGTTTATACAGACAGCAGAGGAGATATTTCCATGTTTATACACATAGCGGTGTACATAATTCCATGTTTATAGAGACAGCGGTGTAGGTATTTCCATGTTTATACAGATAGCGGTGCAGATATTTGCATGTTTATACAGATGCCTATGCAGATATTTCCATATTTATACAGAGGGCTCTTTAGATATTTCCATGTTTATACAGATGGCAGTGTTGATTTTTCCATGTTCCTACACATGACTGTGTTGGTATTTCCATGTTTATACAGATGGCGGTGTAGATATTTCCATATTTATAGAGATAGCGGTGTAGATATTTCCATATTTATACAGATAACGGTGTAGATATTTCCATGTTTATACAGATGCCTATGCAGATATTTCCATATTTATACAAAGGGCTCTGTAGATATTTCCATGTTTATACAGATGGCAGTGTAGATTTTTCCATGTTCCTACACATGACTGTGTAGGTATTTCCATGTTTATACAGATGGCTTTGTAGATATTTCCATGTTTATAGAGATAGCGGTGTAGATATTTCCATGTTTATACAGATAGCGGTGTAAATATTTCCATGTTTATACAGATCGTGGTGTAGATATTTCCATGTTTATACAGAAGGTGGTGGAGATATTTCCATGGATATGTAGAAGGCGGTGTAGATATTTCCATGTTTATACAGATAGCGGTGTAGATATTTCCATGTATGTACAGATGGTTGTGTAGGTATTTCGATGTTTATACAGATGGCTGTGCAGATATTTCCATGTTTATACAGATGACTTTGTAGGCATTTCCATGTTTATACAGACGGCGGTGTAGGTATTTCCATGTTTATAGAGATAGCTGTGTTGATATTTCCATGTTTATACACATAGCGGTGTAGATATTTCCATGTTTATACAGATCGCGGTGTAGATATTTCCATGTTTATACAGACAGCAGAGGAGATATTTCCATGTTTATACACATAGCGGTGTACATAATTCCATGTTTATAGAGACAGCGGTGTAGGTATTTCCATGTTTATACAGATAGCGGTGCAGATATTTGCATGTTTATACAGATGCCTATGCAGATATTTCCATATTTATACAGAGGGCTCTTTAGATATTTCCATGTTTATACAGATGGCAGTGTTGATTTTTCCATGTTCCTACACATGACTGTGTAGGTATTTCCATGTTTATACAGATGGCGGTGTAGATATTTCCATGTTTATAGAGATAGCGGTGTAGATATTTCCATATTTATACAGATAACGGTGTAGATATTTCCATGTTTATACAGATGGCAGTGTAAATATTTCCATGTTTATACAGATGACGGTGTAGAAATTTCCACGTTTATACAGACCGCAGTGTAGATATTTCCATCTTTATACAGATAGCAGTGTAGATATTTCCATGTGTGTACAGATGGCGGTGTTGATGTTTCCATCTATACTCAGATTGCCGTGTAGGTATTTCCATGGGTATACAGATGGCATTGTAGATATTTCCATGTTTATACAGATGGTGGTGTAGATATTTCCATGTTTATACAGATGACTGTATAGGTATTTCCATGTTTTTACAGATGGCATTGTAGATATTTCCATGTTTATAGAGATAGCAGTGTAGATATTTCCATGTTTATACAGATGGCGGTGTAGATATTTCCATGTTTATAGAGATAGCGGTGTAGATATTTCCATATTTATACAGATAACGGTGTAGATATTTCCATGTTTATACAGATAGCAGTGTAAATATTTCCATGTTTATACAGATGGCTGTGCAGATATTTCCATGTTTATACAGATGACTTTGTAGGTATTTCCATGTTTATACAGATGGCGGTGTAGGTTTTTCCATGTTTATAGAGATAGCTGTGTTGATATTTCCATGTTTATACACATAGCGGTGTAGATATTTCCATGTTTATACAGATCGCGGTGTAGATATTTCCATGTTTATACAGACAGCAGAGGAGATATTTCCATGATTATACACATAGCGGTGTACATAATTCCATGTTTATAGAGACAGCGGTGTAGGTATTTCCATGTTTATACAGATAGCGGTGCAGATATTTGCATGTTTATACAGATGCCTATGCAGAGATTTCCATATTTATACAGAGGGCTCTTTAGATATTTCCATGTTTATACAGATGGCAGTGTTGATTTTTCCATGTTCCTACACATGACTGTGTTGCTATTTCCATGTTTATACAGATCGCGGTGTAGATATTTCCATATTTATAGAGATAGCGGTGTAGATATTTCCATATTTATACAGATAACGGTGTAGATATTTCCATGTTTATACAGATGCCTATGCAGATATTTCCATATTTATACAAAGGGCTCTGTAGATATTTCCATGTTTATACAGATGGCAGTGTAGATTTTTCCATGTTCCTACACATGACTGTGTAGGTATTTCCATGTTTATACAGATGGCTTTGTAGATATTTCCATGTTTATAGAGATAGCGGTGTAGATATTTCCATGTTTATACAGATAGCGGTGTAAATATTTCCATGTTTATACAGATCGTGGTGTAGATATTTCCATGTTTATACAGAAGGTGGTGGAGATATTTCCATGGATATGTAGAAGGCGGTGTAGATATTTCCATATTTATACAGATAGCGGTGTAGATATTTCCATGTATGTACAGATGGTTGTGTAGGTATTTCGATGTTTATACAGATGGCTGTGCAGATATTTCCATGTTTATACACATGACTTTGTAGGCATTTCCATGTTTATACAGACGGCGGTGTAGGTATTTCCATGTTTATAGAGATAGCTGTGTTGATATTTCCATGTTTATACACATAGCGGTGTAGATATTTCCATGTTTATACAGATCGCGGTGTAGATATTTCCATGTTTATACAGACAGCAGAGGAGATATTTCCATGATTATACACATAGCGGTGTACATAATTCCATGTTTATAGAGACAGCGGTGTAGGTATTTCCATGTTTATACAGATAGCGGTGCAGATATTTGCATGTTTATACAGATGCCTATGCAGATATTTCCATATTTATACAGAGGGCTCTTTAGATATTTCCATGTTTATACAGATGGCAGTGTTGATTTTTCCATGTTCCTACACATGACTGTGTTGCTATTTCCATGTTTATACAGATCGCGGTGTAGATATTTCCATATTTATAGAGATAGCGGTGTAGATATTTCCATATTTATACAGATAACGGTGTAGATATTTCCATGTTTATACAGATGCCTATGCAGATATTTCCATATTTATACAAAGGGCTCTGTAGATATTTCCATGTTTATACAGATGGCAGTGTAGATTTTTCCATGTTCCTACACATGACTGTGTAGGTATTTCCATGTTTATACAGATGGCTTTGTAGATATTTCCATGTTTATAGAGATAGCGGTGTAGATATTTCCATGTTTATACAGATAGCGGTGTAAATATTTCCATGTTTATACAGATCGTGGTGTAGATATTTCCATGTTTATACAGAAGGTGGTGGAGATATTTCCATGGATATGTAGAAGGCGGTGTAGATATTTCCATATTTATACAGATAGCGGTGTAGATATTTCCATGTATGTACAGATGGTTGTGTAGGTATTTCGATGTTTATACAGATGGCTGTGCAGATATTTCCATGTTTATACACATGACTTTGTAGGCATTTCCATGTTTATACAGACGGCGGTGTAGGTATTTCCATGTTTATAGAGATAGCTGTGTTGATATTTCCATGTTTATACACATAGCGGTGTAGATATTTCCATGTTTATACAGATCGCGGTGTAGATATTTCCATGTTTATACAGACAGCAGAGGAGATATTTCCATGTTTATACACATAGCGGTGTACATAATTCCATGTTTATAGAGACAGCGGTGTAGGTATTTCCATGTTTATACAGATAGCGGTGCAGATATTTGCATGTTTATACAGATGCCTATGCAGATATTTCCATATTTATACAGAGGGCTCTGTAGATATTTCCATGTTTATACAGATGGCAGTGTTGATTTTTCCATGTTCCTACACATGACTGTGTAGGTATTTCCATGTTTATACAGATGGCGGTGTAGATATTTCCATGTTTATAGAGATAGCGGTGTAGATATTTCCATATTTATACAGATAACGGTGTAGATATTTCCATGTTTATACAGATGGCAGTGTAAATATTTCCATGTTTATACAGATGACGGTGTAGAAATTTCCACGTTTATACAGACCGCAGTGTAGATATTTCCATCTTTATACAGATAGCGGTGTAGATATTTCCATGTGTGTACAGATGGCGGTGTTGTTGTTTCCATCTATACTCAGATTGCCGTGTAGGTATTTCCATGGGTATACAGATGGCATTGTAGATATTTCCATGTTTATACAGATGGTGGTGTAGATATTTCCATGTTTATACAGATGACTGTATAGGTATTTCCATGTTTTTACAGATGGCGGTGTAGATATTTCCATGTTTATAGAGATAGCGGTGTAGATATTTCCATATTTATACAGATAACGGTGTAGATATTTCCATGTTTATACAGATAGCAGTGTAAATATTTCCATGTTTATACAGATGGCTGTGCAGATATTTCCAAGTTTATACAGATGACTTTGTAGGTATTTCCATGTTTATACAGATGGCGGTGTAGGTATTTCCATGTTTATAGAGATAGCTGTGTTGATATTTCCATGTTTATACACATAGCGGTGTAGATATTTCCATGTTTATACAGATCGCGGTGTAGATATTTCCATGTTTATACAGACAGCAGAGGAGATATTTCCATGTTTATACACATAGGGGTGTACATAATTCCATGTTTATAGAGACAGCGGTGTAGGTATTTCCATGTTTATACAGATAGCGGTGCAGATATTTGCATGTTTATACAGATGCCTATGCAGATATTTCCATATTTATACAGAGGGCTCTGTAGATATTTCCATGTTTATACAGATGGCAGTGTTGATTTTTCCATGTTCCTACACATGACTGTGTTGGTATTTCCATGTTTATACAGATGGCGGTGTAGATATTTCCATATTTATAGAGATAGCGGTGTAGATATTTCCATATTTATACAGATAACGGTGTAGATATTTCCATGTTTATACAGATGCCTATGCAGATGTTTCCATATTTATACAGAGGGCTCTGTAGATATTTCCATGTTTATACAGATGGCAGTGTAGATTTTTCCATGTTCCTACACATGACTGTGTAGGTATTTCCATGTTTATACAGATGGCTTTGTAGATATTTCCATGTTTATAGAGATAGCGGTGTAGATATTTCCATGTTTATACAGATAGCGGTGTAAATATTTCCATGTTTATACAGATCGTGGTGTAGATATTTCCATGTTTATACAGAAGGTGGTGGAGATATTTCCATGGATATGTAGAAGGCGGTGTAGATATTTCCATGTTTATACAGATAGCGGTGTAGATATTTCCATGTATGTACAGATGGTTGTGTAGGTATTTCGATGTTTATACAGATGGCTGTGCAGATATTTCCATGTTTATACAGATGACTTTGTAGGCATTTCCATGTTTATACAGACGGCGGTGTAGGTATTTCCATGTTTATAGAGATAGCTGTGTTGATATTTCCATGTTTATACACATAGCGGTGTAGATATTTCCATGTTTATACAGATCGCGGTGTAGATATTTCCATGTTTATACAGACAGCAGAGGAGATATTTCCATGTTTATACACATAGCGGTGTACATAATTCCATGTTTATAGAGACAGCGGTGTAGGTATTTCCATGTTTATACAGATAGCGGTGCAGATATTTGCATGTTTATACAGATGCCTATGCAGATATTTCCATATTTATACAGAGGGCTCTTTAGATATTTCCATGTTTATACAGATGGCAGTGTTGATTTTTCCATGTTCCTACACATGACTGTGTAGGTATTTCCATGTTTATACAGATGGCGGTGTAGATATTTCCATGTTTATAGAGATAGCGGTGTAGATATTTCCATATTTATACAGATAACGGTGTAGATATTTCCATGTTTATACAGATGGCAGTGTAAATATTTCCATGTTTATACAGATGACGGTGTAGAAATTTCCACGTTTATACAGACCGCAGTGTAGATATTTCCATCTTTATACAGATAGCAGTGTAGATATTTCCATGTGTGTACAGATGGCGGTGTTGATGTTTCCATCTATACTCAGATTGCCGTGTAGGTATTTCCATGGGTATACAGATGGCATTGTAGATATTTCCATGTTTATACAGATGGTGGTGTAGATATTTCCATGTTTATACAGATGACTGTATAGGTATTTCCATGTTTTTACAGATGGCATTGTAGATATTTCCATGTTTATAGAGATAGCAGTGTAGATATTTCCATGTTTATACAGATGGCGGTGTAGATATTTCCATGTTTATAGAGATAGCGGTGTAGATATTTCCATATTTATACAGATAACGGTGTAGATATTTCCATGTTTATACAGATAGCAGTGTAAATATTTCCATGTTTATACAGATGGCTGTGCAGATATTTCCATGTTTATACAGATGACTTTGTAGGTATTTCCATGTTTATACAGATGGCGGTGTAGGTTTTTCCATGTTTATAGAGATAGCTGTGTTGATATTTCCATGTTTATACACATAGCGGTGTAGATATTTCCAGGTTTATACACATCGCGGTGTAGATATTTCCATGTTTATACAGACAGCAGAGGAGATATTTCCATGATTATACACATAGCGGTGTACATAATTCCATGTTTATAGAGACAGCGGTGTAGGTATTTCCATGTTTATACAGATAGCGGTGCAGATATTTGCATGTTTATACAGATGCCTATGCAGAGATTTCCATATTTATACAGAGGGCTCTTTAGATATTTCCATGTTTATACAGATGGCAGTGTTGATTTTTCCATGTTCCTACACATGACTGTGTTGCTATTTCCATGTTTATACAGATCGCGGTGTAGATATTTCCATATTTATAGAGATAGCGGTGTAGATATTTCCATATTTATACAGATAACGGTGTAGATATTTCCATGTTTATACAGATGCCTATGCAGATATTTCCATATTTATACAAAGGGCTCTGTAGATATTTCCATGTTTATACAGATGGCAGTGTAGATTTTTCCATGTTCCTACACATGACTGTGTAGGTATTTCCATGTTTATACAGATGGCTTTGTAGATATTTCCATGTTTATAGAGATAGCGGTGTAGATATTTCCATGTTTATACAGATAGCGGTGTAAATATTTCCATGTTTATACAGATCGTGGTGTAGATATTTCCATGTTTATACAGAAGGTGGTGGAGATATTTCCATGGATATGTAGAAGGCGGTGTAGATATTTCCATATTTATACAGATAGCGGTGTAGATATTTCCATGTATGTACAGATGGTTGTGTAGGTATTTCGATGTTTATACAGATGGCTGTGCAGATATTTCCATGTTTATACACATGACTTTGTAGGCATTTCCATGTTTATACAGACGGCGGTGTAGGTATTTCCATGTTTATAGAGATAGCTGTGTTGATATTTCCATGTTTATACACATAGCGGTGTAGATATTTCCATGTTTATACAGATCGCGGTGTAGATATTTCCATGTTTATACAGACAGCAGAGGAGATATTTCCATGATTATACACATAGCGGTGTACATAATTCCATGTTTATAGAGACAGCGGTGTAGGTATTTCCATGTTTATACAGATAGCGGTGCAGATATTTGCATGTTTATACAGATGCCTATGCAGATATTTCCATATTTATACAGAGGGCTCTTTAGATATTTCCATGTTTATACAGATGGCAGTGTTGATTTTTCCATGTTCCTACACATGACTGTGTTGCTATTTCCATGTTTATACAGATCGCGGTGTAGATATTTCCATATTTATAGAGATAGCGGTGTAGATATTTCCATATTTATACAGATAACGGTGTAGATATTTCCATGTTTATACAGATGCCTATGCAGATATTTCCATATTTATACAAAGGGCTCTGTAGATATTTCCATGTTTATACAGATGGCAGTGTAGATTTTTCCATGTTCCTACACATGACTGTGTAGGTATTTCCATGTTTATACAGATGGCTTTGTAGATATTTCCATGTTTATAGAGATAGCGGTGTAGATATTTCCATGTTTATACAGATAGCGGTGTAAATATTTCCATGTTTATACAGATCGTGGTGTAGATATTTCCATGTTTATACAGAAGGTGGTGGAGATATTTCCATGGATATGTAGAAGGCGGTGTAGATATTTCCATATTTATACAGATAGCGGTGTAGATATTTCCATGTATGTACAGATGGTTGTGTAGGTATTTCGATGTTTATACAGATGGCTGTGCAGATATTTCCATGTTTATACACATGACTTTGTAGGCATTTCCATGTTTATACAGACGGCGGTGTAGGTATTTCCATGTTTATAGAGATAGCTGTGTTGATATTTCCATGTTTATACACATAGCGGTGTAGATATTTCCATGTTTATACAGATCGCGGTGTAGATATTTCCATGTTTATACAGACAGCAGAGGAGATATTTCCATGTTTATACACATAGCGGTGTACATAATTCCATGTTTATAGAGACAGCGGTGTAGGTATTTCCATGTTTATACAGATAGCGGTGCAGATATTTGCATGTTTATACAGATGCCTATGCAGATATTTCCATATTTATACAGAGGGCTCTGTAGATATTTCCATGTTTATACAGATGGCAGTGTTGATTTTTCCATGTTCCTACACATGACTGTGTAGGTATTTCCATGTTTATACAGATGGCGGTGTAGATATTTCCATGTTTATAGAGATAGCGGTGTAGATATTTCCATATTTATACAGATAACGGTGTAGATATTTCCATGTTTATACAGATGGCAGTGTAAATATTTCCATGTTTATACAGATGACGGTGTAGAAATTTCCACGTTTATACAGACCGCAGTGTAGATATTTCCATCTTTATACAGATAGCGGTGTAGATATTTCCATGTGTGAACAGATGGCGGTGTTGTTGTTTCCATCTATACTCAGATTGCCGTGTAGGTATTTCCATGGGTATACAGATGGCATTGTAGATATTTCCATGTTTATACAGATGGTGGTGTAGATATTTCCATGTTTATACAGATGACTGTATAGGTATTTCCATGTTTTTACAGATGGCGGTGTAGATATTATCATGTTTATAGAGATAGCGGTGTAGATATTTCCATATTTATACAGATAACGGTGTAGATATTTCCATGTTTATACAGATAGCAGTGTAAATATTTCCATGTTTATACAGATGGCTGTGCAGATATTTCCAAGTTTATACAGATGACTTTGTAGGTATTTCCATGTTTATACAGATGGCGGTGTAGGTATTTCCATGTTTATAGAGATAGCTGTGTTGATATTTCCATGTTTATACACATAGCGGTGTAGATATTTCCATGTTTATACAGATCGCGGTGTAGATATTTCCATGTTTATACAGACAGCAGAGGAGATATTTCCATGTTTATACACATAGGGGTGTACATAATTCCATGTTTATAGAGACAGCGGTGTAGGTATTTCCATGTTTATACAGATAGCGGTGCAGATATTTGCATGTTTATACAGATGCCTATGCAGATATTTCCATATTTATACAGAGGGCTCTGTAGATATTTCCATGTTTATACAGATGGCAGTGTTGATTTTTCCATGTTCCTACACATGACTGTGTTGGTATTTCCATGTTTATACAGATGGCGGTGTAGATATTTCCATATTTATAGAGATAGCGGTGTAGATATTTCCATATTTATACAGATAACGGTGTAGATATTTCCATGTTTATACAGATGCCTATGCAGATGTTTCCATATTTATACAGAGGGCTCTGTAGATATTTCCATGTTTATACAGATGGCAGTGTAGATTTTTCCATGTTCCTACACATGACTGTGTAGGTATTTCCATGTTTATACAGATGGCTTTGTAGATATTTCCATGTTTATAGAGATAGCGGTGTAGATATTTCCATGTTTATACAGATAGCGGTGTAAATATTTCCATGTTTATACAGATCGTGGTGTAGATATTTCCATGTTTATACAGAAGGTGGTGGAGATATTTCCATGGATATGTAGAAGGCGGTGTAGATATTTCCATGTTTATACAGATAGCGGTGTAGATATTTCCATGTATATACAGATGGTTGTGTAGGTATTTCGATGTTTATACAGATGGCTGTGCAGATATTTCCATGTTTATACAGATGACTTTGTAGGCATTTCCATGTTTATACAGACGGCGGTGTAGGTATTTCCATGTTTATAGAGATAGCTGTGTTGATATTTCCATGTTTATACACATAGTGGTGTAGATATTTCCATGTTTATACAGATCGCGGTGTAGATATTTCCATGTTTATACAGACAGCAGAGGAGATATTTCCATGTTTATACACATAGCGGTGTACATAATTCCATGTTTATAGAGACAGCGGTGTAGGTATTTCCATGTTTATACAGATAGCGGTGCAGATATTTGCATGTTTATACAGATGCCTATGCAGATATTTCCATATTTATACAGAGGGCTCTGTAGATATTTCCATGTTTATACAGATGGCAGTGTTGATTTTTCCATGTTCCTACACATGACTGTGTAGGTATTTCCATGTTTATACAGATGGCGGTGTAGATATTTCCATGTTTATAGAGATAGCGGTGTAGATATTTCCATATTTATACAGATAACGGTGTAGATATTTCCATGTTTATACAGATAGCAGTGTAAATATTTCCATGTTTATACAGATGACGGTGTAGAAATTTCCACGTTTATACAGACCGCAGTATAGATATTTCCATCTTTATACAGATAGCGGTGTAGATATTTCCATGTGTGTACAGATGGCGGTGTTGATGTTTCCCTCTATACTCAGATTGCCGTGTAGGTATTTCCATGGGTATACAGATGGCATTGTAGATATTTCCATGTTTATACAGATGGTGGTGTAGATATTTCCATGTTTATACAGATGACTGTATAGGTATTTCCATGTTTTTACAGATGGCATTGTAGATATTTCCATGTTTATAGAGATAGCAGTGTAGATATTTCCATGTTTATACAGATGGCGGTGTAGATATTTCCATGTTTATAGAGATAGCGGTGTAGATATTTCCATATTTATACAGATAACGGTGTAGATATTTCCATGTTTATACAGATAGCAGTGTAAATACTTCCATGTTTATACAGATGGCTGTGCAGATATTTCCATGTTTATACAGATGACTTTGTAGGTATTTCCATGTTTATACAGATGGCGGTGTAGGTATTTCCATGTTTATAGAGATAGCTGTGTTGATATTTCCATGTTTATACACATAGCGGTGTAGATATTTCCATGTTTATACAGATCGCGGTGTAGATATTTCCATGTTTACACAGACAGCAGAGGAGATATTTCCATGTTTATACACATAGGGGTGTACATAATTCCATGTTTATAGAGACAGCGGTGTAGGTATTTCCATGTTTATACAGATAGCGGTACAGATATTTGCATGTTTATACAGATGCCTATGCAGATATTTCCATATTTATACAGAGGGCTCTGTAGATATTTCCATGTTTATACAGATGGCAGTGTTGATTTTTCCATGTTCCTACACATGACTGTGTAGGTATTTCCATGTTTATACAGATGGCGGTGTAGATATTTCCATGTTTATAGAGATAGCGGTGTAGATATTTCCATATTTATACAGATAACGGTGTAGATATTTCCATGTTTATACAGATGGCAGTGTAAATATTTCCATGTTTATACAGATGACGGTGTAGAAATTTCCACGTTTATACAGACCGCAGTGTAGATATTTCCATCTTTATACAGATAGCGGTGTAGATATTTCCATGTGTGTACAGATGGCGGTGTTGATGTTTCCATCTATACTCAGATTGCCGTGTAGGTATTTCCATGGGTATACAGATGGCATTGTAGATATTTCCACGTTTATACAGATGGTGGTGTAGATATTTCCATGTTTATACAGATGACTGTATAGGTATTTCCATGTTTTTACAGATGGCATTGTAGATATTTCCATGTTTATAGAGATAGCAGTGTAGATATTTCCATGTTTATACAGATGGCGGTGTAGATATTTCCATGTTTATAGAGATAGCGGTGTAGATATTTCCATATTTATACAGATAACGGTGTAGATATTTCCATGTTTATACAGATAGCAGTGTAAATATTTCCATGTTTATACAGATGGCTGTGCAGATATTTCCATGTTTATACAGATGACTTTGTAGGTATTTCCATGTTTATACAGATGGCGGTGTAGGTATTTCCATGTTTATAGAGATAGCTGTGTTGATATTTCCATGTTTATACACATAGCGGTGTAGATATTTCCATGTTTATACAGATCGCGGTGTAGATATTTCCATGTTTATACAGACAGCAGAGGAGATATTTCCATGTTTATACACATAGGGGTGTACATAATTCCATGTTTATAGAGACAGCGGTGTAGGTATTTCCATGTTTATACAGATAGCGGTGCAGATATTTGCATGTTTATACAGATGCCTATGCAGATATTTCCATATTTATACAGAGGGCTCTGTAGATATTTCCATGTTTATACAGATGGCAGTGTTGATTTTTCCATGTTCCTACACATGACTGTGTAGGTATTTCCATGTTTATACAGATGGCGGTGTAGATATTTCCATATTTATACAGATAACGGTGTAGATATTTCCATGTTTATACAGATGGCAGTGTAAATATTTCCATGTTTATACAGATGACGGTGTAGAAATTTCCACGTTTATACAGAACGCAGTGTAGATATTTCCATCTTTATACAGATAGCGGTGTAGATATTTCCATGTGTGTACAGATGGCGGTGTTGATGTTTCCATCTATACTCAGATTGCCGTGTAGGTATTTCCATGGGTATACAGATGGCATTGTAGATATTTCCATGTTTATACAGATGGTGGTGTAGATATTTCCATGTTTATACAGATGACTGTATAGGTATTTCCATGTTTTTACAGATGGCGGTGTAGATATTTCCATGTTTATAGAGATAGCGGTGTAGATATTTCCATATTTATACAGATAACGGTGTAGATATTTCCATGTTTATACAGATAGCAGTGTAAATATTTCCATGTTTATACAGATGGCTGTGCAGATATTTCCAAGTTTATACAGATGACTTTGTAGGTATTTCCATGTTTATACAGATGGCGGTGTAGGTATTTCCATGTTTATAGAGATAGCTGTGTTGATATTTCCATGTTTATACACATAGCGGTGTAGATATTTCCATGTTTATACAGATCGCGGTGTAGATATTTCCATGTTTATACAGACAGCAGAGGAGATATTTCCATGTTTATACACATAGGGGTGTACATAATTCCATGTTTATAGAGACAGCGGTGTAGGTATTTCCATGTTTATACAGATAGCGGTGCAGATATTTGCATGTTTATACAGATGCCTATGCAGATATTTCCATATTTATACAGAGGGCTCTGTAGATATTTCCATGTTTATACAGATGGCAGTGTTGATTTTTCCATGTTCCTACACATGACTGTGTTGGTATTTCCATGTTTATACAGATGGCGGTGTAGATATTTCCATATTTATAGAGATAGCGGTGTAGATATTTCCATATTTATACAGATAACGGTGTAGATATTTCCATGTTTATACAGATGCCTATGCAGATGTTTCCATATTTATACAGAGGGCTCTGTAGATATTTCCATGTTTATACAGATGGCAGTGTAGATTTTTCCATGTTCCTACACATGACTGTGTAGGTATTTCCATGTTTATACAGATGGCTTTGTAGATATTTCCATGTTTATAGAGATAGCGGTGTAGATATTTCCATGTTTATACAGATAGCGGTGTAAATATTTCCATGTTTATACAGATCGTGGTGTAGATATTTCCATGTTTATACAGAAGGTGGTGGAGATATTTCCATGGATATGTAGAAGGCGGTGTAGATATTTCCATGTTTATACAGATAGCGGTGTAGATATTTCCATGTATATACAGATGGTTGTGTAGGTATTTCGATGTTTATACAGATGGCTGTGCAGATATTTCCATGTTTATACAGATGACTTTGTAGGCATTTCCATGTTTATACAGACGGCGGTGTAGGTATTTCCATGTTTATAGAGATAGCTGTGTTGATATTTCCATGTTTATACACATAGTGGTGTAGATATTTCCATGTTTATACAGATCGCGGTGTAGATATTTCCATGTTTATACAGACAGCAGAGGAGATATTTCCATGTTTATACACATAGCGGTGTACATAATTCCATGTTTATAGAGACAGCGGTGTAGGTATTTCCATGTTTATACAGATAGCGGTGCAGATATTTGCATGTTTATACAGATGCCTATGCAGATATTTCCATATTTATACAGAGGGCTCTGTAGATATTTCCATGTTTATACAGATGGCAGTGTTGATTTTTCCATGTTCCTACACATGACTGTGTAGGTATTTCCATGTTTATACAGATGGCGGTGTAGATATTTCCATGTTTATAGAGATAGCGGTGTAGATATTTCCATATTTATACAGATAACGGTGTAGATATTTCCATGTTTATACAGATAGCAGTGTAAATATTTCCATGTTTATACAGATGACGGTGTAGAAATTTCCACGTTTATACAGACCGCAGTGTAGATATTTCCATCTTTATACAGATAGCGGTGTAGATATTTCCATGTGTGTACAGATGGCGGTGTTGATGTTTCCATCTATACTCAGATTGCCGTGTAGGTATTTCCATGGGTATACAGATGGCATTGTAGATATTTCCATGTTTATACAGATGGTGGTGTAGATATTTCCATGTTTATACAGATGACTGTATAGGTATTTCCATGTTTTTACAGATGGCATTGTAGATATTTCCATGTTTATAGAGATAGCAGTGTAGATATTTCCATGTTTATACAGATGGCGGTGTAGATATTTCCATGTTTATAGAGATAGCGGTGTAGATATTTCCATATTTATACAGATAACGGTGTAGATATTTCCATGTTTATACAGATAGCAGTGTAAATATTTCCATGTTTATACAGATGGCTGTGCAGATATTTCCATGTTTATACAGATGACTTTGTAGGTATTTCCATGTTTATACAGATGGCGGTGTAGGTATTTCCATGTTTATAGAGATAGCTGTGTTGATATTTCCATGTTTATACACATAGCGGTGTAGATATTTCCATGTTTATACAGATCGCAGTGTAGATATTTCCATGTTTATACAGACAGCAGAGGAGATATTTCCATGATTATACACATAGCGGTGTACATAATTCCATGTTTATAGAGACAGCGGTGTAGGTATTTCCATGTTTATACAGATAGCGGTGCAGATATTTGCATGTTTATACAGATGCCTATGCAGATATTTCCATATTTATACAGAGGGCTCTTTAGATATTTCCATGTTTATACAGATGGCAGTGTTGATTTTTCCATGTTCCTACACATGACTGTGTTGCTATTTCCATGTTTATACAGATCGCGGTGTAGATATTTCCATATTTATAGAGATAGCGGTGTAGATATTTCCATATTTATACAGATAACGGTGTAGATATTTCCATGTTTATACAGATGCCTATGCAGATATTTCCATATTTATACAAAGGGCTCTGTAGATATTTCCATGTTTATACAGATGGCAGTGTAGATTTTTCCATGTTCCTACACATGACTGTGTAGGTATTTCCATGTTTATACAGATGGCTTTGTAGATATTTCCATGTTTATAGAGATAGCGGTGTAGATATTTCCATGTTTATACAGATAGCGGTGTAAATATTTCCATGTTTATACAGATCGTGGTGTAGATATTTCCATGTTTATACAGAAGGTGGTGGAGATATTTCCATGGATATGTAGAAGGCGGTGTAGATATTTCCATATTTATACAGATAGCGGTGTAGATATTTCCATGTATGTACAGATGGTTGTGTAGGTATTTCGATGTTTATACAGATGGCTGTGCAGATATTTCCATGTTTATACAGATGACTTTGTAGGCATTTCCATGTTTATACAGACGGCGGTGTAGGTATTTCCATGTTTATAGAGATAGCTGTGTTGATATTTCCATGTTTATACACATAGCGGTGTAGATATTTCCATGTTTATACAGATCGCGGTGTAGATATTTCCATGTTTATACAGACAGCAGAGGAGATATTTCCATGTTTATACACATAGCGGTGTACATAATTCCATGTTTATAGAGACAGCGGTGTAGGTATTTCCATGTTTATACAGATAGCGGTGCAGATATTTGCATGTTTATACAGATGCCTATGCAGATATTTCCATATTTATACAGAGGGCTCTGTAGATATTTCCATGTTTATACAGATGGCAGTGTTGATTTTTCCATGTTCCTACACATGACTGTGTAGGTATTTCCATGTTTATACAGATGGCGGTGTAGATATTTCCATGTTTATAGAGATAGCGGTGTAGATATTTCCATATTTATACAGATAACGGTGTAGATATTTCCATGTTTATACAGATGGCAGTGTAAATATTTCCATGTTTATACAGATGACGGTGTAGAAATTTCCACGTTTATACAGACCGCAGTGTAGATATTTCCATCTTTATACAGATAGCGGTGTAGATATTTCCATGTGTGTACAGATGGCGGTGTTGTTGTTTCCATCTATACTCAGATTGCCGTGTAGGTATTTCCATGGGTATACAGATGGCATTGTAGATATTTCCATGTTTATACAGATGGTGGTGTAGATATTTCCATGTTTATACAGATGACTGTATAGGTATTTCCATGTTTTTACAGATGGCGGTGTAGATATTTCCATGTTTATAGAGATAGCGGTGTAGATATTTCCATATTTATACAGATAACGGTGTAGATATTTCCATGTTTATACAGATAGCAGTGTAAATATTTCCATGTTTATACAGATGGCTGTGCAGATATTTCCAAGTTTATACAGATGACTTTGTAGGTATTTCCATGTTTATACAGATGGCGGTGTAGGTATTTCCATGTTTATAGAGATAGCTGTGTTGATATTTCCATGTTTATACACATAGCGGTGTAGATATTTCCATGTTTATACAGATCGCGGTGTAGATATTTCCATGTTTATACAGACAGCAGAGGAGATATTTCCATGTTTATACACATAGGGGTGTACATAATTCCATGTTTATAGAGACAGCGGTGTAGGTATTTCCATGTTTATACAGATAGCGGTGCAGATATTTGCATGTTTATACAGATGCCTATGCAGATATTTCCATATTTATACAGAGGGCTCTTTAGATATTTCCATGTTTATACAGATGGCAGTGTTGATTTTTCCATGTTCCTACACATGACTGTGTTGGTATTTCCATGTTTATACAGATGGCGGTGTAGATATTTCCATATTTATAGAGATAGCGGTGTAGATATTTCCATATTTATACAGATAACGGTGTAGATATTTCCATGTTTATACAGATGCCTATGCAGATGTTTCCATATTTATACAGAGGGCTCTGTAGATATTTCCATGTTTATACAGATGGCAGTGTAGATTTTTCCATGTTCCTACACATGACTGTGTAGGTATTTCCATGTTTATACAGATGGCTTTTTAGATATTTCCATGTTTATAGAGATAGCGGTGTAGATATTTCCATGTTTATACAGATAGCGGTGTAAATATTTCCATGTTTATACAGATCGTGGTGTAGATATTTCCATGTTTATACAGAAGGTGGTGGAGATATTTCCATGGATATGTAGAAGGCGGTGTAGATATTTCCATGTTTATACAGATAGCGGTGTAGATATTTCCATGTATATACAGATGGTTGTGTAGGTATTTCGATGTTTATACAGATGGCTGTGCAGATATTTCCATGTTTATACAGATGACTTTGTAGGCATTTCCATGTTTATACAGACGGAGGTGTAGGTATTTCCATGTTTATAGAGATAGCTGTGTTGATATTTCCATGTTTATACACATAGTGGTGTAGATATTTCCATGTTTATACAGATCGCGGTGTAGATATTTCCATGTTTATACAGACAGCAGAGGAGATATTTCCATGTTTATACACATAGCGGTGTACATAATTCCATGTTTATAGAGACAGCGGTGTAGGTATTTCCATGTTTATACAGATAGCGGTGCAGATATTTGCATGTTTATACAGATGCCTATGCAGATATTTCCATATTTATACAGAGGGCTCTGTAGATATTTCCATGTTTATACAGATGGCAGTGTTGATTTTTCCATGTTCCTACACATGACTGTGTAGGTATTTCCATGTTTATACAGATGGCGGTGTAGATATTTCCATGTTTATAGAGATAGCGGTGTAGATATTTCCATATTTATACAGATAACGGTGTAGATATTTCCATGTTTATACAGATAGCAGTGTAAATATTTCCATGTTTATACAGATGACGGTGTAGAAATTTCCACGTTTATACAGACCGCAGTGTAGACATTTCCATCTTTATACAGATAGCGGTGTAGATATTTCCATGTGTGTACAGATGGCGGTGTTGATGTTTCCATCTATACTCAGATTGCCGTGTAGGTATTTCCATGGGTATACAGATGGCATTGTAGATATTTCCATGTTTATACAGATGGTGGTGTAGATATTTCCATGTTTATACAGATGACTGTATAGGTATTTCCATGTTTTTACAGATGGCATTGTAGATATTTCCATGTTTATAGAGATAGCAGTGTAGATATTTCCATGTTTATACAGATGGCGGTGTAGATATTTCCATGTTTATAGAGATAGCGGTGTAGATATTTCCATATTTATACAGATAACGGTGTAGATATTTCCATGTTTATACAGATAGCAGTGTAAATATTTCCATGTTTATACAGATGGCTGTGCAGATATTTCCATGTTTATACAGATGACTTTGTAGGTATTTCCATGTTTATACAGATGGCGGTGTAGGTATTTCCATGTTTATAGAGATAGCTGTGTTGATATTTCCATGTTTATACACATAGCGGTGTAGATATTTCCATGTTTATACAGATCGCGGTGTAGATATTTCCATGTTTATACAGACAGCAGAGGAGATATTTCCATGTTTATACACATAGGGGTGTACATAATTCCATGTTTATAGAGACAGCGGTGTAGGTATTTCCATGTTTATACAGATAGCGGTGCAGATATTTGCATGTTTATACAGATGCCTATGCAGATATTTCCATATTTATACAGAGGGCTCTTTAGATATTTCCATGTTTATACAGATGGCAGTGTTGATTTTTCCATGTTCCTACACATGACTGTGTTGGTATTTCCATGTTTATACAGATGGCGGTGTAGATATTTCCATATTTATAGAGATAGCGGTGTAGATATTTCCATATTTATACAGATAACGGTGTAGATATTTCCATGTTTATACAGATGCCTATGCAGATATTTCCATATTTATACAAAGGTCTCTGTAGATATTTCCATGTTTATACAGATGGCAGTGTAGATTTTTCCATGGTCCTACACATGGCTGTGTAGGTATTTCCATGTTTATACAGATGGCTTTGTAGATATTTCCATGTTTATAGAGATAGCGGTGTAGATATTTCCATGTTTATACAGATAGCGGTGTAAATATTTCCATGTTTATACAGATCGTGGTGTAGATATTTCCATGTTTATACAGAAGGTGGTGGAGATATTTCCATGGATATGTAGAAGGCGGTGTAGATATTTCCATGTTTATACAGATAGCGGTGTAGATATTTCCATGTATGTACAGATGGTTGTGTAGGTATTTCGATGTTTATACAGATGGCTGTGCAGATATTTCCATGTTTATACAGATGACTTTGTAGGCATTTCCATGTTTATACAGACGGCGGTGTAGGTATTTCCATGTTTATAGAGATAGCTGTGTTGATATTTCCATGTTTATACACATAGTGGTGTAGATATTTCCATGTTTATACAGATCGCGGTGTAGATATTTCCATGTTTATACAGACAGCAGAGGAGATATTTCCATGTTTATACACATAGCGGTGTACATAATTCCATGTTTATAGAGACAGCGGTGTAGGTATTTCCATGTTTATACAGATAGAGGTGCAGATATTTGCATGTTTATACAGATGCCTATGCAGATATTTCCATATTTATACAGAGGGCTCTGTAGATATTTCCATGTTTATACAGATGGCAGTGTTGATTTTTCCATGTTCCTACACATGACTGTGTAGGTATTTCCATGTTTCTACAAATGGCGGTGTAGATATTTCCATGTTTATAGAGATAGCGGTGTAGATATTTCCATATTTATACAGATAACGGTGTAGATATTTCCATGTTTATACAGATGGCAGTGTAAATATTTCCATGTTTATACAGATGACGGTGTAGAAATTTCCACGTTTATACAGACCGCAGTGTAGATATTTCCATCTTTATACAGATAGCAGTGTAGATATTTCCATGTGTGTACAGATGGCGGTGTTGATGTTTCCATCTATACTCAGATTGCCGTGTAGGTATTTCCATGGGTATACAGATGGCATTGTAGATATTTCCATGTTTATACAGATGGTGGTGTAGATATTTCCATGTTTATACAGATGACTGTATAGGTATTTCCATGTTTTTACAGATGGCATTGTAGATATTTCCATGTTTATAGAGATAGCAGTGTAGATATTTCCATGTTTATACAGATGGCGGTGTAGATATTTCCATGTTTATAGAGATAGCGGTGTAGATATTTCCATATTTATACAGATAACGGTGTAGATATTTCCATGTTTATACAGATAGCAGTGTAAATATTTCCATGTTTATACAGATGGCTGTGCAGATATTTCCATGTTTATACAGATGACTTTGTAGGTATTTCCATGTTTATACAGATGGCGGTGTAGGTATTTCCATGTTTATAGAGATAGCTGTGTTGATATTTCCATGTTTATACACATAGCGGTGTAGATATTTCCATGTTTATACAGATCGCGGTGTAGATATTTCCATGTTTATACAGACAGCAGAGGAGATATTTCCATGATTATACACATAGCGGTGTACATAATTCCATGTTTATAGAGACAGCGGTGTAGGTATTTCCATGTTTATACAGATAGCGGTGCAGATATTTGCATGTTTATACAGATGCCTATGCAGATATTTCCATATTTATACAGAGGGCTCTTTAGATATTTCCATGTTTATACAGATGGCAGTGTTGATTTTTCCATGTTCCTACACATGACTGTGTTGCTATTTCCATGTTTATACAGATCGCGGTGTAGATATTTCCATATTTATAGAGATAGCGGTGTAGATATTTCCATATTTATACAGATAACGGTGTAGATATTTCCATGTTTATACAGATGCCTATGCAGATATTTCCATATTTATACAAAGGGCTCTGTAGATATTTCCATGTTTATACAGATGGCAGTGTAGATTTTTCCATGTTCCTACACATGACTGTGTAGGTATTTCCATGTTTATACAGATGGCTTTGTAGATATTTCCATGTTTATAGAGATAGCGGTGTAGATATTTCCATGTTTATACAGATAGCGGTGTAAATATTTCCATGTTTATACAGATCGTGGTGTAGATATTTCCATGTTTATACAGAAGGTGGTGGAGATATTTCCATGGATATGTAGAAGGCGGTGTAGATATTTCCATATTTATACAGATAGCGGTGTAGATATTTCCATGTATGTACAGATGGTTGTGTAGGTATTTCGATGTTTATACAGATGGCTGTGCAGATATTTCCATGTTTATACACATGACTTTGTAGGCATTTCCATGTTTATACAGACGGCGGTGTAGGTATTTCCATGTTTATAGAGATAGCTGTGTTGATATTTCCATGTTTATACACATAGCGGTGTAGATATTTCCATGTTTATACAGATCGCGGTGTAGATATTTCCATGTTTATACAGACAGCAGAGGAGATATTTCCATGTTTATACACATAGCGGTGTACATAATTCCATGTTTATAGAGACAGCGGTGTAGGTATTTCCATGTTTATACAGATAGCGGTGCAGATATTTGCATGTTTATACAGATGCCTATGCAGATATTTCCATATTTATACAGAGGGCTCTGTAGATATTTCCATGTTTATACAGATGGCAGTGTTGATTTTTCCATGTTCCTACACATGACTGTGTAGGTATTTCCATGTTTATACAGATGGCGGTGTAGATATTTCCATGTTTATAGAGATAGCGGTGTAGATATTTCCATATTTATACAGATAACGGTGTAGATATTTCCATGTTTATACAGATGGCAGTGTAAATATTTCCATGTTTATACAGATGACGGTGTAGAAATTTCCACGTTTATACAGACCGCAGTGTATATATTTCCATCTTTATACAGATAGCGGTGTAGATATTTCCATGTGTGTACAGATGGCGGTGTTGTTGTTTCCATCTATACTCAGATTGCCGTGTAGGTATTTCCATGGGTATACAGATGGCATTGTAGATATTTCCATGTTTATACAGATGGTGGTGTAGATATTTCCATGTTTATACAGATGACTGTATAGGTATTTCCATGTTTTTACAGATGGCGGTGTAGATATTTCCATGTTTATAGAGATAGCGGTGTAGATATTTCCATATTTATACAGATAACGGTGTAGATATTTCCATGTTTATACAGATAGCAGTGTAAATATTTCCATGTTTATACAGATGGCTGTGCAGATATTTCCAAGTTTATACAGATGACTTTGTAGGTATTTCCATGTTTATACAGATGGCGGTGTAGGTATTTCCATGTTTATAGAGATAGCTGTGTTGATATTTCCATGTTTATACACATAGCGGTGTAGATATTTCCATGTTTATACAGATCGCGGTGTAGATATTTCCATGTTTATACAGACAGCAGAGGAGATATTTCCATGTTTATACACATAGGGGTGTACATAATTCCATGTTTATAGAGACAGCGGTGTAGGTATTTCCATGTTTATACAGATAGCGGTGCAGATATTTGCATGTTTATACAGATGCCTATGCAGATATTTCCATATTTATACAGAGGGCTCTTTAGATATTTCCATGTTTATACAGATGGCAGTGTTGATTTTTCCATGTTCCTACACATGACTGTGTTGGTATTTCCATGTTTATACAGATGGCGGTGTAGATATTTCCATATTTATAGAGATAGCGGTGTAGATATTTCCATATTTATACAGATAACGGTGTAGATATTTCCATGTTTATACAGATGCCTATGCAGATGTTTCCATATTTATACAGAGGGCTCTGTAGATATTTCCATGTTTATACAGATGGCAGTGTAGATTTTTCCATGTTCCTACACATGACTGTGTAGGTATTTCCATGTTTATACAGATGGCTTTTTAGATATTTCCATGTTTATAGAGATAGCGGTGTAGATATTTCCATGTTTATACAGATAGCGGTGTAAATATTTCCATGTTTATACAGATCGTGGTGTAGATATTTCCATGTTTATACAGAAGGTGGTGGAGATATTTCCATGGATATGTAGAAGGCGGTGTAGATATTTCCATGTTTATACAGATAGCGGTGTAGATATTTCCATGTATATACAGATGGTTGTGTAGGTATTTCGATGTTTATACAGATGGCTGTGCAGATATTTCCATGTTTATACAGATGACTTTGTAGGCATTTCCATGTTTATACAGACGGAGGTGTAGGTATTTCCATGTTTATAGAGATAGCTGTGTTGATATTTCCATGTTTATACACATAGTGGTGTAGATATTTCCATGTTTATACAGATCGCGGTGTAGATATTTCCATGTTTATACAGACAGCAGAGGAGATATTTCCATGTTTATACACATAGCGGTGTACATAATTCCATGTTTATAGAGACAGCGGTGTAGGTATTTCCATGTTTATACAGATAGCGGTGCAGATATTTGCATGTTTATACAGATGCCTATGCAGATATTTCCATATTTATACAGAGGGCTCTGTAGATATTTCCATGTTTATACAGATGGCAGTGTTGATTTTTCCATGTTCCTACACATGACTGTGTAGGTATTTCCATGTTTATACAGATGGCGGTGTAGATATTTCCATGTTTATAGAGATAGCGGTGTAGATATTTCCATATTTATACAGATAACGGTGTAGATATTTCCATGTTTATACAGATAGCAGTGTAAATATTTCCATGTTTATACAGATGACGGTGTAGAAATTTCCACGTTTATACAGACCGCAGTGTAGATATTTCCATCTTTATACAGATAGCGGTGTAGATATTTCCATGTGTGTACAGATGGCGGTGTTGATGTTTCCATCTATACTCAGATTGCCGTGTAGGTATTTCCATGGGTATACAGATGGCATTGTAGATATTTCCATGTTTATACAGATGGTGGTGTAGATATTTCCATGTTTATACAGATGACTGTATAGGTATTTCCATGTTTTTACAGATGGCATTGTAGATATTTCCATGTTTATAGAGATAGCAGTGTAGATATTTCCATGTTTATACTGATGGCGGTGTAGATATTTCCATGTTTATAGAGATAGCGGTGTAGATATTTCCATATTTATACAGATAACGGTGTAGATATTTCCATGTTTATACAGATAGCAGTGTAAATATTTCCATGTTTATACAGATGGCTGTGCAGATATTTCCATGTTTATACAGATGACTTTGTAGGTATTTCCATGTTTATACAGATGGCGGTGTAGGTATTTCCATGTTTATAGAGATAGCTGTGTTGATATTTCCATGTTTATACACATAGCGGTTTAGATATTTCCATGTTTATACAGATCGCGGTGTAGATATTTCCATGTTTATACAGACAGCAGAGGAGATATTTCCATGTTTATACACATAGGGGTGTACATAATTCCATGTTTATAGAGACAGCGGTGTAGGTATTTCCATGTTTATACAGATAGCGGTGCAGATATTTGCATGTTTATACAGATGCCTATGCAGATATTTCCATATTTATACAGAGGGCTCTTTAGATATTTCCATGTTTATACAGATGGCAGTGTTGATTTTTCCATGTTCCTCCACATGACTGTGTTGGTATTTCCATGTTTATACAGATGGCGGTGTAGATATTTCCATATTTATAGAGATAGCGGTGTAGATATTTCCATATTTATACAGATAACGGTGTAGATATTTCCATGTTTATACAGATGCCTATGCAGATATTTCCATATTTATACAAAGGTCTCTGTAGATATTTCCATGTTTATACAGATGGCAGTGTAGATTTTTCCATGTTCCTACACATGACTGTGTAGGTATTTCCATGTTTATACAGATGGCTTTGTAGATATTTCCATGTTAATAGAGATAGCGGTGTAGATATTTCCATGTTTATACAGATAGCGGTGTAAATATTTCCATGTTTATACAGATCGTGGTGTAGATATTTCCATGTTTATACAGAAGGTGGTGGAGATATTTCCATGGATATGTAGAAGGCGGTGTAGATATTTCCATGTTTATACAGATAGCGGTGTAGATATTTCCATGTATGTACAGATGGTTGTGTAGGTATTTCGATGTTTATACAGATGGCTGTGCAGATATTTCCATGTTTATACAGATGACTTTGTAGGCATTTCCATGTTTATACAGATGGCGGTGTAGGTATTTCCATGTTTATAGAGATAGCTGTGTTGATATTTCCATGTTTATACACATAGCGGTGTAGATATTTCCATGTTTATACAGATCGCGGTGTAGATATTTCCATGTTTATACAGACAGCAGAGGAGATATTTCCATGTTTATACACATAGCGGTGTACATAATTCCATGTTTATAGAGACAGCGGTGTAGGTATTTCCATGTTTATACAGATAGCGGTGCAGATATTTGCATGTTTATACAGATGCCTATGCAGATATTTCCATATTTATACAGAGGGCTCTGTAGACATTTCCATGTTTATACAGATGGCAGTGTTGATTTTTCCATGTTCCTACACATGACTGTGTAGGTATTTCCATGTTTATACAGATGGCGGTGTAGATATTTCCATGTTTATAGAGATAGCGGTGTAGATATTTCCATATTTATACAGATAACGGTGTAGATATTTCCATGTTTATACAGATGGCAGTGTAAATATTTCCATGTTTATACAGATGACGGTGTAGAAATTTCCACGTTTATACAGACCGCAGTGTAGATATTTCCATCTTTATACAGATAGCGGTGTAGATATTTCCATGTGTGTACAGATGGCGGTGTTGATGTTTCCATCTATACTCAGATTGCCGTGTAGGTATTTCCATGGGTATACAGATGGCATTGTAGATATTTCCATGTTTATACAGATGGTGGTGTAGATATTTCCATGTTTATACAGATGACTGTATAGGTATTTCCATGTTTATACAGATGGCGGTGTAGATATTTCCATGTTTATAGAGATAGCGGTGTAGATATTTCCATATTTATACAGATAACGGTGTAGATATTTCCATGTTTATACAGATAGCAGTGTAAATATTTCCATGTTTATACAGATGGCTGTGCAGATATTTCCAAGTTTATACAGATGACTTTGTAGGTATTTCCATGTTTATACAGATGGCGGTGTAGGTATTTCCATGTTTATAGAGATAGCTGTGTTGATATTTCCATGTTTATACACATAGCGTTGTAGATATTTCCATGTTTATACAGATCGCGGTGTAGATATTTCCATGTTTATACAGACAGCAGAGGAGATATTTCCATGTTTATACACATAGCGGTGTACATAATTCCATGTTTATAGAGACAGCGGTGTAGGTATTTCCATGTTTATACAGATAGCGGTGCAGATATTTGCATGTTTATACAGATGCCTATGCAGATATTTCCATATTTATACAGAGGGCTCTGTAGATATTTCCATGTTTATACAGATGGCAGTGTTGATTTTTCCATGTTCCTCCACATGACTGTGTTGGTATTTCCATGTTTATACAGATGGCGGTGTAGATATTTCCATATTTATAGAGATAGCGGTGTAGATATTTCCATATTTATACAGATAACGGTGTAGATATTTCCATGTTTATACAGATGCCTATGCAGATGTTTCCATATTTATACAGAGGGCTCTGTAGATATTTCCATGTTTATACAGATGGCAGTGTAGATTTTTCCATGTTCCTACACATGACTGTGTAGGTATTTCCATGTTTATACAGATGGCTTTGTAGATATTTCCATGTTTATAGAGATAGCGGTGTAGATATTTCCATGTTTATACAGATAGCGGTGTAAATATTTCCATGTTTATACAGATCGTGGTGTAGATATTTCCATGTTTATACAGAAAGTGGTGGAGATATTTCCATGGATATGTAGAAGGCGGTGTAGATATTTCCATGTTTATACAGATAGCGGTGTAGATATTTCCATGTATATACAGATGGTTGTGTAGGTATTTCGATGTTTATACAGATGGCTGTGCAGATATTTCCATGTTTATACAGATGACTTTGTAGGCATTTCCATGTTTATACAGACGGCGGTGTAGGTATTTCCATGTTTATAGAGATAGCTGTGTTGATATTTCCATGTTTATACACATAGTGGTGTAGATATTTCCATGTTTATACAGATCGCGGTGTAGATATTTCCATGTTTATACAGACAGCAGAGGAGATATTTCCATGTTTATACACATAGCGGTGTACATAATTCCATGTTTATAGAGACAGCGGTGTAGGTATTTCCATGTTTATACAGATAGCGGTGCAGATATTTGCATGTTTATACAGATGCCTATGCAGATATTTCCATATTTATACAGAGGGCTCTGTAGATATTTCCATGTTTATACAGATGGCAGTGTTGATTTTTCCATGTTCCTACACATGACTGTGTAGGTATTTCCATGTTTATACAGATGGCGGTGTAGATATTTCCATGTTTATAGAGATAGCGGTGTAGATATTTCCATATTTATACAGATAACGGTGTAGATATTTCCATGTTTATACAGATAGCAGTGTAAATATTTCCATGTTTATACAGATGACGGTGTAGAAATTTCCACGTTTATACAGACCGCAGTGTAGATATTTCCATCTTTATACCGATAGCGGTGTAGATATATCCATGTGTGTACAGATGGCGGTGTTGATGTTTCCATCTATACTCAGATTGCCGTGTAGGTATTTCCATGGGTATACAGATGGCATTGTAGATATTTCCATGTTTATACAGATGGTGGTGTAGATATTTCCATGTTTATACAGATGACTGTATAGGTATTTCCATGTTTTTACAGATGGCATTGTAGATATTTCCATGTTTATAGAGATAGCAGTGTAGATATTTCCATGTTTATACAGATGGCGGTGTAGATATTTCCATGTTTATAGAGATAGCGGTGTAGATATTTCCATATTTATACAGATAACGGTGTAGATATTTCCATGTTTATACAGATAGCAGTGTAAATATTTCCATGTTTATACAGATGGCTGTGCAGATATTTCCATGTTTATACAGATGACTTTGTAGGTATTTCCATGTTTATACAGATGGCGGTGTAGGTATTTCCATATTTATAGAGATAGCTGTGTTGATATTTCCATGTTTATACACATAGCGGTGTAGATATTTCCATGTTTATACAGATCGCGGTGTAGATATTTCCATGTTTATACAGACAGCAGAGGAGATATTTCCATGTTTATACACATAGGGGTGTACATAATTCCATGTTTATAGAGACAGCGGTGTAGGTATTTCCATGTTTATACAGATAGCGGTGCAGATATTTGCATGTTTATACAGATGCCTATGCAGATATTTCCATATTTATACAGAGGGCTCTTTAGATATTTCCATGTTTATACAGATGGCAGTGTTGATTTTTCCATGTTCCTACACATGACTGTGTTGGTATTTCCATGTTTATACAGATGGCGGTGTAGATATTTCCATATTTATAGAGATAGCGGTGTAGATATTTCCATATTTATACAGATAACGGTGTAGATATTTCCATGTTTATACAGATGCCTATGCAGATATTTCCATATTTATACAAACGGCTCTGTAGATATTTCCATGTTTATACAGATGGCAGTGTAGATTTTTCCATGGTCCTACACATGACTGTGTAGGTATTTCCATGTTTATACAGATGGCTTTGTAGATATTTCCATGTTTATAGAGATAGCGGTGTAGATATTTCCATGTTTATACAGATAGCGGTGTAAATATTTCCATGTTTATACAGATCGTGGTGTAGATATTTCCATGTTTATACAGAAGGTGGTGGAGATATTTCCATGGATATGTAGAAGGCGGTGTAGATATTTCCATGTTTATACAGATAGCGGTGTAGATATTTCCATGTATGTACAGATGGTTGTGTAGGTATTTCGATGTTTATACAGATGGCTGTGCAGATATTTCCATGTTTATACAGATGACTTTGTAGGCATTTCCATGTTTATACAGATGGCGGTGTAGGTATTTCCATGTTTATAGAGATAGCTGTGTTGGTATTTCCATGTTTATACACATAGCGGTGTAGATATTTCCATGTTTATACAGATCGCGGTGTAGATATTTCCATGTTTATACAGACAGCAGAGGAGATATTTCCATGTTTATACACATAGCGGTGTACATAATTCCATGTTTATAGAGACAGCGGTGTAGGTATTTCCATGTTTATACAGATAGCGGTGCAGATATTTGCATGTTTATACAGATGCCTATGCAGATATTTCCATATTTATACAGAGGGCTCTGTAGATATTTCCATGTTTATACAGATGGCAGTGTTGATTTTACCATGTTCCTACACATGACTGTGTAGGTATTTCCATGTTTATACAGATGGCGGTGTAGATATTTCCATGTTTATAGAGATAGCGGTGTAGATATTTCCATATTTATACAGATAACGGTGTAGATATTTCCATGTTTATACAGATGGCAGTGTAAATATTTCCATGTTTATACAGATGACGGTGTAGAAATTTCCACGTTTATACAGACCGCAGTGTAGATATTTCCATCTTTATACAGATAGCAGTGTAGATATTTCCATGTGTGTACAGACGGCGGTGTTGATGTTTCCATCTATACTCAGATTGCCGTGTAGGTATTTCCATGGGTATACAGATGGCATTGTAGATATTTCCATGTTTATACAGATGGTGGTGTAGATATTTCCATGTTTATACACATGACTGTATAGGTATTTCCATGTTTTTACAGATGGCATTGTAGATATTTCCATGTTTATAGAGATAGCAGTGTAGATATTTCCATGTTTATACAGATGGCGGTGTAGATATTTCCATGTTTATAGAGATAGCGGTGTAGATATTTCCATATTTATACAGATAACGGTGTAGATATTTCCATGTTTATACAGATAGCAGTGTAAATATTTCTATGTTTATACAGATGGCTGTGCAGACATTTCCATGTTTATACAGATGACTTTGTAGGTATTTCCATGTTTATACAGATGGCGGTGTAGGTATTTCCATGTTTATAGAGATAGCTGTGTTGATATTTCCATGTTTATACACATAGCGGTGTAGATATTTCCATGTTTATACAGATCGCGGTGTAGATATTTCCATGTTTATACAGACAGCAGAGGAGATATTTCCATGTTTATACACATAGCGGTGTACATAATTCCATGTTTATAGAGACAGCGGTGTAGGTATTTCCATGTTTATACAGATAGCGGTGCAGATATTTGCATGTTTATACAGATGCCTATGCAGATATTTCCATATTTATACAGAGGGCTCTGTAGATATTTCCATGTTTATCCAGGTGGCAGTGTAGATTTTTCCATGTTCCTACACATGACTGTGTAGGTATTTCCATGTTTATACAGATGGCGGTGTAGATATTTCCATGTTTATAGAGATAGCGGTGTAGATATTTCCATATTTATACAGATAACGGTGTAGATATTTCCATGTTTATACAGATAGCAGTGTAAATATTTCCATGTTTATACAGATCACGGTGTAGAAATTTCCATGTTTATACAGACCGCAGTGTAGATATTTCCATCTTTATACAGATAGCGGTGTAGATATTTCCATGTGTGTACAGATGGCGGTGTTGACGTTTCCATCTATACTCAGATTGCCGTGTAGGTATTTCCATGGGTATACAGATGGCATTGTAGATATTTCCATGTTTATACAGATGGTGGTGTAGATCTTTCCATGTTTATACAGATGACTGTATAGGTATTTCCATGTTTTTACAGATGGCATTGTAGATATTTCCATGATTATAGAGATAGCAGTGTAGATATTTCCATGTTTATACAGATGGCGGTGTAGATATTTCCATGTTTATAGAGATAGCGGTGTAGATATTTCCATATTTATACAGATCACGTTGTAGATACTTCCAGGTTTATAAAGATTGCAGTGTAGATATTTCCATGTTAATACAGATAGCGGTTTAGCTATTTCCATGTTTATACAGACCGCGGTGTAGATATTTCCATGTTTACACAGAAGGCGGCGCAGATATTTCCATGGATATGTAGAAGGCGGTGTAGATATTTCCATGTTTATACAGATGGCGGTGTAGGTATTTCCATCTATACACAGATGACCGTGTAGATATTTCCATGTTTATACAGAAGGTGGTGCAGATATTTCCATGGATATGTAGAAGGCAGTGTAGATATTTCCATGTTTATACAGATAGCGGTGTAGATATTTCCATGTATATACAGATGGCTGTGTAGATATTTCCATGTTTATACAGATAGCAGTGTAGATATTTACATGTTTATACAGATGACTTTGTAGGTGTTTCCATGTTTATACAGATGGCAGTGTAGGTATTTCCATGTTTATACAGATACCTGTGTAGATATTTCCATGTTTATACAGATGGCGGTGTAGGTATTTCCATGTTTATAGAGATAGCTGTGTAGATATTTCCATGTTTATACAGGTAGCGGTGTAGATATTTCCATGTTTATACAGATCGTGGTGTAGATATTTCCATGTTTACACAGACAGCAGTGGAGATATTTCCATGTTTATACACATAGCGGTGTACATATTTCCATGTTTATAGAGACAGCGGTGTAGGTATTTCCATGTTTATACAGATAGCGGTGCAGATATTTCCATGTTTATACAGATGCCTATGCAGATATTTCCATATTTATACAGAGGGTTCTGTAGATATTTCCATGTTTATACAGATGGCAGTGTAGATTTTTCCATGTTCCTACACATGACTGTGTAGGTATTCCCATGTTTATACAGATGGCTTTGTAGATATTTCCATGTTTATAGAGATAGCGGTGTAGATATTTCCATGTTTATAGAGATAGCGGTGTAAATATTTCCATGTTTATACAGATCGTGGTGTAGAAATTTCCATGTTTATACAGATAGCGGTGTAAATATTTCCATGATTATACAGATCGTGGTGTAGATATTTCCATGTTTATACAGATAGCGGTGTAGATATTTCCATGTTTGTAGAGATGGCGGTGTTGATGTTTCCGTCTATACACAGATTGCCGTGTAGGTATTTCCATGTGTATACAGATGGCATTCTAGATATTTCCATGTTTATACAGATAGTGGTGTAGATATTTCCATGTTTATACAGATGACTGTATAGGTATTTCCATGTTTTTACAGATGGCATTGCAGATATTTCCATGATTATAGAGATAGCAGTGTAGATATTTCCATGTTTATACAGATGGCGGTGTAGATATTTCCATGTTTATAGAGATAGCGGTGTAGATATTTCCATATTTATACAGATCACGTTGTAGATACTTCCAGGTTTATAAAGATAGCAGTGTAGATATTTCCATGTTTATACAGATAGCGGTTTAGCAATTTCCATGTTTATACAGACCGCGGTGTAGATATTTCCATGTTTATACAGACAGCGGTGCAGATATTTCCATACTTGTACAGATGGCGGTGTTGATATTTCCATCTATACACAGATGACCGTGTAGATATTTCCATGTTTATACAGAAGGCGGCGCAGATATTTCCATGGATATGTAGAAGGCGGTGTAGATATTTCCATGTTTATACAGATAGCGGAGTAGATATTTCCATGTATATACAGATGGCTGTGTAGGTATTTCCATATGTATACAGATGGCTGTGTAGATATTTCCATGTTTATGCAGATGACTTTGTAGGTATTTCCATGTTTATACAGATGGCGGTGTATGTATTTCCATGTTTATAGAGATAGCTGTGTAGATATTTCCATGTTTATACAGATAGCGGTGTAAATATTTCCATGTTTATACAGATCGCGGTGTAGATATTTCAATGTTTATACAGACAGCAGTGGAGATATTTCCATGTTTATACACATAGCGGTGTACATATTTCCATGTTTATAGAGACAGCGGTGTAGGTATTTCCATGTTTATGCAGATAGCGGTGCAGATATTTCCATGTTTACACAGATGCCTATGCAAATATTTCCATATTTATACAGAGGGCTCTGTAGATATTTCCATGTTTATACAGATGGCAGTGTACATTTTTCCATGTTCCTACACATGACTGTGTAGGTATTTCCATATATATACAGATGGCTTTGTAGATATTTCCATGTTTATACAGATGGTGATGTAGATATTTCCATGTTTATAGAGATAGCGGTGTAGATATTTCCATATTTATACAGATAACGGTGTAGATATTTCCATGTTTATACAGATAGCAGTGTAAATATTTCCACGTTTATACAGATCACGGTGTAGAAATTTCCACGTTTATACAGACAGCAGTGTAGATATTTCCATCTTTATACAGATAGCGGTGTAGATATTTCCATGTGTGTACAGATGGCGGTGTTGACGTTTCCATCTATACTCAGATTGCCGTGTAGGTATTTCCATGTGTATACAGATGGCATTGTAGATATTTCCATGTTTATACACATGACTGTATAGGTATTTCCATGTTTTTACAGATGGCATTGTAGATATTTCCACGTTTATAGAGATAGCAGGGTAGATATTTCCATGTTTATACAGATGGTGGTGTAGATATTTCCATGTTTATAGAGATAGCGCTGTAGATATTTCCATATTTATACAGATAACGGTGTAGATATTTCCATGTTTAAGCAGATAGCAGTGTAAATATTTCCATGTTTATACAGATCACGGTGTAGATATTTCCAGGTTTATAGAGATAACAGTGTAGATATTTCCATGTTTATACAGATAGCGGTTTAGCTATTTCCATGTTTATACAGACCGCGGTGTAGATATTTCCATGTTTATACAGATAGCGGTGCAGATATTTCCATGTTTGTACAGATGGCGGTGTTGATATTTCCATCTATACACAGATGACCGTGTAGATATTTCCATGTTTATACAGAAAGCGGCGCAGATATTTCCATGGATATGTAGAAGGCGGTGTAGATATTTCCATGTTTATACAGATAGCGGTGCAGATATTTCCATGTATATACAGATGGCTGTGTAGATATTTCCATGTGTATACAGATGGCTGTGTAGATATTTCCATGTTTATGCAGATGACTTTGTTGGTATTTCCATGTTTATACAGATGGCGGTGTAGGTATTTCCATGTTTATAGAGATAGCTGTGTAGATATTTCCATGTTTATACAGATAGCGGTGTAGATATTTCCATGTTTATACAGATCGCGGTGTAGATATTTCCATGTTTATACAGACAGCAGTGGAGATATTTCCATGTTTATACTCATAGCGGTGTACATATTTCCATGCTTATAGAGACAGTGGTGTAGGTATTTCCATGTTTATACAGATAGCGGTGTAAATATTTCCATGTTTATACAGATCGGGGTGTAGATATTTCCATGTTTATACAGATACCGGTGTAGAAATTTCCATGTTTATAGAGACCGCAGTGTAGATATTTCCATGTTTATACAGATAGCGGTGTAGATATTATCATGTTTGTACAGATGGCGGTGTTGATGTTTCCATCTATACACAGATTGCTGTGTAGGTATTTCCATGTGTATACAGATGGCATTGTAGATATTTCCATGTTTATACAGATGGTGGTGTAGATATTTACATGTTTATACTGATGACTGTATAGGTATTTCCATGTTTTTACAGATGGCATTGTAGATATTTCCATGTTTATAGAGATAGCAGTGTAGATATTTCCATGTTTATACAGATGGCGGTGTAGATATGTCCATGTTTATAGAGATAGCGGTGTAGATATTTCCATATTTATACAGATAACGGTGTAGATATTTCCATGTTTATACAGATAGCAGTGTAAATATTTCCATGTTTATACAGATCACGGTGTAGATATTTCCAGGTTTATAGAGATAGCAGTGTAGATATTTCCATGTTTATACAGATGACTTTGTAGGTATTTCCATGTTTATACAGATGGCGGTGTAGGTATTTCCATGTTTATAGAGATAGCTGTGTTGATATTTCCATCTATACACAGATGACCGTGTAGATATTTCCATGTTTATACAGAAGGTGGTGGAGATATTTCCATGGATATGTAGAAGGCGGTGTAGATATTTCCATGTTTATACAGATAGCGGTGTAGATATTTCCATGTATATACAGATGGTTGTGTAGGTATTTCCATGTTTATACAGATGTCGGTGTAGGTATTTTCATGTTTATAGACATAGCTGTGTTGATATTTCCATGTTTATACACACAGCGGTGTAGATATTTCCATGTTTATACAGATCGCGGTGTAGATATTTCCATGTTTATACAGACAGCAGAGGAGATATTTCCATGTTTATACACATAGCGGTGTACATAATTCCAGGTTTATAGAGACAGCGGTGTAGGTATTACCATGTTTATACAGATAGCGGTGCAGATATTTGCATGTTTATACAGATGCGTATGCAGATATTTCCATATTTATACAGAGGGCTCTGTAGATATTTCCATGTTTATACAGATGGCAGTGTTGATTTTTCCATGTTCCTACACATGACTGTGTAGGTATTTCCATGTTTATACAGATGGCGGTGTAGATATTTCCATGTTTATAGAGATAGCGGTGTAGATATTTCCATATTTATACAGATAACGGTGTAGATATTTCCATGTTTATACAGATAGCAGTGTAAATATTTCCACGTTTATACAGATCACGGTGTAGAAATTTCCACGTTTATACAGACCGCAGTGTAGATATTTCCATCTTTATACAGATAGCGGTGTAGATAATTCCATGTGTGTACAGATGGCGGTGTTGACGTTTCCATCTATACTCAGATTGCCGTGTAGGTATTTCCATGTGTATACAGATGGCATTGTAGATATTTCCATGTTTATACACATGACTGTATAGGTATTTCCATGTTTTTACAGATGGCATTGTAGATATTTCCACGTTTATAGAGATAGCAGGGTAGATATTTCCATGTTTATACAGATGGTGGTGTAGATATTTCCATGTTTATAGAGATAGCGGTGTAGATATTTCCATATTTATACAGATAACGGTGTAGATATTTCCATGTTTATACAGATAGCAGTGTAAATATTTCCATGTTTATACAGATCACGGTGTAGATATTTCCAGGTTTATAGAGATAACAGTGTAGATATTTCCATGTTTATACAGATAGTGGTTTAGCTATTTCCATGTTTATACAGACCGCGGTGTAGATATTTCCATGTTTATACAGATAGCAGTGCAGATATTTCCATGTTTGTACAGATGGCGGTGTTGATATTTCCATCTATACACAGATGACCGTGTAGATATTTCCATGTTTATACAGATAGCGGTGCAGATATTTCCATGTATATACAGATGGCTGTGTAGATATTTCCATGTGTATACAGATGGCTGTGTAGATATTTCCATGTTTATGCAGATGACTTTGTAGGTATTTCCATGTTTATACAGATGGCGGTGTAGGTATTTCCATGTTTATAGAGATAGCTGTGTAGATATTTCCATGTTTATACAGATAGCGGTGTAGATATTTCCATGTTTATAGAGATCGCGGTGTAGATATTTCCATGTTTATACAGACAGCAGTGGAGATATTTCCATGTTTATACACATAGCGGTGTACATATTTCCATGCTTATAGAGACAGTGGTGTAGGTATTTCCATGTTTATACAGATAGCGGTGTAAATATTTCCATGTTTATACAGATCGGGGTGTAGATATTTCCATGTTTATACAGATACCGGTGTAGAAATTTCCATGTTTATAGAGACCGCAGTGTAGATATTTCCATGTTTATACAGATAGCGGTGTAGATATTTCCATGTTTGTACAGATGGCGGTGTTGATGTTTCCATCTATACACAGATTGCTGTGTAGGTTTTTCCATGTGTATACAGATGGCATTGTAGATATTTCCATGTTAATACAGATGGTGGTGTAGATATTTACATGTTTATACAGATGACTGTATAGGTATTTCCATGTTTTTACAGATGGGATTGTAGATATTTCCATGTTTATAGAGATAGCAGTGTAGATATTTCCATGTTTATACAGATGGCGGTGTAGATATGTCCATGTTTATAGAGATAGCGGTGTAGATATTTCCATATTTATACAGATAACGGTGTAGATATTTCCATGTTTATACAGATAGCAGTGTAAATATTTCCATGTTTATACAGATCACGGTGTAGATATTTCCAGGTTTATAGAGATAGCAGTGTAGATATTTCCATATTTATACAGATCACGTTGTAGATACTTCCAGGTTTATAAAGATAGCAGTGTAGATATTTCCATGTTTATACAGATAGCGGTTTAGCAATTTCCATGTTTATACAGACCGCGGTGTAGATATTTCCATGTTTATACAGACAGCGGTGCAGATATTTCCATATTTGTACAGATGGCGGTGTTGATATTTCCATCTATACACAGATGACCGTGTAGATATTTCCATGTTTATACAGAAGGCGGCGCAGATATTTCCATGGATATGTAGAAGGCGGTGTAGATATTTCCATGTTTATACAGATAGCGGAGTAGATATTTCCATGTATATACAGATGGCTGTGTAGGTATTTCCATATGTATACAGATGGCTGTGTAGATATTTCCATGTTTATGCAGATGACTTTGTAGGTATTTCCATGTTTATACAGATGGCGGTGTATGTATTTCCATGTTTATAGAGATAGCTGTGTAGATATTTCCATGTTTATACAGATAGCGGTGTAAATATTTCCATGTTTATACAGATCGCGGTGTAGATATTTCAATGTTTATACAGACAGCAGTGGAGATATTTCCATGTTTATACACATAGCGGTGTACATATTTCCATGTTTATAGAGACAGCGGTGTAGGTATTTCCATGTTTATGCAGATAGCGGTGCAGATATTTCCATGTTTACACAGATGCCTATGCAAATATTTCCATATTTATACAGAGGGCTCTGTAGATATTTCCATGTTTATACAGATGGCAGTGTACATTTTTCCATGTTCCTACACATGACTGTGTAGGTATTTCCATATATATACAGATGGCTTTGTAGATATTTCCATGTTTATACAGATGGTGATGTAGATATTTCCATGTTTATAGAGATAGCGGTGTAGATATTTCCATATTTATACAGATAACGGTGTAGATATTTCCATGTTTATACAGATAGCAGTGTAAATATTTCCACGTTTATACAGATCACGGTGTAGAAATTTCCACGTTTATACAGACCGCAGTGTAGATATTTCCATCTTTATACAGATAGCGGTGTAGATATTTCCATGTGTGTACAGATGGCGGTGTTGACGTTTCCATCTATACTCAGATTGCCGTGTAGGTATTTCCATGTGTATACAGATGGCATTGTAGATATTTCCATGTTTATACACATGACTGTATAGGTATTTCCATGTTTTTACAGATGGCATTGTAGATATTTCCACGTTTATAGAGATAGCAGGGTAGATATTTCCATGTTTATACAGATGGTGGTGTAGATATTTCCATGTTTATAGAGATAGCGGTGTAGATATTTCCATATTTATACAGATAACGGTGTAGATATTTCCATGTTTAATCAGATAGCAGTGTAAATATTTCCATGTTTATACAGATCACGGTGTAGATATTTCCAGGTTTATAGAGATAACAGTGTAGATATTTCCATGTTTATACAGATAGCGGTTTAGCTATTTCCATGTTTATACAGACCGCGGTGTAGATATTTCCATGTTTATACAGATAGCGGTGCAGATATTTCCATGTTTGTACAGATGGCGGTGTTGATATTTCCATCTATACACAGATGACCGTGTAGATATTTCCATGTTTATACAGAAAGCGGCGCAGATATTTCCATGGATATGTAGAAGGCGGTGTAGATATTTCCATGTTTATACAGATAGCGGTGCAGATATTTCCATGTATATACAGATGGCTGTGTAGATATTTCCATGTGTATACAGATGGCTGTGTAGATATTTCCATGTTTATGCAGATGACTTTGTTGGTATTTCCATGTTTATACAGATGGCGGTGTAGGTATTTCCATGTTTATAGAGATAGCTGTGTAGATATTTCCATGTTTATACAGATAGCGGTGTAGATATTTCCATGTTTATACAGATCGCGGTGTAGATATTTCCATGTTTATACAGACAGCAGTGGAGATATTTCCATGTTTATACTCATAGCGGTGTACATATTTCCATGCTTATAGAGACAGTGGTGTAGGTATTTCCATGTTTATACAGATAGCGGTGTAAATATTTCCATGTTTATACAGATCGGGGTGTAGATATTTCCATGTTTATACAGATACCGGTGTAGAAATTTCCATGTTTATAGAGACCGCAGTGTAGATATTTCCATGTTTATACAGATAGCGGTGTAGATATTATCATGTTTGTACAGATGGCGGTGTTGATGTTTCCATCTATACACAGATTGCTGTGTAGGTATTTCCATGTGTATACAGATGGCATTGTAGATATTTCCATGTTTATACAGATGGTGGTGTAGATATTTACATGTTTATACTGATGACTGTATAGGTATTTCCATGTTTTTACAGATGGCATTGTAGATATTTCCATGTTTATAGAGATAGCAGTGTAGATATTTCCATGTTTATACAGATGGCGGTGTAGATATGTCCATGTTTATAGAGATAGCGGTGTAGATATTTCCATATTTATACAGATAACGGTGTAGATATTTCCATGTTTATACAGATAGCAGTGTAAATATTTCCATGTTTATACAGATCACGGTGTAGATATTTCCAGGTTTATAGAGATAGCAGTGTAGATATTTCCATGTTTATACAGATGACTTTGTAGGTATTTCCATGTTTATACAGATGGCGGTGTAGGTATTTCCATGTTTATAGAGATAGCTGTGTTGATATTTCCATCTATACACAGATGACCGTGTAGATATTTCCATGTTTATACAGAAGGTGGTGGAGATATTTCCATGGATATGTAGAAGGCGGTGTAGATATTTCCATGTTTATACAGATAGCGGTGTAGATATTTCCATGTATATACAGATGGTTGTGTAGGTATTTCCATGTTTATACAGATGTCGGTGTAGGTATTTTCATGTTTATAGACATAGCTGTGTTGATATTTCCATGTTTATACACACAGCGGTGTAGATATTTCCATGTTTATACAGATCGCGGTGTAGATATTTCCATGTTTATACAGACAGCAGAGGAGATATTTCCATGTTTATACACATAGCGGTGTACATAATTCCAGGTTTATAGAGACAGCGGTGTAGGTATTACCATGTTTATACAGATAGCGGTGCAGATATTTGCATGTTTATACAGATGCGTATGCAGATATTTCCATATTTATACAGAGGGCTCTGTAGATATTTCCATGTTTATACAGATGGCAGTGTTGATTTTTCCATGTTCCTACACATGACTGTGTAGGTATTTCCATGTTTATACAGATGGCGGTGTAGATATTTCCATGTTTATAGAGATAGCGGTGTAGATATTTCCATATTTATACAGATAACGGTGTAGATATTTCCATGTTTATACAGATAGCAGTGTAAATATTTCCACGTTTATACAGATCACGGTGTAGAAATTTCCACGTTTATACAGACCGCAGTGTAGATATTTCCATCTTTATACAGATAGCGGTGTAGATAATTCCATGTGTGTACAGATGGCGGTGTTGACGTTTCCATCTATACTCAGATTGCCGAGTAGGTATTTCCATGTGTATACAGATGGCATTGTAGATATTTCCATGTTTATACACATGACTGTATAGGTATTTCCATGTTTTTACAGATGGCATTGTAGATATTTCCACGTTTATAGAGATAGCAGGGTAGATATTTCCATGTTTATACAGATGGTGGTGTAGATATTTCCATGTTTATAGAGATAGCGGTGTAGATATTTCCATATTTATACAGATAACGGTGTAGATATTTCCATGTTTATACAGATAGCAGTGTAAATATTTCCATGTTTATACAGATCACGGTGTAGATATTTCCAGGTTTATAGAGATAACAGTGTAGATATTTCCATGTTTATACAGATAGTGGTTTAGCTATTTCCATGTTTATACAGACCGCGGTGTAGATATTTCCATGTTTATACAGATAGCAGTGCAGATATTTCCATGTTTGTACAGATGGCGGTGTTGATATTTCCATCTATACACAGATGACCGTGTAGATATTTCCATGTTTATACAGATAGCGGTGCAGATATTTCCATGTATATACAGATGGCTGTGTAGATATTTCCATGTGTATACAGATGGCTGTGTAGATATTTCCATGTTTATGCAGATGACTTTGTAGGTATTTCCATGTTTATACAGATGGCGGTGTAGGTATTTCCATGTTTATAGAGATAGCTGTGTAGATATTTCCATGTTTATACAGATAGCGGTGTAGATATTTCCATGTTTATAGAGATCGCGGTGTAGATATTTCCATGTTTATACAGACAGCAGTGGAGATATTTCCATGTTTATACACATAGCGGTGTACATATTTCCATGCTTATAGAGACAGTGGTGTAGGTATTTCCATGTTTATACAGATAGCGGTGTAAATATTTCCATGTTTATACAGATCGGGGTGTAGATATTTCCATGTTTATACAGATACCGGTGTAGAAATTTCCATGTTTATAGAGACCGCAGTGTAGATATTTCCATGTTTATACAGATAGCGGTGTAGATATTTCCATGTTTGTACAGATGGCGGTGTTGATGTTTCCATCTATACACAGATTGCTGTGTAGGTTTTTCCATGTGTATACAGATGGCATTGTAGATATTTCCATGTTAATACAGATGGTGGTGTAGATATTTACATGTTTATACAGATGACTGTATAGGTATTTCCATGTTTTTACAGATGGCATTGTAGATATTTCCATGTTTATAGAGATAGCAGTGTAGATATTTCCATGTTTATACAGATGGCGGTGTAGATATGTCCATGTTTATAGAGATAGCGGTGTAGATATTTCCATATTTATACAGATAACGGTGTAGATATTTCCATGTTTATACAGATAGCAGTGTAAATATTTCCATGTTTATACAGATCACGGTGTAGATATTTCCAGGTTTATAGAGATAGCAGTGTAGATATTTCCATGTTTATGCAGATAGAGGTTTAACTATTTCCATGTTTATACAGACCACGTTGTAGATATTTCCATGTTTATACAGATAGCGGTGCAGATATTTCCATGTTTGTACAGATGGCGGTGTTGATATTTCCATCTATACACAGATGACCGTGTAGATATTTCCATGTTTATACAGAAGGTGGTGCAGATATTTCCATGGATATGTAGAAGGCGGTGTAGATATTTCCATGTTTATACAGATAGCGATGTAAATATGTCCATGTATATACAGATGGTTGTGTAGATATTTCCATGTTTATACAGATGGCTGTGTAGATATTTCCATGTTTATACAGATGACTTTGTAGGTATTTCCATGTTTATACAGACGGCAGTGTAGGTATTTCCATGTTTATAGAGATAGCTGTGTAGATATTTCCATGTTTATACACATAACGGTGTAGATATTTCCATATTTATACAGATCGCGGTGTAGATATTTCCATGTTTATACAGACAGCAGTGGAGATATTTCCATGTTTATACACATAGCGGTGTACATACTTCCATGTTTATAGAGACAGCGGTGTAGGTATTTCCATGTTTATACAGATAGCGGTGCAGATATTTGCATGTTTATACAGATGCCTATGCAGATATTTCCATATTTATACAGAGGGCTCTGTAGATATTTCCATGTTTATACAGATGGCAGTGTAGATTTTTCCATGTTCCTACACATGACTGTGTAGGTATTTCTATGTTTATACAGATGGCTTTTTAGATATTTCCATGTTTATAGAGATAGCGGTGTAGATATTACCATGTTTATACAGATAGCGGTGTAAATATTTCCATGATTATACAGATCGTGGTGTAGATATTTCCATGTTTATACAGATACCGGTGTAGAAATTTCCATGTTTATACAGACCGCTGTGTAGATATTTCCATGTTTATTCAGGTAGCGTTGTAGATATTTCCATGTTTGTACAGATAGCGGTGTTGATGTTTCCATCTATACACAGATTGCCGTGTAGGTATTTCCATGTGTATACAGATGGCATTGTAGATATTTCCATGTTTATACAGATGGTGTTGTAGATATTTCCATGTATATACACATGACTGTATAGGTATTTCCATGTTTTTACAGATGGCATTGTAGATATTTCCACGTTTATAGAGATAGCAGGGTAGATATTTCCATGTTTATACAGATGGTGGTGTAGATATTTCCATGTTTATAGAGATAGCGGTGTAGATATTTCCATATTTATACAGATAACGGTGTAGATATTTCCATGTTTATACAGATTGCAGTGTAAATATTTCCATGTTTATACAGATCACGGTGTAGATATTTCCAGGTTTATAGAGATAACAGTGTAGATATTTCCATGTTTATACAGATAGCGGTTTAGCTATTTCCATGTTTATACAGACCGCGGTGTAGATATTTCCATGTTTATACAGATAGCAGTGCAGATATTTCCATGTTTGTACAGATGGCGGTGTTGATATTTCCATCTATACACAGATGACCGTGTAGATATTTCCATGTTTATACAGAAGGCGGTGCAGATATTTCCATGGATATGTAGAAGGCGGTGTAGATATTTCCATGTTTATACAGATAGCGGTGCAGATATTTCCATGTATATACAGATGGCTGTGTAGATATTTCCATGTGTATACAGATGGCTGTTTAGATATTTCCATGTTTATGCAGATGACTTTGTAGGTATTACCATGTTTATACAGATGGCGGTGTAGGTATTTCCATGTTTATAGAGATAGCTGTGTAGATATTTCCATGTTTATTCAGATAGCGGTGTAGATATTTCCATGTTTATACAGATAGCAGTGTAAATATTTCCATGTTTATACAGATCACGGTGTAGATATTTCCAGGTTTATAGAGATAACAGTGTAGATATTTCCATGTTTATACAGATAGTGGTTTAGCTATTTCCATGTTTATACAGACCGCGGTGTAGATATTTCCATGTTTATACAGATAGCAGTGCAGATATTTCCATGTTTCTACAGATGGCGGTGTTGATATTTCCATCTATACACAGATCACCGTGTAGATATTTCCATGTTTATACAGAAGGCGGCGCAGATATTTCCATGGATATGTAGAAGGCGGTGTAGATATTTCCATGTTTATACAGATAGCGGTGCAGATATTTCCATGTATATACAGATGGCTGTGTAGATATTTCCATGTGTATACAGATGGCTGTGTAGATATTTCCATGTTTATGCAGATGACTTTGTAGGTATTTCCATGTTTATACAGATGGCGGTGTAGGTATTTCTATGTTTATAGAGATAGCTGTGTAGATATTTCCATGTTTATACAGATAGCGGTGTAGATATTTCCATGTTTATAGAGATCGCGGTGTAGATATTTCCATGTTTATACAGACAGCAGTGGAGATATTTCCATGTTTATACACATAGCGGTGTACATATTTCCATGCTTATAGAGACAGTGGTGTAGGTATTTCCATGTTTATACAGATAGCGGTGTAAATATTTCCATGTTTATACAGATCGGGGTGTAGATATTTCCATGTTTATACAGATACCGGTGTAGAAATTTCCATGTTTATAGAGACCGCAGTGTAGATATTTCCATGTTTATACAGATAGCGGTGTAGATATTTCCATGTTTGTACAGATGGCGGTGTTGATGTTTCCATCTATACACAGATTGCTGTGTAGGTTTTTCCATGTGTATACAGATGGCATTGTAGATATTTCCATGTTTATACAGATGGTGGTGTAGATATTTACATGTTTATACAGATGACTGTATAGGTATTTCCATGTTTTTACAGATGGCATTGTAGATATTTCCATGTTTATAGAGATAGCAGTGTAGATATTTCCATGTTTATGCAGATGGCGGTGTAGATATGTCCATGTTTATAGAGATAGCGGTGTAGATATTTCCATATTTATACAGATAACGGTGTAGATATTTCCATGTTTATACAGATAGCAGTGTAAATATTTCCATGTTTATACAGATCACGGTGTAGATATTTCCAGGTTTATAGAGATAGCAGTGTAGATATTTCCATGTTTATGCAGATAGAGGTTTAACTATTTCCATGTTTATACAGACCACGTTGTAGATATTTCCATGTTTATACAGATAGCGGTGCAGATATTTCCATGTTTGTACAGATGGCGGTGTTGATATTTCCATCTATACACAGATGACCGTGTAGATATTTCCATGTTTATACAGAAGGTGGTGCAGATATTTCCATGGATATGTAGAAGGCGGTGTAGATATTTCCATGTTTATACAGATAGCGATGTAAATATGTCCATGTATATACAGATGGTTGTGTAGATATTTCCATGTTTATACAGATGGCTGTGTAGATATTTCCATGTTTATACACATAGCGGTGTACATATTTCCATGTTTATAGAGAGAGCAGTGTAGATATATCCATGTTTATACAGATGACTTTGTAGGTATTTCCATGTTTATACAGATGGCGGTGTAGGTATATCCATGTTAATAGAGATAGCTGTGTAGATATTTCCATGTTTATACATATAGCGGTGTAGATATTTCCATGTTTATACAGATGGCAGTGTTGATTTTTCCATGTATCTACACATGACTGTGTAGGTATTTCCATGTTTATACAGATGGCATTGTAGATATTTCCATGTTTATAGAGATAGCAGTGTAAATATTTCCATGTTTATACAGATCACGGTGTAGATATTTCCAGGTTTATAGAGATAGCAGTGTAGATATTTCCATGTTTATACAGATAGCGGTTTAGCTATTTCCATGTTTATACAGTCCGCGGTGTAGATATTTCCATGTTTATACAGATAGCGGTGCAGATATTTCCATGTTTATACAGACAGCAGTGGAGATATTTCCATGTTTATACACATAGCGGTGTACATATTTCCATGTTTATAGAGATAGCGGTGTAGGTATTTCCATGTTTATACAGATAGCGGTGCAGATATTTCCATGTTTATACAGATGCCTATGCAGATATTTCCATATTTATACAGAGGGCTCTGTAGATATTTCGATGTTTATACAGATGGCAGTGTAGATTTTTCCATGTTCCTACACATGACTGTGTAGGTATTTCCATGTTTATACAGATGGCTTTGTAGATATTTCCATGTTTATAGAGATAGCGGTGTAGATATTTCCATGTTTATACAGATAGCGGTGTAAATATTTCCATGTTTATACATATCGTGTAGTAGATATTTCCATGTTTATACAGATGACTTTGTAGGTATTTCCATGTTTATACAGATGGCGGTGTAGGTGTTTCCATGTTTAAAGAGATAGCTGTGTAGATATTTCCATGTTTATACAGAGAGCGGTGTAGATATTTCCATGTTTACACAGATGGCAGTGTTGATTTTTCCATGTATCTACACATGACTGTGTAGGTATTTCCATGTTTATACAGATGGCTTTCTAGATATTTCCATGTTTATAGAGATAGCAGTGTAAATATTTCCATGTTTATACAGAGCACGGTGTAGATATTTCCAGGTTTATAGAGAAAGCAGTGTAGATATTTCCATGTTTATACAGATAGCGGTGCAGATATTTCCATGTTTATACAGACAGCAGTGGAGATATTTCCATGTTTATACACATAGCGGTGTACATAATTCCATGTTTATAGAGACAGCGGTGTAGGTATTTCCATGTTTATACAGATAGCGGTGCAGATATTTCCATGTTTATACAGATGCCTATGCACATATTTCCATATTTATACAGAGGGCTCTGTAGATATTTCCATGTTTATACAGATGGCAGTGTATATTTTTCCATGTTCCTACACATGACTGTGTAGGTATTTCCATGTTTATACAGATGGCTTTGTAGATATTTCCATGTTTATAGAGATAGCGGTGTAGATATTTCCATGTTTATACAGATAGCGGTGTAAATACTTCCATGTTTATACAGATCGTGGTGTAGATATTTCCATGTTTATACAGATACCGGTGTGGAAATTTCCATGTTTATACAGACCGCAGTGTAGATATTTCCATGTTTATACAAGTAGCGGTGTAGATATTTCCATGTTTGTACACATCGCGGTGTTGATGTTTCCATCTATACACAGATTGCCGTGTAGGTATTTCCATGTGTATACAGATGCCATTGTAGATATTTCCATGTTTATACAGATGGTGTTGTAGATATTTCCATGTATATACACATGACTGTATAGGTATTTCCATGTTTTTACAGATGGCATTGTAGATATTTCCACGTTTATAGAGATAGCAGGGTAGATATTTCCATGTTTATACAGATGGTGGTGTAGATATTTCCATGTTTATAGAGATAGCGGTGTAGATATTTCCATATTTATACAGATAATGGTGTAGATATTTCCATGTTTATACAGATTGCAGTGTAAATATTTCCATGTTTATACAGATCACGGTGTAGATATTTCCAGGTTTATAGAGATAACAGTGTAGATATTTCCATGTTTATACAGATAGCGGTTTAGCTATTTCCATGTTTATACAGACCGCGGTGTAGATATTTCCATGTTTATACAGATAGCAGTGCAGATATTTCCATGTTTGTACAGATGGCGGTGTTGATATTTCCATCTATACACAGATGACCGTGTAGATATTTCCATGTTTATACAGAAGGCGGCGCAGATATTTCCATGGATATGTAGAAGGCGGTGTAGATATTTCCATGTTTATACAGAAGCGGTGCAGATATTTCCATGTATATACAGATGGCTGTGTAGATATTTCCATGTGTATACAGATGGCTGTTTAGATATTTCCATGTTTATGCAGATGACTTTATAGGTATTACCATGTTTATACAGATGGCGGTGTAGGTATTTCCATGTTTATAGAGATAGCTGTGTAGATATTTCCATGTTTATTCAGATAGCGGTGTAGATATTTCCATGTTTATACAGATAGCAGTGTAAATATTTCCATGTTTATACAGATCACGGTGTAGATATTTCCAGGTTTATAGAGATAACAGTGTAGATATTTCCATGTTTATACAGATAGTGGTTTAGCTATTTCCATGTTTATACAGACCGCGGTGTAGATATTTCCATGTTTATACAGATAGCAGTGCAGATATTTCCATGTTTCTACAGATGGCGGTGTTGATATTTCCATCTATACACAGATCACCGTGTAGATATTTCCATGTTTATACAGAAGGCGGCGCAGATATTTCCATGGATATGTAGAAGGCGGTGTAGATATTTCCATGTTTATACAGATAGCGGTGCAGATATTTCCATGTATATACAGATGGCTGTGTAGATATTTCCATGTGTATACAGATGGCTGTGTAGATATTTCCATGTTTATGCAGATGACTTTGTAGGTATTTCCATGTTTATACAGATGGCGGTGTAGGTATTTCTATGTTTATAGAGATAGCTGTGTAGATATTTCCATGTTTATACAGATAGCGGTGTAGATATTTCCATGTTTATAGAGATCGCGGTGTAGATATTTCCATGTTTATACAGACAGCAGTGGAGATATTTCCATGTTTATACACATAGCGGTGTACATATTTCCATGCTTATAGAGACAGTGGTGTAGGTATTTCCATGTTTATACAGATAGCGGTGTAAATATTTCCATGTTTATACAGATCGGGGTGTAGATATTTCCATGTTTATACAGATACCGGTGTAGAAATTTCCATGTTTATAGAGACCGCAGTGTAGATATTTCCATGTTTATACAGATAGCGGTGTAGATATTTCCATGTTTGTACAGATGGCGGTGTTGATGTTTCCATCTATACACAGATTGCTGTGTAGGTTTTTCCATGTGTATACAGATGGCATTGTAGATATTTCCATGTTTATACAGATGGTGGTGTAGATATTTACATGTTTATACAGATGACTGTATAGGTATTTCCATGTTTTTACAGATGGCATTGTAGATATTTCCATGTTTATAGAGATAGCAGTGTAGATATTTACATGTTTATGCAGATGGCGGTGTAGATATGTCCATGTTTATAGAGATAGCGGTGTAGATATTTCCATATTTATACAGATAACGGTGTAGATATTTCCATGTTTATAGAGATAGCAGTGTAAATATTTCCATGTTTATACAGATCACGGTGTAGATATTTCCAGGTTTATAGAGATAGCAGTGTAGATATTTCCATGTTTATGCAGATAGAGGTTTAACTATTTCCATGTTTATACAGACCACGTTGTAGATATTTCCATGTTTATACAGATAGCGGTGCAGATATTTCCATGTTTGTACAGATGGCGGTGTTGATATTTCCATCTATACACAGATGACCGTGTAGATATTTCCTTGTTTATACAGAAGGTGGTGCAGATATTTCCATGGATATGTAGAAGGCGGTGTAGATATTTCCATGTTTATACAGATAGCGATGTAAATATGTCCATGTATATACAGATGGTTGTGTAGATATTTCCATGTTTATACAGATGGCTGTGTAGATATTTCCATGTTTATACACATAGCGGTGTACATATTTCCATGTTTATAGAGAGAGCAGTGTAGATATTTCCATGTTTATACAGATGACTTTGTAGGTATTTCCATGTTTATACAGATGGCGGTGTAGGTATATCCATGTTAATAGAGATAGCTGTGTAGATATTTCCATGTTTATACATATAGCGGTGTAGATATTTCCATGTTTATACAGATGGCAGTGTTGATTTTTCCATGTATCTACACATGACTGTGTAGGTATTTCCATGTTTATACAGATGGCTTTGTAGATATTTCCATGTTTATAGAGATAGCAGTGTAAATATTTCCATGTTTATACAGATCACGGTGTAGATATTTCCAGGTTTATAGAGATAGCAGTGTAGATATTTCCATGTTTATACAGATAGCGGTTTAGCTATTTCCATGTTTATACAGTCCGCGGTGTAGATATTTCCATGTTTATACAGATCGCGGTGCAGATATTTCCATGTTTATACAGACAGCAGTGGAGATATTTCCATGTTTATACACATAGCGGTGTACATATTTCCATGTTTATAGAGATAGCGGTGTAGGTATTTCCATGTTTATACAGATAGCGGTGCAGATATTTCCATGTTTATACAGATGCCTATGCAGATATTTCCATATTTATACAGAGGGCTCTGTAGATATTTCGATGTTTATACAGATGGCAGTGTAGATTTTTCCATGTTCCTACACATGACTGTGTAGGTATTTCCATGTTTATACAGATGGCTTTGTAGATATTTCCATGTTTATAGAGATAGCGGTGTAGATATTTCCATGTTTATACAGATAGCGGTGTAAATATTTCCATGTTTATACATATCGTGGAGTAGATATTTCCATGTTTATACAGATGACTTTGTAGGTATTTCCATGTTTATACAGATGGCGGTGTAGGTGTTTCCATGTTTAAAGAGATAGCTGTGTAGATATTTCCATGTTTATACAGAGAGCGGTGTAGATATTTCCATGTTTACACAGATGGCAGTGTTGATTTTTCCATGTATCTACACATGACTGTGTAGGTATTTCCATGTTTATACAGATGGCTTTCTAGATATTTCCATGTTTATAGAGATAGCAGTGTAAATATTTCCATGTTTATACAGAGCACGGTGTAGATATTTCCAGGTTTATAGAGAAAGCAGTGTAGATATTTCCATGTTTATACAGATAGCGGTGCAGATATTTCCATGTTTATACAGACAGCAGTGGAGATATTTCCATGTTTATACACATAGCGGTGTACATATTTCCATGTTTATAGAGACAGCGGTGTAGGTATTTCCATGTTTATACAGATAGCGGTGCAGATATTTCCATGTTTATACAGATGCCTATGCACATATTTCCATATTTATACAGAGGGCTCTGTAGATATTTCCATGTTTATACAGATGGCAGTGTATATTTTTCCATGTTCCTACACATGACTGTGTAGGTATTTCCATGTTTATACAGATGGCTTTGCAGATATTTCCATGTTTATAGAGATAGCGGTGTAGATATTTCCATGTTTATACAGATAGCGGTGTAAATACTTCCATGTTTATACAGATCGTGGTGTAGATATTTCCATGTTTATACAGATACCGGTGTGGAAATTTCCATGTTTATACAGACCGCAGTGTAGATATTTCCATGTTTATACAAGTAGCGGTGTAGATATTTCCATGTTTGTACACATCGCGGTGTTGATGTTTCCATCTATACACAGATTGCCGTGTAGGTATTTCCATGTGTATAAAGATGGCACTGTAGATATTTCCATGTTTATACAGATGGTGGTGTAGATATTTCCATGTTTATACAGATGACTGTATAGCTATTTCCATGTTTTTACAAATGGCATTGTAGATATTTCCATGTTTATAGAGATAGCAGTGTAGATATTTCCATGTTTATACAGATGGCGGTGTAGATATTTCCATATTTATACAGATAACGGTGTAGATATTTCCATGTTTATACAGATGCCTATGCAGATATTTCCATATTTATACAGAGGGCTCTGTAGATATTTCCATGTTTATACAGATGGCAGTGTAGATTTTTCCATGTTCCTACACATGACTGTGTAGGTATTTCCATGTTTATACAGATGGCTTTGTAGATATTTCCATGTTTATAGAGATAGCGGTGTAGATATTTCCATGTTTATACAGATAGCGGTGTAAATATTTCCATGTTTATACAGATCGTGGTGTAGATATTTCCATGTTTATACAGAAGGTGGTGGAGATATTTCCATGGATATGTAGAAGGCGGTGTAGATATTTCCATGTTTATACAGATAGCGGTGTAGATATTTCCATGTATATACAGATGGTTGTGTAGGTATTTCGATGTTTATACAGATGGCTGTGCAGATATTTCCATGTTTATACAGATGACTTTGTAGGCATTTCCATGTTTATACAGACTGCGGTGTAGGTATTTCCATGTTTACAGAGATAGCTGTGTTGATATTTCCATGTTTATACACATAGCGGTGTAGATATTTCCATATTTATACAGATAACGGTGTAGATATTTCCATGTTTATACTGATAGCAGTGTAAATATTTCCATGTTTATACAGATGACGGTGTAGAAATTTTCACGTTTATACAGACTGCAGTGTAGATATTTCCATCTTTATACAGATAGCGGTGTAGATATTTCCATGTGTGTACAGATGGCGGTGTTGATGTTTCCATCTATACTCAGATTGCCGTGTAGGTATTTCCATGGGTATACAGATGGCATTGTAGATATTTCCATGTTTATACAGATGGTGGTGTAGACATTTCCATGTTTATACAGACAGCAGAGGAGATATTTCCATGTTTATACACATAGCGGTGTACATAATTCCATGTTTATAGAGACAGCGGTGTAGGTATTTCCATGTTTATACAGATAGCGGTGCAGATATTTGAATGTTTATACAGATGGCGGTGTTGATATTTCCATCTATACACAGATGACCCTGTGGATATTTCCATGTAAATACAGAAGGCGGCGCAGATATTTCCATGTTTGTACAGATGGCGGTGTTGATATTTCCATCTATACACAGATTTCCGTGTAGATATTTCCATGTGTATACAGATGGCTGTGTAGATATTTCCATGTTTATACAGATGGCTGTGTAGATATTTCCATGTTTATACAGATGACTTTGTAGGTATTTCCATGTTTATACAGATGGCGGTGTAGGTATTTCCATGTTTATAGAGATAGCTGTGTAGATATTTCCATGTTTATACACATAGCGGTGTAGATATTTCCATGTTTATACAGATCGCGGTGTAGATATTTCCATGTTTATACAGACAGCAGTGGAGATATTTCCATGTTTATATACATAGAGTTGTACATACTTCCATGTTTATAGAGACAGCGGTGTAGGTATTTCCATGTTTATACAGATAGCGGTGCAGATATTTCCATGTTTATATAGGTGCCTATGCAGATATTTCCATATTTATACAGAGGGCTCTGTAGATATTTCCATGTTTATACAGATGGCAGTGTAGATTTTTCTATGTTCCTACACATCACTGTGTAGGTATTTCCATGATTATACAGATGGCTTTGTAGATATTTTCATGTTTATAGAGATAGCGGTGTAGATATTTCCATGTTTATACCGAAAGCGTTGTAAATATTTCCATGTTTATACAGATCGTGGTGTAGGTATTTCCATGTTTATACAGATAGCTGTGTAGATATTTCCATGTTTACACAGATAGCGGTGTAGATATTTCCATGTTTATACAGATAGCAGTGTAGATATTTCCATGTGTATACAGATGGCTATGTAGATATTTCCATGTTTATACAGATGACTTTGTAGGTATTTCCATGTTTATACAGATGGCGGTGTAGGTATTTCCATGTTTATAGAGATAGCTGTGTAGATATTTCCATGTTTATACAGACAGCGGTGTAGATATTTCCATGTTTATACAGATCGCGGTGTAGATATTTCCATGTTTATACAGACAGCAGTGGAGATATTTCCATGTTTATACACATAGCGGTGTACATATTTCCATGTTTATAGAGACAGCGGTGTAGGTATTTCCATGTTTATACAGATAGCGGTGCAGATATTTCCATGTTTATACAGATGCCTATGCAGATATTTCCATATTTATACAGAGGGCTCTGTAGATATTTCCATGTTTATACAGATGGCAGTGTAGATTTTTCCATGTTCCTACACATGACTGTGTAGGTATTTCCATGTTTATACAGATGGCTTTGTAGATATTTCCATGTTTATAGAGATAGCGGTGTAGATATTTCCATGTTTGTACATATGGCGGTGTTGATATTTCCATCTATACACAGATGACCGTGTAGATATTTCCATGTTTATACAGAAGGCGGCGCAGATATTTCCATGGATATGTAGAAGGCGGTGTAGATATTTTCATGTTTATACAGATAGCGGTGTAGATATTTCCATGTGTATACAGATGGCTTTGTAGATATTTCCATGTTTATACAGATGGCTGTGTAGATATTTCCATGTTTATAGAGATGACTTTGTAGGTATTTCCATGTTTATACAGATGGCGGTGTAGGTATTTCCATGTTTATACAGATAGCTGTGTAGATATTTCCATGTTTATACAGATGGCGGTGTAAATATTTCAATGTTTATAGAGATTGCGGTGTAGATATTTCCATATTTATACACATAACGGTGTAGATATTTCCATGTTTATACAGATAGCAGTGTAAATATTTCCATGTTTATACAGATCACGGTGTAGATATTTCCAGGTTTATAGAGATAGCAGTGTAGATATTTCCATGTTTATACAGATGCCTATGCCGATATTTCCATATTTATACAGAGGGCTCTGTAGATATTTCCATGTTTATACAGATGGCAGTGTAGATTTTTCCATGTTCCTACACATGACTGTGTAGGTATTTCCATGTTTATACAGATGGCTTTGTAGGTATTTCCATGTTTATAGAGATAGCGGTGTAGATATTTCCATGTTTATACAGATAGCGGTGTAAATATTTCCATGTTTATACAGATCGTGGTGTAGATATTTCCATGTTTATACAGATACCGGTGTAGAAATTTCCATGTTTATACAGACCGCAGTGTAGATATTTCCATGTTTATACAGATAGCGGTGTAAATATTTCCATGTTTGTACAGATGGCGTTATTGTTGTTTACAACTATACACAGATTGCCGTGTAGGTATTTCCATGTGTATACAGATGACATTGTAGATATTTCCATGTTTATAGAGATGGTGGTGTAGATATTTCCATGTTTATACAGATGACTGTATAGGTATTTCCATGTTTTTACAGATGTCATTGTAGATATTTCCATGTTTCCAGAGATAGCAGTGTAGATATTTCCATGTTTATACAGATGGCGGTGTAGATATTTAAATGTTTATAGAGATAGCGGTGTAGATATTTCCATATTTATACAGATAACGGTGTAGATATTTCCATGTTTATACAGATAGCAGTGTAAATATTTCCATGTTTATACAGATCACGGTGTAGATATTTCCAGGTTTATAGAGATAGCAGTGTAGATATTTCCATGTTTATACAGATAGCGGTTTAGCTTTTTCCATGTTTATAAGACCGCGGTGTAGATATTTCCATGTTTATACAGATAGCGGTGCAGATATTTCCATGTTTGTACACATGACGGTGTTGATATTTCCATCTATACACAGATGACCGTGTAGATATTTCCATGTTTATACAGAAGGCGGCGCAGATATTTCCGTGGATATGTATAAGGCGGTGTACATATTTCCATGTTTATACAGATAGCGGTGTAGATATTTCCATGTATATACAGATGGCTGTGTAGGTATTTCCATGTTTATACAGATGGCTGTGTAGATATTTCCATGTTAATACAGATGACTTTGTAGGTATTTCCATGTTTATACAGATGGCGGTGTAGGTATTTCCATGTTTATAGAGATAGCTGTGTAGATATTTCCATGTTTATACAGATAGCGGTGTAGCTATTTCCATGTTTATACAGATCGCGGTGTAGATATTTCCATTTTTATACAGATAGCAGTGTAAATATTTCCATGTTTATACAGAGCACGGTGTAGATATTTCCAGGTTTATAGAGATAGCAGTGTAGATACTTCCATGTTTATACAGATAGCGGTTTAGCTATTTCCATGTTTATACAGACCGCGGTGTAGATATTTCCATGTTTATACAGATAGCGGTGCAGATATTTCCATGTTTGTACAGATGGCGGTGTTGATATTTCCATCTATACACAGATGACCGTGTAGATATTTCCATGTTTATACAGAAGGTGGCGCAGATATTTCCATGGAAATGTAGAAGGCGGTGTAGATATTTCCATGTTTATACAGATAGCGGTGTAGATATTTCCATGTATATACAGATGGCTGTGTAGATATTTCCATGTTTATACAGATGAGTTTGTAGGTATTTCCATGTTTATACAGATGGCGGTGTAGGTATTTCCATGTTTATAGAGATAGCTGTGTAGATATTTCCATGTTTATCCTGATAGCGGTGCAGATATTTCCATGTTTATACAGATCGCTGTGTAGATATTTCCATGTTTATACAGACAGCAGTGGAGATATTTCCATGTTTATACACATAGCGGTGTACATATTTCCATGTTTATAGAGACAGCGGTGTCGGTATTTCCATGTTTATACAGATAGTGGTGCAGATATTTCCATGTTTATACAGATGCCTATGCAGATATTTCCATATTTATACAGAGGGCTCTGTAGATATTTCCATGTTTATACAGATGGCAGTGTAGATGTTTCCATGTTCCTACACATGACTGTGTAGGTATTTCCATGTTTATACAGATGGCTTTGTAGATATTTCCATGTTTATAGAGATAGCGGTGTAGATATTTCCATGTTTATACAGATAGCGTTGTAAATATTTCCATGTTTATACAGATCGTGGTGTAGATATTTCCATGTTTATACAGATACCGGTGTAGAAATTTCCATGTTTATACAGACCGCAGTGTAGATATTTCCATGTTTATACAGATAGCGGTGTAGATATTTCCATGTTTGTACAGATGGCGGTGTTGATGTTTCCATCTATACACAGATTGCCGTGTAGGTATTTCCATGTGTATACAGATGGCATTGTAGATATTTCCATGTTTATAGAGATGGTGGTGTAGATATTTCCATGTTTATACAGATGACTGTATAGGTATTTCCATGTTTTTACAGATGGCATTGTAGATATTTCCATGTTTATAGAGATAGCAGTGTAGATATTTCCATGTTTTTACAGATGGCATTGTAGATATTTCCATGTTTATAGAGATAGCAGTGTAGATATTTCCATGTTTATACACATAGCGGTTTAGCTATTTCCTTGTTTATACAGACCTTGGTGTAGATATTTCCATGATTATACAGATAGCGGTGCAGATATTTGCATGTTTGTGCAGATGGCGGTGTTGATATTTCCATCTATACACAGATGACCGTGTAGATATTTCCATGTTTATACAGAAGGCGGCGCAGATATTTCCATGGATATGTGGAAGGCGGTGTAGATATTTCCATGTTTATACAGATAGCGGTGTAGATATTTCCATGTATGTACAGATGGCTGTGTAGATATTTCCATGTTTATACAGATGACTGTGTAGATATTTCCATGTTTATAGAGATGACTTTGTAGGTATTTCCATGTTTATACAGATGGCGGTGTAGGTATTTCCATGTTTATAGAGATAGCTGTGTAGATATTTCCATGTTTATACAGATAGCGGTGTAGATATTTCCATGTTTATACAGATCACGGTGTAGATTTTTCCATGTTTATACCGACAGCAGTGGAGATATTTCCATGTTTATACACATAGTGGTGTACATATTTCCTTGTTTATAGAGACAGCGGTGTAGGTATTTCCATGTTTATACGGACAGCGGTGCAGATATTTCCATGTTTATACAGATGCCTATGCAGATATTTCCATATTTATACAGAGGGCTCTGTAGATATTTCCATGTTTATACAGATGGCAGTGTAGATTTTTCCATGTTCCTACACATGGCTGTGTAGGTATTTCCATGTTTATACAGATGGCTTTGTAGATATTTCCATGTTTATAGAGATAGCCGTGTAGATATTTCCATGTTTATACAGATGACTCTATAGGTATTTCCACGTTTTTACAGATGGCATTTTAGATATTTCCATGTTTATAGAGATAGCAGTGTAGATATTCCCATGTTTATACAGATGGCGGTGTAGATATTTCCATGTTTATAGATATAGCGGTGTAGATATTTCCATATTTGTACAGATAACGGTGTAGATATTTCCATTTTTATACAGATAGCAGTGTAAATATTTCCATGTTTATACAGATCACGTTGTAGTTATTTCCAGGTTTATAGAGATAGCAGTGTAGATATTTCCATGTTTATACAGATAGCGGTTAGCTATTTCCATGTTTATACAGACCGCGGTGTAGATATTTCCATGTTTATACAGATAGCGGTGCAGATATTTCCATGTTTGTACAGATGGCGGTGTTGATATTTCCATCTATACACAGATGACCGTGTAGATATTTCCATGTTTATACAGAAGGCGGCGCAGATATTTCCATGGATATGTAGAAGGCGGTGTAGATATTTCCATGTTTATACAGATAGCGGTGTAGATATTTCCATGTATATACAGATGGCTGTGTAGATATTTCCATGTTTATACAGATGAGTTTGTAGGTATTTCCATGTTTATACAGATGGCGGTGTAGGTATTTCCATGTTTATAGAATTAGCTGTGTAGATATTTCCATGTTTATATAGATGGCTCTGTAGATATTTCCATGTTTATGCAGATAGCGGTGTAGATATTTCCATGTTTGTACAGATGCCAGTGTTGATATTTAAATCTATACACAGATGACCGTGTAGATATTTCCATGTTTATACAGAAGGCGGCGCAGATATTTCCATGGATATGTAGAAGGCGGTGTAGATATTTCCATGTTTATACAGATAGCGGTGTAGATATTTCCATGTATGTACAGATGGCTGTGTAGATATTTCCATGTTTATACATATGGCTGTGTAGATATTTGTATGTTTATACAGATGACTTTGTAGGTATTTCCATGTTTATGCAGATGGCGGTGTAGGTATTTCCATGGTTATAGAGATAGCTGTGTAGATATTTCCATGTTTATACAGATAGCGGTGTATATATTTCCATGTTTACAGAGACAGCGGTGTAGGTATTTCCATGTTTTTTCAGAAAGCGGTGCAGGTATTTCCATGTTTATACAGATGCCTATGCAGATATTTCCATATTTATACAGAGGGCTCTGTAGATATTTCGATGTTCATACAGATGGCAGTGTAGATTTTTCCACGTTCCTACACATGACTGTGTAGGTATTTCCATGTTTATACAGATGGCTTTATAGATATTTCCATGTTTATAGAGATAGCAGTGTAGATATTTCCATGTTTATACAGATAGCAGTGTAAATATTTCCATGTTTATACAGATCGTGGTGTAGATATTTCCATGTTTATACAGATACCGGTGTAGAAATTTCCATGTTTATACAGACCGCAGTGTAGATATTTCCATGTTTATACAGATAGCGGTGTAGATATTTCCATTTTGTACAGATGGCGGTGTTGATGTTTCCATCTATACACAGATTGCCGTGTAGGTATTTCCATGTGTATACAGATGGCATTGTAGATATTTCCATGTTTATAGAGATGGTGGTGTAGATATTTCCATGTTTATACAGATGACTGTATAGGTATTTCCATGTTTTTACAGATGGCATTGTAGATATTTCCATGTTTATAGAGATAGCAGTGTAGATATTTCCATGTTTTTACAGATGGCATTGTAGATATTTCCATGTTTATAGAGATAGCAGTGTAGATATTTCCATGTTTATACAGATCGCGGTTTAGCTATTTCCATGTTTATACAGACCGTGGTGTAGATATTTCCATGATTATACAGATAGCGGTGCAGATATTTCCATGTTTGTACAGATGGCGGTGTTGATATTTCCATCTATACACAGATGACCGTGTAGATATTTCCATGTTTATACAGATGGCGGCGCAGATATTTCCATGGATATGTAGAAGGCGGTGTAGATATTTCCATGTTTATACAGATAGCGGTGTAGATATTTCCATGTATATACAGATGGCTGTGTAGATATTTCCATGTTTATATAGATGGCTGTGTAGATATTTCCATGTTTATGCAGATAGCGGTGTAGATATTTCCATGTTTGTACAGATGGCGGTGTTGATATTTCCATCTATACACAGATGACCGTGTAGATATTTCCATGTTTATACAGATGGCGGCGCAGATATTTCCATGGATATGTAGAAGGCGGTGTAGATATTTCCATGTTTATACAGATAGCGGTGTAGATATTTCCATGTATATACAGATGGCTGTGTAGATATTTCCATGTTTATATAGATGGCTGTGTAGATATTTCCATGTTTATGCAGATAGCGGTGTAGATATTTCCCTGTTTGTACAGATGGCGGTGTTGATATTTCCATCTATACACAGATGACCGTGTAGATATTTCCATGTTTATACAGAAGACGGCGCAGATATTTCCATGGATATGTAGAAGGCGGTGTAGATATTTCCATGTTTATACAGATAGCGGTGTAGATATTTCCATGTATGTACAGATGGCTGTGTAGATATTTCCATGTTTATACAGATGGCTGTGTAGATATTTCCATGTATATACAGATGACTTTGTAGGTATTTCCATGTTTATACAGATGGCGGTGTAGGTATTTCCATGTTTATAGAGATAGCTGTGTAGATATTTCCATGTTTATACAGATAGCGGTGTAGATATTTCCATGTTTATACAGATCACGGTGTAGATATTTCCATGTTTATACAGACAGCAGTGGAGATATTTCCATTTATATACACATAGTGGTGTACATATTTCCATGTTTATAGAGACAGCGGTGTAGGTATTTCAATGTTTATACAGATAGCGGTGCAGATATTTCCATGTTTATACAGATGCCTATGCAGATATTTCCATATTTATAAAGAGGGCTCTGTAGATATTTCCATGCTTATACAGATGGCAGTGTAGATTTTTCCATGTTCCTACACATGACTGTGTAGGTATTTCCATGTTTATACAGATGGCATTGTAGATATTTCTATGTTTATAGAGACAGCGGTGTAGGTATTTCAATGTTTATACAGATAGCGGTGCAGATATTTCCATGCTTATACAGATGCCTATGCAGATATTTCCATATTTATACAGAGGGCTCTGTAGATATTTCCATGTTTATACAGATGGCAGTGTAGATTTTTCCATGTTCCTACACATGACTGTGTAGGTATTTCCATGTTTATACAGATGGCTTTGTAGATATTTCCATGTTTATAGAGACAGCGGTGTAGATATTTCCATGTTTATACAGATAGCGGTGTAGATATTTCCATGTTTATACAGATGGCTGTGTAGATATTTCCATGTTTATACAGATGACTTTGTAGGTATTTCCATCTTTATACAGATGGCGGTGTAGGTATTTCCATGTTTATAGAGATAGCTGTGTAGACATTTCCATGTTTATACAGATAGCGGTGTAGATATTTCCATGTTTATACAGATCGCGGTGTAGATATTTCCATGTTTATACAGACAGCAGTGGAGATATTTCCATGTTTATACACATAACGGTGTACATATTTCCATGTTTATAGAAACAGAGGTGTAGGTATTTCAATGTTTATACAGATAGCGGTGCAGATATTTCCATGTTTATACCGATGCCTATGCAGATATTTCCATATTTATACAGAGGGCTCTGTAAATATTTCCATGTTTATATATATGGCAGTGAAGATTTTTCCATATTCTTACACATGACTGTGTAGGTATTTCCATGTTTATACAGATGGCTTTGTAGATATTTCCATGTTTATAGAGATAGCGGTGTAGATATTTCCATGTTTATACAGATAGCGGTGGAAATATTTCCATGTTTATACAGATCGTGGTGTAGATATTTCCATGTTTATACAGATACCGGTGTAGAAATTTCCATGTTTATACAGACCGCAGTGTAGATATTTCCATGTTTATACAGATAGCGGTGGAAATATTTCCATGTTTATACAGATCGTGGTGTAGATATTTCCATGTTTATACAGATACCGGTGTAGAAATTTCCATGTTTATACAGACCACAGTGTAGATATTTCCATGTTTATACAGATAGCGGTGTAGATATTTCCATGTTTGTAGAGATGGCGGTGTTGATGTTTCCATCTATACACAGATTGCCGTGTAGGTAGTTCCATGTGTATACAGATGGCATTGTAGATATTTCCATGTTTATACAGATGGTGGTGTAGATATTTCCGTGTTTATACAGATGACTGTACAGGTATTTCCATGTTTTTACAGATGGTATTGTAGATATTTCCATGTTTATAGAGATAGCAGTGAAGATATTTCCATGTTTATACAGATGGCGGTGTAGATATTTCCATATTTATAGAGATAGCGGTGTAGATATTTCTATATTTATACAGATAACGGTGTAGATATTTCCATGTTTATACAGATAGCAGTGTAATATTTTCATGTTTATACAGATCACGGTGTAGATATTTCCAGGTTTATAGAGATAGCAGTGTAGATATTTCCATGTTTATACAGATAGCGGTGCAGATATTTCCATGTTTGTACAGATGGCGGTGTTCATATTTCCATCTATACACAGATGACCGTGTACATATTTCCAAGTTTATACAGATAGCGGTGGAAATATTTCCATGTTTATACAGATCGTGGTGTAGATATTTCCATGTTTATACAGATACCGGTGTAGAAATTTCCATGTTTATACAGACCGCAGTGTAGATATTTCCATGTTTATACAGATAGCGGTGTAGATATTTCCATTTTGTACAGATGGCGGTGTTGATGTTTCCATCTATACACAGATTGCCGTGTAGGTATTTCCATGTGTATACAGATGGCATTGTAGATATTTCCATGTTTATAGAGATGGTGTTGTAGATATTTCCATGTTTATACAGATGACTGTATAGGTATTTCCATGTTTTTACAGATGGCATTGTAGATATTTCCATGTTTATAGAGATAGCAGTGTAGATATTTCCATGTGTTTACAGATGGCATTGTAGATATTTCCGTGTTTATAGAGATAGCAGTGTAGATATTTCCATGTTTATACAGATCGCGGTTTAGCTATTTCCATGTTTATACAGACCGTGGTGTAGATATTTCCATGATTATACAGATAGCGGTGGAGATATTTCCATGTTTGTACAGATGGCGGTGTTGATATTTCCATCTATACACAGATGACCGTGTAGATATTTCCATGTTTATACAGAAGGCGGCGCAGATATTTCCATGGATATGTAGAAGGCGGTGTAGATATTTCTATGTTTATACAGATAGCGGTGTAGATATTTCCATTTATATACAGATGGCTGTGTAGATATTTCCATGTTTATATAGATGGCTGTGTAGATATTTCCATGTTTATGCAGATAGCGGTGTAGATATTTCCATGTTTGTACAGATGGCGGTGTTGATATTTCCATCTATACACAGATGACCGTGTAGATATTTCCATGTTTATACAGAAGGCGGCGCAGATATTTCCATGGATATGTAGAAGGCTGTGTAGATATTTCCATGTTTATACAGATAGCGGTGTAGATATTTCCATGTATGTACAGATGGCTGTGTAGATATTTCCATGTTTATACAGATGGCTGTGTAGATATTTCCATGTTTATACAGATGACTTTGTAGGTATTTCCATGTTTATACAGATGGCGGTGTAGGTATTTCCATGTTTATAGAGATAGCTGTGTAGATATTTCCATGTTTATACAGATAGCGGTGTAGATATTTCCATGTTTATACAGATCATGGTGTAGATATTTCCATGTTTATACAGACAGCAGTGGAGATATTTCCACGTATATACACATAGCGGTGTACATATTTCCATGTTTATAGAGACAGCGGTGTAGGTATTTCAATGTTTATACAGATAGCGGTGCAGATATTTCCATGTTTATACAGATGCCTATGCAGATATTTCCATATTTATACAGAGGGCTCTGTAGATATTTCCATGTTTATACAGATGGCAGTGTAGATTTTTCCATGTTCCTACACATGACTGTGTAGGTATTTCCATGTTTATACAGATGGCATTGTAGATATTTCCATGTTTATAGAGACAGCGGTGTAGGTATTTCAATGTTTATACAGATAGCGGTGCAGATATTTCCATGCTTATACAGATGCCTATGCAGATATTTCCATATTTATACAGCGGGCTCTGTAGATATTTCCATGTTTATACAGATGGCAGTGTAGATTTTTCCATGTTCCTACACATGACTGTGTAGGTATTTCCATGTTTATGCAGATGGCTTTGTAGATATTTCCATGTTTATAGAGATAGCGGTGTAGATATTTCCATGTTTGTACATATGGCGGTGTTGATATTTCCATCTATACACAGATGACCGTGTAGATATTTCCATGTTTATACAGAAGGCGGCGCAGATATTTCCATGGATATGTAGAAGGCGGTGTAGATATTTCCATGTTTGTACAGATAGCGGTGTAGATATTTCCATGTGTATACAGATGGCTTTGTAGATATTTCCATGTTTATACAGATGGCTGTGTAGATATTTCCATGTTTATAGAGATGACTTTGTAGGTATTTCCATGTTTATACAGATGGCGGTGTAGGTATTTCCATGTTTATACAGATAGCTGTGTAGATATTTCCATGTTTATACAGATAGCGGTGTAGATATTTCCATGTTTATACAGATAGCAGTGTAGATATTTCCATGTTTATACAGATGGCTGTGTAGATATTTCCATGTTTATACAGATGACTTTGTAGGTATTTCCATGTTTAAACAGATGGCGGTGTAGGTATTTCCATGTTTATAGAGATAGCTGTGTAGATATTTCCATGTTTATACAGATAGCGGTGTAGATATTTCCATGTTTATACAGATCGCGGTGTAGATATTTCCATGTTTATACAGACAGCAGTGGAGATATTTCCATGTTTATACACATAACGGTGTACATATTTCCATGTTTATAGAAACAGCGGTGTTGGTATTTCAATGTTTATACAGATAGCGGTGCAGATATTTCCATGTTTATACCGATGCCTATGCAGATATTTCCATATTTATACAGAGGGCTCTGTAAATATTTCCATGTTTATATATATGGCAGTGAAGATTTTTCCATATTCTTACACATGACTGTGTAGGTATTTCCATGTTTATACAGATGGCTTTGTAGATATTTCCATGTTTATAGAGATAGCGGTGTAGATATTTCCATGTTTATACAGATAGCGGTGGAAATATTTCCATGTTTATACAGATCGTGGTGTAGATATTTCCATGTTTATACAGATACCGGTGTAGAAATTTCCATGTTTATACAGACCGCAGTGTAGATGTTTCCATGTTTATACAGATAGCGGTGGAAATATTTCCATGTTTATACAGATCGTGGTGTTGATATTTCCATGTTTATACAGATACCGGTGTAGAAATTTCCATGTTTATACAGACCGCAGTGTAGATATTTCCATGTTTATACAGATAGCGGTGTAGATATTTCCATGTTTGTAGAGATGGCGGTGTTGATGTTTCCATCTATACACAGATTGCCGTGTAGGTAGTTCCATGTGTATACAGATGGCATTGTAGATATTTCCAAGTTTATACAGATGGTGGTGTAGATATTTCCATGTTTATACAGATGACTGTACAGGTATTTCCATGTTTTTACAGATGGTATTGTAGATATTTCCATGTTTATAGAGATAGCAGTGAAGATATTTCCATGTTTATACTGATGGCGGTGTAGATACTTCCATGTTTATAGAGATAGCGGTGTAGATATTTCCATATTTATACAGATAACGGTGTAGATATTTCCATGTTTATACAGATAGCAGTGTAATATTTTCATGTTTATACAGATCACGATGTAGATATTTCCAGGTTTATAGAGATAGCAGTGTAGATATTTCCATGTTTATACAGATAGCGGTGCAGATATTTCCATGTTTGTACAGATGGTGGTGTTCATATTTCCATCTATACACAGATGACCGTGTACATATTTCCATGTTTATACAGATAGCGGTGTAAATATTTCCATGTTTATACAGATCGTGGTGTAGGTATTTCCATGCTTATACAGATACCGGTGTAGAAATTTCCATGTTTATACAGACCGCAGTGTAGATATTTCCATGTTTATACAGATAGCGTTGTAGATATTTCCATTTTGTACAGATGGCGGTGTTGATGTTTCCATCTATACACAGATTGCCGTGTAGGTATTTCCATGTGTATACAGATGGCATTGTAGATATTTCCATGTTTATAGAGATGGTGGTGTAGATATTTCCATGTTTATACACATGACTGTATAGGTATTTCCATGTTTTTACAGATGGCATTGTAGTTATTTCCATGTTTATAGAGATAGCAGTGTAGATATTTCCATGTTTCTACAGATGGCATTGTAGATATTTCCATGTTTATAGAGATAGCAGTGTAGATATTTCCATGTTTATACAGATCGCGGTTTAGCTATTTCCATGTTTATACAGACCGTGGTGTAGATATTTCCATGATTATACAGATAGCGGTGCAGATATTTCCATGTTTGTACAGATGGCGGTGTTGATATTTCCATCTATACACAGATGACAGTGTAGATATTTCCATGTTTATACAGAAGGCGGCGCAGATATTTCCATGGATATGTAGAAGGCGGTGTAGATATTTCCATGTTTATACAGATAGCGGTGTAGATATTTCCATGTATATACAGATGGCTGTGTAGATATTTCCATGTTTATATAGATGGCTGTGAAGATATTTCCATGTTTATGCAGATAGCGGTGTAGATATTTCCATGTTTGTACAGATGGCGGTGTTGATATTTCCATCTATACACAGATGACCGTGTAGATATTTCCATGTTTATACAGAAGGCGGCGCAGATATTTCCATGGATATGTAGAAGGCGGTGTAGTTATGTCCATGTTTATACAGATAGCGGTGTAGATATTTCCATGTTTTTACAGATAGCGGTGTAGATATTTCCATGTATATACAGATGGCTTTGTAGCTATTTCCATGTTTATACAGATGGCTGTGTAGATATTTCCATGTTTATACAGATGACTTTGTAGGTATTTCCATGTTTATACAGATGGCGGTGTAGGTATTTCCATGTTTATAGAGATATCTGTGTAGATATTTCCATGTTTATACAGATAGCGGTGTAGATATTTCCATGTTTATACAGATCACGGTGTAGATATTTCCATGTTTATACAGACAGCAGTGGAGATATTTCCATGTATATACACATAGCGATGTACATATTTCCATGTTTATAGAGTCAGCGGTGTAGGTATTTCAATGTTTATACAGATAGCGGTGCAGATATTTCCATGTTTATACAGATGCCTATGCAGATATTTGCATATTTATACAGAGGGCTCTGTAGATATTTCCATGTTTATACAGATGGCAGTGTAGGTTTTTCCATGTTCCTACACATGACTGTGTAGGTATTTCCATGTTTATACAGATGGCTTTGTAGATATTTCCATGTTTATAGAAAGAGCGGTGTAGGTATTTCAATGTTTATACAGATAGCGGTGCAGATATTTCCATGTTTATACATGTGACTGTATAGGTATTTCCATGTTTTTACAGATGGCATTGTAGATATTTCCATGTTTATAGAGATAGCAGTGAAGATATTTCCATGTTTATACAGATAGCGGTGGAAATATTTCCATGTTTATACAGATCGTGGTGTAGATATTTCCATGTTTATACAGATACCGGTGTAGAAATTTCCATGTTTATACAGACCGCAGTGTAGATATTTCCATGTTTATACAGATAGCGGTGTAGATATTTTCATGTTTGTACAGATGGCGGTGTTGATGTTTCCATCTATACACAGATTGCCGTGTAGGTATTTCCATGTGTATACAGATGGCATTGTAGATATTTCCATGTTTATACAGATGGTGGTGTAGATATTTCCATGTTTATACAGATGACTGTACAGGTATTTCCATGTGTTTTCAGATGGCATTGTAGATATTTCCATGTTTATAGAGATAGCAGTGTAGATATTTCCATGTTTATACAGATGACGGTGTAGATATTTCCATGTTTACAGAGATTGCGGTGTAGGTATTTCCATATTTATAGAAATAACGGTGTAGATATTTCCATGTTTATACAGATAGCAGTGTAAATATTTCCATGTTTATACAGAAGGCGGCGCAGATATTTCCATGGATATGTAGAAGGCGGTGTAGATATTTAAATGTTTATACAGATAGCGGTGTAGATATTTCCATGTATATACAGATGGCTGTGTAGATATTTCCATGTTTATACAGATGGCCGTGTAGATATTTCCATGTTTATACAGATGAATTTGTAGGTATTTCCATGTTTATTCAGATACCGGTGTAGAAATTTCCATGTTTATACAGACCGAAGTGTAGATATTTCCATGTATATACAGATGGCTGTGTAGATATTTCCATGTTTATACAGATGGCGGTGTAGATATTTCCATGTTTATGCAGATAGCGGTGTAGATAATTCCATGTTTGTACAGATGGTGGTGTTGATATTTCCATCTATACACAGATGACCGTGTAGATATTTCCATGTTTATACAGAACGCGGCGCAGATATTTCCATGGATATGTAGAAGGCGGTGTAGATATTTCCATGTTTTTACAGATAGCGCTGTAGATATTTCCATGTATATACAGATGGCTGTGTAGATATTTCCATGTTTATACAGATGACTTTGTAGTTATTTCCATGTTTATACAGATGGCGGTGTAGGTATTTCCATGTTTATAGAGATAGCTGTGTAGATATTTCCATGTTTATACAGACAGAAGTGGAGATATTTCCGTGTTTATACACATAGCGGTGTACATATTTCCATGTTTATAGAGACAGCGGTGTAGGTATTTCAATGTTTATACAGATAGCGGTGCAGATATTTCCATGTTTATACAGATGCCTATGCAGATATTTCCATATTTATACAGAGGGCTCTGTAAATATTTCCATGTTTATACAGATGGCAGTGTAGATTTTTCCATGTTCCTACACATGACTGTGTAGGTATTTCCATGTTTAAACAGATGGCTTTGTAGATATTTCCATCTTTATAGCGATAGCGGTGTAGATATTTCCATGTTTATACAGATAGCGGTGGAAATATTTCCATGTTTATACAGATCGTGGTGTAGATATTTCCATGTTTATACAGATACCGGTGTAGAAATTTCCATGTTTATACAGACCGCAGTGTAGATATTTCCATGTTTATACAGATAGCGGTGTAGATATTTCCATGTTTGTACAGATGGCGGTGTTGATGTTTCCATGTATACACAGATTGCCGTGTAGGTATTTCCATGTGTATACAGATGGCATTGTAGATATTTCCATGTTTATACAGATGGTGGTGTAGATATTTCCATGTTTATACAGATGACTGTATAGGTATTTCCATGTTTTTACAGATGGCATTGTAGATATTTCCATGTTTATAGAGATAGCAGTGAAGATATTTCCATGTTTATACAGATGGCGGTGTAGATATATCCATGTTTATAGAGATAGCGGTGTAGATATTTCCATATTTATACAGACAACGGTGTAGATATTTCCATGTTTATACAGATAGCAGTGTAAATATTTCCATGTTTATACAGATCACGGTGTAGATATTTCCAGGTTTATAGAGATAGCAGTGTAGATATTTCCATGTTTATACAGATAGCGGTGCAGATATTTCCATGTTTGTACAGATGGCGGTGTTGATATTTCCATATATACACAGATGACCGTGTAGATATTTCCATGTTTATACAGAAGGCGGCGCAGATATTTCCATGGATATGTAGAAGGCGGTGTAGATATTTCCATGTTTATACAGGTAGCGGTGTAGATATTTCCATGTATATACAGATGGCTGTGTAGATATTTCCATGTTTATACAGATGGCTGTGTAGATATTTCCATGTTTATGCAGATAGCGGTGCAGATAATTCCATGTTTGTACAGATGGCGGTGTTGATATTTCCATCCATACACAGATGACCGTGTAGATATTTCCATGTTTATTCAAAAGGTGGCGCAGATATTTCTATGGATATGTAGAAGGCGGTGTAGATATTTCCATGTTTTTACAGATAGCGGTGTAGATATTTCCATGTATATACAGATGGCTTTGTAGCTATTTCCATGTTTATACAGATGGCTGTGTAGATATTTCCATGTTTATACAGATGACTTTGTAGGTATTTCCATGTTTATACAGATGGCGGTGTAGGTATTTCCATGTTTATAGAGATAGCTGTGTAGATATTTCCATGTTTATACAGATAGCGGTGTAGATATTTCCATGTTTAAACAGATCACGGTGTAGATATTTCCATGTTTATACAGACAGCAGTGGAGATATTTCCATGTTTATACACATAGCGGTGTACATATTTCCATGTTTATAGAGACAGCGGTGTAGGTATTTCAATGTTTATACAGATAGCGGTGCAGATATTTCCATGTTTATACAGATGCCTATGCAGATATTTCCATATTTATACAGAGGGCTCTGTAGATATTTCCATGTTTATACAGATGGCAGTGTAGATTTTTCCATGTTCCTACACATGACTGTGTAGGTATTTCCATGTTTACAGATGGCTTTGTAGATATTTCCATGTTTATAGAGATAGCGGTGTAGATATTTCCATGTTTGTACAGATGGCGGTGTTGATATTTCCATACATACACAGATGACCGTGTAGATATTTCCATGTTTATACAGAAGGCAGCGCAGATATTTCCATGGATATGTAGAAGGCGGTGTAGATATTTCCATGTTTATACAGATAGCGGTGTAGATATTTCCATGTATATACAGATGGCTGTGTAGATATTTCCATGTTTATACAGATGCCTATGCAGATATTTCCATATTTATACAGAGGGCTCTGTAGACATTTCCATGTTTATACAGATGGCAGTGTAGATTTTGCCATGTTCCTACACATGACTGTGTAGGTATTTCCACGTTTATACAGATGGCTTTGTAGACATTTCCATGTTTATAGAGATAGCGGTGGAGATATTACCATGTTTATACAGATAGCGGTGTAAATATTTCCATGTTTATACAGATCGTGGTGTAGATATTTCCATGTTTATACAGATACAGGTGTATAAATTTCCATGTTTATATAGACCGCAGTGTAGATATTTCCATGTTTATACAGATAGCGGTGTAGATATTTCCATGTTTGTACAGATGGCGGTGTTGATGTTTCCATCTATACACAGATTGTCGTGTAGGTATTTCCATGTGTATACAGATGGCATTGTAGATATTTCCATGTTTATACAGATGGTGGTGTAGATATTTCCATGTTTATACAGATGACTGTACAGGTATTTCCATGTTTTTACAGATGGCATTGTAGATATTTCCATGTTTATAGAGATAGCAGTGTAGATATTTGCATGTTTATACAGATGACGGTGTAGATATTTCCATGTTTATAGAGATAGCGGTGTAGATATTTCCATATTTATACAGATAACGGTGTAGATATTTCCATGTTTATACAGATAGCGGTGTAAATATTTCCATGTTTATACAGATCACGGTGTAGATATTTCCATGTTTGTACAGATGGCGGTGTTAATGTTTCCATCTATACACAGATTGCCGAGTAGTTATTTCCATGTGTATACAGATGGCATTGTAGATATTTCCATGTTTATACAGATGGTGGTGTAGATATTTCCATGTTTATACAGATGACTGTATAGGTATTTCCATGTTTTTACAGATGGCATTGTAGATATTTCCATGTTTATAGAGATAGCAGTGTAGATATTTCCATGTTTATACAAATGACGGTGTAGATATTTCCATGTTTATAGAGATAGCCGTGTAGATATTTCCATATTTATACAGATAACGGTGTAGATATTTCCATATTTATACAGATAGCAGTGTAAATATTTCCATGTTTATACATATCACGGTGTAGATATTTCCAGGTTTATAGAGATAGCAGTGTAGATATTTCCATGTTTATACAGATAGCGGTTTAGCTATTTCCATGTTTATACAGACCGCGGTGTAGATATTTCCATGTTTATACAGATAGCGGTGCAGATATTTCCATGTTTGTACAGATGGCGGTGTTGATATTTCCATCTATACACAGATGACCGTGTAGATATTTCCATGTTTATACAGAAGGCGGCGCAGATATTTCCATGGATATGTAGAAGGCGGTGTAGATATTTCCAGTTTATACTGATAGCGGTGTAGATATTTCCAGGTATATACAGATGGCTGTGTAGATATTTCCATGTTTATACAGATGGCTGTGTAGATATTTCCATGTTTATGCAGATAGCGGTGCAGATAATTCCATGTTTGTACAGATGACGGTGTCGATATTTCCATCTATACACAGATGACCGTGTAGATATTTCCATGTTTATACATAAGGCGGCGCAGATATTTCCATGGATATGTAGAAGGCGGTGTAGATATTTCCATGTTTTTACAGATAGCGGTGTAGATATTTCCATGTATATACAGATGGATTTTTAGTTATTTCCATGTTTATACAGATGACTGTGTAGATATTTCCAGGTTTATACAGATGACTTTGTAGGTATTTCCATGTTTATACAGATGATGGTGTAGGTATTTCCATGTTTATAGAGATAGCTGTGTAGATATTTCCATGTTTATACAGATAGCGGTGCAGTTATTTCCATGTTTGTACAGATGGCGGTGTTGATATTTCCATCTATACACAGATGACCGTGTAGATATTTCCATGTTTATACAGAAGGCGGCGCAGATATTTCCATGGATATGTAGAAGGCGGTGTAGATATTTCCATGTTTATACAGATAGCAGTGTAGATATTTCCATGTATATAGAGATGGCTGTGTAGATATTTCCATGTTTATACAGATGGCTGTGTAGATATTTACATGTTTATGCAGATAGCGTTGCAGATATTTCCATGTTTGTACAGATGGCGGTGTTGATATTTCCATCTATACCCAGATGACCGTGTAGTTATTTCCAGGTTTATACAGAAGGCAGCGCAGATATTTCCATGGATATGTAGAAGGCGGTGTAGATATTTCCATGTTTATACAGATAGTGGTGTAGACACTTCCATGTATATACAGATGGCTCTGCAGATATTTCCATGTTTATACAGATGGCTGTGTAGATATTTTCATGTTTATACAGATGACTTTGTAGGTATTTCCATGTTTATACAGATGGCGGTGTAGGTATTTCCATGTTTATAGAGATAGCTGTGTAGATATTTCCATGTTTATACAGATAGCGGTGTAGATATTTCCATGTTTATACAGATCGCGGTGTAGATATTTCCATGTTTATACAGACAGCAGTGGAGATATTTCCATGTTTATACACATAGCGGTGTACATATTTCCATGTTTATAGAGACAGCGGTGTAGGTATTTCAATGTTTATACAGATAGCGGTGCAGATATTTCCATGTTTATACAGATGCCTATGCAGATATTTCCGTATTTAAACAGAGGGCTCTGTAGATATTTCTATGTTTATACAGATGGCAGTGTAGATTTTTCCATGTTCCTACACATGAATGTGTAGGTATTTCCATGTTTATACAGATGGCTTTGTAGATATTTCCATGTTTATAGAAATAGCGGTGTAGATATTTCCATGTTTATACAGATAGCGGTGTAAATATTTCCATGTTTATACAGATCGTGGTGTAGATATTTCCATGTTTATACAGACACCGGTGTAGAAATTCCCATATTTATACAGACCGCAGTGTAGATATTTCCATGTTTATAGAGATAGCGGTGTAGATATTTCCTTGTTTGTACAGATGGCGGTGTTGATGTTTCCATCTATACACAGATTGCCGTGTAGGTATTTCCATGTGTATACAGATGGCATTGTAGATATTTCCATGTTTATACAGATGGTTGTGTAGATATTTCCATGTTTTACTGATGACTGTACAGGTATTTCCATGTTTTTACAGATGGCATTGTAGATATTTCCATGTTTATAGAGATAGCAGTGTAGATATTTCCATGTTTATAGAGATAGAGGTGTAGATATTTCCATATTTATACAGATAACGGTGTAGATATTTCCATGTTTATACAGATAGCAGTGTAAATATTTCCATGTTTATAAAGATCACGGTGTAGATATTTCCATGTTTGTACAGATGGCAGTGTTGATGTTTCCATCTATACACAGATTGCCATGTAGTTATTTCCATGTGAATACAGATGGCATTGTAGATATTTACATGTTTATACAGATGGTGGTGTAGATATTTACATGTTTATACAGATGAATGTATAGGTATTTCCATGTTTTTACAGATGGCATTGTAGATATTTCCATGTTTATAGAGATAGCAGTGTAGATATTTCCATGTTTATACAAATGACGGTGTAGATATTTCCATGTTTATAGAGATAGCCGTGTAGATATTTCCATATTTATACAGATAACGGTGTAGATATTTCCATGTTTATACAGATAGCAGTGTAAATATTTCCATGTTTATGCAGATCACGGTGTAGATATTTCCAGGTATATAGAGATAGCAGTGTAGATATTTCCATGTTTATACAGATAGCGGTTTAGCTATTTCCATGTTTATACAGACCGCGGTGTATATATTTCCATGTTTATACAGATAGCGGTGCAGATATTTCCATGTTTGTAGAGATGGCGGTGTTGATATTTCCATCTATACACAGATGACCGTGTAGATATTTCCATGTTTATACAGATAGCGGTGTAGTTATTTCCATGTATATAGAGATGGCTGTGTAGAAATTTCCATGGATATGTAGAAGGCGGTGTAGATATTTCCATGTTTATACAGATAGCGGTGTAGTTATTTCCATGTATATAGAGATGGCTGTGTAGATATTTCCATGTTTATACAGATGGCTGTGTAGATATTTCCATGTTTATGCAGATAGTGGTGTAGATATTTCCATATTTGTACAGATGGTGGTGTTGAAATTTCCATCTATACACAAATGGCCGTGTAGATATTTCCATGTTTATACAGATGGCGGCGTAGATATTTCCATGGACATGCAGATGGCGGTGTAGTCATTTCCATGTTTATAGAGATAGCGGAGTAGATATTACCATGTTTACACAGATGGTGGTGTAGATATTTCCGTGATAATACACGTGGCAGAGTAGATACTTCCATCTATATGGAGATGGCTGTGTAGATATTTTCATGTTTATACAGATGGCGGTGTAGATATTTCCATATTTATAGAGATAACGGTGTAGTTATTTCCATATTTGTATAGATGGCGGTGTTGAAATTTCCATCTATACACAGATGGCAGTGTAGATATTTCCATGTATATACAGATGGCGTTGTAGATATTTCCATATTTATACAGATGTCTGTGTAGATATTTCCATGTGTATACAGATGGTATTGTAGCTATTTCCATGTTTATACAGATGGTGGTGTAGATATTTCCATGTTTATTCAGATGAGTGTGTAGATATTTCCATGTTTTTACAGATGGCAGTGTAGATATTTCAATGTTCATAGAGATGGCGCTGTTGATATTTCCATGTTTATACAGATTTCGGTGGAGATATTTCCATGTTTATACAGACAGCAGGGGAGACTTTTCCATGTTTATACACATAGTGGTGTACATATTTCCATGTTTATAGAGACAGCGGTGTAGGTATTTCCATGTTTATAGAGATAGCTGTGTAGATATTTCCATGTTTATACAGATAGCGGTGTAGTTATTTCCATGTTTATATACAGAGCGGTGTAGATATTTCCATGTATGTACACATGGCTGTGTAGATATTTCCATGTTTATTCAGATGGTGGTGTAGATATTTCCATCTTTATACAGATAACATCGTAAGTATTTCCATGTTTATACAGATGGCGGTGTAGATATTTAGATTTTATAGAGATAGCAGTGGAGATATTTCCATGTTTACACAAATAGCGTTGTAGTTATTTCCATGTTTATATAGATAGCGGTGTAGATATTTCCATGTATATACACATGGCTGTGTAGATATTTCCATGTTTATACAGATGGCGGCGTAGATATTTCCATGTTTATACAGATAACTTTGTAAGTTATTCCATGTTTATACAGATGGCGGTGTAGATATTTCGATGTTTATAGAGATAGCATTGGAGATATTTCCATGTTTATACAGAAAGCGGTGTAGATATTTCCATGTTTATACTGTTCACGGTGTAGATATTTCCATGTTTATAGAGATGGCGGTGTAGATATTTCCATGTTCATAGAGATAGCGGTGTTGATTTTTCCATGTTTATAGAGATAGCGGTGTGAATATTTCCATGTTTATACAGATAGGGGTGAAGACATTTCCACGTTTATAGAGATGGCGGTGTAGATATTTCCATGTTTATACAGATCACGGTGTAGATATTTCCATGTTTATACAGATCGCGGTGTAGATATTTCCATGTTTTTGCCGCTCCTGGTGTAGACGTTTCCATGTTTATACAGAACGCGGTGTTGATATTACCATGTTTATAGGGACAGCAGTGCAAATATTTCCACATTTATACAGATAGCGGTGTAGTTATTAACATGTTTATACAGATAGCGGTGTAGATATTTCCATGTATAAACAGATGTCTGTGTAGATATTTCCTTGTTTAAACAGATGGTGGTGTAGATATTTCCTTGTTCATACAAATAGCGGTGTATTTATTTCCATGTTTATACAGATAGCGGTGTAGATATTTGCATGTATATACAGACGGCTGTGTAGATATTTCCATGTTTATACAGATGGCTGTGTAGGTATTTCCATGTTTATACAGATGACTTTGTAGGTATTTCCATGTTTATACAGATTGCGGTGTAGATGTTTCCATGTTTAAAGAGATAGCTGTGTAGATATTTCCATGTTTATACAGATAGCGGTGTAGATATTTCCATGTTTATAAAGATAGCGGTGTAAATATTTCCATGTTTATACAGATCGTGGTGTAGACATTTCCATGTTTATACAGATACCGGTGTAGAAATTTCCATGTTTATACAGACCGCAGTGTATACCACGTTTATACATGAAGCGGTGTAGATATTTCCATGTTTACAGTGATAGCGGTGTAGATTTTTCCATATTTGCACAGATTGTGGTGTAGATATTTCCATCTTTTCACAGGGAGCGCTGTAAATATTTCCATGTTTACAAAGATAACTGTGTAGATATTTCCGTGTTTACACAGATAGTGTTGTAGATATTTCCATGTTTGTACAGGTAGCGGTGGAGACATTTCCATCTTTATACGGATGGCTGTGTAGATATTTCCCTATTATTACAGATGGCGGTGAAGATATTTACAATTTTATACAGATGGCGGTGTAGATATTTCCATGTTTATGCAGATGGCGGTGTAGATATTTCCATGTTTATAGAGATGGCCGTGTAATTATTTCCATGTTTATAGAGATAGCGGTGTAGATATTTCCATGTTTACAGATAGCGGTGTTGGTATTTCCATGTTTATACAGATAGCAGTGTAGGTATTTCCATGTTTATACAGTTCGCGGTGTAGATATTTCCATGTTTATACAGTTTGCTGTGTAGATATTTCCTTCTTTATACATATGACATTGTCGATATTTCCATGATTATTCAGATAGCGGTGGAGATATTTCCATGTTTATACAGATGGCGATGTAGATAGTTCCATGTTTATGGAAATGACGGTGTAGATATTTTCATTTTTACAGAGATGGCGGTGTAGATATTTCCATGTTTATAGAGATAGCGGTGTAGGTATTTCCATGTTTATTCAGATGGCAGTGTAGATATTTCCATGTTTATACAGGTAGCGGTGTGGCTATTTCCATGTTTATACAGATAGCGGTGTAAATATTTCCATGTTTTTGGAGGTGGCTGTGTAGCTATTTCCATGCTTATGCAGATGCAGTGTAGATATTTCCATGTTTATACAGATAGTGGTGTAGATATTTCCATATTTATACAGATGAATGTGTAGGTATTTCCATGTTTATAACGGTGACAGTACAGATATTTACATGTATATAGAGAGCCATGTAGATATTTCCCTGTTTATATGGATAGCGCTGTAAACATTTCCATGTTTATATAGATAGCAGTGTAGATATTTCCATGTTTATACAGACAGCAGTGAATATATTTCCATGTTTATACAGATAGTGGTGTGGCTATTTCCATGTTTAGACAGATAGTGGTGTAGATATTTCCATGTTTATAGAGATGGCTGTGTAGATGTTTCCACGTTTATACAGATGGCAGTATAGGTATTTCCATGTTTATACAGATGGTGGTGTAGATATGTCCATGTTTATACAGATGACTGTGAAGATATTTCCATGTTTTTACAGATGACTGTGTAGATATTTCCATGTTAATACAGATGGCGGTGTATTTATTTCCATGTTTATAGAGATAGCGATGTAGATATTTCCATGTTTATAGAGATAGCGGTGTAGATATTTCCATGTTTATACAGATGGCTGAGTGGATATTTCCATGTGCATACAGATAGCAGTGTAGATATTTCCATGTTTACACAGATGTAGGTATAGGTATTTCCATGTTTATACAGATGACTTTGTAGATATTTCCATGTTTTTACAGATTTTGGTTCAGGTATTTCCATGTTTTTACAGATAGAGGTGTGGCTATTTCCATGTTTATACAGATAGCGATGTAGATATTTCCATGTTTATAGAGATGGCTGTGTAGATATTTCCATGTTTATGGAGATGGCAGTGTAGATATTTCCATGTTTATACAGATTGTGGTGTAGTTATTTCCATGTTTACACAGATGACTGTGCAGGTATTTCCATGTTTATAAAGATGGCGGTATAGATATTTCCATGTTATACAGATGGTGGTGTAGATATTTCCAAGTTTATGCAGATAGCGGTGTAGATATTTCCATGTTTATGGAGATAGCGGTGTAGATATTTCCATGTTTATACAGATAGAGGTGTAGTTATTTCCATGTTTATAGAGATTGTGGTGGAGATATTTACCATGTTTATACAGATAGCGCTGTAGATATTTACGTGTTTGTACAGATAGCGTTGTAGATATTTCCATGTTTATACAGATTGCGATGGAGATATTTCCATGTTTTAACAGATAGCGGTGTAAATAATTCCATGTTTATAGAGATAGCGGTGGAGATATTTCCACATTTGTACAGATAGCGATGATGTTATTTCCATGTTCATGCTGATAGCGGTGGAGATATTTCCATGTGAATAGAGACGGCGGTGTAGGTATTTCCATCCTTATAGAGATAGTGGTGTAGATATTTCCATGTTAATACAGATAGCGGAGTTTTTATTTCCATGTATATACAGATAGCGGTGTTGGTATTTAAATGTTTATACAGATTGCAGTGTAGATTTTTCCATGTTTATACTGCTCGCGGTGTACATATTTCCATCTTTATAGAGATGGCAGTGGAGATATTTCCATGTTTATACAGATAGCGGTGTAGATATTTCCATGTTGATGGAGATGGCGGTGTAGATATTTTCATGTTGATAGTGATGGCAGTGTAGATATTTACATGTTTATACAGATGACTGTATAGGTATTTCCATGTTTTTACAGATGGCAGTGCAGATATTTCCATGTTTATAGAGATAGCGGTGTAGATATTTCCATGTTTGTACAGATCGTGGTGAAGATATTTCCATGTTTATACAAATCGGGGTATAGATATTTCCAAGTTTGTACAGATCGCGGTGTATATATTTCCATGTTTATACAGATAGCGGTGTAGATATTTCCATGTTTATACAGATCGTGGTAAACATATTTCCATGTTTATGCAGATCGGGGTATAGATATTTCCATGTTTATACAGATCGCGGTGTAGATATTTCCTTGTTTATACAGATAGCGGTGTAGATATTTCCTTGTTTATACAGATAGCAGTGTAGATATTTCCATGTTTATACAGATAGCGGTGTAGGTATTTCTATGTTTATAGACATAGCGGTGTAGATATTTCCATGTTTATATAGATGGCGTTGTAGATATTTCCATGTTTATACCGATAGTGGTGTTGGTATTTCCACGTTTATACAGATGGCGGTGTAGATATTTCCATATTTATACAGATGTCTGAGTAGATATTTCCATGTGTATACACATGGTATTGTAGGTATTTCCATGTTTATACAGATGGTGGTGTAGATTTTTCCATGTTTATTCAGATGACTGTGTAGATATTTCCATATTTTTACAGATGGCAGTGTAGATATTTCAAAGTTTATAGAGATGGCGCTGTAGATATTTCCATGTTTATACATATAACGGTGGAGATATTTCCATGTTTATACATACAACAGTGGAGATATTTCCATGTTTATACACATAGCGGTGTACATATTTCCATGTTTATAGAGACAGCGGTGTAGGTACTTCCATGTTTATACAGATAGCGGTGCAGATAGTTCCATGTTTATACAGATGCCTATGCAGATGTCTCAATATTTATGCAGAGGGCTCTGTAGATATTTCTATGTTTATACAGATGGCAGTGTAGATATTTCCATTTTCCTACACATGACTGTGTAGGTATTTCCATGTTTATACAGATGGCTTTGTAGATATTTCCATGTCTATAGAGATAGCAGTGCAGATATTTCCATGTTTATACAGATAGCGGTGTATATATTTCCATGTTAATACAGATCGTGGTGTAGTTATTCCCATGTTTATACAGATACCGGTGTATATATTTCCATGTTTATACAGACCGCAATGTAGATATTTCCATGTTTATAGAGATAGCAGTGTAGATATTTCCAAGTTTGTACAGATGGCGGTGTTGATGTTTCCATCTATACACAGATTGCCGTGTAGGTATTTCAATGTGTATACAGATGGCATTTTAGATATTTCCATGTTTATACAGATGGTGGTGTAGATATTTCCATGTTCACACAGATGTCTGTGTAGGTATTTCCTTGTTTATAGAGATGGCGGTGCAGATATTTCCATGTTTATAGAGATAGCGGTGTAGATATTTCCTTATTTGTACAGATAACGGTGTAGAAATTTCCATGTTTATACAGATAGCGGTGTAAATATTTCCATGTTTATACTGATCACGGTGTAGATTATTCCTTGTTTATACAAATAGCGGTGTAGTTATTTCCATGTTTATACAGATAGTGGTGTAGATATTTCCATGTATACAGATGACCGTGTAGATATTTCCATGTTTATACAGATGGCGGCGCAGATATTTCCATGGATATGTAGACGGCGGTGTAGATATTTCCATGTTTATACAGATAGCGGTGTAGTTATTTCCATGTTTATACAGATAGAGGTGTAGATACTTCCATGTATGTACACATGGCTGGGTAGATATTTCCACGTTTATACAGATGGCGGTGTAGATATTTCCATGGTTATACAGATAACTTTGTAAGTATGTCCATGTTTATACAGATGGCGGTGTAGATATTTCGATGTTTATAGAGATCGCAGTGGAGATATTTCCATGTTTATACAGATAGCGGTGTAGATATTTCCAAATTTATACAGATGTCTTTGTAGATATTTCCATGTGTGTACAAATGGTATTGTAGGTATTTCCATGTTTATACAGATGGTGGTGTAGATATTTCCATGTTTATTCAGATGACTGTGTAGATATTTCCATGTTTTTACAAATGGCAGTGTAGATATTTCAATGTTTATAGAGATGGGGCTGTAGATATTTCCATGTTTATACAGATCGCGGTGTAGATAGTTCCAAGTTTATACAGATAGCAGTGTAGATATTTCCATGTTTTTACAGATATCGGTGTAGATATTTCCATGTTTATACAGATGGCGGTGTAGATATTTCCATATTTATATAGATGGTGGTGTAGAAATTACCATGTTTATACAGATAGCGGTGTAGATATTTCCATGTTTATACAGATCGTGGTGAAGATATTTCCATGTTTATACAGATCGCGGTGTAGATATTTCCATAATTATACAGATCGCGGTGTAGATATTTCCATATTTATACAGATAGCCGTGTAGTTATTTCCATGTTTATACAGATAGCGGTGTAGATATTTCCATGTTTATTGAGATAGCGGTGTAGGTATTTGCATGTTTATAGACATAGCGGTGTAGATATTTCCATGTTTATATACATGGCGTTGTAGATATTTCCATGTTCATACCGATAACGGTGTTGGTATTTCCACGTTTATACAGATAGCGATGTAGATATTTCCATGTTTATACAGCTCGCGGTGCAGATATTTATATCTTTATACAGATGGCGGTGTAGATATTTCCATGTTTATATTGATGGTGGTGTAGATATTACCGTGTTTATACAGAGAGCGGTGTAGATATTTCCATGTTTGTACAGATGGCGGTGTTGATATTTTCATCTATACACAGATGACCGTGTAGATGTTTCCATGTTTATATAGATGGCGGTGCAGATATTTCCATGGAAATGTAGATGGCGGTGGAGATATTTCCATGTTTACACAGACAGCGGTGTAGTTATTCCCATGTTTATATGGATAGCGGTGTAGATGTTTCCATGTATATACACATGGCTGTGTAGGTATTTCCATGTTTATAAAGATGGCGGTGTAGATATTTCCATGTTTATACCGATAAGTTTGTAGGTATTTCCATGTTTACACAGATGGCGGTGTAGATATTTCCATGTTTATACAATTGGCGGTGTAGATATTTCAATGTTTATACAGATCGTGGTGTAGATATTTCCATGTTTATAGAGATAGCTGTGTAGATATTTCCATGTTTATATAGATAGCGGTGTAGATATTTCCATGTTTATACAATTGGCGGTGTAGATATTTCCATGTTTATACAGATCGTGGTGTAGATATTTCCATGTTTATACAGATAGCGGTGTAGATATTTCCATCTTTCTACGGATGGCAGTGTAGGTATTTCCATATTTATACAGATGGCAGTGTAGATATTTCCATGTTTATACAGAAGTCTATGCAGATATTTCCATATTTATACAGAGGGCTGTGTAGATATTCCTATCTTTATACAGATGGCAGTGTAGATATTTAAATGTTCCTACACATGACTTGGTAGGTATTTCCATGTTTATACAGATGTCTTTGTAGATATTTCCATGTTTATAGAGATAGCGGTGCAGATATTTCCATGTTTATACAGATAGCGATGCATATATTGCCATGTTTATACAGATTGTGGTGTAGATATTTCCATGTTTATACAGATACCGGTGTAGATATTTCCATGTTTATACAGACCGCAGTGTAGATATTTCCATGTTTATAGAGATAGCGGTGTAGATATTTCCATGTTTGTACAGATGGCGGTGTTGATGTTTCCATCTATACGCAGATTGCCGTGTAGGTATTTCCGTGTGTATACAGATTGCATTGTAGATATTTCCATGTTTATACAAATGGTGGTGTAGTTATTTCCATGTTTACACAGATGACTGTAGAGGTATTTCTATGTTTTCACAGATGATGGTGTAGATATTTCCATGTTTATAGAGATAGCGGTGTAGATATTTCCATATTTATACAGATAACGGTTTGGAAATTTCCATGTTTATACAGATAGCGGTGTAAATATTTCCATGTTTATACAGATCACGGTGTAGATATTTCCATGTTTATAGAGATAGCGGTGTAGATATTTCCATGTTTATACAGATAGCGGTGTAGACATTTCCATGTTTATACAGACCGCAGTGTAGTTATTTCCATGTTCATACAGATAGCGGTGCAGATATTTCCACATTTATACAGATAGTGGTGTAGTTATTAGCATGTTTATACAGATAGCGGTGTAGATATTTCCACGTATAAACAGATGTCTGTGTATATATTTCCATGTTTAAACAGATGGCGGTGTAGATATTTCCTTGTTTATACAAATAGCGGTGTAGATGTATCCATGTTTATACAGATAGCGGTGTAGATATTTCCATGTGTATACAGATGGCTCTGTAGATATTTCCATGTTTATACAGATGGCTGTGTAGATATTTCCATGTTGATACAGATGACTTTGTAGGTATTTCCAAGTTTATACAGATGGCGGTGTAGATATTTCCATGTTTATAGAGATAGCAGTGGAGATATTTCCATGTTTATACAGATAGCGGTGTATATATTTCCATGTTTATACTGATCACGGTGTAGATATTTCCATGTTTATAGAGATAGCGCTGTAGATATTTCCATGTTCATACAGATAGCGGTGTTGATTTTTCCATGTTTATAGAGATAGCTGTGTGGATATTTCCATGTTTATACAGATAGGGGTGTAGATATTTCCATGTTTATAGAGATGGCGTTGTAGATATTTCCATGTTTATACAGATCACGGTGTAGATATTTCCATGTTTATACAGATCGCGGTGTATAAATTTCCATGTTTATACAGATCATGGTGTAGATATTTCCATGTTTATACAGCTCGCGGTGTTGAGATTACCATGTTTATAGGGATAGAGGTGCAAATATTTCCACATTTATACAGATAGCTGTGTAGTTATTAGCATGTTTATACAGATAGCCGTGTAGATATTTCCATGTATAAACAGATGTCTGTGTATATATTTCCATGTTTAAAGACATGGCGGTGTAGATATTTCCTTGTTTATACAAATAGCGGTGTAGATATTTCCACGTTTATACAGATAGCGGTGTAGTTATTTCCATGTATATACAGATGGCTGTGTAGATATTTCCATGTTATACAGATGACTTTGCAGGTATTTCCATGTTTATACAGATGGCGGTGTAGATATTTCCATGTTTATACAGATAGCGGTGCAGATATTTCCATGTTTGTAGAGATGGCGGTGTTGATATTTCCATCTATACACAGATGACCGCGTAGATATTTCCATGTTTATACAGATGGCGGCACAGATATTTCTATGGATATGTAGATGGTGGTGTAGATATTTCCATGTATATACAGATAGCGCTGTACTTATTTCCATGTTTATATAGAGAGCGGTGTAGATATTTCCATGGATGTACACATGGCTGTGTAGATATTTCCAAGTTTATAGAGATGGCGGTGTAGATATTTCCATGTTTATACAGATCACGGTGTAGATATTTCCATGTTTATACAGATCGCGGTGTAGATATTTCCAAGTTAATACAGATGATGGTGTAGATATTTCCATGTTTATACAGATCATGGTGTTGATATTACCATGTTTATAGGGATAGCGGTGCAAATATCTCCACATTTATACAGATAGCGGTGTAGGTATTAGCATGTTTATACAGATAGCGGTGTAGATATTTCCATGTATAAACAGATGTCTGTGTACATATTTCCATGTTTTAACAGATGGCAGTGTAGATATTTCCTTGTTTATACAAATAGCGGTGTAGTTATTTCCATGTTTATACTGATAGCGGTGTAGATATTTCCATGTATATACAAATGGCTGTGTAGATATTTCCATGTTTATACAGATGGCTGTGTAGATGTTTCCATGTTTATACAGATGACTTTGTAGGTATTTCCATGTTTATAGAGTTAGCTGTGTAGATATTTCCATGTTTATACAGATAACGGTGTCGATATTTCCATGTTTATACATATCGCGGTGTAGATATTTCCATGTTTATACAGACAGCAGTGGAGATATTTAAATGTTTATACACATAGCGGTGTACATATTTCCATGTTTATAGAGACAGCGGTGTAGGTATTTCCACGTTTATACAGATAGCGGTTCAGATATTTCCATGTTTATACAGATGCCTAGGGAGATATTTCCATATTTATACAGAGGGCTGTGTAGATATTTCCATGTTTACACTGATAGCGTTGTAGATATTTCATTGTTTATAGAGATAGCGGTGTAGGTATTTCCATGTTTTTGAAGATACCGGTGTAGTTATTTCCGTGTTTAAAAGGTAGCGGTGGAGATATTTCCATGTTTATGCAGATAGCGGTGTAAAAATTTCCATGTTTATACAGATAGCGGTGTAGTTATTTCCATGTTTAGACAGATAGCGGTGTAGGTATTTCCATGTTTATAGAGACTGCGGTGTTGATATTTCCATCTTTGCACAGATTGCTGTGTAGATATTTCCATGTTTATACAGATTGCGGTGTAGTTATTTCCATGTTGATACAGATACCGGTGTAGATATTTCCATGTTTATACAGGTAGCGGTGTAGAAATTCCCATGTTTATACAGATCGCTTTGTAGATATTTCCATCTTTCTACAGATGTCAGTGTAGATATTTCCAAGTTTATACAGATGTCTTTGTAGATATTTCCATGTTTATGCAGATGGCGGTGTTGATATTTCCATGTTTATAGAGATGGCGGTGTAGTTATTTCTATGTTTATAGAGATAGCAGTGTAAATATTTCCAAGTTTATAGAGATGGTGGTGAAAGTATTTTCATGTTTATAGAGATAGCGGTGTAGATATTTCCATGTTTATACAGATAGGGGTGGTGCTACTTCCATGTTTATACAGATAGCGGTGTAGACATTTCCATGTTTTTACAGATCACGGTGTAGATATTTCCATCTTTATACAAATGGCAGTGAAGATATTTCCATGTTTATACAGATAGCGGTGTAGATATTTCCATATATATAGAGATTGCGGTGTAGGTATTTCCATATTTATACAGATTGCGGCGTAGGTATTTCCATCTTTATACAGATTGCGGTGTAGTTATTTCCATGTTTATACAGATAGAAGTGAAGATATTTCCATGTTTATACAGATAGTGGTGTAGATATTTCCAAGTTTATACAGATGACGGTGTAGATACATCGAAGTTTCTGAAGATGACGCTGTAGATATTTTCATGTTTATGGAGATGGCGGTGTAGATATTTCCATGAATATAGAGATTGCAGTGTAGGTATTTCCATGTTTATAGAGATAGCGGTGTAAGTATTTCCATGTGTATAGAGATGGTGGTGTAAGTATTTTCATGTTTATAGAGATAGCGGTGTACATATTTCCATATTTATACAGATAGCGGTGTAGGTATTTCCATGTTTATACAGATTGCGGTGTACATATTTCCATGTTTCTACAGATTGCGGTGTAGATATTTCCTTGTTTATACAGACAGCGGTGCAGATAGTTCCATGTTTATACAGGTAGCAGTGTAGATATTTCCATGTTTACTGAGATAGCGGTGTAGTTATTTCCATCTTTGCACAGATTGCCGTGTAGATATTTCCATGTTTACGCAGATAGCTGTGTAGATATTTCCAAGTTTACACAGATAGCTGTGTAGATATTTCCATGTTTACACATATAGTGTTGTAGATATTTCCATGTTTATACAGATTACGGTGTAGATATGTTCATGTTTATACAGAAACCGGTGTAGATATTTTCATGTTTATACAGATAGCGGTGGAGATATTTCCATGTTTATAGAGACTGCGGTATACATGTTTCCATGTTTATACAGATAGCGGTGTAGATATTTCCATGTTTACAGAGATAGCAGTGTAGTTATTTCCATCTTTGCACAGATTGCTGTCTAGATATTTCCACTTTTACACAGATAGCTGTGTAGATATTTCCAAGTTTACACAGATAGCTGTGTAGATATTTCCATGTTTACACAGATATCTTTGTAGATATTTCCATGTTTATACAGATAGCGGTGTAGATATTTCCATGTTTATACAGATAACGGTGTAGATATTTCCATATTTATACAGATAGCGGTGGAGATATATCCCTGTTTATACAGATAGCGATGTAGATATTTCCATGTTTATAGAGATAGTGGTGTAGATATTTCCATGTTTATAGAGATAGCGGTGTAGATATTTCCAAGTTTATACAGATTCCTGTGTAGATAATTCCATGTGTGTACAGATGGCGGTGTAGATATTTCCATGTTTATACAGATGGCAGTGTAGATATTTCCATGTTTATACAGATATCGGTGTAGATATTTCCAAGTTTACAGAGATAGCGGTGTAGGTATTTCCATCTTTGCACAGATTGCAGTGTAGGTATTGCCAAATTTACACAGATAGCGGTGTAGATATTTCCAAGTTTACACAGATAGCTGTGTAGATATTTCCATGTTTACAGAGATAGCTTTGTAGATATTTCCATGTTTATACAGATAGCGGTGTAGATATTTCCGTGTTTATACAGATTGCGGTGTAGTTATTTCCATGTTGATACAGATAGCGGTGTAGATATTTCCATGTTTATATAGGTAGCGGTGAAGAAATTCCCATGTTTACACAGATCGCTTTGTAGACATTTCCATTTTTCTACAGATGTCAGTGTAGATATTTCCAGGTTTATACAGATGGCAGTGTAGATATTTCCATGTTTATACAGATGTCTGTGTAGATATTTCCATGTTTTTCCAGATGGCGGTGTAGATATTTCCATGTTTATAGAGATGGCGGTGTAGTTATTTCTATTTTTATAGAGATAGCGGTGTAAATATCTCCATGTTTATAGAGATGGTGGTGTAAGTATTTTCATGTTTATAGAGAGAGCGGTGTAGATATTTCCATGTTTATACAGATAACGGTGTTGTTATTTCCATGTTTATACAGATAGCGATGTAGATGTTTCCATGTTTATACAGCTTGCGGCGTAGATTTTCCATCTTTATACAGATGGCAGTGTAGATATTTCCATGTTTATACAGATAGCGGTGTAGACATTTCCATGTCGATAGAGATAGCGGTGTAGGTATTTCCATATTTATTCAGATTGCGGTGTAGATATTTCCATCTTTATACAGATGGCGGTGTAGATATTTCCATGTTTATACAGATGGCAGTGAAGATATTTCCATGTTTATACAGATAGTGTTGTAGATATTTCCATGTTCATACAGATGGCGGTGTAGATACATCCATGTTTCTGAAGATGGCGGTGTAGGTATTTTCATGTTTATAGAGATGGCGGTGTAGATATTTCCATGTTTATGCACATAGCAGTGTAGATATTTCCATGTTTATAGAGATGGCGGTCTAGTTATTTCTAAGTTTATAGAGATAGCGTTGTAAATATTTCCATCTTTATAGAGATGATGGTGTAAGTATTTTCATGTTTATAGAGATAGCGGTGTTGATATTTCCATGTTTATACAGATAGCTGTGTTGCTATTTCCATGTTTATACAGATGGTATTGTAGATATTTCCATGTTTATAGAGATAGCAGTGAAGATATTTCCATGTTTATACAGATGACGGTGTGGATATTTCCATGTTTATACAGATAGCGGTGTAGATATTTCCATGTCTATGGAGATAGCGGTGTAGTTATTTCCATATTTATACAGATTGCGGTGTAGATATTTCCATCTTAATACAGATGGCGGTGTAGATATTTCCATGTTTATACAGATGGCAGTAAAGATATTTCCATGTTTATACAGATAGTGGTGTAGATATTTCCATGTTCATACAGATGGCGGTGTAGATACATCCATGTTTCTGAAGATGGCGGTGTAGATATTTTCATGTTTATAGAGATGGAGGTGTCGATATTTCCATGTATATAGAGATAGCAGTGTAGATATTTTCATGTTTATAGAGAAAGCGGTGTAGGTATTTCCATGTGTATAGAGATAGCGGTGTAGATATTTCCATATTTATACAGATAGTTGTGTAGGTATTGCCATGTTTATACAGATTGTGGTGCAGATATTTCCATGTTTCTACAGATGGCGGTGCAGATATTTCCTTGTTTATACAGACAGCGGTGTAGATATTTCCATGTTTATACAGGTAGCGGTGTAGATATTTCCAAGTTTACAGAGATAGCGGTGTAGTTATTTCCGTCTTTGCACAGATAGCCGTGTAGATATTTCCATGTTTACGCAGAGAGCTGTGTAGGTATTTCCAAGTTTACACAGATAGCTGTGTAGATATTTCCATGTTTACACACATACCGTGGTAGATATTTCCATGTTTATACAGATTGTGGTGTAGATATGTCCATGATTATACAGATAGCGGTGTAGTTATTTCCACGTTTATACAGATAGCGGTGTAGATATTTCCATGTTTATACAGACAGCAATGTAGATATTTCCATCTTTGCACAGATTGCTGTGTAGATATTTCCATTTTTACACAGATAGCAATGTAGATATTTCCAAGTTTACTCAGATAGCTGTGTAGATATTTCCATGTTTACACAGATATCATTGTATATATTTCCATGTTTATACAGATAGCGGTGTAGATATTTCCATGTTTATACAGATAGCGGTGTAGATAATTCCATGTTTATACAGATAGCGGTGGAGATATTTCCCTGTTTATACAGATAACGAAGTAGATATTTCCATGTTTATACAGATAGCGGTGTAGATATTTCCATGTTTATAGAGACTGCGGTGTATATTTTTCCTTGTTTATACAGATGGCTGTGTAGTTATTTCCATGTTTATACAGATGGCGCTGTAGATACTTCCATGTTTATGCAGAAGGCAGTGAAGATATTTCCATCTCTACCCTGATGACTGTGTAGTTATTTCCATGTTTATACAGATGTTGGCACAGATATTTCCATGGATATGTAGAGGGCGCTGTAGATATTTCCATGTTTATATAGATAGCGGTGTAGATATTTCCATGTATATACACATGGCTGTGTAGATATTTCCATGTTTATATATATGGCGGTGTAGATATTTCCTTGTTTATACAGATAACTTTGTAATTTTTTCCATGTTTATACAGATGGCAGTGTAGATATTTCGATGTTTATAGAGATAGCAGTGGAGATATTTCCATATTTATACAGATAGCAGTGTAGATATTTCCATGTTTATATTGATCGTGCTGTACATATCCCCAAGTTTATAGCGATAGCGGTGTAGATATTTCCATGTTCATAGAGATAGCGGTGTTGATTTTTCCATGTTTATAGAGATAGCGGTGTGGATATTTCCATGTTTATTCAGACAGGGGTGTAGATATTTCCATGTTGATAGAGATGGCGGTGTAGATATTTCCATGTTTATACAGATCACGGTGTAGATATTTTCATGTTTATACAGATCGCGGTGTAGATATTTCCATGTTTATACAGATCGCTTTGTAGATATTTCCATCTTTATACAGATCATGGTGCAGATATTTCCATGTTTACACAGATCGCGGTGTTGATATTACCATGTTTATAGGGATAGCGGTGCAAATATTTCCACGTTTATACAGATAGCGGTGTAGTTATTAACATGTTTATACAGATAGCGGTGTAGATATTTCCATGTATAAACAGATGTCTGTGTAGATATTTCCATGTTTAAACAGATGGTGGTGTAGATATTTCCTTGTTTATACAAATAGCGGTATATTTATTTCAATGTTTTTACAAATAGCAGTATAGATATTTCCATGTATATACAGAAGGCTGTGTAGATATTTCCATGTTTATACAGATGGCTGTGTAGATATTTCCATGTTTATACAGATGACTTTGTAGGTATTTCCATGTTTATACAGATTGCAGTGTAGATATTTCCTTGTTTATAGCGATAGCAGTGTAGATATTTCCATGTTTATACAGATAGCGGTGTCGATATTCCATGTTTATACAGATCGCGGTGTAGATATTTCCATGTTTATACAGATCGCGGTGCAGATATTTCCATGTTCCTACACATGACTGTGTTGGTATTTCCATGTTTATACAGATGGCTTTGTAGATATTTCCATGTTTATAGAGATAGCGGTGTAGATATTTCCATGTTTATACAGATAGCGGTGTAAATATTTCCATGTTTATACAGATCGTGTTGTAGATATTTCCATGTTTATACAGATCACGGTGTAGATATTTCCATGTTTATACAGATCGCGGTGTAGATATTTCCATGTTTATACAGATCATGGTGTAGATATTTCCATGTTTATAGAGATCGCGGTGTTGATATTACCATGTTTATAGGGATAGCAGTGCAAATATATCCACATTTATGCAGATAGCGGTGTAGTTATTAGCATGTTTATACAGATAGCGGTGTAGATATTTCCACGTATAAACAGATGTCTTTGTATATATTTCCATCTTTAAACAGATGGCGGTGTAGATATTTCCTTGTTTATGCAAATAGCGGTCTAGTTATTTCCATGTTTATACAGATCACGGTGTAGATATTTCCTGGTTTATACAAATAGCGGTGTAGTTATTTCCATGTTCATACAGATAGCAGTGTAGATATTTCCTTGTTTATACAAATAGCGGTGTAGATATTTCCATGTTTATACAGATCACGGTGTAGATATATCCTTGTTTATACAAATAGGGGTGAAGTTATTTCCATGTTTATACAGATAGCGGTGTAGATATTTCCATGTATATACGGATGGCTGTGTAGATACATCCATGTTTATACAGATGGATGTGTAGATATTTCCATGTATATACGGATGGCTGTGTAGATACATCCATGTTTATACAGATGGCTGTGTAGATATTTCCATGTTTATACAGATGACTTTGTAGGTATTTCCATGTTTATACAGATGGCGGTGTAGATGTTTCCATGTTTATAGACATAGCTGTGTAGATATTTCCATGTTTATACAGATAGCGGTGAAAATATTTCCATGTTTATACAGATCGTGGTGTAGATATTTCCATGCTTATACAGATACCGGTGTAGAAATGTCCATGTTTATACAGACCGCTGTGTAGATATTTCCATGTTTATAGAGATCACGGTGTAGATATTTCCTTGTTTATACAAATAAGGGTGTAGTTATTTCGATGTTTATACAGATAGCGGTGTAGATATTTCCATGTTTTTACAGATGGCGGTGTTGATGTTTCCATCTATACACAGATTGCCGTGTAGGTATTTCCATGTGTATACAGATGGTATTGTAGGTATTTCCATGTTTATACAGATGGTGGTGTAGATATTCCATGTTTATTCAGATGACTGTGTAGATATTTCCATGTTTTTACAGATGGCAGTGTAGATATTTCATTATTTATAGAGATGGTGCTGTAGATATTTCCATGTTTATACAGATAACGGTGGAGATAATTCCATGTTTATACAGACAGCAGTGGAGATATTTCCATGTTTATACACATAGCGGTGTACATATTTCCATGTTTATAGAGACAGCGGTGTAGGTACTTTCATGTTTATACAGATGGTGGCGCAGATAATTCTATGGATATGTAGATGGCGGTGTAGATATTTCCATGTATATACAGATAGCGGTGTAGTTATTTCCATGTTTATATAGAGAGCGGTGTAGATATTTCCATGTATGTACACATGGCTGTGTAGGTATTTCCATGTTTATACAGATGGCCGTGTAGATATTTCCATGTTTATAGAGATAACTTTGTAAGCATTTCCAGGTTTATACAGATGGCGGTGTAGATATTTCGATGTTTATATAGATAGCAGTGGAGATATTTCCATGTTTATACAAATAGCGGTGTAGTTATTTCCATGATTATATAGATAGCCGTGTAGATATTTCTATGTATATACACATGGCTGTGTAGATATTTCCATGTTTATACAGATGGCGGTGTAGATATTTCCATGTTTATACAGATAACTTTGTAAGTATTTCCATGTTTATACAGATGGCGGTGTAGATATTTCGATGTTTATAGACATAGCCGTGGAGATATTTCCATGTTTATACAGATAGCGATGTAGATATTTCCATGTTTTTACTGATCACGGTGTAGATATTTCCATGTTTATAGAGATGGCGGTGTAGATATTTCCACGTTCATAGAGATAGCGGTGTTGATTTTTCCATGTTTATAGAGATAGCTGTGTGGATATTTCCATGTTTATACAGATAGGGGTGTAGATATTTCCATATTTATAGAGATGGTGGTGTAGATATTTCCATGTTTATACAGATGAGTGTATAGGTATTTCCATGTTTTTACAGATGGCATTGTAGATATTTCCATGTTTATAGAGATAGCAGTGTAGATATTTCCATGTTTATACTGATGGCGGTGTAGATATTTCCATGTTTATAGAGATAGCGGTGTAGGTATTTCCATATTGATACAGATACCGGTGCAGATATTTCCATGTTTACACAGATATCAGCCTAAATATTTCCACGTTTATACAGATCACGGTGTAGATATTTCCATGTTTATAGAGATAGCGGTGTAGATATTTCCATGTTTATACAGATAGCGCTTTAGATATTTCCATGTTTATACACACCGCGGTGTAGGTATTTCCATGTTTATGCAGATAGCGGTGTAGATATTTCCATGTTTATACAGATCACGGTGTAGATATTTCCTTGTTAATACAAATAGTGGTGTAGTTATTTCCATGTTTATACAGACAGCGGTGTAGATATTTCCATGTGTATATAGATGGCGGTGTAGATATTTCCATTTTTATACAGATGGCTGTGTAGATATTTCCATGTTTATACAGATTGTGGTGTAGATATTTCCATGTTTATACAGATAGCGGTGTAGATATTTCCATGTTTTTACAGATAATGGTGTAGATATTTCCATGTTTCCACAGATTGCGGTGTAGATATTTCCGTCTTTCTACAGATGGCATTGTAGATATTTCCATGTTTACACAGATGGCGGTGTAGATATTCCCATGTTTATATAGATGGTGGTGTAGATATTACCATGTTTATACAGATAGCGGTGTAGATATTTCCATGTTTATACACATGGCGGTGTAGATATTTCCAAGTTTATAGAGACTGCGGTGTAGATATTTCCATGTTTATAGAGATAGCGGTGTAGATATATCCATGTTCATAGAGATAGCAGTGAGGATATTTCCATGTTTATACAGATAGCAGTGTAGATATTTCCATTTTTATAGAGATAGCGGTTTTGATATTTCATATTTATACACATAGCGGTGTAGATATTTCCATGTTTATACAGATTGTGTTGTAGATATTTCCATGTTTATACAGATTGCGGTGTAGATATTTCCACGTTTATACAGATGGCGGTGTAGATATTTCCATCTTTCTACAAATGGCAGTGTAGATATTTCCATGTTTATAGAGATGGCGGTGTAGATATTTCCATGTTTATATAGATGGCAATGTAGATATTTTCTTGTTTATGTAGATGGCGTTGTAGATCTCTCCATGTTTAAAGAGATGGCGGTGTATATATTTCCATGTTTCTACAGCTCGCGGTGCAGCTATTTATATCTTTATACAGTTGGCATTGTAGATATTTCCTTATTCACACAGATGGCGGTGTAGATGTTTCCATGTTTATACAGATGGAGGAGTAGTTAGTTCCATGTTTATGGAGTTGGCAGTGTAGATATTTTCATATTTATAGAGATGGCGCTGTAGATATTTCCATGTTTATAGAGATAGCAGTGTAGATATTTACATGTTTATACAGATGACTGTATAGGTATTTCCATGTTTTTACAGTTGGCAGTGAAGATATTTCCATGTTTATAGAGATAGCGGTGTAGATATTTCCATGTTTGTACAGATGGCGGTGTTGATATTTCCATCTATACAGAGATGGTCGTGAGATATTTCTATGTTTATACAGATGGCAGCGTAGATATTTCCATGGACATGCAGATGGCGGTGTGGATATTTCCATGTTTATACAGATACCGGTGTAGATATTTCCATGTTTTCACAGATGGTGGTGTAGATATTTCCGTGTTTATACACATGGCGGAGTAGATACTTCCATCTTTATGGAGATGGCAGTGTAGATATTTTCATGTTTATAGAGATGGCGGTGTAGATATTTCGATATTTATAGAGATAGCGATGTAGATATTTCCATCTTTCTATAGATGGCACTGTAGATATTTCCATGTTTATACAGATAGCGTTGTAGATATTTCCATGTTTATACAGATCGTGGTGAAGATATTTCCATGTTTATACAGATCGCGGTGTAGATATTTCCGTGTTTATACAGATCACGATGTAGATATTTCCATGTTTATACAGATAGCGGTGTAAATAATTCCATGTTTATACAGATCACGGTGTAGATATTTCCATGTTTATAGAGATAGCGGTGTAGATATTTCCATGTTTATACAGACGGCAGCACAGATATTTCCATGGATATGTAGATGGCGGTGTAGATATTTCCATGTTTATACAGATAGCGGTGTAGTTATTTCCATGTTTATATAGATAGCTGTGTAGATATATCCTTCTTTATACAAATAGCGGTGTAGTTATTTCCATGTTTATACATATCACGGTGTAGTTATTTCCTTGTTTATACAAATAGCGGTGTAGTTATTTCCATGTTTATAGAGATAGTGGTCTAGATATTTCCTTGTTTATACAAATAGCGGTGTAGATATTTCCATGTTTATACAGATCACGGTGTAGATATTTCCTTGTTTATACAAATAGTGGTGTAGTTATTTCCATGTTTATACAGACAGCGGTGTAGATATTTCCATCTGTATATAGATGGCGGTGTAGATATTTCCATGTTTATACAGATGGCTGTGTAGATATTTCCATGTTTATACAGATCGTGGTGTAGATATTTCCATGTTTATAGAGATAGCGGTGTAGATATTTCCATGTTTATACAGACGGCAGCACAGATATTTCCATGGATATGTAGATGGCGGTGTAGATATTTCCATGTTTATACAGTTGGCAGTGTAGATATTTCGATGTTTATAGAGATAGCAGTGGAGATATTTCCATGTTTATACAGCTAGCGGTGTAGATATTTCCATGTTTATACTGATCGTGGTGTAGACATTTCCATGTTTATAGAGATGGCGGTGTAGATATTTCCATGTTCATAGAGATAGCGGTGTTGATTTTTCCATGTTTATAGAGATAGCGGTGTGGATATTTCCATGTTTATACAGATAGGGGTGTAGATATTTCCCTGTTTATAGAGATGGCGGTGTAGATATTTCCATATTTATACAGATCACGGTGTAGTTATTTCCTTGTTTATACAAATAGCGGTGTTTTTATTTCCATATTTATACAGATAGTGGTGTAGATATTTCCATGTATATACAGATGGCTGTGTAGATATTTCCATGTTTATACAGACGGCTGTGTAGATATTTCCATGTTTATACAGATGACTTTGTAGGTATTTCCATGTTTATACAGATGGCGGTGTAGATATTTCCATGTTTATAGAGATAACTGTGTAGATATTTCCATGTTTATACAGATAGCGGTGTAGATATTTCCATGTTTATACAGATCGCGGTGTAGATATTTCCATGTTTATACAGAGAGCGGTGTAGATATTTCCATGTTTTTACAGATATCGGTGTAGATATTTCCATGTTTACACAGATTGCGGTGTAGATATTTCCATCTTTCTACAGATGGCATTGTAGATATTTCCATTTTATACAGATGACTGTATAGGTATTTCCATGGTTTTACAGATGGCGATGCAGATATTTCCATGTCTATAGAGATAGCGGTGTAGATATTTCCATGTTTATACAGATGGCGGTGTTGATATTTCCATCTATACACAGATGGCCGTGTAGATATTTCCATGTTTATTCAGATGGCGGCGTAGATATTTCCATGGACATGCAGATGGCGGTGTAGTTATTTCCATGTTTATACAGATAGCGGTGTAGTTATTTCCATGTTTACACAGATGGTGGTGTAGATATTTCCGTGTTTATACACATGGCGGAGTAGATACTTCCATCTTTATGGAGATGGCAGTTTAGATATTTTCATGTTCATAGAGATGGCGGTGTAGATATTTCCATATTTATAGAGATAGCGGTGTAGATATTTCCATCTTTCTACAGATGGCAGTGTAGATATTTCCATGTTTATACAGATGGCCGTGTAGATATTTCCATATTTATACAGATGTCTGTGTAGATATTTCCATGTGTATACAGATGGTATTGTAGCTATTTCCATGTTTATACAGATGGTGGTGTAGATATTTCCATGTTTATTCAGATGACTGTGTAGATATTTCCATGTTTTTACAGATGGCAGTGTAGATATTTCAATGTTTATATAGATGGCGCTGTTGATATTTCCATGTTTATACAGATAACGGTGGAGATATTTCCATGTTTATACAGAAGCAGTGGAGATATTTCCATGTTTATACACATAGCGGTGTACATATTTCCATTTTTATAGAGACAGCGGTGTAGGTATTTCCACGTTTATACAGATAGCGCTGCAGATATTTCCATGTTTACACAGATGCCTATGCAGATATTTCCATATTTATACAGAGGGCTGTGTAGATATTTCTATATTTATACAGATGGCAGTCTTAATATTTAAATGTTCCTACACATGACTGTGTAGGTATTTCCATGTTTACACAGATGTCTTTGAAGTTAGTTCCATGTTTATAGAGATAGCGGTGCAGATATTTCCATGTTTATACAGATAGCGGTGAATATATTTCCATGTTTATACAGATCATGGTGTAGATATTTCCATGTTTATACAGATACCGGTGTAGATATTTCCATGTTTATACAGACCGCAGTGTAGATATTTCCATGTTTATAGAGATAGCAGTGTAGATATTTCCATGTTTGTACAGATGGCGGTGTTGATGTTTCCATCTATACACTGATTGCCGTGTAGGTATTTCCATGTGTATACAGATGGCATTGTAGATATTTCCATGTTTATACAGATGGTGGTGTAGATATTTCCATGTTTACACAGATGACTGTATAGATATTTCCATGTTTATACAGATGGTGTTGTAGATATTTCCAAGTTTATTGAGATAGCGGTGTAGATATTTCCATATTTATACAGATAACGGTGTAGAAGTTTCCATGTTTATACAGATAGCGGAGTAAATATTTCCATGTTTATACAGATCACGGTGTAGATATTTCCATGTTTATAGAGATAGCGGTGTAGATATTTCCATGTTTATACCGATAGCGGTGTTGATATTTCCATGTTTATACAGACCGCGGTGTAGATATTTCCATGTTTGTACAGATAGCGGTGCAGATATTTCCACGTTTGTACAGATGGCGGTGTTGATATTGCCATCTATACACAGATGACCGTGTAGATATTTCCATGTTTATACAGATGGCGGCGCAGATATTTCCATGGATATGTAGATGGCGGTGTAGATATTTCCATGTTTATACAGATAGCGGTGTAGTTATTTCCATGTTTATATAGATAGCGGTGTAGATATTTCCATGTATTTACACATGGCTGTGTAGATATTTCCATGTTTATACAGATGGCGGTGTAGATATTTCCATGTTTATACAGATAACTTTGTAAGTATTTCCATGTTTATACAGATGGCGGTGTAGATATTTCGATGTTTATAGAGATAGCAGTGGAGATATTTCCATGTTTATACAGATAGCGGTGTAGATATTTCCATGTTTATACTGATCGTGGTGTAGACATTTCCATGTTTATAGAGATGGCGGTGTAGATATTTCCATGTTCATAGAGATAGTGGTGTTGAATTTTCCATGTTTATAGAGATAGCGGTGTGGATATTTCCATGTTTATGCAGATAGGGGTGTAGATATTTCCGTGTTTATAGAGATGGCGGTGTAGAAATTTCCATGTTTATACAGATCACAGTGTAGATATTTCCTTGTTTATACAAATATCGGTGTAGTTATTTCCATGTTTATACAGATAGTGGTGTAGATATATCCATGTATATACAGATGGCTGTGTAGATATTTCCATGTTTATACAGATGGCTGTGTAGATATTTCCATGTTTATACAGATGACTTTGTAGGTATTTCCATGTTTATTCATATGGCGGTGTAGATATTTCCATGTTTATACAGATAGCGTTGTAGATATTTCCATGTTTATACAGATCGCGGTGTAGATATTTCCATGTTTTTACAGATAATGGTGTAGATATTTCCATGTTTACACAGATTGCGGTGTAGATATTTCCATCTTTCTACAGATGGCATTGTAGATATTTCCATGTTTATACAGATGACTGTATAGGTATTTCCGTGTTTTTACAGATGGCGGTGCAGATATTACCATGTCTATAGAGATAGCGGTGTAGATATTTCCATGTTTGTACAGATGGCGGTGTTGATATTTCCATCTATACACAGATAGCCGTGTAGATATTTCCATGTTTAATCAGATGGTGGCGTAGATATTTCCAAGGACATGCAGATGGCGGTGTAGTTATTTCCATGTTTATACAGATAGCGGTGTAGGTATTTCCATGTTTACACAGATGGTGGTGTAGATATTTCCGTGTTTATACACATGGCGGAGTAGATACTTCCATCTTTATGGAGATGGCAGTGTAGATATTTTCATGTTCATAGAGATGGCGGTGTAGATATTTCCATATTTATAGAGATAGCGGTGTAGATATTTCCATCTTTCTACAGATGGCAGTGTAGATATTTCCATGTTTATACAGATGGCCGTGTAGATATTTCCATATTTATACAGATGTCTGTGTAGATATTTCCATGTGTATACAGATGGTATTGTAGCTATTTCCATGTTTATACAGATGGTGGTGTAGATATTTCCATGTTTATTCAGATGACTGTGTAGATAGTTCCATGTTTTTACAGATAGCAGTGTAGATATTTCAATGTTTATATAGATGGTGCTGTTGATATTTCCATGTTTATACAGATAACGGTGGAGATATTTCCATGTTTATACGGAGAGCAGTGGAGATATTTCCATGTTTATACACATAGCGGTGTACATATTTCCATGTTTATAGAGACAGCGGTGTAGGTATTTCCACGTTTATACAGATAGCGGTGCAGATATTTCCATGTTTACACAGATGCCTATGCAGATATTTCCATATTTATACAGAGGGCTGTGTAGATATTTCTATATTTATACAGATGGCAGTGTAGATATTTAAATGTTCCTACACATGACTGTGTAGGTATTTCCATGTTTATACAGATGTCTTTGTAGTTATTTCCATGTTTATAGAGATAGCGGTGCAGATATTTCCATGTTTATACAGATAGCGGTGTATATATTTCCATGTTTATACAGATCATGGTGTGGATATTTCCATGTTTATACAGATACCGGTGTAGATATTTCCATGTTTATACAGACCACAGTGTAGATATTTCCATGTTTATAGAGATAGCAGTGTAGATATTTCCATGTTTGTACAGATGGCGGTGTTGATGTTTCCATCTATACACTGATTGCCGTGTAGGTATTTCCATGTGTATACAGATGGCATTGTAGATATTTCCATGTTTATACAGATGGTGGTGTAGATATTTCCATGTTTACACTGATGACTGTATAGGTATTTCCATGTTTATACAGATGGCGGTGTAGATATTTCCAAGTTTATAGAGATAGCGGTGTAGATATTTCCATATTTAAACAGATAACGGTGTGGAAGTTTCCATGTTTATACAGATAGCGGTGTAAATATTTCCATGTTTATACAGATCACGGTGTAGATATTTCCATGTTTATAGAGATAGCGGTGTAGATATTTCCATGTTTATACCGATAGCGGTGTTGATATTTCCATGTTTATACAGACCGCGGTGTAGATATTTCCATGTTTATACAGATAGCGGTGTAGTTATTTCCATGTTTATATAGATAGCGGTGTAGATATTTCCATGTATGTACACATGGCTGTGTAGATATTTCCATGTTTATACAGATGGCGGTGTAGATATTTCCATGTTTATACAGATAACTTTGTAAGTATTTCCATGTTTATACAGATGGCGGTGTAGATATTTCGATGTTTATAGAGACAGCAGTGGAGATATTTCCATGTTTATACAGATTGCGGTGTAGATATTTCCATGTTTTTACTGATCGTGGTGTAGACATTTCCAAGTTTATAGAGATGGCGGTGTAGATATTTCCATGTTCATAGAGATAGCGGTGTTGATTTTTCCATGTTTATAGAGATAGCGGTGTGGATATTTCCATGTTTATACAGATAGGGGTGTAGATATTTCCCTGTTTATAGAGATGGCGGTGTAGATATTTCCATGTTTATACAGATCACGGTGTAGATATTTCCTTGTTTATACAAATAGCGGTGATGTTATTTCCATGTTTATACAGATAGTGGTGTAGATATTTCCATGTATATACAGATGGCTGTGTAGATATTTCCATGTTTATACAGATGACTTTGTAGGTATTTCCATGTTTATACAGATGGCGGTGTAGATATTTCCATGTTTATAGAGATAACTGTGTAGATATTTCCATGTTTATACAGATAGCGGTGTAGATATTTCCATGTTTATACAGATCGCGGTGTAGATATTTCCATGTTTATACAGATCGCGGTGTAGATATTTCCATGTTTATACAGATAGCGGTGTAGATATTTCCATGTATTTACAGATATCGGTGTAGATATTTCCATGTTTACACAGATTGCGGTGTAGATATTTCCATCTTTCTACAGATGGCATTGTAGATATTTCCATGTTTATACAGATGACTGTATAGGTATTTCCATGTTTTTACAGATGGCGGTGCAGATATTTCCATGTCTATAGAGATAGCGGTGCAGATATTTCCATGTTTGTACAGATGGCGGTGTTGATATTTCCATCTATACACAGATGACCGTGTAGATATTTCCATGTTTATACAGATGTCTTTGTAGTTATTTCCATGTTTATAGAGATAGCGGTGCAGATGTTTCCATGTTTATACAGATAGCGGTGTATATATTTCCTTGTTTATACAGATCATGGTGTGGATATTTCCATGTTTATACAGATACCGGTGTAGATATTTCCATGTTTATACAGACCACAGTGTACATATTTCCATGTTTATAGAGATAGCAGTGTAGATATTTCCATGTTTGTACAGATGGCGGTGTTGATGTTCCCATCTATACACTGATTCCCGTGTAGGTATTTCCATGTGTATACAGATGGCATTGTAGATATTTCCATGTTTATACAGATGGTGGTGTAGATATTTCCATGTTTACACAGATGACTGTATAGGTATTTCCATGTTTATACAGATGGCGGTGTAGATATTTCCAAGTTTATAGAGATAGCGGTGTAGATATTTCCATATTTATACAGATAACGGTGTAGAAGTTTCCATGTTTATACAGATAGCGGTGTAAATATTTCCATGTTTGTACAGATCACGGTGTAGATATTTCCATGTTTATAGAGATAGCGGTGTAGATATTTCCATGTTTATACTGATAGCGGTGTTGATATTTCCATGTTTATAGAGACCGCGGTGTAGATATTTCCATGTTTATACAGATAGCGGTGCAGATATTTCCATGTTTGTACAGATGGCGGTGTTGATATTTCCACCTATACACAGATGACCATGTAGATATTTCCATGTTTATACAGATGGCGGCGCAGATATTTCCATGGATGTGTAGATGGCAGTGTAGATATTTCCATGTTTATACAGATAGCGGTGTAGTTATTTCCATGTTTATATAGATAGCGGTGTAGATATTTCCATGTATGTACACACGGCTGTGTAGATATTTCCATGTTTATACAGATGGCGGTGTAGATATTTCCATGTTTATACAGATAACTTTGTAAGTATTTCCATGTTTATACAGATGGCGGTGTAGATATTTCGATGTTTATAGAGATAGCAGTGGAGATATTTCCATGTTTATACAAATAGCGTTGTAGATATTTCCATGTTTATACTGATCGTGGTGTAGACATTTCCATGTTTATAGAGATGGCAGTGTAGATATTTCCATGTTCATAGAGATAGCGGTGTTGATTTTTCCATGTTTATAGAGATAGCGGTGTGGATATTTCCATGTTTATACAGATAGGGGTGTAGATATTTCCCTGTTTATAGAGAGGGCGGTGTAGATATTTCCATATTTATACAGATCACGGTGTAGATATTTCCTTGTTTATACAAATAGCGGTGTAGTTATTTCCATGTTTATACAGATAGTGGTGTAGATATTTCCATGTATATACAGATGGCTGTGTAGATATTTCCATGTTTATACAGAGGGCTGTGTAGATATTTCCATGTTTATACAGATGACTTTGTAGGTATTTCCATGTTTATACAGATGGCGGTGTAGATATTTCCATGTTTATAGAGATAACAGTGTAGATATTTCCATGTTTATACAGATAGCGGTGTAGATATTTCCATGTTTATACAGATCGCGGTGTAGATAATTCCATGTTTATACAGATCGCGGTGTAGATATTTCCATGTTTATACAGATAGCGGTGTAGATATTTCCATGTTTTTACAGATATCGGTGTAGATATTTCCATGTTTACACAGATTGCGGTGTAGATATTTCCATCTTTCTACAGATGGCATTGTAGATATTTCCATGTTTATACAGATGACTGTATAGGTATTTCCATGTTTTTACAGATGGCGGTGCAGATATTTCCATGTCTATAGAGATAGCGGTGTAGATATTTCCATGTTTGTACAGATGGCGGTGTTGATATTTCCATCTATACACAGATGGCCGTGTAGATATTTCCATGTTTATTCAGATGGCGGCGTAGATATTTCCAAGGACATGCAGATGGCGATGTAGTTATTTCCATGTTTATACAGATAGCGGTGTAGGTATTTCCATGTTTGCACAGATGGTGGTGTAGATATTTCCGTGTTTATACACATGGCGGAGTAGATACTTCCATCTTTATGGAGATGGCAGTGTAGATATTTTCATGTTCATAGAGATGGCGGTGTAGATATTTCCATATTTATAGACATAGCGGTGTAGATATTTCCATCTTTCTACCGATGGCAGTGTAGATATTTCCATGTTTATTCAGATGGCCGTGTAGATATTTCCATATTTATACAGATGTCTGCGTAGATATTTCCATGTGTATACAGATGGTATTGTAGCTATTTCCATGTTTATACAGAGGGTGGTGTAGATATTTACATGTTTATTCAGATGACTGTGTAGATAGTTCCATGTTTTTACAGATGGCAGTTTAGATATTTCAATGTTTATATAGATGGCGCTGTTGATATTTCCATGTTTATACAGATAACGGTGGAGATATTTCCATGTTTATACAGAGAGCAGTGGAGATATTTCCATGTTTATACACATAGCGGTGTACATATTTCCATGTTTATAGAGACAGCGGTGTAGGTATTTCCACGTTTATACAGATAGCGGTGGAGATATTTCCATGTTTACACAGATGCGTATGCAGATATTTCCATATTTATACAGAGGGCTGTGTAGATATTTCTATATTTATACAGATGGCAGTGTAGATATTTAAATGTTCCTACACATGACTCTGTAGGTATTTCCATGTTTATACAGATGTCTTTGTAGTTATTTCCATGTTTATAGAGATAGCGGTGCAGATGTTTCCATGTTTATACAGATAGCGGTGTATATATTTCCATGTTTATACAGATCATGGTGTGGATATTTCCATGTTTATACAGATACCGGTGTAGATATTTCCATGTTTATACAGACCACAGTGTAGATATTTCCATGTTTATAGAGATAGCAGTGTAGATATTTCCATGTTTGTACAGATGGCGGTGTTGATGTTTCCATCTATACACTGATTGCCGTGTAGGTATTTCCATGTGTATACAGATGGCATTGTAGATATTTCCATGTTTATACAGATGGTGGTGTAGATATTTCCATGTTTACACAGATGACTGTATAGGTATTTCCATGTTTATACAGATGGCGGTGTAGATATTTCCAAGTTTATAGAGATAGCGGTGTAGATATTTCCATATTTATACAGATAACAGTGTGGAAGTTTCCATGTTTATACAGATAGCGGTGTAAATATTTCCATGTTTATACAGATCACGGTGTAGATATTTCCATGTTTATAGAGATAGCGGTGTAGATATTTCCATGTTTATACCGATAGCGGTGTTGATATTTCCATGTTTATACAGACCGCGGTGTAGATATTTCCATGTTTATACAGATAGCGGTGCAGATATTTCCATGTTTGTACAGATGGCGGTGTTGATATTTCCATCTATACACAGATGACCGTGTAGATATTTCCATGTTTATACAGATGGCGGCGCAGATATTTCCATGGATATGTAGATGGCGGTGTAGATATTTCCATGTTTATACAGATAGCGGTGTAGTTATTTCCATGTTTATATAGATAGCGGTGTAGATATTTCCAAGTATGTACACATGGCTGTGTAGATATTTCCATGTTTATAGAGATGGCTTTGTAGATATTTCCATGTTTATACAGATAAATTTGTAAGTATTTCCATGTTTATACAGATGGCGGTGTAGATATTTCGATGTTTATAGAGACAGCAGTGGAGATATTTCCATGTTTATACAGATTGCGGTGTAGATATTTCCATGTTTTTACTGATCATGGTGTAGACATTTCCAAGTTTATAGAGATGGCGGTGTAGATATTTCCATGTTCATAGAGATAGCGGTGTTGATTTTTCCATGTTTATAGAGATAGCCGTGTGGATATTTCCATGTTTATACAGATAGGGGTGTAGATATTTCCCTGTTTATAGAGATGGCGGTGTAGATATTTCCATGTTTATACAGATCACGGTGTAGATATTTCCTTGTTTATACAAATAGCGGTGATGTTATTTCCATGTTTATACAGATAGTGGTGTAGATATTTCCATGTATATACAGATGGCTGTGTAGATATTTCCATGTTTATACAGATGACTTTGTAGGTATTTCCATGTTTATACAGATGGCGGTGTAGATATTTCCATGTTTATAGAGATAACTGTGTAGATATTTCCATGTTTATACAGATAGCGGTGTAGATATTTCCATGTTTATACAGATCGCGGTGTAGATATTTCCATGTTTATACAGATCGCGGTGTAGATATTTCCATGTTTATACAGATAGCGGTGTAGATATTTCCATGTATTTACAGATATCGGTGTAGATATTTCCATGTTTACACAGATTGCGGTGTAGATATTTCCATCTTTCTACAGATGGCATTGTAGATATTTCCATGTTTATACAGATGACTGTATAGGTATTTCCATGTTTTTACAGATGGCGGTGCAGATATTTCCATGTCTATAGAGATAGCGGTGCAGATATTTCCATGTTTGTACAGATGGCGGTGTTGATATTTCCATGTATACACAGATGACCGTGTAGATATTTCCATGTTTATACAGATGTCTTTGTAGTTATTTCCATGTTTATAGAGATAGCGGTGCAGATGTTTCCATGTTTATACAGATAGCGGTGTATATATTTCCATGTTTATACAGATCATGGTGTGGATATTTCCATGTTTATACAGATACCGGTGTAGATATTTCCATGTTTATACAGACCACAGTGTACATATTTCCATGTTTATAGAGATAGCAGTGTAGATATTTCCATGTTTGTACAGATGGCGGTGTTGATGTTTCCATCTATACACTGATTGCCGTGTAGGTATTTCCATGTGTATACAGATGGCATTGTAGATATTTCCATGTTTATACAGATGGTGGTGTAGATATTTCCATGTTTACACAGATGACTGTATAGGTATTTCCATGTTTATACAGATGGCGGTGTAGATATTTCCAAGTTTATAGAGATAGCGGTGTAGATATTTCCATATTTATACAGATAACGGTGTAGAAGTTTCCATGTTTATACAGATAGCGGTGTAAATTTTTCCATGTTTATACAGATCACGGTGTAGATATTTCCATGTTTACAGAGATAGCGTTGTAGATATTTCCATGTTTATACCGATAGCGGTGTTGATATTTCCATGTTTATACAGACCGCGGTGTAGATATTTCCATGTTTATACAGATAGCGGTGCAGATATTTCCATGTTTGTACAGATGGCGGTGTTGATATTTCCACCTATACACAGATGACCATGTAGATATTTCCATGTTTATACAGATGGCGGCGCAGATATTTCCATGGATGTGTAGATGGCGGTGTAGATATTTCCATGTTTATACAGATAGCGGTGTAGTTATTTCCATGTTTATATAGATAGCGGTGTAGATATATCCATGTATGTACACATGGCTGTGTAGATATTTCCATGTTTATACAGATGGCGGTGTAGATATATCCATGTTTATACAGATAACTTTGTAAGTATTTCCATGTTTATACAGATGGCGGTGTAGATATTTCGATGTTTATAGAGATAGCAGTGGAGATATTTCCATGTTTATAAAAATAGCGTTGTAGATATTTCCATGTTTATACTGATCGTGGTGTAGACATTTCCATGTTTATAGAGATGGCAGTGTAGATATTTCCATGTTCATAGAGATAGCGGTGTTGATTTTTCCATGTTTATAGAGATAGCGGTGTGGATATTTCCATGTTTATACAGATAGGGGTCTAGATATTTCCCTGTTTATAGAGATGGCGGTGTAGATATTTCCATATTTATACAGATCACGGTGTAGATATTTCCTTGTTTATACAAATAGCGGTGTAGTTATTTCCATGTTTATACAGATAGTGGTGTAGATATTTCCATGTATATACAGATGGCTGTGTAGATATTTCCATGTTTATACAGAGGGCTGTGTAGATATTTCCATGTTTATACAGATGACTTTGTAGGTATTTCCATGTTTATACAGATGGCGGTGTAGATATTTCCATGTTTATAGAGATAACAGTGTAGATATTTCCATGTTTATACAGATAGCGGTGTAGATATTTCCATGTTTATACAGATCACGGTGTAGATAATTCCATGTTTATACAGATCGCGGTGCAGATATTTCCATGTTTATACAGATAGCGGTGTAGATATTTCCATGTTTTTACTGATATCGGTGTAGATATTTCCATGTTTACACAGATTGCGGTGTAGATATTTCCATCTTTCTACAGATGGCATTGTAGATATTTCCATGTTTATACAGATGACTGTATAGGTATTTCCATGTTTTTACAGATGGCGGTGCAGATATTTCCATGTCTATAGAGATAGCGGTGTAGATATTTCCATGTTTGTACAGATGGCGGTGTTGATATTTCCATCTATACACAGATGGCCGTGTAGATATTTCCATGTTTATTCAGATGGTGGCCTAGATATTTCCAAGGACATGCAGATGGCGGTGTAGTTATTTCCATGTTTATACAGATAGCGGTGTAGGTATTTCCATGTTTACACAGATGGTGGTGTAGATATTTCCGTGTTTATACACATGGCGGAGTAGATACTTCCATCTTTATGGAGATGGCAGTGTAGATATTTTCATGTTCATAGAGATGGCGGTGTAGATATTTCCATATTTATAGAGATAGCGGTGTAGATATTTCCATCTTTCTACAGATGGCAGTGTAGATATTTCCATGTTTATACAGATGGCCGTGTAGATATTTCCATATTTATACAGATGTCTGTGTAGATATTTCCATGTGTATACAGATGGTATTGTAGCTATTTCCATGTTTATACAGATGGTGGTGTAGATATTTCCATGTTTATTCAGATGACTGTGTAGATAGTTCCATGTTTTTACAGATGGCAGTGTAGATATTTCAATGTTTATATAGATGGTGCTGTTGATATTTCCATGTTTATACAGATAACAGTGGAGTTATTTCCATGTTTATACAGAGAGCAGTGGAGATATTTCCATGTTTATACACATAGCGGTGTACATATTTCCATGTTTATAGAGACAGCGGTGTAGGTATTTCCACGTTTATACAGATAGCGGTGCAGATATTTCCATGTTTACACAGATGCCTATGCAGTTATTTCCATATTTATACAGAGGGCTGTGTAGATATTTCTATATTTATACAAATAGCAGTGTAGATATTTAAATGTTCCTACACATGACTGTGTAGGTATTTCCATGTTTATACAGATGTCTTTGTAGTTATTTCCATGTTTATAGAGATAGCGGTGCAGATATTTCCATGTTTATACAGATAGCGGTGTATATATTTCCATGTTTATACAGATCATGGTGTGGATATTTCCATGTTTATACAGATACCGGTGTAGATATTTCCATGTTTATACAGACCACAGTGTAGATATTTCCATGTTTATAGAGATAGCAGTGTAGATATTTCCATGTTTGTACAGATGGCGGTGTTGATGTTTCCATCTATACACTGATTGCCGTGTAGGTATTTCCATGTGTATACAGATGGCATTGTAGATATTTTCATGTTTATACAGATGGTGGTGTAGATATTTCCATGTTTACACAGATGACTGTATAGGTATTTCCATGTTTATACAGATGGCGGTGTAGATATTTCCAAGTTTATAGAGATAGCGGTGTAGATATTTCCATATTTAAACAGATAACGGTGTGGAAGTTTCCATGTTTATACAGATAGCGGTGTAAATATTTCCATGTTTATACAGATCACGGTGTAGATATTTCCATGTTTATAGAGATAGCGGTATAGATATTTCCATGTTTATACCGATAGCGGTGTTGATATTTCCATGTTTATACAGACCGCGGTGTAGACATTTCCATGTTTATACAGATAGCGGTGCAGATATTTCCATGTTTGTACAGATGGCGGTGTTGATATTTCCATCTATACAAAGATGACCGTGTAGATATTTCCATGTTTATACAGATGGCGGCACAGATATTTCCATGGATATGTAGATGGCGGTGTAGATATTTCCATGTTTATACAGATAGCGGTGTAGTTATTTTCATGTTTATATAGATAGCGGTGTAGATATTTCCAAGTATGTACACATGGCTGTGTAGATATTTCCATGTTTATACAGATGGCGGTGTAGATATTTCCATGTTTATACAGATAACTTTGTAAGTATTTCCATGTTTATACAGATGGCGGTGTAGATATTTCGATGTTTATAGAGATAGCAGTGGAGATATTTCCATGTTTATACAAATAGCGTTGTAGATATTTCCATGTTTATACTGATCGTGGTGTAGACATTTCCATGTTTATAGAGATGGCAGTGTAGATATTTCCATGTTCATAGAGATAGCGGTGTTGATTTTTCCATGTTTATAGAGATAGCGGTGTGGATATTTCCATGTTTATACAGATAGGGGTGTAGATATTTCCCTGTTTATAGAGATGGTGGTGTAGATATTTCCATATTTATACAGATCACGGTGTAGATATTTCCTTGTTTATACAAATAGCGGTGTAGTTATTTCCATGTTTATACAGATAGTGGTGTAGATATTTCCATGTATATACAGATGGCTGTGTAGATATTTCCATGTTTATACAGAGGGCTGTGTAGATATTTCCATGTTTATACAGATGACTTTGTAGGTATTTCCATGTTTATACAGATGGCGGTGTAGATATTTCCATGTTTATAGAGATAACAGTGTAGATATTTCCATGTTTATACAGATAGCGGTGTAGATATTTCCATGTTTATACAGATCGCGGTGTAGATAATTCCATGTTTATACAGATCGCGGTGTAGATATTTCCATGTTTATACAGATAGCGGTGTAGATATTTCCATGTTTTTACTGATATCGGTGTAGATATTTCCATGTTTACACAGATTGCGGTGTAGATATTTCCATCTTTCTACAGATGGCATTGTAGATATTTCCATGTTTATACAGATGACTGTATAGGTATTTCCATGTTTTTACAGATGGCGGTGCAGATATTTCCATGTCTATAGAGATAGCGGTGTAGATATTTCCATGTTTGTACAGATGGCGGTGTTGATATTTCCATCTATACACAGATGGCCGTGTAGATATTTCCATGTTTATTCAGATGGTGGCCTAGATATTTCCAAGGACATGCAGATGGCGGTGTAGTTATTTCCATGTTTATACAGATAGCGGTGTAGGTATTTCCATGTTTACACAGATGGTGGTGTAGATATTTCCGTGTTTATACACATGGCGGAGTAGATACTTCCATCTTTATGGAGATGGCAGTGTAGATATTTTCATGTTCATAGAGATGGCGGTGTAGATATTTCCATATTTATAGAGATAGCGGTGTAGATATTTCCATCTTTCTACAGATGGCAGTGTAGATATTTCCATGTTTATACAGATGGCCGTGTAGATATTTCCATATTTATACAGATGTCTGTGTAGATATTTCCATGTGTATACAGATGGTATTGTAGCTATTTCCATGTTTATACAGATGGTGGTGTAGATATTTCCATGTTTATTCAGATGACTGTGTAGATAGTTCCATGTTTTTACAGATGGCAGTGTAGATATTTCAATGTTTATATAGATGGTGATGTTGATATTTCCATGTTTATACAGATAACGGTGGAGATATTTCCATGTTTATACAGAGAGCAGTGGAGATATTTCCATGTTTATACACATAGCGGTGTACATATTTCCATGTTTATAGAGACAGCGGTGTAGGTATTTCCACGTTTATACAGATAGCGGTGCAGATATTTCCATGTTTACACAGATGCCTATGCAGATATTTCCATATTTATACAGAGGGCTGTGTAGATATTTCTATATTTATACAGATGGCAGTGTAGATATTTAAATGTTCCTACACATGACTGTGTAGGTATTTCCATGTTTATACAGATGTCTTTGTAGTTATTTCCATGTTTATAGAGATAGCGGTGCAGATATTTCCATGTTTATACAGATAGCGGTGTATATATTTCCATGTTTATACAGATCATGGTGTGGATATTTCCATGTTTATACAGATACCGGTGTAGATATTTCCATGTTTATACAGACCACAGTGTAGATATTTCCATGTTTATAGAGATAGCAGTGTAGATATTTCCATGTTTGTACAGATGGCGGTGTTGATGTTTCCATCTATACACTGATTGCCGTGTAGGTATTTCCATGTGTATACAGATGGCATTGTAGATATTTCCATGTTTATACAGATGGTGGTGTAGATATTTCCATGTTTACACAGATGACTGTATAGGTATTTCCATGTTTATACAGATGTCGGTGTAGATATTTCCAAGTTTATAGAGATAGCGGTGTAGATATTTCCATATTTAAACAGATAACGGTGTGGAAGTTTCCATGTTTATACAGATAGCGGTGTAAATATTTCCATGTTTATACAGATCACGGTGTAGATATTTCCATGTTTATAGAGATAGCGGTGTAGATATTTCCATGTTTATACCGATAGCGGTGTTGATATTTCCATGTTTATACAGACCGCGGTGTAGATATTTCCATGTTTATACAGATAGCGGTGCAGATATTTCCATGTTTGTACAGATGGCGGTGTTGATATTTCCATCTATACACAGATGACCGTGTAGATATTTCCATGTTTATACAGATGGCGGCGCAGATATTTCCATGGATATGTAGATGGCAGTGTAGATATTTCCATGTTTATACAGATAGCGGTGTAGTTATTTCCATGTTTATATAGATAGCGGTGTAGATATTTCCAAGTATGTACACATGGCTGTGTAGATATTTCCATGTTTATACAGATGGCGGTGTAGATATTTCCATGTTTATACAGATAACTTTGTAAGTATTTCCATGTTTATACTGATGGCGGTATAGATATTTCGATGTTTATAGAGACAGCAGTGGAGATATTTCCATGTTTATACAGATTGCGGTGTAGATATTTCCATGTTTATACTGATCGTGGTGTAGACATTTCCATGTTTATAGAGATGGCGGTGTAGATATTTCCATGTTCATAGAGATAGCGGTGTTGATTTTTCCATGTTTATAGAGATAGCGGTGTGGATATTTCCATGTTTATACAGATAGGGGTGTAGATATTTCCCTGTTTATAGAGAGGGCGGTGTAGATATTTCCATGTTTATACAGATCACGGTGTAGATATTTCCTTGTTTATACAAATAGCGGTGTAGTTATTTCCATGTTTATACAGATAGTGGTGTAGATATTTCCATGTATATACAGATGTCTCTGTAGATATTTCCATGTTTATACAGAGGGCTGTGTAGATATTTCCATGTTTATACAGATGACTTTGTAGGTATTTCCATGTTTATACAGATGGCGGTGTAGATATTTCCATGTTTATAGAGATAACAGTGTAGATATTTCCATGTTTATACAGATAGCGGTGTAGATATTTCCATGTTTATACAGATCACGGTGTAGATAATTCCATGTTTATACAGATCGCGGTGTAGATATTTCCATGTTTATACAGATAGCGGTGTAGATATTTCCATGTTTTTACAGATATCGGTGTAGATATTTCCATGTTTACACAGATTGCGGTGTAGATATTTCCATCTTTCTACAGATGGCATTGTAGATATTTCCATGTTTATACAGATGACTGTATAGGTATTTCCATGTTTATACAGATGTCGGTGTAGATATTTCCAAGTTTATAGAGATAGCGGTGTAGATATTTCCATATTTATACAGATAACGGTGTGGAAGTTTCCATGTTTATACAGATAGCGGTGTAAATATTTCCATGTTTATACAGATCACGGTGTAGATATTTCCATGTTTATAGAGATAGCGGTGTAGATATTTCCATGTTTATACCGATAGCGGTGTTGATATTTCCATGTTTATACAGACCGCGGTGTAGATATTTCCATGTTTATGCAGATAGCGGTGCAGATATTTCCATGTTTGTACAGATGGCGGTGTTGATATTTCCATCTATACACAGATGACCGTGTAGATATTTCCATGTTTATACAGATGGCGGCGCAGATATTTCCATGGATATGTAGATGGCAGTGTAGATATTTCCATGTTTATACAGATAGCGGTGTAGTTATTTCCATGTTTATATAGATAGCGGTGTAGATATTTCCAAGTATGTACACATGGCTGTGTAGATATTTCCATGTTTATACAGATGGCGGTGTAGATATTTCCATGTTTATACAGATAACTTTGTAAGTATTTCCATGTTTATACTGATGGCGGTATAGATATTTCGAAGTTTATAGAGACAGCAGTGGAGATATTTCCATGTTTATACAGATTGCGGTGTAGATATTTCCATGTTTATACTGATCGTGGTGTAGACATTTCCATGTTTATAGAGATGGCGGTGTAGATATTTCCATGTTCATAGAGATAGCGGTGTTGATTTTTCCATGTTTATAGAGATAGCGGTGTGGATATTTCCATGTTTATACAGATAGGGGTGTAGATATTTCCCTGTTTATAGAGAGGGCGGTGTAGATATTTCCATGTTTATACAGATCACGGTGTAGATATTTCCTTGTTTATACAAATAGCGGTGTAGTTATTTCCATGTTTATACAGATAGTGGTGTAGATATTTCCATGTATATACAGATGGCTCTGTAGATATTTCCATGTTTATACAGAGGGCTGTGTAGATATTTCCATGTTTATACAGATGACTTTGTAGGTATTTCCATGTTTATACAGATGGCGGTGTAGATATTTCCATGTTTATAGAGATAACAGTGTAGATATTTCCATGTTTATACAGATAGCGGTGTAGATATTTCCATGTTTATACAGATCACGGTGTAGATAATTCCATGTTTATACAGATCGCGGTGTAGATATTTCCATGTTTATACAGATAGCGGTGTAGATATTTCCATGTTTTTACAGATATCGGTGTAGATATTTCCATGTTTACACAGATTGCGGTGTAGATATTTCCATCTTTCTACAGATGGCATTGTAGATATTTCCATGTTTATACAGATGACTGTATAGGTTTTTCCATGTTTTTACAGATGGCGGTGCAGATATTTCCATGTCTATAGAGATAGCAGTGTAGATATTTCCATGTTTGTACAGATGGCGGTGTTGATATTTCCATCTATACACAGATGGCCGTGTAGATATTTCCATGTTTATTCAGATGGCGGCGTAGATATTTCCAAGGACATGCAGATGGCGGTGTAGTTATTTCCATGTTTATACAGATAGCGGTGTAGGTATTTCCATGTTTACACAGATGGTGGTGTAGATATTTCCGTGTTTATACACATGGCGGAGTAGATACTTCCATCTTTATGGAGATGGCAGTGTAGATATTTTCATGTTCATAGAGATGGCAGTGTAGATATTTCCATATTTATAGAGATAGCGGTGTAGATATTTCCATCTTTCTACAGATGGCAGTGTAGATATTTCCATGTTTATTCAGATGGCCATGTAGATATTTCCATATTTATACAGATGTCTGTGTAGATATTTCCATGTGTATACAGATGGTATTGTAGCTATTTCCATGTTTATACAGATGGTGGTGTAGATATTTCCATGTTTATTCAGATGACTGTGTAGATAGTTCCATGTTTTTACAGATGGCAGTGTAGATATTTCAATGTTTATATAGATGGCGCTGTTGATATTTCCATGTTTATACAGATAACGGTGGAGATATTTCCATGTTTATACGGAGAGCAGTGGAGATATTTCCATGTTTATACACATAGCGGTGTACATATTTCCATGTTTATAGAGACAGCGGTGTAGGTATTTCCACGTTTATACAGATAGCGGTGCAGATATTTCCATGTTTACACAGATGCCTATGCAGATATTTCCATATTTATACAGAGGGCTGTGTAGATATTTCTATATTTATACAGATGGCAGTGTAGATATTTAAATGTTCCTAAACATGACTGTGTAGGTATTTCCATGTTCATACAGATGTCTTTGTAGTTATTTCCATGTTTATAGAGATAGCGGTGCAGATATTTCCATGTTTATACAGATAGCGGTGTATATATTTCCATGTTTATACACATCATGGTGTGGATATTTCCATGTTTATACAGATACCGGTGTAGATATTTCCATGTTTATACAGACCACAGTGTACATATTTCCATGTTTATAGAGATAGCAGTGTAGATATTTCCATGTTTGTACAGATGGCGGTGTTGATATTTCCATCTATACACTGATTGCCGTGTAGGTATTTCCATGTGTATACAGATGGCATTGTAGATAATTCCATGTTTATACAGATGGTGGTGTAGATATTTCCATGTTTACACAGATGACTGTATAGCTATTTCCATGTTTATACAGATGGCGGTGTAGATATTTCCAAGTTTATAGAGATAGCAGTGTAGATATTTCCATATTTATACAGATAACGGTGTGGAAGTTTCCATGTTTATACAGATAGCGGTGTAAATATTTCCATGTTTATACAGATCACGGTGTAGATATTTCCATGTTTATAGAGATAGCGGCGTAGATATTTCCATGTTTATACCGATAGCGGTGTTGATATTTCCATGTTTATACAGACCGCGGTGTAGATATTTCCATGTTTATACAGATAGCGGTGCAGATATTTCCATGTTTGTACAGATGGCGGTGTTGATATTTTCATCTATACACAGATGACCGTGTAGATATTTCCATGTTTATACAGATGGCGGCGCAGATATTTCCATGGATATGTAGATGGCGGTGTAGATATTTCCATGTTTATACAGATAGCGGTGTAGTTATTTCCATGTTTATATAGATAGCGGTGTAGATATTTCCAAGTATGTACACATGGCTGTGTAGATATTTCCATGTTTATACAGATGGCGGTGTAGATATTTCCATGTTTATACAGATAACTTTGTAAGTATTTCCATGTTTATACTGATGGCGGTGTAGATATTTCGATGTTTATAGAGACAGCAGTGGAGATATTTCCATGTTTATACAGATTGCGGTGTAGATATTTCCATGTTTATACTGATCGTGGTGTAGACATTTCCATGTTTATAGAGATGGCGGTGTAGATATTTCCATGTTCATAGAGATAGCGGTGTTGATTTTTCCATGTTTATAGAGATAGCGGTGTGGATATTTCCATGTTTATACAGATAGGGGTGTAGATATTTCCCTGTTTATTGAGAGGGCGGTGTAGATATTTCCATGTTTATACAGATCACGGTGTAGATATTTCCTTGTTTATACAAATAGCGGTGTAGTTATTTCCATGTTTATACAGATAGTGGTGTAGATATTTCCATGTATATACAGATGGCTGTGTAGATATTTCCATGTTTATACAGAGGGCTGTGTAGATATTTCCATGTTTATACAGATGACTTTGTAGATATTTCCATGTTTATACAGATAGCGGTGTAGTTATTTCCATGTTTATATAGATAGCGGTGTAGATATTTCCAAGTATGTACACATGGCTGTGTAGATATTTCCATGTTTATACAGATGGCGGTGTAGATATTTCCATGTTTATACAGATAACTTTGTAAGTATTTCCATGTTTATACTGATGGCGGTATAGATATTTCGATGTTTATAGAGACAGCAGTGGAGATATTTCCATGTTTATACAGATTGCGGTGTAGATATTTCCATGTTTATACTGATCGTGGTGTAGACATTTCCATGTTTATAGAGATGGCGGTGTAGATATTTCCATGTTCATAGAGATAGCGGTGTTGATTTTTCCATGTTTATAGAGATAGCGGTGTGGATATTTCCATGTTTATACAGATAGGGGTGTAGATATTTCCCTGTTTATAGAGAGGGCGGTGTAGATATTTCCATGTTTATACAGATCACGGTGTAGATATTTCCTTGTTTATACAAATAGCGGTGTAGTTATTTCCATGTTTATACAGATAGTGGTGTAGATATTTCCATGTATATACAGATGGCTCTGTAGATATTTCCATGTTTATACAGAGGGCTGTGTAGATATTTCCATGTTTATACAGATGACTTTGTAGGTATTTCCATGTTTATACAGATGGCGGTGTAGATATTTCCATGTTTATAGAGATAACAGTGTAGATATTTCCATGTTTATACATATAGCGGTGTAGATATTTCCATGTTTATACAGATCACGGTGTAGATAATTCCATGTTTATACAGATCGCGGTGTAGATATTTCCATGTTTATACAGATAGCGGTGTAGATATTTCCATGTTTTTACAGATATCGGTGTAGATATTTCCATGTTTACACAGATTGCGGTGTAGATATTTCCATCTTTCTACAGATGGCATTGTAGATATTTCCATGTTTATACAGATGACTGTATAGGTTTTTCCATGTTTTTACAGATGGCGGTGCAGATATTTCCATGTCTATAGAGATAGCAGTGTAGATATTTCCATGTTTGTACAGATGGCGGTGTTGATATTTCCATCTATACACAGATGGCCGTGTAGATATTTCCATGTTTATTCAGATGGCGGCGTAGATATTTCCAAGGACATGCAGATGGCGGTGTAGTTATTTCCATGTTTATACAGATAGCGGTGTAGGTATTTCCATGTTTACACAGATGGTGGTGTAGATATTTCCGTGTTTATACACATGGCGGAGTAGATACTTCCATCTTTATGGAGATGGCAGTGTAGATATTTTCATGTTCATAGAGATGGCAGTGTAGATATTTCCATATTTATAGAGATAGCGGTGTAGATATTTCCATCTTTCTACAGATGGCAGTGTAGATATTTCCATGTTTATTCAGATGGCCATGTAGATATTTCCATATTTATACAGATGTCTGTGTAGATATTTCCATGTGTATACAGATGGTATTGTAGCTATTTCCATGTTTATACAGATGGTGGTGTAGATATTTCCATGTTTATTCAGATGACTGTGTAGATAGTTCCATGTTTTTACAGATGGCAGTGTAGATATTTCAATGTTTATATAGATGGCGCTGTTGATATTTCCATGTTTATACAGATAACGGTGGAGATATTTCCATGTTTATACGGAGAGCAGTGGAGATATTTCCATGTTTATACACATAGCGGTGTACATATTTCCATGTTTATAGAGACAGCGGTGTAGGTATTTCCACGTTTATACAGATAGCGGTGCAGATATTTCCATGTTTACACAGATGCCTATGCAGATATTTCCATATTTATACAGAGGGCTGTGTAGATATTTCTATATTTATACAGATGGCAGTGTAGATATTTAAATGTTCCTAAACATGACTGTGTAGGTATTTCCATGTTCATACAGATGTCTTTGTAGTTATTTCCATGTTTATAGAGATAGCGGTGCAGATATTTCCATGTTTATACAGATAGCGGTGTATATATTTCCATGTTTATACACATCATGGTGTGGATATTTCCATGTTTATACAGATACCGGTGTAGATATTTCCATGTTTATACAGACCACAGTGTACATATTTCCATGTTTATAGAGATAGCAGTGTAGATATTTCCATGTTTGTACAGATGGCGGTGTTGATATTTCCATCTATACACTGATTGCCGTGTAGGTATTTCCATGTGTATACAGATGGCATTGTAGATAATTCCATGTTTATACAGATGGTGGTGTAGATATTTCCATGTTTACACAGATGACTGTATAGCTATTTCCATGTTTATACAGATGGCGGTGTAGATATTTCCAAGTTTATAGAGATAGCAGTGTAGATATTTCCATATTTATACAGATAACGGTGTGGAAGTTTCCATGTTTATACAGATAGCGGTGTAAATATTTCCATGTTTATACAGATCACGGTGTAGATATTTCCATGTTTATAGAGATAGCGGCGTAGATATTTCCATGTTTATACCGATAGCGGTGTTGATATTTCCATGTTTATACAGACCGCGGTGTAGATATTTCCATGTTTATACAGATAGCGGTGCAGATATTTCCATGTTTGTACAGATGGCGGTGTTGATATTTTCATCTATACACAGATGACCGTGTAGATATTTCCATGTTTATACAGATGGCGGCGCAGATATTTCCATGGATATGTAGATGGCGGTGTAGATATTTCCATGTTTATACAGATAGCGGTGTAGTTATTTCCATGTTTATATAGATAGCGGTGTAGATATTTCCAAGTATGTACACATGGCTGTGTAGATATTTCCATGTTTATACAGATGGCGGTGTAGATATTTCCATGTTTATACAGATAACTTTGTAAGTATTTCCATGTTTATACTGATGGCGGTGTAGATATTTCGATGTTTATAGAGACAGCAGTGGAGATATTTCCATGTTTATACAGATTGCGGTGTAGATATTTCCATGTTTATACTGATCGTGGTGTAGACATTTCCATGTTTATAGAGATGGCGGTGTAGATATTTCCATGTTCATAGAGATAGCGGTGTTGATTTTTCCATGTTTATAGAGATAGCGGTGTGGATATTTCCATGTTTATACAGATAGGGGTGTAGATATTTCCCTGTTTATTGAGAGGGCGGTGTAGATATTTCCATGTTTATACAGATCACGGTGTAGATATTTCCTTGTTTATACAAATAGCGGTGTAGTTATTTCCATGTTTATACAGATAGTGGTGTAGATATTTCCATGTATATACAGATGGCTGTGTAGATATTTCCATGTTTATACAGAGGGCTGTGTAGATATTTCCATGTTTATACAGATGACTTTGTAGGTATTTCCATGTTTATACAGATGGCGGTGTAGATATTTCCATGTTTATAGAGATAACAGTGTAGATATTTCCATGTTCATACAGATAGCGGTGTAGATATTTCCATGTTTATACAGATCGCGGTGTAGATAATTCCATGTTTATACAGATCGCGGTGTAGATATTTCCATGTTTATACAGATAGCGGTGTAGATATTTCCATGTTTTTACAGATATCGGTGTAGATATTTCCATGTTTACACAGATTGCGGTGTAGATATTTCCATCTTTCTACAGATGGCATTGTAGATATTTCCATGTTTATACAGATGACTGTATAGGTATTTCCATGTTTTTACAGATGGCGGTGCAGATATTTCCATGTCTATAGAGATAGCGGTGTAGATATTTCCATGTTTGTACAGATGGCGGTGTTGATATTTCCATCTATACACAGATAGCCGTGTAGATATTTCCATGTTTATTCAGATGGTGGCGTAGATATTTCCAAGGACATGCAGATGGCGGTGTAGTTATTTCCATGTTTATACAGATAGCGGTGTAGGTATTTCCATGTTTACACAGATGGTGGTGTAGATATTTCCGTGTTTCTACACATGGTGGAGTAGATACTTCCATCTTTATGGAGATGGCAGTGTAGATATTTTCATGTTCATAGAGATGGTGGTGTAGATATTTCCATATTTATAGAGATAGCGGTGCAGATATTTCCATCTTTCTACAGATGGCAGTGTAGATATTTCCATGTTTATACAGATGGCCGTGTAGATATTTCCATATTTATACAGATGTCTGTGTAGATATTTCCATGTGTATACAGATGGTATTGTAGCTATTTCCATGTTTATACAGATGGTGGTGTAGATATTTCCATGTTTATTCAGATGACTGTGTAGATAGTTCCATGTTTTTACAGATGGCAGTGTAGATATTTCAATGTTTATATAGATGGTGCTGTTGATATTTCCATGTTTATACAGACAACGGTGGAGATATTTCCATGTTTATACAGAGAGCAGTGGAGATATTTCCATGTTTATACACATAGCGGTGTACATATTTCCATGTTTATAGAGACAGCGGTGTAGGTATTTCCACGTTTATACAGATAGCGGTGGAGATATTTCCATGTTTACACAGATGCCTATGCAGATATTTCCATATTTATACAGAGGGCTGTGTAGATATTTCTATATTTATACAGATGGCAGTGTAAATATTTAAATGTTCCTACACATGACTCTGTAGGTATTTCCATGTTTATACAGATGTCTTTGTAGTTATTTCCATGTTTATAAAGATAGCGGTGCAGATATTTCCATCTTTATACAGATAGCGGTGTATATATTTCCATGTTTATACAGATCATGGTGTGGATATTTCCATGTTTATACAGATACCGGTGTAGATATTTCCATGTTTATACAGACCACAGTGTAGATATTTCCATGTTTATAGAGATAGCAGTGTAGATATTTCCATGTTTGTACAGATGGCGGTGTTGATGTTTCCATCTATACACTGATTGCCGTGTAGGTATTTCCATGTGTATACAGATGGCATTGTAGATATTTCCATGTTTATACAGATGGTGGTGTAGATATTTCCATGTTTACACAGATGACTGTATAGGTATTTCCATGTTTATACAGATGGCGGTGTAGATATTTCCAAGTTTATAGAGATAGCGGTGTAGATATTTCCATATTTATACAGATAACGGTGTGGAAGTTTCCATGTTTATACAGATAGCGGTGTAAATATTTCCATGTTTATACAGATCACGGTGTAGATATTTCCATGTTTATAGAGATAGCGGTGTAGATATTTCCATGTTTATACCGATAGCGGTGTTGATATTTCCATGTTTATACAGACCGCGGTGTAGATATTTCCATGTTTATACAGATAGCGGTGCAGATATTTCCATGTTTGTACAGATGGCGGTGTTGATATTTCCATCTATACAAAGATGACCGTGTAGATATTTCCATGTTTATACAGATGGCGGCGCAGATATTTCCATGGATATGTAGATGGCGGTGTAGATATTTCCATGTTTATACAGATAGTGGTGTAGTTATTTCCATGTTTATATAGATAGCGGTGTAGATATTTCCAAGTATGTACACATGGCTGTGTAGATATTTCCATGTTTATAGAGATGGCTTTGTAGATATTTCCATGTTTATACAGATAACTTTGTAAGTATTTCCATGTTTATACAGATGGCGGTGTAGATATTTCGATGTTTATAGAGACAGCAGTGGAGATATTTCCATGTTTATACAGATTGCGGTGTAGATATTTCCATGTTTTTACTGATCGTGGTGTAGACATTTCCAAGTTTATAGAGATGGCGGTGTAGATATTTCCATGTTCATAGAGATAGCGGTGTTGATTTTTCCATGTTTATAGAGATAGCGGTGTGGATATTTCCATGTTTATACAGATAGGGGTGTAGATATTTCCCTGTTTATAGAGATGGCGGTGTAGATATTTCCATGTTTATACAGATCACGGTGTAGATATTTCCTTGTTTATACAAATAGCGGTGATGTTATTTCCATGTTTATACAGATAGTGGTGTAGATATTTCCATGTATATACAGATGGCTGTGTAGATATTTCCATGTTTATACAGATGACTTTGTAGGTATTTCCATGTTTATACAGATGGCGGTGTAGATATTTCCATGTTTATAGAGATAACTGTGTAGATATTTCCATGTTTATACAGATAGCGGTGTAGATATTTCCATGTTTATACAGATCGCGGTGTAGATATTTCCATGTTTATACAGATCGCGGTGTAGATATTTCCATGTTTATACAGATAGCGGTGTAGATATTTCCATGTATTTACAGATATCGGTGTAGATATTTCCATGTTTACACAGATTGCGGTGTAGATATTTCCATCTTTCTACAGATGGCATTGTAGATATTTCCATGTTTATACTGATGACTGTATAGGTATTTCCATGTTTTTACAGATGGCGGTGCAGATATTTCCATGTCTATAGAGATAGCGGTGCAGATATTTCCATGTTTGTACAGATGGCGGTGTTGATATTTCCATCTATACACAGATGACCGTGTAGATATTTCCATGTTTATACAGATGTCTTTGTAGTTATTTCCATGTTTATAGAGATAGCGGTGCAGATGTTTCCATGTTTATACAGATAGCGGTGTATATATTTCCATGTTTATACAGATCATGGTGTGGATATTTCCATGTTTATACAGATACCGGTGTAGATATTTCCATGTTTATACAGACCACAGTGTACATATTTCCATGTTTATAGAGATAGCAGTGTAGATATTTCCATGTTTGTACAGATGGCGGTGTTGATGTTTCCATCTATACACTGATTCCCGTGTAGGTATTTCCATGTGTATACAGATGGCATTGTAGATATTTCCATGTTTATACAGATGGTGGTGTAGATATTTCCATGTTTACACAGATGACTGTATAGGTATTTCCATGTTTATACAGATGGCGGTGTAGATATTTCCAAGTTTATAGAGATAGCGGTGTAGATATTTCCATATTTATACAGATAACGGTGTAGAAGTTTCCATGTTTATACAGATAGCGGTGTAAATATTTCCATGTTTATACAGATCACGGTGTAGATATTTCCATCTTTATAGAGATAGCGGTGTAGATATTTCCATGTTTATACCGATAGCGGTGTTGATATTTCCATGTTTATACAGACCGCGGTGTAGATATTTCCATGTTTATACAGATAGCGGTGCAGATATTTCCATGTTTGTACAGATGGCGGTGTTGATATTTCCACCTATACACAGATGACCATGTAGATATTTCCATGTTTATACAGATGGCGGCGCAGATATTTCCATGGATGTGTAGATGGCGGTGTAGATATTTCCATGTTTATACAGATAGCGGTGTAGTTATTTCCATGTTTATATAGATAGCGGTGTAGATATTTCCATGTATGTACACATGGCTGTGTAGATATTTCCATGTTTATACAGATGGCGGTGTAGATATTTCCATGTTTATACAGATAACTTTGTAAGTATTTCCATGTTTATACAGATGGCGGTGTAGATATTTCGATGTTTATAGAGATAGCAGTGGAGATATTTCCATGTTTATACAAATAGCGTTGTAGATATTTCCATGTTTATACTGATCGTGGTGTAGACATTTCCATGTTTATAGAGATGGCAGTGTAGATATTTCCATGTTCATAGAGATAGCGGTGTTGATTTTTCCATGTTTATAGAGATAGCGGTGTGGATATTTCCATGTTTATACAGATAGGGGTGTAGATATTTCCCTGTTTATAGAGATGGCGGTGTAGATATTTCCATATTTATACAGATCACGGTGTAGATATTTCCTTGTTTATACAAATAGCGGTGTAGTTATTTCCATGTTTATACAGATAGTGGTGTAGATATTTCCATGTATATACAGATGGCTGTGTAGATATTTCCATGTTTATACAGAGGGCTGTGTAGATATTTCCATGTTTATACAGATGACTTTGTAGGTATTTCCATGTTTATACAGATGGCGGTGTAGGTATTTCCATGTTTATAGAGATAACAGTGTAGATATTTCCATGTTTATACAGATAGCGGTGTAGATATTTCCATGTTTATACAGATCGCGGTGTAGATAATTCCATGTTTATACAGATCGCGGTGTAGATATTTCCATGTTTATACAGATAGCGGTGTAGATATTTCCATGTTTTTACTGATATCGGTGTAGATATTTCCATGTTTACACAGATTGCGGTGTAGATATTTCCATCTTTCTACAGATGGCATTGTAGATATTTCCATGTTTATACAGATGACTGTATAGGTATTTCCATGTTTTTACAGATGGCGGTGCAGAAATTTCCATGTCTATAGAGATAGCGGTGTAGATATTTCCATGTTTGTACAGATGGCGGTGTTGATATTTCCATCTATACACAGATGGCCGTGTAGATATTTCCATGTTTATTCAGATGGTGGCCTAGATATTTCCAAGGACATGCAGATGGCGGTGTAGTTATTTCCATGTTTATACAGATAGCGGTGTAGGTATTTCCATGTTTACACAGATGGTGGTGTAGATATTTCCGTGTTTATACACATGGCGGAGTAGATACTTCCATCTTTATGGAGATGGCAGTGTAGATATTTTCATGTTCATAGAGATGGCGGTGTAGATATTTCCATATTTATAGAGATAGCGGTGTAGATATTTCCATCTTTCTACAGATGGCAGTGTAGATATTTCCATGTTTATACAGATGGCCGTGTAGATATTTCCATATTTATACAGATGTCTGTGTAGATATTTCCATGTTTATACAGATGGTATTGTAGCTATTTCCATGTTTATACAGATGGTGGTGTAGATATTTCCATGTTTATTCAGATGACTGTGTAGATAGTTCCATGTTTTTACAGATGGCAGTGTAGATATTTCAATGTTTATATAGATGGTGCTGTTGATATTTCCATGTTTATACAGATAACAGTGGAGATATTTCCATGTTTATACAGAGAGCTGTGGAGATATTTCCATGTTTATACACATAGCGGTGTACATATTTCCATGTTTATAGAGACAGCGGTGTAGGTATTTCCACGTTTATACAGATAGCGGTGCAGATATTTCCATGTTTACACAGATGCCTATGCAGATATTTCCATATTTATACAGAGGGCTGTGTAGATATTTCTATATTTATACAGATGGCAGTGTAGATATTTAAATGTTCCTACACATGACTGTGTAGGTATTTCCATGTTTATACAGATGTCTTTGTAGTTATTTCCATGTTTATAGAGATAGCGGTGCAGATATTTCCATGTTTATACAGATAGCGGTGTATATATTTCCATGTTTATACAGATCATGGTGTGGATATTTCCATGTTTATACAGATACCGGTGTAGATATTTCCATGTTTATACAGACCACAGTGTAGATATTTCCATGTTTATAGAGATAGCAGTGTAGATATTTCCATGTTTGTACAGATGGCGGTGTTGATGTTTCCATCTATACACTGATTGCCGTGTAGGTATTTCCATGTGTATACAGATGGCATTGTAGATATTTCCATGTTTATACAGATGGTGGTGTAGATATTTCCATGTTTACACAGATGACTGTATAGGTATTTCCATGTTTATACAGATGGCGGTGTAAATATTTCCATGTTTATACAGATCACGGTGTAGATATTTCCATGTTTATAGAGATAGCGGTGTAGATATTTCCATGTTTATACCGATAGCGGTGTTGATATTTCCATGTTTATACAGACCGCGGTGTAGACATTTCCATGTTTATACAGATAGCGGTGCAGATATTTCCATGTTTGTACAGATGGCGGTGTTGATATTTCCATCTATACAAAGATGACCGTGTAGATATTTCCATGTTTATACAGATGGCGGCGCAGATATTTCCATGGATATGTAGATGGCGGTGTAGATATTTCCATGTTTATACAGATAGCGGTGTAGTTATTTTCATGTTTATATAGATAGCGGTGTAGATATTTCCAAGTATGTACACATGGCTGTGTAGATATTTCCATGTTTATACAGATGGCGGTGTAGATATTTCCATGTTTATACAGATAACTTTGTAAGTATTTCCATGTTGATACTGATGGCGGTGTAGATATTTCGATGTTTATAGAGACAGCAGTGGAGATATTTCCATGTTTATACAGATTGCGGTGTAGATATTTCCATGTTTATACTGATCGTGGTGTAGACATTTCCATGTTTATAGAGATGGCGGTGTAGATATTTCCATGTTCATAGAGATAGCGGTGTTGATTTTTCCATGTTTATAGAGATAGCGGTGTGGATATTTCCATGTTTATACAGATAGGGGTGTAGATATTTCCCTGTTTATAGAGAGGGCGGTGTAGATATTTCCATGTTTATACAGATCACGGTGTAGATATTTCCTTGTTTATACAAATAGCGGTGTAGTTATTTCCATGTTTATACAGATAGTGGTGTAGATATTTCCATGTATATACAGATGGCTGTGTAGATATTTCCATGTTTATACAGAGGGCTGTGTAGATATTTCCATGTTTATACAGTTGACTTTGTAGGTATTTCCATGTTTATACACATGGCGGTGTAGATATTTCCATGTTTATATAGATAACAGTGTAGATATTTCCATGTTTATGCAGATAGCGGTGTAGATATTTCCATGTTTATACAGATCGCGGTGTAGATAATTCCATGTTTATACAGATCGCGGTGTAGATATTTCCATGTTTATACAGATAGCGGTGTAGATATTTCCATGTTTTTACAGATATCGGTGTAGATATTTCCATGTTTACACAGATTGCGGTGTAGATATTTCCATCTTTCTACAGATGGCATTGTAGATATTTCCATGTTTATACAGATGACTCTATAGGTATTTCCATGTTTTTACAGATGGCGGTGCTGATATTTCCATGTCTATAGAGATAGCAGTGTAGATATTTCCATGTTTGTACAGATGGCGGTGTTGATATTTCCATCTATACACAGATGACCGTGTAGATATTTCCATGTTTATACAGATGGCGGCGCAGATATTTCCATGGATATGTAGATGGCGGTGGAGATATTTCCATGTTTATATAGATAGCGGTGTAGTTATTTCCATGTTTATATAGATAGTGGTGTAGATATTTCCATGTATGTACACATGGCTGTGTAGATATTTCCATGTTTATACAGATGGCGGTGTAGATATTTCCATGTTTATACAGATAACTTTGTAAGTATTTCCATGTTTATACAGATGGCGGTGTAGATATTTCGATGTTTATAGAGATAGCAGTGGAGATATTTCCATGTTTATACAGATAGCGGTGTAGATATTTCCATGTTTATACTGATCGTGGTGTAGACATTTCCATGTTTATAGAGATGGCGGTGTAGATATTTCCATCTTCATAGAGATAGCGGTGTTGATTTTTCCATGTTTATAGAGATAGCGGTGTGGATATTTCCATGTTTATACAGATAGGGGTGTAGATATTTCCCTGTTTATAGAGATGGCGGTGTAGATATTTCCATGTTTATACAGATCACGGTGTAGATATTTCCTTTTTTATACAAATAGCGGTGTAGTTATTTCCATGTTTATACAGATAGTGGTGTAGATATTTCCATGTAAATACAGATGGCTGTGTAGATATTTCCATGTTTATACAGAGGGCTGTGTAGATATTTCCATGTTTATACAGATGACTTTGTAGGTATTTCCATGTTTATACAGATGGCGGTGTAGATATTTCCATGTTTATAGAGATAACGGTGTCGATATTTCCATGTTAATACAGATAGCGGTGTAGATATTTCCATGTTTTTACAGATATCGGTCTAGATATTTCCATGTTTACACAGATTGCGGTGTAGATATTTCCATCTTTCTACAGATGGCATTGTGGGTATTTCCATGTTTATGCAGATGACTGTATAGGTATTTCCATGTTTTTACAGATGGCGGTGCAGATATTTCCATGTCTATAGAGATAGCGGTGTAGATATTTCCATGTTTGTACAGATGGCGGTGTTGATATTTCCATCTATACACAGATGGCCGTGTAGATATTTCCATGTTTATTCAGATGGCGGCATGGATATTTCCAAGGACATGCAGATGGCGGTGTAGTTATTTCCATGTTTATACAGATAGCGGTGTAGGTATTTCCATGTTTACACAGATGGTGTTGTAGATATTTCCGTGTTTCTACACATTGCGGAGTAGATACTTCCATCTTTATGGATATGGCAGTGTAGATATTTTCATGTTCATAGAGATGGCGGTGTAGATATTTCCATATTTATAGAGATAGCGGTGTAGATATTTCCATCTTTCTACAGATGGCAGTGTAGATATTTCCATGTTTATACAGATGGCCGTGTAGATATTTCCATATTTATACAGATGTCTGTGTAGATATTTCCATGTGTATACAGATGGTATTGTAGCTATTTCCATGTTTATACAGATGGTGGTGTAGATATTTCCATGTTTATTCAGATGACTGTGTAGATAGTTCCATGTTTTTACAGATGGCAGTGTAGATATTTCACTGTTTATATAGATGGCGCTTTTGATATTTCCATGTTTATACAGATAACGGTGGAGATATTTCCATGTTTATACAGAGAGCAGTGGAGATATTTCCATGTTTATACACATCGCGGTGTACATATTTCCATGTTTATAGAGACAGCGGTGTAGGTATTTCCACGTTTATACAGATAGCGGTGCAGATATTTCCATGTTTACACAGATGCCTATGCAGATATTTCCATATTTATACAGAGGGCTGTGTAGATATTTCTATATTTATACAGATGGCAGTGTAGATATTGAAATGTTACTACACATGACTGTGTAGGTATTTCCATGTTTATACAGATGTCTTTGTAGTTATTTCCATGTTTATAGAGATAGCGGTGCAGATATTTCCATGTTGATACAGATAGCAGTGTATATATTTCCATGTTTATACAGATCATGGTGTGGATATTTCCATGTTTATACAGATACCGGTGTAGATATTTCCATGTTTATACAGACCACAGTGTAGATATTTCCATGTTTATAGAGATAGCAGTGTAGATATTTCCATGTTTGTACAGATGGCGGTGTTGATGTTTCCATCTATACACTGATTGCAGTGTGGGTATTTCCATGTGTATACAGATGGCATTGTAGATATTTCCATGTTTATACAGATGGTGGTGTAGATATTTCCATGTTTATACAGATGACTGTATAGGTATTTCCATGTTTATACAGATGGAGGTGTAGATATTTCCAAGTTTATAGAGATAGCGGTGTAGATATTTCCATATTTATACAGATAACGGTGTAGAAGTTTCCTTGTTTATACAGATAGCGGTGTAAATATTTCCATGTTTATACAAATCACGGTGTAGATATTTCCATGTTTATAGAGATAGCGGCGTAGTTATTTCCATGTTTATACCGATAGCGGTGTTGATATTTCCATGTTTATACAGACCGCGGTGTAGACATTTCCATGTTAATACAGATAGCGGTGCAGATATTTCCATATTTGTACAGATGACGGTGTTGATATTTCCATCTATACACAGATGACCGTGTAGATATTTCCATGTTTATACAGATGGGGGCGCAGATATTTCCATGGATATGTAGATGGCGGTGTAGATATTTCCATGTTTATACAGATAGCGGTGTAGTTATTTCCATGTTTATATACATAGCGGTGTAGATATTTCCATGTATGTACACATGGCTGTGTAGATATTTCCAAGTTTATACAGATGGCGGTGTAGATATTTCCATGTTTATACAGATAACTTTGTAAGTATTTCCATGTTTATACAGATGGCGGTGTAGATATTTCGATGTTTATAGAGATAGCAGTGGAGATATTTCCATGTTTATACAGATTGCGGTGTAGATATTTCCATGTTTATACTGATCGTGGTGTAGACATTTCCATGTTTATAGAGATGGCGGTGTAGATAATTCCATGTTCATAGAGATGGCGGTGTTGATTTTTCCATGTTTATAGAGATAGCGGTGTGGATATTTCCATGTTTATACAGATAGGGGTGTAGATATTTCCCTGTTTATAGAGATGGCGGTGTAGATATTTCCATGTTTATACAGATCACGGTGTAGATATTTCCTTGTTTATACAAATAGTGGTGTAGTTATTTCCATGTTTATACAGATAGTGGTGTAGATATTTCCATGTATATACAGATGGCTGTGTAGATATTTCCATGTTTATACAGAGGGCTGTGTAGATATTTCCATGTTTATAGAGATGACTTTGTAGGTATTTCCATGTTTATACAGATGGCGGTGTAGATATTTCCATGTTTATAGAGATAACTGTGTATATATTTCCATGTTTATACAGATAGCGGTGTAGATATTTCCATGTTTACACAGAGTGCGGTGTAGATATTTCCATCTTTCTACAGATGGCATTGTAGATATTTCCATGTTTATACAGATGACTGTATATGTATTTCCATGTTTTTACAGATGGCGGTGCAGATATTTCCATGTCTATAGAGATAGCGGTGTAGATATTTCCAAGTTTGTACAGATGGCGGTGTTGATATTTCCATGTATACACAGATGGCCGTGTAGATATTTCCATGTTTATTCAGATGGCGGCATAGATACTTCCAAGGACATGCAGATGGCGGTGTAGTTATTTCCATGTTTATAAAGATAGCGGTGTAGGTATTTCCATGTTTACACAGATGGAGGTGTAGATATTTCCGTGTTTATACACATGGCGGAGTAGATACTTCCATCTTTATGGAGATGGCAGTGTAGATATTTTCATGTTCATAGAGATGGCGGTGTAGATATTTCCATATTTATAGAGATAGCGGTGTAGATATTTCCATCTTTCTACAGATGGCAGTGTAGATATTTCCATGTTTATACAGATGGCCGTGTAGATATTTCCATATTTATACAGATGTCTGTGTAGATATTTCCATGTGTATACAGATGGTATTGTAGCTATTTCCATGTTTATACAGATGGTGGTGTAGATATTTCCATGTTTATTCAGATGACTGTGTAGATAGTTCCAAGTTTTTACAGATGGCAGTGTAGATATTTCAATGTTTATATAGATGGCGCTGTTGATATTAACATGTTTATACAGATAACGGTATAGATATTTCCATGTTTATACAGAGAGCAGTGGGGATATTTTCATGTTTATACACATAGCGGTGTACATATTTCCATGTTTATAGAGACAGCGGTGTAGTTATTTCCACATTTATACAGATAGCGGTGCAGATATTTCCATGTTTACACAGATGCCTATGCAGATATTTCCATATTTATACAGAGGGCTGTGTAGATATTTCTATATTTATACAGATGACAGTGTAGATATTTAAATGTTCCTACACATGACTGTGTAGGTATTTCCATGTTTATACAGATGTCTTTGTAGTTATTTCCATGTTTATAGAGATAGCGGTGCAGATATTTCCATGTTTATACAGATAGCGCTGTATATATTTCCATGTTTATACAGATCATGGTGTGGATATTTCCATGTTTATACAGATACCGGTGTAGATATTTCCATGTTTATACAGACCACAGTGTAGATATTTCCATGTTTATAGAGATAGCAGTGTAGATATTTCCATGTTTGTACAGATGGCGGTGTTGATGTTTCCATCTATACACTGATTGCCGTGTAGGTATTTCCATGTGTATACAGATGGCATTGTAGATATTTCCATGTTTATACAGATGGTGGTGTAGATATTTCCATGTTTACACAGATGACTGTATAGGTATTTCCATGTTTATACAGATGGCGGTGTAGATATTTCCAAGTTTATAGAGATAGCGGTGTAGATATTTCCATATTTATACAGATAACGGTGTAGAAGTTTCCATGTTTATACAGATAGCGGTGCAGATATTTCCATGTTTGTACAGATGGCGGTGTTGATATTTCCATCTATACACAGATGACCGTGTAGATATTTCCATGTTTATACACATGGCGGCACAGATATTTCCATGGATATGTAGATGGCGGTGTAGATATTTCCATGTTTATACAGATAGTGGTGTAGTTATTTCCATGTTTATATAGATAGCGGTGTAGATATTTCCATGTATGTACACATGGCTGTGTAGATATTTCCATGTTTATACAGATGGCGGTGTAGATATTTCCATGTTTATAGAGATAGCAGTGGAGATATTTCCATGTTTATACAGATAGCGGTGTAGATATTTCCATGTTTATACTGATCGTGGTGTAGACATTTCCATGTTTATAGAGATGGGGGTGTAGATATTTCCATATTCATAGAGATAGCGGTGTTGATTTTTCCATGTTTATAGAGATAGCGGTGTGGATATTTCTATGTTTACACAGATAGGGGTGTAGATATTTCCCTGTTTATAGAGATGGCGGTGTAGATATTTCCATGTTTATACAGATCACGGTGTAGATATTTCCTTGTTTATACAAATAGCAGTGTAGTTATTTCCATGTTTATACAGATAGTTGTGTAGATATTTCCATGTATATACAGATGGCTGTGTAGATATTTCCATGTTTATACAGATGACTTTGTAGGTATTTCCATGTTTATACAGATGGCGGTGTAGATATTTCCATGTTTATAGAGATAACTGTGTAGATATTTCCACGTTTATACAGATAGCGGTGTAGATATTTCCATGTTTATACAGATCGCGGTGTAGATATTTCCATGTTTATACAGATCACGGTGTAGATATTTCCATGTTTATAGAGATAGCAGTGTAGATATTTCCATGTTTGTACAGATGGCGGTGTTGATGTTTCCATCTATACACTGATTGCCGTGTAGGTATTTCCATGTGTATACAGATGGCATTGTAGATATTTCCATGTTTATACAGATGGTGCTGTAGATATTTCCATGTTTACACAGATGACTGTATAGGTATTTCCATGTTTATACAGATGGCGGTGTAGATATTTCCAAGTTTATAGAGATAGCGGTGTAGATATTTCCATATTTATACAGATAACGGTGTAGAAGTTTCCATGTTTATACAGATAGCGGTGCAGATATTTCCATGTTTATACAGATAGCGGTGCAGATATTTCCATGTTTGTACAGATGGCGGTGTTGATATTTCCATCTATACACAGATGACCGTGTAGATATTTCCATGTTTATACAGATGGCGGCACAGATATTTCCATGGATATGTAGATGGCGGTATAGATATTTCCATGTTTATACAGATCATGGTGTAGATATTTCCCTGTTTATACAAATTGCGGTGTAGTTATTTCGATGTTTATACAGATAGTGATGTAGATATTTCCATGTATATACAGATGGCTGTGTAGATATTTCCATGTTTATACAGATGGCTGTGTAGATATTTCCATGTTTATACAGATGACTTTGTAGGTATTTCCATGTTTATACAGATGGCGGTGTAGATATTTCCATGTTTATAGAGATAGCTGTGTAGATATTTCCATGTTTATACAGATAGCGGTGTAGATATTTCCATGTTTATTCAGATCACGGTGTAGTTATTTCCATGTTTATACAGATAGCGGTGTAGATATTTCCATGTTTTTGCAGATATCGGTGTAGATATTTCCATGTTTACACAGATTGCGGTGTAGATATTTCCATCTTTCTACAGATGGCATTGTAGATATTTCCATGTTTATACAGATGACTGTATAGGTATTTCCATGTTTTTACAGATGGCGGTGCAGATATTTCCATATCTATAGAGATAGCGGTGTAGATATTTCCATGTTTGTACAGATGGCGGTGTTGATATTACCATCTATACACATATGGCCGTGTAGATATTTCCATGTTTATTCAGATGGCGGCATAGATATTTACAAGGACATGCAGATGGCGGTGTAGTTATTTCCATGTTTATACAGATAGCGGTGTAGGTATTTCCATGTTTACACAGATGGTGGTGTAGATATTTCCGTGTTTATACACATGGCGGAGTAGATACTTCCATCTTTATGGAGATGGCAGTGTAGATATTTTCATGTTCATAGAGATGGCGGTGTAGATATTCCCATATTTGTAGAGAAAGCGGTGTAGATATTTCCATCTTTCTACAGATGGCAGTGTAGATATTTCCATGTTTATACAGATGGCCGTGTAGATATTTCCATATTTATACAGATGTCTGTGTAGATATTTCCATGTGTCTACAGATGGTATTGTAGCTATTTCCATGTTTATACAGATGGTGGTGTAGATATTTCCATGTTTATTCAGATGAATGTGTAGGTAATTCCATGTTTTTACAGATGGCAGTGCAGATATTTCAATGTCTACATAGATGGCGCTGTTGATATTTCCATGTTTATACAGCTAACGGTGGAGATATTTCCATGTTTATACAGAGAGCAGTGGAGATATTTCCATGTTTATACACAAAGCGGTGTACATATTTCCATGTTTATAGAGACAGCGGTGTAGGTATTTCCACGTTTATACAGATAGCGGTGCAGATATTTCCATGTTTACACAGATGCCTATGCAGATATTTCCATATTTATACAGAGGGCTGTGTAGATATTTCTATATTTATTCAGATGGCAGTGTAAATATTTAAATGTTCCTACACATGACTGTGTATGTATTTCCATGTTTATACAGATGTCTTTGTAGTTATTTCCATGTTTATAGAGATAGTGGTGCAGATATTTTCATGTTTATACAGATAGCGGTGTATATATTTCCATGTTTATACAGATAGTGGTGTAGATATTTCCATGTTTATACAGATACTGGTGTAGATATTTCCATGTTTATACAGACCGCAGTGTAGATATTTCCATGTTTACAGAGATAGCAGTGTAGATATTTCCATGTTTGTACAGATGGCGGTGTTGATGTTTCCATCTATACACTGATTGCCGTGTAGGTATTTCCATGTGTATACAGATGGCATTGTAGATATTTCCATGTTTACACAGATGGTGGTGTAGATATTTCCATGTTTACACAGATGACTGTATAGGTATTTCCATGTTTATACAGATGGCGGTGTAGATATTTCCAAGTTTATAGAGATTGCGGTGTAGATATTTCCATATTTATACAGATAACGGTGTAGAAGTTTCCATGTTTATACAGATAGCGGTGTAAATATTTCCATGTTTATACAGATCACGGTGTAGTTATTTCCATGTTTATAGAGATAGCGGTGTAGATATTTCCATGTTTATAGAGATAGCGGTGTTGATATTTCCATGTTTATACAGACCGCGGTGTAGATATTTCCATGTTTATACAGATAGCGGTGCAGATATTTCCATGTTTGTACAGATGGCGGTGTTGATATTTCCATCTATGCACAGATGACCGTGTAGATATTTCCATGTTTATACAGATGGCGGCGCAGATATTTCCATGGATATGTAGATGGCGGTGTAGATATTTCCATGTTTATACAGATAGCGGTGTAGTTATTTCCATGTTAATATAGATAGTGGTGTAGATATTTCCATGTATGTACACATGGCTGTGTAGATATTTCCATGTTTATACAGATGGCGGTGTAGATATTTCCATGTTTATACAGATAACTTTGTAAGTATTTCCATGTTTATACAGATGGCGGTGTAGATATTTCGATGTTTATAGAGATAGCAGTGGAGATATTTCCATGTTTATACAGATAGCAGTGTAGATATTTCCATGTTTATACTGATCTTGGTGTAGACATTTCCATGTTTATAGAGATGGCGGTGTAGATATTTCCATGTTCATAGAGATAGCGGTGTTGATTTTTCCATGTTTATAGAGATAGCGGTGTGGATATTTCCATGTTTATACAGATAGGGGTGTAGATATTTCCCTGTTTATAGAGATGGCGGTGTAGATATTTCCATGTTTATACAGATCACGGTGTAGATATTTCCTTTTTTATACAAATAGCGGTGTAGTTATTTCCATGTTTATACAGATAGTGGTGTAGATATTTCCATGTATATACAGATGGCTGTGTAGATATTTCCATGTTTATACAGAGGGCTGTGTAGATATTTCCATGTTTATAGAGATGACTTTGTAGGTATTTCCATGTTTATACAGATGGCGGTGTAGATATTTCCATGTTTATAGAGATTACTGTGTAGATATTTCCATGTTAATACAGATAGTGGTGTAGATATTTCCATGTTTTTACAGATATCGGTGTAGATATTTCCATGTTTACACAGATTGCGGTGTAGATATTTCCATCTTTCTACAGATGGCATTGTAGATATTTCCATGTTTATACAGATGACTGTATAGGTATTTCCATGTTTTTACAGATGGCGGTGCAGATATTTCCATGTTTATACAGATCGCGGTGTAGATATTTCCATGTTTGTACAGATGGCGGTGTTGATATTTCCATCTATACACAGATGGCCGTGTAGATATTTCCATGTTTATTCAGATGGCGGCGTAGATATTTCCAAGGACATGCAGATGGCGGTGTAGTTATTTCCATGTTTATACAGATAGCGGTGTAGGTATTTCCATGTTTACACAGATGGTGGTGTAGATATTTCCGTGTTTATACACATTGCGGAGTAGATACTTCCATCTTTATGGATATGGCAGTGTAGATATTTTCATGTTCATAGAGATGGCGGTGTAGATATTTCCATATTTATAGAGATAGCGTTGTAGATATTTCCATCTTTCTACAGATGGCAGTGTAGATATTTCCATGTTTATACAGATGGCCGTGTAGATATTTCCATATTTATACAGATGTCTGTGTAGATATTTCCATGTGTATACAGATGGTATTGTAGCTATTTCCATGTTTATACAGATGGTGGTGTAGATATTTCCATGTTTATTCAGATGACTGTGTAGATATTTCCATGTTTTTACAGATGGCTGTGTAGATATTTCAATGTTTATATAGATGGCGCTGTTGATATTTCCATGTTTATACAGATAACGGTGGAGATATTTCCATGTTTATACAGAGAGCAGTGGAGATATTTCCATGTTTATACACATAGCGGTGTACATATTTCCATGTTTATAGAGACAGCGGTGTAGGTATTTCCAAGTTTATACAGATAGCGGTGCAGATATTTCCATGTTTACACAGATGCCTATGCAGATATTTCCATATTTATACAGAGGGCTGTGTAGATATTTCTATATTTATACAGATGGCAGTGTAGATATTTAAATGTTCCTACACATGACTGTGTAGGTATTTCCATGTTTATACAGATGTCTTTGTAGTTATTTCCATGTTTATAGAGAGAGCGGTGCAGATATTTCCATGTTTATACAGATAGCGGTGTATATATTTCCATGTTTATACAGATCATGGTGTGGATATTTCCATGTTTATACAGATACCGGTGTAGATATTTCCATGTTTATACAGACCACAGTGTTGATATTTCCATGTTTATAGAGACAGCAGTGTAGATATTTCCATGTTTGTACAGATGGCGGTGTTGATGTTTCCATCTATACACTGATTGTCCTGTAGGTATTTCCATGTGTATACAGATGGCATTGTAGATATTTCCATGTTTATACAGATGGTGGTGTAGATATTTCCATGTTTACACAGATGTCTGTATAGGTATTTCCATGTTTATACAGATGGCGGTGTAGATATTTCCAAGTTTATAGAGATAGCGGTGTAGATATTTCCATATTTATACAGATAACGGTGTAGAAGTTTCCATGTTTATACAGATCACGGTGTAGATATTTCCATGTTTATAGAGATAGCGGTGTATATATTTCCATGTTTATACCGATAGCGGTGTTGATATTTCCATGTTTATACAGACCGCAGTGTAGATATTTCCATGTTTATACAGATAGCGGTGCAGATATTTCCATGTTTGTACAGACGGCGGTGTTGATATTTCCATCTATACACAGATGACCGTGTAGATATTTCCATGTTTATACAGATGGCGGCGCAGATATTTCCATGGATATGTAGATGGCGGTGTAGATATTTCCATGTTTATACTGATAGCGGTGTAGTTATTTCCATGTTTATATAGATAGCGGTGTAGATATTTCCATGTATGTACACATGGCTGTGTAGATATTTCCATGTTTATACAGATGGCGGTGTAGATAATTCCATGTTTATACAGATAACTTTGTAAGTATTTCCATGTTTATACAGATGGCGGTGTAGATATTTCGATGTTTATAGAGATAGCAGTGGAGATATTTCCATGTTTATACAGATAGCGTTGTAGATATTTCCATGTTTATACTGATCGTGGTGTAGACATTTCCATGTTTATAGAGATGGCGGTGTAGATATTTCCATGTTCATAGAGATAGCGGTGTTGATTTTTCCATGTTTATAGAGATAGCGGTGTGGATATTTCCATGTTTATACAGATAGGGGTGTAGATATTTCCCTGTTTATAGAGATGGCGGTGTAGATATTTCCATATTTATACAGATCACGGTGTAGATATTTCCTTGTTTATACAAATAGCGGTGTAGTTATTTCCATGTTTATACAGATAGTGGTGTAGATATTTCCATGTATATACAGATGGCTGTGTAGATATTTCCATGTTTATACAGAGGGCTGTGTAGATATTTCCATGTTTATACAGATGACTTTGTAGGTATTTCCATGTTTATACAGATGGCGGTGTAGATATTTCCATGTTTATAGAGATAACTGTGTAGATATTTCCATGTTTATACAGATAGCGGTGTAGATATTTCCATGTTTATACAGATCGCGGTGTAGATAATTCCATGTTTATACAGATCGTGGTGTAGATATTTCCATGTTTATACAGATAGCGGTGTAGATATTTCCATGTTTTTACAGATATCGGTGTAGATATTTCCATGTTTACACAGATTGCGGTGTAGATATTTCCATCTTTCTACAGATGGCATTGTAGATATTTCCATGTTTATACAGATGACTGTATAGGTATTTCCATGTTTTTACAGATGGCGGTGCAGATATTTCCATGTCTATAGAGATAGCGGTGTAGATATTTCCATGTTTGTACAGATGGCGCTGTTGATATTTCCATCTATACACAGATGGCCGTGTAGATATTTCCAAGTTTATTCAGATGGCGGCGTAGATATTTCCAAGGACATGCAGATGGCGGTGTAGTTATTTCCATGTTTATACAGATAGCGGTGTAGGTATTTCCATGTTTACACAGATGGTGGTGTAGATATTTCCGTGTTTATACACATGGCGGAGTAGATACTTCCATCTTTATGGAGATGGCAGTGTAGATACTTTCATGTTCATACAGATGGCGGTGTAGATATTTCCATATTTATAGAGATAGCGGTGTAGATATTTCCATCTTTCTACAGATGGCAGTGTAGATATTTCCATGTTTATACAGATGGCCGTGTAGATATTTCCATATTTATACAGATGTCTGTGTAGATATTTCCATGTGTATAAAGATGGTATTGTAGCTATTTCCATGTTTATACAGATGGTGGTGTAGATATTTCCATGTTTATTCAGATGACTGTGTAGATATTTCCATGTTTTTACAGATGGCTGTGTAGATATTTCAATGTTTATATAGATGGCGCTGTTGATATTTCCATGTTTATACAGATAACGGTGGAGATATTTCCATGTTTATACAGAGAGCAGTGGAGATATTTCCATGTTTATACACATAGCGGTGTACATATTTCCATGTTTATAGAGACAGCGGTGTAGGTATTTCCACGTTTATACAGATAGCGGTGCAGGTATTTCCATGTTTACACAGATGCGTATGCAGATATTTCCATATTTATACAGAGGGCTGTGTAGATATTTCTATATTTATACAGATGTCAGTGTAGATATTTAAATATTCCTACACATGACTGTGTAGGTATTTCCATGTTTATACAGATGACTTTGTAGTTATTTCCATGTTTATAGAGATAGCGGTGCAGATATTTCCATGTTTATACAGATAGCGGTGTATATATTTCCATGTTTATACAGATCATGGTGTGGATATTTCCATGTTTATACAGATACCGGTGTAGATATTTCCATGTTTATATAGACCACAGTGTAGATATTTCCATGTTTATAGAGATAGCAGTGTAGATATTTCCATGTTTGTACAGATGGCGGTGTTGATGTTTCCATCTATACACTGATTGCCGTGTAGGTATTTCCATGTGTATACAGATGGCATTGTAGATATTTCCATGTTTATACAGATGGTGGTGTAGATATTTCCATGTTAACACAGATGACTGTATAGGTATTTCCATGTTTATACAGATGGCGGTGTAGATATTTCCAAGTTTATAGAGATTGCGGTGTAGATATTTCCATATTTATACAGATAACGGTGTAGAAGTTTCCATGTTTATACAGATAGCGGTGTAAATATTTCCATGTTTTTACAGATCACGGTGTAGATATTTCCATGTTTATAGAGATAGCGGTGTAGATATTTCCATGTTTATAGAGATAGCGGTGTTGATATTTCCATGTTTATACAGACCGCGGTGTAGATATTTCCATGTTTATACAGATAGCGGTGCAGATATTTCCATGTTTGTACAGATGGCGGTGTTGATATTTCCAGCTATACACAGATGACCGTGTAGATATTTCCATGTTTATACAGATGGCGGCGCAGATATTTCCATGGATATGTAGATGGCGGTGTATATATTTCCATGTTTATACAGATAGCGGTGTAGTTATTTCCATGTTTATATAGATAGTGGTGTAGATATTTCCATGTATGTACACATGGCTGTGTAGATATTTCCATGTTTATACAGATGGCGGTGTAGATATTTCCATGTTTATACAGATAACTTTGTAAGTATTTCCATGTTTATACAGATGGCGGTGTAGATATTTCGATGTTTATAGAGATAGCATTGGAGATATTTCCATGTTTATACAGATAGCGGTGTAGATATTTCCATGTTTATACTGATCGTGGTGTAGACATTTCCATGTTTATAGAGATGGCAGTGTAGATATTTCCATGTTCATAGAGATAGCGGTGTTGATTTTTCCATGTTTATAGAGATAGCGGTGTGGATATTTCCATGTTTATACAGATAGGGGTGTAGATATTTCCCTGTTTATAGAGATGGCGGTGTAGGTATTTCCATGTTTATACAGATCACGGTGTAGATATTTCCTTTTTTATACAAATAGCGGTGTAGTTATTTCCATGTTTATACAGATAGTGGTGTAGATATTTCCATGTAAATACAGATGGCTGTGTAGATATTTCCATGTTTATACAGAGGGCTGTGTAGATATTTCCATGTTTATACAGATGACTTTGTAGGTATTTCCATGTTTATACAGATGGCGGTGTAGATATTTCCATGTTTATAGAGATAACGGTGTCGATATTTCCATGTTAATACAGATAGCGGTGTAGATATTTCCATGTTTTTACAGATATCGGTGTAGATATTTCCATGTTTACACAGATTGCGGTGTAGATATTTCCATGTTTCTACAGATGGCATTGTGGATATTTCCATGTTTATACAGATGACTGTATAGGTATTTCCATGTTTTTACAGATGGCGGTGCAGATATTTCCATGTCTATAGAGATAGCGGTGTAGATATTTCCATGTTTGTACAGATGGCGGTGTTGATATTTCCATCTATACACAGATGGCCGTGTAGATATTTCCATGTTTATTCAGATGGCGGCATGGATATTTCCAAGGACATGCAGATGGCGGTGTAGTTATTTCCATGTTTATACAGATAGCGGTGTAGGTATTTCCATGTTTACACAGATGGTGGTGTAGATATTTCCGTGTTTCTACACATTGCGGAGTAGATACTTCCATCTTTATGGATATGGCAGTGTAGATATTTTCATGTTCATAGAGATGGCGGTGTAGATATTTCCATATTTATAGAGATAGCGGTGTAGATATTTCCATCTTTCTACAGATGGCAGTGTAGATATTTCCATGTTTATACAGATGGCCGTGTAGATATTTCCATATTTATACAGATGTCTGTGTAGATATTTCCATGTGTATACAGATGGTATTGTAGCTATTTCCATGTTTATACAGATGGTGGTGTAGATATTTCCATGTTTATTGAGATGACTGTGTAGATAGTTCCATGTTTTTACAGATGGCAGTGTAGATATTTCACTGTTTATATAGATGGCGCTTTTGATATTTCCATGTTTATACAGATAACGGTGGAGATATTTCCATGTTTATACAGAGAGCAGTGGAGATATTTCCATGTTTATACACATCGCGGTGTACATATTTCCATGTTTATAGAGACAGCGGTGTAGGTATTTCCACGTTTATACAGATAGCGGTGCAGATATTTCCATGTTTACACAGATGCCTATGCAGATATTTCCATATTTATACAGAGGGCTGTGTAGTTATTTCTATATTTATACAGATGGCAGTGTAGATATTGAAATGTTACTACACATGACTGTGTAGGTATTTCCATGTTTATACAAATGTCTTTGTAGTTATTTCCATGTTTATAGAGATAGCGGTGCAGATATTTCCATGTTTATACAGATAGCAGTGTATATATTTCCATGTTTATACAGATCATGGTGTGGATATTTCCATGTTTATACAGATACCGGTGTAGATATTTCCATGTTTATAGAGATAGCAGTGTAGATATTTCCATGTTTGTACAGATGGCGGTGTTGATGTTTCCATCTATACACTGATTGCAGTGTGGGTATTTCCATGTGTATACAGATGGCATTGTAGATATTTCCATGTTTATACAGATGGTGGTGTAGATATTTCCATGTTTACACAGATGACTGTATAGGTATTTCCATGTTTATACAGATGGAGGTGTAGATATTTCCAAGTTTATAGAGATAGCGGTGTAGATATTTCCATATTTATACAGATAACGGTGTAGAAGTTTCCTTGTTTATACAGATAGCGGTGTAAATATTTCCATGTTTATACAAATCACGGTGTAGATATTTCCATGTTTATAGAGATAGCAGCGTAGTTATTTCCATGTTTATACCGATAGCGGTGTTGATATTTCCATGTTTATACAGACCGCGGTATAGATATTTCCATGTTTATACAGATAGCGGTGCAGATATTTCCATGTTTGTACAGATGACGGTGTTGATATTTCCATCTATACACAGATGACCGTGTAGATATTTCCATGTTTATACAGATGGGGGCGCAGATATTTCCATGGATATGTAGATGGCGGTGTAGATATTTCCATGTTTATACAGATAGCGGTGTAGTTATTTCCGTGTTTATATACATAGCGGTGTAGATATTTCCATGTATGTACACATGGCTGTGTAGATATTTCCAAGTTTATACAGATGGCGGTGTAGATATTTCCATGTTTATACAGATAACTTTGTAAGTATTTCCATGTTTATACAGATGGCGGTGTAGATATTTCGATGTTTATAGAGATAGCAGTGGACATATTTCCATGTTTATACAGATTGCGGTGTAGATATTTCCATGTTTATACTGATCGTGTTGTAGACATTTCCATGTTTATAGAGATGGCGGTGTAGATAATTCCATGTTCATAGAGATGGCGGTGTTGATTTTTCCATGTTTATAGAGATAGCGGTGTGGATATTTCCATGTTTATACAGATAGGGGTGTAGATATTTCCCTGTTTATAGAGATGGCGGTGTAGATATTTCCATGTTTATACAGATCACGGTGTAGATATTTCCTTGTTTATACAAATAGCGGTGTAGTTATTTCCATGTTTATACAGATAGTGGTGTAGATATTTCCATGTATATACAGATGGCTGTGTAGATATTTCCATGTTTATACAGAGGGCTGTGTAGATATTTCCATGTTTATACAGATGACTTTGTAGGTATTTCCATGTTTATACAGATGGCGGTGTAGATATTTCCATGTTTATAGAGATAACTGTGTATATATTTCCATGTTTATACAGATAGCGGTGTAGATATTTCCATGTTTACACAGAGTGCGGTGTAGATATTTCCATCTTTCTACAGATGGCATTGTAGATATTTCCATGTTTATACAGATGACTGTATATGTATTTCCATGTTTTCACAGATGGCGGTGCAGATATTTCCATGTCTATAGAGATAGCGGTGTAGATATTTCCAAGTTTGTACAGATGGCGATGTTGATATTTCCATGTATACACAGATGGCCGTGTAGATATTTCCATGTTTATTCAGATGGCGGCATAGATAGTTCCAAGGACATGCAGATGGCGGTGTAGTTATTTCCATCTTTATAAAGATAGCGGTGTAGGTATTTCCATGTTTACACAGATGGAGGTGTAGATATTTCCGTGTTTATACACATGGCGGAGTAGATACTTCCATCTTTATGGAGATGGCAGTGTAGATATTTTCATGTTCATAGAGATGGCGGTGTATATATTTCCATATTTATAGAGATAGCGGTGTAGATATTTCCATCTTTCTACAGATGGCAGTGTAGATATTTCCATGTTTATACAGATGGCCGTGTAGATATTTCCATATTTATACAGATGTCTGTGTAGATATTTCCATGTGTATACAGATGGTATTGTAGCTATTTCCATGTTTATACAGATGGTGGTGTAGATATTTCCATGTTTATTCAGATGACTGTGTAGATATTTCCATGTTTATACAGATGGCGGCGCAGATATTTCCATGGATATGTAGATGGCGGTGTAGATATTTCCATGTTTATACAGATAGCGGTGTAGTTATTTCCATGTTTATATAAATAGTGGTGTAGATATTTCCATGTATGTACACATGGCTGTGTAGATATTTCCATGTTTATACAGATGGCGGTGTAGATATTTCCATGTTTATACAGATAAGTTTGTAAGTATTTCCATGTTTATACAGATGGCGGTGTAGATATTTTGATGTTTATATAGATAGCAGTGGAGATATTTCCATGTTTATACAGATAGCAGTGTAGATATTTCCATGTTTATACTGATCGTGGTGTAAACATTTCCATGTTTATAGAGATGGCGGTGTTGATTTTTCCATGTTTATAGAGATAGCGGTGTGGATATTTCCATGTTTATACAGATAGGGGTGTAGATATTTCCCTGTTTATAGAGAGGGCGGTGTAGATATTTCCATGTTTATACAGATCACGGTGTAGATATTTCCTTGTTTATACAAATAGCGGTGTAGTTATTTCCATGTTTATACAGATAGTGGTGTAGATATTTCCATGTATATACAGATGGCTGTGTAGATATTTCCATGTTTATACAGAGGGCTGTGTAGATATTTCCATGTTTATACAGATGACTTTGTAGGTATTTCCATGTTTATACAGATGGCGGTGTAGATATTTCCATGTTTATAGAGACAGCGGTGTAGGTATTTCCACGTTTATACAGATAGCGGTGCAGATATTTCCATGTTTACACAGATGCCTATGCAGATATTTCCATATTTATACAGAGGGCTATGTAGATATTTCTATATTTATACAGATGGCAGTGTAGATATTGAAATGTTCCTACACATGACTGTGTAGGTATTTCCATGTTTATACAGATGTCTTTGTAGTTATTTCCATGTTTATAGAGATAGCGGTGCAGATATTTCCATGTTTATACAGACCGCGGTGTAGATATTTCCATGTTTATACAGATAGCGGTGCAGATATTTCCATGTTTGTACAGATGGCGGTGTTGATATTTCCATCTATACACAGATGACCGTGTAGATATTTCCATGTTTATACAGATGGCGGCGCAGATATTTCCATGGATATGTAGATGGCGGTGTAGATATTTCCATGTTTATACGGATAGCGGTGTAGTTATTTCTATGTTTATATAGATAGTGGGGTAGATATTTCCATGTATGTACACATGGCTGTGTAGATATTTCCATGTTTATACAGATGGCGGTGTAGATATTTCCATGTTTATACAGATCGCGGTGTTGATATTACCATGTTTATAGGGATAGCGGTGCAAATATTTCCACATTTATACAGATAGCGGTGTAGTTATTATCATGTTTATACCGATAGCGGTGTAGATATTTCCATGTATAAACAGATGTCTGTGTAGATATTTCCATGTTTAAACAGATGGTGGTGTAGATATTTCCTTGTTTATACAAACAGCGATTTATTTATTTCCATGTTTATACAGATAGCGGTGTAGATATTTCCATGTATATACAGACGGGTGTGTAGATGTTTCCATGTTTATACAGAAGGCTGTGTAGATATTTCCATGTTTATACGGATGACTTTGTAGGTATTTCAATGTTTATACAGATTGCGGTGTAGATATTTGCATGTTTATAGAGATAGCTGTGTAGATATTTCCATCTTTATAGAGATAGCGGTGTAGATATTTACATGTTTATACAGATCGCGGTGTAGATATTTCCATGTTTATACAGATCGCGGTTTAGATATTTCCATTTTCCTACTCATGAGTGTGTTCGTATATCCATGTTTATACAGATGGCTTTGTAGATATTTCCATGTTTATAGAGATAGCGGTGTAGATATTTCCATGTTTATACAGATAGCGGTGTAAATATTTCCATGTTTATACAGATCGTTGTGTAGATATTTCCATGTTTATAGAGATGCCAGTGTAGAAATTTCCATGTTTATACAGACCGCAGTGTAGATATTTCCATGTTTATACAGATAGCGGTGTAGGTATTTCCATGTTTGTACAGATGGCGGTGTTGATGTTTCCATCTATACCCAGATTGCCGTGTAGGTATTTCCACGTGTATACAGTTGGCATTGTAGATATTTCCATGTTTATACAGATGGTGGTGTAGATATTTCCATGTTTATACAGATGACTTTATAGGTATTTCCATGTTTTTACAGAATGCATTGTAGATATTTCCATGTTTATAGAGATAGCAGTGTACATATTTCCATGTTTATGCAGATGGCGTTGTAGATATTTCCATGTTTATACAGATAGCAATGTAAATATTTCCATGTTTATACAGATCACTGTGTAGATATTTCCTTTTTATAGAGATAGCGGTGTAGATATTTCCAGGTTTATACAGATAGCGGTTTAGATATTTCCATGTTTATACAGACCGCGGTGTATATATATCCATGTTTATACAGATAGCGGTGTAGATATTTCCATGTTTGTACAGATGGCGGTGTTGATATTTCCATCTATACACAGATGAGCGTGTAGATATTTCCATGTTCCTACACATGACTGTGTAGGTATTTCCATGTTTATAGAGATGGCTTTGTAGATATTTCCATGTCTATAGAGAAAGCGGTGCAGATATTTCCATGTTTATACCGAGAGCGGTGTATATATTTCCATGTTTATACAGATCATCGTGTAGATATTTCCATGTTTATACAGATACCGGTGTAGATATTTCCATGTTTATAGAGAGAGTGGTGTAGATATTTCCATGTTTATACAGATACCGGTGCAGATATTTCCATGTTTATAGAGACAGGGGTGTAAATATTTCCATGTTTGCACAGATTGCTGTGCAGATACTTCCATCTTTACACAAATAGCGGTATAGATATTTCCATGTTTACGCAGATAGCTCTGTAGACATTTCCATGTTTACACAGGTAGCGTTGTAGATATTTGCATGTTTATACTGATAGCAGTGTAAATATTTCCATGACTATACAGATAGCTGTGTAGATGTCACCATGTTTATACAGATGATTGTGTAGGTATTTCCATGTTTATACAGATTGCGGTGTAGATATTTCTATGTTTTTACAGATGGCTGTGTAGATATTTCCATGTATATACAGATAACGGTGTGGATATTTCCATGTTTATACAGACAGTGGTGTAGATATTACCATGTTTACACAGATAGCGGCTTAGATATTTCCATCTTTGCACAGATTGCGGTGTAGATATTTCCATCTTTACAAAGATAGCGGTGTAGATATTTCCATGTTTACACCGAATGCGGTGTAGATATTTCCAGGTTTACACAGATAGTGGTGTAGACATTTCCATGTTTATACAGATAACTGTGTAGGTATTTCCATGTTTATACAGATGACAGTGTAGATATTTCTAAGTTTATACAGATGGCGGTGCAGATATTTTCATGTTCATACAGAGGGCGGTGTAGATATTTCCATTTTTATACAGATCGTGGTTTATATGTTTCCATTTTTATGCAGATAGCAGCGTAGTTATTTCCATGTTTATACAGATAGTGTTGTAGATATTTCCATGTTTATACAGACAGCGGTGTAGATATTTCCATGTTTATACAGATAGCGGTGTAGATGTTTCTATGTTTATACAGATAGCGGTGGACATATTTCCACGTTTATACAGATCGTGCTGTAGATATTTCCATGTTTATGGAGATAGCGGTGTAGATATTTCCATATTTATACAGATAGCGGTGTAGATATTTCCATGCTTATTCAGATGGCGGTGTAGATATTTCCATGTGTGTACAGATGGTGTAGATATTTACATGTTTATACTGACAGTGGTGTATATATTTTTATGTTTATACAGATAGTGGTGTAGATATTTCCATGTTTATACAGATAGTGGTGTAGATATCTCCATGTTTACAGAAAGGGCGGTGTAGATAATTCCATATTTGCACAGATTGCGGTGTAGATATTTCCATCTTTACACAGATAGCGGTGTACCTATTTCCATCTTTACACAGATAGCTGAGTAGATATTTCCATGATTACACAGATAGTGTTGTAGATATTTCCATGTTTATACAGTTAGCGTTGTAGATATTTCCATGTTTATACAGATAGCGGTGGAGATCTTTCCATGTTTATACAGATGGCCGTGGAGACATTTCCCTGTTTATACAGATGGCGGTGTAGATATTTCCACGTTTATACAGATAGCGGTGTAGATATTTCCATGTTTATACAGATAGTGGTGTAGATATTTGCATGTTTATACAGGTAGAGGTGTAGATATTTCCATGCTTATACAGATCGCGGTGTAGTTATTTCCATGTTTATGCAGACAGCGTTGTAGATATTTCCATGTTTATAGAGATGGCGGTGTAGATAATTTCATGTTTATAGAGATGGTGGTGTAGGTATTTCCATGTTTATAAAGATAGTGGAGTAGATATATCCATGTTTATTCAGATAGCCGTGTAGATATTTCCAAGCCTATACAGATGGTGGTGTTTATATTTCCATGTTTATACACATAGTGTTGTAGACATTTCCATGTTTATTCTGCTCGCGGTGCAGGTATTTCCATCTTTATACAGATGGCAGTGTAGGTATTTCCATGTTTATGCAGATAGCGGTGTAGATATTTCCATGTTTATACAGATAGCAGTGTATATCTTTCCATGTTTATAGAGATAGCGGTGTAGGTATTTCCATGTGTATTCAGATAGCGGTGCAGATGTTTCCAAGTTTATACTTCTGGCTGTGTAGTTATTTCCATGAGTATACACATGGCAGTGTAGATATTTCCATGTTTATAGAGATGGTGATGTAGATATTTCCATGTATATACAGATGACTGTGTAGATATTTCCATGTTTATGCAGATAACGGTGCAGATATTTCCATGTTTATAGAGATAGCTGTGTAAATATTTCCATCTTTGCACAGATTGCGATGCAGTTATTTCCATCTTTACACAAATAGCGGTGTAGATATTTCCATGTTTACACAGATATCTGTGTAGATGTCACCATGTTTATACAGATGATTGTGTAGGTATTTCCATGTTTATACAGATTGCGGTGTAGATGTTTCCATGTTTTTACAGATGGCGGTGTAGATTTTTCCATTTATATACAGATAGCGGTGTGGATATTTCCATGTTTATAGAGACAGCAGTGTAGATATTTCCGTGTTTACACAGATTGCGGTTTAGTTATTTCCATCTTTGCACAGATTGCGATGTAGATATTTCCATCTTTACAAAGATAGCGGTGTAGTTATTTCCTTTTTTACATAGATTGGGGTGTAGATATTTCCATGTTTACACAGATAGTGGTGTAGATGTTTCCATGTTTATACACATAACTGTGTAGGTATTTCCATGTTTTTAGAGATGACAGTGTAGATATTTGTATGTTTATACAGATGGCGGTGCAGATATTTTAATGTTTATTCAGATGGCGGTGTAGATATTTCCATGTTTATGGAGATGGCGGTGTAGATATTTCTATGTTTATAGAGATAGCAGTGTAGATATTTCCATGTGTATAAAGATGGCGGTGTACGTATTTCCATGTTTATAGAAATAGAAGTGTAGATATTTCCATGTTTATACAGATAGCCGTGTAGATATTTCCACGTTTATAGAGATATTGGTGTTGGTATATCCATGTTTATACGGATAACGTTGTAGATATTTCCATGTTTATACAGCTCAAGGTGTAGATATTTCCATCTTTATACAGATGGAAGTGTAGGTATTTACATGTTTAAGCAGATAGCCGTGTAGATATTTCCATGTTTACAGAGATAGAGTTGTAGATATTTCCTTGTTTATACAGATGACTGTGTAAATATTTCCATGTTTTCACAGATGGTGGTGTAGATATTTCCGTGTTTATACAGAGAGCAGTGCAGATATTTACATCTTTATACGGATAGCGGTGTAGATATTTCCATTTTTTCACAGATTGCGATGTAGGTATCTCCATATTTACATAGATAGCGGTGTAGATATTCCCAGGTTTACACAGATAGCTGTCTGGATATTTCCATGTTTACACTGATAGCTTTGTAGATATTTCCATGTTTATACAGATGGCGGTGTTGATATTTCCATTTTTATAGAGATCGCGGTTCAGATATTTCCATGTTTACACATAGCGGTGGAGATATTTCCATGTTTATACAGATAGCGGTGGAGATTTTCCATGTTTATACAGATGGCGGTGAAGATATTTCCATATTTATACAGATGGCCGTGTAGATATTTCCATATTTTCACAGATGGCGGTGTAGATATTTCCAAGTTTATACAGATGACTGTGTAGTTATTTCCATGTTTATACAGAAGGCAGTTTAGATATTTCCATATTTATAGACTTAGCCGTGTAGATATTTCCATGTTTATACACATAGCGGTGTAGACATTTCCATGTTTATAGAGATAGCGGTGTAGATATTTACAAATTTATACAGATCGCGGTGTAGGTCTTTGCATGTTTACACAGAAAATGGAGTAGTTATTTCCATGTTTATACAGATAGCTGTGTAGATATTTCCATTTTTATACAGATCCTGGTGTAGATGTTTCCATGTTTATACAGACGGTAGTGTAGATATTTCCATGTTTACACAGATAGCTGTGTAGATATTTCCATGTTTATAGAGATCGCGGTGTAGACACTTCCATCTATCCACAGATGGCAGAGTAAATGTTTCTAAGTTTATACAGATGGCGGTGTAGATATTTCCATGTTTATACAGATGGCTGTGTAGATATTTCTATGTTTATAGAGATACAGGTGTAGATAATTCCACGTTTATAGAGATGGCGGTGTAGGTATTTCAATGATTATAGACATAATGGTGTAAATATTTCCATGTTTGTTCAGATAGCGGTGTAGAGATTTCCATGTTAATACAGCTCGCGGTGTAGATATTTACATCTTTATGCAGATCGCAGTGTAGATATTTCCATGTTTATAGAGATAGCGGTAAAGATATTTCCATTTTTACACAGATGGTGGAGTAGATAGTTCCATGTTTATGGAGATGGCGGTGTAGATATTTCCGTGTTTATACAGATAGAGGTGTAGATATTTTCATGTTTATAAAGATGGTGGTGTAGATATTTCCCAGCTTATATAGATGGCGGTGTAGATATTTCCATGTTTATAGAGATAGCTGTGTAATTATTTCCATGTGTATAGAGAAAGCGTTGTAGGTATTTCCATCTTTGTACAGATGGCTGTGTAGATATTTCCACGTTTATACAGATGGCAGTCTAGATATTTCCAGGTTTATAGAGATGCTGGTGCAGATATTTCCATGTTTATACAGATGACTGTGTATATATTTCCATGTGTATACAGTTGGCGGTGTAGATATTTCCATGTTTATAGAGATAGCGGTGTATATATTTCCATATTTACACTGATAGCGGTGTAAATATTTCCATGTTTATTCAGATGGCAGTGTAGATATTTCCATGTTTATACAGATAGCGGTGTGGCTATTTCTACGTTTATACAGATAGCGGTGTAGATATTTCCATGTTTATATAGATGTCTTTGTAGATAATTCCATGTTTATAAAGATGGCAGTGTATATATTTCCATGTTTATACAGATAGTTGTGTAGATATTTCCATGTTCATACAGATAACTGTGTAGGTATTTCCATGTTTATACAGATGGCGGCGTAGATATTTCCATGTTTATAGAGATGGCCATGTAGATAATTCCATGTTTTTACAGATAGCGGTGAAGACATTTTCATGTTTATAGAGATAGCGGTGTAGATATTTCCATGTTCGTAAAGATGGCGGTGTAGGTATTTCCATGTTTATAGATATAGCGGTATTGATATTTCCATGTTTATACAGATAGCGGTGTAGATATTTCCACGTTTATAGAGATAGTGGTGTTGGTATGTCCATGTATATACAGATAGCGTTGTAGATATTTCCATGTTTATACAGCTCGCGGTGTAGGTATTTCCATGTTTATAGAGATGTCAGTGTAGGTATTTCCATGTATATAGAGATAGCGATGCAGATGTTTCCATGTTTATACTGATGGCGCTGTAGACATTTCCATGTGTATACAGACGGCAGTGTAGATATTTCCATGTTTATAGAGATGGTGGATTACATATTTCCATGTATATACAGATGACTGTGTAGATATTTCCATGTTTACAGATGGCAGTGTAGATATTTCCATGTTTATAGAGGTGGTGGTGTAGATATTTCCATGTATATACAGTTGACTGTGTAGATATTTCCATTTTTATACAGATAGCAGTGTAGATATTTCCGTATATAAACAGAGAGCGGTGGTGATATTTCCATGTTTATACAGATAGCAGTGTAGATATTTCCATCTTTATGGAGATAGCGGTGTAGATATTTCCATATTTACACAGATAGCGGTTTAGATATTTCCATGTTTATAAAGATCCCGGTGTAGATATTTCCACGTTTATATAGATGGCGGTGTAGATATTTCCATGTTTATACAGATAGCGGCATAGTCATTTCCATGTTTATACAGATAGCAGTGTAGATATTTCCATGTTTACAGAGATAGCGTTGTAGATATTTCCATCTTTGCACAGATTGCGGTGTTGATATTTCCATCTTTACACAGATAGCGGTGTAGATATTTCCAAGTTTACACAGATAGCTGTGTAGTTATTTCCATGTTTACACAGATAGTGTTGTAAATATTTCCATGTTTATAGAGATAGCGGTGTAGATATTTCCATATTTATTCAGATAGCGGGGTAGATATTTCCATGTTTATACTGTTAGTGGTGTGGATACTTCCGTGTTTACAGAGTTAGCGGTGTAGATATTTCCATCTTTGAACAGATTGCGATGTATATCTTTACATCTTTACACAGATTGCTGTGTAGATATTTCCAAGTTTACACAGATAGCTGTGTAGATATTTCCGTGTTTACACAGAGAGCGTTGTAGATATTTCCACGTTTATACACATAGAAGTGTAGATATTTCCAGGTTTATAGAGATAGTGGTGTAGATATTTCCATAGTTATGGAGTTGGCGGTGTAGATATTTCCATGTTTTTACTGATAGCGGTGTAGATATTTTCATGTTTGTACAGATAGCGATGTTGACATTTCCATGTTTATACAGAAAGCGGTGAAGATATTTCCATCTTTATACAGATAGCAGAGTAGACATTTCCATGTTTACACAGATAGCGATGTAGATATTTCCATGTTTACACAGATAGTGTTGCAGATATTTCCATGTTTATACAGATAGCTGTGTAGATATTTCCATGTTTATACAGATGGCGGTGTAAATATTTCCATGTTTATGCAGATGGCGGTGTAGATATTTCCTAGTTTGTAGAGATGGAGTTGTAGATATTTGCATGTTTATAGAGATAGCGGTGTAGGTATTTCCATGTTTATAGTGATATCGGTGTAGTTATTTCCAGGTTTATACAGATAGCGGTGTAGATATTTCCATATTTAAATGGATAGCGGTGTTGGTATTTCCATGATTATTGGGAGAGCGGTGTAGATAATTCCATGTTTATACAGATAACGGTGTAAGTATTTCCATGTTTATATAGATAGCGATGGAGATATTTAAATGTTTATACAGATGTCTGTGAAGGTATTTCCATGTTTATACAGATGGCAGTGTAGATATTTCCATGTTTATACAGATGGTGATATAGATATTTCCATGTTTATACAGATGACTGTGTAGGTATTTCCATGTTTATACAGATGTCGGTGTAGATAATTTCATGTTTACAGGGATGCCGGTGTAGATATTTACATGTTTATACAGATCGCAGTGTAGATATTTCCATGTTTATACAGATAGTGGTGTAGATAATTCCATGTTTAAAGAGATAGCAGTGTAGATATTTCCATCTTTGAACAGATTGCGGTGTATATCTTTCCATCTTTACACAGATTGCGGTGTAGATATTTCCAAGTTTACACAGATAGCTGTGTAGATATTTCCATGTTTACACAGATAGCGTTGTAGATATTTCCACGTTTATACACATAGCAGTGTAGAGATTTCCAGGTTTATAGAGATAGCGGTGTAGATTTTTCCATACTTATGGAGATGGCAGTGTAGATATTTCCATGTTTACACTAATAGTTTTGTATATATTTCCATGTTTATAGAGATAGCGGAGTAGTTATTTCCATGTTTATACAGACAGCGGTATAGATAATTCCATGTTTATACAGATAGCGGTGTTCGCATTTCCATGTTTATACAGACAGTGGTGGAGATATTTCCTTGTTTATTCACATCGTGGTGTAGATACTTCCAAGTTTATACAGATCGTGGTGTAGATATTTCCATCTTTCCACAGGTGGCAGTGTAGATATTTCAATGTTTATACAAATAGCACTTTACATATTTCCATGTTTATACAGATAGCGGTGTAGATATTTCCATGTTCATGAGAATGGCGTTGTAGACATTTCCTTGTTTATAGAGATGGCGGTGTAGATATTTCTATGTTTACAGATAAAGTCTTGTAGATATTGCCATGTGTATAGAGATCGCGGTGTAGGTATTTCCATGTTTACAGAGATAGTGGTGAAGGTATTTCCATGTTCATACAGATAGCGGTGTAGGTATCTCCAAGTTTATGCAGATGGCGGTGTAGGTATCTCCATGTTTATAGAGATAGACATGTAGATATTTCCATGTTTATACAGAGTGCGGTGTAGACATTTCCATGTTCATAGAAATAGCTGTGTAGATATTTCCATCTTTATACAGATAGCGGTGTAGATATTTCCAAGTTTATAAAAATGACTATGTAGATATTTCCATGTTTATACAGATGGCGGCGTAGATATTTCCATGTTTATAGAGATAGCCATGTATTTATTTCCATGTTTACAGATAGCGGTGTAGACATTTCCATGTGTATAGAGATAGCGGTATAGATGTTTCCATGTTTACACCGATAGCTGTGTAGATATTTCCATGTGTATACAGATGGCAGTGTAGATATTTCCATGTTTATTGAGATGGTGGTGTAGATATTTCCATGTTTATACAGATAATAGTGTAGATATTTCCATGTTTATACAGATGACGGTGTAGATATTTCCTTGTTTATACACATGGCAGTGTAGATATTTCCATGTTGATAGAGATAGTGGTGTAGATATTTCCACATTTATTTAGATACCGGTGTAGATATTTCCATGTTTATACAGATGGCGATGTAGATATTTCCATGTTTATACAGATGTTGGTGTACATATTTCCCTGTTTATACAGATAGCGGTGTAGATATTTCCATGTTTATACAGATGGTGGTGTAGATATTTCCATGTTTACAGAGATAGTAGTGTAGATATTTCCATCTATGCACAAATTGCGGTGTAGGTATTTCCATCTTTATACTGATATCGGTGTAGATATTTCCATGTTTACACAGATGGCGATGTAGTTAGTTCCATGTTTATGGAGATGGCAGTGTAGATATTTTCATGTTTATAGAGATGTCGGTGTAGATACTTCCATGTTTATAGAGATTGCCGTGTAGGTATTTCCATGTTTATAGAGATAGCAGTGTAGGTATTTCCATGTGTATAGAGATAGTGGTGTAGTTATTTCCATGTAGACACAGATGGCTGTGTAGATATTTCCATATTCATACAGATGACGGTGTAGATAGTTCCATGTTTATATAGATGGCATTGTAGATGTTTTCCTGTTTATAGATATGGCGGTGTAGATATTTCCATGTTTATAGAGATAGTGGTGTAGATATTTCCATGTTTATAGAGAGAGCGGTGTAGGTATTTCCTTGTAGATACAAATGGCTGTGTAGATATTTCCATGTGTATACAGATGGCAATAAATGTATTTCCATGTTTATACAGGTGGTGGTGTAGATATTTCCATGTCTATACAGACGACTGTGTAGATATTTTCCTGTTTTTGCAGATGGCGCTGTATATATTTCCATGTTTATAGAGACGGTGGTGTAGATATTTAAATGTTTATACAGATGGCGGTGTAGATATTTCCATGTTTATACAGATAGCGGTGTAAATATTTCCATATTTTCACAGATGGTGGTTTAGGTATTTCCACGTTTATGAAGATGGCGGTGTAGATATTTTCATGTTTATAGAGATGGCGGTGTAGATATTTCCATGTTTATAGAGATTGCGGTGTAGATGTTTCCATTGTATAGAGATAGCGGTGTAGATACTTCCTTGTTTATACTGATGGCTGTGTAGATATTTCCATGTTTATACAGATGGCGGTGTGGATATTTCCATGTTTACAGAGATAGTAGTGTAGATATTTCCATCTTTGCACAGATTGCGGTGTAGATATTTCCATCTTTATACAGATATCGGTGTAGATATTTCCATGTTTACACAGATAGCTGTGTAGATATTTCCATGTTTACACAGGTAGCGTTGTAGATATTTCCGTGTTTATACAGATAGCCTTGTAGATATTTCTATGTTTATAAAGACAGCGGTGTACATATTTACATGTTTATACAGATGGCGGTATAGATATTTCCATATTTATAGTGATGGCGGTGGAGATATTTCCATGTTTATACAGATAGCGGTGGAGATATTTCAAAGTTTATACAGATAGCGGGGTAGATATTTCCAAGTTTATACAGATAGCGGTGTAGATATTTTCATGTTTATACAGATAGCGGTGGAGATATTTCCATGTTTATACAGATGGCTGTGTAGATATTTCCATATGTATACATATGGCAGTGTAGATATTTCCATGTTTATACAGATGGAGGTGTAGATATTTCCATTTTTATACAGATGACTGTGTAGATATTTCCATGTTTATACAGATGGCGGTGTAGATATTTCCATGTTTATAGAGATAGTGGTGTAGATATTTCTATGTTTATACAGATATCGGTGCAGATATTTCCATGTTTATAGAGATAGCAGTGTAAATATTTCCATGTTTATACAGATAGCAGTGTTATATTTGCATGTTTATACAGATGACGGTGTAGATATTTCCTTGTTTATACACATGGCGATGTAGATATTTCCATGTCTATACAGATAGCGGTGTAGGTATTTCCATGTTTATACAGATAGTGGTGTAGATATTTCCATGTATTTAGAGATGGCTCTGTAGGTATTTACATGTTTATACAAATGACATTGTTGATATTTCCATGTTAATACTGATGGTGGTGTAGATATTTCCATGTTTATAGAGAAGACTTTGTAGGTATTTCCAAGTTTATGCAGATGGCGGTGTAGATATTTCCATGTTTATAGAGATAGCAATGTAGATATTTCCATGTTTATACAGAGAGCAGTGAAGACATTTCCATGTTCATAGAGATAGCCGTTTAGACATTTCCATCTTTATACAGATAGCGGTGTAGATATTTCCATGTTTATAAAAATGACTGTGTAGATACTTCCAAGTTTATACAGATGGCGGTGTAGATATTTCCATAATTATAGAGATAGCCATGTATATATTTCCATGTTTATACAGATAGCGGTGTAGACATTTCCATGTGTAACTGCGATAGCGGTATAGATGTTTCCACGTTTACACCGATGGCTGTGTAGATATTTCCATGTGTATACAGACGGCAGTGTAGATATTTCCATGTTTATAGAGATGGTGGTGTAGATATTTCCATGTTTATACAGATAGTAGTACAGATATTTCCATGTTTATACAGATGATGGTGTAGATATTCCCTTGTTTATACACAAGGCAGTGTAGATATTTCCATTTTATACAGATATCGGTGTAGATATTTCCATGTTTACACAGATAGCTGTTTAGATATTTCCAAGTTTACACTGATAGCGTTGTAGATATTTCCATGTTTACACAGATAGCCTTGCAGATATTTGTATGTTTACGAAGATAGCGGTGTAGATATTTCCATGTTTATACAGATCGCTGTATAGAAATTTCCATGTTTATACAGATGGCGGTGGAGATATTTCCATGTTTATACAGATACTGGTGGAGATATTCCCATGTTTTACAGATGACTGTGTAGGTATTTCCATGTTTATACAGATGGCGGTGTAGACATTTCCATGTTTACAGACATAGCCATGTGGTTATTTACATGTTTATACAGATAGTGGTGTAGATATTTTGATGTTTATAGAGATAGCGGTGTACATATTTCCATTTTATACAAATAGCAGTGTACATATCTCCATGTTTATACAGATAACAGTGTAGATATTTCCATGTTTATACAGATATCTGTGTAGATATTTCCATGTTTATACAGATAGCGGTGAAGATATTTCCATGTTTAGAGAGATAGCGCTGTAGATATTTCCATATTTGCACAGATTGCCGTGTAGATATTTCCATCATTACACAGCTAGCGGCGTACATATTTCCATTTTTACACAGATTGCTGTGTAGATATTTACATGTTTACACAGATAGTGTTGTAGATATTTCCATGTTTATACAGATAGCGGTGTAGATATTTCCATGCTTATAAACATAGCGGTGTAGATATTTCCATGTTTATAAAAATAACGGTGGAGATATTTCCATCTTTATACAGATAGCGATGTAGATATTTCCATGTTTATACAGATAGCGGTGTAGGTATTTCCATGTTTATACAGATAGTGTTGTAGATATTTCCATGTTTATACAGATATCGGTGTAGATATTTCCATGTTTATACAGATAGCTTTGGAGATATTTCCATGTTTATACAGATAGCGTTGGAGATATTTCCATGTTTATACAGATAGCGTTGTAGATATTTCCATGTTTATACAGTTAGCGGTGTAGATATTTCCATGTTTATACAGATCGTGGTGTAGGTACTTCCATGTTTATACAGATAGCGAAGTAGTTATTTCAATGTTTATACAGATAGCGGTGTAGATATTTCCATGTTTACCGGGATAGCGGTGTATATATTTCCATATTTGCACAGACTGCGGTGTAGATATTCCCATCTTTACACAGATAGCGGTGTACATATATCCATGTTTACACAGATAGCTGTGTAGATACCTCCATATTTACACAGAGAGCGTGGTAGGGATTTCCATGTTTATACAGATAGCTGTGTAGATATTTCAATGTTTAAAAATATAGCGTTGTAGTTATTTCCATGTTTATAGAGATAGCAGTGGAGATATTTCCATGTTTATACAGATAGCGATGTAGATATTTTCATGTTTATACAGATAACGGTGTAGCTACATCCATGTTTATACAGATCGATGTGTTGTTATTTCCATGTTTATACAGATAGCAGTGTAGATATTTCCATGTTTATACAGATAGCGGTGGAGATATTTCCATTTTTATGCAGATAGCGGTGTAGATATATCCATGTTTATACAGATAGCGGTGTAGATATTTCCATGTTTATACAGATAGCGGTGTAGATATTTCCATGTATACAGATGGCGGTGTAGGTATTTGCATGTTTATAGAGATAGCAGTGTAGATATTTCCATGTTTATACAGATGGCTGTTTACATATATTCATGTGTATACAGATGGCAGTGTAGATATTTCCATGTTCTACAAATGGAGGTGTAGATATTTCCATGTTTATACAGATGACTGTGTAAATATTTCCATGTTTTTACAGATGGCGGTGTAGATATTTCCATGTTTATACAGATAGCGTTGTAGATATTACGATGTTTATAGAGATGGCTGTGTAGGTATTTCCATATTTATACAGATGCCATTGTAGGTATTTCCATGTTTATACACATAGTGTTGTAGATATTTCCATGTTTATGCAGATGACTGTGGAGTTATTTCCATGTTGATACAGATGGCAGTGTAGATATTTCCATATTTATAGAGATCGCCATGTAGATATTTCCATGTTTATACAGCAAGCTGTGTAGACCTTTCCATGTTTATAGAATTAGCCGTGTAGATATTTCCGTATTTATACAGATAGTAATGTAGATATTTCCATGTTTTTACTGATAGCGGTGGAGATATTTCCATGTTTATACAGATAGCGGTGTAGATATTTCCATTTTTAAACGGATAGCAGTGTAGACAATTCCATGTATATAGAGATAGCGGTGTAGATATTTCCATATTTATACATATAGCGATGTAGATATTTCCATGTATATATAGATCGCGGTGTCGATATTTCCATGTTCATAGAAATTGCGGTGTAGGTATTTTAATGTTTATATAGATAGCCGTGTATATATTTCCATGTTCATACAGATGACTGTGTACATATTTCCATGTTTTTACTGATGGCATTGTAGATATTTCCATGTTTATACAGATGGAGGTGTAGATATTTCCATGTTTACACAGATGACCCTGTAGATATTTTCATGTTTTTATAGATGGTGGTGTAGATAATTCCATGTTTATACAGATAGCGGTGTGGCTATTTCCATGTTTATACAGATAGCAGTTTAGGTATTTCCATGTTTCTAGAGATAGCTTTGTAGACATTTCCATGTTTATACAGATAGCGGTGTAGATATTTCCATGTTTATACAGATGGCATTGTAGATATTTCCATTTTTATACAGATAGTGGTGTAGATAATTCCATCTTTATACAGATGACTGTGTAGGTATTTCCATGTTTATACAGATGGCAGTGTAGATATTTCCACGTTTATAGAGATAGCCATGTAGATATTTAGATGTTTATACAGATAGAGGTGTAGGCATTTCCATGTTTATAGAGATAGCGGTGAATATATTTCAATATTTATACAGATAGCGGTGTAGATATTTCCATATTTATACAGATAACACTGTAGATATTTCCATGTTTATACAGATGTCTGTGTAGGTATTCCCATGTTCATAAAGGTGACGGTGTAGATATTTCCATGTTTATAGAGATAGCATTGTATGTATTTCCATGTTTATACAGATAGCAGTGTAGACATTTCCATGTTTATAGAGATAGGCATATAGACGTTTCCATGTTTATACAGATAGCGGTGTAGGCATTTCCATGTTCATAGAGATAGCGGTGTAAATATTTCCTTATTTATACTGATAGCTGTGTAGGTATTTCCATGTTTATACAGGTAGAGGTGTAGGTATTTCCATGTTTATGCAGATCTCGGTGTAGGTATTTCCATCTTTCAACAGATGACAGTTTAGATGTTTCTATGTTTATAGAGATGGTGGTGTAGATAATTCCATTTTTATATAGATAGCGGTGTAGGTATTTCCATGTTTATACAGATAGCGTTGTAGATATTTCCAAGTTTATACAGATAGCGGTGTAGATATTTCCATGTTTATACAGATAGTGGTGTAGATATTTCCATGTTTATGCAACTGATTGTGTACGTATTTCCATGGTTATACAGATGGCGGTGTAGATGTTTCCATGTTTCTAGAGATAGCCAAGTATATATTTCCACGTTTATACAGCTAGCGGTGTAAATATATCCATGTTTATAGAGATAGCGGTGTTGATATTTCCAGATTTTTACAGATAGCGGTGGAGATACTTCCATGTTTATACAGATCGCGGTGTAGACATTTCCATGTTTATACAGATTGGGGTGTAGGTATTTCCATGTTTATGGAGATAGCGGTGTAGATATTTCCATGTTTATACAGATGGCTGTGTAGTTATTTCCATGTGTATACAGATGGCAGTGTAGATATTTCCATGTTTATAGACATGGAGGTGTAGATTTTTCCATGTTTATAAAGATGACTGTGTAGGTATTTCCATGTTTATACAGATGGCGGTGGAGATATTTCCATCTTTATGGAGATAGCCATGTAGATATTTCCATGTTTATACAGATAGCAGTGCAGGTATTTCTGTGTTTATACAGATAGCGTTGGAGATATTTCCATGTTTATACAGATGGCGGTGTAGATATTTCCATGTTTATACAGATGGCAGTGCAGATATTTCCATGTTTATACAGATAGTGGTGTAGATGTTTCCATGTATATACAGATGACAGTGTAGGTATTTCCATGTTTATACAGAGGGCGGTGTAGATATTTCCAAGTTTATACAGATAACGGGGTAGATATTTCCATGTTTACAGAGATAGCGTAGTAGATATTTTGATATTTGTACAGATTGCGATGAACATATTTTCATCTTTACACAGATATTGGTGTTCATATTTCCATGTTTACACAGATAGCTGTGTAGATATTTCCATGTTTACACAAATATTGTTGTAGATATTCCCATGTTCATACAGATAGCGGTGTAGATATTTCCATGTTTATAAAGATAGCGGTGTAGATATTTCCATGTTTACACAGATAGTGGTGTAGATATTTCCATGTTTATGCAATCGACTGTTTAGATATTTCCATGTTTATACAGATGACGGTGTAGATATTTCCATGTTTCTAGAGAGAGCCAAGTAGATATTTCCAAGTTTATACAGCTAGCGGTGTAGTTATTTCCATGTTTATAGAGATAGCGGTGTAGATATTTCCATATTTTCACAGATAGCAGTGTAGATACGTCCATGTTTATACAGATTGCGGTGTAGATATTTCCATGTTTATACAGATAGCGGTGTGGCTATTTCCATGTTTATAAATATAGCTCTGTAGATATTTCCATGTTTATAGAGATGGCTGTGTAGATATTTCCATGTTTATACAGATGGCTGTGTAGATATTTCCATGTTTATACAGATGTCAGTGTAAATATTTCCATGTTTATACAGATAGTGGTGTGGATTTTTCCATGTTTATACAAATGACTGTGTAGGTACTTGCATGTTTATACAGATGGCGGTGTAGATATTTCCATGTTTATAGAGATAGCCATGTAGGTATTTCCAGGTGTATACAGATAGCAGTGCAGATATTTCCATGTTTATACAGATAGCGGTGTAGATATTTACATGTTTACAGAGATAGCGGTGTAGATATTTCCATGTTTATAGATATAGCGGTGTAGATGTTTCCATATTTGCGCATATTGCGGTGTAGATATTTCCATCTTTACACACATAGCGGTGTACATATTTCCATGGTTACACAGATAGCTGTGAACATATTCCCATGTTTACACAGATATTGTTGTAGGTATTTCCATGTTTATACAGGTAGCGGTATAGATATTTCCATGTTTACAAAGATAATGGTGTAGATATTTCCATGTTTATAGAGATAGCGCTGAGTATATTTCCATGTTTATACAGATAGCGATGTAGATATTTCCATGTTCATACAGATAGCGGTGTAGATATTTCCATGTTTATACAGATAGCAGTGTAGATATTTCCATGTATATACAGATAGCGGAGTAGATATTTCCATCTTTATACAGATGACTGTGTAGGTATTCCCATGTTCATAAAGCTGGTGGTGTAGATATTTCCATGTTTATAGAGATAGCCATGTATGTATTTCCATGTTTATACAGATAGCGGTGTAGACATTTCCATGTTTATAGAGATAAGCATGTAGTTGTTTCCATGTTTATATAGATAGTGGTGTAGACATTTCTATGTTCATAGAGATAGCAGTGTAAATATTTCCATATTTATACATATAGCTATGTAGGTATTTCCATGTTTATACAGGTAGAGGTGTATATATTTCCATGTTTATGCAGATCTCCGTGTAGATATTTCCATCTTTCTACAGATGGCACTGTAGATGTTTCTATGTTTATAGAGATGGCGGTGTAGATATTTCCATGTTTATACAGATGTCGGTGTATTTATTTCCATGTTTATGCTGTTGGCGGGGTAAATATTTCCATGTTTATAGAGATGGCGTTTTAGATATTTCTATGTTTATAGAGATAGCTGTGTAGATATTTCCATGTTTATACAGAGAGCGGTGTAGATATTTCCATGTTTATACAGATAGCGGTGAGGATATTTCCATGTTTATACAGATAGTGGTGTAGATATTTCCATGTTTATGCAATCGACTCTGTAGGTATTTCCATGTTTGTACAGATGGCGGTGTATATATTTCCATGTTATTCAGATAGAAGTGTGGCCATTTCCATGTTTATACAGATAGCAATGTAAATATTTCCATGTTTATAGAGATGGCTTTGTAGATATTTCCATGTTTATACAGATGTCTGTGTAGATATTTCCATGTTTATACAGATGGCAGTGTAGTTACTTCCACGTTTATACAGATGGCTGTGTAGATATTTCCATGTTTATACAGATGGCAGTGTAGATATTTGCATGTTTATACAGATAGTGATGTAGATTTTTCCATGTTTATAAAGATGACTGTGTTGGTATTTCCATGTTTATACAGATGGCGGTGTAGATATTTCCATGTTTATGGAGATAGCCATGTAAATATTTCCATGTTTATGCAGATAGCAGTGCAGATATTTCTGTGTTTATACAGATAGCGTTGTAGGTATTTGCATGTTTACAGAGATAGCTGTGTAGATATTTCCATAATTTCGCATATTGCGGGGTAGATATTTCCACCTTTACACAGATAGCGGTGTACATATTTCCATGTTTACACAGATAGCTGTGAAGGTATTCCCATGTTTACACAGATAGTGTTGTAGATATTTCCATGTTTATACAGGTAGCGGTGTAGATATTGCCATGTTTATACAGATAGCGGTGTAGATATTTCCATGTTTATACAGATAGCGGTGGAGATATTTCCATGTTTATACAGATAGCGTTGTAGATATTTCCATGTTTATACAGATAGCGGTGTAGATATTTCCATGTTTATACAGATGACTGTGTAGATTTTTCCATGTTTTTACAGGTGGCGGTGTATATATTTCCATGTTATTCAGATAGAGGTGTGGCCATTTCCATGTTTATACAGATATCAATGTAAATATTTCCATGTTTATAGAGATGGCTGTGTAGATATTTCCATGTTTATACAGATGTCTGTGTAGATACTTCCATGTTCATTCAGAAGGCGGTGTAGATATTTCCATGTTTACAGAGACGGCGGTGTAGATATTTCTATGATTATAGAGATACCGGTGTAGGTATTTCCATGTGTATAGATATAGTGGTGTAGGTATTTCCATCTTTATAGAGATAGTGGTGTAGATATTTCCATGTTTATTCAGATAGCGTGGAAGTTATTTCCATGTTTATACAGATGGCGGTGTAGATAGTTTCATGTTTATGGAGATGGCCGTGTAGATATTTTCACGTTTATAGAGATGGCGGTGTAGATATTTCCATGTTTATAGAGATAGCGGTGTAGATATTTCCATGTTTATACAGACGGCGGTGTAGATATTTCCATGCTTATACAGATGGCAGTGTAGATGTATCCATGTTTACACAGATAGCGGGGGAGATATTTCCATATTTATGCAGATAGCGTTGTAGATATTTCCATGTTTATACAGATGGCGGTCTAGTTATTTCTAAGTTTAAAGAGATAGCGGTGTAAATATTTCCATGTTTATAGAGATGGTGGTGTAAGTATTTTCATGTTTATAGAGATAGCGGTGTAGATATTTCCATATTTATAGAGATAGCAGTGTTGGTATTTCCATGTTTATACAGATAGCGGTGTAGATATTTCTATGTTTATACAGCTCACGGTGTACATATTTCCATCTTTATACAGATGGCAGTGTAGATATTTCCATGTTTGTACAGATAGCGGTGTAGTTATTTCCTTGTCTATAGATATAGCGGTGTAGTTATTTCCATATTTATACAGATTGCGGTGTAGATATTTCCATCTTTATACAGATGGCAGTGTAGATATTTCCTTGTTTATACAGAAGGCAGTGTAGATATTTCCATGTTTATACAGATAGTGGTGTATATATTTCCATGTTTATAGAGATGGCGGTGTAGATACATCCATGTTTCTGAAGATGGCGGTGTAGATATTTTCATGTTTATAGAGAAGGAGGTGTAGATATTTCCATGTATATAGAGATAGCAGTGTAGATATTTTCATTTTTATAGAGAAAGCGGTGTAGGTATTTCCATGTTTATAGAGATAGCGGTGTAGATATTTCCAAGTTTATACAGATAGCGGTGTGGGTAATTCCATGTTTTTACAGATGGCAGTGTAGATATTTCCATATTTCTACAGATGGCGGTGTAGATATTTCCTTCTTTATACAGACAGCAGTGTAGATATTTTCATGTTTATACAGGTAGCGCAGTAGATATTTCCATGTTTACAGAGATATCGGTGTAGATATTTCCATCTTTGCACAGATTGCTGTGTAGATATTTCCATGATTACGCTGATAGCTGTGTGGATATTTCCAAGTTTACACAGATAGCTGTGTAGATATTTCCATGTTTACACACATAGCGTGGTAAATATTTCCATGTTTATACAGATTGCGGTGTAGATATGTCCATGTTTCTACAGATAGCGGTGTAGATATTTTCATGTTTATACAGATAGCGGTGGAGTTATTTCCATGTTTATAGAGACTGCAGTATAAATATTTCCATGTTTATACAGATAGCGGTGTAGATATTTCCATGTTTACCGAGGTAGCGGTGTAGATATTTCCATCTTTGCACAGATTGCTGTGTAGATATTTCCATTTTTACACAGATAGCTGGGAAGATATTTCCAAGGTTACACAGATAGCTGTGTAGATATTTCCATGTTTACACAGATAGCATTGTATATATTTCCATGTTTATACAGATAGCTGTGTAGATATTTCCATGTTTATACAGATAGCGGTGTAGATATTTCCATGTTTATACAGATAGCGGTGGAGATATTTCCCTGTTTATACAGATAGCAATGTAGACATTTCCATGTTTATACAGATAGCGGTGTAGATATTTCCATGTTTATAGAGATAGCGGTGTAGATATTTCCATGTTTATACAGATGGCTGTGTATATATTTCCATGTGTGTACAGATGGCAGTGTAGATATTTCCATGTGTGTACAGATGGCAGTGTAGATATTTCCATGTTTATATAGATGGCGCTGTAGATATTTCCATGTTTATACAGATGGCAGTGTAGATATTTCCATGTTTATACACATAGCGGTGTAGATATTTCCATGTTTACAGAGATAGCGGTGAAGATATTTCCATCTTTGCTCAGATTGCGGTGTAAGTGTTGCGAAATTTACACAGATAGCGGTGTAGATATTTCCAAGGTTACACAGATAGCTGTGTAGATATTTCCACGTTGACAGAGATAGCATTGTAGATATTTCCATGTTTATACAGATTGCGGTGTAGATATTTCCATGTTTATACAGCTCGCGGTGTAGATATTTCCATCTTTATACAGATGGCAGTGTAGATATCTCCATTTTTATACAGACTGCGTGGTACATATTTACATGTCTATAGAGGTAGCGGTGTAGGTATTTCCATAATTATACACATTGCGGTGTAGATATTTCCATCTTTATACAGATGGCGGTGTAGATATTTCCATGTTTATACACATGGCAGTGAACATATTTCCATCTTTATACAGATAGTGGTGTAGATATTTCCAGGTTTATACAGATGGCGGTGTAGATACAGCCATGTTTCTGAAGTTGGCGGTGTGGATATTTTCATGTTTATAGAGATGGCGGTGTAGAAATTTCCATGTATATAGAGATTGCAGTGTAGATATTTCCATGTTTATAGAGAAATCGGTGTAGGTATTTCCATGTTTATTGAGATAGCGGTGTAGATATTTCCATGTTTACACAGATAGCGGTGTAGATATTTCCATGTTTTTACAGACCGCGGTGTAGATATTTCCATGTTTATACAGATAGCGGTGTAGATATTTCCATGTTGGTACAGATGGCGGTGTTGATGTTTCCATCTATACACAGATTGCCATGTAGGTATTTCCATGTGTATACAGATGGAATTGTAGATATTTCCATGTTTATACAGATGGTGGTGTAGATATTTCCATGTTTATACACATGACTGTATAGGTATTTCCATGTTTTTACAGATGGCATTGTAAATATTTCCATGTTTATACAGATCACGGTGTAGATATTTCCAGGTTTATAGAGATAGCAGTGTAGATATTTAAATGTTTATAGAGATAGCGGTTTAGCTATTTCCATGTTTAAACAGACCGCGGTGTAGATATTTCCATGTTTATACAGACAGCGGTGCAGATATTTCCATGTTTTTACAGATGGCGGTGTTGATATTTCCATCTATACACAGATGACCGTGTAGATATTTCCATGTTTATACAGAAGGCGGCGCAGATATTTCCATGGATATGTAGAAGACGGTGGAGATATTTCCATGTTCATACAGATAGCGGTGTAGATATTTCCATGTATATACAGATGGCTGTGTAGATATTTCCATGTTTATACAGATGGCTGTGTAGATATTTCCATGTTCATGCAGATAGCGGTGCAGATATTTCCATGTTTGTACAGATGGCAGTGTTGATATTTCCGTCTATACTCAGATGACCGTGTAGATATTTCCATGTTTATACGGAAGGCGGCGCAGATATTTCCATGGATATGTAGAAGGCGGTGTAGATATTTCCATGTTTATACAGATAGCGGTGTAGATATTTCCATGTATATACAGATGGCTGTGTAGGTATTTCCATGTTTATTCAGATGGTTGTGTAGATATTTCCATTTTTATACAGATGACTTTGTAGGTATTTCCATGTTTATAGAGATAGCTGTGTAGATATTTCCATGTTTATACAGATAGCGGTGTAGATACTTCCATGTTTATACAGATCACGGTGTAGATATTTCCATGTTTATACAGACAGAAGTGGAGATATTTCCATGTTTATACACATAGCGGTGTACATATTTCCATGTTTATAGAGACAGCGGTGTAGGTATTTCCATGTTTATACAGATAGCGGTGCAGATATTTCCATGTTTATAGAGATGCCTATGCAGATATTTCCATATTTATACAGAGGGCTCTGTAGATATTTCCATGTTTATACAGATGGCAGTGTAGCTTTTTCCATGTTCCTACACTGACTGTGTAGGTATTTCCATGTTTATACAGATGGCTTTGTAGGTATTTCCATGTTTATAGAGATAGCGGTGTAGATATTTCCATGTTTATACAGATAGCGGTGTAAATATTTCCATGTTTATACAGATCGTGGTGTAGATATTTCCATGTTTATACAGATACCGGTGTAGAAATTTCCATGTTTATACAGATAGCAGTGTAAATATTTCCATGTTTATACAGATCACGGTGTAGATATTTCCAGGTTTATAGAGATAGCAGTGTAGATATTTCCATGTTTAAACAGATAGCGGTTTAGCTACTTCCATGTTTATACACACCGCGGTGTAGATATTTCCATGTTTATACAGATAGCGGTGCAGATATTTCCATGTTTGTACAGATGGCGGTGTTGATATTTCCATCTATACACAGATGACCGTGTAGATATTTCCATGTTTATACAGAAGGCGGCGCATATATTTCCATGGATATGTAGAAGGCGGTGTAGATATTTCCATGTTTATACAGATAGCGGTGTAGATATTTCCATGTATATACAGATGGCTGTGTAGATATTTCCATGTTTATACAGATGGCGGTGTAGGTATTTCCATGTTTATAGAGATAGCTGTGTAGATATTTCCATGTTTATACAGATAGTGGTGTAGATATTTCCATGTTTATACAGATCGCGGTGTAGATATTTCCATGTTTATACAGACAGCAGTGGAGATATTTCCATGTTTATACACATAGCGGTGTACATATTTCCATGTTTACAGAGACAGCGGTGTAGGTATTTCCATGTTTATACACATAGCGGTGCAGATATTTCCATGTTTATACAGATGCCTATGCAGATATTTCCATATTTATACAGAGGGTTCTGTAGATATTTCCATGTTTATACAGATGGCAGTGTAGATTTTTCCATGTTCCTACACATGACTGTGAAGGTATATCCATGTTTATACAGACGGCTTTGTAGATATTTCCATGTTGATAGAGATAGCGGTGTAGATATTTCCATGTTTATACAGATAGCGGTGTAAATATTTCCATGGTTATACAGATCGTGGTGTAGATATTTCCATGTTTATGCAGATACCGGTGTAGGAATTTCCATGTTTATACAGACCGCAGTGTAGATATTTCCATGTTCATACAGATAGCGGTGTAGATATTTCCATGTTTGTACAGATGGCGGTGTTGATGTTTCCATCTATACACAGATTGCCGTGTAGGTATTTCCATGTGTATACAGATGGCATTGTAGATATTTCCATGTTTATACAGAAGGTGGTGTAGATATTTCCATGTTTATACAGATGACTGTTTAGGTATTTCCATGTTTTTACAGATGTCATTGTAGATATTTCCATGTTTATAGAGATAGCAGTGTAGATATTTCCATGTTTATACAGATGGCGGTGTAGATATTTCCATGTTTATAGAGATACCGCTGTAGATATTTCAATATCTATACAGATAACGGTGTAGATATTTCCATGTTTATACAGATAGCAGTGTAAATATTTCCATGTTTATACAGATCACGGTGTAGATATTTCCAGGTTTATAGAGATAGAAGTGTAGATATTTCCATGTTTATACAGATAGCGATTTAGCTATCTCCGTGTTTATACAGACCGCGGTGTAGATAATTCCATGTTTATACAGATAGCGGTGCAGATATTTCCATGTTTGTAAAGATGGCGGTGTTGATATTTCCATCTATACTAGATGACCGTATAGATATTTCCATGTTTATACAGAAGGCGGCGCAGATATTTCCATGGATATGTAGACGGCGGTGTAGATATTTCCATATTTATACAGATAGCGGTGTAGATATTTCCATGTATATACAGATGGCTGTGTAGATATTTCCAGGTTTATACAGATGGCTGTTTAGATATTTCCATGTTTATACGGATGACTTTGTAGGTATTTCCATGTTTATACAGATGGCGGTGTAGGTATTTCCATGTTTATAGAGATAGCTGTGTGGATATTTCCATGTTTATACAGACAGCGGTGTAGATATTTCCATGTTTATACAGATCGCGGTTTAGATATTTCCATGTTTATACAGACAGCAGTGGAGATATTTCGATGTTTATACACATAGCGGTGTACATATTTCCATGTTTATAGAGACAGCGGTGTAGGTATTTCCATGTTTATACAGATAGCGGTTTAGCTATTTCCGTGTTTATACAGACCGAGGTGTAGATAATTCCATGTTTATACAGATAGCGGTGCAGATATTTCCATGTTTGTAAAGATGGCGGTGTTGATATTTCCATCTATACACAGATGACCGTATAGATATTTCCATGTTTATACAGAAGGCGGCGCAGATATTTCCATGGATATGTAGAAGGCGGTGTAGATATTTCCATATTTATACAGATAGCGGTGTAGATATTTCCATGTATATACAGATGGCTGTGTAGATATTTCCATGTTTATACAGATGGCTGTTTAGATATTTCCATGTTTATACAGATGACATTGTAGGTATTTCCATGTTTATACAGATGGCGGTGTAGTTATTTCCATGTTTATAGAGATAGCTGTGTAGATATTTCCATGTTTATACAGATCGCGGTGTAGTTATTTCCATGTTTATACAGACAGCAGTGGAGATATTTCCATGTTTATACACATAGCGGTGTACATATTTCCATGTTTATAGAGACAGCGGTGTAGGTATTTCCATGTTTATACAGATAGCGGTGCAGGTATTTCCATGTTTATACAGATGCCTATGCAGATATTTCCATATTTATACAGTGGGCTCTGTAGATATTTCCATGTTTATACAGATGGCAGTGTAGATTTTTCCATGTTCCTACACATGACTGTGTAGGTATTTCCATGTTTATACAGATGGCTTTGTAGATATTTCCATGTTTATAGAGGTAGCGGTGTAGATATTTCCATGTTTATACAGATAGCGGTGTAAATATTTCCATGTTTATACAGATCGTGGTGTAGATATTTCCATGTTTATACAGATACCTGTGTAGAAATTTCCATGTTTATACAGACCGCAGTGTAGATATTTCCATGTTTATACAGATAGCGGTGTAGATATTTCCATGTTTGTACAGATGGCGGTGTTGATGTTTCCATCTATACACAGATTGCCGTGTAGGTATTTCCATGTGTATACAGATGGCATTGTAGATATTTCCGTGTTTATACAGATGGTGGTGTAGATATTTCCATATTTATACAGATCACTGTAAAGGTATTTCCATGTTTTTACAGATGGCATTGTAGATATTTCCATGTTTATAGAGATAGCTGTGTAGATATTTCCATGTTTATACAGATAGCGGTGTAGATATTTCCATATTTATACAGATAACGGTGTAGATATTTCCATGTTTATACAGATAGCAGTGTAAATATTTCCATGTTTATACAGATCACGGTGTAGATATTTCCAGGTTTATAGAGATAGCAGTGTAGATATTTCCATGTTTATACAGATAGCGGTTTAGCTATTTCCGTGTTTATACAGACCGCGGTGTAGATAATTCCATGTTTATACAGATAGCGGTGCAGTTATTTCCATGTTTGTAAAGATGGCGGTGTGGATATTTCCATCTATACACAGATGACCGTATAGATATTTCCATGTTTATACAGAAGGCGGCGCAGATATTTCCATGCATATGTAGAAGGCGGTGTAGATATTTCCATATTTATACAGATAGCGGTGTAGATATTTCCATGTATATACAGATGGCTGTGTAGATATTTCCATGTTTATACAGATGGCTGTTTAGATATTTCCATGTTTATACAGATGACTTTGTAGGTATTTCCATGTTTATACAGATGGCGGTGTAGGTATTTCCATGTTTATAGAGATAGCTGTGTAGATATTTCCATGTTTATACAGATAGCGGTGTAGATATTTCCATATTTGTACAGATAACGGTGTAGATATTTCCATGTTTATACAGATAGCAGTGTAAATATTTCCATGTTTATACAGATCTCGGTGTAGATATTTCCAGGTTTATAGAGATAGCAGTGTTGATATTTCCAGGTTTATACAGATAGCGGTTTAGCTATTTCCGTGTTTATACAGACCGCGGTGTAGATAATTCCATGTTTATACAGATAGCGGTGCAGATATTTCCATGTTTGTAAAGATGGCGGTGTTGAAATTTCCATCTATACACAGATGACCGTATAGATATTTCCATGTTTATACAGAAGGCGGCGCAGATATTTCCATGGATATGTAGAAGGCAGTGTAGATATTTCCATATTTATACAGATAGCGGTGTAGATATTTCCATGTATATACAGATGTCTGTGTAGATATTTCCATGTTTATACAGATTGCTGTTTAGATATTTCCATGTTTATACAGATGACATTGTAGGTATTTCCATGTTTATACAGATGGCGGTGTAGTTATTTCCATGTTTATAGAGATAGCTGTGTAGATATTTCCATGTTTATACAGATCGCGGTGTAGATATTTCCATGTTTATACAGACAGCAGTGGAGATATTTCCATGTTTATACACATAGCAGTGTACATATTTCCATGTTTATAGAGACAGCGGTGTAGGTATTTCCATGTTTATACAGATAGCGGTGCAGGTATTTCCATGTTTATACAGATGCCTATGCAGATATTTCCATATTTATACAGAGGGCTCTGTAGATATTTCCATGTTTATACAGATGGCAGTGTAGATTTTTCCATGTTCCTACACATGACTGTGTAGGTATTTCCATGTTTATACAGATGGCTTTGTAGATATTTCCATGTTTATAGAGGTAGCGGTGTAGATATTTCCATGTTTATACAGATAGCGGTGTAAATATTTCCATGTTTATACAGATCGTGGTGTAGATATTTCCATGTTTATACAGATACCTGTGTAGAAATTTCCATGTTTATACAGACCGCAGTGTAGATATTTCCATGTTTATACAGATAGCGGTGTAGATATTTCCATGTTTGTACAGATGGCGGTGTTGATGTTTCCATCTATACACAGATTGCCGTGTAGGTATTTCCATGTGTATACAGATGGCATTGTAGATATTTCCGTGTTTATACAGATGGTGGTGTAGATATTTCCATATTTATACAGATGACTGTAAAGGTATTTCCATGTTTTTACAGATGGCATTGTAGATATTTCCATGTTTATAGAGATAGCAGTGTAGATATTTCCATGTTTATACACATGGCGGTGTAGATATTTCCATGTTTATAGAGATAGCGGTGTAGATATTTCCATATTTATACACATAACGGTGTAGATATTTCCATGCTTATACAGATAGCGGTGCAGATATTTCCATGTTTGTACAGATGGCGGTGTTGATATTTCCATCTATACATAGATGACCGTGTAGATATTTCCATGTTTATACAGAAGGCGGCGTAGATATTTCCATGGATATGTAGAAGGCGGTGTAGATATTTCCATGTTTATACAGATAGCGGTGTAGATATTTCCATGAATAAACAGATGGTTTTGTAGGTATTTCCATGTTTATACAGATGGCTGTGTAGATATTTCCATGTTTATACAGATGACTTTGTAGGTATTTCCATGTTTATACAGATGGCGGTGTAGGTATTTCCATGTTTATAGAGATAGCTGTGTAGATATTTCCATGTTTATACAGATAGCGGTGTAGATATTTCCATGTTTATGCAGATCACGGTGTAGATATTTCCATGTTTATACAGACAGCGGTGGAGATATTTCCATGTTTATACACATAGCGGTGTACATATTTCCATGTTTATAGAGACAGCGGTGTAGGTATTTCCATGTTTATACAGATAGCGGTGCAGATATTTCCCTGTTTATACAGATGCCTATGCAGATATTTCCATATTTATACAGAGGGCTCTGTAGATATTTCCATGTTTATACAGATGGCAGTGTAGATTTTTCCATGTTCCTACACATGACTGTGTAGGTATTTCCATGTTTATACAGATGGCTTTGTAGGTATTTCCATGTTCATTGAGATAGCGGTGTAGATATTTCCATGTTTATACAGATAGAGGTGTAAATATTTCCATGTTTATAAAGATCGTGGTGTAGATATTTCCATGTTTATACAGATCACGGTGTAGAAATTTCCATGTTTATACAGACCGCAGTGTAGATATTTCCATGTTTATACAGATAGCGGTTCAGCTATTTCCATGTTTATACACACCGCGATGTAGATATTTCCATGTTTATACAGATATCATTGCAGATATTTCCATGTTTGTACAGATGGCGGTGTTGATATTTCCATCTATACACAGATGACCGTGTAGATATTTCCATGTTTATACAGAAGGCGGCGCAGATATTTCCATGGATATGTAGAAGGCGGTGGAGATATTTCCATGTTTATACAGATAGCGGTGTAGATATTTCCATGTATATACAGATGGCTGTGTAGATATTACCAGGTTTATACAGATGGCGGTGTAGTTATTTCCATGTTTATAGAGATAGCTGTGTAGATATTTCCATGTTTATACAGATAGCGGTGTAGATATTTCCATGTTTATACAGATCGCGGTGTAGATATTTCCATGTTTATACAGATACCGGTGTATAAATTTCCATGTTTATACAGACCACAGTGTAGATATTTCCATGTTTATACAGATAGCGGTGTAGATATTTCCAGGTTGGTACAGATGGCGGTGTTGATGTTTCCATCTATACACAGATTGCCATGTAGGTATTTCCATGTGTATACAGATGGCATTGTAGATATTTCCATGTTTATACAGATGGTGGTGTAGATATTTCCATGTTTATACACATGACTGTATAGGTATTTCCATGTTTTTACAGATGGCATTGTAAATATTTCCATGTTTATACAGATCACGGTGTAGATATTTCCAGGTTTATAGAGATAGCAGTGTAGATATTTAAATGTTTATAGAGATAGCGGTTTAGCTATTTCCATGTTTAAACAGACCGCGGTGTAGATATTTCCATGTTTATACAGACAGCGGTGCAGATATTTCCATGTTTTTACAGATGGCGGTGTTGATATTTCCATCTATACACAGATGACCGTGTAGATATTTCCATGTTTATACAGAAGGCGGCGCAGATATTTCCATGGATATGTAGAAGACGGTGGAGATATTTCCATGTTCATACAGATAGCGGTGTAGATATTTCCATGTATATACAGATGGCTGTGTAGATATTTCCATGTTTATACAGATGGCTGTGTAGATATTTCCATGTTCATGCAGATAGCGGTGCAGATATTTCCATGTTTGTACAGATGGCAGTGTTGATATTTCCGTCTATACTCAGATGACCGTGTAGATATTTCCATGTTTATACGGAAGGCGGCGCAGATATTTCCATGGATATGTAGAAGGCGGTGTAGATATTTCCATGTTTATACAGATAGCGGTGTAGATATTTCCATGTATATACAGATGGCTGTGTAGGTATTTCCATGTTTATTCAGATGGTTGTGTAGATATTTCCATTTTTATACAGATGACTTTGTAGGTATTTCCATGTTTATAGAGATAGCTGTGTAGATATTTCCATGTTTATACAGATAGCGGTGTAGATACTTCCATGTTTATACAGATCACGGTGTAGATATTTCCATGTTTATACAGACAGAAGTGGAGATATTTCCATGTTTATACACATAGCGGTGTACATATTTCCATGTTTATAGAGACAGCGGTGTAGGTATTTCCATGTTTATACAGATAGCGGTGCAGATATTTCCATGTTTATAGAGATGCCTATGCAGATATTTCCATATTTATACAGAGGGCTCTGTAGATATTTCCATGTTTATACAGATGGCAGTGTAGCTTTTTCCATGTTCCTACACTGACTGTGTAGGTATTTCCATGTTTATACAGATGGCTTTGTAGGTATTTCCATGTTTATAGAGATAGCGGTGTAGATATTTCCATGTTTATACAGATAGCGGTGTAAATATTTCCATGTTTATACAGATCGTGGTGTAGATATTTCCATGTTTATACAGATACCGGTGTAGAAATTTCCATGTTTATACAGAAAGCAGTGTAAATATTTCCATGTTTATACAGATCACGGTGTAGATATTTCCAGGTTTATAGAGATAGCAGTGTAGATATTTCCATGTTTAAACAGATAGCGGTTTAGCTACTTCCATGTTTATACACACCGCGGTGTAGATATTTCCATGTTTATACAGATAGCGGTGCAGATATTTCCATGTTTGTACAGATGGCGGTGTTGATATTTCCATCTATACACAGATGACCGTGTAGATATTTCCATGTTTATACAGAAGGCGGCGCATATATTTCCATGGATATGTAGAAGGCGGTGTAGATATTTCCATGTTTATACAGATAGCGGTGTAGATATTTCCATGTATATACAGATGGCTGTGTAGATATTTCCATGTTTATACAGATGGCGGTGTAGGTATTTCCATGTTTATAGAGATAGCTGTGTAGATATTTCCATGTTTATACAGATAGTGGTGTAGATATTTCCATGTTTATACATATCGCGGTGTAGATATTTCCATGTTTATACAGACAGCAGTGGAGATATTTCCATGTTTATACACATAGCGGTGTACATATTTCCATGTTTACAGAGACAGCGGTGTAGGTATTTCCATGTTTATACACATAGCGGTGCAGATATTTCCATGTTTATACAGATGCCTATGCAGATATTTCCATATTTATACAGAGGGTTCTGTAGATATTTCCATGTTTATACAGATGGCAGTGTAGATTTTTCCATGTTCCTACACATGACTGTGAAGGTATATCCATGTTTATACAGACGGCTTTGTAGATATTTCCATGTTGATAGAGATAGCGGTGTAGATATTTCCATGTTTATACAGATAGCGGTGTAAATATTTCCATGGTTATACAGATCGTGGTGTAGATATTTCCATGTTTATGCAGATACCGGTGTAGGAATTTCCATGTTTATACAGACCGCAGTGTAGATATTTCCATGTTCATACAGATAGCGGTGTAGATATTTCCATGTTTGTACAGATGGCGGTGTTGATGTTTCCATCTATACACAGATTGCCGTGTAGGTATTTCCATGTGTATACAGATGGCATTGTAGATATTTCCATGTTTATACAGAAGGTGGTGTAGATATTTCCATGTTTATACAGATGACTGTTTAGGTATTTCCATGTTTTTACAGATGTCATTGTAGATATTTCCATGTTTATAGAGATAGCAGTGTAGATATTTCCATGTTTATACAGATGGCGGTGTAGATATTTCCATGTTTATAGAGATACCGGTGTAGATATTTCAATATCAATACAGATAACGGTGTAGATATTTCCATGTTTATACAGATAGCAGTGTAAATATTTCCATGTTTATACAGATCACGGTGTAGATATTTCCAGGTTTATAGAGATAGAAGTGTAGATATTTCCATGTTTATACAGATAGCGATTTAGCTATCTCCGTGTTTATAGAGACCGCGGTGTAGATAATTCCATGTTTATACAGATAGCGGTGCAGATATTTCCATGTTTGTAAAGATGGCGGTGTTGATATTTCCATCTATACTAGATGACCGTATAGATATTTCCATGTTTATACAGAAGGCGGCGCAGATATTTCCATGGATATGTAGACGGCGGTGTAGATATTTCCATATTTATACAGATAGCGGTGTAGATATTTCCATGTATATACAGATGGCTGTGTAGATATTTCCAGGTTTATACAGATGGCTGTTTAGATATTTCCATGTTTATACGGATGACTTTGTAGGTATTTCCATGTTTATACAGATGGCGGTGTAGGTATTTCCATGTTTATAGAGATAGCTGTGTGGATATTTCCATGTTTATACAGACAGCGGTGTAGATATTTCCATGTTTATACAGATCGCGGTTTAGATATTTCCATGTTTATACAGACAGCAGTGGAGATATTTCGATGTTTATACACATAGCGGTGTACATATTTCCATGTTTATAGAGACAGCGGTGTAGGTATTTCCATGTTTATACAGATAGCGGTTTAGCTATTTCCGTGTTTATACAGACCGAGGTGTAGATAATTCCATGTTTATACAGATAGCGGTGCAGATATTTCCATGTTTGTAAAGATGGCGGTGTTGATATTTCCATCTATACACAGATGACCGTATAGATATTTCCATGTTTATACAGAAGGCGGCGCAGATATTTCCATGGATATGTAGAAGGCGGTGTAGATATTTCCATATTTATACAGATAGCGGTGTAGATATTTCCATGTATATACAGATGGCTGTGTAGATATTTCCATGTTTATACAGATGGCTGTTTAGATATTTCCATGTTTATACAGATGACATTGTAGGTATTTCCATGTTTATACAGATGGCGGTGTAGTTATTTCCATGTTTATAGAGATAGCTGTGTAGATATTTCCATGTTTATACAGATCGCGGTGTAGATATTTCCATGTTTATACAGACAGCAGTGGAGATATTTCCATGTTTATACACATAGCGGTGTACATATTTCCATGTTTATAGAGACAGCGGTGTAGGTATTTCCATGTTTATACAGATAGCGGTGCAGGTATTTCCATGTTTATACAGATGCCTATGCAGATATTTCCATATTTATACAGTGGGCTCTGTAGATATTTCCATGTTTATACAGATGGCAGTGTAGATTTTTCCATGTTCCTACACATGACTGTGTAGGTATTTCCATGTTTATACAGATGGCTTTGTAGATATTTCCATGTTTATAGAGGTAGCGGTGTAGATATTTCCATGTTTATACAGATAGCGGTGTAAATATTTCCATGTTTATACAGATCGTGGTGTAGATATTTCCATGTTTATACAGATACCTGTGTAGAAATTTCCATGTTTATACAGACCGCAGTGTAGATATTTCCATGTTTATACAGATAGCGGTGTAGATATTTCCATGTTTGTACAGATGGCGGTGTTGATGTTTCCATCTATACACAGATTGCCGTGTAGGTATTTCCATGTGTATACAGATGGCATTGTAGATATTTCCGTGTTTATACAGATGGTGGTGTAGATATTTCCATATTTATACAAATCACTGTAAAGGTATTTCCATGTTTTTACAGATGGCATTGTAGATATTTCCATGTTTATAGAGATAGCTGTGTAGATATTTCCATGTTTATACAGATAGCGGTGTAGATATTTCCATATTTATACAGATAACGGTGTAGATATTTCCATGTTTATACAGATAGCAGTGTAAATATTTCCATGTTTATACAGATCACGGTGTAGATATTTCCAGGTTTATAGAGATAGCAGTGTAGATATTTCCATGTTTATACAGATAGCGGTTTAGCTATTTCCGTGTTTATACAGACCGCGGTGTAGATAATTCCATGTTTATACAGATAGCGGTGCAGTTATTTCCATGTTTGTAAAGATGGCGGTGTGGATATTTCCATCTATACACAGATGACCGTATAGATATTTCCATGTTTATACAGAAGGCGGCGCAGATATTTCCATGCATATGTAGAAGGCGGTGTAGATATTTCCATATTTATACAGATAGCGGTGTAGATATTTCCATGTATATACAGATGGCTGTGTAGATATTTCCATGTTTATACAGATGGCTGTTTAGATATTTCCATGTTTATACAGATGACTTTGTAGGTATTTCCATGTTTATACAGATGGCGGTGTAGGTATTTCCATGTTTATAGAGATAGCTGTGTAGATATTTCCATGTTTATACAGATAGCGGTGTAGATATTTCCATATTTGTACAGATAACGGTGTAGATATTTCCATGTTTATACAGATAGCAGTGTAAATATTTCCATGTTTATACAGATCACGGTGTAGATATTTCCAGGTTTATAGAGATAGCAGTGTAGATATTTCCAGGTTTATACAGATACCGGTTTAGCTATTTCTGTGTTTATACAGACCGCGGTGTAGATAATTCCATGTTTATACAGATAGCGGTGCAGATATTTCCATGTTTGTAAAGATGGCGGTGTTGAAATTTCCATCTATACACAGATGACCGTATAGATATTTCCATGTTTATACAGAAGGCGGCGCAGATATTTCCATGGATATGTAGAAGGCGGTGTAGATATTTCCATATTTATACAGATAGCGGTGTAGATATTTCCATGTATATACAGATGTCTGTGTAGATATTTCCATGTTTATACAGATTGCTGTTTAGATATTTCCATGTTTATACAGATGACATTGTAGGTATTTCCATGTTTATACAGATGGCGGTGTAGTTATTTCCATGTTTATAGAGATAGCTGTGTAGATATTTCCATGTTTATACAGATCGCGGTGTAGATATTTCCATGTTTATACAGACAGCAGTGGAGATATTTCCATGTTTATACACATAGCAGTGTACATATTTCCATGTTTATAGAGACAGCGGTGTAGGTATTTCCATGTTTATACAGATAGCGGTGCAGGTATTTCCATGTTTATACAGATGCCTATGCAGATATTTCCATATTTATACAGAGGGCTCTGTAGATATTTCCATGTTTATACAGATGGCAGTGTAGATTTTTCCATGTTCCTACACATGACTGTGTAGGTATTTCCATGTTTATACAGATGGCTTTGTAGATATTTCCATGTTTATAGAGGTAGCGGTGTAGATATTTCCATGTTTATACAGATAGCGGTGTAAATATTTCCATGTTTATACAGATCGTGGTGTAGATATTTCCATGTTTATACAGATACCTGTGTAGAAATTTCCATGTTTATACACACCGCAGTGTAGATATTTCCATGTTTATACAGATAGCGGTGTAGATATTTCCATGTTTGTACAGATGGCGGTGTTGATGTTTCCATCTATACACAGATTGCCGTGTAGGTATTTCCATGTGTATACAGATGGCATTGTAGATATTTCCGTGTTTATACAGATGGTGGTGTAGATATTTCCATATTTATACAGATGACTGTAAAGGTATTTCCATGTTTTTACAGATGGCATTGTAGATATTTCCATGTTTATAGAGATAGCAGTGTAGATATTTCCATGTTTATACACATGGCGGTGTAGATATTTCCATGTTTATAGAGATAGCGGTGTAGATATTTCCATATTTATACACATAACGGTGTAGATATTTCCATGTTTATACAGATAGCAGTGTAAATATTTCCATGTTTATACAGATCACGGTGTAGATATTTCCAGGTTTATAGAGATAGCAGTGTAGATATTTCCATGTTTATACAGATAGCGGTTTAGCTATTTCCATGTTTATACAGACCGCGGTGTAGATATTTCCATGTCTATACAGATAGCGGTGCAGATGTTTCCATGTTTGTACAGATGGCGGTGTTGATATTTCCATCTATACACAGATGACCGTGTAGATATTTCCATGTTTATACAGAAGGCGGCGCAGATATTTCCATGGATATGTAGAAGGCGGTGTAGATATTTCCATGTTTATACAGATAGCGGTGTAGATATTTCCATGTATATACAGATGGCTGTGTAGATATTTCCATGTTTATAAAGATGGCTGTGTAGATATTTCCATGTTTATACAGATGACTTTGTAGGTATTTCCATGTTTATACAGATGGCGGTGTAGCTATTTCCATGTTTATAGAGATAGCTGTGTAGATATTTCCATGTTTATATAGATAGCGGTGTAGATATTTCCATATTTGTACAGATAACGGTGTAGATATTTCCATGTTTATACAGATAGCAGTGTAAATATTTCCATGTTTATACAGATCACGGTGTAGATATTTCCAGGTTTATAGAGATAGCAGTGTAGATATTTCCATGTTTATACAGATAGCGGTTTAGCTATTTCCGTGTTTATACAGACCGCGGTGTAGATAATTCCATGTTTATACAGATAGCGGTGCAGTTATTTCCATGTCTGTAAAGATGGCGGTGTTGATATTTCCATCTATACACAGATGACCGTATAGATATTTCCATGTTTATACAGAAGGCGGCGCAGATATTTCCATGGATATGTAGAAGGCGGTGTAGATATTTCCATATTTATACAGATAGCGGTGCAGATATTTCCATGTATATACAGATGGCTGTGTAGATATTTCCATGTTTATACACATGGCTGTTTAGATATTTCCATGTTTATACAGATGACTTTGTAGCTATTTCCATGTTTATACAGATGGCGGTGTAGTTATTTCCATGTTTATAGAGATAGCTGTGTAGATATTTCCATGTTTATAGAGACAGCGGTGTAGATATTTCCATGTTTATACAGATCGCGGTGTAGATATTTCCATGTTTATACAGACAGTAGTGGAGATATTTCCATGTTTATAAACATAGCGGTGTACATATTTCCATGTTTATAGAGACAGCAGTGTAGGTATTTCCCTGTTTATACAGACAGCGGTGCAGATATTTCCATGTTTATACAGATGCCTATGCAGATATTTCCATATTTATACAGAGGGCTCTGTAGATATTTCCATGTTAATACAGATTTCAGTGTAGATTTTTCCATGTTCCTACCCATGACTGTGTAGGTATTTCCATGTTAATACAGATGGCTTTGTAGATATTTCCATGTTTATAGAGGTAGCGGTGTAGATATTTCCATGTTTATACTGATAGCGGTGTAAATATTTCCATGTTTATACAGATCGTGGTGTAGATATTTCCATGTTTATACAGATACCTGTGTAGAAATTTCCATGTTTATACAGACCGCAGTGTAGATATTTCCATGTTTATAGAGATAGCGGTGTAGATATTTCCATGTTTGTACAGATGGCGGTGTTGATGTTTCCATCTATACACAGATTGCCGTGTAGGTATTTCCATGTGTATACAGATGGCATTGTAGATATTTCCATGTTTATACAGATGGTGGTGTAGATATTTCCATGTTTATACAGATGACTCTATAGGTATTTCAACGTTTTTACAGATGGCATTGTAGATATTTCCATGTTTATAGAGATAGCAGTGTAGATATTTCCATGTTTATACAGATGGCGGTGTAGATATTTCCATATTTATACACATAACGGTGTAGATATTTCCATGTTTATACAGATAGCAGTGTAAATATTTGCATCTTTATACAGATCACGGTGTAGATATTTCCAGGTTTATAGAGATAGCAGTGTAGATATTTCCATGTTTATACAGATAGCGGTTTAGCTATTTCCATGTTTATACAGACCGCGGTGTAGATATTTCCATGTTTATAGAGACAGCGGTGCAGATATTTCCATGTTTGTACAGATGGCGGTGTTGATATTTCCATCTATACACAGATGACCGTGTAGATATTTCCATGTTTATACAGAAGGCGGCGCAGATATTTCCATGGATATGTAGAAGGCAGTGTAGATATTTCCATGTTTATACAGATAGCGGTGTAGATATTTCCATGTATATACAGATGGCTGTGTAGATATTTCCATGTTTATACAGATGGCTGTGTAGATATTTCCATGTTTATACAGATGACTTTGTAGTTATTTCCATGTTTATACAGATGGCGGTGTAGGTATTTCCATGTTTATAGAGATAGCTGTGTAGATATTTCCACGTTTATACAGATAGCGGTGTAGATATTTCCATATTTATACAGATAACGGTGTAGATATTTCCATGTTTATACAGATAGCAGTGTAAATATTTCCATGTTTATACAGATCACGGTGTAGATATTTCCAGGTTTATAGAGATAGCAGTGTAGATATTTCCATGTTTATACAGATAGCGGTTTAGCTATTTCCGTGTTTATACAGACCGCGGTGTAGATAATTCCATGTTTATACAGATAGCGGTGCAGATATTTCCATGTTTGTAAAGATGGCTGTGTGGATATTTCCATCTATACACAGATGACCGTATAGATATTTCCATGTTTATACAGAAGGCGCCGCAGATATTTCCATGGATATGTAGAAGGCAGTGTAGATATTTCCATATTTATACAGATAGCGGTGTAGATATTTCCATGTATATACAGATGGCTGTGTAGATATTTCCATGTTTATACAGATGGCTGTTTAGATATTTCCATGTTTATACAGATGACTTTGTAGGTATTTCCATGTTTATACAGATGGCGGTGTAGGTATTTCCATGTTTATACAGATGACTGTGTAGGAATTTCCATGTTTTTACAGATGGCATTGTAGATATTTCCATGTTTATAGAGATAGCAGTGTAGATATTTCCATGTTTATACAGACGGCGGTGTAGATATTTCCATGTTTATAGAGATAGCGGTGTAGATATTTCCATATTTATACAGATAACGGTGTAGATATTTCCATGTTTATACAGATAGCAGTGTAAATATTTCCATGTTTATACAGATCACGGTGTAGATATTTCCAGGTTTATAGAGATAGCAGTGTAGATATTTCCATGTTTATACAGATAGCGGTTTAGCTATTTCCATGTTTATACAGACCGCGGTGTAGATATTTCCATGTTTATACAGATAGCGGTGCAGATATTTCCATGTTTGTACAGATGGCGGTGTTGATATTTCCATCTATACACAGATGACCGTGTAGATATTTCCATGTTTATACAGAAGGCGGCGCAGATATTTCCATGGATATGTAGAAGGCGGTGTACATATTTCCATGTTTATACAGATAGCGGTGTAGATATTTCCATGTATATACAGATGGCTGTGTAGGTATTTCCATGTTTATACAGATGGCTGTGTAGATATTTGCATGTTTATACAGATGACTTTGTAGGTATTTCCATGTTTATACAGATGGCGGTTTAGGTATTTCCATGGTTATAGAGATAACTCTGTAGATATTTCCATGTTTATACAGATAGCGGTGTATATATTTCCATGTTTATAGAGACAGCGGTGTAGGTATTTCCATGTTTATTCAGATAGCGGTGCAGGTATTTCCATGTTTATACAGATGCCTATGCAGATATTTCCATATTTATACAGAGGGCTCTGTAGATATTTCGAAGTTCATACAGATGGCTGTGTAGATTTTTCCATATTCCTACACATGACTGTGTAGGTATTTCCATGTTTATACAGATGGCTTTGTAGATATTTCCATGGTTATACAGATGGTGGTGTAAATATTTCCATGTTTATACAGATGACTGTATAGGTATTTCCATGTTTTTACAGATGGCATTGTAGATATTTCCATGTTTATAGAGATAGCAGTGAATATATGTCCGTGTTTATACAGATGGCGGTGTAGATATGTCCATGTTTATAGAGATAGCGGTGTAGATATTTCCATATTTATACAGATAACGGTGTAGATATTTCCATGTTTATACAGATAGCAGTGTAGATATTTCCATGTTTATACAGATCACGGTGTAGAAATTTCCATGTTTATACCGATAGCGGTGTAGATATTTCCATGTATATACAGATGGCTGTGTAGTTATTTCCATGTTTATACAGATGGCTGTGTAGATATTTCCATGGATATGTAGAAGGCCGTGTAGGTATTTCCATGTTTATACAGATGGCGGTGTAGATATTTCCATGTATATACAGATGGCTGTGTAGATATTTCCATGTTTATACAGATGGCTGTGTAGATATTTCCATGTTTATACAGATGACTTTGTAGTTATTTCCATGTTTATACAGATGGCGGTGTAGGTATTTCCATGTTTATAGAGATAGCTGTGTAGATACTTCCATGTTTATACAGATAGCGGTGTAGATATTTCCATGTTTATACAGATAGCAGTGTAGATATTTCCATGTATATACAGACGGCTGTGTAGATATTTCCAGGTTTATACAGATGGCTGTGTAGATATTTCCATGTTTATGCAGATAGCGGTGTAGATATTTCCATGTTCATACAGATCGTGGTGTAGATATTTCCATGTTTATACAGACAGCAGTGGAGATATTTCCGTGTTTATACACATAGCGGTGTACATATTTCCATGTTTATAGAGACAGCGGTGTAGGTATTTCAATGTTTATACAGATAGCGGTGCAGATATTTCCATGTTTATACAGATGCTTATGCAGATATTTCCATATGTATACAGAGGGCTCTATAGATATTTCCATGTTTATACAGATGGCAGTGTAGATTTTTCCATGTTCCTACACATGACTGTGTAGGTATTTCCATGTTTATACAGATGGCTTTGTAGATATTTCCATGTTTATAGAGATAGCGGTGTAGATATTTCCATGTTTATAAAGATAGCGGTGTAAATATTTCCATGTTTATACAGACCGTGGTGTACATATTTCCATGTTTATACAGATACCGGTGTAGAAATTTCCATGTTTATACAGTCCACAGTGTAGATATTTCCATGTATATACAGATGGCTGTGTAGATATTTCCATGTTTATACAGATGGCTGTGTAGATATTTCCATGTTTATGCAGATAGCGGTGCAGATAATTCCATGTTTGTACAGATGGCGGTGTTGATATTTCCATCTATACACAGATGACCGTGTAGATATTTCCATGTTTATACAGAAGGCGGCGCAGATATTTCCATGGATATGTAGAAGGCGGTGTAGATATTTCCATGTTTTTACAGATAGCGGTGTAGATATTTCCATGTTTATACAGATGGCTGTGTAGATATTTCCATGTTTATACAGATGCCTTTGTTGGTATTTCCATGTTTATACAGATGGCGGTGTAGGTATTTCCATGTTTATAGAGATAGCTGTGTAGATATTTCCATGTTTATACAGATAGCGGTGTAGATAATTCCATGTTTATACAGATCGCGGTGTAGATATTTCCATGTTTATACAGACAGCAGTGGAGATATTTCCATGTGTATACACATAACGGTGTACATATTTCCATGTTTATAGAAACAGCGGTGTAGGTATTTCAATGTTTATACAGATAGCGGTGCAGATATTTCCATGTTTATACTGATGCCTATGCAGATATTTCCATATTTATACAGAGGGCTCTGTAAATATTTCCATGTTTATATATATGGCAGTGTAGATTTTTCCATATTCTTACACATGACTGTGTAGGTATTTCCATGTTTATACAGATGGCTTTGTAGATATTTCCATGTTTATAGAGATAGCGGTGTAGATATTTCCATGTTTATACAGATAGCGGTGGAAATATTTCCATGTTTATACAGATCGTGGTGTAGATATTTCCATGTTTATACAGATACCGGTGTAGAAATTCCCGTGTTTATACAGACCGCAGTGTAGATATTTCCATGTTTATACAGATAGCGGTGTAGATATTTCCATGTTTGTAGAGATGGCGGTGTTGATGTTTCCATCTATACACAGATTGCCGTGTAGGTATTTCCATGTGTATACAGATGGCATTGTAGATATTTCCATGTTTATACAGATGGTGGTGTAGATATTTCCATGTTTATACAGATGACTGTACAGGTATTTCCATGTTTTTACAGATGGTATTGTAGATATTTCCATGTTTATCGAGATAGCAGTGAAGATATTTCCATGTTTATACGGATGGCGGTGAAGATATTTCCATGTTTATAGAGATAGCGGTGTAGATATTTCCATATTTATACAGATAACGGTGTAGATATTTCCATGTTTATACAGATAGCAGTGTAGATATTTCCATGTTTATACAGAAGGCGGCGCAGATATTTCCATGTATATGTAGAAGGCGGTGTAGATATTTCCATGGTTTTACAGATAGAGGTGTAGATATGTCCATGTATATACAGATGGCTTTGTAGCTATTTCCATGTTTATACAGATGGCTGTGTAGATATTTCCACGTTTATACAGATGACTTTGTAGGTATTTCCATGTTTATACAGATGGCGGTGTAGGTATTTCCATGTTTATAGAGATAGCTGTGTAGATATTTCCATGTTTATACAGATAGCGGTGTAGATATTTCCATGTTTATACAGATCACGGTGTAGATATTTCCATGTTTATACAGACAGCAGTGGAGATATTTCCATGTATATACACATAGCGGTGTACATATTTCCATGTTTATAGAGTCAGCGGTGTAGGTATTTCAATGTTTATACAGATAGCGGTGCAGATATTTCCATGTTTATACAGATGCCTATGCAGATATTTCCATATTTATACAGAGGGCTCTGTAGATATTTCCATGTTTATACAGATGGCAGTGTAGATTTTTCCATGTTCCTACACATGGCTCTGTAGTTATTTCCATGTTTATACACATGGCTTTGTAGATATTTCCATGTTTATAGAAAGAGCGGTGTAGCTATTTCAATGTTTATACAGATAGCGGTGCAGATATTTCCATGTTTATACATATGACTGTATAGGCATTTCCATGTTTATACAGATGGCATTGTAGATATTTCCATGTTTATAGAGATAGCAGTGAAGATATTTCCATGTTTACACAGATGACTGTATAGGGATTTCCATGTTTATACAGATGGCTGTGTAGATATTTCCATGTTTATAGAGATAGCAGTGAAGATATTTCCATGTTTACACAGATGACTGTATAGATATTTCCATGTTTATACAGATGGCTGTGTAGATATTTCCATGTTTATAGAGATAGTGGTGTAGATATTTCCATGTTCCTACTCATGAGTGTGTTGGTATTTCCATGTTTATACAGATGGCTTTGTAGATATTTCCATTTTTATAGAGATAGCGGTGTAGATATTTCCAAGTTTGTACAGATGGCGGTGTTGATGTTTCCATCTATACACAGATTGCCGTGTAGGTATTTCCATGTGTATACAGATTGCATTTTAGATATTTCCAAGTTTATACAGATGGTGGTGTAGATATTTCCATGTTCACACAGATGTCTGTGTAGGTATTTCCTTGTTTATAGAGATGGCAGTGTAGATATTTCCATGTTTATAGAGATAGCGGTGTAGATATTTCCTTATTTGTACAGATAACGGTGTAGAAATTTCCATGTTTATACAGATAGCGGTGTAAATATTTCCATGTTTATACAGATCACGGTGTAGATTATTCCTTGTTTATACAAATAGCGGTGTAGTTATTTCCATGTTTATACAGATACTGGTGTAGATATTTCCATGTATACACAGATGACCGTGTAGATATTTCCATGTTTATACAGATGGCGGCGCAGATATTTCCATGGATATGTAGACGGCGGTGTAGATATTTCCATGTTTATACAGATAGCGGTGTAGTTATTTCCATGTTTATATAGATAGCGGTGTAGATACTTCCATGTATGTACACATGGCTGGGTAGATATTTCCACGTTTATACAGATGGCGGTGTAGATATTTCCATGGTTATACAGATAACTTTGTAAGTAAGTCCATGTTTATACAGATGGCGGTGTAGATATTTCGATGTTTATAGAGATAGCAGTGGAAATATTTCCATGTTTATACAGATAACGGTGTAGACATTTCCATGTTTATACTGATCGTGGTGTAGATATTTCCATGTTTATACAGATGGCGGTGTAGATATTTCCATGTTCATAGAGATAGCGGTGTTCATTTTTCCATGTTTATAGAGATGGCGGTGTAGATATTTCCATGTTTATACCGATCACGGTGTAGATATTTGCTTGTTTATACAAATAGCGGTGTAGTTATTTCCTTGTTTATACAGATAGCGGTGTAGATATTTCCATGTATATACAGATGGCTGTGTAGATATTTCCATGTTTATACAGATGGCTCTGTAGATATTTCCATGTTTATACAGATGACTTTGTAGGTATTTCCATGTTTATACAGATGGCGGTGTGGATATTTCCATGTTTATGGAGATCCCTGTGGAGATATTTTCATGTTTATACAGATAGTGGTGTAGATATTTCCATGTTTATAGAGATCGCCGTGTAGATATTTCCATGTTTATACAGATCGCGGTGTAGATATTTCCATGTTTATACAGATACCGGTGGAGATATTTCCATGTTTATACAGACTGCAGTGTAGGTATTTCTATGTTAATACAGATAGCGGAGTAGATATTTTCATGTTTGTACAGATGGCGGTGTTGATATTTCCATCTGTACACACATTGCCGTGTAGATATTTCCATCTTTATACAGATGTCGTTGTAGATATTTCCATGGATATGCAGATGGCGTTGTGGATATTTCCATGTTTATAGAGATAGCGGTGTAGGTATTTACATCTTTATAGACATTGCGGTGTAGATATTTCCATGTTTATATAGATGGCGTTGTAGGTATTTCCATGTTTATACCGATAGCGGTGTTGGTATTTCCACATTTATACAGATAGCGATGTAGATATTTCCATGTTTATACGGCTCGCGGTGCAGATATTTATATCTTTATACAGATGGCATTGTAAATATTTCCTTATACACACAGATGGCGGTGTAGATGTTTCCATGTTTATACAGATGGCGGAGTAGTTAGTTCCATGTTTATGGAGATGGCAGTGTAGATATTTTCATGTTTATAGAGATGGCGATGTAGATATTTCCATGTTTTTACAGATGGCGGTGTAGATATTTCCATGTTCCTACACATGACTGTGTAGGTATTTCCATGTTTATACAGATGGCTTTGTAGATATTTCCATGTTTATAGAGATAGCGGTGTAGATATTTCCATGTTTATACAGATAGCGGTGTAAATATTTCCATGTTTATACAGATCGTGGTGTAGATATTTCCATGTTTTTACAGATACCGGTGTAGAAATTTCCATGTTTATACAGACCGCAGTGTAGATATTTCCATGTTTATACAGATAGCGGTGTAGATGTTTCCATGTTTGTACAGATGGCGGTGTTGATGTTTCCATCTATACACAGATTGCCGTGTAGGTATTTCCATGTGTATACAGATGGCATTGTAGATATTTCCATGTTTATACAGATGGTGGTGTAGATATTTCCATGTTTATACAGATGACTGTATAGGTATTTCCATGTTTTTACAGATGGCATTGTAGATATTTCCAAGTTTATAGAGATAGCAGTGTAGATATTTCCATGTTTATACAGATGGCGGTGTAGATATTTCCATGTTTATAGAGATAGCGGTGTAGATATTTCCATATTTATACAGATAACGGGGTAGATATTTCCATGTTTATACAGATAGCAGTGTAAATATTTCCATGTTTATACAGATCACGGTGTAGATACTTCCAGGTTTATAGAGATAGCAGTGTAGATATTTGCATGTTTATACAGATAGCGGTGTAGATATTTCCATGTTTGTACAGATGGCGGTGTTGATGTTTCCATCTATACACAGATTGCCGAGTAGGTATTTCCATGTGTATACAGATGGCATTGTAGATATTTCCATGTTTATACAGATGGTGATGTAGATATTTCCATGTTTATACAGATGACTGTATAGGTATTTCCATGTTTTTACAGATGATATTGTAGATAATTCCATGTTTATAGAGATAGCAGTGTAGATATTTCCATATTTATACAGATGGCTGTGTAGATATTTCCATGTTTATACAGATGGCTGTTTAGATATTTCCATGTTTATACAGATGACTTTGTAGGTATTTCCATGTTTATACAGATGGCGGTGTAGGTATTTCCATGTATATAGAGATAGCTGTGTAGATATCTCCATGTTTATACAGTTAGCGGTGTAGATATTTCCATGTTTATACAGATCACGTTGTAGATATTTCCATGTTTATACAGACAGCATTGGAGATATTTCTAAGTTTATACACATAGCGGTGTACATATTTCCATGTTTATAGAGACAGCGGTGTTGGTATTTCCATGTTTATACAGATAGCGGTGCAGATATTTGCAAGTTTATACAGATGCCTATGCAGATATTTCCATATTTCTACAGAGGGCTCTGTAGATATTTCCAGATTTGTACAGATGGCAGTGTAGATTTTTCCATGTTCCTACACATGACTGTGTAGGTATTTCCATGTTTATACAGATGGCTTTGTAGATATTTCCATGTTTATAGAGATAGCGGTGTAGATATTTCCATGTTTATACAGATAGAGGTGTAAATATTTCCATGTTTATACAGATCGTGGTGTAGATATTTCCATGTTTATACAGATACCGGTGTAGAAATTTCCATGTTTATACAGACCGCAGTGTAGATATTTCCATGTTTATACAGATAGCGGTGTAGATATTTCCATGTTTGTACAGATGGCGGTGTTGATGTTTCCATCTATACACAGATTGCCGTGTAGGTATTTCCATGTGTATACAGATGGCATTGTAGATATTTCCATGTTTATACAGATGGTGGTGTAGATATTTCCATGTTTATACAGATGACTGTATAGGTATTTCCATGTTTTTACAGATGGCATTGTAGATATTTCCAAGTTTATAGAGATAGCAGTGTAGATATTTCCATGTTTATACAGATGGCGGTGTAGATATTTCCATGTTTATAGAGATAGCGGTGTAGATATTTCCATATTTATACAGATAACGGTGTAGATATTTCCATGTTTATACAGATAGCAGTGTAAATATTTCCATGTTTATACAGATCACGGTGTAGATACTTCCAGGTTTATAGAGATAGCAGTGTAGATATTTGCATGTTTATACAGATGGCATTGTAGATATTTCCATGATTATACAGATGGTGATGTAGATATTTCCATGTTTATACAGATGACGGTATAGGTATTTCCATGTTTTTACAGTTGATATTGTAGAGAATTCCATGTTTATAGAGATAGCGGTGTAGATATTTCCATATTTATACGGATAACGGTGTAGATATTTCCATATTTATACAGATGGCTGTGTAGATATTTCCATGTTTATAGAGATAGCGGTTTAGCTCTTTCCATGTTTATATAGACCGCGGTGTAGTTATTTCCATGTTTGTACAGATAGCGGTGCAGATATTTCCATGTTTTTACTGATGGCGGTGTTGATATTTCCATCTATACACAGATGACCTTGTAGATATTTCCATGTTTATACAGATCACGGTGTAGATATTTCCAGGTTTATAGAGATAGCAGTGTAGATATTTCCATGTTTATACAAATAGCAGTTTAGCTATTTCCATGTATATACAGACCGCGGTGTAGATATTTCCATGTTTATACAGATAGCGGTGCAGATATTTCCATGTTTGTACAGATGTCGGTGCTGATATTTCCATGTTTATACAGATAGCGGTGCAGATATTTCCATGTTTGTACAGATGGCGGTGTTCATATTTCCATCTATACACAGATTTCCGTGTAGATATTTCCATGTTTATACAGAATGTGGTGCAGATATTTCCATGGATATGTAGAAGGCGGTGTAGATATTTCCATGTTTATACAGATAGCGTTGTAGATATTTCCATGTATATACAGATGGCTGTGTAGATATTTCCATGTTTATACAGATGACTTTGTAGGTATTTCCATGTTTATACAGATGGCGGTGTAGGTATTTCCACGTTTATAGAGATAGCTGTGTAGATATTCCCATGTTTATCCAGATAGCGGTGTAGATATTTCCATGTTTATACAGATGGCGGTGTAGATATTTCCATGTTTATACAGACAGCAGTGGAGATATTTCCATGTTTATACACATAGCGGTGTACATACTTCCATGTTTATAGAGACAGCGGTGTAGGTATTTCCATGTTTATACAGATAGCGGTGCACATATTTCCATGTTTATATAGGTGCCTATGCTGATATTTCCATATTTATACAGAGGGCTCTGTAGATATTTCCATGTTTATACAGATGGCGGTGTAGATATTTCCATGTTTTTAGAGATAGCGGTGTAGATATTTCCATATTTATACACATAACGGTGTAGACATTTCCATGTTTATACAGATAGCAGTGTAAATATTTCCATGTTTATACAGATCACGGTGTAGATATTTCCAGGTTTGTAGAGATAGCAGTGTAGATATTTCCATGTTTATACAGATAGCGGTTTATCTATTTCCATGTTTATACAGACCGCGGTGTAGATATTTCCATGTTTATACAGATTACGGTGCAGATATTTCCTTCTTTGTACAGATGGCGGTGTTGATATTCCCATCTATACACAGATGACTGTGTAGATATTTCCATGTTTATACAGAAGGCGGTGCAGATATTTCCATGGATATGTAGAAGGCCGTGTAGATATTTCCATGCTTATACAGATAGCCGTGTAGATATTTCCATGTATATACAGATGGCTGTGTAGATATTTCCATGTTTATACAGATGGCTGTGTAGATATTTCCATGTTTATACAGATGACTTTGTAGGTATTTCTATGTTTACACAGATGGCGGTGTAGGTATTTGCATGTTTATAGAGATAGCTGTGTAGATATTTCCATGTTTATACAGATAGCGGTGTAGATATTTCCATGTTTATAAAGATGGCAGTGTAGATTTTTCCATGTTCCTACGCATGACTGTGTAGGTATTTCCATGTTTATACAGATGGTTTTGTAGATATTTCCATGTTTATAGAGATAGCTGTGTAGATATTTCCATGTTTATACAGATAGCGGTGTAAATATTTCCATGTTTATACAGATCGTGGTGTTGATATTTCCATGTTTATACAGATACCGGTGTAGAAATTTCCATGTTTATTCAGACCGCAGTGTAGATATTTCCATGTTTATACAGATAGCGGTGTAGATATTTCCATGTTTGTACAGATGGCGGTGTTGATGTTTCCATCTATACACAGATTGCCGTGTAGTTATTTCCATGTGTATACAGATGGCATTGTAGATATTTCCATGTTTATACAGATGGTGGTGTAGATGTTTCCATGTTTATACAGATGACTGTATAGGTATTTCCATGTTTTTACAGATGGCATTGTAGATATTTCCATGTTTATAGAGATAGCAGTGTAGATATTCCCATGTTTATACAGATGGCGGTGTAGATATTTCCATGTTTTTAGAGATAGCGGTGTAGATATTTCCATATTTATACAGATAACGGTGTAGATATTTCCATGTTTATACAGATAGCAGTGTAAATATTTCCATGTTTATACAGATCACGGTGTAGATATTTCCAGGTTTATAGAGATAGCAGTGTAGATATTTCCATGTTTATACGGATAGCGGTTTAGCTATTTCCATGTTTCTACAGACCACGGTGTAGATATTTCCATGTTTATACAGATAGCGGTGCAGATATTTCCATGTTTGTAGAGATGGCGGTGTTGATATTTCCATCTATACACAGATGACCGTGTAGATATTTCCATGTTTATACAGAAGGCGGCGCAGATATTTCCATGGATATGTAGAAGGCGGTGTAGATATTTCCTTGTTTATACAGATAGCGGTGTAGATATTTCCATGTATATACAGATGGCTGTGTAGATATTTCCATGTTTATACAGATGACTTTGTAGGTATTTCCATGTTTATAGAGATAGCTGTGTAGATATTTCCATGTTTATCCAGATAGCGGTGCAGATATTTCCATGTTTATACAGATCGCTGTGTAGATATTTCCATGTTTATACAGACAGCAGTGGAGATATTTCCATGTTTATACACATAGCGGTGTACATATTTCCATGTTTATAGAGACAGCGGTGTAGGTATTTCCATGTTTATTCTGATAGTGGTGCAGATATTTCCATGTTTATACAGATGCCTATGCAGATATTTCCATATTTATACAGAGGGTTCTGTAGATATTTCGATGTTTATACAGATGGCAGTGTAGATTTTTCCATGTTGCTACACATGACTGTGAAGGTATATCCATGTTTATACAGACGGCTTTGTAGATATTACCATGTTGAGAGAGATAGCGGTGTAGATATTTCCATGTTTATACAGATAGCGGTGTAAATATTTCCATGTTTATACAGATTGTGGTGTAGATATTTCCATGTTTATGCAGACACCGGTGTAGGAATTTCCATGTTTATACAGACCGCAGTGTAGATATTTCCATGTTTATACAGATAGCGGTGTATATATTTCCATGTTTGTACAGATGGCGGTGTTGATGTTTCCATCTATACACAGATTGACGTGTAGGTATTTCCATGTGTATGCAGATGGCATTGTAGATATTTCCGTGTTTATACAGATGGTGGTGTAGATATTTCCATATTTATAAAGATGACTGTATAGGTATTTCCATGTTTTTACAGATGGCATTGTAGATATTTCCATGTTTATAGAGATAGCAGTGTAGATATTTCCATGTTTATACACATGGCGGTGTAGATATTTCCATGTTTATAGAGATAGCGGTTTAGATATTTCCATATTTATACACATAACGGTGTAGATATTTCCATGTTTATACAGATAGCAGTGTAAATTTTTCCATGTTTATACAGATCACGGTGTAGATATTTCCAGGTTTATAGAGATAGCAGTGTAGATATTTCCATGTTTATACAGATAGCGGTTTAGCTATTTCCATGTTTATACAGACCGCAGGGTAGATATTTCCATGTTTATAGAGATAGCGGTGCAGATATTTCCATGTTTGTACAGATGGCCGTGTTGATATTTCCATCTATACACAGATGACCGGGTGGATATTTCCATGTTTATACAGAAGGCGGCGCAGATATTTCCATGGATATGTACAAGGCGGTGTAGATATTTCCATGTTTATACAGATAGCAGTGTAGATATTTCCATGTATATACAGATGGCTCTGTAGATATTTCCATGTTTATACAGATGGCTGTGTAGATATTTCCATGTTTATACAGATGACTTTGTAGGTATTTCCATGTTTATACAGATGGCGGTGTAGGTATTTCCATGTTTATAGAGATAGCTGTGTAGATATTTCCATGTTTATATAGATAGCGGTGTAGTTATTTCCATATTTGTACTGATAACGGTGCAGATATTTCCATGTTTATACAGATAGCAGTGTAAATATTTCCATGTTTATACAGATCACGGTGTAGATATTTCCAGGTTTATAGAGATAGCAGTGTAGATATTTCCATGTTTATACAGATAGCGGTTTAGCTTTTTCCGTGTTTATACAGACCGAGGTGTAGATAATTCCATGTTTATACAGATAGCGGTGCAGATATTTCCATGTTTGTAAAGATGGCGGTGTTGATATTTCCATCTATACACAGATGACCGTATGGATATTTCCATGTTTATACAGAGGGCGGCGCAGATATTTCCATGGATATGTAGAAGGTGGTTTAGATATTTCCATATTTATACAGATAGCGGTGTAGATATTTCCATGTTTATACAGATGGCTGTTTAGATATTTCCATGTTTATACAGATGACTTTGTAGGTATTTCCATGTTTATACAGATGGCGGTGTAGTTATTTCCATGTTTATAGAGATAGCTGTGTAGATATTTCCATGTTTATACAGATCGCGGTGTAGAGATTTCCATGTTTATACAGACAGCAGTGGAGATATTTCCATGTTTATACACATAGCGGTGTACATATTTCCATGTTTATAGCGACAGCGGTGTCGGTATTTCCATGTTTATACAGATAGCGGTGCAGATATTTCCATGTTTATACAGATGCCTATGCAGATATTTCCATATTTATACAGAGGGCTCTGTAGATATTTCCATGTTTATACAGATGGCAGTGTAGATTTTTCCATGTTCCTACACATGACTGTGTAGGTATTTCCATGTTTATACAGATGGCTTTGTAGATATTTCCATGTTTATAGAGGTAGCGGTGTAGATATTTCCATGTTTATACAGATAGCGGTGTAAATATTTCCATGTTTATACAGATCGTGGTGTAGATATTTCCATGTTTATACAGATACCCTTGTAGAAATTTCCATGTTTATACAGACCGCAGTGTACATATTTCCATGTATATACAGATAGCGGTGTAGATATTTCCATGTTTGTACAGATGGCGGTGTTCATGTTTCCATCTATACACAGATTGCCGTGTAGGTATTTCCATGTGTATACAGATGGCATTGTAGATATTTCCGTGTTTATACAGATGGTGGTGTAGATATTTCCATATTTATACAGATGACTGTATAGGTATTTCCATGTTTTTACAGATGGCATTGTAGATATTTCCATGTTTATAGAGATAGCAGTGTAGATATTTCCATGTTTATACAGATGGCGGTGTAGATATTTCCATGTTTATAGAGATAGCGGTGTAGATATTTCCATATTTATACACATAACGGTGTAGATATTTCCATGTTTATACAGATAGCAGTGTAAATATTTCCATGTTTATACAGATCACGGTGTAGATATTTCCAGGTTTATAGAGATAGCAGTGTAGATATTTCCATGTTGATACAGATAGCGGTTTAGCTATTTCCGTGTTTATACAGACCGCGGTGAAGATAATTCCATGTTTATACAGATAGCGGTGCAGATATTTCCATGTTTGTAAAGATGGCGGTGTTGATATTTCCATCTATACACAGATGACCGTATAGATATTTCCATGTTTATACAGAAGGCGGCGCAGATATTTCCATGGATATGTAGAAGGCGGTGTAGATATATCCAAAGTTATACAGATAGCGGTGTAGATATTTCCATGTATATACAGATGGCTGTGTAGATATTTCCATGTTTATACAGATGGCTGTGTAGATATTTCCATGTTTATACAGATGACTTTGTAGGTATTTCCATGTTTATACAGATGGCGGTGTAGGTATTTCCATGTTTATAGAGAAAGCTGTGTAGATATTTCCATGTTTATACAGACAGCGGTGTAGATATTTCCATGTTTATACAGATCGCGGTGTAGATATTTCCATGTTTATACAGACAGCAGTGGAGATATTTCCATGTTTATACACATAGCGGTGTACATATTTCCATGTTTATAGAGACAGCGGTGTAGGTATTTCCATGTTTATACAGATAGCGGTGCAGATATTTCCATGTTTATACAGATGCCTATGCAGATATTACCATATTTATAGAGAGGGTTCTGTAGATATTTCCATGTTTATACAGATGGCAGTGTAGATTTTTCCATGTTCCTACACATGACTGTGTAGGTATTTCCATGTTTATACAGATGGCTTTGTAGATATTTCCATGTTTATAGAGGTAGTGGTGTAGATATTTCCATGTTTATACAGATAGCGGTGTAAATATTTCCATGTTTATACAGATCGTGGTGTAGATATTTCCATGTTTATACAGACACCTGTGTAGAAATTTCCATGTTTCTACAGACCGCAGTGTAGATATTTCCATGTTTATACAGATAGCGGTGTATATATTTCCATGTTTGTACAGATGGCGGTGTTGATGTTTCCATCTATACACAGATTGACGTGTAGGTATTTCCATGTGTATGCAGATGGCATTGTAGATATTTCCGTGTTTATACAGATGGTGGTGTAGATATTTCCATATTTATAAAGATGACTGTATAGGTATTTCCATGTTTTTACAGATGGCATTGTAGATATTTCCATGTTTATAGAGATAGCAGTGTAGATATTTCCATGTTTATACACATGGCGGTGTAGATATTTCCATGTTTATAGAGATAGCGGTTTAGATATTTCCATATTTATACACATAACGGTGTAGATATTTCCATGTTTATACAGATAGCAGTGTAAATTTTTCCATGTTTATACAGATCACGGTGTAGATATTTCCAGGTTTATAGAGATAGCAGTGTAGATATTTCCATGTTTATACAGATAGCGGTTTAGCTATTTCCATGTTTATACAGACCGCAGGGTAGATATTTCCATGTTTATAGAGATAGCGGTGCAGATATTTCCATGTTTGTACAGATGGCCGTGTTGATATTTCCATCTATACACAGATGACCGGGTGGATATTTCCATGTTTATACAGAAGGCGGCGCAGATATTTCCATGGATATGTACAAGGCGGTGTAGATATTTCCATGTTTATACAGATAGCAGTGTAGATATTTCCATGTATATACAGATGGCTCTGTAGATATTTCCATGTTTATACAGATGGCTGTGTAGATATTTCCATGTTTATACAGATGACTTTGTAGGTATTTCCATGTTTATACAGATGGCGGTGTAGGTATTTCCATGTTTATAGAGATAGCTGTGTAGATATTTCCATGTTTATATAGATAGCGGTGTAGATATTTCCATATTTGTACTGATAACGGTGCAGATATTTCCATGTTTATACAGATAGCAGTGTAAATATTTCCATGTTTATACAGATCACGGTGTAGATATTTCCAGGTTTATAGAGATAGCAGTGTAGATATTTCCATGTTTATACAGATAGCGGTTTAGCTTTTTCCGTGTTTATACAGACCGAGGTGTAGATAATTCCATGTTTATACAGATAGCGGTGCAGATATTTCCATGTTTGTAAAGATGGCGGTGTTGATATTTCCATCTATACACAGATGACCGTATGGATATTTCCATGTTTATACAGAGGGCGGCGCAGATATTTCCATGGATATGTAGAAGGTGGTTTAGATATTTCCATATTTATACAGATAGCGGTGTAGATATTTCCATGTTTATACAGATGGCTGTTTAGATATTTCCATGTTTATACAGATGACTTTGTAGGTATTTCCATGTTTATACAGATGGCGGTGTAGTTATTTCCATGTTTATAGAGATAGCTGTGTAGATATTTCCATGTTTATACAGATCGCGGTGTAGAGATTTCCATGTTTATACAGACAGCAGTGGAGATATTTCCATGTTTATACACATAGCGGTGTACATATTTCCATGTTTATAGCGACAGCGGTGTCGGTATTTCCATGTTTATACAGATAGCGGTGCAGATATTTCCATGTTTATACAGATGCCTATGCAGATATTTCCATATTTATACAGAGGGCTCTGTAGATATTTCCATGTTTATACAGATGGCAGTGTAGATTTTTCCATGTTCCTACACATGACTGTGTAGGTATTTCCATGTTTATACAGATGGCTTTGTAGATATTTCCATGTTTATAGAGGTAGCGGTGTAGATATTTCCATGTTTATACAGATAGCGGTGTAAATATTTCCATGTTTATACAGATCGTGGTGTAGATATTTCCATGTTTATACAGATACCCTTGTAGAAATTTCCATGTTTATACAGACCGCAGTGTACATATTTCCATGTATATACAGATAGCGGTGTAGATATTTCCATGTTTGTACAGATGGCGGTGTTCATGTTTCCATCTATACACAGATTGCCGTGTAGGTATTTCCATGTGTATACAGATGGCATTGTAGATATTTCCGTGTTTATACAGATGGTGGTGTAGATATTTCCATATTTATACAGATGACTGTATAGGTATTTCCATGTTTTTACAGATGGCATTGTAGATATTTCCATGTTTATAGAGATAGCAGTGTAGATATTTCCATGTTTATACAGATGGCGGTGTAGATATTTCCATGTTTATAGAGATAGCGGTGTAGATATTTCCATATTTATACACATAACGGTGTAGATATTTCCATGTTTATACAGATAGCAGTGTAAATATTTCCATGTTTATACAGATCACGGTGTAGATATTTCCAGGTTTATAGAGATAGCAGTGTAGATATTTCCATGTTGATACAGATAGCGGTTTAGCTATTTCCGTGTTTATACAGACCGCGGTGAAGATAATTCCATGTTTATACAGATAGCGGTGCAGATATTTCCATGTTTGTAAAGATGGCGGTGTTGATATTTCCATCTATACACAGATGACCGTATAGATATTTCCATGTTTATACAGAAGGCGGCGCAGATATTTCCATGGATATGTAGAAGGCGGTGTAGATATATCCAAAGTTATACAGATAGCGGTGTAGATATTTCCATGTATATACAGATGGCTGTGTAGATATTTCCATGTTTATACAGATGGCTGTGTAGATATTTCCATGTTTATGCAGATGACTTTGTAGGTATTTCCATGTTTATACAGATGGCGGTGTAGGTATTTCCATGTTTATAGAGAAAGCTGTGTAGATATTTCCATGTTTATACAGACAGCGGTGTAGATATTTCCATGTTTATACAGATCGCGGTGTAGATATTTCCATGTTTATACAGACAGCAGTGGAGATATTTCCATGTTTATACACATAGCGGTGTACATATTTCCATGTTTATAGAGACAGCGGTGTAGGTATTTCCATGTTTATACAGATAGCGGTGCAGATATTTCCATGTTTATACAGATGCCTATGCAGATATTACCATATTTATAGAGAGGGTTCTGTAGATATTTCCATGTTTATACAGATGGCAGTGTAGATTTTTCCATGTTCCTACACATGACTGTGTAGGTATTTCCATGTTTATACAGATGGCTTTGTAGATATTTCCATGTTTATAGAGGTAGTGGTGTAGATATTTCCATGTTTATACAGATAGCGGTGTAAATATTTCCATGTTTATACAGATCGTGGTGTAGATATTTCCATGTTTATACAGACACCTGTGTAGAAATTTCCATGTTTCTACAGACCGCAGTGTAGATATTTCCATGTTTATACAGATAGCGGTGTATATATTTCCATGTTTGTACAGATGGCGGTGTTGATGTTTCCATCTATACACAGATTGACGTGTAGGTATTTCCATGTGTATACAGATGGCATTGTAGATATTTCCGTGTTTATACAGATGGTGGTGTAGATATTTCCATATTTATACAGATGACTGTATAGGTATTTCCATGTTTTTACAGATGGCATTGTAGATATTTCCATGTTTATAGAGATAGCAGTGTAGATATTTCCATGTTTATACACATGGCGGTGTAGATATTTCCATGTTTATAGAGATAGCGGTTTAGATATTTCCATATTTATACACATAACGGTGTAGATATTTCCATGTTTATACAGATAGCAGTGTAAATTTTTCCATGTTTATACAGATCACGGTGTAGATATTTCCAGGTTTATAGAGATAGCAGTGTAGATATTTCCATGTTTATACAGATAGCGGTTTAGCTATTTCCATGTTTATACAGACCGCAGGGTAGATATTTCCATGTTTATAGAGATAGCGGTGCAGATATTTCCATTTTTGTACAGATCGCGGTGTTGATATTTCCATCTATACACAGATGACCGTGTAGATATTTCCATGTTTATACAGAAGGCGGTGCAGATATTTCCATGGATATGTAGAAGGCGGTGTAGATATTTCCATGTTTATACAGATAGCGGTGTAGATATTTCCATGTATATACAGATGGCTGTGTAGATATTTCCATGTTTATACAGATGGCTGTGTAGATATTTCCATGTTTATAGAGATGACTTTGTAGGTATTTCCATGTTTATACAGATGGCGGTGTAGGTATTTCCATGTTTATAGAGATAGCTGTGTAGATATTTCCATGTTTATACAGACAGCGGTGTAGATATTTCCATGTTTATACAGATCGCGGTGTAGATATTTCCATGTTTATACAGACAGCACTGGAGATATTTCCATGTTTATACACATAGCGGTGTACATATTTCCATGTTTATAGAGACAGCGGTGCAGATATTTCCATGTTTATACAGATGCCTATGCAGATATTTCCATATTTATACAGAGGGCTCTGTAGATATTTCCATGTTTATACAGATGGCAGTGTAGATTTTTCCATGTTCCTACACATGACTGTGTAGGTATTTCCATGTTTATATAGATGGCTTTGTAGATATTTCCATGTTTATAGAGGTAGCGGTGTAGATATTTCCATGTTTATACAGATAGCGGTGTAAATATTTCCATGTTTATACAGATCGTGGTGTAGATATTTCCATGTTTATACAGATACCTGTGTAGAAATTTCCATGTTTATACAGACCGCAGTGTACATATTTCCATGTTTATACAGATAGCGGTGTAGATATTTCCATGTTTGTACAGATGGCGGTGTTGATGTTTCCATCTATACACAGATTGCCGTGTAGGTATTTCCATGTGTATACAGATGGCATTGTAGATATTTCCCTGTTTATACAGATGGTGGTGTAGATATTCCCATATTTATACAGATGACTGTATAGGTATTTCCATGTTTTTACACATGACATTGTAGATATTTCCATGTTTATAGAGATAGCAGTGTAGATATTTCCATGTTTATACAGATGGCAGTGTAGATATTTCCATGTTTATAGGGACAGCGGTGTAGATATTTCCATATTTATACACATAACGGTGTTGATATTTCCATGTTTATACAGATAGCAGTGTAAATATTTCCATGTTTATACAGATCACGGTGTAGATATTTCCAGGTTTATACAGATAGCAGTGTAGATATTTCCAGGTTTATACAGATCACGGTGTAGGTATTTCCAGGTTTATAGAGATAGCAGTGTAGATATTTCCATGTTTGTAAAGATGGCGGTGTTGATATTTCCATCTATACACAGATGACCGTATAGATATTTCCATGTTTATACAGAAGGCGGCGCAGATATTTCCCTGGATATGTAGAAGGCGGTGTAGATATTTCCATATTTATACAGATAGCGGTGTAGATATTTCCATGTATATACAGATGGCTGTGTAGATATTTCCATGTTTATACAGATGGCTGTTTAGATATTTCCATGTTTATACAGATGACTTTGTAGGTATTTCCATGTTTATACAGATGGCGGTGTAGTTATTTCCATGTTTATAGAGATAGCTGTGTAGATATTTCCATGTTTATACAGATCGCGGTGTAGATATTTCCATGTTTATACAGACAGCAGTGGAGATATTTCCATGTTTATACACATAGCGGTGTACATATTTCCATGTTTATAGAGACAGCGGTGTAGGTATTTCCATGTTTATACAGATAGCGGTGCAGATATTTCCATGTTTATACAGATGCCTATGGAGATATTTCCATATTTATACAGAGGGCTCTGTAGATATTTCCATGTTTATACAGATGGCAGTGTAGATTTTTCCATGTTCCTACACATGACTGTGTAGGTATTTCCATGTTTATACAGATGGCTTTGTAGATATTTCCATGTTTATAGAGGTAGCGGTGTAGATATTTCCATGTTTATACAGATAGCGGTGTAAATATTTCCATGTTTATACAGATCGTGGTGTAGATATTTCCATGTTTATACAGATACCTGTGTAGAAATTTCCATGTTTATACAGACCGCAGTGTAGATATTTCCATGTTTATACAGATAGCGGTGTAGATATTTCCATGTTTGTACAGATGGCGGTGTTGATGTTTCCATCTATACACAGATTGCCGTGTAGGTATTTCGATGTGTATACAGATGGCATTGTAGATATTTCCGTGTTTATACAGATGGTGGTGTAGATATTTCCATATTTATACAGATGACTGTATAGGTATTTCCATGTTTTTACAGATGGCATTGTAGATATTTCCATGTTTATAGAGATAGCAGTGTAGATATTTCCACGTTTATACAGATGGCGGTGTAGATATTTCCATGTTTATAGAGATAGCGGTGTAGATATTTCCATATTTATACACATAACGGTGTAGATATTTCCATGTTTATACAGATAGCAGTGTAAATATTTCCATGTTTATACAGATCACGGTGTAGATATTTCCAGGTTTATAGAGATAGCAGTGTAGATATTTCCATGTTTATACAGATAGCGGTTTATCTATTTCCATGTTTATACAGACCGCGGTGTAGATATTTCCATGTCTATACAGATAGCGGTGCAGATATTTCCATGTTTGTACAGATGGCGGTGTTGATATTTCCATCTATACACAGATGACCGTGTAGATATTTCCATGTTTATACAGAAGGCGGCGCAGATATTTCCATGGATATGTAGAAGGCGGTGTAGATATTTCCATGTTTATACAGATAGCGGTGTAGATATTTCCATGTATATACAGATGGCTGTGTAGACATTTCCATGTTTATACAGATGGCTGTGTAGATATTTCCATGTTTATACAGATGACTTTGTAGGTATTTCCATGTTTATACAGATGGCGGTGTAGGTATTTCCATGTTTATAGAGATAGCTGTGTAGATATTTCCATGTTTATACAGATAGCGGTGTAGATATTTCCATATTTGTACAGATAACGGTGTAGATATTTCCATGTTTATACAGATAGCAGTGTAAATATTTCCATGTTTATACAGATCACGGTGTAGATATTTCCAGGTTTATAGAGATAGCAGTGTAGATATTTCCATGTTTATACAGATAGCGGTTTAGCTATTTCCGTGTTTATACAGACCGCGGTGTAGATAATTCCATGTTTATACAGATAGCGGTGCAGATATTTCCATGTTTGTAAAGATGGCGGTGTTGATATTTCCATCTATACACAGATGACCGTATAGATATTTCCATGTTTATACAGAAGGCGGCGCAGATATTTCCATGGATATGTAGAAGGTGGTGTAGATATTTCCACATTTATACAGATAGCGGTGTAGATATTTCCATGTATATACAGATGGCTGTGTAGATCTTTCCATGTTTATACAGATGGCTGTTTAGATATTTCCATGTTTATACAGATGACTTTGTAGGTGTTTCCATGTTTATACAGATGGCGGTGTAGTTATTTCCATGTTTATAGAGATAGCTGTGTAGATATTTCCATGTTTATACAGACAGCGGTGTAGATATTTCCATGTTTATACAGATCGCGGTGTAGATATTTCCATGTTTATACAGACACCAGTGGAGATATTTCCATGTTTATACACATAGCGGTGTATATATTTCCATGTTTATAGAGACAGCGGTGTAGGTATTTCCATGTTTATACAGATAGCGGTGCAGATATTTCCATGTTTATACAGATGCCTATGCAGATATTTCCATGTTAATACAGATGACTTTGTAGATATTTCCATGTATATACAGATGGCTGTGTAGGTATTACCATGTTTATACAGATGCCTGTGTAGATATTTCCATGTTAATACAGATGACTTTGTAGGTATTTCCATGTTTATACAGATGGCGGTGTAGGTGTTTCCATGTTTATAGAGATAGCTTTGTAGATATTTCCATGTTTATACAGATAGCGGTGTAGCTATTTCCATGTTTATACAGATCGCGGTGTAGATATTTCCATGTTTATACAGACAGCAGTGGAGATATTTCCATGTTTATACACATAGCGGTGTACATATTTCCATGTTTATAGAGACAGCGGTGTAGGTATTTCCATGTTTATACAGATAGCGGTGCAGATATTTCCATGTTTATACAGATGCCTATGCAGATATTTCCATATTTATACAGAGGGCTCTGTAGATATTTCCATGTTTATACAGATGGCAGTGTAGATTTTTCCATGTTCCAACACATGACTGTGTAGGTATTTCCATGTTTATACAGATGGCTTTGTAGGTATTTCCATGTTTATAGAGATAGCGGTGTAGATATTTCCATGTTTATACAGATAGCGGTGTAAATATTTCCATGTTTGTACAGATGGCGGTGTTGTTGTTTACATCTATACACAGATTGCCGTGTAGGTATTTCCATGTGTATACAGATGGCATTGTAGATATTTGCATGTTTATACAGTTGGTGGTGTAGATATTTCCATGTTTATACAGATGACTGTATAGGTATTTCCATGTTCTTACAGATGTCATTATAGATATTTCCATGTTTCCAGAGATAGCAGTGTAGATATTTCCATGTTTATACAGATGGCGGTGTAGATATTTCCATGTTTATAGAGATAGCGGTGTAGATATTTCCATATTTATACACATAACGGTGTAGATATTTCCATGTTTATACAGATAGCAGTGTAAATATTTCCATGTTTATACAGATCACGGTGTAGATATTTCCAGGTTTGTAGAGATAGCAGTGTAGATATTTCCATGTTTATACAGATAGCGGTTTATCTATTTCCATGTTTATACAGACCGCGGTGTAGATATTTCCATGTCTATACAGATAGCGGTGCAGATATTTCCATGTTTGTACAGATGGCGGTGTTGATATTTCCATCTATACACAGATGACCGTGTAGATATTTCCATGTTTATACAGAAGGCGGCGCAGATATTTCCATGGATATGTAGAAGGCGGTGTAGATATTTCCATGTTTATACAGATAGCGGTGTAGATATTTCCATGTATATACAGATGGCTGTGTAGACATTTCCATGTTTATACAGATGGCTGTGTAGATATTTCCATGTTTATACAGATGACTTTGTAGGTATTTCCATGTTTATACAGATGGCGGTGTAGGTATTTCCATGTTTATAGAGATAGCTGTGTAGATATTTCCATGTTTATACAGATAGCGGTGTAGATATTTCCATATTTGTACAGATAACGGTGTAGATATTTCCATGTTTATACAGATAGCAGTGTAAATATTTCCATGTTTATACAGATCACGGTGTAGATATTTCCAGGTTTATAGAGATAGCAGTGTAGATATTTCCATGTTTATACAGATAGCGGTTTAGCTATTTCCGTGTTTATACAGACCGCGGTGTAGATAATTCCATGTTTATACAGATAGCGGTGCAGATATTTCCATGTTTGTAAAGATGGCGGTGTTGATATTTCCATCTATACACAGATGACCGTATAGATATTTCCATGTTTATACAGAAGGCGGCGCAGATATTTCCATGGATATGTAGAAGGTGGTGTAGATATTTCCACATTTATACAGATAGCGGTGTAGATATTTCCATGTATATACAGATGGCTGTGTAGATCTTTCCATGTTTATACAGATGGCTGTTTAGATATTTCCATGTTTATACAGATGACTTTGTAGGTGTTTCCATGTTTATACAGATGGCGGTGTAGTTATTTCCATGTTTATAGAGATAGCTGTGTAGATATTTCCATGTTTATACAGACAGCGGTGTAGATATTTCCATGTTTATACAGATCGCGGTGTAGATATTTCCATGTTTATACAGACACCAGTGGAGATATTTCCATGTTTATACACATAGCGGTGTATATATTTCCATGTTTATAGAGACAGCGGTGTAGGTATTTCCATGTTTATACAGATAGCGGTGCAGATATTTCCATGTTTATACAGATGCCTATGCAGATATTTCCATGTTAATACAGATGACTTTGTAGATATTTCCATGTATATACAGATGGCTGTGTAGGTATTACCATGTTTATACAGATGCCTGTGTAGATATTTCCATGTTAATACAGATGACTTTGTAGGTATTTCCATGTTTATACAGATGGCGGTGTAGGTGTTTCCATGTTTATAGAGATAGCTTTGTAGATATTTCCATGTTTATACAGATAGCGGTGTAGCTATTTCCATGTTTATACAGATCGCGGTGTAGATATTTCCATGTTTATACAGACAGCAGTGGAGATATTTCCATGTTTATACACATAGCGGTGTACATATTTCCATGTTTATAGAGACAGCGGTGTAGGTATTTCCATGTTTATACAGATAGCGGTGCAGATATTTCCATGTTTATACAGATGCCTATGCAGATATTTCCATATTTATACAGAGGGCTCTGTAGATATTTCCATGTTTATACAGATGGCAGTGTAGATTTTTCCATGTTCCAACACATGACTGTGTAGGTATTTCCATGTTTATACAGATGGCTTTGTAGGTATTTCCATGTTTATAGAGATAGCGGTGTAGATATTTCCATGTTTATACAGATAGCGGTGTAAATATTTCCATGTTTGTACAGATGGCGGTGTTGTTGTTTACATCTATACACAGATTGCCGTGTAGGTATTTCCATGTGTATACAGATGGCATTGTAGATATTTGCATGTTTATACAGTTGGTGGTGTAGATATTTCCATGTTTATACAGATGACTGTATAGGTATTTCCATGTTCTTACAGATGTCATTATAGATATTTCCATGTTTCCAGAGATAGCAGTGTAGATATTTCCATGTTTATACAGATGGCGGTGTAGATATTTCCATGTTTATAGAGATAGCGCTGTAGATATTTCCATGTTTATACAGATCACGGTGTAGATATTTCCAGGTTTATAGAGATAGCAGTGTAGATATTTCCATGTTTATACAGATAGCGGTGTAGATATTTCCATATTTATACAGATAACGGTGTAGATATTTCCAGGTTTATGGAGATAGCAGTGTAGATATTTCCATGTTTATACAGATAGCGGTTTAGCTATTTCCGTGTTTATACAGACCGCGGTGTAGATAATTCCATGTTTATACAGATAGCGGTGCAGATATTTCCATGTTTGTAAAGATGGCGGTGTGGATATTTCCATCTATACACAGATGACCGTATAGATATTTCCATGTTTATACAGAAGGCGGCGCAGTTATTTCCATGGATATGTAGAAGGCGGTGTAGATATTTCCATATTTATACAGATAGCGGTGTAGATATTTCCATGTATATACAGATGGCTGTGTAGATATTTCCATGTTTATACAGATGGCTGTTTAGATATTTCCATGTTTATACAGATGACTTTGTAGGTATTTCCATGTTTATACAGATGGCGGTGTAGTTATTTCCATGTTTATAGAGATAGCTGTGTAGATATTTCCATGTTTATACAGACAGCGGTGTAGATATTTCCATGTTTTTACAGATCGCGGTGTAGATATTTCCATGTTTATACAGACAGCAGTGGAGATATTTCCATGTTTATACACATAGCGGTGTACATATTTCCATGTTTATAGAGACAGCGGTGTAGGTATTTCCATGTTTATACAGATAGCGATGCAGATATTTCCATGTTTATACAGATGCCTATGCAGATATTTCCATATTTATACAGAGGGCTCTGTAGATATTTCCATGTTAATACAGATGGCAGTGTAGATTTTTCCATGTTCCTACACATGACTGTCTAGGTATTTCCATGTTTATACAGATGGCTTTGTAGATATTTCCATGTTTATAGAGGTAGCGGTGTAGATATTTCCATGTTTATGCAGATGGAGGTGTAGATATTCCCATGTTTATAGAGATGGTGGTGTAGATATTTCCTTGTTTATAGAGATAGCGGTGTAGATATATCCATGTTCACAGAGATAGCGGTGAGGATGTTTATACAGATAGCAGAGTAGATATTTCCATTTTTATAGTGATAGCGGTTTAGATATTTCATATATATCTATGTTTATACAACTCGCAGCGGTGTAGATATTTCCATGTTTATACAACTCGCAGTGCAGATATTTCCATCTTTATACAGATGGCAGTGAAGATTTTTCCATGTTTATACAGTTAGTGGTGTAGATATTTCCATGTTTATACAGATGGCTTTGTAGATACAGCCAGGTTTCTGAAGATGGCGGTGTAGATATTTTCATGTTTATAGAGATGGTGGTGTAGATAATTCCATGTTTATAGAGATTGCGATGTAGATATTTCCATGTTTATAGAGAAAGCGGTGTTGGTATTTCCATGTTTATAGAGATAGCGGTGTAGATATTTCCATATTTCTACAGATAGCGGTGTAGGTATTTACATGTTTATACAGATGGCGTTGTAGATATTTCCATGTTTCTACAGATGGCGGTGTAGATATTTCCTTGTTTATACAGATAGCGGTGTAGATATTTCCATGTTTATACAGATATCGTTGTAGATATTTCCATGTTTTCAGAGATAGCGGTGTAGATATTTCCCTCTTTGCACAGATTGCCGTGTAGATATTTACATTTTTACACAGATAGCTGTGTAGATATTTCCAAGTTTACACAGATAGCTGTGTAAATATTTCCATGTTTACACAGATAGCTTTGTAGATATTTCCATGTTTATACAGATAGCGGTGGAGATATTTCCCTGTTTATACAGATAGCGATGTAGATATTTCCATGTTTATACAGATAGCGGTGTAGATATTTCCATGTTTTTACAGATATCGGTGTAGATATTTTCATGTTTATAGAGATAGCAGTGTAGATATTTCCATGTTTATACAGATGGCTGTGTAGATATTTCCATGTTTATAGAGATAGCGGTGTAGATATTTCCATCTTTATACAGATAGTGGTGTAGATATTTCCATGTTTATACAGATGGCGGTTTAGGTAATTCCATGTTTATGGAGATGGCGGTGTAGATAATTTCTTGTTTATATAGATGGCGGTGTAGTTATTTCCATGTTTGTAGAGATTGTGGTGTTGATATTTCCATGTTTATACAGATTGCAGTGTAGGTATTTCCATGTGTATAGACATAGCGGTGCAGATGTTTCCATGTTTATACTGATGGCTCTGTAGACATTTCAATGAGTATACAGACGGCAGTTTAGATATTTCCATGTTTATAGAGAAGGTGGTGTAGATATTTCCATATATATACAGATGATTGTGTAGATATTTCCATGTTTATACAGATGGCAGTGTAGTTTTTTCCATGTTTATAGAGATGGTGGTGTAGATATTTCCATGTATATACAGTTGACTGTGTCGATATTTCCATTATTATAAAGATAGCAGTGTAGGTATTTCCATAATTAAACAGGTAGCGGTGGTGATATTTCCATGTTTACACAGAGAGCGATGTAGATATTTCCATGTTTATACAGATTGCATTGTAGGTATTTCCATGTTTATAGAGGTAGCGGTGTAGATATTTCCATCTTTCTACAGATGGCTGTGTAGATATTTCCATGTTTATACAGATGGCGGTGTAGATATTTCCATCTTTATTTAGATGGTTTTGTAGATATTACCATGTTTATACAGATAGCGGTGTAGATATTTCTATGTTTATACAGATCGTGGTGAAGATATTTCCATGTTTATACAGATCATGGTGTAGATATTTCCATGTTTATACAGATCACTGTGAAGATATTTCCATGTTTATACAGATTGCGGTGTAAATATTTCCATATTTATACAGATAGCGGTGTCGATATTTCCATGTTTATACAGATAGCAGTGTAGATATTTCCATGATTATACAGATAGCGGTGTAGAAATTTCCATGTTTATACAGATGCCGGTGTAGATAATTCCATGTTTATAGAGATGGCAGTGTAGATATTTCCATGTTTATTTAGATAGCGGTGTAGATATATCCAAGTTCATAGAGATAGCAGTGAGGATATTTCCATGTTTATACAGATAGCAGTGTACATATTCCCATTTTTATAGAGATTGCGGTTTAGATATTTCATATTTATACAGATAGCGGTGCAGATATTTCCATGTTTATACAGATTGCGGTGTAGATATTTCCATGTTTATACAGATAGCGGTGTAGATATTTCCACGTTTATATAGATGGCGGTGTAGATATTTCCCTCTTTCTACAAATGGGAGTGTAGATATTTCCATGTTTATAGAGATGGCGGTGTAGATATTTCCATGTTTATATAGATGGCAGTGTAGATATTTTCTTGTTTATGTAGATGGCGTTGTAGATATCTCCATGTTTAAAGAGATGGCGGTGTATATATTTCCATGTTGATGGAGATAGCGGTGTAGATATTTCCATGTTTATAGAGATTGCGGTTTAGTTATTTCCATGCTTATAGAGATAGCGGTGTAGATATTTCCATGTTTCTACAGATAACTGTGTAGAAATTTTCATGTTTGTACAGATGGCATTGTAGATATTTCCATGTTTATACAGATCGTGGTGTAGATATTTCCATGTTTACACTGATTGCGGTGTAGGTATTTCCATCTTTCTACAGATGGCATTGTAGATATTTCCATGTTTATACAGATGGCGGTGTAGCTATTTCCATGTTTATATAGATGGTGGTGGAGATATTACCATGTTTATAGAGATAGCGGTGTAGATATTTCCATGTTTATACAGATCGTGGTGAAGATAGTTCCATGTTTATACAGATCGCGGTGTATATATTTCCATGTTTATACAGCTCGCGATGTAGATATTTCCATGTTTATACAGATAGCAGTGTAGATATTTCCATGTTTATACAGATAGCGGTGTAGATATTTCCATGTTTATACCGATGGCGATGTAGATAATTCCATGTTTATAGAGATGGCAGTGTAGATATTTCCATGTTTATTTAGATAGCGGTGTAGGTATATCCATGTTCATAGAGATAGCAGTGAGGATATTTCCATGTTTATACAGATAGCAGTGTAGATATTTCCATGTTTATACAGATCGTGGTGAAGATATTTCCATGTTTATACAGATAACTGTGTAGAAATTTTCATGTTTGTACAGATGGCGTTGTAGATATTTCCATGTTTATACAGCTCGTGGGGTAGTTATTTCCATGTTTATACAGATAGCGGTGTAGATATTTCCATTTTTTACAGATATCGGTGTAGAGATTTCCATGTTTACACTGATTGCAGTGTAGATATTTCCATCTTTCTACAGATGGCATTGTAGATATTTCCATGTTTATATAGATGGCGGTGTAGATATTTCCATGTTTATATAGATGGTGGTGAAGATATTACCATGTTTATACAGATAGCGGTGTAGATATTTACATGTTTATACAGACCGTGGTGAAGGTATTTCCATGTTTATAGAGATCGCGGTGTATATATTTCCATGTTTATAGAGATCGCGATGTAGATATTTCCCTGTTTATACAGATAACAGTGTAGATATTTAAATGTTTATACAGATAGCGGTGTAGATATTTCCATGTTTATACAGATGGCGATGTAGATAATTCCACGTTTATAGAGATGGCAGTGTAGATATTTCCATGTTTATTTAGATAGCGGTGTAGTTATATCCATGTTCATAGAGATAGCAGTGAGGATATTTCCATGTTTATACAGATAACAGTGTAGATATTTCCATTTTTATAGAGATAGCGGTTTAGATATTTCATATTTATACCGATAGCGGTGTACATATTTCCATGTTTACACAGATTGTGGTGTAGATATTTCCACGTTTACAGATAGCGGTGTAGATATTTCCACGTTTATACAGATGGCGGTGTAGATATTTCCATCATTCTAAAAATGGCAGTGAAGATATTTCCATGTTTATAGAGATGGCAGTGTGGATATTTCCATGTTCATAGATATAGCGGTGTTGATTTTTCCATGTTTATAGAGATAGCTGTGTGGATATTTACATTTTTATATAGATAGGGGTGTAGATATTTCCATGTTTATAGAGATGGCGGTGTAGATATTTCCATGTTTATACAGATCACGGTGAAGATATTTCCCTGTTTATACAGATTGCGGTGTAGATATTTCCATGTTTATACAGATCACGGTGTAGATATTTCCATGTTTATACAGATCGCGGTGTAGATGTTTCCATGTTTATACAGATCATGGTGTAGATATTTCCATTTTTATACAGATCGCGGTGTTGATATTACCATGTTTATAGGGATAGCGGTGCAAATATTTCCACATTTATACAGATAGCGGTTTAGGTATTAGCATGTTTATACAGATAGCGGTGTAGATATTTCCATGTATAAACAGATGTCTGTGTATATATTTCCATGTTTAAACAGATGGCGGTGTAGATATTTCCTTGTTTATACAAATCGCGGTGTAGTTATTTCCATGTTTATATGGATCACGGTGTAGATATTTCCTTGTTTATACAAATAGCGGTGTAGTTATTTCCATACTTATACAGATAGCGGTGTAGTTATTTCCTTGTTTATACAAATAGCGGTGTAGATATTTCCATGTTTATACAGATCACGGTGTAGATTTTTCCTTGTATATACAAATAGCGGTGTAGTTATTGCCATGTTTATACAGACAGCTGTGTAGATTTTTACATGTATATACAGATGGCTGTGTAGATATTTCCATGTTTATACAGATGTCTGTGTAGATGCTTCCATGTTTATTCAGATGACTTTGTAGGTATTTCCATGTTTATACAGATGGCGGTGTAGATATTTCCCTGTTTATAGAGATAGCTGTGTAGATATTTCCATGTTTATACAGATAAAGGTGGAGATATTTCCATGTTTATACAGACAGCAGTGGAGATATTACCATGTTTATACACATAGCGGTGTACATATTTCCATGTTCATAGAGACAGCGGTGTAGATATTTCCATGTTTATACAGATACCGGTGTAGATATTTCCATGTTTATAGAAATAGCAGTGTACATATTTCCAAGTTTGCACGGATGGCGGTGTTGATGTTTCCATCTATACACAGATTGCCGTGTAGGTATTTCCATGTGAATACAGATGGCATTGTAGATATTTCCATGTTTATACAGATGGTGGTGTAGATATTTCCATGATTACACAGATGACTGTATAGGTATTTCCATGTTTATACAGATGGCGGTGTAGATATTTCCATGTTTATAGAGATAGCGGTGAAGATATTTCCATATTTCTACAGATCACGGTGTAGATATTTCCATGTTTATACAGATAGCAGTGTAGATATTTCGATGTTTATAGAGATAGCAGAGGAGCTATTTCCATGTTTATACAGATGGCGGTGTAGATATTTCGATGTTTATAGAGATATCAGTGGAGATATTTCCATGTTTATACAGATAGCGTTGTAGATATTTCCATGTTTATACTGATCGTGGTGTAGATATTTCCATGTGTATAGAGATGGCAGTGTAGATATTTCCATGTTCATAGAGATAGCGGTGTTGATTTTTCCATGTTTATAGAGATAGCGGTGTGAATATTTCCATGTTTATACAGATAGGCATGTAGATATTTCCAAGTTTATAGAGATGGCGGTGTAGATATTTCCATGTTTATACAGATCACGATGTAGATATTTCCTTGTTTATACAAATAGGGGTGTAGTTATTTCCATGTTTATGGAGATCGTGGTGTAGATATTTCCAGGTATATACAGATGGCTGTGTAGATATTTCCATGTTTATACAAATTGCTGTGTAGATATTTCCATGTTTGTACAGATGACTTTGTAGGTATTTCCATGTTTATACAGATGGCGGTGTAGATATTTCCATGTTTATAGAGATAGCTTTGTAGATATTTCCATGTTTATGCAGATAGCGGTGTAGATATTTCCATGTTTATACAGATAGCGGTGTAGATATTTCCATGTTCATACAGATCGCGGTGTAGATATTTCCATGTTTATACAGATCGCGGTGTAGATTTTCCGTGTTTTTACAGATATCCGTGTGGATATTTCCATGTTTACACAGATTGCGGTGTAGATATTTCCATCTTTCTACAGATGGCATTGTAGATATTTCCATGTTTATACAGATGGAGGTGTAGATACTTCCATGTTTATATAGATGGTGGTGTAGTTATTACCATGTTTATACAAAGAGCGGTGTAGATATTTCCATGTTTATACAGATCGTGGTGAAGATATTTCCATGTTTATAGAGATTGTGGTGTAGATATTTCCATGTTTATACAGATCGTGGTGTAGATGTTTCCATATTTATAGAGATAGCGGTGTAGGTATTTCCATGTTTATACAGATAGCGGTGTAGATATTTCCATGTTTATAGAGATAGCGGTGTAGGTATTTCCATGTTTATAGACATAGCGGTGTAGATATTTCCATGTTTATATAGATTGTGTTGTAGATATTTCCATGTTTATACCGATAACGTTGTTGGTATTTCCACGTTTATACAGATAGGGATGTAGATATTTCCATGTTTTTACAGCTCGCGGTGCAGATATTTATATCTTTAAACAGATGGCATTGTAGATATTTCATTATTCAAACAGATGGCGGTGTAGATGTTTCCATGTTTATACAGATGGCGAAGTAGTTAGTTCCATGTTTATGCAGATGTCAGTGTAGATATTTTCATGTTTATAGAGATGGCGGTGCAGATATTTCCATGTTTATAGAGATAGCAGTGTAGATATTTACGTTTATACAGATGGCTGTGTTGATATTGCCATTTGTATAAAGATGGCATTGTAGATATTTCCATGTTTATACAGATGACTCTAAAGGTATTTCCATGTTTTTACAGATGGCAGTGCAGGTATTTCCGTGTTTGAAGGGATAGCAGTGTAGATATTTCCATGTTTGTACAGATGGCGGTGTTGATATTTCCATCTATACACAGATGGCCGTGTAGATATTTCCATGTTTATACAGATGGCGGCGTAGATATTTCCATGGACATGCAGATGGCGGTGTAGATATTTCCATGTTTTCACAGATGGTGGTGTAGATATTTCCGTGTTTATACACATGGCGGAGTAGATACTTCCATCTTTATGGAGATGACAGTGTAGATATTTTCAAGTTTATAGAGATGGCGGTGTAGATATTTCCATGTTTATACAGATAGTGGTGTAGATATTTCCATGTTTATACAGACCGCGGTGTAGATATTTCCATGTTTATACAGATAGCGGTGCAGATATTTCCATGTTTGTACAGATGGCGGTGTTGATATTTCCATGTATACACAGATGACCGTGTAGATATTTCCATGTTTATAGAGATGGTGGCGCAGATATTTCCATGGATATGTAGATGGTGGTGTAGATATTTCCATGTTTATACAGATAGCGGTGTAGTTATTTCCATGTTTATATAGACAGCGGTGTAGTTATTTCCATGTATGTACACATGGCTGTGTAGATATTTCCATTTTTATACAGATGGCGGTGTAGATATTTCCATGTTTATTCAGATGACTGTGTAGATATTTCCATGTTTTACAGATGGCAGTGTAGATATTTCCATTTTTATAGAGATGGCGCTGTAGATATTTCCATTTTTATACAGATTACGGTGGAGATATTTCCATGTTTATACAGACAGCAGTGGAGATATTTCCATGTTTATACTCACAGCGGTGTACATATTTCCATGTTTATAGAGACAGCGGTGTAGGTATTTCCATGTTTATACAGATAGCTGTGTAGATATTTCCATGTTTATACAGATGCCTATGCAGATATTTCCATATTTATACAGAGGGTTGTGTAGATATTTCTATGTTTATACAGATGGCAGTGTAGATATTTCCGTGTTCCTACACATGACTGTGTAGGTATTTCCATGTTTATACACATGACTTTCTAGATATTTCCATGTTTATAGAGATAGCGGTGCAGATATTTCCATGTTTATACAGATAGTGGTGTATATATTTCCATGTTTATACAGATCGTGTTGTAGATATTTCAATGTTTATACAGATACCAGTGTAGATATTTCCATGTTTATACAGACCGCAGTGTAGATTTTTCCCTGTTTATAGACATAGCAGTGGAGATATTTCCATATTTATAAAGATAGCGGTGTAGATATTTCCATGTTTAGGCTGATCGCGGTGTAAATATTTCCATGTTTATGGAGATGGCGGTGTAGATATTTCCATGTTCATAGAGATAGCGGTGTTGATTTTTCCATGTTTATAGAGATAGCTGTGTGGATATTTCCATGTTTATACATATAGGGGTGTAGATATTTCCATGTTTATATAGATGGCGGTGTAGATATTTCCATGTTTATACAGATCATGGTGTAGAGATTTCCATGTTTATACAGATCACGGTGTTGTTATTACCATGTTTATAGGGATAGCGGTGCAAGTATTTCCACATTTATACAGATAGCGGTGTAGTTATTAGCATGTTTATACAGATAGCGATGTAGATATTTCCATGTTTATACACATAGCAGTGTAGATATTTCCATGTTTATACAGATAGCGGTGTAGATAATTACATATTTATACAGATAGCGGTGGAGATATTTCAAGTTTATACAGATAGCGGTGGACATATTTTCATGTTTATAGAGATGGCAGTGTAGATATTTCCAAGTTTATACAGATAGCGGTGTCGATATTTCCGTGTTTATACAGATAGCGGTGTAGGTGTTTCCATGTTTGTAGAGACAGCGGTGTAGATATTTCCATGTTTTTGCAGATGGGGGTGTAGATATTTCCATGTTTATACAGATTACTGTGTAGATATTTCCATGTTTTTTACAGATGGCAGTGTAAATACTTCCATGTTACGCAGGTAGCGGTGTGGATATTTCCATGCTTATACAGATAGCGATGTAGATATTTCCATCTTTATAGAGATGGCTGTGTAGTTATTTCCATGTTTATACAGATTGCAGTGTAGATATTTCCATGTTTATACAGATAGTGGGGTAGATATTTCCATGTTTATACAGATGACTGTGTAGGTATTTCCATGTTTATGCATATGGCGGTGTAGATATTTCCATGTTTAGGGAGATAGCCATGAAGATATTTCCACGTTTATACAGAGAGCGGTGTAGGTATTTCCATGTCTATGCAGATTGCGGTGGAGATATTTCCATGTTTATATAGATAGCGCTGTACATATTTGCTTGTTTATACAGATAGCGCTGTAGATATTTCCATGTATATACAGATAGCGGTGTAGATATTTCCATGTTTATAGAGATAGCGGGGGAGATATTTCCATGTTTTTACAGATAGCAATGTAGATATTTGAAAGTTTATACAGATAGCGGTCTAGATATTTCCATGTTTATACAGATAACGGTGTAGATATTTCCATTTTTATACACATAGCGGTGTAGTTATTTCCATGTTTATACAGATGACTGTGTACATATTTCCATGTTTATACAGATGGCGGTGTAGATATTTCCATGTTTATAGAGATAGCGGTCTAGATATTTCCATGTTTATACACATAGCGGTGTAGATATTTCCATGTTTATACAGATAGCGGTGTAGATATTTCCATGTTTATACAGAGAGCGGTGGACCTATTTTCAAGTTTATACAGATAGCGGTGGACATATTTTCATGTTTATAGAGATGGCAGTGTAGATATTTCCAAGTTTATACAGATAGCGGTGTAGATATTTCCGTGTTTATACAGATGGCAGTGTAGATATTTCCAAGTTTATGCAGATAGCGGTATAGGTTTTACATGTTTACAGAGATAGCGGTGTAGATATTTCCATATTTATACAGATGACTGTGTAGTCTTTTCCATGTGTATTCAGATGGCAGTGAAGTTATTTCCGTGTTTATACAGATGGAGGTGTAAATATTTCCATGTTTATAGAGATGACTGTGTAGATATTTCCATATTTTTACAGATGGCGGTGTAGATACTTCCATGTTTATACAGATATCGGTGTCACTATTTCCATGTTTATAGGGGTAGCGGTGTAGATATTTCCATATTTATAGAGATTGCTGTGATGATATTTCCATGTTGATACAGATTGTAGTGCAGATATTTCCATGTTTATACAGATGACTGTGTAGGTATTTCCATGTATATACAGAAGGCAGTGTAGATATTTCCAAGTTCATACAGATAGCCATGTAGATATTTCCGTGTTTATACAAATAGCCGTGTAGACATTTCCATGTTTATAGAGATAGCGGTGTGGATATTTCCATATTTATTCAGATAGTGGTGTAGATATCTCCAAGTTCATACAGATAGCCATGTAGATATTTCCATGTTTACAAAAATTGCCGTGTAGACATTTCCATGTTTATAGAGATAGCGGTGTGGATATTTCCATATTTATTCAGATAGCGGTGTAGATATCTCCATGTTCATACAGAAAGAGGTGTAGATATCTCCATGTTTATACAGATCAAGGTGTAGATATTTCCATCATTCTACAGATGGCAGTGTAGATATTTCTACGTTTATACAGATGGCGGTGTAGATATTTCCATTTTTACACAGATCGCGGTGTAGATATTTCCAAGTTTATGCAGATGGCGGTGTAGATATTTCCATGATTACTGAGATTCGTTGTAGATATTGCTATGTTTATAGAGATAGCGGTGTAGATAATTCCATGTTTGTAGTGATGGCGGCGTAGGTATTTCCATGTTTATAGAGAGAGTGGGGTAGATATTTCCATGTTTATAGTCAGCGCTGCAGATATTTCCATGTTGATACAGATAGTGGTGTTGGTATTTCCATGTTTATACACATAGCTGTGTAAATATTTCCATGTTTATACAGATCACGATGTAGATATTTCCTTGTTTATACAAATAGCGGTGTAGTTATTTCCATGTTTATACAGATAGCGGTGTAGATATTTCCATGTATATACAGATGGCTGTGTAGATATTTACATGTCTATAGAGATAGTGTTGTAGACACTTCCATGTATATACAGATGACTGTGTAGATATTCCCATGTTTCTACAGATGGCGGTGTAGGTATTTCCATCTTTCTACAGATGGCAGTGTAGATATTTCTACGTTTATACAGATGGCGGTGTAGATATTTCCATTTTTACACAGATCGCGGTGTAGATATTTCCAAGTTTATGCAGATGGCGGTGTAGATATTTCCATGATTACTGAGATTCGTTGTAGATATTGCTATGTTTATAGAGATAGTTGTGTAGATAATTCCATGTTTGTAGAGATGGCGGTGTAGGTATTTCCATGTTTATAGAGATAGTGGGTTAGATATTTCCATGTTTACAGTCAGCGCTGCAGATATTTCCATGTTGATACAGATAGTGGTGTTGGTATTTCCATGTTTATACACATAGCTGTGTAAATATTTCCATGTTTATACAGATCACGATGTAGATATTTCCTTGTTTATACAAATAGCGGTGTAGTTATTTCCATGTTTATACAGATAGCGGTGTAGATATTTCCATGTATATACAGATGGCTGTGTAGATATTTACATGTCTATAGAGATAGTGTTGTAGACACTTCCATGTATATACAGATGACTGTGTAGATATTCCCATGTTTCTACAGATGGCGGTGTAGGTATTTCCATCTTTCTACAGATGGCAGTGTAGATATTTCTACGTTTATACAGATGGCGGTGTAGATATTTCCATTTTTACACAGATCGCGGTGTAGATATTTCCAAGTTTATGCAGATGGCGGTGTAGATATTTCCATGATTACTGAGATTCGTTGTAGATATTGCTATGTTTATAGAGATAGTTGTGTAGATAATTCCATGTTTGTAGAGATGGCGGTGTAGGTATTTCCATGTTTATAGAGATAGTGGGTTAGATATTTCCATGTTTACAGTCAGCGCTGCAGATATTTCCATGTTTATACAGATAGTGGTGTTGGTATTTCCATGTTTATACACATAGCTGTGTAAATATTTCCATGTTTATACAGGTCACGGTGTAGATATTTCCTTGTTTATACAAATAGCGGTACAGTTATTTCCATGTTTGTACAGATAGCGGTGTAGTTATTTCCATGTATATACAGATGGCTGTGTAGACATTTACATGTCTATAGAGATGGTGTTGTAGATATTTCCATGTATATACAGATGACTGTGTAGATATTTCCATGTTTATACAGATGGCGGCGTAGATATTTCCATGATTATAGAGATAGCGGTGTAGATATTTCCATGTTTATACAGATAGCAGTGCTGATATTTCCATGTTTATAGAGATAGCATTGTATATGTTTCCATCTTTGCACAGATTGTGGTGCAGATATTTCCATATTTACACAGATAACGGTGTAGGTATTTCCGTTTTTACACAGATAGCGTTGCAGACATTTCCATGTTTAAACAGATAGCAGTGTAGATAAATCCATGTTTATAGATATAGCTGTGTAGAAGTTTCAATGTTTATACAGATAGCAGTGGAGTTATTTCCTTGTTTATACAGATAGCGGTGTAGATATTTCCATGCTTATAGAGAAACCGGTGTAGATATTTCCATGTTTATAGTGTTAGCGGTGTAGATATTTCCATATTTATTCAGATGGTGGTGTAGATATTTCCACGTTTTTGCAGATGGCGGTGTAGATATTTCCATGTTTATACAGATAGCAGTGTAGATATTTCCATGCTTATACAGAGAGTGGTGTAGATATTACCATGTTTACACAGATAGCGGTGTAGATATTTCCATCTTTGCACAGATTGCGGTGTAGATATTTCCTACTTTACAAAGATAGCGGTGTAGATATTTCCACCTTTGCACAGATTGCCGTGTAAATATTTCCATCTTTACACAGAAAGCAGTGTAGGTATTTCCATGTTTATACACATAGCTGTGTAAATATTTCCATGTTTATACAGGTCACGGTGTAGATATTTCCTTGTTTATACAAATAGCGGTGTAGTTATTTCCATGTTTATACAGATAGCGGTGTAGTTATTTCCATGTATATACAGATGGCTGTGTAGACATTTACATGTCTATAGAGATGGTGTTGTAGATATTTCCATGTATATACAGAAGACTGTGTAGATATTTCCATGTTTATACAGATGGCGGTGTAGATATTTCCATGATTATAGAGATAGCGGTGTAGATATTTCCATGTTTATACAGATAGCGGTGCTGATATTTCCATGTTTATAGAGATAGCATTGTATATGTTTCCATCTTTGCACAGATTTTGGTGCAGTTATTTCCATATTTACACAGATAACGGTGTAGGTATTTCCATTTTTACACAGATAGCGTTGTAGACATTTCCATGTTTAAACAGATAGCAGTGTAGATAAATCCATGTTTATAGATATAGCTGTGTAGAAGTTTCAATGTTTATACAGATAGCAGTGGAGTTATTTCCTTGTTTATACAGATAGCGGTGTAGATATTTCCATGCTTATAGAGAAACCGGTGTAGATATTTCCATGTTTATAGTGTTAGCGGTGTAGATATTTCCATGTTTATTCAGATGGTGGTGTAGATATTTCCACGTTTTTGCAGATGGCGGTGTAGATATTCCCATGTTTATACAGATAGCAGTGTAGATATTTCCATGCTTATACAGAGAGTGGTGTAGATATTACCATGTTTACACAGATAGCGGTGTAGATATTTCCATCTTTGCACAGATTGCGGTGTAGATATTTCCTACTTTACAAAGATAGCGGTGTAGATATTTCCACCTTTGCACAGATTGCAGTGTAAATATTTCCATCTTTACACAGATAGCAGTGTAGATATTTCAATGTTTACACAGATAGCGGTGTAGATATTTCCATGTTTACACAGATAGCGTTGTAGATATTTGCATGTTTATACAGATAGTGGTGTAGATATTTCCATGTTTATGAAGATAGCGGTGTAGATGTTTCTATGTTTATACAGAAAGCGGTGGAGATATTTCCCTGTTTATACAGATCGTGTCGTAGATATTTCCATGTTTATACAGATAGCAGTGGAGATAATTCCATGTTTATACAGATAGCGGTGGAGATATTAGCATGTTTATACAGATGGCGGTGTAGATATTTCGATGTTTTCACAGATCGCGCTGTAGATATTTCCATGTTTATACAGATGACTGTGTTGTTATTTCCATGTTTATACAGAAGGCGGTTTAGGTATTTCCATATTTATAGAGTTAGCCTTGTAGATATTTCCTTGTTTAAACAGATAGCGGTATAGACATTTCCATGTTTATAGAGATAGCGGTGTAGATATTTCCATATTTATGCAGATCTCGGTGTAGATATTTGCATGTTTATACAGTTAGCAGTGTAGATATTTCTATGTTTATACAGATAGCAGTGTAGATATTTCCATTTTTATACAGATCATGGTGTAGATGTTTCCATGTTTATATAGATAGCGGTGTATATATTTCCATGTTTATACAAGTAGCGGTGTAGATATTTCCAAGTTTATACAGATCGCGGTGTAGACATTTCCATCTTTCCACTGATGGCAGTGTAGATATTTCTATGTTTATACAGACGGCGGCATAGATATTTCCATGTTTATACAGATGGCAGTGTAGATATTTCCATGTTTATGCAGATGGCGGTTTAGATATTTCCATGTTTATAGAGATGGCGGTGTAGATATTTATATGTTTATAGAGATAGTGGTGTACATATTTCCAAGTTTATAGAGATGGCGGTATAGTTATTTCTATGTTTATAGAGATAGTGGTGTTGATAATTCCATGTTTTTAGAGATGGCAGTGCAGATATTTCCATGTTTATAGAGATAGCAGTGCAGATATTTCCATGTTTATACAGATAGCGGTTTAGCTCTTTCCATGTTTATATAGACCGCGGTGTAGTTATTTCCATGTTTGTACAGATAGCGGTGCAGATATTTCCATGTTTTTACTGATGGCGGTGTTGATATTTCCATCTATACACAGATGACCTTGTAGATATTTCCATGTTTATACAGATCACGGTGTAGATATTTCCAGGTTTATAGAGATAGCAGTGTAGATATTTCCATGTTTATACAAATAGCAGTTTAGCTATTTCCATGTATATACAGACCGCGGTGTAGATATTTCCATGTTTATACAGATAGCGGTGCAGATATTTCCATGTTTGTACAGATGTCGGTGCTGATATTTCCATGTTTATACAGATAGCGGTGCAGATATTTCCATGTTTGTACAGATGGCGGTGTTCATATTTCCATCTATACACAGATTTCCGTGTAGATATTTCCATGTTTATACAGAATGTGGTGCAGATATTTCCATGGATATGTAGAAGGCGGTGTAGATATTTCCATGTTTATACAGATAGCGTTGTAGATATTTCCATGTATATACAGATGGCTGTGTAGATATTTCCATGTTTATACAGATGACTTTGTAGGTATTTCCATGTTTATACAGATGGCGGTGTAGGTATTTCCACGTTTATAGAGATAGCTGTGTAGATATTCCCATGTTTATACACATAGCGGTGTAGATATTTCCATGTTTATACAGATCGCGGTGTAGATATTTCCATGTTTATACAGACAGCAGTGGAGATATTTCCATGTTTATACACATAGCGGTGTACATACTTCCATGTTTATAGAGACAGCGGTGTAGGTATTTCCATGTTTATACAGATAGCGGTGCACATATTTCCATGTTTATATAGGTGCCTATGCTGATATTTCCATATTTATACAGAGGGCTCTGTAGATATTTCCATGTTTATACAGATGGCGGTGTAGATATTTCCATGTTTTTAGAGATAGCGGTGTAGATATTTCCATATTTATACACATAACGGTGTAGACATTTCCATGTTTATACAGATAGCAGTGTAAATATTTCCATGTTTATACAGATCACGGTGTAGATATTTCCAGGTTTGTAGAGATAGCAGTGTAGATATTTCCATGTTTATACAGATAGCGGTTTATCTATTTCCATGTTTATACAGACCGCGGTGTAGATATTTCCATGTTTATACAGATTACGGTGCAGATATTTCCTTCTTTGTACAGATGGCGGTGTTGATATTCCCATCTATACACAGATGACTGTGTAGATATTTCCATGTTTATACAGAAGGCGGTGCAGATATTTCCATGGATATGTAGAAGGCCGTGTAGATATTTCCATGCTTATACAGATAGCCGTGTAGATATTTCCATGTATATACAGATGGCTGTGTAGATATTTCCATGTTTATACAGATGGCTGTGTAGATATTTCCATGTTTATACAGATGACTTTGTAGGTATTTCTATGTTTACACAGATGGCGGTGTAGGTATTTGCATGTTTATAGAGATAGCTGTGTAGATATTTCCATGTTTATACAGATAGCGGTGTAGATATTTCCATGTTTATAAAGATGGCAGTGTAGATTTTTCCATGTTCCTACGCATGACTGTGTAGGTATTTCCATGTTTATACAGATGGTTTTGTAGATATTTCCATGTTTATAGAGATAGCTGTGTAGATATTTCCATGTTTATACAGATAGCGGTGTAAATATTTCCATGTTTATACAGATCGTGGTGTTGATATTTCCATGTTTATACAGGTACCGGTGTAGAAATTTCCATGTTTATTCAGACCGCAGTGTAGATATTTCCATGTTTATACAGATAGCGGTGTAGATATTTCCATGTTTGTACAGATGGCGGTGTTGATGTTTCCATCTATACACAGATTGCCGTGTAGTTATTTCCATGTGTATACAGATGGCATTGTAGATATTTCCATGTTTATACAGATGGTGGTGTAGATGTTTCCATGTTTATACAGATGACTGTATAGGTATTTCCATGTTTTTACAGATGGCATTGTAGATATTTCCATGTTTATAGAGATAGCAGTGTAGATATTCCCATGTTTATACAGATGGCGGTGTAGATATTTCCATGTTTTTAGAGATAGCGGTGTAGATATTTCCATATTTATACAGATAACGGTGTAGATATTTCCATGTTTATACAGATAGCAGTGTAAATATTTCCATGTTTATACAGATCACGGTGTAGATATTTCCAGGTTTATAGAGATAGCAGTGTAGATATTTCCATGTTTATACGGATAGCGGTTTAGCTATTTCCATGTTTCTACAGACCACGGTGTAGATATTTCCATGTTTATACAGATAGCGGTGCAGATATTTCCATGTTTGTAGAGATGGCGGTGTTGATATTTCCATCTATACACAGATGACCGTGTAGATATTTCCATGTTTATACAGAAGGCGGCGCAGATATTTCCATGGATATGTAGAAGGCGGTGTAGATATTTCCTTGTTTATACAGATAGCGGTGTAGATATTTCCATGTATATACAGATGGCTGTGTAGATATTTCCATGTTTATACAGATGACTTTGTAGGTATTTCCATGTTTATAGAGATAGCTGTGTAGATATTTCCATGTTTATCCAGATAGCGGTGCAGATATTTCCATGTTTATACAGATCGCTGTGTAGATATTTCCATGTTTATACAGACAGCAGTGGAGATATTTCCATGTTTATACACATAGCGGTGTACATATTTCCATGTTTATAGAGACAGCGGTGTAGGTATTTCCATGTTTATTCTGATAGTGGTGCAGATATTTCCATGTTTATACAGATGCCTATGCAGATATTTCCATATTTATACAGAGGGTTCTGTAGATATTTCGATGTTTATACAGATGGCAGTGTAGATTTTTCCATGTTGCTACACATGACTGTGAAGGTATATCCATGTTTATACAGACGGCTTTGTAGATATTACCATGTTGAGAGAGATAGCGGTGTAGATATTTCCATGTTTATACAGATAGCGGTGTAAATATTTCCATGTTTATACAGATTGTGGTGTAGATATTTCCATGTTTATGCAGACACCGGTGTAGGAATTTCCATGTTTATACAGACCGCAGTGTAGATATTTCCATGTTTATACAGATAGCGGTGTATATATTTCCATGTTTGTACAGATGGCGGTGTTGATGTTTCCATCTATACACAGATTGACGTGTAGGTATTTCCATGTGTATGCAGATGGCATTGTAGATATTTCCGTGTTTATACAGATGGTGGTGTAGATATTTCCATATTTATAAAGATGACTGTATAGGTATTTCCATGTTTTTACAGATGGCATTGTAGATATTTCCATGTTTATAGAGATAGCAGTGTAGATATTTCCATGTTTATACACATGGCGGTGTAGATATTTCCATGTTTATAGAGATAGCGGTTTAGATATTTCCATATTTATACACATAACGGTGTAGATATTTCCATGTTTATACAGATAGCAGTGTAAATTTTTCCATGTTTATACAGATCACGGTGTAGATATTTCCAGGTTTATAGAGATAGCAGTGTAGATATTTCCATGTTTATACAGATAGCGGTTTAGCTATTTCCATGTTTATACAGACCGCAGGGTAGATATTTCCATGTTTATAGAGATAGCGGTGCAGATATTTCCATGTTTGTACAGATGGCCGTGTTGATATTTCCATCTATACACAGATGACCGGGTGGATATTTCCATGTTTATACAGAAGGCGGCGCAGATATTTCCATGGATATGTACAAGGCGGTGTAGATATTTCCATGTTTATACAGATAGCAGTGTAGATATTTCCATGTATATACAGATGGCTCTGTAGATATTTCCATGTTTATACAGATGGCTGTGTAGATATTTCCATGTTTATACAGATGACTTTGTAGGTATTTCCATGTTTATACAGATGGCGGTGTAGGTATTTCCATGTTTATAGAGATAGCTGTGTAGATATTTCCATGTTTATATAGATAGCGGTGTAGATATTTCCATATTTGTACTGATAACGGTGCAGATATTTCCATGTTTATACAGATAGCAGTGTAAATATTTCCATGTTTATACAGATCACGGTGTAGATATTTCCAGGTTTATAGAGATAGCAGTGTAGATATTTCCATGTTTATACAGATAGCGGTTTAGCTTTTTCCGTGTTTATACAGACCGAGGTGTAGATAATTCCATGTTTATACAGATAGCGGTGCAGATATTTCCATGTTTGTAAAGATGGCGGTGTTGATATTTCCATCTATACACAGATGACCGTATGGATATTTCCATGTTTATACAGAGGGCGGCGCAGATATTTCCATGGATATGTAGAAGGTGGTTTAGATATTTCCATATTTATACAGATAGCGGTGTAGATATTTCCATGTTTATACAGATGGCTGTTTAGATATTTCCATGTTTATACAGATGACTTTGTAGGTATTTCCATGTTTATACAGATGGCGGTGTAGTTATTTCCATGTTTATAGAGATAGCTGTGTAGATATTTCCATGTTTATACAGATCGCGGTGTAGAGATTTCCATGTTTATACAGACAGCAGTGGAGATATTTCCATGTTTATACACATAGCGGTGTACATATTTCCATGTTTATAGCGACAGCGGTGTCGGTATTTCCATGTTTATACAGATAGCGGTGCAGATATTTCCATGTTTATACAGATGCCTATGCAGATATTTCCATATTTATACAGAGGGCTCTGTAGATATTTCCATGTTTATACAGATGGCAGTGTAGATTTTTCCATGTTCCTACACATGACTGTGTAGGTATTTCCATGTTTATACAGATGGCTTTGTAGATATTTCCATGTTTATAGAGGTAGCGGTGTAGATATTTCCATGTTTATACAGATAGCGGTGTAAATATTTCCATGTTTATACAGATCGTGGTGTAGATATTTCCATGTTTATACAGATACCCTTGTAGAAATTTCCATGTTTATACAGACCGCAGTGTACATATTTCCATGTATATACAGATAGCGGTGTAGATATTTCCATGTTTGTACAGATGGCGGTGTTCATGTTTCCATCTATACACAGATTGCCGTGTAGGTATTTCCATGTGTATACAGATGGCATTGTAGATATTTCCGTGTTTATACAGATGGTGGTGTAGATATTTCCATATTTATACAGATGACTGTATAGGTATTTCCATGTTTTTACAGATGGCATTGTAGATATTTCCATGTTTATAGAGATAGCAGTGTAGATATTTCCATGTTTATACAGATGGCGGTGTAGATATTTCCATGTTTATAGAGATAGCGGTGTAGATATTTCCATATTTATACACATAACGGTGTAGATATTTCCATGTTTATACAGATAGCAGTGTAAATATTTCCATGTTTATACAGATCACGGTGTAGATATTTCCAGGTTTATAGAGATAGCAGTGTAGATATTTCCATGTTGATACAGATAGCGGTTTAGCTATTTCCGTGTTTATACAGACCGCGGTGAAGATAATTCCATGTTTATACAGATAGCGGTGCAGATATTTCCATGTTTGTAAAGATGGCGGTGTTGATATTTCCATCTATACACAGATGACCGTATAGATATTTCCATGTTTATACAGAAGGCGGCGCAGATATTTCCATGGATATGTAGAAGGCGGTGTAGATATATCCAAAGTTATACAGATAGCGGTGTAGATATTTCCATGTATATACAGATGGCTGTGTAGATATTTCCATGTTTATACAGATGGCTGTGTAGATATTTCCATGTTTATACAGATGACTTTGTAGGTATTTCCATGTTTATACAGATGGCGGTGTAGGTATTTCCATGTTTATAGAGAAAGCTGTGTAGATATTTCCATGTTTATACAGACAGCGGTGTAGATATTTCCATGTTTATACAGATCGCGGTGTAGATATTTCCATGTTTATACAGACAGCAGTGGAGATATTTCCATGTTTATACACATAGCGGTGTACATATTTCCATGTTTATAGAGACAGCGGTGTAGGTATTTCCATGTTTATACAGATAGCGGTGCAGATATTTCCATGTTTATACAGATGCCTATGCAGATATTACCATATTTATAGAGAGGGTTCTGTAGATATTTCCATGTTTATACAGATGGCAGTGTAGATTTTTCCATGTTCCTACACATGACTGTGTAGGTATTTCCATGTTTATACAGATGGCTTTGTAGATATTTCCATGTTTATAGAGGTAGTGGTGTAGATATTTCCATGTTTATACAGATAGCGGTGTAAATATTTCCATGTTTATACAGATCGTGGTGTAGATATTTCCATGTTTATACAGACACCTGTGTAGAAATTTCCATGTTTCTACAGACCGCAGTGTAGATATTTCCATGTTTATACAGATAGCGGTGTATATATTTCCATGTTTGTACAGATGGCGGTGTTGATGTTTCCATCTATACACAGATTGACGTGTAGGTATTTCCATGTGTATGCAGATGGCATTGTAGATATTTCCGTGTTTATACAGATGGTGGTGTAGATATTTCCATATTTATAAAGATGACTGTATAGGTATTTCCATGTTTTTACAGATGGCATTGTAGATATTTCCATGTTTATAGAGATAGCAGTGTAGATATTTCCATGTTTATACACATGGCGGTGTAGATATTTCCATGTTTATAGAGATAGCGGTTTAGATATTTCCATATTTATACACATAACGGTGTAGATATTTCCATGTTTATACAGATAGCAGTGTAAATTTTTCCATGTTTATACAGATCACGGTGTAGATATTTCCAGGTTTATAGAGATAGCAGTGTAGATATTTCCATGTTTATACAGATAGCGGTTTAGCTATTTCCATGTTTATACAGACCGCAGGGTAGATATTTCCATGTTTATAGAGATAGCGGTGCAGATATTTCCATGTTTGTACAGATGGCCGTGTTGATATTTCCATCTATACACAGATGACCGGGTGGATATTTCCATGTTTATACAGAAGGCGGCGCAGATATTTCCATGGATATGTACAAGGCGGTGTAGATATTTCCATGTTTATACAGATAGCAGTGTAGATATTTCCATGTATATACAGATGGCTCTGTAGATATTTCCATGTTTATACAGATGGCTGTGTAGATATTTCCATGTTTATACAGATGACTTTGTAGGTATTTCCATGTTTATACAGATGGCGGTGTAGGTATTTCCATGTTTATAGAGATAGCTGTGTAGATATTTCCATGTTTATATAGATAGCGGTGTAGATATTTCCATATTTGTACTGATAACGGTGCAGATATTTCCATGTTTATACAGATAGCAGTGTAAATATTTCCATGTTTATACAGATCACGGTGTAGATATTTCCAGGTTTATAGAGATAGCAGTGTAGATATTTCCATGTTTATACAGATAGCGGTTTAGCTTTTTCCGTGTTTATACAGACCGAGGTGTAGATAATTCCATGTTTATACAGATAGCGGTGCAGATATTTCCATGTTTGTAAAGATGGCGGTGTTGATATTTCCATCTATACACAGATGACCGTATGGATATTTCCATGTTTATACAGAGGGCGGCGCAGATATTTCCATGGATATGTAGAAGGTGGTTTAGATATTTCCATATTTATACAGATAGCGGTGTAGATATTTCCATGTTTATACAGATGGCTGTTTAGATATTTCCATGTTTATACAGATGACTTTGTAGGTATTTCCATGTTTATACAGATGGCGGTGTAGTTATTTCCATGTTTATAGAGATAGCTGTGTAGATATTTCCATGTTTATACAGATCGCGGTGTAGAGATTTCCATGTTTATACAGACAGCAGTGGAGATATTTCCATGTTTATACACATAGCGGTGTACATATTTCCATGTTTATAGCGACAGCGGTGTCGGTATTTCCATGTTTATACAGATAGCGGTGCAGATATTTCCATGTTTATACAGATGCCTATGCAGATATTTCCATATTTATACAGAGGGCTCTGTAGATATTTCCATGTTTATACAGATGGCAGTGTAGATTTTTCCATGTTCCTACACATGACTGTGTAGGTATTTCCATGTTTATACAGATGGCTTTGTAGATATTTCCATGTTTATAGAGGTAGCGGTGTAGATATTTCCATGTTTATACAGATAGCGGTGTAAATATTTCCATGTTTATACAGATCGTGGTGTAGATATTTCCATGTTTATACAGATACCCTTGTAGAAATTTCCATGTTTATACAGACCGCAGTGTACATATTTCCATGTATATACAGATAGCGGTGTAGATATTTCCATGTTTGTACAGATGGCGGTGTTCATGTTTCCATCTATACACAGATTGCCGTGTAGGTATTTCCATGTGTATACAGATGGCATTGTAGATATTTCCGTGTTTATACAGATGGTGGTGTAGATATTTCCATATTTATACAGATGACTGTATAGGTATTTCCATGTTTTTACAGATGGCATTGTAGATATTTCCATGTTTATAGAGATAGCAGTGTAGATATTTCCATGTTTATACAGATGGCGGTGTAGATATTTCCATGTTTATAGAGATAGCGGTGTAGATATTTCCATATTTATACACATAACGGTGTAGATATTTCCATGTTTATACAGATAGCAGTGTAAATATTTCCATGTTTATACAGATCACGGTGTAGATATTTCCAGGTTTATAGAGATAGCAGTGTAGATATTTCCATGTTGATACAGATAGCGGTTTAGCTATTTCCGTGTTTATACAGACCGCGGTGAAGATAATTCCATGTTTATACAGATAGCGGTGCAGATATTTCCATGTTTGTAAAGATGGCGGTGTTGATATTTCCATCTATACACAGATGACCGTATAGATATTTCCATGTTTATACAGAAGGCGGCGCAGATATTTCCATGGATATGTAGAAGGCGGTGTAGATATATCCAAAGTTATACAGATAGCGGTGTAGATATTTCCATGTATATACAGATGGCTGTGTAGATATTTCCATGTTTATACAGATGGCTGTGTAGATATTTCCATGTTTATGCAGATGACTTTGTAGGTATTTCCATGTTTATACAGATGGCGGTGTAGGTATTTCCATGTTTATAGAGAAAGCTGTGTAGATATTTCCATGTTTATACAGACAGCGGTGTAGATATTTCCATGTTTATACAGATCGCGGTGTAGATATTTCCATGTTTATACAGACAGCAGTGGAGATATTTCCATGTTTATACACATAGCGGTGTACATATTTCCATGTTTATAGAGACAGCGGTGTAGGTATTTCCATGTTTATACAGATAGCGGTGCAGATATTTCCATGTTTATACAGATGCCTATGCAGATATTACCATATTTATAGAGAGGGTTCTGTAGATATTTCCATGTTTATACAGATGGCAGTGTAGATTTTTCCATGTTCCTACACATGACTGTGTAGGTATTTCCATGTTTATACAGATGGCTTTGTAGATATTTCCATGTTTATAGAGGTAGTGGTGTAGATATTTCCATGTTTATACAGATAGCGGTGTAAATATTTCCATGTTTATACAGATCGTGGTGTAGATATTTCCATGTTTATACAGACACCTGTGTAGAAATTTCCATGTTTCTACAGACCGCAGTGTAGATATTTCCATGTTTATACAGATAGCGGTGTATATATTTCCATGTTTGTACAGATGGCGGTGTTGATGTTTCCATCTATACACAGATTGACGTGTAGGTATTTCCATGTGTATACAGATGGCATTGTAGATATTTCCGTGTTTATACAGATGGTGGTGTAGATATTTCCATATTTATACAGATGACTGTATAGGTATTTCCATGTTTTTACAGATGGCATTGTAGATATTTCCATGTTTATAGAGATAGCAGTGTAGATATTTCCATGTTTATACACATGGCGGTGTAGATATTTCCATGTTTATAGAGATAGCGGTTTAGATATTTCCATATTTATACACATAACGGTGTAGATATTTCCATGTTTATACAGATAGCAGTGTAAATTTTTCCATGTTTATACAGATCACGGTGTAGATATTTCCAGGTTTATAGAGATAGCAGTGTAGATATTTCCATGTTTATACAGATAGCGGTTTAGCTATTTCCATGTTTATACAGACCGCAGGGTAGATATTTCCATGTTTATAGAGATAGCGGTGCAGATATTTCCATTTTTGTACAGATCGCGGTGTTGATATTTCCATCTATACACAGATGACCGTGTAGATATTTCCATGTTTATACAGAAGGCGGCGCAGATATTTCCATGGATATGTAGAAGGCGGTGTAGATATTTCCATGTTTATACAGATAGCGGTGTAGATATTTCCATGTATATACAGATGGCTGTGTAGATATTTCCATGTTTATACAGATGGCTGTGTAGATATTTCCATGTTTATAGAGATGACTTTGTAGGTATTTCCATGTTTATACAGATGGCGGTGTAGGTATTTCCATGTTTATAGAGATAGCTGTGTAGATATTTCCATGTTTATACAGACAGCGGTGTAGATATTTCCATGTTTATACAGATCGCGGTGTAGATATTTCCATGTTTATACAGACAGCACTGGAGATATTTCCATGTTTATACACATAGCGGTGTACATATTTCCATGTTTATAGAGACAGCGGTGCAGATATTTCCATGTTTATACAGATGCCTATGCAGATATTTCCATATTTATACAGAGGGCTCTGTAGATATTTCCATGTTTATACAGATGGCAGTGTAGATTTTTCCATGTTCCTACACATGACTGTGTAGGTATTTCCATGTTTATATAGATGGCTTTGTAGATATTTCCATGTTTATAGAGGTAGCGGTGTAGATATTTCCATGTTTATACAGATAGCGGTGTAAATATTTCCATGTTTATACAGATCGTGGTGTAGATATTTCCATGTTTATACAGATACCTGTGTAGAAATTTCCATGTTTATACAGACCGCAGTGTACATATTTCCATGTTTATACAGATAGCGGTGTAGATATTTCCATGTTTGTACAGATGGCGGTGTTGATGTTTCCATCTATACACAGATTGCCGTGTAGGTATTTCCATGTGTATACAGATGGCATTGTAGATATTTCCCTGTTTATACAGATGGTGGTGTAGATATTCCCATATTTATACAGATGACTGTATAGGTATTTCCATGTTTTTACACATGACATTGTAGATATTTCCATGTTTATAGAGATAGCAGTGTAGATATTTCCATGTTTATACAGATGGCAGTGTAGATATTTCCATGTTTACAGAGATATCAGTGTAGATATTTCAATCTTTGCGCAGATTGCTGTGTAGATATTTCCATTTTTACACAGATAGCTGTGTAGATATTTCCAAGTCTACACAGATAGCTGTGAAGATATTTCCATGTTTATACAGATAGCAGTGTAGATATTTCCATGTTTACAGAGATATCAGTGTAGATATTTCAATCTTTGCGCAGATTGCTGTGTAGATATTTCCATTTTTACACAGATAGCTGTGTAGATATTTCCAAGTCTACACAGATAGCTGTGTAGATATTTCCATGTTTACACAGATAGCGTTGTAGCTATTTCCAAGTTTATACAGATAGCGGTGTAGATATTTCCATGTTTATAAAGATAGCGGTGTAGGTATTTCCATGTTTCTACAGATAGCGGTGGAGATATTTCCCTGTTTATACAGATAGCGATGTAGACATTTCCATGTTTATAGAGATAGCGGTGTAGATATTTCCATGTTTATACAGATGGCTGTTTAGATATTTCCATGAGTGTACAGATGGCGGTGTAGATATTTCCATGTTTATACAGATGGCACTGTAGGTATTTCCATTTTTATACAGATGGCAGTGTAGATATTTCCATGTTTATACAGATAGCGGTGTAGATATTTCCAAGTTTACACAGATAGCTGTGTAGATATTTCCATGTTTATACAGATAGCGGTGTTGGTTTTCCATGTTTATACAGATAGCGTTGTAGATATTTCCATGTTTATACAGCTCGCGGTGTAGATATTTCCATCATTATAGAGATGGCACTGTAGATATTTCCATGTTTATACAGATGGCGGTGTAGATATTTCCAGGTTTATACAGATATCGGTTTAGATATTTCCATGTTTATACAGATAGCTGTGTTGTTATTTCCATGTTTATACAGATAGCGGTGTAGATTGTTCCATGTTTATGGAGATGGCGATGTAAATATTTTCATGTTTACAGAGATGGTTGTGTAGTTATTTCCATGTTTATACAGATGACTGTGTAGATATTTCCATGTATATACAGATGGCGGAGTAGATATTTCCATGTTTATACAGATAAAGGTGGAGATATTTCCTTGTTTATACAGATCGTGGTGTAGATATTTCTATGTTTATAAAAAGAGCCGTGCAGATATTTCCACGTTTATACAGGTAGCAGTGTACATATATCGATGTTTATACAGATCGTTGTGTAGATATTTCCATTTTCCTCAGATGGCAGTTTAGATATTTCCATGTTTATACAGATGGCGGTGTAGAAATTTCCATGTTTATACAGACAGCGGTATAGATATCTCCATGTTCATTCAGAAGGCGGTGTAGATATTGCCATGTTTACAGAGATGGCGTTGTAGATATTTCTATGTTTACAGAGATAGCGGTGTAGGTATTTCCATGTGCATAGAAATAGTGGTGTAGGTATTTCCATGTTTATAGAGATAGTGGTGTAGATATTTCCATGTTTATTCAGATAGCGTAGAAGTTATTTCCATGTTTATACAGATGGCGGTGTAGATAGTTTCATGTTTATGGAGATGGCCGTGTAGATATTTTCACGTTCATAGAGATGGCGGTGTAGATATTTCCATGTTTATAGAGATAGCGGTGTAGATATTTCCATGTTTATACAGATGGCGGTGTAGATATTTCCATGCTTCTACATATGGCAGTGTAGATATATCCATGTTTATACAGATAGCGGTGGAGATATTTCCATATTTATAAAGATAGCATTGTAGATATTTCCATGTTTAAACAGATAACGGTGTAGATATATCCATGTTTATACAGATAGCGGTGAAGATATTTCCATGTTTATACAGATAGTGGTGTTGGTATTTCCATGTTTATACAATTAGCATTGTAGATATTTTCATGTTTATACAGCTCGCGGTGTTGTTATTTCCATCTTTATAGAGATGGCAGTGTAGATAATTCCATGTTTTTACAGATAGCGGTGTAGATACCTCCGTGTTTATACAGATGGTGCTGTATATATTTCCATGTTTATGGAGATCACCTTGCAGATATTTTCGGGTTATAGAGATGGCAGTGTAGATATTTCCACGTATATAGAGATGGCGGTGTAGATATTTCCATGTTTATAGAGATAGCGGTGTAGGTATTTCCGTGTTTATAGAGATGGCGGTGAGGATATTTCCCTGTCAATGCAGATGGCTGTGTAGATATTTCCATGTGCATACAGATGGCAGAGTAGATATTTCCATGTTTAAACGGATGGTGGTGTCGATATTTCCATGTTTATAGAGATGACTGTGTAGATATTTCCATGTTTATACAGATGGTGGTGTAGGTATTTCCATGTTTATAGAGATAGTGGTGTAGATATTTCCATGTTTATGCAGATAGCGGTGTAGGTATTTCCATGTTTATAAAGATAGCAGTGTAGGTATTTCCATATTTATACAGATAGCTTTGAGATATTTCTATGTTTATACAGATCGCTGTGTAGATATTTCCATGTTTATAGAGATGACGGTGCAGATATTTCCATGTTTATACAGATATCAGTGTAGATATTTCCATGTTTATACAGTTAGCAGTGTAGATATTACCATGTTTACACAGATAGCGGTGTAGATATTTCCATCTTTGAACAGATTGCGGTGTGGATATTTCCATGTTTATTCAGATAGCATTGTAGATATTTCCATGTTTACACAGATAGCTCTGTAGACATTTCCATGTTTACACAGATAGCATTATAGATATTTCCATGTTCATAGAGATAGTGGTTTAAGTATTTCCATGTTTATACAGATAGCTGTGTTGTTATTTCCATGTTTATACAGATAGCGGTGTAGATTGTTCTATGTTTATGGAGATGGCGGTGTAGTTATTTTCATGTTTATGGTGATGGTGGTGTAGATATTTCCATTTTTATACAGATGACTGTGCAGATATTTCCATGTTTATACAGATGGCGGTGTAGATATTTCCATGTTTATACAGATAGCGGTGGAGATATTTCCTTGTTTATAGAGATCGTGTTGTAGATGTTTCTAAGTTTATACAAAGAGCCGTGTAGATATTTCCATGTTTATACAGGTAGCGGTGTTCATATTTCCATGTTTATACAGATCGTGGTGTAGATATTTCCATTTTCCTCAGATGGCAGTTTAGATATTTCCATGTTTATACAGATGGCGGTGTAGATATTTCCATGTTCATTCAGAAGGCGTTGTAGATATTTCCATGTTTACAGAGATGGCGGTGTTGATATTTCTATGTTTATAGAGATAGCGGTGTATATATTTCCATGTGTATAGAAATGGTGGTGTAGGTATTTCCATGTTTATAATGACCGTGGTGTAGATATTTCCATGTTTATTCAGATAGTGGTGTAGGTATTTCCATGTTTATACAGATGTCGGTGTAGACAGTTCTATGTTTATGGAGATGGCCATGTAGATATTTCCATGTTTATACAGATAGCGGTGTAGACCTTTCCATGTTTATAGAGATGGCAGTGAAGATATTTCCATGTTTATATAGATAGCGGAGTAGATATTTCCATATTTACAGAGATAGATGTGTAGATATTTCCATATTTGCACAGATTGCGGTGTAGATATTTCCATCCTCACACAGATTGCGGTGTACATATTTCCATGTTTACACAGACAGCTGTGTAGTTATTTCCTTGTTTGCACAGATACTGTTGTAGGTATTTCCATGTTTATAGAGATTGCGGTGTAGATATTTCCATGTTTATAAAGATAGCAGTGTAGATATTTGCATGTTTATAAAGATAGCGGTGTAGATATTTCCATGTTTATACAGATAGCGGTGGAGATATTTCCATGTTTATACTGATAGCACTGTAGATATTTGTATGTTTATACAGATAGCGGTGTAGATATTTCCATGTTTATACAGATAGCGGTGTAGATATTTCCATGTTTATACAGATAGCGGTGTAGATATTTCCATGTTTATACAGAGAGCGGTGGAGATATTTCCATGTTTATACAGTTGGCGGTGGAGATATTTCCATGTTTATAGAGATGGTGGTGTAGATATTTCCAAGTTTATGCAGATAGCGGTGTAGATATTTCCATGTTTATAGAGATTGCGGTGTAGATATTTCCATGTTTATACAGATAGCGGTGGAGATATTTCCATGTTTATACAGATAGCGCTGTAGATATGTGCATGTTTATGCAGATAGCGGTGTAGATAGTTCCATGTTTATACAGATAGCGGTTTAGCTATTTCCATGTTTATACAGATAGCGATGTAGATATTTCCATGTTTATAGAGATGGCTGTGTAGATATTTCCATGTTTATACAGATGGCAGTGTAGATATTTCCATATTTATAGAAATAGCCATGTAGATATTTCCATGTTTAAACAGATAGCGGTGTAGACTTTTCCATTTTTATAGATAGCGGTGTAGATATTTCCATATTTATACAGATAGCGGTGTAGATATATCCATGTTTATACAGACTGTGGTGTAGATATTTCCATGTTTATACAGATAGCGGTGGAGATATTTCCATGTTTCTAGAGATGGTGGTGTAGATATTTCGAAGTTTATCCACGTAGCGGTTTAGATAATTCCATGATTATAGAGATATCGGTGTAGACATGTCCATGTTTATACAGGTAGCGGTGTAGATATTTCCATGTTTACAGAGATAGCGGTGAAGATATTTCCATATTTATAAAGATAGCGGTGTATATATTTGTATGTTTATTCAGATGGTGGTGTTGATATTTCCATGTTTATACAGATAGCAGTGTGGGTATTACCATGTTTATTCAGATGGCAGTGTAGATATATCCATGTTTATAGACAAAGTGGAGTAGATATTTCCATGTTTATAAAGATAGCAGTGCAGATATTTCCAAGTTTATTGAGATAGCGGTGGAGATATTTCCATGTTCATAGAGATAGCGGTGGAGATATTTCCATGTTTGTACAGATAACGATGTAGATATTTCCATGTTTATGCAGATAGCGGTGTAGATATTTCCGTGTTTATAAAGATAGCAGTGCAGATATTTCCAAGTTTATTGAGATAGCGGTGGAGATATTTCCATGTTCATAGAGATAGCGGTGGAGATATTTCCATGTTTGTACAGATAACGATGTAGATATTTCCATGTTTATGCAGATAGCGGTGTAGATATTTCCGTGTTTATGCAGATAGCGGTGTTGATATTTCCAAGTTTATACAGATAGCCATGTGGATATTTCCATGTTTATACAGATAACGGTGTAGACATTTCCATGTTTATAGGGATAGCGGTGTGGATATTTCCATATTTATACAGATAGCGGTGTAGATATTTCCATGTTTATACGGATAGCGGTGTATATATTTTCATGTTTATACAGACAGCGGTGTAGTTATTTCCATGTTTATACAGATGACTGTGTACAGGCTTCCATGTTTATGCAGATAGCGCTGTAGATATTTCCATGTTTATACAGATAGCGGTTTAGCTATTTCCATGTTTATACAGATAGCGATGTAGATATTTCCATGTTTCTTGAGATGGCTGTGTAGATATTTCCATGTTTATACAGATGGCAGTGTAGATATTTCCGTGTTTATACAGATACTGGTGTGAATATTTCTATGTGTATACAGATGACTGTGTACGTATTTCCATGTTTATAGAGAAGGCGGTTTAAATATTTCCATATTTATAGAAATAGCCATGTAGATATTTCCATGTTTATACAGATAGCGGTGTAGACATTTCCATGTTTATAGAGATAGCGGTGTAGATATTTCCATATTTATACAGATAGCGGTGTAGATATTTCCATGTTTATACAGATAGCGGTGTAGATGTTTCCATGTTTATACAGATAGCGGTGTAGATATATCAATGTTTATACAGACCTTGGTGTAGATATTTCCATGTTTATGCAGACAGCGGTGTAGATATTTCCATGTTTATATAGATAGCGGAGTTGATATTTCCATATTTACAGAGATAGATGTGTAGATATTTCCATATTTGCACAGATTGCGCTGTAGATATTTCCACCTTTATACAGATATTGTTGTAGATATTTCCATGTTCATACAGATAACGGTATAGGTATTTCCATCTTTATACAGATGACTGGGTAGATATTTCCATGTGTACACAGATGGCAGTGTAGATATTTCCATGTTTATGCAGATAGCGGTGTGGCTATTTCCATGTTTATACAGATAGCGCTGTAGATATGTGCATGTTTATGCATATAGCAGTGTAGATATTTCCATGTTTATACAGATAGCGTTTTAGCTATTTCCATGTTTATACAGATAGCGATGTAGATATTTCCATGTTTATAGAGATGGCTGTGTAGATATTTCCATGTTTATACAGATGGCAGTGTAGATATTTCCATATTTATAGAAATAGCCATGTAGATATTTCCATGTTTAAACAGATAGCGGTGTAGACTTTTCCATGTTTATAGATAGCGGTGTAGATATTTCCATATTTATACAGATAGCGGTGTAGATATTTCCATGTTTATACAGATCTCGGTGTAGATGTTTCCATGTTTAGACAGACAGCGGTGTAGATATATCTAAGTTTATAGAGATCGTAGTGTATATATTTCCTTGTTTATAAAGACAGCGGTGTAGATATTTCCATGTTTATATAGATAGCTGATTTGATATTTCCATATTTACAGAGATAGATGTGTAGATATTTCCATATTTGCACAGATTGCGGTGTAGATATTTCCACCTTTATACAGATATTGTTGTAGATATTTCCATGTTCATACAGATAATTGTATAGATATTTTCATCTATATACTGATGACTGTGTAGATATTTCCATGTTTATACAGATGACTGTGTAGGTATTTCCACGTATATACAGATGGCAGTGTAGATATATCCATGTTTATAGAGATAGCAGTGTAGTTATTTCCATGTTTATGCAGAAGGCGGTGTAGATATTTCCATGTTTTTAGAGATAGCCATGTAGTTATTTCCATGTTTATACAGATAGCAGTGAAGTCGTTTCCATGTTTACAGAGATAGCGTTGAAGATATTTCCCGATTTATACAGATAGCGGCGCAGATATTTCCATGTTTATACAGATAGTTGTGTAGATATTTCCATGATTATACAGATTGCGGAGTAGATATATCCATGTTTATACAGATTGTGGTGTGGATATTTCCATGTTTATACAGATAGCGTTGTAGATATTTCCATGTTTATACAGATAGTGGTGTTGATATTTCCATGTTTACAGAGATAGAGGTGTAGATATTTCCATATTAGCACAGATTGCGGTGTAGATATTTCCATCCTCACACAGATTGCGGTGTACATATTTCCATGTTTACACAGACAGCTGTGTAGATATTTCCATGTTTATACAGATAGTGTTTAAGACATTTCCATGTTTATAGTGATTGCAGTGTAGATATTTCCATCTTTATAAAGATTGCGGTGTAGATATTTCCATGTTTATACAGATAGCGGTGAAGATATTTCCATGTTTATACTTATAGCACTCTAGATATTTGCATGTTTATACAGATAGCGGTGTAGATATTTCCATGTTTATACAGATAGCGGTGTAGATATTTCCATGTTTACACAGATAGCGGTGTAGATATTTCCATGTTTATACAGAGAGCGGTGGAGAGATTTCCATGTTTATACAGTTGGCGGTGGAGATATTACCATGTTTATAGAGATGGTGGTGTAGTTATTTCCAAGTTTATGCAGATAGCGGTGGAGATATTTTCAAGTTTATACAGATAGCAGTGGACGTATTTTCATGTTTATAGTGACGGCGGTGTAGATATTTCCAAGTATATAGAGATAGCGGTGTAGATATTTCCATGTTAATACAGATAGCGGTGCAGGTATTTCCATGTTTATAGAGATAGCGGTGTAGATATTTCCATGTTTATACAGATGACTGTGTAGATATTTCCATGTCTATACAGGTGGCAGTGTAGATATTTCCATGTTTATACAGATGGGTGTGTAGATCTTTCCATGTTTATACAGATGAATGTGTGGATATTTCCATGTTTTTTACAGATGGCGGAGTAAATATTTCCATGTTACACAGATAGCAGTGTGGATATTTCCATGTTTATACAGATAGCGATGTAGATATATCTATATTTATAGAGATGGCTGTGTAGATATTTCCATGTTTATACAGATTGCAGTGTAGATATTTCCATGTTTATACAGATAGTGGGGTAGGTATTTCTAAGTTTATGCAGATGATTGTGTAGGTATTTCCATGTTTATACATATCGCGGTGTAGATATTTCCATGTTTAGAGAGATAGCCATGAAGATATTTCCATGTCTATACAGACAGCGGTGTAGACATTTCCATGTTTATAGAGATAGCGGTGTAGATATTTCCATATTTATACAGATAGAGGTGTAGATATTTCCATGTTTATACAGATAGCGGTGTAGATGTTTCCATGTTTATACAGATAGCGGTGTAGATATATCCATCTTTATACAGATCGTGGTGTAAATATTTCCATGTTTACAGAGGCAGAGGTGTAGATATTTCCATATTCACACAGATTGCGGTGTACATATTTCCATGTTTACACAGACAGCTGTGAAGATATTTCCATGTTTACACAGATAGTGTTGTAGATATTTCCATGTTTATAGAGATTGCAGTGTAGATATTTCCATGTTTATAAAGATAACGGTTTAGATATTTCCATGTTTATACAGATAGCGGTGGAGATATTTCCATGTTTATATAGATAGCGCTGTAGATATTTGCATGTTTATACAGATAGAGGTTGAGATATTTCCATGTTTATACAGATGGCTGTGTAGACATTTCCATGCTTATACAGATATCTGTTTAGATATTTCCATGTTTATACTGATAGCTGTGTTGTTATTTCCATGTTTATACAGATAGAGGTGTAGATTGTTCCATGTTTATGGAGATGGCGATGTAAATATTATCATGTTTACAGAGATGGTGGTGTAGGTATTTCCATGTTTATATAGATGACTGTGTAGATATTTCCATGTATATACAGATGGCGGAGTAGATATTTCCATGTTTATACAGATAAAGGTGGAGATATTTCCTTGTTTATACAGATCGTGGTGTAGATATTTCTATGTTAATAAAGAGAGCCGTGTAGATATTTCCATGTTTATACAGGTAGCAGTGTACATATATCCATGTTTATACAGATCGTTGTGTAGATATTTCCATTTTCCTCAGATGGCAGTTTAGATATTTCCATGTTTATACAGATGGCGGTGTAGAAATTTCCATGTTTATACAGACAGCGGTGTAGATATTTCCATGTTCATTCAGTAGGCGGTGTAGATATTTCCATGTTTACAGAGATGGCAGTGTAGATATTTCTATGTTTATAGAGATAGAGGTGTAGGTATTTCCATCTGTATAGAGATAGTGGTGTAGGTATTTCCATGTTTATAGAGATAGTGGTGTAGATATTTCCATGTTCATTCAGATAGCATAGAAGCTATTTCCATGTTTATACAGATGGCGGTTTAGATAGTTTCATGTTTATGGAGATGGCTGTGTAGATATTTTCACATTTATAGAGATGGCGGTGTAGATATTTCCATTTTTATATAGATAGCGGTGTAGATATTTCCATGTTTATACAGATGGCGGTGTAGATATTTCCATGCTTATACAGATGTCAGTGTAGATATATCCATGTTTATACAGATAGCGGTGGAGATATTTCCATATTTATAAAGATAGCATTGTAGATATTTCCAAGTTTATACAGATAACGATGTATATATATCCATGTTTATTCAGATAGCGGTGTAGATATTTCAATGTTTATACAGATAGTGGTGTTGGTATTTCCATGTTTATACAACTAGCATTGTAGATATTTCCATGTTTATACAGCTCGCGGTGTTGGTATTTCCATCTTTATAGAGATGGCAGTGTAGATAATTCCATGTTTTTACAGATAGCGGTGTAGATAATTCCGTGCTTATACAGATGTTGGTGTAGATATTTCCATGTTTATGGAGATCACAGTGCAGATATTTTCAGGTTTATATAGATGGCGGTGTAGATATTTCCACGTATATAGAGATGGTGGTGTAGATATTTCCATGTTTACAGATATAGCGGTGAAGATATTTCCATATTTATAAAGATAGCGGTGTAGATATTTGTATGTTTATTCAGATGGTGGTGTAGATATTTCCATGTTTGTAGAGATAGCGGTGTGGCTATTACCATGTTTATTCAGATGGCAGTGTAGATATATCCATGTTTATAAAGATAGTGGAGAAGATATTTCCATGTTTATAAAGATAGCAGTCCAGATATTTCCAAGTTTACTGAGATATCGGTGGAAATATTTCCATGTTCATAGAGATAGAGGTGGAGATATTTCCATGTTTGTACAGATAACGATGTAGATATTTCCATGTTTATGCAGATAGCGGTGTAGATAATTCCGTGTTTATGCAGATAGCGGTGTTGACATTTCCATGTTTATAGAGATAGCCATATAGATATTTCCATGTTTATACAGATAGCGGTGTAGACATTTCCATGTTTATAGGGATAGCGGTGTGGATATTTCCATATTTATACAGATAGCGGTGTAGATATTTCCATGTTATACGGATAGCGGTGTGGCTATTACCATGTTTATACAGATGGCAGTGTAGATATATCCATGTTTATACAGATAGTGGAGTAGATATTTCCATGGTTATAAAGATAGCGGTGAAGATATTTCCAAGTTTATAGAGATAGCGGTGGAGATATTTCCATGTTCATAGAGATAGCGATGGAGATGTTTCCATGTTTGTACAGATAACAATGTAGATATTTCCATGTCTATGCAGATAGCGGTGTAGATAATTCTGTGATTATGCAGATAGCGGTGTTGATATTTCCATGTTTATAGAGATAGCCATGTAGATATTTCCATGTTTATACAGATAGCGGTGTAGGCATTTCCATGTTTATAGGGACAGCGTTGTGGATATTTCCATATTTATACAGATAGCGGTGTAGATATTTCCATGTTTATACGGATAGCGGTGTAGGCATTTCCATGTTTATAGGGACAGCGGTGTGGATATTTCCATATTTATACAGATAGCGGAGGAGATATTTCCATGTTTTTACAGATAGCAATGGAGTTATTTTAATGTTTATACAGATAGCGGTCTAGATAATTCCATGTTTATACAGATAACGGTGTAGATATTTCCATATTTTTACACATAGCGGTGTAGTTATTTCCATGTTTATACAGATGGCTGTGAACATATTTCCATGTTTATACAGATGGCGGTGTAGATATTCCCATGTTTATAGAGATAGCAGGCTAGATATTTCCATGTTTTTGCAGATAGCGGTGTAGATATTTCCATGTATATACAGATAGCGGTGTAGATATTTCCATGTTTATACAGATAGCGGTGGACATATTTTCAAGTTTATACAGATAGCGGTGGACATATTTTCATGTTTATAGAGATGGTGGTGTAGATATTTACAAGTTTATACAGATAGCGGTGTAGATATTTCCATGTTTATACAGATGTCTGTGTAGATATTTCCATGTTTATTCAGATGGCCGTGTTGATATTTCCATGTTTATAGAGATGGCGGTGTAGTTATTTCTATGTTTATAGAGATAGCGGTGTAAATATCTCCATGTTTATAGAGATGGTGGTGTAAGTATTTTCATGTTTATAGAGATAGTGGTGTAGATAATTCCATGTGCATACAGATAACAGTGTTGGTATTTCCATGTTTATACATATGGCGGTGTAGATATTTCCATGTTTAGAGAGATAGCCATGAAGATATTTCCATGTTTATACAGACAGCGGTGTAGACATTTCCATGTTTATAGAGATAGCGGTGTAGATATTTCCATGTTTATACAGATGGCTGTGTAGATATTTCCATGTTTATACAGATAGTGGTGTGGCTATTTCCATGTATATACAGATGACTGTGTATGTATTTCCATGTTTATACAGATGGCGGTTTAGATATTTCCATATTTATAAAAATATCCATGTAGATATTTCCATGTTTATACAGATAGCGGTGTAGACATTTCCATGTTTATAGAGATAGCGGTGTATATATTTCCATACTTATACAGATAGCGGTGTAGATATTTCCATGTTTATACAGATAGCGGTGAAGATGTTTCCATGTTTCTACAGGTAGCGGTGTAGATATATCCGTGTTTATACAGGTCGTGGTGTAGATATTTCCATGGTTATACAGATAGCGGTGTAGGTATTTCCATGTTTACAGAGATAGAGGTGTAGATATTTCCATATTTGTACAGATAGCTGTGTAGATATTTCCATGATTATACAGATAGCGGTGGAGATATTACCATGTTTATAGAGATGGCGGTGAAGACATTCCCAAGTTTATATGGATAGCAGAGTACATATTTCCATGTTTATACAGATAGCGGTGTAGATATTTGCATGTTTACACAGATAGTGATGTAGTTATTTCCATGTTTATAGAGATAGCAGTGTAGATATTTCCATGTTTACAGAGATGGCTGTGAGGATATTTCCATGTTAATACAGATGGCAGTGTATATATTTCCACGTTTATACAGATAGTGGTTTAGGTATTTCCATGTTTATACAGATGACTGTGTAGGTATTTCCATGTATATACAGATAGCGGTGTAGATATTTCATTGTTTATACAGACAGGGGTCTAGTTATTTCCGTGTTTATAGAGATAGCAGTGTAGATATTTCCATGTTTATACAGATGGCGGTGGAGTTAATTCCATGTTTATACAGATGACCGTGTAGATATTTCCATGTTTATACAGATAGCAGTGTAGATATTTCCATTTTTATGCAGATAACGGGGTAGGTATTTCCATGTTTATAGAGATAGCAGTGTAGATATTTCCATGTTTATACAGATGGCTGTGTAGATATTTAAATGTGTATACTGATGGCAGTGTAGATACTTCCATGTTTATACAGATGGAGGTGTAGATATTTCCATGTTTATACAGATAGCGGTGTGGCTATTTCCATGTTTAGAGAGATAGCGGTGTAGATATTTCCAAGTTTATAGAGATGGCTGTGACGATATTTCCATGTTTATACAGATGGCAGTGTACATACTTCCACGTTTATACAGATAGCAATTTAGGTATTTCCATGTTTATACAGATGACTGTGTAGGTATTTCCATGTATATACAGATAGCGGTGTAGTTATTTCCATGTTTATACTGATAGCGGTGTAGGAATTTCCATATTTATAGAGATAGCAGTGTAGATATTTCCATGTTTATACAGAGGACTGTGTACGTATTTCCATGTATATACAGATAGCGGTGTAGATATTTCATTGTTTATACAGACAGGGGTCTAGGTATTTCCATCTTTGTACTGATGGCGGTGTAGATATTTCCATATTAATAGAAATATCCATGTAGATATTTCCATGTTTATACAGATAGCGGTGTAGACATTTCCATGTTTATAGAGATAGCGGTGTATATATATCCATATTTATACACATAGCGGTGTAGATATTTCCATGCTTATACAGATAGCGCTGAAGATGTTTCCATGTTTATACAGATAGCGGTGTAGATATATCCATGTTTACAGAGATAGAGGTATAGATATTTCCAAATTTGCACAGATATCTGTGTAGATATTTCCGTGATTATACAGATAGCGGTGGAGATATTACCAGGTTTATAGTGATGGCGGTGTAGGTATTTCCAAGTTTATGTACATAGTGGGGTAGATATTTCCATGTTTATACAGATAGCGGTGTAGATATTTGCATGTTTACACAGATAGCGATGTAGCTATTTCCATGTTATAGAGACAGCGGTGTAGATATTTCCATGTTTATAGAGATGGCTGTGAGGATATTTCCATGTTTATACAGATGGCAGTGTAGATATTTCCAAGTTTATACAGATAGTGGTTTAGGTATTTCCATGTTTATACAGATGTCTGTGTAGGTATTTCCATGTATATACAGATAGCGGTGTAGATATTTCCATGTTTATACAGATAGCGGTGTAGGTATTTCCATGTTTATGGAGATAGCAGTGTAGATATTTCCATGTTTATACAGATGGTGGTGGAGATAATTCCATCTTTATACAGATGTCAGTGTAGATATTTCCATGTTTATACAGATAGCAGTGTAGATATTTCCATGTTTATACATATAGCAGTGTAGGTATTTCCATGTTTATAGAGATAGCAGTGTAGATATTTCCATGTCTATACAGATGGCTGTGAAGATATTTCCATGTGTATAGAGATGGCAGTGTAGATATTTCCATGTTTATACAGATGGAGGTGTATATATTTCTATGTTTATTCAGATAGCATTGTGGCTATTTCCATGTTTATAGAGATAGCAGTGTAGATATTTCCATGTTTATAGAGATGGCTGTGAGTATCTTTCCATGTTTATACAGATGTCAGTGTAGAGATTTCCACGTTTATACAGATAGTGGTTTAGGTATTTCCATGTTCATACAGATGACTGTGTAGGTATTTCCATGTATATACAGATAGCGGTGTAGATATTTCCATGTTTATACAGATAGCAGCGTAGGTATTTCCAAGTTTATAGAGACAGCAGTGTAGATAATTCCATGTTTATACAGATGGCGTTGGAGATATTTCCATGTTTATACAGATGGATGTGTAGATATTTCCATGTTTATACAGATGGCGTTGGAGATAATTCCATGTTTATACAGATGGCAGTGTAGATATTTCCATGTTTATACAGATAGCAGTGTAGATATTTCCATGTTTGTACCGATAGCGGTGTAGGTATTTCCATCGTTATAGTGATAGCCGTGTAGATATTTCCATGTTTATACAGATGGCTGTGTAGATATTTCCATGTCTATACAGATGGAGGTGTAGGTATTTCCATGTTTATGCACATGACAGTTTAGATATTTCCATATTTTTACAAAAGGCCGTGTAGATATTTCCATGTTTCTAGAGATGGCTGTGTAAATATTTCCATGTTTATACAGATGGCAGTGTAGATATGTCCATGTTTATACAGAAAGTGGTGTCGATATTTCCATGTTTATACAGATGACCTTGTAGGTATTTCCATGTTTATACAGATGGCGGTGTAGATATTTCCATATTTATAGAAATATCCATGTAGATATTTCCAAGTTTATACAGATGGCAGTGGAGATAATTCCATGTTTATACAGATGGCAGTGTAGATATTTCCATGTTTATACAGATAGCAGTGTAGATATTTCCATATTTATACAAATAGCGGTGAAGGTATTTCCATGCTTATAGAGATAGCAGTGTAGATATTTCCATGTTTATACAGATGGCTGTGTAGATATTTCCATGTGTATACAGATGGCAGTGTAAATATTTCCATGTTTATACAAATGGAGGTGTAGATATTTCCATGTTTATACAGATAGCGGTGTGGCTATTTCCATGTTTATAGAGATAGCGGTGTAGATAATTCCATGTTTATAGAGATGGCTGTGAGGATATTTCCATGTTTCTACAGATGGCAGTGTTGATATTTCCACGTTTTTACAGATAGTGGTTTAGGTATTTCCATGTTTATACAGATGAGTGTGTATGTATTTACATGTATATACAGATAGCAGTGTAGATGTTTCCATGTTTATACAAATAGCGGTGTAGGTACTTCCATGTTTATAGAGATAGCAGTGTAGATATTTCCATGTTTATACAGTTGGCTGTGTAGATATTTCCATGTTTATACAGATGGCAGTGCAGATATTTCCCTGTTTATACAGATGGAGGTGTAGATATTTCCATGTTTATGCAGATGGCAGTGTAGATATTTCCATATTTATAAAAATATCCATGTAGATATTTCCATGTTTATACAGATAGCGGTGTAGACATTTCCATGTTTATAGAGATAGCGGTGTATATATTTCCATACTTATACAGATAGCGGCGTAGATATTTCCATGTTTATACAGATAGCAGTGTAGATGTTTCCATGTTTATACAGATAGCAGTGTAGATGTTTCCATGTTTATACAGATAGCGGTTTAGATATATCCATGTTTATACAGATCGTGGTGTAGATATTTCCATGTTTATACAGATAGCGGTGTAGATATTTCCATGTTTACAGAGACAGAGGTGTAGATATTTCCATATTTGCACAGATAGCTGTGTAGATATTTCCATGATTATACAGATAGCGGTGGAGATATTACCACGTTTATAGAGATGGCGGTGTAGATATTTCGAAGTTTATGTAGATACCGGTGTAAATATTTGCATGTTTATACAGATAGCGGTGTAGATATATGCATGTTTACACAGACAGCGATGTAGTTATTTCCATGTTTATAGAGATAGCGGTGTAGATATTTCCATGTTTATAGAGATGTCTGTGAGGATATTTCCAAGTTTATACAGATGGCAGTGTATATACTTCTACGTTTATACAGATAGTGGTTTAGGTATTTCCATGTTTATACAGATGACTGTCTATGTATTTCCATGTATATACAGATAGCAGTGTAGGTATTTCATTGTTTATACAGACAGCGGTGTAGGTATTTCCATGTTTATAGAGATAGCAGTGTAGATATTTCCATGTTTATACAGATGGCGGTGGAGATAATTCCATGTTTATACAGATGGCAGTGTAGATATTTCCATGTTTATACAGATAGCAGTGTAGATATTTCCATGTTTATGCATATAGCGGTGTAGGTATTTCCATGTTTATAGAGATATCCGTGAAGATATTTCCATGTTTATACAGATGGCTGTGTAGATATTTCCATGTCTATACAGATGGCAGTGTAGATATTTCCATGTTTATACAGATGGAGGTGTAGATATTTCCATGTTAAAACAGACAGCGGTGTGGCTATTTCCATGTTTAAAGAGATAGCGGTGTAGATATTTCCATGTTTATAGAGATGGCTGTGAGGATATTTCCATGTTTATACACATGGCAGTGTAGATATTTCCAAGTTTATACAGATAGTGGTTTAGGTATTTCCATGTTTATACAGATGACTGTGTAGGTATTTCCATGTATATACAGATAGCGGTGTAGGTATTTCCATGTTTATACAGATAGCGGTGAAGGTATTTCCATGTTTATAGAGATAGCAGTGTAGATATTTCCATGTTTATACAGATGGCGGTGGAGATAATTCCATGTTTATACAGATGGCAGTGTAGATATTTCCATGTTTATACAGATAGTGTTGTAGGTATTTCCATGTTTATAGAGATAGCAGTGTAGATATTTCCGTGTTTATACAGATGGCGGTGGAGATAATTCCATATTTATACAGATGGCAGTGTAGATATTTCCATGTTTATACAGATAGCAGTGTAGATATTTAAATGTTTATACAGATAGCGGTGTAGGTATTTCCATGTTTATAGAGATAGCACTGTAGATATTTCCATGTTTATACAGATGGCTTTGTAGATATTTCCATGTGTATACAGATGGCTGTGTAGATATTTCCATGTTTATGCAGAAGGAGGTGTAGATATTTCGATGTTTATACAGATAGCGGTGTCGTATTTCCATGTTTATAGACATAGCGGTGTAGATATTTCCATGGTTATAGAGATGGCTGTGAGGATATTTCCATGTTTATACAGATGGCAGTGTAGCTATTTCCTCGTTTATACAGATACTGGTTTAGGTATTTCCATGTTTATACAGATGACTTTGTAGCTATTTCCATGTATATACAGATAGCGGTGTAGGTATTTCCATGTTTATACAGATAGCGGTATAGGTATTTCCATGTTTCTAGAGATGGCTGTGTAGATATTACTATGTGTATACAGATGGCAGTGCAGATATTTCCATGTTTATACAGATGGAGGTGTAGATATTACCATGTTTATGCACATGACTGTTTAGTTATTTCCATATTATTACAAATGGCGGTGTTGTTATTTCCATGTTTCTAGAGATGGCTGTGTAGATATTTCCATGTTTATACAGATGGATGTGTAGCTATTTCCATGTTTATACAGATAGTGGTGTGGCTATTTCCATGTTTATACCGATGACTGTGTAGGTATTTCCATGTTTATACAGATGGCGGTGTAGATATTTCCATATTTATGAAAATATCCATGTAGATATTTCCATGTTTATACAGATAGCGGTGTAGACATTTCCATGTTTATACAGATAACGGTGTATATATTTCCATACTTATACAGATAGCGGTGTAGATATTTCCATATTTATACAGATAGCGGTGAAGATGTTTCCATGTTTATACAGGTAGCGGTGTAGATATATCCATGTTTATACAGATCGTGGTGTAGATAGTTCCATGTTTATACAGATAGCTGTGTAGATATTTCCATGTTTACAGAGATAGAGGTGTAGATATTTCCATATTTGTACAGATAGCTGTATAGATATTTCCATGATTATACAGATAGCGGTGGAGATATTACCATGTTTATAGTGATGGCGTTGTAGATATTCCCAAGTTTATATAGATAGCAGAGTACATATTTCCATGTTTATACAGATAGCGGTGGAGATATTACCAGGTTTATAGTGATGGCGGTGTAGGTATTTCCAAGTTTATGTACATAGTGTGATAGATATTTCCATGTTTATACAGATAGCGGTGTAGATATTTGCATGTTTACACAGATAGCGATGTAGTTATTTCCATGTTATAGAGACAGCGGTGTAGATATTTCCATGTTTATAGAGATGGCTGTGAGGATATTTCCATGTTTATACAGATGGCAGTGTAGATATTTCCAAGTTTATACAGATAGTGGTTTAGGTATTTCCATGTTTATACTGATGTCTGTGTAGGTATTTCCATGTATATATAGATAGCGGTGTAGATATTTCCATGTTTATACAGATAGCGGTGTAGGTATTTCCATGTTTATGAAGATAGCAGTGTAGATATTTCCATGTTTATACAGATGGTGGTGGAGATAATTCCATCTTTATACAGATGTCAGTGTAGATATTTCCATGTTTATACAGATAGCAGTCTAGATATTTCCATGTTTATACATATAGCGGTGTAGGTATTTCCATGTTTATAGAGATAGCAGTGTAGATATTTCCATGTTTATACAGATGGCTGTGTAGATATTTCCATGTGTATACAGATGGCAGTGTAGAAATTTCCATGTTTATACAAATGGAGGTGTAGATATTTCCATGTTTATACAGAGAGCGGTGTGGCCATTTCCATGTTTATAGAGATAGCGGTGTAGATAATTCCATGTTTATAGAGATGGCTGTGAGGATATTTCCATGTTTATACAGATGGCAGTGTAGATATTTCCAAGTTTATACAGATAGTGGTTTAGGTATTTCCATGTTTATACAGATGACTGTGTAGGTATTTCCATGTATATACAGATAGCGGTGTAGGTATTTCCATGTTTATACAGATAGCGGTGAAGGTATTTCCATGTTTATAGAGATAGCAGTGTAGATATTTCCATGTTTATACAGATGGCGGTAGAGATAATTCCATGTTTATACAGATGGCAGTGTAGATATTTCCATGTTTATACAGATAGTGGTGTAGTTATTTCCATGTTTATAGAGATAGCAGTGTAGATATTTCCATGTTTATACAGATGGCGGTGGAGATAATTCCATGTTTATAGAGAAGGCAGTGTAGATATTTCCATGTTTATACAGATAGCAGTGTAGTTATTTAAATGTTTATACAGATAGCGGTGTAGGTATTTCCATGTTTATAGAGATAGCACTGTAGATATTTCCATGTTTATACAGATGGCTGTGTAGATATTTCCATGTGTATACAGATGGCAGTGTAGATATTTCCATGTTTATACAGAAGGAGGTGTAGATATTTCGATGTTTATACAGATAGCGCTGTCGTATTTCCATGTTTATAGACATAGCGGTGTAGATATTTCCATGGTTATAGAGATGGCTGTGAGGATATTTCCATGTTTATACAGATGGCAGTGTAGCTATTTCCTCGTTTATACAGATAGTGGTTTAGGTATTTCCATGTTTATACAGATGACTTTGTAGCTATTTCCATGTATATACAGATAGCAGTGTAGGTATTTCCATGTTTATACAGATAGCGGTGTAGGTATTTCCATGTTTCTAGAGGTGGCTGTGTAGATATTACCATGTGTATACAGATGGCAGTGCAGATATTTCCATGTTTATACAGATGGAGGTGTAGATATTTCCATGTTTATGCACTTGACTGTTTAGTTATTTCCATATTATTACAAATGGCGGTGTAGTTATTTCCATGTTTCTAGAGATGGCTGTGTAGATATTTCCATGTTTATACAGATGGCTGTGTAGCTATTTCCATGTTTATACAGATAGTGGTGTGGCTATTTCCATGTTTATACCGATGACTGTGTAGGTATTTCCATGTTTTTACAGATGGCGGTGTAGATATTTCCATATTTATAAAAATATCCATGTAGATATTTCCATGTTTATACAGATAGCGGTGTAGACATTTCCATGTTTATAGAGATAGCGGTGTATATATTTCCATACTTATACAGATAGCGGTGTAGATATTTCCATATTTATACAGATAGCGGTGAAGATGTTTCCATGTTTATACAGGTAGCGGTGTAGATATATCCATGTTTATACAGATCGTGGTGTAGATATTTCCATGTTTATACAGATAGCTGTGTAGATATTTCCATGTTTACAAAGATAGAGGTGAAGATATTTCCATATTTGTACAGATAGCTGTGTAGATATTTCCATGATTATACAGATAGCGGTGGAGATATTACCATGTTTATAGTGATGGCGGTGTAGATATTCCCAAGTTTATATAGATAGCAGAGTACATATTTCCATGTTTATACAGATAGCGGTGTAGATATTTGCATGTTTACACAGATAGTGATGTAGTTATTTCCATGTTTATAGAGATAGCAGTGTAGATATTTCCATGTTTATGCAGATGGAGGTGTAGATATTTCCATGTTTATACAGATAGCGGTGTGGCTATTTCCATGTTTAGAGAGATAGCGGTGTAGATATTTCCATGTTTATAGAGATGGCTGTGAGGATATTCCCATGTTTATACAGATGGCAGTGTAGATATTTCCACGTTTATACAGATAGTGATTTAGGTATTTCCATGTTTATACAGATGACTGTGTAGGTATTTCCATGTGTATACAGATAGCGGTGTAGCTATTTCCATGTTTATACAGATAGCGGTGTAGGTATTTCCATGTTTATAGAGATGGCAGTGTAGATATTTCCATGTTTATACAGATGGCGGTGGAGATAATTCCATGTTTATAGAGATGGCAGTGTAGATATTTCCATGTTTATACAGATAGCAGTGTAGATATTGTCATGTTTATACAGATACCGGTGTAGGTATTTCCATGTTTATAGAGATAGCAGTATAGATATTTCCATGTTTATACAGATGGCTGTGTAGATATTTCCATGTGTAAACAGATGGCAGTGTACATATTTCCATGTTTATACAGATGGAGGTGTAGATATTTCCATGTTTATGCACATGACTGTTTAGATAATTCCATATTTTTATAAATGGCTGTGTAGATATTTCCATGTTTCTAGAGATGGCTGTGTAGATATTTCCATGTTTCTACAGATGGCAGTGTAGATATTTCCATGTTTATACAGATTGTGGTGTGGATATTTCCATGTTTATACAGATGACTGTGTAGGTATTTCCATGTTTATACAGATGGCGGTGTAGATATTTCCATATTTATAGAAATATCCATGTAAATATTTCCATGTTTATACAGATAGCGGTGTAGACATTTCCATGTTTATACAGATAGCGGTGTATATGTTTCCATATTTATACACATAGCGGTGTAGATATTTCCATGTTTATACAAATGTTGGTGGAGATAATTCCATGTTTATACAGATGGCAGTGTAGATATTTCCATGTTCATACAGATAGCGGTTTAGATATTTCCGTGCTTACAGAGATAGAGGTGTAGATATTTCCATATTTGAACAGACTGCGTTGTAGATATTTCCATCTTCACAAAGATAGCGGTGTACATATTTGCATGTTTGCACAGACAGCTGTGTAGATATTTCCATGTTAACACAGATAGTGTTGTAGATTTTTCCATGTTTATACAGATTGCTGTGTAGGTATTTCCATGTTTATAAATATAGCGGTGTACATATTTTCATGTTTATACAGATAGCGGTGGAACTATTTCCATGTTTATACAGATAGCGGTGTAAATATTTCCATGTTTACACAGACAGAGGTGTAGATATTTCCATCTTTATTCAGATAGTGGTATAGATATTTCCATGTTTATACAAATAGCTGTGGAGATATTTCCATGTTTATACAGAGAGCGGTGGAGATATTTCCATGTTTATACACATGGCGTAGATAATTCCAAGTTTATGCAGATAGCAGTGTAGATATTTCCATGTTTATACAGATGGCGGTTTAGATATTTGCATGTTTATAATGATAGCGGTATAGGTATTTCCATGTTTAGAGAGATACCGGTGTTGATATTTCCATGTTTATACAGATAATGTTGTACATATTTCCATGTTTATACAGATAGCGGTGTAGGTATTTCCATGTTTATAGAGATAGCAGTGTAGATATTTCCATGTTTATACAGATGGCGATGGAGATAATTCCATGTTTATACAGATGGCAGTGTAGATATTTCCATGTTTATTCAAATAGCAGTGTAGATATTTCCATGTTTATACAAATAGCGGTGTAGGTATTTCCATGTTTATAGAGATAGCAGTGTAGATATTTCCATGTTTATACAGATGGCGGTGGCGATAATTCAATCTTTATACAGATGGCAGTGCAGATATTTCCATGTTTTACAGATAGTAGTGTAGATATTTCCATGTTTATACAGATAGCTGTGTAGGTATTTCCATGTTTATAGAGATAGCAGTGTAGATATTTCCCTGTTTATACAGATGTCTGTGTAGATATTTCCTTGTGTATACAGATGTCAATGTAGATAGTTCCATGTTTATACAGATGGAGGTGTAGATATTTCCATGTTTATGCACATGACTGTTTAGATATTTCCATATTTTTACAAATGGCGGTGTAGATATTTCCATGTTTCTAGAGATGGCTGTGTAGATATTTCCATGTTTATACAGATGGCAGTGTAGATATTTCCATGTTTACACAGATAGTGGTGTGGATATTTCCATGTTAATACAGATGACTGTGTAGTTATTTCCATGTTTATACAGATGGCGGTGTAGATATTTCCATATATATAGAAATATACACGTAGATATTTCCAAGTTTATACAGATGGCGGTGGAGATAATTCCATGTTTATACAGATGTCAGTGTAGATATTTCCATGTTTATACGATAGCAGTGTAGATATTTCCATGTCTATACAGATAGCGGTGTAGGTATTTCCATGCTTATAGAGATAGCACTGTAGACATTTCCATGTTTATACAGATGGCTGTGTAGATATTTCCATGTGTTTACAGATGGCAGTGTAGATATTTCCATGTTTATACAGATGGAGGTGTGGATATTTCCATGTTTATACAGATAGTGGTGTGGCTATTTCCATGTTTATAGAGATAGCGGTGTAGATATTTCCAAGCTTATAGAGATGGCTGTGAGGATATTTCCATGTTTGTACAGATGGCAGTGTAGATATTTCCACGTTTACACAGTTAGTGGTTTAGGTATCTCCATGTTTATACAGATGAGTGTGTATGTATTTCCATGTATTTACAGATAGCGGTGTAGATATTTCCATGTTTATACAGATAGCGGTGTAGGCATTTCCATGTTTATAGAGATAGCAGTGTAGATATTTCCATGTTTACACAGATGGCCGTGGAGATAATTCCATGTTTACACAGATAGCAGTGTAGATATTTCCATGTTTATACAAATAGCGGTGTAGTTATTTCCATGTTTATAGAGATAGCAGTGAAGATATTTAAATGTTTATACAGATGGCTGTGTAGATATTTCCATGTGTATACAGATGGCAGTGCAGATATTTCCCTGTTTATACAGATGGAGGTGAGGATATTTCCATGTTTATGCACATGACTGTTTAGATATTTCCATATTTTTACAAATGGCGGGGTAGATATTTCCATGTTTCTAGAGATGGCTGTGTAGATATTTCCATGTTTATACAGATGGCAGTGTAGATATTCCCATGTTTCTACAGATAGTGGTGTGGCTATTTCTATGTTTATACAGATGACTGTGTAGGTATTTCCATGTTTATACAGATGGCGGTGTAGATATTTCAATATTTATAAAAATATCCATGTAGATAATTCCATGTTTATACAGAAAGCGGTGTAGACATTTCCATGTTTATAGAGATAGCGGTGAATATATTTCCATACTTATACAGATAGCGGTGTAGATATTTCCATGTTTATACAGATAGCGGTGTAGATATATCCATGTTTATACAGATCGTGGGGTAGATAATTCCATGTTTATACCGATAGCTGTGCAGATATTTCCTTAATTATACAGATAGCGGTGGAGATATTACCATGTTTATAGAGATGGCGGTGTAGATATTTCCAAGTTTATGTAGATAGCGGTGTAGATATTTCCATGTTTATACAAATAGCGTTGTAGATATTTGCATGTTTACACAGATAGCGATGTAGATATTTCCATATTTATAGAGATGGCTGTGAGGATATTTCCATGTTTATACAGATTGCAGTGTATATATTTCTACGTTTATACAGATAGTGGTTTAGGTATTTCCATGTTTATACAGATGACTGTGTAGCTATTTCCATGTATATACAGATAGCGGTGTAGATATTTCATTGTTTATACAGACAGCGGTGTAGGTATTTCCATGTTTATAGAGATAGCAGTGTAGATATTTCCATGTTTATACACATGGCGGTGGAGATAATTCCATGTTTGTACAGACGGCAGTGTAGATATTTCCATATTTATACAGATAGCAGTGTAGATATTTCCATTTTTATGCAGATAGCGGGGTAGGTATTTCCATGTTTATAGAGATAGCAGTGTAGATATTTCCATGTTTATACAGATGGCAGTGTAGATATTGCCATGTTTATACAGATAGTTGTGTGGCTATTTCCATGTTTATACAGGTAGCAGTGTTGTTATTTCCATGTTTATAGAGATGGCTGTGAGGATATTTCCATGTTTATACAAATGGCAGTATAGATATTTCCACGTTTATACAGATAGTGGTTTAGGTATTTCCATGTTTATACAGATTAGTGTGTATATATTTCCATGTATATACAGATTGCGGTGTAGATATTTCCATGTTTATACAGGTAGCAGTGTAGATATTTCCATGTTTATAGAGATAGCAGTGTAGATATATCCATGTTTAAAGAGATGACAGTGTAGATATTTCCATGTTTATACAGATCGTGCTGTAGATATTTCCATGCTTATACAGATCGCAGTGTAGATATTTCCTTGTTTATACAGATAGCGGTGTAGATATTTCCATGTTTTTACAGATAGCGGTGTAGATATTTCCATGTTTACACAGATTGCGGTGTATATATTTCCATCTTTCTACAGATGGCATTGCAGGTATTTCCATGTTTATACAGATGGCGGTGTAGATATTTCCATGTTTATATAGGTGGTGGTGTAGATGTTACCATGTTTATACAGATGGCGGTGTAGATATTTCCATGTTTATACAGATAGCGGTGTAGATATTTCCATGTATATACAGATGGCTGTGTAGATATTTCCATGTTTATACAGATAACTTTGTAGGTATTTCCATGTTTATACAGATGGCGGTGTAGGTATTTCCATGTTTATACAGATAGCTGTGTAGGTATTTCCATGTTTATACAGATAACGGTGTAGGTGTTTCCATGTTTATACAGATCGCGGTGTAGATATTTCCATGTTTATACAGAGGGCTGTGTAGATATTTTCATGTTTATACACATATCGGTGTACATATTTCCATGTTCCTACACATGACTGTGTAGGTATTTCCATGTTTAAACAGATGGCTTTGTAGATATTTCCATGTTTATAGAGATAGTGGTGCAGATATTTCCATGTTTATACAGATATCGGTGTAAATATTTCCATGTTTATACAGACCGTGGTGTAGATATTTCCATGTTTATACATATACCGGTGTAGGTATTTCCATGTTTATACAGACCGCAGTGTAGATATTTCCATGTTTATAGAGATAGCGGTGTAGATATTTCCATGTTTGTACAGATGGCGGTGTTGATGTTTCCATCTATACACAGATTGCCGTGTAGGTATTTCTATGTGTATACAGATGGCATTGTAGATATTTCCACGTTTATACATATGGTGGTGTAGATATTTCCATGTTTATACAGATGACTGTATAGGTATTTCTTGTTTTTACAGATGGCATTGTAGATATTTCCATGTTTATAGAGATAGCAGTGTAGATATTTTCATGTTTATACATATGGCGGTGTAGATATTTCCATGTTTATAGAGATAGCGGTGTTGATATTTCTATATTTATACAGATAACGGTGTAGATATTTCCATGTTTATACAGATACCGGTGTTGATATTTCCATGTATATACAGATAGCGTTGTAGATATTTCCATGTATATACAGATGGCTGTGTATATATTTCCATGTTTATACAGATGACTTTATAGGTATTTCCATGTTTATACAGATGGCGGTGTAGGTATTTCCATGTTTATAGAGATAGCTGTGTAGATATTTCCATGTTTGTACAGATAACGGTGTAGATATTTCCATGTTTATACAGATCGCGGTGTAGATATTTCCATGTTTATACAGAGGGCTCTGTAGTTATTTCCATGTTTATACACATAGCGGTGTACATATTTCCATGTTCCTACACATGACTGTGTAGGTATGTCCAAGTTTATACAGATGGCTTTGTAGATATTTCCATGTTTATAGAGATAGCGGTGCAGATATTTCCATGTTTATACAGATAGCGGTGCAAATATTTTCATGTTTATACAGATCGTGGTGTAGATATTTCCATGTTAATACAGATACCGGTGTAGATATTTCCATGTTTATACAGACCACAGTGTAGATATTTCCATGTTTATAGAGATAGCGGTGTAGATATTTCCATGTTTGTATAGATGGCGGAGTTGATGTTTCCATCTATACACAGATTGCCGTTTTGGTATTTCCATGTGTATACACATGGCATTGTAGATATTTCCATGTTTATACAGATGGTGTTGTAGATATTTCCATGTTTATACAGATGACTGTATAGGTATTTCCATGTTTTTACAGATGGCATTGTAGATATTTCCATGTTTATAGAGATAGCAGTGTAGATATTTCCATGTTTATACATATGGCGGTGTAGATATTTCCATGTTTATAGAGATAGCGGTGTAGATATTTCCATATTTATACAGATAACGGTGTAGATATTTCCATGTTTATACACATAGCCGTGTAAATATTTCCATGTTTATACAGATCACGGTGTAGATATTTCCATGTTTATAGAGATAGCGGTGTAGATATTCCCATGTTCATACAGATGGCGATGCAGATATTTCCATGTTTATACAGACCGCGGTGTATATATATCCATGTTTATACAGATAGCGTTGCAGATATTTCCATGTTTGTACAGATGTTGGTGTTGATATTTCCATCTATACCCAGATGACCATGTAGATATTTCCATGTTTACACAGATGGCGGCGCAGATATTTCTATGGTTATGTAGACGGCAATGTTAATATTTCCATGTTTATACAGATCGCGGTGAAGATATTTCCATGTTTATACAAATGCCTATGCAGATATCTCCATATTTATACAGAGGGCTGTGTAGATATTTCTATGTTTATACAGATGGCAGTGTAGATATTTCCATGTTCCTACACATGACTGTGTAGGTATTTCCATGTTTATACAGATGGCTTTGTAGATTTTTCCGTGTCTATAGAGAAATCTGTGCAGATATTTCAATGTTTATACAGATAGCGGTGTATACATTTCCATGTTTATACAGATCGTGGTGTAGATATTTCCATGTTTATACAGATAACGGTGTAGATATTTCCATGTTTATACAGACCGCTGTGTAGATATTTCCATGTTTATAGAGATAGCAGTGTAGATATTTCCATGTTTGTACAGATAGCAGTGTTGATGTTTCCATCTATACACAGATTGCCGTGTAGGTATTTCCATGTGTATACAAAAGGCATTGTAGATATTTCCATGTTTATACAGATGGTGGTGTAGATATTTCCATGTTTACACAGATGTCTGTATAGGTATTTCCATGTTTATACAGCTGGCGTGTAGATATTTCCATGTTTATAGAGATAGCGGTGTAGATATTTCCATATATATACAGATAACGGTGTAGAAATTTCCATGTTTATACAGATATCGGTGTAAATATTTCCATGTTTACACAGATCACGGTGTAGATATTTCCATGTTTATAAAGATAGCGGTGTAGATATTTCCATGTTTATACAGATAGCGGTGTAGATACTTCCATCTGTATACAGACCGCGGTGTAGATATTTCCATGTTTATACAGATAGCGGTGCAGATATTTCCATGTTTGTACAGATGGCGGTGTTGATATTTCCATCTATACACAGATGACCGTGTAGATATTTCCATGTTTATACAGATGGCGACGCAGATATTTCTATGGATATGTAGATGGCGGTGTAGATATTTCCATGTATATACAGATAGCGGTGTAGTTATTTCCATGTTTATATAGAGAGCGGTGTAGATATTTCCATGTATGTACACATGACAGTGTAGATATTTCCATGTTTATACAGATAACATTGTAAGTATTTCCATGTTTATACAGATGGCGGTGTAGATATTTCGATGTTTATAGAGATAGCAGTGGGAATATTTCCACGTTTATACAAATAGCGGTGTAGTTATTTCCATGTTTATATAGATAGTGGTGTAGATGTTTCTATGTATATACACATGGCTGTGTAGATATTTCCATGTTTATACAGATGGCGCTGTAGGTATTTCCATGTTTATATAGATAACTTTGTAAGTATTTCCATGTTTATACAGATGGCGATGTAGATATTTCGATGTTTATAGAGATGGCGGTGTAGATATTTCCATGTTCATAGAGATAGCGGTGTTGATTTTTCCATGTTTATAGAGATAGCTGTGTGGATATTTCCATGTTTATACAGATAGGGGTGTAGATATTTCCATGTTTATAGAGATGGCGGTGTAGATACTTCCAGGTTTATACAGATCACGGTGTAGATATTTCCATGTTTATACAGATCGCGGTGTAGATATTTCCATGTTTATACAGATCATGGTGTAGATATTTCCATGTTTATACAGATCGCGGTGTTGACATTACCATGTTTATAGGGATAGCGGTGCAAATAATTCCACATTTATACAGATAGCGGTGTTGTTATTAGCATGTTTATAGAGATAGCGGTGTAGATATTTCCATGTATAAACAGATGTCTGTGTATATATTTCCATGTTTAAACAGATGGCGGTGTAGATATTTCCTTGTTTATACAAATAGCGGTGTAGTTATTTCCATGTTTATACAGATAGCGGTGTAGATATTTCCATGTATATACAGATGGCTGTGTAGATATTTCCATGTTTATACAGATGGCTGTGTAGATATTTCCATGTTTATACAGATGACTTTGTAGGTATTTCCATGTTTATACAGATGGCGGTGTAGATATTTCCATGTTTATAGAGATAGCTGTGTAGTTATTTCCATGTTTATACAGATAGCGGTGTAGATATTTCCATGTTCATACAGATATCGGTGTAGATATTTCCATGTATATACAGATGGCTGTGTAGATATTCCATGTTTATACAGATGGCTGTGTAGATATTTCCATGTTTATACAGATGACTTTGTAGGTATTTCCATGTTTATACAGATGGCGGTGTAGATATTTCCATGTTTACAGAGATAGCTGTGTAGATTTTCCATGTTTATACAGAGAGCGGTGTAGATATTTCCATGATTATACAGATCGCGGTGTAGATATTTCCATGTTAATACAGATCGCGGTGTAGATATTTTCATGTTTATACAGATAGCGGTGTAGATATTTCCATGTTTTTACTGATATCGGTGTAGATATTTCCATCTTTACAAAGATTGCGGTGTAGATATTTCCATCTTTCTACAGATGGCATTGTAGATATTTCCATGTTTAAACAGATGGCGGTGTAGATATTTCCATGTTTATATAGATGGTGGTGTAGATATTACCATGTTTATACAGATAGCGGTGTAGATATTTCCATGTTTATACAGATAGTGGTGTAGATATTTCCATGTATATACAGATGGCTGTGTAGATATTTCCATGTTTATACAGCTGACTTTGTAGCTATTTCCATGTTTATACAAAAGGCGGTGTAGGTATTTCCATGTTTATAGAGATAGCTGTGTAGATATTTCCATGTTTATACAGAAAACGGTGTAGATATTTCCATGTTTATATAGATCGTGGTGTGGATATTTCCATGTTTATACAGAGGGCTGTGTAGATATTTCCACGTTTATACATATATCGGTGTACATATTTCCATGTTCCTACACATGACTGTGTAGGTATTTTCATGTGTATACAGATGACATTGTAGATAATTCCATGTTTATACAGATGGTGGTGTAGATATTTCCATGTTTATACAGATGACTGTATAGGTATTTCCATGTTTTTACAGATAGCATTGTAGATATTTCCATGTTTATAGAGATAGCGGTGTAGATATTTCCATGTTTATACAGATCGTGGTGAAGTTATTTCCATGTTTATACAGATGGCATTGTAGATATTTCAATGTTTATAGAGATAGCAGTGTAGATATTTCCATGTTTATACATATGGCGATGTAGATATTTCCATGTTTATAGAGATAGCGGTGTAGATATTTCCATATTTATACAGATAACGGTGTAGATATTTCCATGTTTATACAGATAGCCGTGTAAATATTTCCATGTTTATACAGATCCCGGTGTAGATATTTCCAAGTTTATAGAGATAGCGGTGTAGATATTTCCATGTTTATACAGACAGCGATGCAGATATTTCCATGTTTATACAGACCGCGGTGTAAATATATCCATGTTTATACAGATAGCGTTGCAGATATTTCCATGTTTGTACAGATGTCGGTGTTGATATTTCCGTCTATACACAGTTGACCGTGTAGCTATTTCCATGTTTATGCAGATGGCAGCACAAATATTTCTATGGATATGTAGGTGGCAGTGTTAATATTTCCATGTTTATATAGAAAGCGGTGTAGTTATTTCCATGTTTATACATATAGCGGTGTAGATATTTCCATGTTTATACAGATCGCGGTGTAGATATTTCTATGTTTATAAAAATCGCGGTGTAGATATTTCCATGTTTATACAGATCGTAGTGTAGACATTTCCATGTTCATACAGATAGCGGTGTAGATATTTCCATGTTTATACAGATAGCGGTGTAGATATTTCCATGTTTATACAGATAGTGGTGTAGATATTTCCATGTATATACAGATGGCTGTTTAGATATTTCCATGTTTATACAGATGACTTTGTAGCTATTTCCATGTTTATACAAAAGGCGGTGTAGGTATTTCCATGTTTATAGAGATAGCTGTGTAGATATTTCCATGTTTATACAGAAAACGGTGTAGATATTTCCATGTTTATACAGATCGTGGTGTGGATATTTCCATGTTTATACAGAGGGCTGTGTAGATATTTCACGTTTATACATATATCGGTGTACATATTTCCATGTTCCTACACATGACTGTGTAGGTATTTTCATGTGTATACAGATGACATTGTAGATAATTCCATGTTTATACAGATGGTGGTGTAGATATTTCCATGTTTATACAGATGACTGTATAGGTATTTCCATGTTTTTACAGATAGCATTGTAGATATTTCCATGTTTATAGAGATAGCGGTGTAGATATTTCCATGTTTATACAGATCGTGGTGAAGTTATTTCCATGTTTATACAGATGGCATTGTAGATATTTCCATGTTTATAGAGATAGCAGTGTAGATATTTCCATGTTTATACATATGGCGATGTAGATATTTCCATGTTTATAGAGATAGCGGTGTAGATATTTCCATATTTATACAGATAACGGTGTAGATATTTCCATGTTTATACAGATAGCCGTGTAAATATTTCCATGTTTATACAGATCCCGGTGTAGATATTTCCAAGTTTATAGAGATAGCGGTGTAGATATTTCCATGTTTATACAGACAGCGATGCAGATATTTCCATGTTTATACAGACCGCGGTGTAAATATATCCATGTTTATACAGATAGCGTTGCAGATATTTCCATGTTTGTACAGATGTCGGTGTTGATATTTCCGTCTATACACAGTTGACCGTGTAGGTATTTCCATGTTTATGCAGATGGCGGCACAAATATTTCTATGGATATGTAGGTGGCAGTGTTAATATTTCCATGTTTATATAGAAAGCGGTGTAGTTTTTTCCATGTTTATACATATAGCGGTGTAGATATTTCCATGTTTATACAGATCGCGGTGTAGATATTTCTATGTTTATAAAAATCGCGGTGTAGATATTTCCATGTTTATACAGATCGTAGTGTAGACATTTCCATGTTCATACAGATAGCGGTGTAGATATTTCCATGTTTATACAGATAGCGCTGTAGATATTTCCATGTTTATACAGATGGAGGTGTAGATATTTCCATGTTTATAGAGAACGCGGTGTAGATATTTCCATTTTTATAGATATAGCGGTGTAGATATACCAATGTTCATAGAGATAGCAGTGAGGATATTTCCATGTTTATACAGATATCAGTGTAGATAATTCCATTTTTATAGAGATAGCAGTTTAGATATTTCATATTTATACAGATAGCGGTGTAGATATTTCCATGTTTATACAGATAGCGATGTAGATACTTCCATGTATATACAGATGGTTGTGTAGATATTTCCATGTTTATACAGATGGCGGTGTAGATATTTCCATGTTTATACAGATAACTTTGTAAGTATTTCCATGTTTATACAGATGGCGGTGTAGATATTTCGATGTTTATAGAGATTGCAGTGGAGATATTTCCATGTTTATACAGATAGCGGTGTAGATATTTCCATGTTTATACTGATCGTGGTGTAGATATTTCCATGTTTATAGAGATGGCGGTGTAGATATTTCCATGTTCATAGAGATAGCGGTGTTGATTTTTCCATGTTTATAGAGATAGCGGTGTGGATATTTCCATGTTTATACAGATAGTGGAGTAGATATTTCCGTGTTTATAGAGATGGCAGTGTAGATATTTCCATGTTTATACAGATCACGGTGTAGGTATTTCCGTGTTTATACCGATGGCGGTGTAGATATTTCCATGTTTATAGAGACAGCGGTGTAGGTATTTCCATGTTTATACAGATGCCTATGCAGATATCTCCATATTTATACAGAGGGCTGTGTAGATATTTCTATGTTTATACAGATGGCAGTGTAGATATTTCCATGTTCCTACACATGACTGTGTAGGTATTTCCATGTTTATACAGATGGCTTTGTAGGTATTTCCATGTCTATAGAGATAGCGGTGCTGATATTTCAATGTTTATACAGATAGCGGTGTAGATATTTCCCTGTTTATACAGATCGGGGTGAAGGTATTTCCATGTTTATACAGATCGGGGTGAAGGTATTTCCATGTTTATACAGATCGCGGTGTAGATATTTCCATGTTTACACAGATGGTGGTGTAGATATTTCCGTGTTAATACACATGGCGGAGTAGATACTTCCATCTTTATGGAGATGGCAGTGTAGCTAATTTCATGTTTATAGAGATGGCGGTGTAGATATTTCCATATGTATAGAGATAGCGGTGTAGATATTTCCATCTTTCTACAGATGGCAGTGTAGATAATTCCATGTTTATACAGATGGCGGTGTAGATATTTCCATATTTATACAGATGTCTCTGTATTTATTTCCATGTGTATACAGATGGTATTGTAGGTATTTCCATGTTTATACAGATGTTGGTGTAGATATTTCCATGTTTATTCAGATGACTGTGTAGATATTTCCATGTTTTTACAGATGGCAGTGTAGATATTTCAATGTTTATAGAGATGGCGCTGTAGATATTTCCATGTTTATACAGATAGCGGTGTAGGTATTTCCATGTTTTTACAGATATCGGTGTAGATATTTCCATGTTTACACAGATTGCATTGTAGATATTTCCATCTTTCCACAGATGGCATTGTAGATATTTCCATATTTATACAGACGGCGGTGTAGATATCTCCATGTTTATATAGATGGTGGTGTAGTTATTACCATGTTTATACAGATAGCGGTGAAGATATTTCCATGCTTATACAGATCGTGGTGAAGATATTTCCATGTTTATACAGATCGTGGTGTAGATATTTCCATGTTTCTACAGATCGCGGTGTAGATATTTCCATGTTTATACAGATCGTGGTGTAGATATTTCCATGTTTCTACAGATCGCGGTGTAGATATTTCCATGTTTATACAGATAGCTGTGTAGATATTTCCATGTTTATACTGATAGCGGTGTAGATATTTCCATGTTTATTGAGATAGCGGTGTAGTTATTTCCATGTTTATAGACATAGCGGTGTAGATATTTCCATGTTTATATAGATGGAATTGTAGATATTTCCATGTTTATACCGATAGCGGTGTTGGTATTTCCACGTTAATACAGATAGCGATGTAGATATTTCCATGTTTATACAGCTCGCGGTGCAAGTATTTATATCTTTATACAGATGGCATTGTAGATATTTCCTTATTCACACAGATTTCGGTGTAGATGTTTCCATGTTTATACAGATGGCGGAGATGTTAGTTCCATGTTTATGGAGATGGCAGTGCAGATATTTTCATTTTTATAGAGATGGCGGTGAAGATATTTCCAGTTTTATAGAGATGGCAGTGTAGATAGTTCCATGTTTATACAGATGGCTGTGTAGATATTTCCATGTGTATACAGATGGCATTGTAGATATTTCCATATTTATACAGATGTCTGTGTAGGTATTTCCATGTTTTCACAGATGGCAGTGCAGATATTTCCATGTTTATAGAGATAGCGATGTAGATATTTCCATGTTTGTACAGATGGCGGTGTTGATATTTCCATCTATACACAGATGGCCGTGTAGATATTTCCATGTTTATACAGATTGCGGCATAGATATTTCCATGGACATGCAGATGGCGGTGTAGATATTTCCATGTTTATACAGATAGCAGTGTAGATATTTCCATGTTTACACGAATGGTGATGTAGATATTTCCGTGTTTATACACATGGCGGATTAGATAGTTCCATCTTTATGGAGATGGCAGTGTAGATATTTTCATGTTTATAGAGATGGCGTTGTAGATATTTAGATATATATAGAGATAGCGGTGTAGATATTTCGATCTTTCTACAACTGGCAGTGTAGATATTTCCATGTTTATACAGATGGCGGTGTAGATATTTCCATATTTATACAGATGTCTGTGTAGATATTTCCATGTGTATACAGATGGTATTGTAGGTATTTCCATGTTTATACAGATGGTGGTGTAGATATTTCCATGTTTATTCAGATGACTGTGTAGTTATATCCATGTTTTTACAGATGGCAGTGTAGATATTTCAATGTTTATAGAGATGGCGCTGTAGATATTTCCATGTTTATACAGATAATGGTGGAGATATTTCCATGTTTATACAGAGAGCAGTGGAGATATTTCCATGTTTATAAACAGAGCGGTGTACATATTTCCATGTTTATACAGACAGCAGTGTAGGTATTTCCATGTTTATACAGATAGCGGTGCAGATATTTTCATGTTTATACAGATGCCTATGCAGATATTTCCATATTTATACAGAGGGCTGTGTAGATATTTCGAAGTTTATACAGATGGCATCGTAGATATTTCCATATTTATACAGATGACTGTATAGGTATTTCCAGGTTTTAAAGATGGCATTGTAGATATTTCCATGTTTATAGAGATAGCAGTGTAGATATTTCCATGTTTATACAGATTGCGGTGTAGAAATGTCCATGTTTATACAGATAGCGGTGTAGATATTTCCATGTTTATACAGATCGCAGTGTAGATATTTCCATGTTTATACAGATAGCGGTGTAGATATTTCCATGTTTATACAGATCGCGGTGTAGATATTTCCATGTTTATACAGATGGCGGTGTAGATATTTCCATGTTTATAGAGATGGCGGTGTAGATATTTCCATGTTCATTGAGATAGCGGTGTAGATATATCCATGTTCATAGAGATAGCAGTGAGGATATTTCCATGTTTATACAGATAGCAGTGTAGATATTTCCATTTTTATAGAGATAGCGGTTTTGATATTTCATATTTATACAGACAACGTTGTATCTATTTCCATGTTTATACAGACTGCGGTGTAGATATTTCCATGTTTATACAGATAGCGGTGTAGATATTTCCACGTTTATATAGATGGCGCTGTAGATATTTCCATCTTTCTACAAATGGCAGTGTAGATATTTCCAGGTTTATAGAGATGGCGGTGTAGATATTTCCATGTTTATATAGATGGCAATGTAGATATATTCTTGTTTATGTAGATGGCGTTGTAGATATCTCCATGTTTAAAGAGATGGCGGTGTATATACTTCCATGTTGATGGAGATAGCGGTGTAGATATTTCCATGTTTATAGAGATAGCGGTGTAGTTATTTCCATGTTTATAGAGATAGCGGTGTTGATATTTCCATATTTCTACAGATGACTCTGTAGGTATTTCCATGTTTATAGAGATAGCGGTGTAGTTATTTCCATGTTTATAGAGATAGCGGTGTTGATATTTCCATATTTCTACAGATGACTCTGTAGGTATTTCCATGTTTATAGAGATACCGTTGTAGATATTTTCATGTATATTCAGATTGCGGTGGAGATATGTCCATGTTTATACAGATAGCAATGGAGATATTTCCACGTTAATACACATAGCGGCGTAGATATTTCCATGTTTATACAGATAGCGGTGTAGATATTTCCATGTTTATACAGATGGCTGTTTCAATATTTCCATGTTTATACAGAGTTCTCTGTAGTTATTTCCATGTTTATATAGATGACAGTGTAGATATTTCCAGGTTTATACAGATGACTGTGTAGATATTTCCATGTTAATACAGATGGCGGTGTAGATATTTCCATGTTTATGGAGATAGCGGTGTAGATATTTCCATGTTTATTGAGATAGCGGTGTAAATATTTCCATATTTATACAGATAGTGGTGTAGATATTTCCATGTTTTTACAGATAGCGGTGTAGACATTTCCATCTTTACTCAGAGAGTGCTGTACATATTTCCATGTTTACACAGATCACTGTGTAGATATTTCCTTGTTTATACAGATAACGTTGTAGATATTTCCATCTTTATACAAACGGTGGTGTAGATATTTCCATGTTCCTACACATGACTGTGTAGTTATTTCCATGATTATACAGATGGCGGTGTAGATATTTCCACATTTATAGAGATAGCAATGTAGATATTTCCAGGTTTATACAGATAGCGGTGTAATTATTTCCATGTTTATACAGATCGTGGTGTAGATATTTCCGTGTTTATACAGATACCGGTGTATATATTTCCATGTTTATACAGACTTCATTGTAGGTATTTCTATGTTTATACAGATAGCGGTGTAGTTATTTCCATGTTTGTACAGATGGCGGTGTTGATATTTCCATCTGTACACAGATGGCCGTGTAGATATTTCCATCTTTATACAGATTGCATTGTAGATATTTCCATGGATATGCAGATGGCGGTGTGGATATTTCCATGTTTATAGTGATAGCGGTGTTGGTATTTCCATGTTTATAGACATAGCGGTGTAGGTATTTCCATGTTTATATAGATGGCGTTGTAGATATTTCCATGTTTATACCGATAGCGGTGTTGGTATTTCCACGTTTATACAGATAGCGATGTAGATATTTCCATGTTTATACAGCTAGCGGTGCAGATAATTATATCTTTATACAGTTGGCATTGTAGATATTTCCTTATTCACACAGATGGCGGTGTAGATCTTTCCTTGTTTATACAGATGGCGGAGTAGTTAGTTCCATGTTTATGGAGATGGCAGTGAAGATATTTTCATGTTTATAGAGATGGCGGTGTAGATATTTCCATGTTTATAGGGATAGCAGTGTAGATATTTACATGTTTATACAGATGGCTGTGTAGATATTTCCATGTGTATACAGATGGCATCGTAGATATTTCCATATTTATACAGATGACTGTATAGGTATTTCCATGTTTTTACAGATGGCATTGTAGATATTTCCATATTCATAGAGATAGCAGTGTAGATATTTCCATGTTTATACAGATTGCGGTGTAGAAATTTCCATGTTTATACAGATAGCGGGGTAGATATTTCCAAGTTTATATAGATGGCGGTGTAGATATTTCCATCTTTCTACAAATGGCAGTGTAGATATTTCCATGTTTATAGAGATGGCGGTGTAGATATTTCCATGTTTCTATAGATGGCAATGTAGATATATTCTTGTTTATGTATATGGCGTTGTAGATATCTCCATTTTTAAAGAAATGGCGGTGTATATACTTCCATGTTGTTGTAGATAGCGGTGTAGATATTTCCATGTTTATAGAGATAGCGGTGTAGTTATTTCCATGTTTATAGAGATAGCAGTGTTGACATTTCCATATTTCTACAGATGACTGTGTAGATATTTCCATGTTTACAGAGATACCGTTGTAGATATTTTCATGTTTATTCAGATTGCGGTGGAGATATGTCCATGTTTATACAGATAGCAATGGAGATATTTCCACGTTAATACACATAGCGGTGTAGATATTTCCATGTTTATACAGATAGCGGTGTAGGTATTTCCATGTTTATACAGATGGCTGTGTCAATATTTCCATGCTTATACAGAGTTCTCTGTAGATATTTCCATGTTTATAAAGATGACGGTGTAGATATTTCCAGGTTTATACAGATGACTGTGTAGATATTTCCATGTTAATACAGATGGCGGTGTAGATATTTCCATGTTTATAGAGATAGCGGTGTAGATATTTCCATGTTTATTGAGATAGCGGTGTTAATATTTCCATATTTATACAGATAGTGGTGTAGATATTTCCATGTTTATACAGATAGCGGTGTAGATATTTCAATCTTTATTCAGAGAGTGCTGTACATATTTCCATGTTTATACAGATCACTGTGTAGATATTTCCATGTTTATACAGATAACGTTGTAGATATTTCCATCTTTATACAAAAGGTGGTGTAGATATTTCCATGTTCCTACACATGACTGTGTAGTTATTTCCATGTTTATACAGATGGCGGTGTAGGTATTTCCATATTTATAGAGATAGCAGTGTAGATATTTAAAGGTTTATACAGATAGTGGTGTAATTATTTCCATGTTTATACAGATCGTTGTGTAGATATTTCCAAGTTTATACAGATACCGGTGTAGATATTTCCATGTTTATACAGACTGCATTGTAGGTATTTCTATGTTTATACAGATAGCAGTGTAGTTATTTCCATGTTTGTACAGATGGCGGTGTTATTTCCATCTGTACACAGATTGCCGTGTAGATATTTCCATCTTTATACAGATGGCGTTGTAGATATTTCCATGGATTTGCAGATGGCGGTGTGGATATTTCCATGTTTATAGAGATAGCAGTGTAGGTATTTCCATGTTTATAGACATAGCGGTGTAGATATTTCCATGTTTATATAGATGGCGTTGTAGATATTTCCATGTTTATACCGATAGCGGTGTTGGAATTTCCACGTTTATACAGATAGCGATGTAGATATTTCCATGTTTATGCAGCTTGCGGTGCAGATAATTATATCTTTATACAGATGGCATTGTAGATATTTCCTTATTCACACAGATGGCGGTGTCCATGTTTGCATGTTTATATAGATGGCGGAGTACTTATTTCCATGTTTATGGAGATGGCAGTGTAGATATTTTCATGTTTATAGAGATGGCGGTGTAGATATTTCCATGTTTATAGAGATAGCAGTGTAGACATTTACATGTTTATACAGATGGCTGTGTAGATATTTCCATGAGTATACAGATGGCATCGTAGATATTTCCATATTTATACAGATGACTGTATAGGTATTTCCATGTTTTTACAGATGGCATTGTAGATATTTCCATGTTTATAGAGATAGCAGTGTAGATATTTCCATGTTTATACAGATGGCGGTGTAGATATTTCCATGTTTATAGAGATAGCGGTGTAGGTATTTCCATCTTTATACAGATAACGGTGTAGAGATTTCCATGTTTATAGAGATAGCAGTGTAAATATTTCCATGTTTATACAGATCACGGTGTAGATATTTCCATGTTTATAGAGATAGCGGTGTAGATATTTCCATGTTTATACAGATAGCGGTTTAGATATTTCCATGTTTATACAGACCGCGGTGTAGATATTTCCATGTTTATACAGATAGCGGTGTAGATATTTCCATGTTTGTACTGATGGCGGTGTTGATATTTCCATCTATACACAGATGAGCGTGTAGATATTTCCATGTTTATACAGACGGCGGCGCAGATATTTCCATGGATATGTAGATGGCAGTGTAGATATTTCCATGTTTATAAACATAGCGGTGTAGTTATTTCCATGTTTATATAGATAGCGGTGTAGATATTTCCATGTATATACACATGGCTGTTTAGATATTTCCATGTTTATACTGATGGCTTTGTTGATATTTCCATGTTTGTACCGATAACTTTGTAAGTATTTCCATGTTTATACAGATGGCGGTGTAGACATTTCGATGTTTATAGAGATAGCAGTGGAGATATTTCCATGTTTATAGAGATAGCGGTGTAGATATTTCCCCGTTTATACTGATCGCGGTGTAGATATTTTCATGTTTATAGAGATGGCGGTGTAGATATTTCCATGTTCATACAGATAGCGGTGTTGTTTTTTCCATGATTATAGAGATAGCGGTGTGGATATTTCCATGTTTATACAGATAGGGGTGAAGTTATTTCCATGTTTATAGAGATGGCGGTGTAGATATTTCCATGTTTATACTGTTCACGGTGTAGATATTTCCATGTTTATACAGATCGCGGTGTAGATATTTCCATGTTTATAAACATCATGGTGTAGGTATTTCCATGTTTATACAGATCGCGGTGTTGACATTACCATGTTTATAGGGATAGCGGTGCAAATATTTCCACATTTATGCAGATAGCGGTGTAGTTATTAGCATGTTTATACAGATAGCGGTATAGATATTTCCATTTATAAACAGATGTCTGTGTATATATTTCCATGTTTAAACATATGGCAGTGTAGATATTTCCTTGTTTATACAAATAGCGGTGTAGTTATTTCCATGTTTATACAGATAGCGGTGTAGATATTTCCTTGTTTATACAAGTAGTGGTGTAGATATTTCCATGTTTATGCAGATCACGGTGTAGAGATTTCCTTGTTTATACAAATAGCGGTGTAGTTACTTCCATGTTTATACAGATAGCGGTGTAGATATTTCCATGTATATACAGATGGCTGTGTAGATATTTCCATGTTTATACAGATGGCTTTGTAGATATTTCCATGTTTATACATACCGCAGTGTAGATATCTCCATGTTAATACAGATTGCGGTGTAGGTATTTCCATGTTTATACAGATAGCGGTGTAGATATTTCCATGTTTTTACAGATATTGGTGTAGATATTTGCATGTTTACACAGATTGCGGTGTAGATATTTCCATGTTCGTACAGATGAGTGTATAGTTATTTCCATGTTTTTACAGATGGCAGTGTAGATATTTCCATGTAAATAGAGATAGCGGTGTAGATATTTCCATGTTTGTACAGATGGCAGTGTTGATATTTCCAAGTTTATACAGATGGCGGCATAGATATTTCCATGGATATGCAGATGGCGGTGTAGATATTTCCATGTATATACAGATGGCTGTGTAGATATTTCCATGTTTATACAGATGGCGGTGTAGATACTTCCATGTTTATACAGATAACTTTGTAAGTATTTCCATGTTTATACAGATGGCGGTGTACGTATTTCCATGTTTATAGAGATAGCGGTGTAGTTATTTCCATGTTTATGGAGATAGCGGTGTGAATATTTCCATGTTTACACAGATGGCTGTGTAGATATTTCCTTGTGAATACAGATCGCATTGTAGATATTTCCATGTTTATAGAGACGGTGTTGTAGATATATCCATGTTTATACAGATGACTTGGTAGATAATTCCATATTTTTAAAAATGGCAGTGTAGATATTTCAATGTTTACAGAGATAGCGCTGTAGATATTTCCATGTTCATACAGATGGCGCTGTAGATATTTCCATGTTTAGACATATGGCAGTGTAGATATTTCTATGTTTATACAGATAGCGGAGTAGATATTTCCATGTTTACAGAGATAACGGAGTAGATATTTCCATCTTTGCACAGATTGCGGAGTAGATGTTGCTAACTTTACACAGATAGCGGTGTAGATATTTCCAAGTTTACACAGATAGCTGTGTAGATATTTCCATGTTTACAGAGATAGCATTGTAGATATTTCCATGTTTATACAGATAGCGCTGTAGTTATTTCCATGTTGATACAGATAGCGGTGTAGATATTTCCAGGTTTATAGAGATAGCGGTGAAGGTATTTCCACGTTTATACAGATAGCGTTGAAGATATTTCCACAATTATAGAGATAGCGGTTTAGATATTTCCACGTTTTACAGATAGCTGTGTAGGTATTTCCATGTTTACACAGAGAGCATTGTAAATATTTCCATGTTTACACAGATAGCGTTGTAGATATTTCCATGTTTACACACATAGCGGTGTACATATTTCCAAGTTTACACAGATAGCTGTGTAGATATATCCATGTTTACACAGATAGCGTTGTAGATATTTCATTGTTTATACAGATAGCGGTTTAGGTATTTCCATGTTGATACAGATACAGGTGTAGGTATTTCCATGTTTATACGGATAGCGGTGGAGACATTTCCATGTTTATACAGATAGCGGTGTAGATATTTCTATGTTTATACAGATAGCGGTGTAGATATTTCCTTGTTTACACAGATCGCGGTGTAGATACTTCCATGTTTATAGAGACAGCGGTGAAGATATTTCCATGTTCATACAGATGGCTGTGTAGATATTTCCATGTATATTGATATAGTGGTGCAGATAATTCCATCTTTATAGAGATGGTGGTGTAGATATTTCCATGTTTATGCAGATGACTGGGTAGGTATTTGCATGTTTATACAGATGGCGGTGTAGATATTTCCATGTTTATAGTGATAACTTTGTAGATATTTCCATGTTTATGAAGATAGTGGTTTAGATATTTCCATGTTTATAGAGATTGCGGTGTAGATATTTCCGTATTTATACAGATAGCGGTGTAGATATTTCCATGTTTATACAAATGGTGGTGTAGATATTTCCATGTTTATACAGATGGCGGTGTAGATATTTCCTTGTTTATAAAGATTGCGGTGTACATATTTCCATGTTTTTACAGATATCGGTGTAGATATTTCCACGTTTATACAGAGAGCGGTGTAGATATTTCCAAGTTTTTCAGATAGTGGTGTAGATATTTCCATCTTTATACAGATAGCAGTGCAGATATTTCCATGTTTACACAGATAGCCATGTAGAAATTTTGATGTTTACACAGATAGAGTTGCAGATATTTCCATGTTTAAAAAGATAGCGGTGCAGATATTTCCATGTTTACAGAGATAGCGGTGTAGATATTTCCATATTTATACACATAGCGGTGTAGATTTTTCCAGGTTTATACAGGTAGCGGTGTAGATATTTCCATGTTTATAAAGAGAGCTGTGTAGATATTTCCATGTTTATAGAGATGGTGTTGTAGGTATTTCCATGTTTATAGAGATAGCAGTGCAGATATTTCTATGTTTATTCAGATAGAGGTGTAGATAATTCCATGTTCATACAGATAGCGGTGTTGGTATTTCCATGTTTATAGAGATAGCGGTGTAGATATTTTCATGTTTATACAGCTCGCAGTGGAGATATTTCCATCTTTATACAGATGGCAGTGAAGATATTTCCATCTTTATACAGATAGTTGTGTATATATTTCCATGTTTAAACAGATGGCGGTGTAGATACAGCCATGTTTCTGAAGATGGCGGTGTAGATATTTTCATGTTTACGCAGATGGCGGTGTAGATATTTCCATATTTACAGAGATTTCGGTGTAGATATTTCCATGTTTATAGTGCAAGTGGTGTAGGTATTTCCATGTTTATAGAGATAGCGGTGTAGACATTTCCATATTTATACAGATAGTGGTGTAGGTATTTCCATGTTTATACAGATGGCGGTGTAGATATTTCCATGTTTCTAAAGATGGCGGTGTAGGTATTTCCTTGTTTATACAGATAGCGGGGTAGATATTTCCATGTTTACAGAGATAGCGGTGTAGATATTTCCAACTTTGCACAGATTGCCGTGTAGATATTTCCATTTTTAAACAGATAGCATTGTAGATATTTCCAAGTTTACACAGATTGCTGTGTAGATATTTCCATGGTTACACCGATAGCATTGTAGATATTTCCATGTTTATACAGATAGCGGTGTAGATATTTCCATGTTTATACAGATAGCGGTGTAGATATTTCCATGTTTATACAGATATCGGTGTAGATATTTCCTTGTTTATAGAGACAGCGGTGGAGATATTTCCGTTTATACAGATATCGATGTAGATATTTCCATGTTTATACAGATAGCGGTGTAGATATTTCCATGTTTATAGAGATAGCGGTGTAGATATTTCCATGTTTATACAGAGAGCGGTGTAGATATTTCCATGTTTATAGTGATAGCGGTGTAGATATTTCCATGTTTAGAAATATGGCTGTGTAGATATTTCCATGTGTATACAGATGGCGGTGTAGATATTTCCATGTTTTTACTGATAGCGGTGAAGATATTTCCGTGTTTATAGAGACTGCGGTGTAGATATTTCCATCTTGTACAGATTGCTGTGTCGATATTTCCATTTTTACACAGATAGCTGTGTAGATATTTCCAAGTTTACACAGGTAGCGGTGTAGATGTTTCCATGTTTATAGAGATAGCAGTGTAGATATTTCCATGTTTATACAGATGGCTCGGTAGATATTTCCATGTGTATACAGATCGCGGTGTAGATATTTCCATGTTTCTACAGATGGCGCTGTAGATATTTCCATGTTTATGCAGATGGCAGTGTAGATATTTCCATGTTTATACAGATAGCGGTGTAGATATTTCCATGTTTACAGAGATAGCGGTGTAGATATTTCCATCTTTGCACAGATTGCGCTGTAGGTATTGCCAAATTTACACAGATAGCGGTGTAGATATTTCCAAGTTTACAGAGATAGCTGTGTAGATATTTCCATGTTTACAGAGATAGCATTGTAGATATTTCCATGTTTATACAGATTGCGGTGTAGTTATTTCCATGTTGATACAGATAGCAGTGTAGATATTTCCATGTTTATACAAGTAGCGGTGAAGAAATTCCCATATTTATACAGATCGCTTTGTAGATATTTCCATCTTTCTACACATGTCAGTGTAGATATTTCCAAGTTTATACAGATGGCGGTGTAGATATTTCCATGTTCATACAGATGTCTGTGTAGATATTTCCATGTTTGTGCAGATGGCGGTGTGGATATTTCCATGTTTATAGAGACGGCGGTGTAAATATTTTCATGTTTATAGAGATAGCGGTGTAGATATTTCCATGTTTATACAGATAGCGGTGTTGCTATTTCCATGTTTATAGAGATAGCGGTGTAGATATTTCCATGTTTATACAGCTCGCAGTGTAGATATTTCCATCTTTATACAGATGGCAGTGTAGATATTTCCATGTTTATACAGATAGCGGTGTAGATATTTCCATGTTTATAGAGAATGTGGTGTAGGTATTTCCATGTTTATAGAGTCAGTGGTGTAGATATTTCCATATTTATACAGATAGCGGGGTAGATATTTCCATGTTTTTACAGATGGCGGTGTAGATATTTCCTCATTTATACAGACAGCGGTGTAGATATTTCCATGTTTATACAGGTAGCGGTGTAGATATTTCCATTTTTACAGAGATAACGGTGTAGTTATTTCCATCTTTGCACAGATTGCCCTGTAGATATTTCCATGTTTACGCAAATATCTGTGTAGATATTTCCAACTTTACAAAGATAGCTGTGTAGATATTTCCATGTTTACACACATAGCGTTGTAGATATTTCCATGTTTATACAGACTGCGGTGTAGATATGTCCGTGTTTATACAGATAGCGGTGTAGATATTTTCATATTTATACAGATAGCGGTGGAGATATTTCCAGGTTTTTAGAGACAGCAGTATAGATATTTCCATGTTTATACAGATAGCGGTGTAGATATTTCCATGTTTACCGAGATATCAGTGTAGATATTTCAATCTTTGCACAGATGGCTGTGTAGATATTTTCATTTTTACACTGATAGCTGTGTAGTTATTTCCAAGTTTGCACAGATAGCTGTGTAGATATTTCCATGTTTACACAGATAGCGTTGTAGATATTTCCAAGTTTATACAGATAGCGGTGTAGAGATTTCCAAGTTTATGCAGAGAGCGGTGTAGATATTTCCATGTTTATACAGATAGCGGTGGAGATATTTCCCTGTTTATACAGATAGCGATGTAGACATTTCCATGTTTATAGAGATAGCGGTGTAGATATTTCCATGTTTATACAGATGGCTATTTAGATATTTCCATGAGTGTACAGATGGCGTTGTAGATATTTCCATGTTTATACAGATGGCGCTGTAGATATTTCCATGTTTATACAGACGGCAGTGTACATATTTCCATGTTTATACAGATAGCGGTGTAGATATTTCCATGTTTACAGAGATAGCGGTGTAGATATTTCCATCTTTGCACAGATTGCGCTGTAGGTATTGCCAAATTTACCCAGATAGCGGTGTAGATATTTCCAAGTTTACACAGATAGCTGTGTAGATATTCCCTCGTTTACAGAGATAGCAGTGTAGATATTTCCATGTTTATACAGATGTGTATTTAGATATTTCCATGTTTATGCAGATGGCAGTGTAGATATTTCCACGTTTATAGAGATAGCGGTGTAGATATTTCCATGTCTATAGAGATAGCGGTGTAGGTATTTCCATATTTATACAGATTGCGGTGTAGATATTTCCATCTTTATACAGATGGCGGTGTAGATATTTCCATGTTTATACAGATGGCAATGAGGATATTTCCATGTTTATACAGATAGTGGTGTAGATATTTCCATGTTTATACAGATGGCGGTGTAGATAATTCCAAGTTTATGCAGATAGCGGTGTAGATATTTCCATGTTATAGAGATGGCGGTGTAGTTATTTCTATGTTTATAGAGATAGCGGTGTAAATATTTCCATGTTTATAGAGATTGTGGTGTAAGTATTTTCATGTTTATAGAGATAGCGGTGTAGATATTTCCCTGTTTATACAGATAGCGGTGTTGTTATTTCCATGTTTATACAGATAGCGGTGTTGGTATTTCCATGTTTATACAGATGGCGGTGTAGATATTTCCATGTGAGTACAGATGGCAGTGTAGATATTTCCATGTTTATAGAGATGGCGGTGTAGATATTTCCATGTATATAGAGATTGCAGTGTAGATATTTCAATGTTTATAGAGAAATCGGTGTAGGTATTTCCATGTTTATAGAGATAGCGGTGTGAATATTTCCATATTTATACAGATAGCGGTGTAGGTATTTCCACGTTTATACAGATGGCGGTGTAGAAATTTCCTTGTTTATACAGATATCGGTGTAGATATTTCCAGGTTTATACAGAGAGCAGTGTAGATATTTCCACGTTTTACAGATAGTGGTGTAGATATTTCCATCTTTATACAGACAGCGGTGTAGATATTTCCATGTTTACACAAATAGCCGTGTAGATATTTGTATGTTTACACAGATAGAGTTGCAGATATTTCCATGTTTATAAAGATAGCGGTGCAAATATTTCCATGTTCATACAGATAGTGGTGTGACTATTTCCATGTTTATACAGATAGCGGTGTGGGTATTTCCATGTTTATACAGATAGCGGTATAGATATTTCCATGTTTATAGAGATGACTGTCTAGATATTTCCATGTTTATACAGCTTTCCGTGTAGATATTTCATTGTTTATACAGATGGTGGTGTAGATATTTCCATGTTTATACAGATGACTGTGAAGTTATTTCCATGTTTATACAGATGTCAGTGTAGATATTTTCATGTTTATAGAGATAACGATGTAGATATTTTCATGTTTATAGAGATAGCGGTGTAGACATTTCCATGTTTCGAGAGACAGCGTTGTATATATTTCCATATTTATACAGATAGCGGTGTAGATCTTTCCAGGTTTATAGAGACAGCGGTGTAGATATTTCCATGTTTATACAGATAGCAGTGTAGATATTTCCATGTTTATAGAGATGGCGTTGTAGGTATTTCCATGTTTGTAGAGATATCGGTGTAGATATTTCCATGTTTATACAATTCGCAGCGCAGATATTTCCATCTATATACAGATGGCAGTGAAGATTTTTAAATGTTTATATAGATAGTGGTGTAGATATTTCCATGTTTATACAGATGGCGGTGTAGATACAGCCATGTTTCTGAAGATGGCGGTGTAGATATTTTCAAGTTTATAGAGATGGCGGTGTAGATAATTCCATGTTTATAGAGATTGCGGTGTAGATATTTCCATCTTTATACAGATAGCGGTGTAGATATTTCCATGTTTATACAGATGGCGTTGTAGATAGTTCCATGTTTATGGAGATGGCGTTGTAGATATTTTCATGTTTATATAGATGGCAGTGTAGATATTTCCAAGTTTGTAGAGATTGTGGTGTTGATATTTCCATGTTTATAGAGATAGCGCTATAGGTATTTCCTTGTTTATAGAGATAGTTGTGTAGATACATCCATGTTTATACAGATGGCGGTGTAGATATTTCCATGTGTATACAGATGACTTTGTAGATATTTGTATGTTTACACAAATGGCGGTGTAGATATTTCCATATTTATACAGATAGCGGTGTAGATATTTCAAAGTTTAAACAGATAACGGTGTAGATAATCCATGTTTATACAGACAGCGATGTAGATATTTCCATGTTTATACAGATAGTAGCGTAGATATTTCCATGTTTACAGAGATAGTGGTGTAGATATTTCCATCTTTGCACAGATTGCGGTGTAGATATTTCCATCTTTACAGAGATAGCAGTGTAGACATTTTCATATTTAAACAGATCGTGGTGTAGATATTTCCATCTTTCCACAGATGGCAGTTTAGATATTACCATGTTTATACAGATGACAGTGTAGATATTTCCATGTTTATACAGATAGCGGTGTAGATATTTCCATGTTTATACAGATCGCGGTGTATATATTTCCATGTTTATGCAGACCGCGGTGTAGATATTTCCATGTTTCTACAGATATCGGTGTAGATATTTCCATGTTTACACAGATTGCGGTGTAGATATTTCCATCTTTCTACAGATGGCATTGTAGATATTTAAATGTTTATACAGATGGCGGTGTAGATATTTCCATGTTTTTACAGATGGTGGTGTAGATATTACCATGTTTATACAGATGGCGGTGAAGGTATTTCCATGTTTATAGAAATAGCTGTGTAGATATTTCCATGTTTATACAGATAGCGGTGTAGATATTTCAATGTTTATACAGATCGTGGCGTAGATATTTCCATGTTTATACAGACAGCAGTGGAGATATTTCCATGTTTATACACATAGCGGTGTACATATTTCCATGTTTATAGAGCAGCGGTGTAGGTATTTCCTTGTTTATACAGATAGCGGTGCAGATATTTCCATGTTTATACAGATACCTATGCAGATATTTCCATATTAATACAGAGGGCTGTGTAGATATTTCCATGTTTATACAGATGACAGTGTGGATATTTCCATGTTCCTACACATGACTGTGTAGGTATTTCCATGTTTATACAGATGGCTTTGTAGATATTTCCATGTTTATAGAGATAGCGGTGCAGATATTTCAATGTTTATACAGATAGCGGTGTAGATATTTCCATATTTATAGTGATCACGGTGTAGATACTTCCATGTTTATAGAGATGGCGGTGTAGATATTTCCATGTTCATAGAGATAGCGGTGTTGATTTTTCCATGTTTATAGAGATAGCTGTGTGGATATTTCCATCTTTATACAGATAGGGGTGTAGATATTTCCATGTTTATAGAGATGGCGGTGTAGAGATTTCCATGTTTATACAGATCACGGTGTAGATACTTCCATGTTTATACAGATCGCGGTGTAGATATTTCCATGTTCATACAGATCATGGTGTAGATATTTCCATGTTTATACAGATCGCGGTGTAGATATTTCCATGTTTATACAGATCGCGGTGTTGATATTAAAATGTTTATAAGGATAGCGGTGCAAATATTTCCACATTTATACAGATAGAGGTGTAGTTATTAGCATGTTTATGCAGATAGCGGTGTAGATATTTCCATGTATAAACTGATGTCTGTGTATACATTTCCATGTTTAAACAGATGGCGGTGTAGATATTTCCTTGTTTATACAAATAGCGGTATAGTTATTTCCATGTTTATACAGATAGCGGTGTAGATATTTCCATGTATATACAGATGGCTGTGTAGATATTTCCATGTTTATACAGATGGTTTGTAGATATTTCCATGTTTATACAGATGACTTTGTAGGTATTTCCATGTTTATACAGATGGCGGTGTAGATATTTCCATGTTTATAGAGATAGCTGTGTAGTTATTTCCATGTTTTTACAGATAGCGGTATAGATATTTCCATGTTTATACAGATCGCGGTGTAGATATTTCCATGTCTATACAGATCGCGGTGTAGATACTTCCATGTTTATACAGATAGCGGTGTAGACATTTCCATGTTTTTACAGATATCAGTGTAGATATTTCCATGTTTACACAGATTGCGGTGTAGATATTTCCATCTTTCTACAGATGGCATTGCAGATATTTCCATGTTTATACAGATAGCAGTGTAGATATTTCCATGTTTATATAGATGGTGGTGTAGATATTACCATGTTTATACAGATAGCGGTGTAGATATTTCCATGTTTACACAGATCGTGGTGAAGATATTTCCATGTTTATGCAGATCGTGGTGTAGATATTTCCATGTTTATACGGATCACGGTGTAGATATTTCCATGTTTATACAGATGGCGGAGTAGTTATTTCCATGTTTATGGAGATGGCAGTGTAGATATTTTCATGTTTATAGAGATGGCGGTGTAGATATTTCCATGTTTATAGAGATAGCACTGTAGACATTTACATGTTTATACAGGTGGCTGTGTAGATATTTCCATGTGTATACAGATGGCATTGTAGATATTTCCATGTTTATACAGATGACTGTATAGGAATTTCCATGTTTTTACAGATGGCAGTGCAGATATTTCCATGTTTATAGAGATAGCGGTGTAGATATTTCCATGTTTGTACAGATGGCGGTGTTGATATTTCCATCTATACACAGATGGCCGTGTAGATATTTCCATGTTTATACAGATGGCAGCGTAGATATTTCCATGGATATGCAGATGGCGGTGTAGATATTTCCATGTTTATACAGATAGCAGTGTAGATATTTCCATGTTTTCACAGATTGTGGTGAAGATATTTCCGTGTTTATACACATGGCGGAGTAGATACTTCCATCTTTATGGAGATGGCAGTGTAGATATTTTCATGATTATAGAGATGGCGGTGTAGATATTTCCATGTTTATACAGATGGTGGTGTAGATATTTCCATATTTATACAGATCTCTGAGTAGATATTTCCATGTGTATACAGATGGTATTGTAGGTATTTCCATGTTTATACGGATGGTGGTGTAGATATTTCCATGTTTATTCAGATGACTGTGTAGATATTTCCATGTTTGTAGAGATGGCAGTGTAGATATTTCAATGTTTATAGAGATGGCGCTGTAGATATTTCCATGTTTATACAGATCGCGGTGTAGATATTTCCATGTTTATACAGATTGGGGTGTAGATATTTCCATGTTTTTACAGATATTGGTGTAGGTATTTCCATGTTTACACAGATTGCGGTGTAGATATTTCCATGTTTCTACAGATGGCATTGTAGATATTTCCATGTTTATACAGATGGCGGTGTAGATATTTCCATGTTTATATAGATGGTGGTGTAGATATTACCATGTTTATACAGATAGCCGTGTAGATATTTCCCTGTTTATACAGATCGTGGTGAAGATATTTCCATGTTTATACAGATCGCGGTGTAGATATTTCCATGTTTATACAGATCGCGGTGTAGTTATTTCCATGTTTATGCAGAGAGCGTTGTAGATATTTCCATGTTTACACAGATAGCGGTGTAGTTATTTCCATGTTTATAGAGATAGTGGTGTACGTATTCCATGTTTATAGACATAGCGGGGTAGATATTTCCGTGTTTATATAGATGGCGTTGTAGATATTTCCATGTTTATACCGATAGCGGTGTTGGTATTTCCACGTTTATACAGATAGCGATGTAGATATTTCCATGTTTATACAGCTCGCGGTGCAGATATTTATATCTTTATACCGATGGCATTGTAGATACTTCCTTATTCACACTGATGGCGGTGTAGATGTTTCCATGTTTATACAGATGGCGGAGTAGTTCTTTCCATGTTTATGGAGATGGCAGTGTAGATATTTCCATGTTTATAGAGATGGCGGTGTAGATATTTCCATGTTTATAGAGATAGCAGTGTAGATATTTACATGTTTATACAGATGGCTGTGTAGATATTTCCATGTGTATACAGATGGCATTGTAGATATTTGATGTTTATACAGATGACTGTATAGGTATTTCCATGTTTTTACAGATGGCAGTGCAGATATTTCATGTTTATAGAGATAGCGGTGTAGATATTTCCATGTTTGTACAGATGGCGGTGTTGATATTTCTATCTATACACAGATGGCCGTGTATATATTTCCATGTTTATACAGATGGCGGCGTAGATATTTCCATGGACATGCAGATGGCGGTGTAGGTATTTCCATGTTTATACAGATAGCGGTGTAGATAATTCCAAGTTTTCACAGATGGTGGTGTAGATATTTCCTTTTTTATACACATGGCGGAGTAGATACTTCCATCTTTATGGAGATGGCAGTGTAGATATTTTCATGTTTATAGAGATGGCGGTGTAGATATTTCCATATTTATAGAGATAGCGATGTAGATATTTCCATCTTTCTACAGGTGGCAGTGTAGATATTTCCATGTTTATACAGATGGCGGTGTAGATATTTCCATATTTATACAGATGTCTGTGTAGATATTTCCATGTATATACAGACGGTTTTGTAGGTATTTCCATGTTTACACAGATGGTGGTGTAGATATTTCCATGTTTATTCAGATGACTGTGTAGATATTTCCATGTTTTTACAGATGTCAGTGTAGATATTTCAATGTTTATAGAGATGGCTCTGTTGATATTTCCATGTTTATACAGATAACGGTGGAGATATTTCCATGTTTATACAGACAGCAGTGGAGATATATCCATGTTTATACACATAGCGGTGTATATATTTCCATGTTTATAGAGACCGCGGTGTAGGTATTTCCATGTTTATACAGATAGTGGTGCAGATATTTCCGTGTTTATACAGATGCCTATGCAGATATCTCCATATTTATAGAGAGGGCTGTGTAGATATTTCTATGTTTATACAGATGGCAGTGTAGATATTTCCATGTTCCTACACATGACTGTGTAGGTATTTCCATGTTTATACAGATGGCTTTGTAGATATTTCCATGTCTATAGAGATAGCGGTGCAGATATTTCAATGTTTATACAGATAGCGGTGTATATATTTCCATGTTTATTCAGATCGTGGTGTAGATATTTCCATGTTTATACAGATCGTGGTGTAGATATTTCCATGTTTATACAGAAACCGGTGTAGATATTTCCATGTTTATACAGACTGCAGAGTAGATATTTCCATGTTTATACAGAAACCGGTGTAGATATTTCCATGTTTATACAGACCGCAGTGTAGATATTTCCATGTTTATAGAGATAGCAGTGTAGATATTTCCAAGTTTGTACAGATGGTGGTGTAGATATTTCCATGTTTACACAGATGACTGTATAGTTATTTCCATGTTTATACAGATGGCGGTGTTGATATTTTCATGTTTATAGAGATAGCGGTGTAGATATTTCCATATTTATACAGATAACGGTGTAGAAATTTCCATGTTTATACAGAGAGCGGTGTAAATATTTCCATGTTTATACAGATCACGGTGTAGATATTTCCTTGTTTATACAAATAGCGGTGTAGTTATTTCCATGTTTATACAGATAGCGGTGCAGATATTTCCATGTATATACAGATGGCTGTGTATGTATTTCCATGTTTATACAGATGGTTTGTAGATATTTCCATGTTTATACAGATGACATTGTAGGTATTTCCATGTTTGTACAGATGGCGGTGGACATATTTCCATGTTTATAGAGACAGCGGTGAAGGTATTTCCATGTTTATACAGATAGCGGTGCAGATATTTCCATGTTTATACAGATGCCTATGCAGATATCTCCATATTTATACAGAGGGCTGTGTAGATATTTCTATGTTTATACAGATGGCAGTGTAGATATTTCCATGTTCCTACACATGACTGTGTAGGTATTTCTATGTTTATACAGATGGCTTTGTAGATATTTCCATGTCTATAGAGATAGCGGTGCAGATATTTCAATGTTTATACAGATAGCGGTGTATATAATTCCATGTTTATACAGATCGTGGTGTAGATATTTCCATGTTTATACAGAAACCGGTGTAGATATTTCCATGTTTATACAGACCGCAGTGTAGATATTTCCATGTTTATAGAGATAGCAGTGTAGAAATTTCCAAGTTTGTACAGATGGAGGTGTTGATGTTTCCATCTATACACTGATTGCCGTGTAGGTATTTCCATGTGTATACAGATGGCATTGTAAATATTTCCATGTTTATACAGATAACGGTGTAGAAATTTCCATGTTTATACAGATAGCGGTGTAAATATTTCCATGTTTATTCAGATCACGGTGTAGTTATTTCCTTGTTTATACAAATAGCGGTGTAGTTATTTCCATGTTTATACAGATAGCGGTGTAGATATTTCCATGTATATACAGATGGCTGTGTAGATATTTCCATGTTTATACAGATGGTTTGTAGATATTTCCATGTTTATACAGATGACTTCGTAGGTATTTGCATGTTTATACAGATGGCGGTGTAGATATTTCCATGTTTATAGAGATCGCTGTGTAGATATCTCCATGTTTATACAGATAGCCGTATAGATATTTCCATGTTTATACAGATCGCGGTGTAGATATTTCCATGTTTATAGAGATGGCGGTGTAGATAGTTCCATGTTTATAGAGATAGCGGTGTAAATATATCCATGTTCATAGAGATAGCAGTGAGGATATTTCCATGTTTATACAGATAGCAGTGTAGATATTTCCATTTTTTTAGAGATCGCGGTTTAGATATTTCATATTTATATGGATAGCGGTGTAGATATTTCCATGTTTATACAGATTGCGGTGTATATATATCCATGTTTATACAGATGACTGTGTAGATATTTCCATGTTTTTACAGATGGCAGTGTAGATATTTCAATGTTTATAGAGATGGCGCTGTAGATATTTCCATGTTTATACAGATAACGGTGGAGATACTTCCATGTTTATACAGACAGCAGTGGAGTTATTTCCATGTTTACACACATAGCGGGGTACATATTTGCAAGTTTATAGAGACAGCGGTGTAGGTTTTTCCATGTTTATACAGATAGCGGTGCAGATATTTCCCTGTTTGTACAGATGCCTATGCAGATATTTCCATAATTATTCAGAGGGCTGTGTAGATATTTGTATGTTTATAGAGATGGCAGTGTAGATTTTCCATGTTCCTACACATGACTGTGTAGGTATTTCCATGTTTATACAGATGGCTTTGTAGTTATTTCCATGTTTATAGAGATAGCGGTGCAGATATTTCCATGTTTATACATATAGCGGTGTATATATTTCCATGTTTATACAGATCATGGTGTAGATATTTCCATGTTTATACAGATACCGGTGTAGATATTTCCATGTTTATACAGACCGCAGTGTAGATATTTCCATGTTTATAGAGATAGCAGTGTAGATATTTCCATGTTTGTACATATGGCGGTTTTGATGTTTCCATCTATACACAGATTGCCGTGTAGGTATTTCCATGTGTATACAGATGGCATTGTAGATATTTCCATGTTTATACAGATGGTGCTGTAGATATTTCCATGTTTACACAGATGAGTGTATAGGTATTTCAATGTTTATACAGATGGCGGTGTAGATATTTCCAAGGTTATAGAGATAGCGGTGTAGATATTTCCATATTTATACAGATAACGTTGTAGAAGTTTCCATGTTTATACAGATAGCCGTGTAAATATTTCCATGTTTATACAGATCACGGTGTAGATATTTCCATGTTTATAGAGATAGCGGTGTAGATATTTCCATGTTTATACAGATAGCGGTGTAGATATTTCCATGTTTATACAGATAACTTTGTAAGTATTTCCATGGTTATACAGATGGCGGTGTAGATATTTCGATGTTTATAGAGATAGCAGGGGAGATATTTCCATGTTTATACAGATAGCGGTGTTGATATTTCCATGTTTTTACTGATCGTGGTGTAGATATTTCCATGTTTATAGAGATGGCGGTGTAGATATTTCCATGTTCATAGAGATAGCGGTGTTGATATTTCCATGTTTATAGAGATAGCGGTGTAAGTATTTCTAAATTTTTACAGATAGCGGTGTAGATATTTCCATGTTTATACAGATAGCAGTGTAGTTATTTCCATCTTTATACAAAGAGCGCAGTACATATTTCCATGTTTATACAGATCATGTTGTTGATATTTCCATGTTTATGCAGATATCGTTGTAGATATTTCCATGTTGATCTAGATAGCGGTGTAGATATTTCGACATTTATACACATCGCGGTGTAGATATTTCCATGATTATATAGATGGCGGTGTAGATATTTCCTTTTTTATGTAGATGGCGGTGGAGATTTTTCCATGTTTATAGAGATGGCTGTCTATATATTTCCTTGTTTATAGAGATAGCAGTGTAGATATTTCGGTGTTTATGTTGATGGCGTTGTAGACATTTCCAGGTTTATAGAGATAGCGGTTTAGATATTTCCATATTTATGGAGATGGCGGTGTAGATATTTCCATGTTTATACAGATGGCGGTGTAGATATTTCCATTTTTATACAGATAACGATCTTGACATTTCCATGTTTATACAGATAGCGGTGTAGATATTTCCATGTTTATACAGATAGTGGTGTACATATTTCCGTGTTTATAGAGATAGCGGTGTAGGTATTTCCATGTTTATAGACACAGCGGTGTTGGTATTTCCACGTTTATACAGATAGCGATGTAGATATTTCCATGTTTATACAGCTCGTGGTGCAGATATTTATATCTGTATACAGATGCCATTGTAGATATTTCCTTATTTACACAGATGGCCGTGTAGATGTTTCCATGTTTATACAGATGGTGGAGTAGAGAGTTCCATGTTTATGGAGATGGCAGTGTAGTTATTTTCATGTTTATAGAGATGGCAGTGTAGATATTTCCATGTTTATAGAGATAGCAGTGTAGATATTTCCGTGTTTATAGAGATGGCTGTGTAGGTATTTCCATGTGTATACACATGGCATTGTAGATATTTCGATGTTTATACAGATGGTTGCGTAGATATTTCCATGTTTATACAGATGGCGTATAGCTGTTTCCATGTTTTTACAGATGGCAGTGTAGACATTTCCATGTTTATAGAGATGGCGGTGTAGATATTTCCATGGTTATAGAGATGGTGGTGAAGATATTTCCATGTTTATACAGATAGCGGTGTAGATATTTCCATATTTATACAGATAGCGGTGTAGATATTTCCAAGGTTATACAAATAGCGGTGTAGGTATTTCCATGTTTATACAGATCACGGTGTAGGTATTTCCATGTTCATAGAGATAGCGGTGTAGATATTTCCATGTTTATACAGATAGCGGTGTAGGTATTTCCATGTTTATACAGATAGTGGTGTAGATATTTACATGTTTATACAGATAGCGGTGCAGATATTTCCAAGTTTGTACAGATGGCGCTGTTGATATTTCCATCTATACAGAGATGGCCGCGTAGATACTTCCATGTTTATACATATGGCGGTGTCGATATTTCCATGGATATGCAGATCGCGGTGTAGATATTTCCAAGTTTATACACATAGCGGTGTAGTTATTTCCAGGTTTATACAGATCGCGGTGTAGATATTTCCATCTTTCTACAGATGACTGTGTTGATATTTCCATGTCAATAGAGATGGCGGTGTAGATATTTCCATGTTTATAGAGATAGCGGTGTAGATATTTCCATGGTTATAGAGATAGCGGTGTAAATATTTCCATATGTATACAGATAGCGGTGTAGTTATTTCCATCTTCATACAGAGAGCGCTGTACATATTTCCATGTTTATACATGTCATGGTGTAGATATTTCCTTGTTTATATAGATAACGTTGTAGATATTTCCATGTTTATCTAGATAGCGGTGTAGATATTTCCATGTTTTTACAGACCGCGGTGTAGATTTTTCCATCTTTCTACAGTTGGCAGTGTAGATATTTCCATGTTTATACAGATGGCGGTGTAGATATTTCCGTGTTTATATAGATGGCGGTGTAGGTATTTCCTTGTTTATGTAGATGGCGGTGTAGATTTTCCCATGTTCATAGAGATGGCTGTGTATATATTTCCACGTTTATAGAGATAGCGGTGTAGATATAGCCATGTTTACGCAGATGGCGTTGTAGGTATTTCCATGTTTATAGAGATAGCGGTGTAGATATTTCCACATTTATAGACATGGCGGTGTAGATATTTCCATGTTTATACAGATAGCGGTGTAGATATTTCCATGTTTATTCAGAAGGTGGTGTAGAGATTTCCGTGTTTACACACATGGCGGTGTAGATATTTCCATGTTTATGGAGATGGCAGTGTAGATATTTTCATGTTTATAGAGATGGCGGTGTAGATATTTCCATATTTATACAGATGTCTGTGTAGATATTTCCATGTGAATACAGATGGTATTGTACGTATTTCCATGTTTATACAGATGGTGGTGTAGATATTTCCATGTTTATTCAGATGAATGTGTAGATATTTCCATGTTTTTACATATGGCAGTGTAGATATTTCAATGTTTATAGAGATGGCGCTGTAGATATTTCCATGTTTATACAGATAACGGTGGAGATATTTCCATGTGTATACAGACAGCAGTGGAGATATTTCCATGTTTATACACATAGCGGTGTACATATTTCCATGTTTATAGAGACAGCGGTGTAGGTATTTCCATGTTTATACAGATAGCGGTGCAGTTATTTCCATGTTTATACAGGTGCCTATGTAGATATTTCCATATTTATACAGAGGGCAGTGTAGATATTTCCATGTTTATACAGATAGCAGTGTAGATATTTCCATGTTTATACAGATGACTTTGAATATATTTCCATGTTAATACAGATGGCGGTGTAGATAATTCCATGTTTATAGAGATAGTGGTGTAGATATTTCCATGTTTATAGAGATAGCGGTGTAAATATTTCCATATTTTTGCAGATATCTGTGTAGATATTTCCATCTTTATACAGATAGCGATGTAGTTATTTCCACCTTTATACAGAGAGCGCTGTACATATTTCCATGTTTTTACAGATCATGGTGTAGATATTTCCATGTTTAAAGAGATAACGCTGTAGATATTTCCATGTTTACCTAGATAGCGGTGTAGATATTTCCAAGTATATACAGATGTCTCTGTCGACATTTCCATGTTTATACAGATGGCGGTGTAGATATTTCCATGGATATGCAGATGGCGGTGTAGATATTTCCAGGTTTATACAGATGACTGTGTAGATATTTCCATGTTAATACAGATGGCTGTGTAGATATTTCCATGTTCATAGAGATAGCGGTGTAGATATTTCCATGTTTCTACAGATAGCAGTGAAGATATTTCCATCTTTATACAGAGAGTGATGTACATATTTCCATGTTTATACAGATCATGGTGTAGATATTTCCATGTTTATACAGATAACATTGTAGGTATATCCATGTTTATAAAAACGGTGTTGTAGATATTTGCATGTTCCTACACATGACTGTGTAGGTATTTCCATGTTTATACAGATGGCTTTGTAGATATTTCCATGTTTATAGAGATAGCCGTGTAGATATTTCCATGTTTATACAGATAGCGGTGTAAATATTTCCATGTTTATACAGATCGTGGTGTAGATATTAACATGTTTATACAGATAGCGGTGTAGATATTTCCATTTTTGTAGAGATGGCGGTGTTCATATTTCCATCTGTACACAGATTGCCGTGTACATATTTCCATGATTATACAGATGGCGTTGCAGATATTTCCATGGATATGCACATGGCAGTGTAGATATTTCCATGTTTATAGAGATAGCGGTGTAGGTATTTCCATGATTATAGAGATAGCGGTGTAGATATTTCCCTGTTCATAGAGATAGCAGTGTGGATATTTCCATGTTTATACAGATAGCGGTGTAGATATTTCCATTTTTATAGAGATAGCGGTTTAGATATTTTATATTTATACAAACAGCGGTGTAGATATTTCCATGTTTATACAGATAGCGGTGTAGATATTTCCACGTTTATACAGATGACGGTGTAGTTATTTCCATCTTTCTACAGAAAGCAGTGTAGGTATTTCCATGTTTATAGAGATGGCGGTGTAGATAGTTCTATGTTTATATAGATGGCATTGTAGATATTTTCTTATTTATGTAGATGGCAGTGTAGATATCTCCATGTTTAAAGAGATGGCGGTGTGTATATTTCTGTGTTGATGGAGATAGCGGTGTAGATAATTCCATGTTTATTGAGATAGCGGTGTAGTTATTTCCATGTTTATAGAGATAGCGGTGTAGATATTTCCATATTTCTACAGATGACTTTGTAGATATTTCCATGTTTGTACAGATGGCAGTGTAGATATTTCCATGCTTATAGAGATAGCGGTGTAGATATTTTCATGTTTATACAGATTGCGGTGGAGTTATGTCCATGTTTACACAGATAGCAATGGAGATATTTCCACGTTAATACACATAGCAGTGTAGATATTTCCATGTTTATACAGATAGCGGTGTAGATATGCCCAGGTTTATAGAGATGGCTGTGCCGATATTTCCATGTTTATACAGAGTTCTCTGCAGATATTTCCAGGTTAATACAGATGACTCTGTAGATATTTCCATGTTAATACAGATGACGGTGTAGATATTTCCATGTTTATACAGATAGCGGTGTGGATATTTCCATGTTTATAGAGATAGCGGTGTATATATTTCCATATTTATACAGATAGTGGTGTAGATATTTCCATGTTTTTAGAGATAGCGGTGTAGATATTTCCATCATTATTCAGAGAGTGCTGTACATATTTCCATGTTAATACAGATCGCTGTGTAGATATTTCCATGTTTATACAGATAACGTTGTAGATATTTCCATCCTTATGAAAACGGTGGTTTAGATATTTCCATGTTCCTACACATGACTGTGTAGGTATTTCCACGTTTATGCAGATGGCGGTGTAGATATTTCCATATTTATAGAGATAGCACTGTACATATTTCCAGGTTTATACAGATAGCGGTGTAAATATTTCCATGTTTATACAGATCGTGGTGTAGATATTTCTATGTTTATACAGATACCGGTGTAGATATTTCCATGTTTATACAGACTGCAGTGTAGATATTAACATGTTTATACAGATAGCGGTGTAGATATTTCCATGTTTATACAGCTCGTGGTGAAGATATTTATATCTTTATACAGATGGCATTGTAGATATTTCCTTATTCACACAGATGGCAGTGTAGATGTTTCCATGTTTATACAGATGGCGGAGCAGATAGTTCCATGTTTACGGAGATGGCAGTGTAGATATTTTCATGTTTATAGAGATGGCGGTGTAGACATTTCCATGTTTATAGAGATAGCAGTGTAGATATTTACATGTTTATACAGATGGCTGTGTAGATATTTCCATGTGTATACAGATGGCATTGTAGTTATTTCCATGTTTATACAGATGGTGGTGTAGTTATCTCCATGTTTATACAGATGACTGTATAGGTATTTCCATGTTTTTACAGATGGCAGTGTAGATATTTCCATGTTTATAGAGATAGCGGTGTAGATATTTCCATGTTTGTACTGATGGTGATGTTGATATTTCCGTCTATACACTGATGGCTGTGTAGATATTTCCATCTTTATACAGATGGCGGCGTAGATATTTCAATGGATATGCAGATGGCGGTGTAGATATTTCCATGTTTATACAGATAGCGGTGTAGTTATTTCCGTGTTTATACAGATAGAGGTGTAGATATTCCCATGTTTACCCAGATGGCTGTGTAGATATTTCCATGTGAATACAGATGGCATTGTAGATATTTCCATGTTTACAGAGATGGTGGCGTAGATATATCCATGTTTATACAGATGAATCGGTAGATAATTCCATATTTTTAAAGATGGCATTGTAGATATTTCAATGTTTACAGAGATAGCGCTGTAGATATTTCCACGTTCATACAGATAATGATGGAGGTAATTCCATGTTTTTACAGTTAGCAGTGGAGATATCTCCAAGTTTATACAGATAGCGGTGTAGATATTTCCATTTTTGTACAAATGGCGGTGTTGATATTTCCATCTTTATACAGATGGCCGTGTAGATATTTCCATGTTTATACAGATAGTGGTGTAGATATTTCCATGTTTTTATAGACGGCTGTGTAGATATTTCCTTGTTTATGTAGATGGCGGTGTAGATATCTCCATGTTTATAGAGATGGCGGTGTATATATTTCCATGTTGATAGAGATAGCATTGTAGATATTTTCATGTTTATAGAGATAGCGGTGTAGCTATTTCCATGTTTATAGAGATAGCAGTGTAGATATTTCCATGTTTATAAAGATAGCGGTGTTGGTATTTCCATGTTTATGCAGATAGCGTTGTAGACATTTCCATGTTTCTACATCTCGTGGTGCAGATATTTTAATTTTTTTACAGATGGCAGTGTAGATATTTCCATGTTTACGCAGATGGAGATGTAGATATTTCCATGTTTATACACATGGCGGAGTAGATACTTCCATGTTTATGCAGATGGCAGCGTTGATATTTCCATGTTTATAGAGATGGCGGTTTAGGTATTTCCATGTACATGGAAATAGAGGTGTAGATATTTCCATGTTTATAGAGATAGCGGTGTAGGTATTTCCATGTGTAGAGAGATAGCTGTGTAGATATTACCATGTTTATATAGATGCCTGTGTAGATATTTCCATGTGTATACAGATGGCATTGTAGATATTTCCATGTTTATGCAGATGGTGGTGTAGATATTTCCATGTTTATACAGATGACTGTGTAGATATTTCCATGTATTTACAGATGGCGGTGAAGATATTTCCATGTTTATACTAATAACGGTGGAGATATGTCTTTGTTTATACAGATAGCAGTGGAGATAATACCACGTTTATACACATAGTAGTGTAGATATTTCCATGTTTATACAGATGGCGGTACAGATATTTCCATGTTTATACAGATGACGGTGTACGTATTTCCATGTTTATACAGACGGCGTTGTAGATATTTCCATGTTTATAGAGATAGCCATGAAGATATTTCCGTGTTTATATAGATAGCGGTGTAGACATTTCCATGTTTATATAGATAGCTGTGTAGATATTTCCATATTTATACAAATAGCGGTGTAGATATTTCCATGTTTCTACAGATAGCAGAGTAGATATTTCCATGTTTATACTGATAGCGGTGTAGATATATCCATCTTTATACAGATGGTGGTGTTGATATTTCCATGTTCATGTAGATAGCGGTGTAGGTATTTCCATGTTTACAGAGATAGAGGTGTAGATATTAGATATTTGCACAGATTGCGGTGTAGATATTTCCATTTTCTCACAGATGACGCTGTACATATTTGCATGTTTACACAGACAGCTGTGTAGATATTTCCATGTTTACACAGATAGTGTTGTAGGTATTTCCATGTTTATACAAATTGCAGTGTAGATATTTCCATGTTTATGCAGATAACGGAGTGGATATTTCCATGTTTATACAGATAGCGGTGGAGATATTTCCACGTTTATACAGATGGCGGTGGAGATATTTCCATGTTTATACAGATAGCGGTGGAGATATTTCCATGTTTATACGGATATCCATGTAGATATTTCCAAGTTTAAACAGATAGTGTTGTAGATATTTCCATGTTCATACAGACAGTGGTGTAGATATTTACATGTTCACACAGATAGCGGTGTAGATATTTCCATGATTATTCAGACGGCGGTGTAGTTATATCCATGTTTATAGAGATAGCGTTGTGGTTATTTCCACGTTTATACAGATGGCAGTGAAGATATTTTCATGTTCATACAAATAGTGATGTAGATATTTCCATGTTTATAGAGATAGCGGTGGAGATATTTCCATGTGTATACAGATGGCTGTGTAGATATTTCCATGTGTATAGAGATGGCAGTGTAGTTATTTCCATGTTTTTACAGATGACTGTGTAGATATTTCCATGTTTTTACAGATGGTGGTGTAGATATTTCCATGTTTATACAGATAGTGGTGTGGCTATTTCCATGTTTATACAGATAGCGATGTAGATATTTCCATGTTTTTAGAGATGGCTGTGTAGATATTTCCGTGTTTACACAGATGGCAGTGTAGATATTTCCATGTTTATATAGATAGTGGTGTAGATATTTCCATGTTTACAGATGACTGTGTAGGTATTTCCATGTTTATACAGAGGATGGTGTAGATACTTCCATTTTTATAGAGATAGCCATGTAGATATTTCCATGTTTATTCAGTTAGCGGTGTAGTTATTTCCATGTTTATACACATAGCGGTGTAGATATTTCCAGGTTTATACAGATAGCGGTGTAGTTATTTCCATGTTTATACGGTTGACTATGTATATATTTCCATGTTTATACAGATGGCGGTGTATATATTTCCATGTTTATAGAGATAGCGGTGTGGATATTTCCATGTTTATACAGATAGTTGTGTAGATATTTCCATGTTTATAGAGATAGCGGGGTTGATATTTCCATATTTCTACAGATAGCCGTGTAGATATTTCCAAGTTTATTCATGGCGGTGTAGATATTTCCATATTTATAGAGATAGCCATGTAGATATTTCCATGTTTATGTAGATCTTGTTGTAGTCATTTCCACATTTATAGAGATAGCTGTGTAGATATTTCCATATTTATTTAGATAGCGTTGTAGATAATTCCATGTTTATATAGACTGCGTTTTAGTTATTTCTGTGTTTTTAAAGATAGCGGTGTTGATATCTCCAAGTTTATACAGATCGTGGTGTAGATATTTCCATCTTTATACAGATAGCGGTGTAGATATTTCCATGTTTATACTGATAGCGGTATAGATGTTTCCATGTTTACAGAGAGCGGTGAAGATATTTCCAAGTTTATACAGATAGCGGTGTTGATATTTCCATGTTTATACAGATAGCGGTGCAGATATTTCCATGTTTATGGAGATGGCGGTGTAGATATTTGCAGGTTTATTCAAATAGCGGTGTAGATATTTACATGTTAATACAGATGGTGATGAAGGTATTTCCATGTTTATAGAGATAGCGGTGTAGATATTTCCATGTTTATAGAGATGGCGGTGAAGACATTTCCATGTTTATACAGATAGCTCTGTAGATATTTCCATGTTTCTACAGATAGCGATGTAGATATTTCCACGTATGTACAGATAGCGGCGTAGTTGTTTCCATGTTTTTACAGATAGTGGGGTAGATATTTCCATGTTTATAGAGATAGCGGCGTAGATGTTTCCATGTTTATACAGATAGCGGTGGAGATATTTCCATGTTTATGCAGATATCTGTGGAGATATTTCCATGTTTATACAGATGGCAGTGCATGTATTTCCAAGTTCATACAGATGGCAGTGTAGATATTTCCATGTTTATATAGATAGCCATGTAGATATTTCCATGTTTATACAGATAGCGGTGTAGGTATTTCCATGTTTATAGAGATAGCGGTGTTGATATTTCCATGTTTGTACAGATGGCTGTGTAGATATTTCCATGTGTATACCGATGGCAGTGTAGGTACTTCCATGTTTATGGAGATGGAGGTGTAGATATTTCCATGTTTATACAGATGCCTGTGTAGATATTTCCATGTTTTTACAGATGGCGCTGTAAATATATCCATGTTTATACAGATAGCGTTGGAGATATTTCCATGTTTATACAGATAGCGGTGGATATATTTCCATGTTTACACAGATGGCGGTGTAGATATTTCCAAGTTCATATAGATGGCAGTGTAGATATTTCCATGCTTATACAGATAGCTGTGAAGGTACTTCCATGTTTATTCAGATAGCGGTGTTGGTATTTCCAAGTTTATAGAGATAGTGGTGTACATATTTCCATGTTTATACAGATGGCTGTGTAGATATTTCCATGTTTATAGAGATGACTGTGTAGGTATTTCCAAGTTTATAGAGATGGCATTGTAGATATTTCCATATTTATAGATATAGCCATGTAGATATTTCCATGTTTATACAGAAAGCGGTGTGGCTATTTCCATGTTTATACCGATTGCGATATAGATATTTCCATATTTATAGGGATGGCAGTGTAGATATTTCTATATTTATACAGATAGCGGTGTAGATATTTCCATGTTTATACAGATAGCAGTGTAGACATTCCCATGTTTATTCAGATAGCGGTGTAGTTATTTCCATGTTTATACAGATGACTGTGTATATATTTCCATGTTTATACAGATGGCGGTGTAGATATTTCCATGTGTATAAAGATAGCAGTGTAGATATTTCCTTGTTTATACAGACAGCCGTGTAGATATTTCCATGTTTATAGAGATAGCGGTGTAGATATTTCCATATTTATACAGAAAACCGTGCAGATATTTCCATGTATATTCAGATGGCAGTGTGGATATTTCCATGAGTATACAAATGGCAGTATAGATAATTCCTTGTTTATACAGATGGAGGTAAGATATTTCCATGTTTATACAGATGACTGTGTAGATAATTCCAAGTTTTTACAGATGTTGGTGTGGATATTTCCATGTTTATACAGATGGCTGTGTAGATATTTCCATGTGTATACAGATGGCAGTGTAGCTATTTCCATGTGTATACAGATGTTGGTGTCGATATTTCCAGGTTTATACAGATTACTGTGTAGGTATTTCCATGTTTTTACAGATGGCGGTGTAGATATTTCCATGTTTACAGAGATAGCGGAGTAGATATTTCCATGTTTACAGAGATAGCGGTGTAGGTATTTCCACGTTTATACAGATAGCTATGTAGATATTTACATGTTTATAGAGATGGCGGTGTAGATATTTCCATACTTATACAGATAGTGGTGTAGATATTTTCATGTTTATGCAGATAGCGGTGTTGATATTTCCATGTTATTACAGATAGAGGTGTGGATATTTCCATGTTTATACAGATCGCAGTGCAGCTATTTCTCTCTTTCTAAAGATGGCAGTGTATATACTTCCATGTTTATAGAGATAGCGCTTGAGATACTTCCATGTTTATACAGATAGCAGTGTAGATATTTCCATGTTTACGGAGATATCGGTGTAGATAGTTCCATGTTCATACAGATAGTGGTGAAGTCATTTCCATTTTTATACAGATCACGGTGCAGATATTTCCATTTTTATAGAGATAGCGGTTTAGTTATTTCCATGTTTATACAGATATCGGTGTAGATATTTCCATGTTTATAGAGATAGCATTGTAGATATTTCCATGCTAATACAGATAACGGTGTAGGTATTTCCATGTTTGTAGATATAGCGGTGTAGATATTTCCATGTTTATGCAGATAGCGGTGTAGATATTTCCATGTTTATACAGATAGCGGTGTAGATACTTCCATGTTTATACAGATAGCAGTGTAGATATTTCCATGTTTATACAGATCATGGTGTAGGTATTTCCATGTTTATACAGATAGCGTTATAGATATTTCCATGTTAATACAGATAAGTGTGTAGATATTTTTGTGTTTATGCAGATAGTGGTGTAGATATTACCATCTTTCAACAGATGGCATTGTAGATATTTCTATGTTTATACAGTTGGCGGTGTAGATATTTCCATGTTTATATATATGGCGGTGTAGGTATTTCCTTGTTTCTACAGATGGTGGTGTAGATATTTCCATGTTTATAGAGATGCCGGTGTATATATTTCCATGTTTATACAGATGGCTGTGTAGATATTTCCATGTTAATGCAGATAGCGATGTAGATATTTCCATCTTTATACAGATATTGGCACAGATATTTCCATGTTTATACAGACAGCGTTGTAGATATTTCCATGTTTATACACATAGCGGTGTAGATATTTCCATATTTATACAGATAGCAGTGGAGATATTTCCATGTTTATACAGATAGCGGTGGAGACATTTCCATGTTTATACAGATAGCGTTGGGGATATTTCCATGTTTATAGAGACGACTGTGTATATATTTCCATGTTTATACAGATGACGGTGTAGATATTTCCATGTTTATAGAGATTGCGGTGTAGATATTTCCATGTTTATACAGATAGCTGTGTAGATATCTCCATGTTTATAGTGATAGCTGTGTAGGTATTTCAATATTTATGCAGATAGCCGTGTAGATATTTCCATGTTTATTCACATGGTGGTGTATATATTTCCATGTTTTCAGAGATAGCGGTGTGGCTACTTCCATGTTTATACAGATGGCAGTGTCGATATTTCCATGTTTATACAGATAGCGTTGTAGGTATTTCCATGTTTTTAAAGATACCGGTGTAGATATTTCCATGTTTATACAGATTGCGGTGGAGATATGTCCATGTTTACAGAGATAGCGGTGTAGTTATTTCCATCTTTGCACAGATTGCCGTGTAGATATTTCCATGTTTACGCAGATAGCTGTGTAGATATTTCCAAGTTTACACAGATAGCTGTGTAGATATTTCCATGTTTACACACATAGCGTTATAGATATTTCCATGATTATACAGATTGCGGTGTAGATATGTCCATGTTTATACAGAAAGCGATGTAGTTATTTTCATGTTTATGCAGATAGCGTTGGAGATATTTCCATGTTTACACATATAGCGGTAAAGATATTTCCATCTTTGCACAGATTGCGGTGTAGACATTGCAAACTTTACAAAGATAGCGGTGTAGATATTTCCAAGTTTACACAGATTCCTGTGTCGATATTTCCATGTTTACAGGGATATCATTGTAGATATTTCCATGTTTATACAGATAGCAGTGTAGTTATTTACATGTTGATACAGATAGCGGTGTAGATATTTTCAGGGTTATACAGATAGTGGTGTAGATATATCCTCGTTTTACAGATATCTGTGTAGATATTTCCTTGTTTACACAGATAGCGTTGTAAATATTTCCATGTTTACACACATAGCGTTGTAGATATTTCCATGCTTACACAGATTGCGGTGTAGATATTCCCAAGTTTACACAGACAGATGTGTAGATATTTCCATGTTTACACAGATAGCGTTGTAGATATTTCATTGTTTATAGAGATAGCGGTGTAGGTTTTTCCATGTTTTTAAAGATACTGGTGTAGGTATTTCCGTGTTTATAAAGATAGCGGTGGAGATATTTCCATGTTTATACAGATAGCGGTGTAAGAATTTCCATGTTTATACAGATAGCGGTGTAGTTATTTCCAAATTTATACAGATAGCGGTGTTGATATTTCCATGTTTATACAGGTAGCGGTGTAGAAATTCCCATGTTTATACAGATCGCTTTGTAGATATTTCCATCTTTCTACAGATGTCAGTGTAGATATTTCCAAGTTTATACAGATGTCTGTGTATATATTTCCATGTTTATGCAGATGGCGGTGTAGATATTTCCATGTTTATAGAGATGGCGGTGTAGTTATTTCTATGTTTATAGAGATAGCGGTGTAAATATTTCCATGTTTATAGAGATGGTGGTGTAAGTATTTTCATGTTTATAGAGATAGCGGTGTAGACATTTCCATGTTTATACAGATAGCGGTGTTGCTACTTCCATGTTTATACAGATAGCAGTGTAGATATTTCCATGTTTATACAGCTCGTGGTGTAGATATTTCCATCTTTATACAGATGGGAGTGGAGATATTTCCATGTTTATACAGAAAGTGGTGTAGATATTTCCATGTCTATAGAGATAGCGGTGTAGTTATTTCCATATTTATACAGATTGCGGTGTAGATATTTCCATCTTTATACAGATGGCGGTGTAGATATTTCCATGTTTATACAGATAGAATTGAAGATATTTTCATGTTTATACAGATAGTGGTGTAGATATTTCTAAGTTTATACAGATGGCGGTGTAGATATATCCATGTTTCTGAAGATGGTGGTGTAGATATTTTCATGTTTATAGAGATGGCGGTGTAGATATTTCCATGTATATAGAGACTGCAGTGTAAGTATTTCCATGTTTATAGAGAAAGTGGTGTAGGTATTTCCATGTTTATAGAGATAGCGGTGTAGATATTTCCATATTTATACAGATAGCGTTGTAGGTATTTCTATGTTTATACAGATTGCGGTGTAGATATTTCCATGTTTCCACAGAAAGCGGTGTAGATATTTCCTTGTTTATACAGACAGCGGTGTAGATTTTTCCATGTTTATACAGGTAGCGGTGTAGATATTTCCATGTTTACAGAGATAGCGGTGTAGTTATTTCCATCTTTGCACAGATTGCCGTGTAGATATTTCCATGTTTACGCAGATAGCTGTGTAGATATTTCCAAGTTTACACAGATAGCTGTGTAGATATTTCCATGTTTACACACATAGCTTTGTAGATATATCCATGTTTATACAGATTGCAGTGTAGATAGGTCCATGTTTACACAGAAAGCGGTGTAGATATTTTCATGTTCATACAGATAGCGGTGGAGATATTTCCATGTTTATAGAGACTGCGGTATAGATATTTTCATGTTTATACAGATAGCGGTGTAGATATTTCCATGTTTACGGAGATAGCTGTGTAGATATTTCCATGTTTATACAGATCATGGTGTAGATGTTTCCATGTTTATACAGATCATGGTGTAGATATTTACATGTTTATACAGATCACGGTGTTGATATTACCATGTTTATAGGGATAGCGGTGCAAATATTTCCACATTTATACAGATAGCGGTGTAGTTATTAGCATGTTTATACAGATAGCGGTGTAGATATTTCCATGTATAAACAGATGTCTGTGTATATATTTCCATGTTTAAACAGATGGCGGTGTAGATATTTCCTTGTTTATGCAAACTGCGGTGTAGTTATTTCCATGTTTATACAGATAGCGGTGTTGATGTTTCCATGTATATACAGATGGCTGTGTAGATATTTCCATGTTTATACAAGTGGCTGTGTAGATATTTCCATGTTTATACAGATCGCGGTGTAGATATTTCCATGTTTATACAGATAGCGGTGTAGATAATTCCATGATTATACAGATAGCGCTGTAGATATTTCCATGTTGATACAGACGGCGGTGTAGATATTTCCATGTTCATAGAGATGGCGGTGTAGATATTTCCATATTTATAGAGATAGCGGTGTAGATATATCCATGTTCATAGAGATAGCTGTGAGGATAATTCCATGTTTATACAGATAGCAGTGTAGATATTTCCATTTTTATAGAGATAGCGGTTTAGATATTTCATATTTATACAGATAGCGGTGTAGATATTTCCATGTTTATACAGATTGTGGTGTAGATATTTTCATGTTTATACACATGACTGTGTAGGTATTTCCATGTTTATACAGATGGCTTTGTAGATATTTCCATGTTTATAGAGATAGCGGTGCAGATATTTCCATGTTTATACAGATAGTGGTGTAAATATTTCCATGTTTATACAGATCCTGGTGTAGATATTTCCATGTTTATACAGATACCGGCGTAGACATTTACATGTTTATACACACCGCAGTGTAGTTATTTCCATGTTTCTAGAGATAGCGGTGTAGATATTTCCATGTTTATACAGATAGCGGTGTAGATATTTCCATGTTTATACAGACCGTGGTGTAGATATTTCCAAGTTTATACAGATAGCGGTGCAGATATTTCCATGTTTGTACAGATGGCGGTGTTGATATTTCCATCTATACACAGATGACCGTGTAGATATTTCCATGTTTATACAGACGGCGGCACAGTTATTTCTATGGATATGTAGATGGCGGTGTAGATATTTCCATGTTTATACAGATAGCGGAGTAGTTATTTCCATGTTTATATAGATAGCGGTGTTGATATTTCCATGTATATACACATGGCTGTGTAGATATTTCCATGTTTATACAGCTGGCGGTGTAGATATTTCCATGTTTATACAGAGAACTTTGTAAGTATTTCCATGTTTATACAGATGGCAGTGTAGATATTTCCATGTTTATACTGATCGCGGTGTAGATATTTCCATGTTTATAGAGATTTCAGTGTAGATATTTCCATGTTCATAGGGATAGCGGTGTTGATTTTTCCATGTTTATAGAGATAGCTGAGTGGATATTTCCATGTTTATACAGACAGGGGTGTAGATATTTCCATGTTTATATAGATGGCAGTGTAGATATTTCCATGTTTATACAGATCACGGTGTAGATATTTCCATGTTTATGCAGATCGTGGTGTAGATATTTCCATGTTTATACAGATCATGGTGTAGATGTTTCCATGTTTATACAGATCGCGGTGTTGATATTTCCATGTTTATAGGGATAGCGGCGCAAATATTTCCACATTTGTACAGATAGCGGTGTAGTTATTAGCATGTTTATACAGATAGCGGTGTAGATATTTCCATGTATCAACAGATGTTTGTGTATATATTTCCATGTTTTAACAGATGGCGGTGTAGATATTTCCTTCTTTGTACAAATAGCGGTGTAGATATTTCCATGTTTATACAGATAACGGTGTAGATATTTCCATGTATATACAGATTGCTGTGTAGATATTTCCATGTTTATACAGGCGGCTTTGTAGATATTTCCATGTTTATACAGATGACTTTCTAGGTATTTCCATGTTTATACAGATGGCGGTGTAGATATTTCCATGTTTATAGAGATAGCTGTGTAGATATTTCCATGTTTACACAGATAGCGGTGTAGATATTTCCATGTTTATACAGATCGTGGTGAACATATTTCCATGTTTATACACATCGTGGTGTAAATATTTCCATGTTTATACAGATCGCAGTGTAGATATTTCCATGTTTATACAGATAGCGGTGTAGATATTTCCATGTTTATACAGATAGCGGTGTAGATATTTTCATGTTTATACAGATGTCGGTGAAGATATTTCCATGTTTATAGAGATGGCGGTGTAGATATTTCCATGTTCATTGAGATAGCGGTGTAGATATATCCATGTTCATAGAGATAGCAGTGAGGATATTTCCATGTTTATACAGATAGCAGTGTAGGTATTTCCATTTTTATAGAGATATCGGTTTTGATATTTCATATTTATACAGATAGCTGTGTAGATATTTCCATGTTTATACAGATAGCGGTGTAGATATTTGCATGTTATACAGATAGTTGTGTAGATATTTCCATGTTTACAGAGACAGAGGTGTAGATATTTCCATATTCACACAGATTGCTGTGTACATATTTCCATATTTACACCGACAGCTGTGAAGATATTCCCGTGTTTACACAGATACTGTTGTAGATGTTTCCATGTTTATAGAGATTGCAGTGTAGATATTTCCATGTTTATAAAGATAGCGTTGTAGATATTTCCATGTTAATGCAGATAGCGGTGGAGATATTTCCCTGTTTATATAGATAGCGCTGTAGATATTTGCTTGTTTATACAGATAGCGGTGTAGATATTTCCATGTTTATACAGATAGCGGTGTAGATATTTCCATGTTTATAGAGATAGCGGAGGAGATATTTCCATGTTTTTACAGATAGCAATGTAGATATTGGAATGTTTATACAGATAGCGGTCTAGATATTTCCATGTTTATACAGATAACGATGTAGATATTTCCATTTTTATACACATAGCGGTGTAGTCATTTCCATGTTTATACAGATGACTGTGTACATATTTCCACGTTGATAAAGATGGCGGTGAAGATATTTCCATGTTTATAGAGATAGCGGTCTAGATATTTCCATGTTTACACAGATAGCGATGTAGATATTTCCATGTTTATAGAGATGGCTGTGTAGTTATTTCCATGTTAATACAGATTGCAGTGTAGATATTTACATGTTTATACAGATAGTGGGGTAGATATTTCCATGTTTATACAGATGACTGTGTAGGTATTTCCATGTTTAGAGAGATACTCATGAAGATATTTCCATGTTTATACAGACAGCGGTGTAGACATTTCCATGTTTATAGAGATAGCGGTGTAGATATTTCCATAGTTATACAGATAGCGGTGTAGATATTTCCATGTTTATACAGATAGCGGTGTAGAGGTTTCCATGTTTATACAGATAGCGGTGTAGATAAATCCATGTTTCTACAGATCGTTGTGTATATATTTCCATGTTTAAACAGATAGCGGTGTAGATATTTCTATGTTTACACAGATTGCGGTGGAAATATTTCCATATTTATACAGATAGCGATGTAAATATTTCCATGTTTATACAGATAGCGGAGTAGATATATCCATGTTTATACAGATAGCGGTGTAGACATTTCCATGTTTATACGGATAGCAGTGTAGATATTTCCATGTTTATACAGATAGCGGTGGAGATATTTCCATGATTAGACAGATAGCGGTAGAGATATTTCAATGTTTATACAGATGACTCTGTAGATATTTCCATGTGTATACAGATGGCAGTGTAGATATTTCCATGTTTATACAGATGGCAGTGTAGATATTTCCATGTTTACACAGATTGCGGTGTGGCTATTTTCATGTTTATAGAAAGAGCGGTGTAGGTATTTCCATGTTTATACAGTTGACTGTGTAGATATTTCCATTTTTATACAGATAGCGGTGTAGATATTTCCATATTTAAACAGATAGCGGTGGTGATATTTCCATGTATACACAGAGAGCGATGTAGATATTTCCATGTTTATACAGATTGCATTGTAGGTATTTCCATGTTTATAGAGGTAAAGGTGTAGATATTTCCATGTTTATACAGATGGCTGTGTAGATATTTCCATGTGTATATATCGCAGTGTGGATATTTCCATGTTTATGCAGATGGAGGTGTAGATATTTCCATGTTTATACAGATGGCGGTGTAGATATTTTCAAGTTTATAGAGATGGCGGTGTAGAAATTTCCATGTTTATAGAGATAGCGGTGTCGATATATCCACGTTCACAAAGATATCGGTGAGGATATTTCCATGTTTACACCGATAGCAGTGTAGATATTTCCATTTTTATAGAGATAGCGGTTTAGATATTTCATATTTATACAGATAGCGGTGTAGATATTTCCATGTTTATACAGATTGCATTGTAGATATTTTCATGTTTATACAGATAGCGGTGTAGATATTTCCACGTTTATACAGATGGCGGTGTAGATATTTCCATCTTTCTACAAATGGCAGTGTAGATATTTCCATGTTTATAGAGATGGCGGTGTAGATATTTCCATGATTATATAGATGGCAGTGTAGGTATTTCCATGTTTATACAGATTGCGGTGTAGATATTTCCATGTTTCTACAGATGGCGTTGTAGTTATTTCCTTGTTTATACAGACAGCGGTGTAGATATTTCCAAGTTTATACAGGTAGCGGTGTAGATATTTCAATGTTTACAGAGATAGCGGTGTAGTTATTTCCATCTTTGCAAAGATTGCCGTGTAGATATTTCTAAGTTTACGCAGATAGCTGTGTAGATATTTCCAAGTTTACACAGATAGCTGTGTAGATATTTCCATGTTTACCCACATAGCGTTGTAGATATTTCCAAGTTTATACAGATTGCGGTGTAGATATTTTCATGTTTATACAGATAGCGGTGGAGATATTTCCATGTTTATGGAGACTGTGGTATAGATATTTCCATGTTTATACAGATCGCGGTGTAGATATATCCATGTTTACAGAGATAGCGGTTTAGATATTTCCATCTTTGCACAGATTGCTGTGTAGATATTTCCACTTTTACACAGATAGGTGCGTAGATATTTCCATGTTTATAGAGATGGCAGTGTAGATATTTCCATGTTTCTACAGATGGCGGTGTAGATATTTCCTTGTTTATACAGATAGCGGTGTATGTATTTCCATGTTTATACAGGTAGCGGTGTAGATATTTCCATATTTACAGAGATAGCGTTGTAGATATTTCCATCTTTGCACAGATTGCCATGTAGATATTTCCATGTTTACGCAGATAGCTGTGTAGATATTTCCAAGTTTACACAGATAGCTGTGTACATATTTCCATGTTTACACACATAGCGTGGTAGATATTTCCATGTTTATACAGATTACGGTGTAGAGATGTCCATGATTATACAGATAGCCGTGTAGATATTTTCATGTTTATACAGAAAGCGGTGGAGATATTTCCATGTTTATAGAGACTGCGGTATAGATATTTCCATGTTTATACAGATAGCGGTGTATATATTTCCATGTTTACAGAGATAGAGGTGTAGATATTCCCATCTTTGCACAGATTACTCTGTAGTTATTTCCATTTTTACACAGATAGCTGGGTAGATATTTCCAAGTTTACACAGATAGCTGTGTAGATATTTCCATGTTTACAGAGATAGCATTGTAGATATTTCCATGTTTATACAGATTGCGGTGTAGATATTTCCATGTTTATACAGCTCGCGGTGTAGATATTTCCATCTTTATACAGATTTCAGTGTAGATATTTCTATGTTTATTCAGATAGCGGTGTAGATATTTCCAGGTCTATAGAGATAGCGGTATAGGTATTTCCATATTTATACAGATTACGGTGTAGATATTTCCATCTTTATACAGATGGCCGTGTAGATATTTCCATGTTTATACAGATAGCAGTGAAGATATTTCCATGTTTATACAGATAGTGGTGTAGATATTTCCATGTTTTTACAGATGGCGGTGTAGATACATCCATGTTTCTGAAAATGGCGGTGTAGATGTTTTCATGTTTATAGAGATGGCGGTGTAGATATTTCCATGTTTATACAGATGGCTGTGTAGTTATTTCCATGTTTATACAGATGGTGGTGAAGATATTTCCATGTTTATACAGATAGCGGTGTAGATATTTCCAACTTTATACAGATAGTGGTGTAGATATTTCCATGTTTATACAGATAGCGGTGTAGAGGTTTCCATGTTTATACAGATAGCGGTGTAGATAAATCCATGTTTCTACAGATCGTTGTGTATATATTTCCATGTTTAAACAGATAGCGGTGTAGATATTTCTATGTTTACACAGATTGCGGTGGAAATATTTCCATATTTATACAGATAGCGATGTAAATATTTCCATGTTTATACAGATAGCAGAGTAGATATATCCATGTTTATACAGATAGCGGTGTAGACATTTCCATGTTTATACGGATAGCAGTGTAGATATTTCCATGTTTATACAGATAGCGGTGGAGATATTTCCATGATTAGACAGATAGCGGTAGAGATATTTCAATGTTTATACAGATGACTCTGTAGATATTTCCATGTGTATACAGATGGCAGTGTAGATATTTCCATGTTTATACAGATGGCAGTGTAGATATTTCCATGTTTACACAGATTGCGGTGTGGCTATTTTCATGTTTATAGAAAGAGCGGTGTAGGTATTTCCATGTTTATACAGTTGACTGTGTAGATATTTCCATTTTTATACAGATAGCGGTGTAGATATTTCCATATTTAAACAGATAGCGGTGGTGATATTTCCATGTATACACAGAGAGCGATGTAGATATTTCCATGTTTATACAGATTGCATTGTAGGTATTTCCATGTTTATAGAGGTAAAGGTGTAGATATTTCCATGTTTATACAGATGGCTGTGTAGATATTTCCATGTGTATATATCGCAGTGTGGATATTTCCATGTTTATGCAGATGGAGGTGTAGATATTTCCATGTTTATACAGATGGCGGTGTAGATATTTTCAAGTTTATAGAGATGGCGGTGTAGAAATTTCCATGTTTATAGAGATAGCGGTGTCGATATATCCACGTTCACAAAGATATCGGTGAGGATATTTCCATGTTTACACAGATAGCAGTGTAGATATTTCCATTTTTATAGAGATAGCGGTTTAGATATTTCATATTTATACAGATAGCGGTGTAGATATTTCCATGTTTATACAGATTGCATTGTAGATATTTTCATGTTTATACAGATAGCGGTGTAGATATTTCCACGTTTATACAGATGGCGGTGTAGATATTTCCATCTTTCTACAAATGGCAGTGTAGATATTTCCATGTTTATAGAGATGGCGGTGTAGATATTTCCATGATTATATAGATGGCAGTGTAGGTATTTCCATGTTTATACAGATTGCGGTGTAGATATTTCCATGTTTCTACAGATGGCGTTGTAGTTATTTCCTTGTTTATACAGACAGCGGTGTAGATATTTCCAAGTTTATACAGGTAGCGGTGTAGATATTTCAATGTTTACAGAGATAGCGGTGTAGTTATTTCCATCTTTGCAAAGATTGCCGTGTAGATATTTCTAAGTTTACGCAGATAGCTGTGTAGATATTTCCAAGTTTACACAGATAGCTGTGTAGATATTTCCATGTTTACCCACATAGCGTTGTAGATATTTCCAAGTTTATACAGATTGCGGTGTAGATATTTTCATGTTTATACAGATAGCGGTGGAGATATTTCCATGTTTATGGAGACTGTGGTATAGATATTTCCATGTTTATACAGATCGCGGTGTAGATATATCCATGTTTACAGAGATAGCGGTTTAGATATTTCCATCTTTGCACAGATTGCTGTGTAGATATTTCCACTTTTACACAGATAGGTGCGTAGATATTTCCATGTTTATAGAGATGGCGGTGTAGATATTTCCATGTTTCTACAGATGGCGGTGTAGATATTTCCTTGTTTATACAGATAGCGGTGTATGTATTTCCATGTTTATACAGGTAGCGGTGTAGATATTTCCATATTTACAGAGATAGCGTTGTAGATATTTCCATCTTTGCAGAGATTGCCATGTAGATATTTCCATGTTTACGCAGATAGCTGTGTAGATATTTCCAAGTTTACACAGATAGCTGTGTACATATTTCCATGTTTACACACATAGCGTGGTAGATATTTCCATGTTTATACAGATTACGGTGTAGATATGTCCATGATTATACAGATAGCCGTGTAGATATTTTCATGTTTATACAGAAAGCGGTGGAGATATTTCCATGTTTATAGAGACTGCGGTATAGATATTTCCATGTTTATACAGATAGCGGTGTATATATTTCCATGTTTACAGAGATAGAGGTGTAGATATTCCCATCTTTGCACAGATTACTCTGTAGTTATTTCCATTTTTACACAGATAGCTGGGTAGATATTTCCAAGTTTACACAGATAGCTGTGTAGATATTTCCATGTTTACAGAGATAGCATTGTAGATATTTCCATGTTTATACAGATTGCGGTGTAGATATTTCCATGTTTATACAGCTCGCGGTGTAGATATTTCCATCTTTATACAGATTTCAGTGTAGATATTTCTATGTTTATTCAGATAGCGGTGTAGATATTTCCAGGTCTATAGAGATAGCGGTATAGGTATTTCCATATTTATACAGATTACGGTGTAGATATTTCCATCTTTATACAGATGGCCGTGTAGATATTTCCATGTTTATACAGATAGCAGTGAAGATATTTCCATGTTTATACAGATAGTGGTGTAGATATTTCCATGTTTTTACAGATGGCGGTGTAGATACATCCATGTTTCTGAAAATGGCGGTGTAGATGTTTTCATGTTTATAGAGATGGCGGTGTAGATATTTCCATGTTTATACAGATGACTGTGTAGTTATTTCCATGTTTATACAGATGGTGGTGAAGATATTTCCATGTTTATACAGATAGCGGTGTAGATATTTCCAACTTTATACAGATAGTGGTGTAGATATTTCCATGTTTATAGAGATAGCGGTGTAGATATTTCCATCTTTATACAGATAGCGGTGTAGATATGTCCATGTTTATACAGATGGCGTTGTAGATAGTTCCATGTTTATGGAGATGGCGATGTAGATATTTTCATGTTTATATACATGGCCGTGAAGATATTTCCATGTTTGTAGAGATTGCAGTGTAGTTATTTCCATGTTTATAGAGATAGCATTGTAGGTATTTCCTTGTTTATAGAGATATCTGTGTAGATACATCCATGTTTATTCAGATGGCTGTGTAGATATTTCCATATCTGTACAGATGACTGTGTAGATATTTGTATGTTTACACAAATGGCGTTGAAGATATTTCCATATTTAAACAGATAGCGGTGAATATATTTCCATCTTTATACAGATAACGGTGTAGATATATCCATGTTTATACAGGTAGCGATGTAGATATTTCCATATTTATACAGATAGTGTTGTAGATATTTCCATGTTTATACAGATAGTGTTGTAGATATTTCCATGTTCATGCAGATGGCAGTGTAGATATTTCCATGTTTATAGAGATGGCAGTGTAGATATTTCTATGTTTATAGAGATAGCGGTGTAGATATTTCTATGTGTATAGAGATGGCAGTGTAGGTATTTCCATGTTTATAGAGATAGTTGTGTAGATATTTCCATGTTTATACAGATAGCAGTGTAGATATTTCCATGTTTATACAAATTGCGGTGTTGGTATTTCCATGTTTATACAACTAGCGTTGTAGGTATTTCCATGTTTATATAGCTCGCGATGTAGATAATTCCATCTTTATAGAGATGGCAGTGTAGATATTTCCATGTTTATACAGATATCGGTTTAGATATTTCCATGTTTATACAGATAGCTGTGTTGTTATTTTCATGTTTATACAGATAGCGGTGTAGATTGTTCCATGTTTATGGAGATGGCGATGTAAATCTTTTCATGTTTACAGAGATGGTGGTGTAGATATTTCCATGTTTATACAGATGACTGTGTAGATATTTCCATGTATATACAGATGGCGGAGTAGATATTTCTCTGTTTATACAGATAAAGGAGGAGATATTTCCTTGTTTATACAGATCGTGGTGTAGATATTTCTATGTTTATCAAGAGAGCCGTGCAGAAATTTCCATGTTTATACAGGTAGCAGTGTACATATATCCATGTTTATACAGATCGTTGTGTAGATATTTCCATTTTCCTCAGATGGCAGTTTAGATATTTCCATGTTTATACAGATGACAGTGTAGAAATTTCCATGTTTACACAGACAGCGGTGTAGATATTTCCATGTTCATTCAGAAGGCGGAGTAGATATTTCCATGTTTACAGAGATGGCGGTGTAGATATTTCTATGTTTATAGAGATAGCGGTGTAGGTATATCCATGTGTATAGAGATAGTGGTTTGGGTATTTCCATGTTTATTGAGATAGTGGTGTAGATATTTCCATGTTTATTCAGATAGCGTAGAAGTTATTTCCATGTTTATACAGATGGCGGTGAAGATAGTTTCATGTTTTTGGAGATGGCCGTGTAGATATTTTCACGTTTATAGAGATGGCGGTGTAGATAATTCAATGTTTTTACAGATAGCGGTGTAGACACTTCCGTGTTTATACAGATGGTGGTGTAGATATTTCCATGTTTATGGAGATCTCTGTGCAGATATTTTCAGGTTTATAGAGATCGCAGTGTAGATATTTCCACGTATATAGAGATGGCGGTGTAGATATTTCCATGTTTATAGTGATAGCGGTGTAGGTATTTCCGTGTTTATAGAGATGGCGGTGAGGATATTTCCATGTCAATGCAGATGGCTGTGTAGACATTTCCATGGTCATACAGATGGCAGTGTAGATATTTCCATGTTTAAACAGATGGTGGTGTCGTATTTCCATGTTTATAGAGATGACTGTGTAGATAATTCCATGTTTATACAGATGGCAGTGTAGATATTTCCATGTTTATGCAGATAGCGGTGTAGACATTTCCATGTTACTGAGATAGCAGTGTAGATATTTCCATTTTGCACAGATTGCGGTGTGAGTATTGCCAAATTTACACAGATTGCGGTGTAGATATTTCCAAGTTTACACAGATAGCTGTGTAGATATTTCCATGTTTACAGAGATAGCATTGTAGGTATTTCCATGTTTATACAGATTGCGGTGTTGTTATTTCCATGTTGATACTGATAGCGGTGTAGATATTTCCATGTTTATACAGGTAGCGGTGTAGAAATTCCCATGTTTATACAGATCGCTTTGTAAATAATTCCATCTTTCTACAGATGTCAGTGTAGATATTTCCAAGTTTATACAGATGGCAATGTAGATATTTCCATGTTTATAGAGATAACAGTGTAGATATTTCCATGATTATACAACTCGCAGTGCAGATATTTCCATCTTTATACAGATGGCAGTGAAGATTTTTCCATGTTTATACACATAGTGGTGTAGATATTTGCATCTTTATACAGATGGCGGTGTAGATACAGCCATGTTTATAGAGATAGCGGTGTAGATATTTCCACGTTTATACAGATAGCGGTGTAGATATTTCCATGTTTTCAGAGATAGCGTTGTAGATATTTACATGTTTATACAGATAGCGGAGTAGATATTTCCATGTTTATACAGATAGCGGTGTAGATATTTCCATGTTTATAGAGATAGCAGTGTAGATATTTCCATGTTTATACAGATGGCTGTGTAGATATTTCCATGTTTATAGAGATAGCGGTGTAGATATTTCCATCTTTATACAGATAGCGGTGTAGATATTTCCATGTTTATAAAGATGCCGGTGTAGATAGTTCCATGTTTATGGAGATGGCGGTGTAGATATTTTCATGTTTACATAGATGGCGGTGTAGATATTTCCATGTTTGTAGAGACTGTGGTGTTGATATTTCCATGTTTATAGAGATAGCGCTGTAGGTATTTCCTTGTTGATAGATATAGTTGTGTAGATACATCCATGCTTATACAGATGGCTGTGAAGATATTTCCATGTGTATACAGATGACTCTGTAGATATTTGTATGTTTACACAAATGGCGGTGTAGATATTTCCATATTTATACAGATAGCGGTGTAGATATTTGCATGTTTTTACAGATAACGGTGTAGATATATCCATGTTTATACAGATAGCGATGTAGATATTTCCATGTTTATTCAGATAGTGGCGTAGATATTTCCATGTTTCCAGAGATAGCGGTGTAGATATTTCCATCTTTGCACAGATTGCGGTGTAGATATTCCCATCTTTACACAGATAGCGGTGTAGATATTTTCATATTTATTCAGATCGTGGTGTAGATATTTCCATCTTTCCACAGATGGCAGTTTAGATATTTCCATGTTTTTACAAATGACAGTGTAGATATTTCCATATTTATACAGATAGCGGTGTAGATACTTCCATGTTTATTGAGATAGCTTTGTAGATATTTCCATGTTTATACAGATAGCGGTGTAGTTATTTCCATGTTTATATAGATAGCGGTGTAGATATTTCCATGTATATACGCATGGCTGTGTAGATATTTCCATGTTTATACAGATGGCGGTGTAGATATTTCGATGTTTATAGAGATAGCAGTGGAGATATTTCCATGTTTATACAGATAGCAGTGTAGATATTTCGATGTTTATACTGATCGTGGTGTTGATATTTCCATGTTTATAGAGATGGCGGTGTAGATATTTCCATGTTCATAGATATAGCAGTGTTGATTTTTCCATGTTTATAGAGATAGCTGTGTGGATATTTCCATGTTTATACAGATAGGGGTGTAGATATTTCCATGTTTATAGAGATGGTGGTGTAGATATTTCCATGTTTATACAGATCACGGTGTAGATATTTCCATGTTTATAAAGATCATGGTGTAGGTATTTCCATGTTTATACAGATCATGGTGTAGATATTTCCCTGTTTATACAGATCGCAGTGTTGATATTACCATGTTTATAGGGATAGCGGTGCAAATATTTCCGCATTTATACAGATAACGGTGTAGTTATAAGCATGTTTAAACTGATAGCGGTGTAGATATTTCCATGTATAAACAGATGTCAGTGTATATATTTCCATGTTTAAACATATGGCGGTGTAGATATGTCCTTGTTTATACAAATAGCGGTGTAGATATTTCCATGTTTATACAGCTTGCGGTGTAGATATTTCCATCTTTACACAGATGGCAGTGTAGATATTTCCAAGTTTATACAGATAGCGGTGTAGATATTTCCATGTCTATAGAGATAGCGGTGTAGTTATTTCCATATTTATACAGATTGGGGTGTAGATATTTCCATCTTTATACAAATTGCGGTGTAGATATTTCCATGTTTATACAGATGGCAGTGAAGATATTTCCATATTTATACAGATAGTAGTGTAGGTATTTCCATGTTTATACAGATGGCGGTGTAGATACATCCATGTTTCTGAAGATGGCGGTGTAGATATTTTCATGTTTATAGAGATGGAGGTGTTGATATTTCCATGTATATAGATAGCAGTGTAGATATTTCCATGTTTATACAGATATCGTTGTAGATATTTCCATGTTTACAGAGATAGCGGTGTAGCTATTTCTATCTTTGCACAGATTGCGGTGTAGGTATTGCCAAACTTACAGAGATAGCAGTGTAGATATTTCCATGTTTACAGAGATAGCATTGTAGATATTTCCACGTTTATACAGATTGCGGTGTAGTTATTTCCATGTTGATACAGATAGCGGTGTAGATATTTCCATGTTTATACATGTAGCGGTTTAGAAATTCCCCTGTTTATACAGATCGCTTTGTAGACATTTCCATCTTTCTACAAATGTCAGTGTAGATATTTCCAAGTTTATGCAGATGGCAGTGTAGATATTTCCAGGTTTATACAGATGTCTGTGTAGATAATTCCATGTTTATGCAAATGGCGGTGTAGATATTTCAAAGTTTATAGAGATGGCGGTGTAGTTATTTCTATGTTTATAGAGATAGCGGTGTAAATATCTCCATGTTTATAGAGATGGTGGTGTAAGTATTTTCATGTTTATAGAGATAGCGCTGTAGATATTTCCATGTTTATACAGATGGTGGTGTAGATATTTCCATGTTTATATAGATGGTGGTGTAGATATTACCATGTTTATACAGATAGCGGTGTAGATATTTCCATGTTTATACAGATCGTGGTGAAGATATTTCCATGTTTATACACATCGCGGTGTAGATATTTCCATGTTTATACAGATCGCAGTGTAGATATTTCCATGTTTATACAGATAGCGGTGTAGATATTTCCATGTTTATACAGATAGCGGTGTAGATATTTTCATGTTTATACAGATGTCGGTGAAGATATTTCCATGTTTATAGAGATGGCGGTGTAGATATTTCCATGTTCATTGAGATAGCGGTGTAGATATATCCATGTTCATAGAGATAGCAGTGAGGATATTTCCATGTTTATACAGATAGCAGTGCAGGTATTTCCATTTTTATAGAGATAGCGGTTTTGATATTTCATATTTATACAGATAGCTGTGTAGATATTTCCATGTTTATACAGATTGCTGTGTAGATATTTCCGTGTTTATACAGAAAGCGGTGTAGATATTTCCACGTTTTTACAGATGGCGGTGTAGATATTTCCATCTTTCTACAAATGGCAGTGTAGATATTTCCATGTTTATAGAGATGGCGGTGTAGATATTTCCATGTTTATATAGATGGCAATGTAGATATTTTCTTGTTTATGTAGATGGCGTTGTAGATATCTCCAAGTTTAAAGAGATTGTGGTGTATATATTTCCATGTTGATGGAGATAGCGATGTAGATATTTCCATGTTTATAGAGATAGCGGTGTAGTTATTTCCATGTTTATAGAGATAGCGGTGTAGATATATCCATATTTCTACAGATGACTGTGTAGATATTTCCATGTTTGTACAAATGGCAGTGTAGATATTTCCATGTTTATAGAGATAGCGGTGTAGATATTTCCATGTTTATACAGATAGCGGTGTATATATTTCCAAGTTTATACACATGGCTGTGCCGATATTTCCATGTTTATACAGAGTCCTCTGTAGATATTTCCATGTTTATATAGATGACAGTGTAGATATTTCCATGTATTTACAGATATCAGTGTAGATATTTCCATGTTTACACAGATTGTGGTGTAGATATTTCCATCTTTCTACAGATGGCTTTGAAGATATTTCCATGTTTATAGAGATAACCGTGTAGATATTTCCATGTTTATACAGGTAGCGGTGTAGACATTTCCATGTTTATAGAGATAGCCGTGTAGATACTTCCATATTTATAAAGATAGCGCTGTAGATATTTCCATGTTTACACAGATAGCGGTGCAGTCATTTCCATGTTTATACAGATCGTGGTGCAGATATTTCCATGTTTATACAGATAGCGGCGTAGATATTTCCATGTTTATACATGTAGAGATGTAGATATATCCAAGTTTACACAGATTGCGGTGTAGATATTTCCACCTTTCTACAGATGGCAGTGAAGATATTTCTATGTTTATACAGATGGCGTTGTAGATATTTCCATATTTATACCGATGGCGGTGTAGAAATTTCCTCGTTTATGTAGATGGCGGTGCAGATATTTCCAAGATTATACAGATAGCGGTATAGATATTTCCATGTTTATACAGATGGCGATGTAGATATTTCCATGTTTATAAAGATAGCAGTGTAGATAGTTCCGTGTTTATACAGATAGCGGTCGAGATGTTTCCATGTTTATACAGATAGCAATGTAGATATTTCCGTGTTTATACTGATAGTGGTGTAGTTATTTGCATGTTTATACAGATAGCGGTGTAGGTATTTCCATGTTTATTCAGATAGCGGTGTAGATATTTCCATGTTCATACAGATAGCTGTGTAGATATTTCCAAGTTTATTCAGATAGTGGTGTAGATATTTCCAGGTTTATACAGATAGCGGTGTAGGTATTTCCATCTTAATACAGATGACGGTGTAGATATTTCCATGTTTACACAAATGACTGTGTAGATATTTCCACGTTTATACAGATGGCGGTGTAGATATTTCCATGTTTATAGAGATAGGAGTGTAGTTCTTTCTATTTTTATACAGAAAGCGGTGTAGATATTTCCATGGTTATAGAGATAGTGGTGTAGTTATTTCCATATTTATACATATAGCGGTGTAGATATTTCTATGATTTTACAGACAGCAGTGTAGACATTTCCAAGTTTATACAGGCAGCGCTGTGGCTATTTCCATTTTTATACAGATAGCGGTGTAGCTATTTCCATATTTATAGAGATGGCTGTGTAGATATTTCCCTGTTTATACCTATGGCAGTGTAGATATTTCCATTATTATACAGATGCTGGTGTAGGTATTTCCATGTTTATAGAAATGACTGTGTAGGTATTTCCAGGTTTATACAGATGGCAGTGTAGGTTTTTCCATCTTTACAGAGATAGCCATGTAGATATTTCCATGATTATACAGATAGCGGTGTAGATATTTCCATGTTTATACAGATAGCGGTGCAGATATTTCCATATTTATAGAGTTAGCTGGGTAGATATTTCCATGTTTATACAGATCGATGTGTAGATATTTCCATGTTTTCAGATAGCTGTGTAGAGATTTCCATGTTTATACAGATGGAGGTGTTGATATGTCCTTGTTTATATAGATGCCGGTGTAGATATTTCTATGTTTATAGAGATGGCGTTGTATATATTTCCATGTTTATAGAGATACCCGTGTAGATATTTCCATGTTTATACAGATAGCGGTGTAGATATTTCCATGTTTATACAGCTCTCGGTGTAGATATTTCCACCTTTAATCAGAAAGCGGTGTAGATATTTCCATGTTTATACAGATCATGGTGTAGATATTTACATGTTTATACAGATAGCGTTGTAGATATTTCCAGGTTTATACAGATAGCGGTATAGAAAGTTCCAAGCTTATGCAGATCGCGGTGTAGATATTTCCATCTTTCTACAGATGGCGGTGTTGATATTTCCATGTTTTTACAGATCGTGGTGTAGATATTTCCAAGTTTATATAGATGGCGATGTAGATATTTCCTTGTTTATAGAGATAGCGTTTTAGGTATTTCCATGTTTATACAGATAGCTGTGTAGGTATTTCCATGTTTATACAGATAGCGGTGTTGCTATTTCCATGTTTATACAGATAGCTGTGTAGATATTTCCATGTTTATAGAGCTCGCGGTGTATATATTTATATCTTTATACAGATGGCAGTGAAGATATTTCCATGTTTATACAAATGGCGGTGTAGATAGTTCCATGTTTATGGAGATGGCAGTGTAGATATTTTCATGTTTATATAGATGGCGATGTAGTTATTTCCATGTTTGTAGAGATACTGGTGTAGATATTTCCATGTTTATTGAGATAGCGGTGTTGGTATTTCTATGTTTATAGAGATATAAGTGTAGATATTTCCATGTTTATAAAGATAGCGGTGCAGGTATTTCCATGTTTATAGAGATAATGGTGTAGATATTTCCATGTTTATAAAGATGGCTGTATAGATATTTCCATGTGTATACAGATGGCAGTGTAGGTATTTCCAAGTTTACACAGATGGTAGTGTAGATCCTTCCATGTTTATACAGATGACTTTGTAGATATATCCAAGCTTTTACAGATGGCGGTGTAGAAATTTCCATGCTTATAGAGACAACGGTGAAAATATTTCCATATTTCTACAGATGGCGGTGTAGATATTTCCATGTTTATACAGATAGCGGTGGAGATATTTCCAAGTTTATACAGATAGCGGTGTAGATATTTCCATGTTTATACAGATAGCGGTGTAGCTATTTCCATGTTTGTAGAGATGGCTGTGTAGTTATTTCCATGTTTACATAGATGGCATTGTAGATATTTCCATGTTTATTCAGATGGTGGTGTAGGTATTTCCATGTTAATACAGATGACTTTCTAGGTAATTCCATGTTAATACAGATCGTGGCATAGATATTTCCATGTTTATAGAGATAGCGGTGTAGAGATTTCCAGGTTTATAGAGATAGCGGTGTAGATATTTCAATATTTATAAATATAGGAGTGTAGATATTTCCATGTTTATACAGATATCGGCGCAGATATTTCCATGTTTACTCAGATCGCGTGGTAGTTACTTCCATCTTTCTACAGATGGCATTGTAGATATTTCCTTGTTTATAGAGATAGCGTGTTAGGTATTTCCGTGTTTATACAGATGGCGGTGTAGATATTTCCATGTTTATACAGATAGCGGTGTAGATATTTCCATGTTTATACAGATAGCAGTATAGATATTTCCATGTTTATACAGATAGCGGTTGAGATATTTCCATGTTTATACAGATAGCGGTGTAGATATTTCCATGTTTATACAGATAGCGGTGTAGGTATATCCATGATTATAGAGATAGTGGTGTAGATATTTCCATGTTTATACAGATGGCTGTGTAGTTATTTCCATGTGTATACAGATGGCAGTGTAGATATGTCCATGTTTATATAGATGGAATTGTAGATGTTTCCATGTTTGTACACATGATTGTGTAGATATTTCCATGATTATACAGATAGCGGTGTAGCTATTTCCATGTTTATGGAGATGGCAGTGTAGATATTTCCATGCTTACATAGATGGCAGTGTAGATATTTCCATGTTTATAAAGATGGTGGTGTAGAGATTTCCATGTTTATACAGATGACTGTCTAGTTATTTCCATGTTTGTACAGATGGCGGTGTAGATATTTACAAGTTTTTGAGATAGCCTTGTAGATATTTCCATGTTTATACAGAGAGCGGTGTAGGCATTTCCATGTTAATGGGGATAGCGGTAAAGATATTTCCATATTTATACAGATAGCGGTGTAGATAATTCCATGTTTATACAGATAGCGGTGAAAATATTTCCATGTTTATACAGATAGTGGTATAGATATTTCCACGTTTATACAGATCGCGCTGTAGATATTTCCATGTTTATACAGATAGCGGTGTAGATATTTCCATGTTTATACAGGTAGCGGTGTAGATATTTCCATGTTTACACAGATAGCGGTGTAGGTATTTCCATGTTTATAGAGACAGCGGTGTAGATATTTTAATAATTATACTGATGGAGGTGTATATATTTACATGTTTATACAGATGACTGTGTACACATTTCCACGTTTTTACAGATGGCGGTTTAGATATTTCCATGTTCACACAGATGGCAGTGTGGATATTTCCATGATTATACAGATGGCGATGTTGATATTTCCATGTATATACAGATGGCGGTGTAGATATTTCCATGTTTATAAACATGGCGGTGTAGATATTTAGATGTTTATGCAGCTGGCGGTGAAGATATTTCCAAGTTCATAGAGATAGCGGTGTAGATATTTTCAAATTTATACAGAAAGCGGTGTAGATATTTCCATGTTTATACAGATGAATGTGTAGATACTTCCCCGTTTATACAGATGGCGGTTTAGATATTTCCATGTTTATAGAGATAGCGGTGTAGTTATTTCTATGTTTACACATATAGCGGAGTAGATATTTCCATGTTTATACAGATAGCGGTGGAGATATTTCCATGTTTATACAGATAGTGGTATAGATATTTCCATCTTTATACAGATAGCGGTGGAGATATTTCCATGTTTACACAGATAGTGGTGTAGAGGTTTCCATGTTTATGCAGATAGCGGTGTAGGTATTTCCATGCTTATACACATAGCGTTGTAGGTATTTCCATGTTTGTAGAGATAGCGGTGTAGATATTTCCATGTTTATACAGATGGCAGTGTAGAAGTTTCCATGTGTATACACATGGCAGTGTAGATATTTCCACATTTATACAGATGGAGGTGTAGATATTTCCATATTAATACAAATGACTGTGTAGATATTGCCATGTTTTTACAGATGGCGGTATAGATATTTCCATGTTTATACAGATAACGTTGTGGCTATTTCCATGTTTATACATATACCGGTGTAGCTATTTCCATATTTATGGAGATGGCTGTGTAGATATTTCCATGTTTATACAGATGGCAGTGTAGACATTTCCATGTTTATACAGATTGTGGGGTAGATATTTCCATGTTAATACACATGACTGTGTTGCTATCTGTATAAACATGGAAATATCTAAACCGTTATTTGTATAAATATGGAGTAATCTACACCACTATCTCTATAGTGGTGTAGCCATGTAGGTATTTCCATGTTTATACAGATAGCGGTGTAGATATTTCCATGTTTATACAAACAGCTGTGTAGATATTTCCATGTTTATACAGGTAGCGGTGTACATATTTCCATGTTTACACAGATCGCGTGTTAGTTACTTCCATCTTTCTACAGATGGCATTGTAGATATTTCCTTGTTTATAGAGATAGCGTGTTAGGTATTTCCGTGTTTATACAGATGGCGGTGTAGATATTTCCATGTTTATACAGATAGCGGTGTAGATATTTCCATGTTTATACAGATAGCATTATAGATATTTCCATGTTTATACAGATAGCGGTTGAGATATTTCCATGTTTATACAGATGGCTGTGTAGATATTTCCATGTGTATACAGATGGCAGTGTAGATATCTCCATGTTTATATAGATGGAGGTGTAGATGTTTCCATGTTTGTACACATGATTGTGTAGATATTTCCATGATTATACAGATAGCGGTGTAGATATTTCCATGTTTATAGAGATTGCAGTGTAGATATTTCCATGTTTACATAGATGGCAGTGTAGATATTTCCATGTTTATACAGATAGCGGTGTGGATATTTCCAAGTTTATACAGGTAGCGGTGTAGATATTTCCATGTTTACACAGATCGCGGTGTAGATATTTCCATCTTTCTACAGACGGCAGTGTAGGCATTTCTATGTTTATACAGATGACGTTGTAGATATTTCCTTGTTTATGTATATGGCGGTGTAGGTATTTCCATGTTTATAGAGATGGCGGTGTATATATTTCCATGTTTTTAGAGATAGCGGTGTAGATATTTCCATGTTTATAAAAATAGGGGTGTATATATTACCATGTTATACAGCTCGCGGTGTAGTTATTTACATCTTTATACAAATGGCGTTGTAGATATTTCCATGTTTATGCAGATGGCGGTGTAGATAGTTCTATGTTCATGGAGATGGCAGTTTAGATATTTTCATATTTATATAGATGGCGCTGTAGATATTTCCATTTTATAGAGATAGTGGTGAAGATACTTCCATGTTTATAGAGATAACGGTGTAGGTATTTCCATGTTTACAGAGATAGCGGTGCAGTTATTTCCATGTTGATACAGATGGCTGTGTAGATATTTCCATGTATATACATATGGCATTGTTGGTATTTCCATGTGTATTCAGATGGCAGTGTAGATATTTCCAAGTTTATTCAGATGGTGGTGTAGAAATTTCCATGTTTATACAGATGACTGTGTAGATACTTCCATGTTTTCACAGATGGCGGTGTGGATAATTCCATGTTTATAGGGATAGCGGTGTAGATATTTCCATGTTTATACAGATGGCGGTGTAGATATTTCCATGTTTATACAGATAGCGGTGTAGATACTTCCATATTTATACAGATGGCGGTGTAGATATTTCCATATTTCACAGATTGTTGTGTAGATATTTCCATGTTTATACAGTTAGCGGTGGAGATATTTCCAAGTTTATACATATAGTGGTGTAGATATTTCCATGTTTATACAGATAGCGGTGTAGATATTTCCATGTTTAGACAGATAGCGGTGTAGGTATTTCTGTTTACAGAGACAGCAGTGTAGATATTTTAATAATTATACTGATGGAGGTGTATATATTTACATGTTTATACAGATGACTGTGTACACATTTCCACGTTTTTACAGATGGCGGTGTAGATATTTCCATGTTCACACAGATGGCAGTGTGGATATTTCCATGATTATACAGATGGTGGTGTTGATATTTCCATGTATATACAGATGGCGGTGTAGATATTTCCATGTTTATAAACATGGCGGTGTAGATATTTAGATGTTTATGCAGCTGGCGGTGAAGATATTCCCAAGTTCATAGAGATAGCGGTGTAGATATTTCTATATTTATACAGAAAGCAGTGTAGATATTTCCATGTTTATACAGATGAATGTGTAGATACTTCCCCGTTTATACAGATGGCGGTTTAGATATTTCCATGTTTATAGAGATAGCGGTGTAGTTATTTCTATGTTTACACATATAGCGTAGTAGATATTTCCATGTTTATACAGATAGCGGTGGAGATATTTCCATGTTTATACAGATAGTGGTATAGATATTTCCATCTTTATAGAGATAGCAGTGGAGATATTTCCATGTTTACACAGATAGTGGTGTAGAGGTTTCCATGTTTATACAGATAGCGGTGTAGGTATTTCCATGCTTATACACATAGCGTTGTAGGTATTTCCATGTTTGTAGAGATAGCGGTGGAGATATTTCCATGTTTATACAGATAACGTTGTGGCTATTTCCCTGTTTATACATATACCGGTGTAGCCATTTCCATATTTATAGAGATGGCTGTGTAGATATTTCCATGTTTATACAGATGGCAGTGTAGATATTTCCATGTTTATACAGATAGTGTGGAAGATATTTCTATATTTATACAGATGATTGTGTAGGTATTTCCATGTTTATACATATGGCGGTGTAGATATTTCCATGTTTAAAGAGATAGCCATGAAGATATTTCCATGTTTATACAGACAGCCGTGCAGACATTTCCATGTTTATAGAGATAGCGGTGTAGATATCTCCATATTTATACAGATAGCGGTGTAGATATTTCCATGTTTATACAGATAGCGGTGTAGATGTTTCCATGTTTATACAGATAGCTGTGTAGATATATCCATCTTTATACAGATCATGGTGTAGATATTTCAATGTTTATACAGATTGCGGTGTAGTTATTTCCATGTTTACACAGATACCGGTGTAGATATTTCCATATTTACAGAGACAGAGGTGTAGATATTTCCATATTTGCACAGATTGCGGTGTACATATTTCCACGTTTATACAGATAGCGGTGTAGATATTTCCATGTTTATACAGATAGCAGTGTAGATATTTCCATGTTTATACAGATAGCGGTGTAGATATTTCCACGTATATACAGATAGCGGTGTAGATATTTCAATGTTTATAGAGATAGCGGTTTAGATATTTCCAGGTTTATACAGATGGCAGAATAGATATTTCCATGTTTATACAGAAGGCGGTGAAGATATTTCCACGTTTTTAGGGATAGCCATGTAGATATTTCCATGTTTATACAGATAGCGGTGCTAACATTTCCATGTTTATAGAGAAAGCGGTGTAGATATTTCCATATTTATACAAATAGCAGAGTAGATATTTCCATGTTTATCCAGATAGCAGTGTAGATATTAACATGTTTATACAGATAGCGGTGTAGATATATAAATGTTTATACAGATTGTGGTGTAGATATTTCCATGTTTATACAGATAGCGGCGTAGATATTTCCATGTTTATACAGACAGTGGTGGAGATATTTCCATGTTTACAGAGGCAGAGGGATAGATATTTCCATATTCACACAGATTGCGGTGTACATATTTCCGTGTTTACATAGACAGCTGTGAAGATATTTCCATGTTTACACAGATAGTGTTGTAGATATTTCCATGTTTATAGAGATTGCAGTGTAGATATTTCCATGTTTATAAAGATAGCGGTGTAGATATTTCCATGTTTATACAGATAGCGGTGGAGATATTTTCATATTTATATAGATAGCACTGTAGATATTTGCATGTTTATACAGATAGCGGTGTAGATATTTCCATGTTTATACAGATAGCAGTGTAGATATTTCCATGTTTATACAGATAGCAATGTAGATATTTGAATGTTTATACAGATAGCGGTCTAGATATTTCCATGTTTATACAGATAACGGTGTAGATATTTCCATGTTTATACAGATAGCGGTGTAGATAATTCCATATTTATACAGATAGCGGTGGAGATATTTTCAAGTTTATACAGATAGCGGTGGACATATTTTCATGTTTATAGAGATGGTAGTGTAGATATTTCCAAGTTTATACAGACAGCGGTGTCGATATTTCCGTGTTTATACAGATAGCGGTGCAGGTATTTCCATGTTTGTACAGAAAGCGTTGTAGATATTTCCATGTTTTTACAGATGGGGGTGTAGATATCTCCATGTTTATACAGATGACTGTGTATATATTTCCACGTTTTTTACAGATTTCGGTGTAAATATTTCCATGTTACGCAGATAGCGGTGTGGATATCTCCATGTTTTTACAGATAGCAATGTAGATATTTCCATGTTTATAGAGATGACTGTGTAGTTATTTCCATGTTTATACAGATTGCAGTGTAGATATTTCCATGTTTATACAGATAGTGGGGTAGATATTTCGATGTTTATACAGATGACTGTGTAGGTATTTCCATGTTTATACATATGGCGGTGTATATATTTCCATGTTTAGAGAGATAGCCATGCAGATATTTCCATGTTTATGCAGACAGCGGTGTAGACATTTCCATGTTTATAGAGAAAGCGTTGTAGATATTTCCATAGTTATACAGATAGCGATGAAGATATTTCCATGTTTATACAGATAGCGGTGTAGATGTTTCCATGTTTATACAGATAGCGGTGTAGATATATCCATGTTTATACAGATCGTGTTGTATATATTTCCATGTTTACACAGATAGCAGTTATGATATTTCCATGTTTATACAGATAGCGGTGTAGATATTTCCATGTTTACAGAGAGAGAGGTGTAGATATTTCCATATTTGCACAGATTGCGGTGTACATATTTCACGTTTATACAGATAACAGTGTAGATATTTCCATGTTTATACAGATGGTGGTGTAGATATTTCCATGTTTATAGAGATAGCAGTGTAGATATATACATGTTCACAGAGATAGCGGTAAGGATATTTCCATGTTTATATAGATAGCAGTGTAGATATTTCCATTTTTATAGAGACAGCGGTTTAGATATTTCATATTTATACAGATAGCGGTGTAGATATTTCCGTCTTTCTACAAATGGCAGTGTAGATAGTTCCATGTTTATATAGATGGCGGTGTAGATATTTCCATGTTTATATAGATGGCAGTGTAGATATTTTCTTGTTTATGTAGATAGCGTTGCAGATATCTCCATGTTTAAAGAGATGGCGGTGTATATATTTCCATGTTGATTGGAGATAGCGGTGAAGATATTTCCATGTTTATAGAGATAGCAGTGTAGTTATTTCCATGTCTATAGAGATAGCGGTGTAGATATTTCCATGTTTATACAGATGACTGTGTAGATATTTCCATGTTTGTACAGATGACAGTGTAGATATTTCCATGTTTATAGAGATAGCGGTGTAGATATTTTCATGTTTATACAGATTGCATTGGAGATGTGTCCATGTTTATACAGATGGCAATGGAGATATTTCCACGTTAATACACATAGCGGTGTAGATATTTCCATGTTTATACAGATAGCGGTGTAGATATTTTCACGTTTATACAGATGGCTGTGCCGATATTTCCATGTTTATTCAGAGTTTTCTGTAAATATTTCCATGTTTATATAGATGACAGTGTAGATATTTCCAGGTTTATACAGTTGACTGTGTAGATATTTCCATGTTAATACATATGGCGGTGTAGATATTTCCGTGTTTATAGAGATAGCGTTGTATATATTTCCATGTTTATAGAGATAGCGGTGTAAATATTTCCATCTTTTTACAGATAGCGGTGTAGGCATTTCCATCTTTATTCAGAGAGTGCTGTACATATTTCCATGTTTGCACAGATCACTGTGTAGATATTTCCATGTTTATATAGATGGTTGTGTAGATATTACCATGTTTATACAGATTGCGGTGTAGATATTTCCATGTTTCTAAAGATGGCGGTGTAGATATTTCCTTGTTTATACAGACAGAGGTGTAGATATTTCCATGTTTATACAGGGAGCGGAGTAGATATATCTATGTTTCAAGAGGTAGCGGTGTAGTTATTTCCATCTTTCAACAGATTGCCGTGAAGATATTTCCATGTTTACGCAGATAGCTGTGTAGATATTTCCAAGTTTACACAGATAGCTGTGTAGATATTTCCATGTTTACAAACATAGCGTTGTAGATATTTCTATGTTTATACAGATTGCGGTGTATATATGTCCATGTTTATACAGAAAGCAGTGTAGATATTTTCATGTTTAAACAGATAGCGGTGGAGATATTTCCATGTTTATAGAGACTGCAGTATAGATATTTCCATGTTTATACAGATAGCGGTGTAGATATTTCCATGTTTACAGAAATGGCAGAGTAGATATTTCCATCTTTGCACAGATTGCTTTGTAGATATTTCCATTTTTACACAGATAGCTGTGTAGATATTTCCAAGTTTATGCAGATAGCTGTGTAGATATTTCCACGTTTACACAGAAAATGTTGTAGATATTTCCATGTTTATACAGATAGCAGTGTAGATATTTCCATGTTTATACAGATAGCGGTGTAGATATTTCCAAGTTTCTACAGATAGTGGTGTAGATATTTCCATGTTTATAGAGATAGCAGTGTAGATATTTCCATGTTTATACAGATGGCTGTGTAGATATTTCCATGTGTATAGATATGGCTGTCTAGATATTTCCATGTTTATGGAAATGTTGGTGTTGATATTTACATGTTTATACAGATGACTGCGTAGATATTTGCATGTTTATACAGATGGCGGTGTTGTTATTTCCATGTTTATACAGATAGCCCTGTAGATATTTCCATGTTTATACAGATAGCGGTGCAGATATCTCCAAGTTTACACAAATGGCGTTTTAGATATTTGCATGTTTATACAGATGGCGGTGTTGATATGTCCATGTTTATACAAATGGCGGTTTAGATATTTCCATGTTTATACAGATAGTGGTGTGGCTATTTCCATGTTTATTTAGATAACGGTGTAGCTATATCCATACTTATACAGATGGAGGTGTAGATATTTTCATGTTTATACAGATGGTGGTGTAGATATTTCCATGTTTATACAGATGACTGTGTAGGTATTTCCATGTTTATACAGATGACTGTGTAGCTATGTCCACGTTTATACAGATGGCGGTGTAGATATTTCCATGTTTATACAGATGGCGATGTAGATATTTCCATGTTTATGCAGATAGCGCTGTAGATATTTCCAAGTTTATACAGATAGTGGGGTAGATATTTCCAAGTTTGTATAGATAGTGGTGTAGATACTTCCAAGTTTATACAGAGAGCAGTGTAGATATTCCCATCTTTATACAGATGACCATGTGGATATTTCCATGTTTATAAAAATGACTGTGCAGTTATTTAGACGTTTATATAGATGGCGGTGTAGATATTTCCATGTTTATACAGATGCTGGTGTAGATATTTCCATGTTTATAGAGATGACTGTGATAGGTATTTACAGGCTTATACAGATGGTGGTGTAGATACTTCCATCTTTATAGAGATAGCCATGTAGATATTTCCATGTTTCTACAGATAGCGGTGTAGAAATGTCCATGTTTATAGAGATAGCGGTGTAGATATTTCCATATTTATACAGATAGCTGGGTAGATATTTCCATGTATATACAGATAGCTGTGTAGATATTTCCATGTTTATACAGATAGCAGTGCAGTTATTTCCATGTTTATACAGAGCGCGGTGTAGTTATTTCCATGTTTATTCAGATAGCGGTGTAGATATTTCCATGTTTATACAAGTAGCGGTGTAGATACTTCCATGTTTATACAGATAGCGGTGTACGTAATTCCATGTTTTTCAGATAGCGGTGTAGATATTTCCATGTTATCCAGCTCGCGGTGTAGATATTTACATCTTTATACAGATGGCAGTGTAGATATTTCCATGTTTATACAGATGGTGCTGTAGATACTTCCATATTTATGAAGATGTCCGTGTAGATATTTACATGTTTATAGAGATGTCGGTGTAGATGTTTCCATGTTTATAGAGATAGTGGTGTAGATAATTCCATGTTTATAGAGATAGCGGTGTAGGTAATTCCATGTTTATAAAGATAGCGGTGTAGTTATTTCCATGTTGGTACAGATGGCAGTGTAGATATTTCCATGTGTATACAGATTGCGGTGCAGGTATTTCCATGTGTACACAGATGGCAGAGTAGATATTTCCAAGTTTATACAGATGGTGGTGTAGATATTTCCATATTTACAGACGACTGTGTAGATATTTCCATGTTTATACAGATCACTGTGTAGATATTTCCATGTTTTTACAGATGGTGGTGTAGGTATTTCCATGTTTATAGAGACAACGTTGTAGATACTTCCATGTTTATACAGATGGAGGTGTAGATATTTCCGTGTTTATACAGATACCGGTGTAGATATTTCCATATTTATACAGATGGCAGTGTAGAGATTTCCATGTTTACACAGATAGCAGTGTAGATTTTTCCATGTTTATACTGATGGAGCTGTAGATATTTCCATGTTTATACAGATGACTGTGTACATATTTCTATGTTTTTACAAACGGCGGTGTAGATATTTCCATGTTTATAGAGATGGCAGTGTGGATATTTCCAAGATTATACAAATGGCGGTGTTGATATTTTCATGTTTATAGAGATGGCGGTGTAGATATTTCCATGTTTATAGAGATGGTGTTGATATTTAGATGTTTATGCAGATGGCGGTGTAGATATTTCGAAATTTAGAGAGATAGCGGTGTAGATATTTCCATATTTATACAGAAAGCGGTGGAGATATTTCCATGTTTATACAGATGACGGTGAAGATATTTCCAGGTTTATGCAGATGGCGGTGTAGATATTTCCATGTTTATAGAGATAGCGATGTAGTTATTTCTATGTATTTACAGATAGCGATGTAGATATTTCCATATTTATAGAGATAGCGGGGTAGTTATTTCCATATTTATACATATAGCGTTGTAGATATTTCCATGTTTATACAGATAATGGTGTAGATATTTCCATGTTTATACAGATAGTGGTGTAGATATTTCCATGTTTATAGAGATAACGGTGAAGGTAATTCCATGTTTATAGAGATAGCGGTGTTATTTCCATGTTGATACAGATGGCTGTGTAGATATTTCCATGTGTATACAAATTGCAGTGTAGTTATTTCCATGTGTACACAGATGGCAGTGTAGTTATTTCCAAGTATACACAGATGGTGGTGTAGATATTTCCATGTTTATACAGATGACTCAGTAGATATTTCCATTTTCTTACAGATGGCGGTGTAGTTATTTCGATGTTTATAGAGACAGCGGTGTAGATATTTCCATGTTTATACAGATAGCAGTGTAGATATTTCCATATTTATACAGAAAGCGGTTTTGATATTTCAATGTTTATACAGATGACGATGTAGATATTTCCACGTTTTTCAGATGGCGGTGCAGATATTTCCATGTTTAAAGACATAGCAGTGCAGTTATTTCTATGTTTATGCAGATAGTGATGTAGATATTTCCATGTTTATAGAGATAGCAGTGTAGATATTTCCATGTTTATACAGATAGCGGTGTTGATATTTCCATGTTTATACAGATAGCGGTGTAGATATTTCCATGTTTATACAGAGAAGAGGGGAGATATTTCCATGTTTATACAGATAGCGGTGTAGATATGTCCAGGTTTATACAGATAGCGGTGTAGATATTTCCGTGTTCATAGAGATAGCGGGGTAGATATTTCCATGTGAATACAGATGGCAGTGTAGATGTTTCCATGTGTATACACATGGCAGTGTAGATATTTCCATGTTTATACAGATGTAGGTGTAGATATTTCCATGTTTATGAAGATGACGGTGTAGATATTTCCATGTTTATACACATGGCGGTGTAGATATTTCCATGTTTTTACAGATTGCTGTGTAAATATTTCCATGTTTATACAGAAAGTGGTGTAGATATTTCCATGTTTACTCAGACAGCGGTGTAGATATTTCCATCTTTGCACAGATTGCGGTTTAGAAATTTTCATCTTTACACAGGTAGCGGTGTAGTTATTTCCATGTTTATAGAGATTGCGGTGTAGATATTTTCACATTTACACAGATAACGGTGTAGCTATTTCCGTATTTATAGAGATGCCTGTGTAGATGTTTCCATGTTTATACAGATGGCGTTGTAGACATTTCCATGTTTATACAGATATTGGGGTAGATATTTCCATGTTTATACAGATGACTGTGTAGTTATTTCCATGTTTATACAGATAGCGGTGGAGATATTTCCATGTATATAGAGATGGCGGTGTAGATATTTCCGTGTTTATACACATAGCGGTGTGGATATTTCCATGATTATACAGATACCGGTTTAACTATTTCCATGTTTATAGAGATAACGGTGTAGATATTTCCAAGTTCATTCTGATGCAGGTGTGGATATTTCCATGTTTATACAGATGACTGTGTACATATTTCCATGTTTTTACAGATGGCCGTGTAGATATTTCCGTGTTTATGCAGACGGCAGTGTGGATATTTCCATGATTATACAGATGACTGTGTAGTTATTTCCATGTTTATACAGATGGCGGTGTACAAATTTCCATGTTTATACAGATAGCGGTGGAGATATTTCCATGTATATACACATAGCGCTGTAGATATTTCCATGTTTATACCGATACCGGTGGAGGTATTTACATGTTTATGCAAATGGCAGTGTAGATGTTTCCATGTTTATAAAATTAGCGTTGTAGGTATTTCCATGTTTATAGAGATAGCGGTGTAGATATTTCCATGTTTATACAGATGGCTGTGTAGTTATTTCCATGTGTATACAGATGGCACTGTAGATATTTCCATGTGTATACAGATGTCACTGTAGATATTTCCATGTTTATACAGATGGATGTGTGGATGTTTCCATGTTTATACACATGACAGTGTAGATATTTCCATGTTTATAGAGATGGCGGTGTTGATATTTCCGTGTTTATACACATAGCGGTGTGGATATTTCCATGATTATACAGATACCGGTTTAACTATTTCCATGTTTATAGAGATAACGGTGTAGATATTTCCAAGTTCATTCTGATGCAGGTGTGGATATTTCCATGTTTATACAGATGACTGTGTACATATTTCCATGTTTTTACAGATGGCCGTGTAGATATTTCCGTGTTTATGCAGACGGCAGTGTGGATATTTCCATGATTATACAGATGGCGGTGCTGATATTTCCATGTTTGTACAGCTGGCGGTGTAGATATTTCCATGTTTATACAGATAGCGCTATGGCTATTTCAAAGTTTATACAGATAACGGTGTGGCTGTTTCCATACTTACAGAGATGGCTGAGTAGATAATTCCATGTTTATACAGATGGCGGTGTAGATATTTCCATGTTTGTACAGATGGTGGGGTAGATATTTCCATGTTTATACAGATGACTGTGTAGGTATTTCCATGTTTATACAGATGGGGGTGTAGATATTTCCATGTTTATACTGATGGCTGTGTAGATATTTCCATGTTTATACTGATAGCGGTGGAAATATTTCCATGTTTATACAGATGGCGGTATAGATATTTCCATGTTTATACAGATGGCGGTATAGGTATTTCCATGTTTATAGAGATAGCGATGTAGATAATTCCATGTTTATACAGATGGCTGTGTAGATATTTCCATGTGTATACTGATGGCAGTGTAGGTATTTCCATGTATATACAGATGGAAGTGTGGAGGTTTCCATGTTTATACACATGAATGTGTAGAAATTTCCATGTGTATACAGATGGCAGCGTAGGTATTTCCATGTTTATACAGATAGCAGTGTAGATATTTCCGTGTTTATACAGAGAGCGGTGTAGATATTTCCATGTTCATACTGATGGATGTGTAGATATTTCCATGTTTATACAGATGACTGCGGACATATTTCCATGTTTTTACAGATGGCGGTGTAGATATTTCCATGTTTATACAAACAGCAGTGTGGATATTTCCATGATTATACAGATGGTGATGTTGATATAAACATGTATATAAAGATGGCGGTGTAGATATTTCCATGTTTATAGAGATGGCGGTGTAGATATTTAGGTGTTTATGCGAATGGCGGTGTAGATATTTCCAAGTTTATAGAGATAGCGTTGTAGATATTTCCATGTTTATACAGAAAGCTGTGTAAATATTTCCATGTTTAAAGAGATGACTGTGTAGATATTTCCACGTTTATACAGATGGCGGTGTAGATATTTCCATTTTTATAGAGATAGCGGTGTAGTTATTTCTATGTTTATACAGATAGCGATGTAGATATTTCCATGCTTATAGAGATAGCGGTGTAGTTATATCCACATTTATACATATAGCGGTGTAGATATTTCCATGTTTATAAAGATTGCGGTGTAGATATTTCCATGTTTATACAGATAGCAGTGTAGATATTTCCATGTTTATACAGATGGCTGTGTAGATGTTTCCACGTGTATACACATCACAGTGTAGATATTTCCATGTTTATACAGGTGGACGTGTAGATATTTCCATGTTTATTCCGATGACTGTGTAGACGTTTCCATGTTTTTACAGATGGTGCTGTAGATATTTCCATGTTAATACAGATAGCGGTGTGGCTATTTCGATGTTTATACAGATAGCGGTGTACCTATTTCCAAGTTTATGGAGATGGCTGTGTATATATTTCCATGTTTATACAGATGGCAGTGTAGATATTTCCATGTTTATACTGATGGTGGGGTAGATATTTCTATGTTAAAACAGATGACTGTGTACTTATTTCCATGTTTAAACAGATGTCGGTGTAGATATTTCCATGTTTATAGAGATAGACGTGTAGATGTTTCCATGTTTATACAGATACCGGTGTAGACATTTCCATGTTTATAGAGATAGCCGTGTAGATATTTCCATATTTATGTAGATATCACTGTAGGTATTTCCATGTTTTTACAGGTCGCGGTGTAGATATTTCCATGTTTACACAGATAGCGGTGTTGCTATTTCCATGTTTTTACAGATAGCTGTGTAGATATTTCCATGTTTATACAGCTCGCGGTGTATATATTTACATATTTATACAGATGGCAGTGTAGATATTTCCATGTTTATACAGATGGCGGTGTAGATAGTTCCATGTTTATGGAGACGGCAGTGTAGTTATTTTCATATTTATAGAGATGGCGGTGTAGTTATTTCCATGTTTGTAGAGATAGTGGTGTAGATATTTCCATGTTTATAGAGATAGCGGTGTTGGTATTTCCATGTTTATAGAGATACCAGTGTAGATATTTCCATGTTTATTGAGATAGTGGTGCAGGTATTTCCATGTTTATAGAGATAGTGGTGTAGATATTTCCATGTTCATACAGATGGCTGTGTAGATATTTCCATGTGTATACAGATGGCAGTGTAGGTATTTCCAAGTTTATACAGATGGTAGTGAAGATTCTTCCATGTTTATACAGATGAATTTGTAGATATTTCCATGCTTTTACAGATGGCGGTGTAGATATTTCCATGTTTATAGAGATAGCGTTGTAGATATTTCCATGTTTATCTAGATGGCGATATGTATATTTTCTTGTTTATGTAGTTGGTGTTGTAGATATTTCCATGTTTCCAGGGATGGCGGTGTATATATTTCCATGTTTATAGAGCAAGCGGTGAAGATATTTCCATGTTTATAGAGATAGCGGTGTAGATATTTCCATGTTTATACAGCTCGCAGTGTAGATATTTACATCTTTATATAGATGGCAGTGTAGATATTTCCATGTTTATACAGATGGCGGTGTAGATAGTTCCATGTTTATGGAGATGGCAGTGTAGATATTTATATGTTTATAGAGATGGCGGTGTAGATACTTCCATGTTTATAGAGACAGCGGTATATATGTTTCCATGTTTATACAGATGGCGTTGTAGATATTTGCATGTTTATTCAGATAGCTGTGTAGATATTTCCATGTATATACAGATAGCGATGTAGCTATTTCCATGTTTATAGAGATAACGGTGTAGATACTTCCATGTTTATGCTGATGGAGGTGCAGATATTTCCATGTTTATACAGATGACTCTGTACATATTTCCATGTTTTTACAGGTGGCAGTGTAGATATTTCCATGTTTATACAGATGGCAGTGTGGATATTTAGATGTTTATGAAGATGGCAGTGTAAATATTTCCAAGTTTATAGAGATAGCGGTGTAGATATTTCCATATTTATACAGAAATCGGTGTAGATATTTCCATGTTTATACAAATGACTGTGTAGATATTTCAACGTTTATACAGATGGCGGTGTAGATATTTCCATGTTTATAGAGATAGCGGTGTAGTTATTTCTATGTTAATACAGATAGCGATGTAGATATTTCCATGTTTACAGAGATAGCGGTGTAACTATTTCCATATTTATACATATAGCAGTGTAGAAATTTCCATGTTTATACAAATAGCAGTGTAGATATTTCCATGTTTATACAGATAGCTGTGTAGATATTTCCATGTTTATATAGATAGCGGGGGAGATATTTCCATGTCTATACAGATAGCGGTGTAGATATTTCCATGTTTATTCAGATCGCGGTGGAGATATTTCCATGTTTATAGAGATTGCGGTGTAGATATTTCCATGTTTATTCAGATGGCGGTGTAGATGTTTCCATGTGTATACACATGGCAGTTTAGATATTTCCATGTTTATAAAGATGGAGGTGTAGATATTTCCGTGTTTATACAGTTGACTGTGTAGATATATCCATGTTTTTACATATGGCAGTGTAGATATTTCCATGTTTATACAGATAACGATGTGGCTATTTCCATGTTTATACAGATAACGGTGTAGCTATTTCCATATTTATAGAGATGGCTGTGTAGATGTTTCCATGTTTATACAGATGGCGGTGTAGGTATTTCCACGTTTATACCGATGGTGGGTTAGATATTTCCATGTTTATACTGATGACTGTGTAGGTATTTCCATGTTTATACAGATGGCGGTGTAGATATTTCCACCTTTATACAGATAGCGGTGTAGATATTTCCACGTTTATACAGATAGTGGTGTAGGTATTTCCATGTTTATACACATGTCGGTGTAGGTATTTCCATGTTTATAGAGATAGCCGTGTAGATATTTCCATATTTATACAGATGGCAGTGTAGATATTTCCATGTGTATACAGACGGCAGTGTAGATATTTCCATGTTTGTACAGATGGAGGTGAAGATGTTTCCATGTTTATACACATGACTGTGTAGATATTTCCATGTTTATATAGATGGCGGTGTAGATATTACCTTGTTTATGTATATGGCAGTGTAGATATTTCCACGTTTATAGAGATTGCGGTGTAGATATTTCCATGTTTTTAGAGATCGCGGTGTATGTATTTCCATGTTTATAGAGATAGCGGAGTACATATTGCCATGTTTATACAGATAGCGGTGTAGATATTACCATCTTTATACAAATAGCGGTGTTTTTATTTCCATGTTTATACAGATAGCGGTTTAGGTATTTCCATGTTTGTAGAGATAGCGGTGTAGACATTTCCATGTTTATACAGATGGCTGTGTAGATGTTTCCATGTGTGTACACATTGCAGTGTTCATATTTCCATGTATATACAGGTGGAGGCGTAGATATTTCCATGTTTATACAGATAGCGGTGTGGCTATTTCCATGTTTATACAGATAGCGGTGTAGCTATTTCCGTGTTTATAGAGATGGCTGTGTAAATATTTCCATCTTTATACACATGGCAGTGTAGATATTTCCATGTTTATACTGATGGTGGGGTAGATATTTCCATGTTCCTACACATGACTGTGAACCTTTTTCTATGTTTATACAGATGGCGGTGTAGATATTTCCATGTTTATAGAGATAGCGGTGTAGATATTTCCATATTTATTCAGATAACGGTGTAGATATTTCCATGTTTATACAGATAGCAGTGTAAATACTTCCATGTTTATACAGTCCACGGTGTAGATATTTCCATCTTTATAGAGATAGCGGTGTAGATATTTCCATGCTTATACAGGTAACGGTGTACATATTTCCATGTTTATACAGATGGTGGTGTTGATATTTCCATCTATACACAGATGACCGTGTAGATATTTCCATGTTTATACAGATGGCGGCGCAGATATTTCCATGGATATGTAGACGGCGGTGTAGATATTTCCATGTTTATACAGATAGCGGTGTAGATATTTCCATATTTATATAGATAGCGGTGTAAATATTTCCATGTATATACACATGTCTGTGTAGATATTTCCATGTTTATACAGATGGCGGTGTAGATATTTCCATGTTTATACCGATAACTCTGTAACTATTTCCATGTTTATACCGATGGCGGTGTAGATATTTCGATGTTTATAGAGATAGCAGTGGAGATATTTCCATGTTTATAGAGATAGCGGTGTAGATATTAAAACGTTTATACTTATCGCGGTGTAGATATTTCCATGTTTATAGAGATGGCGGTGTAGATATTTTCATGTTCATAGAGATAACGGTGTTGATTTTTCCATGTTTATAGAGATAGTGGTGTGGATATTTCCATGTTTGTACAGTTAGGGGTGTAGATACTTCCATGTTGATAGAGATGGCGGTGTATATATTTCCATGTTTATACAGATCATGGTGTAGGTATTTCCATGTTTATATACATCGCGGTGTTGATATTACCATGTTTATAGGGATATCGGTGTAAATATTTCCACATTTATACAGATAGCGGTGTAGTTATTAACATGTTTATACAGATAGTGGTGTAGATATATCCATGTATAAACAGATGTCTGTGTATATATTTCCATGTTTAAACAGATGGCGGTGTAGATATTTCCTTGTTTATACAAATAGCGGTGTAGTTATTTCCATGTTTATACAGATCACGGTGTAGATATTTCCTTCTTTATACAAATAGCGGTGTAGTTATTTTAATGTTTATACAGATAGCGGTGTAGATATTTCGTTGTTTATACAAATAGCGGTGTAGATATTTCCATGTTTATACAGATCACGGTGTAGATATTTCCTTGTTTATACAAATAGCGGTGTAGTTATTTCCATGTTTATACAGATAGCGGTGTAGAGATTTCCATGGATATACAGATGGCTGTGTAGTTATTTCCTTCTGTATACAAATAGCGGTGTAGTTATTTCCATGTTTATACAGATAGCGCAGTAGATATTTCCAGGTGTATACAGAAGGCTGTGTAGATATTTCCATGTTTATACAGATGGCTGTGTAGATATTTCCATGTTTATAGAGATGGCGGTGTAGATATTACCATGTTTATATAGATGGCAATGTAGATATTTTCTTGTTTATGTAGATGGTGTTGTAGATATCTCCATGTTTAAAGAGATGGCGGTGTATATATTTCCATGTTGATGGAGATAGCGGTGTAGTTATTTCCACGTTTATAGAGATAGCGGTGTAGATATTTCCATATTTCTACAGATGACTGTGTAGATATTTCCATGTTTGTACAGATGGCAGTGTAGATATTTCCATGTTTATAGAGATAGTGGTGTAGATATTTTCATGTTTATACAGATTGCGGTGGAGATATGTCCATGTTTATTCACATAGCAATGGAGATATTTCCACGTTAATACACATAGCGGTGTAGTTATTTCCATGTTTATACAGATAGCTGTGCCGATATTTCCATGTTTATACAGAGTTCTCTGTAGATATTTCCATGTTTATATAGATGACAGTGTAGATATTTCCAGGTTTATACAGATGACTGTGTAGATATTTCCATGTTAATACAGATGGCGGTGTAGATATTTCCATCTTTATATAGATGGTGGTGTAGATATTACCATGTTTTTACAGATAGCGGTGTAAATATTTCCATGTTTATATAGATCGTGGTGAAGATATTTCCATGTTTATACAGATCGCGGTGTAGATATTTCCATGTTTATACTGATTGCAGTGTAGGTATTTCCATGTTTATACAGATAACGGTGTAGATATTTCCATGTTTATAGAGATGGCGGTTTAGATATTTCCATGTTTATAGAGATAGCGGTGTAGATATATCCATGTTCATAGAGATAGCAGTGAGGATATTTCCATGTTTATACAGATAGCAGTGTAGATATTTCCATTTTTATAGAAATAGCAGTTTTGATATTACATATTTATACAGATAGCGGTGTAGATATTTCCATGTTTATACAGATTGCGGCGTAGATATTTCCATGTTTATACAGATAGCGGTGTACATATTTCCACGTTTATACAGATGGCGGTGTAGATATTTCCATCTTTCTACAAATGGCCGTGTAGATATTTCCATGTTTATAGAGATGGCGGTGTAGATATTTCCATGATTATATAGATGGCAATGTAGATAATTTCTTGTTTACGTAGATGGCGTTGTAGATATCTCCATGTTTAAAGAGATGGCGGTGTATATATTTCCATGTTGATGGAGATAGCGGTGTAGTTATTTCCATGTTTATAGAGATAGCGGTGTAGATATTTCCATATTTCTACAGATGACTGTGTAGATATTTCCATGTTTGTACAGATGGCAGTGTAGATATTTCCATGTTTATAGAGATAGCGGTGTAGATATTTTCATGTTTATACAGATTGCGGTGGAGATATGTCCATGTTTATACAGATAGCAATGGAGATATTTCCACGTTAATACACATAGCGGTGTAGATATTTCCATGTTTATACAGATGGCTGTGCCGATATTTCCATGTTTATACAGAGTTCTCTGTAGACATTTCCATGTTTATATAGATGACAGTGTAGATATTTCCAGGTTTATACAGATGACTTTGTAGATATTTCCATGTTAATACAGATGGCGGTGTAGATATTTCCATGTTTATAGAGATTGCGGTTTAGATATTTCCATGTTTATTGAGATAGTGGTGTAAATATTTCCATATTTATACAGATAGTGGTGTAGATATTTCCATGTTTTTACAGATAGCGGTGTAGATATTTCCATCTTTATTCAGAGAGTGCTGTACATATTTCCATGTTTGTACAGATCACTGTGTAGATATTTCCATGTTTACACAGATAACGTTGTAGATATATCCATCTTTATACATACGGTGGTGTAGATATTTCCATGTTCCTACACAAGACTGTGTAGTTATTTCCATGTTTATACAGATGGCGGCATAGATATTTCCATATTCATAGAGATAGCAGTGTGGATATTTCCAGGTTTATACAGATAGCCGTGTAAATATTTCCATGTTTATACAGATCGTGGTGTAGATATTTCTATGTTTATACAGATACCGGTGTACATATTTCCATGTTTATACAGACTGCAGTGTAGGTATTTCTATGTTTATACAGATAGCGGTGTAGATATTTCCATGTTTGCACAGACGGCGGTGTTGATATTTCCATCTGTACACAGATTGCCGCATAGATATTTCCATTTTTATACAGATGGCGTTGTAGATATTTCCATGCATATGCAGATGGCGGTGTGGATATTTCCATGTTTATAGAGATAGCGGTGTAGGTATTTCCATGTTTATAGACATAGCGGTGTAGATATTTCCATTTTTATGTGGATGGCGTTGTAGATATTTCCTTGTTTATACCGATAGCGGTGTTGGTATTTCCACGTTTATACACATATAGATGTACATATTTCCATGTTTATACAGCTCGCGGTGCAGATATTTATATCTTTATACAGATGGCATTGTAGATATTTCCTTATTCACACAGATGGCGGTGTAGATGTTTCCATGTTTATACAGATGGCGCAGTAGTTAGTTCCATGTTTACGGAGATGGCAGTGTAGATATTTTCATTTTTATAGAGATGGCGGTGTAGATATTTCCATGTTTATAGAGATAGCAGTGTAGGTATTTACATGTTCATACAAATGGCTGTGTAGATATTTCCATGTGAATACAGATGGCATTGTAGATATTTCCATGTTTATACACATGACTGTATAGGTATTTCCATGTTTTTACAGATGGCAGTACAGATATTTCCATGTTTATAGAGATAGCGGTGTAGATATTTCCATGATTGTACAGATGGAGGTGTTGATATTTCCATCTATACACTGATGGCCGTGTAGATATTTCAATGTTTATACAGATGTCGGCGTTGATATTTCCATGGACATGCAGATGGCGGTGTAGTTATTTCCAAGTTTATACAGATAGCGGTATGGATACTTCCATGTTTACACAGTTGGTGGTGTAGATATTTCCGTGTTTATACACATGGCGGAGTAGATACTTCCATCTTTATGGAGATGGCAGTGTAGATATTTTCATGCTTATAGAGATTGCGGTGTTGATATTTCCATATTTATAGATATAGCGGTGTAGATATTTCCATCTTTCCACAGATGGCAGGGTAGATATTTCCATGTTTATACAGATGGTGGTGTAGATATTTCCATACTTATACAGATGTCTGTGTTGATATTTCCATGTGTATACAGATGGTATTGTAGCTATTTCCATGTTTATACAGATGGCGCTGTAGATATTTCCATGTTTATACAGATAACGGTGGAGATATTTCCATGTTCATACACACAGCAGTGGAGATATTTCCATGTTTATACACCTAGCGGTGTACATATTTCCATGTTTATATAGACAGCGTTGTAGGTATTTCCAGGTTTATACAGATAGCGGTGCAGATATTTCCATGTTTATACAGATGCCTATGCAGATATTTCCATATTTATACAGATGGCTGTGTAGATATTTCTATGTTTATACAGATGGCAGTGTAGATATTTCCATGTTCCTACCCATGACTATGTAGTTATTTCCATGTTTATACAGATGGCTTTGTAGATATTTCCATGTTTATAGAGATAGCGGTGCAGATATTTCCATGTTTATACAAATAGCGGTGTATGTATTTCCATATTTATACAGATCGTGGTGTAGATATTTCCATGTTTGTGCAGATACCGGTGTAGATATTTCCATGTTTATGCAGATGGCGGCGCAGATATTTCTATGGATATGTAGATGGCGGTGTAGATATTTCCATGTATATACAGATAGTGGTGTAGTTATTTCCATGTTTATGTAGAGAGCGGTGTAGATATTTCCATGTACGTATACATGGCTGTGTAGATATTTCCATGTTTATACAGATGGCGGTGTAGATATTTCCATGTTTATGCAGACAAATTTGTGAGTATTTCCATGTTTATACAGATGGCGGTGTAGATATTTCGATGTTTATAGAGATAGCAGTGGAGATATTTCCATGTTTATACAAATAGCGGTGCAGTAATTTCCATGTTTATATAGGTAGCGTTGTAAATATTTCCATGTATATACACATGGCTGTGTAGATATTTCCATGTTTAAACAGATGGCGGTGTAGATATTTCCATGTTTATACAGATAACTTTGTAAGTATTTCCATGTTTATACAGGTGGCGGTGTAGATATTTCGATGTTTATAGAGATAGCAGTGGAGATATTTCCATGTTTATACAGATAGCGGTGTAGATATTTCCTTGTTTATACTGATCACAGTGTAGATATTTCCATGTTTATAGAGATGGCGGTGTAGATATTTCCATGTTCATAGAGATAGCGGTGTTGATTTTTCCATGTTTACAGAGAGAGCTGTGTGGATACTTCCATGTTTATACAGATAGGGGTGTAGATATTTCCATGTTTATAGAGATGGCGGTGTAGATATTTCCATGTTTATACAGATCACAGTGTAAATATTTCCATGTTTATACAGATCGCGGTGTAGATATTTCCATGTTTATAAAGATCATGGTGTAGATATTTCCATGTTTATACAGATCGTGGTGTTGATATTACCATGTTTATAGGGATAGCGGTGGAAATATTTCCACATTTATACAGATAGCGGTGTACATATTTCCATGTATTAACAGATGTCTGTGTATATATTTCCATGTTTAAACAGATGGCGGTGTAGATATTTCCTTGTTTATACAAATAGCGGTGTAGTTATTTCCATGTTTATAGAGATAGCGGTGTAGATATTTCCATGTATATACAGAGGGCTGTGTAGATATTTCCCTGTTTATACAGATGGCGGTGTAGATATTTCCATGTTTATACAGATGACTTTGAAGGTATTTCCATGTTTATACAGATGGCGGTGTAGATATTTCCATATTTATAGAGATACCTGTGTAGATATTTCCATGTTTATACAGATTGCGGTGTAGATATTTCCATGTTTATACAGATCGCAGTGTAGATATTTCGATGTTTATGCAGATCGCGGTGTAGATATTTCCATGTTTATACAGCTTGCGGTGTAGATATTTCCATCTTTATACAGATGGCAGTGTAGATATTTCCAAGTTTATGCAGATAGCGGTGTAGATATTTCCATGTCTATAGAGAGAGCGGTGTAGTTATTTCCATATTTATACAGATTGCGGTGTAGATATTTCCATCTTTATACAGATCGCGGTGTAGATATTTCCATGTTTATACAGATGGCAGTGAAGATATTTCCATGTTTATACAGATAGTGGAGTAGATATTTCCATGTTTATACAGATAGCGGTGTAGATACATCCATGTTTCTGGATATGCTGGTGTAGATATTTTCATGTTTATAGAGATGGAGGTGTAGATATTTCCATGTATATAGAGATAGCAGTGTAGATATTTTCATGTTTATAGAGAATGCGGTGTAGGTATTTCCATGTTTATAGATATAGCGGTGAAGATATTTCCATATATATTCAGATAGCGGTGTAGGTATCTCCATGTTTCTACAGACTGCGGTTTAGATATTTCCATGTTTCTACAGATGGCGGTGTAGATATTTCCTTGTTTATACAGACAGCGGTGTAGGTATTTCCATGTTTATACAGGTAGCGGTGTAGATATTTCCATGTTTACAGAGATAGCAGTGTAGATATTTCCATCTTTGGACAGATTGCCGTGTAGATATTTCCATGTTTACGAAGATTGCTGTGTAGATATTTCCAAGTTTACACAGATAGATGTGTAGATATTTCCATGTTTACACAGATATCATTGTATATATTTCCTTGTTTATACAGATAGCGGTGTAGATATTTCCATGTTAATAAAGATAACGGTGTAGATATTTAAATGTTTATACAGATAGCGATGGAGATATTTCCCTGTTTATACACATAGCGATGTAGATATTTCCATGTTTATAGAGATAGCGGTGTAGATATTTCCATGTTTATAGAGATAGCGGTGTAGATTTTTCCATGTTTATACAGACGGCTGTTTAGATATTTCCATGTGTGTACAGATGGCAGTGTAGATATTTCCATGTTTATACACATGGCGCTGTAGATATTTCCATGTTTATACAGATGGCAGTGTAGATATATCCATGTTTATACAGATAGCGGTGTAGTTATTTCCATGTTTACAGAGATAGCGGTGTAGATATTTCCATCTTTGCAAAAATTGCGGTGTAAGTATTGCCAAATTTACACAGATAGCATTGTAGATATTTCCAAGTTTACACAGATAGCTGTGTAGATATTTCCATGTTTACAGAGATATCATTGTAGATATTTCAATGTTTATACAGATTGCGGTTTAGATATTTCCATGTTTATACAGCTCGCGGTGTAGATATTTCCATCTTTATACAGATGGCACTGTAGATATTTCCATGTTTATGCAGATAGCGGTGTAGATATTTACATGTCTATAGAGGTAGCGGTGTAGGTATTCCCATATTTATACAGATTGTGGTGCAGATATTTAAATCTTTATACAGATTGCGGTGTAGATATTTCAAAGTTTATACAGATGGCAGTGAAGATATTTCCATGTTTATACAGATAGTGGTGTAGATATTTCCATGTTTATACAGAGGGTGGTGTAGATACAGCCATGTTTCTGAAAATGGCGGTGTAGATATTTTCATGTTTATAGAGATGGCGGTGTAAATATTTCCATGTATATAGAGATTGCAGCATAGATATTTCCATATTTATAGAGAAATCGGTGTAGGTATTTCCATGTTTATAGAGATAGTGGTGTGGATATTTCCATACTTATACAGATAGCGGTGTAGGTATTTCCATGTTTATACAGATGGCGGTGTAGATATTTCCTTGTTTATACAGATATCGGTGTAGATATTTCCAGGTTTATACAGAGAGCGGTGTAGATATTTCCACGATTTACAGATAGTGGTGTAGATATTTCCATCTTTATACAGATAGCGGTGCAGATATTTCCATGTTTACACAAATAGCCGTGTAGATATTTCTATGTTTACACAGATAGAGTTGCAGATATTTCCATGTTTATAAAGATAGCGGTGAAGATATTTCCATGTTTATACAGATAGCGGTGTGGCTATTTCCATGTTTATACTGATAGCGGTGTGGGTATTTCCATGTTTATACAGATAGCGGTGTAGAAATTTCCATGTTTATAGAGATGAGTGTCTAAATATTTCCATGTTTATACAGCTTTCCGTGCAGATATTTCCATGTTTATACAGATGGTGGTGTAGATATTTCCATGTTTATACAGATGACTGTGAAGTTATTTCCATGTTTATACAGATGTCAGTGTAGATATTTTCATGTTTATAGAGATAACGATGTAGATATTTCCATGTTTATACAGTTAGCGGTGTAGACATTTCCATGTTTAGAGACATAGCATTGTAGATATTTCCATATTTATACAGATAGCGGTGTAGATCTTTCCAGGTTTATTCAGATAGGGGTGTAGATATTTCCATGTTTATACAGATAGCGGTGTAGATATTTCCATGTTTATAGAGATGGCTTTGTAGGTATTTCCATTTTTATAGAGATAGCGGTGTAGATAGTTCCATGTTTATTCAACTCGCAGTGCAGATATTTCCATCTTTATACAGATGGCAGTGAAGATTTTTCCATGTTTATACAGATAGTGGTGTAGATATTTCCATGTTTATAGAGATCGCGGTGTAGATACAGCCATGTTTCTGAAGATGGCAGTGTAGATATTTTCATGTTTATAGAGATGGCGGTGTAGATAATTCCATGTTTATAGAGATTGCGATGTAGATATTTCCATGTTTATAGAGAAAGCGGAGTTGGTATTTCCATGTTTTTAGAGATAGCGGTGTAGATATTTCCATATTTCTACAGATAGTTGTGTAGGTATTTCCATGTTTATACAGATGGCGGTGTAGATATTTCCATGTTTCTACAGATGGCGGTGTAGATATTTCCTTGTTTATACAGATAGCGGTTTAGATATTTCCATGTTTATACAGATTTCGGTGTAGATATTTCCATGTTTTAAGAGAAAGCGGTGTAGATATTTCTCTCTTTGCACAGATTGCCGTGTAGATATTTCCATTTTTACACAGATACCTGTGTAGATATTTCCAAGTTTACACAGATAGCTGTGTAGTTATTTCCATGTTTACACAGATAGCGTTGTAGATATTTCCATGTTTATACAGATAGCGGTGTAGATATTTCCATGTTTATACAGATAGCGGTGCAGATATTTCCATGTTTATACAGATAGCGGTGGAGATATTTCCCTGTTTATACAGATAGCGATGTAGATATTTCCATATTTATACAGGTAACGTTGTAGATATTTCCATGTTTATAGAGATAGCAGTGTAGATATTTCCATGTTTATACAGATGGCTCTGTAGATATTTCCATGTTTATAGAGATAGCGGTGTAGATATTTCCATCTTTATACAGATAGCGGTGTAGATATTTCCATGTTTATACAGATGGCTGTGTAGATAGTTCCATGTTTATGGAGATGGCTGTGTAGATATTTTCATGTTTATATAGATGGCGGTGTAGATATTTCCATGTTTGTAGAGATTGTGGTGTTGTTATTTCCATGTTTATAGAGATAGCGCTGTAGGTATATCCTTGTTTATAGAGAGAGTTGTGTAGATACATCCATGTTTATACAGATGGCTGTGTAGATATTTCCATGTGTATACAGATGACTCTGTAGATATTTGTATGTTTACACAAATGGCGGTGTAGTTATTTAAATATTTATACAGAAAGCGGTGCAGATATTTCCATGTTTATACAGATATCGGTGTAGATATATCCATGTTTATACAGATAGCGATGTAGATATTTCCATGTTTATACAGATATTGGTGTAGATATTTCCATGTTTACAGAGATAGATGTTTAGATATTTCCATATTTCCACAGATTGCGGTGTAGATATTTCCACCTTTATACAGATAGCGGTGTAGATATTTCCATCTTTATACTGATAACTGTTTAGATATTTCCATCTTTATACAGATGACTGTGTAGATATTTCCATGTGTGTATAGATGGCAGTGTAGATATTTCCATGTTTATGCAGATAGCGGTGTGGCTATTTCCAAGTTTATAAAGGTAGCGTTGTAGATATTTCCATGTTTATAGAGATGGCTGTGTAGATATTTCCATGTTTATACTGATGGCATTGTAGATATTTCCACGTTTATACAGTTAGTGGTGTAGATGTTTCCATGTTTATACAGATGACTGTGTAGCTATTTCCATGTATATACAGATGGCAGTGTAGATATTTCGATGTTTATAGAGATAGCGGTGAAGTTATTTCCGTGTTTATACAGATGGCAGTGTAGATATTTACATGTTTATACAGAAGGCGGTGTAGACATTTCCATGTTTATAGAGATAGCGGTGTAGATATCTCCATATTTATACAGATAGCGGAGTAGATATTTCCATGTTTATAAAGATAGTGCTGTAGATATTTCCTTGTTTATACAGATTGTGGTGTAGATATTTCCATGTTTTCAGAGATACAGGTGTAGATATTTCCATATTTGCACAGATTGCGGTGTAGATATTTCCATCCTCACACAGATTGCGGTGTACATATTTCCATGATTACACAAACAGCTGTGTAGTTATTTCCTTGTTTACACAGATAGTGTTGTAGGTATTTCCATGTTTATATAGATTGCGGTGTAGATATTTCCATGTTTATTAAGATAGCCGTGTAGATATTTCCATGTTTATACAGATAGCGGTGGAGATATTTCCATGTTTATACAGATACCGCTGTAGATATTTGCATGTTTATGCAGATAGCGGTGTAGCTATTTCCATGTTTATGCAGATAGCGGTGTAGATATTTCCATGTTTATACAGATAGCGGTGTAGATATTTCCATGTTTATACAGAGAGCGTTGGACATATTTCCCTCTTTATACAGATGGCTGCGTAGACATTTTCATGTATATACAGATAGCGGTGTAGATATTTCCATGTCTATAGAGATAGCGGTGCAGTTATTTCCATATTTATACAGATTGCGGTGTAGATATTTCCATCTTTATACAGATGGCAGTGTAGATATTTCCATGTTTATACAGATGGCAGTGAAGATATTTCCATATTTATACAGATAGTTGTGTAGATATTTCCATGTTTATACAGATGGTGGTGTAGATACATCCATGTTTCTGAAGATGGCGGTGTAGATATTTTCATGTTTATAGAGATGGAGGTGTAGATATTTACATATATATGGAGATAGCAGTGTAGGTATTTTCATGTTTAGAGAGAAAGTGGTGTAGTTATTTCCATGTTTATACAGATGGCAGTGTAGATATTTCCATGTTTATACAGATATCGTAGATATTTCCATATTTACAGAGATAGCGGTGTAGGTATTTCTACCTTTGCACAGATTGCGGTGTAGGTATTGCCAAACTTACAGAGATAGCGGTGTAGATATTTCCAAGTTTACACAGATAGCTGTGTAGATATTTCCATGTTTACAGAGATAGCATTGCAGATATTTCCATGTTCATACAGATTACGGTGTAGTTATTTCCATGTTGATACAGATAGTGGTGTAGGTATTTCCATGTTTATACAATTAGTGGTGTAGAAATTCCCATGTTTATACAGATCGCTTTGTAGACATTTCCATCTTTCTACAGATGTCGGTGCAGATATTTCCAAGTTTATACAGATGGCAGTGTAGATATTTCCATATTTATACAGACGTCTGTGTAGATATTTCCATGTTTATGCAGATGGCGGTGTAGATATTTCCATGTTTATAGAGATGGCGGTGTAAGTATTTTCTTGTTTATAGAGATAGCGCTGTAGATATTTCCATGTTTACACAGATAACGGTGTTGGTATTTCCATGTTTATACAGATAGCGGTGTAGATATTTCCATGTTTATACAGCTCGCGGTGTAGATATTTCCATCTTTATACAGATGGCAGTGTAGATATTTCCATGTTTATACAGATAGCGGTGTAGATATTTAATTGTATATAGAGATAGCGGTGTAGTTTTTTCCATTTTATGCAGATTGCGGTGTAGATATTTCCATCTATATACAGATGGTGGTGTAGGTATTTCCATGTTTATACAGACGGCAGTGAAGATATTTCCATGTTTATACAGATAGTGGTGTAGATATTTGCATGTTTATACGGATAGCGGTGTAGATACATCCATGTTTCTGAAGATGGCGGTGTAGATATTTTCATGTTTATAGAGATGGAGGTGTAGATATTTCCATGTATATAGAGATAGCAGTGTAGATATTTTCATGTTTATAGAGAAAGCGGAGTAGGTATTTCCATGTTTATAGAGATAGCGGTGTAGATATTTCCATATTTAGACAGATAGCGGTGTAGGAATTTCCATGTTTATACAGATTGCGGTGTAGATATTTCCATGTTTCTACAGATGGCGGTTTAGATATTTTCTTGTTTATACAGACAGCAGTGTAGATATATGATGTTTATACAGGTAGCGGTGTAGATATTTCAATGTTTACAGAGATAGCGGTGTAGATATTTCGATCTTTGCACAGATTGCCGTGTAGATATTTCCATGTTTACGCAGATAGCTGTGTAGATATTTCCAAGTTTACACAGATAGCTGTGTAGATATTTCCATGTTTACACAGATAGCATTGTATATATTTCCATGTTTATACTGATAGCGGTGTAGATATTTCCATGTTTATACAGATAGCGGTGTAGATATTTCCATGTTTATACAGATAGCGGTGGAGATATTTCCCTGTTTATACAGATAGCGATGTAGTTATTTCCATGTTCATACAGATAGCGGTGCAGATATTTCCATGTTTATAGAGATAGCGGTTTAGATATTTCCATGTTTATAGAGATGGATGTGTAGATATTTCCATGTGTGTACAGATGGCAGTGTAGATATTTCCATGTTTATACAGATGGCGCTATAGATATTTCCATGTTTATACAGATGGCAGTGTAGATATTTCCATGTTTATACAGATAACGGTGTAGATATTTCCATGTTTACAGACATAGCGGTGTAGATATTTCCATCTTTGCACAGATTGCGGTGTAAGTATTGCCAAATTTACACAGATAGCGGTGTAGTTATTTCGAAGTTTACAGAGATAGCTGTGTAGATATTTCCATGTTTATACAGGTAGTGGTGTAGTAAATCCCATGTTTATACAGATCGCTTTGTAGACATTTCCATCTTTCTACAGATGTCAGTGTAGATATATCCAAGTTTATACAGATGGCAGTATAGATATTTCCATTTTATACAGATGTCTGTGTAGATATTTCCATGTTTATGCAGATGGCGGTGTAGATATTTCCATGTTTATACAGATGGCGGTGTAGATATTAACATGTTTTTACCGATGGCAGTGAAGATATTTCCATATTTATACAGATAGTGGTGTAGATATTTCCATGTTTATACAGATGGCGGTGTAGATATATCCATGTTTCAGAAGATGGCGGTGTAGATTTTTTCATGTTTATAGAGATGGAGGTGTAGATATTTCCATGTATATAGAGATATCAGTGTAAATATTTTCATGTTTATAGATAAAGCGATGTAGGTATTTCCATGTTTATACAGATGGCAGTGTAGATATATCCATGTTTATACAAATATCGGTGTAGATATTTCCATGTTTATAGAGATGGTGGTGTAGTTATTTCCATGTTTATAGAGATAGTGGTGTAAATATCTCCATGTTTATAGAGATGGTGGTGTAAGTATTTTCATGTTTATAGAGATAGAGCTGTAGATATTTCCATGTTTATACAGATAACGGTGTTGGTATTTCCATGTTTATACAGATAGCGGTGTAGATATTTCCATGTTTATACAGCTCGCGGTGTAGATATTTCGATCTTTATAAAGATGGCGGTGTAGATATTTCCATGTTTATAGAGATAGTGGTGTAGATATTTCCATGTTTATTCAGATTGCGTTGTAGATACATCCATGTTTCTGAAGATGGCGGTGTAGATATTTTCATGTTTATAGAGATGGCGGTGTAGATATTCCCATGTTTATACAGATGGCGGTGTAGATACATCCATGTTTCTGAAGATGGCGGTGTGGATATTTTCATGTTTATAGAGATGGCGGTGTAGATATTTCCATGTTTATACAGATGTCTGTGTAGACAATTCCATGTTCATGCCGATAGTGGTGTAGATATTTCCATCTTTACACAGATAGCGGTGTACATATTTCCATGTATACACAGATTGCTGTTTAGATATTTCCAAGTTTACACAGATAGCGTTGTAGATATTTCCATGTTTATACAGATAGCGGTGTAGATATTTCCATGTATATGCAGATTGATGTGTAGATGTTTCCATGTATATACAGATAGCGGTGGAGGTATTTCCATGTTTATAAAGATCGTAGTGTAGATATTTCCATGTTTATACAGATAGCGGTGTAGGTACTTCCATGTTTATACAGATAGCGGTGGAGATATTTCCATGTTTTTACAGATACTGGTGGAGATATGTCCATGTTTATACAGGTGGAGGTATAGACATTTCCATTTTTATACAGATGACTGTGTAGAAATTTTCATGTTTTTACAGATGGCTGTGTAGATATTTCCATGTTTATATAGATAGCGGTGTGGCTACTTCCATGTTTACACAGATAGCAATGTAGATATTTCGATGTTTATAGAGATGGCTCTGTAGATATTTCCATCTTTATACAGATTGCAGTGTAGATATTTCCATGTTTATACAGATAGTGGTGTAAATATTTCCATGTTTATACAGATAGCGGTGTAGGTATTTCCATGTATATACAGATGGCGTTGTAGGTATTTCCATGTTTATAGGGATAGCCATGTAGATATTTCCATGTTTATACAGATAGCTGTGTAGACATTTCCAAGTTTATAGAGATAGCGGTGTAGATATTTCCATATTTATACAGACTGCAGTGTAGGTATTTCCATGTTTATAGAGATCGTGGTGTAGATATTTCCATATTTATACAGATAGCGGTGTAGATATTTCCATGTTTATACAGACAGCGGTTTAGATATTTCCATGTTTACAGAGAGAGCGGTGAAGATATTTCGATATTTGCACAGATTGCGCTGTAGATATTTCCATGTTTCCACAGATAGCGGTGTAGATATTTCCGTGTTTATGCAGATAGCGGTGTGGCTACTTCAATGATTATAGAGATCGTGGTGTAGATATTTCCATATTTATACAGATAACGGTGTAGATATTTCCATGTTTATTGAGATAGCGGTGTAGATATTTCCATCTTTACACAGATACCGGTGTACATATTTCCATGTTTCCACAGATAGCGGTGTAGATATTTCCATGTTAACACAGATTGTGTTGTAGATATTTCCATGTTTATATAGATTGTGGTATCGATATTTCCATGTTTATAAAGATTGCGGTGCAGATATTTCCATGTTTATACAGATAGCGGTGGAGATATTTCCATGTTTATACATATAGCGATGTAGATATTTCCATGTTTATACAGATAGCGGTGTAGATATTTCCATGTTTATACAGACAGTGTTGTTGATTTTCCATGTTTATACAGATAGCGGTGTAGGTATTTCCATGTTTATAAAGATAGCGGTATAGGTATTTCCAGGTTTATAGAGATAGCGGAGTATATATTTCCATGTTTATACAGATGGCAGTGTACATATTTCCATGTGTATACAGATGTCAGTGTAGATATTTCCATGTTTATACAGATGGAGGTGTAGATATTTCCAGGTTTATGCAGATGACAGTGTAGATATTTCCATGTTTTAACAGATGGCTGTGTAGATATTTCCATGTTTATACAGGGAGCGGTGTGGCTATTTCCATGTCTATAGAGATACAAGTGTAGATATTTCCATGTTTATAGTGATGGCTGTGCAGATATTTCCGTGTTTACACCGATGGCCTTGTAAATATTCCATGTTTATACAGATAGTGGTGTAGATATTTCCATGTTTATACAGATGACAGTGTAGTTATTTCCATGTTTATACAGATGGCGGTGTAGATATTTCTATGTTTATAGAAATAGCCATGGAGATATCTCCGTGTTTATACAGAGAGCGGTGTAGACATTTCCATGTTCATAGAGATAGCTGTGTACATATTTCCATATTCATACAGATAGCGGTGTAGATATTTCCATGTTTATACAGGTAGAAGGGTAGATATTTCCATGTTTATGCAGATCTCGGTGAAGATATTTCCATCTTTCTACAGATGGCAGTGTAGATATTTCTATGTTTATAGAGATGGCGGTGTAGTTAATTCCATATTTATACAGACGGCGGTGTAGTTATTTACACGTTTATGCTGATGGCGGTGTAGATATTTTCATGTTTATAGAGATGGCAGTGTACATATTTCTAAGTTTATAGAGATAGCAGTGTAGATAATTCCATGTTTAGAGAGATGACAGTGTAGGTATTTCCATGTTTATAGAGATAGTGCTGTAGATATTTCCATGTTTATACAGATAGCGGTGTAGATATTTCCATTTTTATACAGATAGTGGTGTTGCTATTTCCATGATTATACTGATAGCAGTGTAGATATTTCCATGTTTATACAGCTCGCGGTGTAGATATTTCCATCTTTATACTGATGGCGGTGTAGATATTTCCATATTTATAGAGATAGCCTTTTAGATATTTCCATGATTGTACAGATAGCGGTGTAGATATTTCCATGTTTATACAGATAGCGGTGCAAATAATTCCATGTTTATAGAGATAGCGTTGTAGATAATTCCATCTTTGCACAGATTGCGGTGTAGATATTTCCATCTTTACAGAGATAACGGTGAAGATATTGCCATGTTTACACAGATAGCTGTTTAGATATTTCCATGTTTACACAGATAGCGCTGTAGATATTTCCAGGTTTACACAGATAGCGCTGTAGATATTTCCAGGTTTATACAGATAGCGGTGTAGATATTTCCATGTTTATGCAGATAGCGGTGTAGATGTTTCCATGTCTATAAAGATAGCGGTGGAGGTTTTTCCATGTTTATATAGATCGTGGTGTAGATATTTCCATGTTTATACAGATAGCGGTGTAGATATTTCCATGTTTATGCAGATAGCGGTGTGGCTACTTCAATGATTATAGAGATCGTGGTGTAGATATTTCCATATTTATACAGATAACAGTGTAGATATTTCCATGTTTATAGAGATAGCGGTGTAGATATTTCCATCTTTGCACAGAAAGCGGTGTAGATATTTCCATCTTTACACAGATAGCGGTGTACATATTTCCATGTTTCCACAGATAGCGGTGTAGATATTTCCATGTTAACACAGATTGTGTTGTAGATATTTCCATGTTTATATAGATTGCGGTATAGATATTTCCATGTTTATAAAGATTGCGGTGCAGATATTTCCATGTTTATACAGATAGCGGTGGAGATATTTCCATGTTTATACATATAGCGATGTAGATATTTCCATGTTTATACAGATAGCGGTGTAGATATTTCCATGTTTATACAGACAGTGTTGTTGATTTTCCATGTTTATACAGATAGCGGTGTAGGTATTTCCATGTTTATAAATATAGCGGTGTAGGTATTTCCATGTTTATACCGATAGCGGTGGAAATATTTCCATATTTATACAGATAGCAATGTAGATATTTCCATGTTTACACAGATAGCGGTGGAGATATTTCCATGTTTATACAGATGGCGGTGTAGATATTTCCATGTTTATACAGATAACGGTGTGGCTATTTCCATGTTTATACAGATAGCAGTGTAGATATTTACATGTTTATTAAGATGGCTGTGTAGATATTTCCATGTTTATACAGATGGCAGTATAGATATTTCCATGTTTATAGAGATAGTGGTGTAGATATTTCCATTTTTATACAGATGACTTTGTATGTATTTCCATGTTTATACAGATGGTGTTGAAGATATTTCCATGTTTATACAGATAGCCATGTAGTTACTTCCGTGTTTATACAGATAACGGTGTAGGAATTTCCATGTTTATAGAGATAATGGTGTAGACATTTCCATGTTTACACACATGGCAGTGTAGATATTTCCATGTGTATACAAATGGCATTGTAGGTATTACCATGTTTATACAGATGGAGGGGTAGATATTTCAAAGTTTATACAGATAGCAGTGTAGATATTTCCATGTTTCTACAGATAGCGGTGTAGATATTTCCATGTTTATACCGATAGCTGTGTAGGTATTTCCATGTTTATAGAGATAGCGCTGTGTATATTTCCATGTTTATACAGATGTCAGTGTAGATATTTCCATGTGTATAGAGATGGCAGTGTAGATATTTCCATGTTTATAGAGATGGCTGTGTAGATATTTCCAAGTTTATAAAGATGGCAGTGTAGGTATTTCCATGTATACAGAGATAGTGGTGTAGATATTTCCATCTTTGCACAGATTGCGGTGTAGATATTTCCATCTTTACACAGATAGAGGTGTACATATTACCATGTTTACGCTGATAGCGGTGTAGATATTTCGATGTTTACACAGATAGTGTTGTAGATATTTACATGTTTATACTGATAGCGGTGTAGATATTTCTATGTTTATAAAGATAGCGGTGTAGATGTTTCCATTTTTATACAGATAGCGGTGTAGACATTTCCATGTTTATACAGATGGCGGTGTAGGTATTTCCATGTTTATAGAGATAGCGGTGTAGATATTTCCATGTTTATACAGATGGCAGTGTACAAATTTCCATGTGTATACAGATGTCAGTGTAGATATTTACATGTTTATACAGATGGAGGTGTAGATATTTCCATGTTTATGCAGATGACAGTGTAGATATTTCCATGTTTTTACAGATGGCTGTGTAGATGTTTCCATGTTTATACAGGGAGCGGTGTGGCTATTTCTATGTCTATAGAGATACAAGTGTAGATATTTCCATGTTTATAGAGATGGCTGTGCTGATATTTCCGTGTTTACACCGATGGCCGTGTAAATATTCCATGTTTATACAGATAGTGGTGTAGATATTTCCATGTTTATACAGATGACAGTGTAGTTATTTCCATATTTATACAGATGGCGGTGTAGATATTTCTATGTTTATAGAGATAGCCATGGAGATATCTCCGTGTTTATACAGATAGCGGTGTAGACATTTCCATGTTCATAGAGATAGCTGTGTACATATTTCCATATTCATACAGATAGCGGTGTAGATATTTCCATGTTTATACAGGTAGAGGGGTAGATATTTCCATGTTTATGCAGATCTCGGTGAAGATATTTCCATCTGTCTACAGATGGCCGTGTAGATATTTCTATGTTTATAGAGATGGCAGTGTAGTTAATTCCATATTTATACAGAAGGAGTTGAAGTTATTTCCACGTTTATGCTGATGGCGGTGTAGATATTTTCATGTTTATACAGATGGCAGTGTACATATTTCTAAGTTTATAGAGATAGCAGTGTAGATAATTCCATGTTTATAGAGATGACAGTGTAGGTATTTCCATGTTTATAGAGATAGTGGTGTAGATATTTCCATGTTTATACAGATAGCGGTGTAGATATTTCCATTTTTATACAGATAGTGGTGTTGCTATTTCCATGATTTTACTGATAGCGGTGTAGATATTTCCATGTTTATACAGCTCGCGGTGTTGATATTTCCATCTTTATACAGATGGCGGTGTAGATATTTACATATTTATAGAGATAGCCTTTTAGATATTTCCATGATTATACAGATAGCGGTGTAGATATTTCCATGTTTATACAGATAGTGTTGCAGCTATTTCCATGTTTATACAGATAGCGGTGTAGATATTTCCATGTTTATAAAGATAGCAATGTAGATATTTCCATGTTTATACAGATAGCGGTGGAGATATTTCCGTGTTTATACAGATAGTGTTGCAGATATTTCCATATTTATACAGATAGCTGTGTACATATTTCCATGTTTACACAGATAGCGGTGTATTTATTTCCGTGTTAACACAGATAGTGTTGTAGATATTTCCATGTTTACACAGATAGCGGTTTATTTATTTCTGTGTTAACACAGATAGTGTTGTAGATATTTCCATGTTTATACAGATAGCGGTGTAGTTATTTCCATGTTTATACAGATCGTGGTGTAGATATTTCCATGTTTATACAGAAAGCAATGTAGATATTTTCATGTTTATAGAGATAGCAGTGTAGATATTTCCATGTTTACAGAGATAGCGGTGTAGATATTTCCATTTTGCACAGATTGCGGTGTAGTTATTTCCATCTTTACACAGCTAGCGGTGTACATATTTCCATGTTTACACAGATAGCGGTGTAGATATTTCCATGTTTACACAATTAGTGTTGTAGATATTTCCATGTTTATAAACATAGTAGTGCAGATATTTCTATGTTTATAAAGATAGCGGTGTAGATGTTTCCATCTTTATACAGATAGCGGTGTAGATATTTCCACGTTTATACAGATGGCGGTGTAGGTATTTCCATATTTATAGAGATGGCGGTGTAGATATTTCCGTGTTCATACAGATGGCAGTGTACATATTTCCTTGTGTATACAGATGGCAGTGTAGATATTTCCATGTTTATACAGATGGATGTGTAGGTATTTCCATGTTTATACAGATGACAGTGTAGATATTTCCATGTTTTTACAGATGGCGGTGTAGATATTTCCATGTTTACACAGATGGCAGGTTTGTTATTTCCATATTTGTGCAGATAATGGTGTAGATATTAACATGTTTATACAGATAGCGGTATAAAACATTTCCATCTTTATTCAGATGGCGGTGTAGATACTTCCATTTTTATACTGGTAGCGGTGTAATTTCCATGTTTATACAGATAGCGGTGTAGATATTTCCATGTTTTTACAGATGGCGGTGTAGATATTTCCATGTTTATGCAGATAGCGGTGTGGTTATTTCCATGTTTATAGAGATAATGGTGTAGATATTTCCATATTTATGCACATAACGGTGTAGATATTTCCATGTTTATAGAGATAGCGTTGTAGATATTTCCATATTTGCACAGATAGCGGTGTAGATATTTCCATCTTTACACAGATAGCGGTGTACATATTTCCATGTTTCCACAGATGGCGGTGTACATATTTCCATGTTAACACAGTTTTGTAGATATTTCCATGTTTACACAGATGGCAGTATAGATATTTCCATGTTTACAAAGATTGCGGTGCAGATATTTCCATATTTATACAGATAGCGGTGGAGATATTTCCATGTTTATACAGATAGCGATGTTGATATTTCCATGTTTATACAGATAGCGGTAGATATATTTCCATGTTTATACAGATGGCGGAGTAGATATTTCCATGTTTATAGAGATAGCCATGTAGATATTTCCATGTTTATACAGAGAGCGGTGTAGATTTTCCATGTTTATACAGATTGCGGTGTAGATATTTCCATTTTTATAAAAATAGCGGTGTAGGTATTTCCATGTTTATACAGTTAGCGGTGTAGACATTTCCATGTTTATACAGATAGCGATGCAGATATTTAAAGGTTTATAAAGATAGCGGTGTAGATATTTCCATGTTTATACAGATAGTGGGGTAGATATTTCCATGTTTATATAGATAGCAGTGTACATATTTCCATGAGTATGCAGATAGCGGTGGAGATATTTCCATGTTTATACAGATAGAGGTGGAGATATTTCCATGTTTATACAGATGGTGGTGTAGATATTTCCAAGTTTATACAAATCGTGGTGTATATATTTCCATGTTTATTCAGATAGCGGTGTAGATATTTCCATGTTTATACCGATAGCGGTATAGGTATTTCCATGTTTATAGAGAAAGTGGTGTAGATAATTACATGTTTATACAGATTTCGGTGTAGATATTTCCATGTGTATACGGATGGCAGTGTAGATATTTCCATGTGTATACAGATGGAGGTGTAGATATTTCCATGTTTATACAGATGACTGTGAAGATATTTCCATGTTTTTACAGATGGTGTTGTAGATATTTCCATGTTTATACATATTGCTGCGTAGATATTTGCATGTTTATACAGATGGCAGTGTAGATATTTCCATGTTTATACAGATAGGGTTGTAGATATTTCCATGTTTATACAGATGGCTGTGTAGGTATTTCCATGTTTATACAGATGGTGGTGTAGATATTTCCATTTTTGTAGAGATAGCCATGTAGATATTTCTATGTTTATACAGACAGCGGTGTAGACATTTCCATGTTTATAGAGATAGCAGTGTATATATTTCCATATTTATACAGATAGCGGTGCATATATTTCCATGTTTATACAGCTCTTGGTGCAGATATTTCCATCTTTATACAGACGGCAGTGTAGATATTTCCATGTTTACACAGATGGCGGTGTAGATAGTTCCATGTTTATGGAGATGGCTGTGTAGATATTTTCATGTTTATAGAGATGGTGGTGTAGATATTTCCATGTTTATAGAGATTGTGGTGTAGATATTTCCATGTTTATAGAGATTGCAGTGTAGGTATTTCCATGTGTATAGAAATAGCGGTGCAGATGTTTCCATGTTTATACTGATGGCTCTGCAGACATTTCCATGTGTATACAGACGGCAGTGTAGATATTTCCATGTTTATAGAGATGGTGGTGTAGATATTTCCATGTATATACAGATAACTGTGTAGATATTTACATGTTTATACAGATGGCAGTGTAGATATTTCCATGTTTATAGAGATGGCGGTGTACATTGTTCCATGTTTATGGAAATGTCAGTGTAGATATTTCCATGTTTATAGAGATATTGGTGCAGGTATCTCCATGTTTATAGAGATAACGGTGTAGATATTTCCATGATTATACAGATGGTTGTGTAGATATTTCCATGTGTATACAGATGGCAGTGTAGGTATTTCCATGTTTATACAGATGGCAGTGTAGACATTTCCATGTTTATAAAGATAGTGGTGTAGACATATCCATGTTTATAGAGATCGCCGTGTAGCTATTTCCATATTCATACAGATAGCATTATAGATCTGTATACGGTGAAGATATTTCCATGTTTTTAGTGACAGCCATGTAGATATTTCCATGTATATACAGAGAGCGGTGTTGATATTTCCATGTTTATAAAGATAACGGTGTAGATATTTCCATATTTATACAGATACCAGAGTAGACATTTCCATGTTTATACAGATAGCAGTGTAGATATTTCCATGTTTATACAGATAGCAGTGTAGATATTTCCATGTTTATACAGACTGTGGTGTAGATATTTCCATGTTTATACAGATTGCGGTGTAGATATTTCCATGTTTATACAGATAGTGGTGTAGATATTTCCATGTTTACAGAGACAGAGGTGTAGATATTTCCATCTTCACACAGACTGCGGTGTACATATTTCCATGTTTACACAGACAGCTGTGTAGGTATTTCCATGTTTACACAGATAGTGTTGTAGATATTTCCATGTTTATAGAGATTGCAATGTAGATATTTGCAGGTTTATAAATATAGCGGTGTAGATATTTCCATGTTTATACAGATGGCGGTGTAGATATTTCCATGCTTATACCGATGGCAGTGTAGATATATCCATGTTTATACAGATAGCGGTGGAGATATTTCCATATTTATAAAGATAGCGTTGTAGATATTTCCATGTTTATACAGATAACGGTGTAGATATATCCATGTTTATAAAGATAGCGGTGTAGATATTTCCATGTTTATACAGATAGTTGGGTTGGTATCTCCATGTTTATACTACTAGCATTGTAGATATTTCCATGTTTATACAGCTGGCGGTGTTGTTATTTCCATCTATATTGAGATGGCAGTGTAAATAATTAGATGTTTTTACAGATAGCAGTGTAGATACTTTCGTGTTTATACAGATGATGGTGTAGATATTTCCATGTTTATGGAGATCACGGTGCAGATATTTTCAGGTTTATAGAGATGGCGGTGAAGATATTTCCACGTATATAGAGATGGCGGTGTAGATATTTCCATGTTTATAGACATAGCGGTGTAGGTATTTCCGTGTTTATAGAGATGGCGGTGAGGATATTTCCATGTCAATGCAGATGGCTGTGTAGATATTTCCATGTGCATACAGGTGGCAGTGAAGATATTTCCGTGTTTAAGCCTATGGTGGTGTCGATATTTCCATGTTTATAGAGATGACTGTGTAGATATTTCCATGCTTATACAGATGGTGGTGTATATATTTCCATGTTTATAGAGATAGTGGTGTAGATATTTCCATGTTTATACAGATAGCGGTGTAGGTATTTCCATGCTTATACAGATGGCGGTGTAGATATATCCATGTTTATACAGATAGCGGTGGAGATATTTCCATATTTATAAAGATAGCGTTGTAGATATTTCCATGTTTAAACAGATAACGGTGTAGATATATCCATATTTATAAAGATAGCGGTGTAGATATTTCCATGTTTATACAGATAATTGTGTTGGTATGTCCATGTTTATACTACTAGCATTGTAGATATTTCCATGTTTATACAGCTCGCGGTGTTGTTATTTCCATCTTTACAGAGATGGCAGTGTAGATAATTAGATGTTTTTACAGATAGCGGTGTAGATACTTCCGTGTTTATACAGATGAGGGTGTAGATATTTCCATGTTTATGGAGATCGCGGTGCAGATATTTTCAGGTTTATAGAGATGGCGGTGAAGATATTTCCAGGTATATAGAGATGGCGGTGTAGATATTTCCATGTTTATAGAGATAGCGGTGTGGGTATTTCCGTGTTTATAGAGATGGCGGTGTAGATATTTCCATGTTTATACAGATAGCGGTGTAGGTATTTCCATGTTTATAGAGATAGCTTTGTAGATATTTCCATGTTTATACAGATAGCGATGTAGATATTTCCATGTTTATACAGATAGCGGTTTATATATTTGTATGTTTATTCAGATGGTGGTGTAGATATTTCAATGTTTATAGAGATTGCGGTGTAGATATTTCCATGTTTATACAGATGACGGCGCAGATATTTCCATGGATATGTAGATGGCGGTGTAGATATTTCCATGTTTACACAGATAGAGGTGTATTTATTTCCATGTTTATATAGATAGAGGTGTAGATATTTCCATGTATATACACATGGCTGTGTAGATATTTGCAAGTTTATACAGATGGCAGTGTAGATATTTCCATGTTTATACCGATAACTTTGTAAGTATTTCCATGTTTATTCAGATGGCGGTGTAGATATTTCGATGTTTATAGAGATAGCAGTGGAGATATTTCCATGTTTATACAGATAGCGGTGTACATATTTCCACGTTTATACTGATCGCGGTGTAGATATTTCCATGTTTATAGATATGGCGGTGTAGGTATTTCCATGTTCATAGAGATAGCGGTGTTGATTTTTCCATGTTTATAGAGATAGCGGTGTGGATATTTCCATGTTTATACAGATAGGGGTGTAGATATTTCCATGTTTATAGCGACGGCGGTGTAGATATTTCTATGTTTATACAGATCACGGTGTAGATATTTCCATGTTTATACAGATCGCGGTGTAGATATTTCCATGTTTATACAGACAGCGATGTAGTCATTTCCATATTTATACAGACAGCGGTGTGGATCTTTCCATGTTTATGCAGATAGTGGTGTAGTTTATCCATGCTTATAGAGATAGCGGTGTAGATATTTCCATGTTGATGCAGATTGCGGTGTAGCTATTTCCATGTTTATAGAGATAGTGGTGGAGATATTTCCATGTTTATACAGATGGCTGTGTAGATATTTCCATGAGTATACAGATGGGAGTGCAGATATTTCCATGTTTATAACGATGGTGGTGTAGGTATTTCCTTTTTAAACAGATGACTGTGTCTATATTTCCATGTTTATAAAGATGGTGGTGTAGATATTTCCCTGTTTATACAGATGACTGTGAATATATTTCCATGTTTTTACAGATGGCGGTCTAGATATTTCCATGTTTATACAGATAGCAGTGTAGATATTTCCATGTTTATAGAAATGGCTGTGTAGATATTTCTATGTTTATTCAGATATTGGTGTAGATATTTCCATGTTTATACAAATGACTCTGTAGATATTTCCATGTTTATACAGATGGCCGTGTAGATATTTCCATGTTTATAGAGATAACCATGTACATATTTCCATGTTTATACAGATAGTGGTGTAGATATTTCCATGTTTATACAGATGACTGTGTAGGTATTTCCATGTTTATTCAGATGGCGGTGTAGATATTTCCATGTTCATTGAGATAGCCATGTAGATATTTCCATGTTAATACAGATACTGTTGTTGATATTTCCATGTTTATGCAGATAGCGGTGTAAATATTTCCATCTTTATAAAGATAGTGGTGTAGATATATCCAAACTTATACAGATAGTGGTGGAAATATTTCCATGTTTATACAGACAGAGATGTAGATATTTCCATGTTTATACAGACAGCGTTGTAGATCTTTCCATGTTTATACAGATAGCGTTGTAGATATTTCCATGTTTACACAGATAGCAGTGTAGGTATTTCCATGTTTACACAGATAGCGTTGTAGATATTTGCATGTTTGTACAGATAGCATTGTAGATATTTCCAGGTTTATACAGATAGCGGTGTAGATGTTTCCATGTTTATACAGATTGCGGTGTAGGTATTTCCATGTTTACAGAGATAGCGGTGTAGATATTTCCAAGTTTATACAGATGGCTGTGTAGATATTTCCATGTGTAAACAGATGGAAGTGTAGATATTTCCATGTTTATACAGATCGCGGTGTAGATATTTCCATGTTTATACAGAGCGTGGTGTAGATATTTCCAGGATTATACAGATAGCCTTGTAGATATTTCCACGTTTATACAGATAGCGGTGTAGATATTTCCATGTTTATACAGGAAGCGGTGTAGATATTTCCATGTTTATACAGATAGCGGTGTAGATATTTCCATGATTATACAGATAGCGGTGTAGATATTTCCATGTTTACGCAGATAGTGGTTTAGATATATCCATGTTTATACAGATAGCGGCGTAGATATTTCCATCTTGATACAGATTGCGGTGTAGCTATTTCCATGTTTATAGAGATAGCGGTGTAGATATTTCCATGTATCTACACATGGCTCTGTAGATATTTCCATGATTATACAGATGGCAGTGTAGATATTTCCATGTTTCTAAAGATGGTGGTGTAGATATTTCCCTGTTTATACAGATGACTGTGTAGATATTTCCATGTATTTACAGATGGCGGTCTACATATTTCCATCTTTATACAGATAGCAGTGTAGATATTTCCATGTTTATAGAAATGACTTTGTAGATATTTCCAAGTTTATACAGATGGCAGTGAAGGTATTTCCATGTTTATAAACATAGTGGTGTAGATATTTCCATGTTTATACAGATGACTCTGTAGATATTTCCATGTTTATACAGATGGGCGTTTAGATATTTCCATGTTTATAGAGATAGCCATATAGATATTTCCATGTTTATTCAGATAGTGCTGTAGATACTTACATGTTTATTCAGATGACCGTGTAGGTATTTCCATGTTTATTCAGATGGCTGTGTAGATATTTCCATTTTCATAGAGATAGCCATGTAGATATTTCCATGTTTATACAGATATTGTTGTTGATATTTCCATGTTTATGCAGATAGCGGTGTAAATATTTCCATGTTTACAAAGATAGTGGTGTAGATATTTCCATGCTTATACACATAGCGGTGGAGATATTTCCATGTTTATACAGACAGCGATGAAGATATTTCCTCGTTTATACAGACAGCGGTGTAGATCTTTCCATGTTTATACAGATAGCGTTGTAGATATTTCCATGTTTACAGAGATAGCGGTGTAGGTATTTCCATGTTTACACAGATAGCGTTGTAGATATTTGCATGTTTGTACAGATAGCAGTGTAGACATTTCCACGTTTATACAGATTGCGGTGTAGATGTTTCCATGTTTATACAGATTGCGGTGTAGGTATTTCCATGTTTACAGAGATAGTGTTGTAGATATTTCCAAGTTTATACAGATGGCTGTGTAGATATTTCCATGTGTATAAAGATGGAAGTGTAGATATTTCCATGTTTATACAGATGGAGGTGAGGATATTTCCATGTTGATACAGTTAGCGGTGTAGATATTTCCACGATTATACAGATAGCGGTGTAGATATTTCCAAGTTTATACAGATAGCGGTGTAGATATTTCCATGTTTATACAGATAGCAGTGTAGATATTTCCATGTTTATAGAGATAGCGGTGTAGATATTTCCATGTTTATACAGATAGCGGTGGGGTACTTCCATGTTTATACAGATAGCGGTGGAGATATTTCCATGTTTATACACATGGCGGTGTAGATATTTCCAGGCTTATACAGATAGTGGTGTAGATTTTTCCATGTTTATACTGATAGCGGTGTAGATATTTCCATGTTTCTACAGATGGTTGTGTAGTTATTTCCATGGGTTTACAGATGGCTGTGTAGATATTTCCATGTGTATACGGATGGGAGTGTAGATATTTCCATGTTTATACAGATGGAGGTGTAGATATTTCCATGTTTACACAGATAGCGGAGTAGATATTTCCATGTTTAAACAGATAGCGGTGGAGATATTTCCATGTTTATACAGATGGCGGTGTAGATATGTCCATGTTTATACAGATAGTGGTGTAGATATATCCATGTTTATACAGATAGCGGTGTAGATATTTCCATGTTGATACAGATTGCGGTGTAGCTATTGCCATCTTTATAGAGATAGCGGTGTAGATATTTCCATGTATCTACAGATGGCTGTGTACATATTTCCATGAGTATACAGATGGCAGTGTAGATATTTCCATGTTTATAAAGATGGTGGTGTAGATATTTCCCTGTTTATACAGATGACTGTGTATATATTTCCATGTTTTTACAGATGGCGGTTTATATGATTCCATGTTTATACAGATAGAAGTGTACATATTTCCATGTTTATAGAAATGGCTCTGTAGTTATTTCCAAGTTTATACAGGTGGCAGTGAAGGTATTTCCATGATTATACACATAGTGGTGTAGATATTTCCATGTTTATACAGATGACTGTTTAGATATTTCCATTTTTATGCAGATGGCGGTGTAGATAGTTCCATGTTTATAGAGATAGCGGTGTAGATATTTCCAAGTTTATACAGATAGTGGTGTAAATATTTCCATGTTTGTTCAGATAGCTGTGTAGATATTTCCATGTTTATACAGATTGCAGTGTAGGTATTTCCATGTTTACAGAGATAGCCGTGTAGATACTTCCAAGTTTATACAGATAGCTGTGTAGATATTTCCATGTGTATAAAGATGGCAGTGTAGATATTTCCATGTTTATACAGATGGAGGTGTAGATATTTCCATGTTTATACAGATTACTCTGTAGAAATTTTCATATTTCTACAGATGGCGGTGTAGATATTTCCATGTGTTTACAGATGGGAGTGTAGATATTTCCATGTTTATACAGATGGAGGTGTAGATATTTCCATGTTTACACAGATAGCGGAGCAGATATTTCCATGTTTAAACAGTTAGTGGTTGAGATATTTCCATGTTTATACCGATGGCGGTGTAGATATTTCCATGCTTATGGAGATGGCTGTGTAGATACTTCCATGTTTATACAGATGGTTGTGTAGATATTTCCATGTTTATACAGATGGCAGTGTAGATTTTCCCATGTTTATACAGATTGCGGTGTAGTTATTTCCATGTTTATAGAGAGAGCGGTGTAGATATTTCCATGTTTACAGATGGCGGTGTGGATATTTCCATGTTTTTACAGATAGCGGTGTGGATATTTCCATGTTTATACAGATGGCTGTGTAGATGTTTCCATGTGTATGCAGATGGCAGTTTAGATATTTCCACGTTTATACAGATGGAGGTGTAGATATTTCCATGTTTATACAGATGACTCTGTAGATATTTCCATGTTTTTACAGATAGCAGTGTAGAGATTACCATGTTTACACAGATAGCGGTGTAGATATTTCAATCTTTGCACAGATGGTGGTGTAGATATTTCCATCTTTACACAGATAGTGGTGTAGATATTTCCATCTTTGCAGAGATTGCGGTGTAGATATTTCCATCTTTACACAGATAACGGTGCAGATATTTCCATGTTTACACATATAGCGGTGTAGATATTTCCATGTTTAAAGAGATAGCGTTGTATATATTTGCATGTTTAAACAGATAGCGGTGTAGATATTTCCATGTTTATACAGATAGCGGTGTAGATATTTCCATGATTATACAGATAGCCGTGTAGATATTTCCATGTTTATACAGATAGTGATGTAGATATTTCCATGTTTATACAGATAGCGGTGTAGATATTTCCATGTTTATATAGATAGTGGTGTAGATATTTCCATGTTTATTCAGATAGAGGTGGGTATATTTCTATGTTTATGCAGATAGCGGTGTAGATATTTCCATGTTTATACAGATGGCGGTGTAGATATTTCCATGTTTATACAGAGAGCGTTGGACATATTTCCCTCTTTATACAGATGGCTGCGTAGACATTTTCATGTATATACAGATAGCGGTGTAGATATTTCCATGTCTATAGAGATAGCGGTGCAGTTATTTCCATATTTATACAGATTGTGGTGTAGATATTTCCATCTTTATACAGATGGCAGTGTAGATATTTCCATGTTTATACAGATGGCAGTGAAGATATTTCCATATTTATACAGATAGTTGTGTAGATATTTCCATGTTTATACAGATGGTGGTGTAGATACATCCATGTTTCTGAAGATGGCGGTGTAGATATTTTCATGTTTATAGAGATGGAGGTGTAGATATTTACATATATATGGAGATAGCAGTGTAGGTATTTTCATGTTTAGAGAGAAAGTGGTGTAGTTATTTCCATGTTTATACAGATGGCAGTGTAGATATTTCCATGTTTATACAGATATCGTAGATATTTCCATATTTACAGAGATAGCGGTGTAGGTATTTCTACCTTTGCACAGATTGCGGTGTAGGTATTGCCAAACTTACAGAGATAGCGGTGTAGATATTTCCAAGTTTACACAGATAGCTGTGTAGATATTTCCATGTTTACAGAGATAGCATTGCAGATATTTCCATGTTCATACAGATTACGGTGTAGTTATTTCCATGTTGATACAGATAGTGGTGTAGGTATTTCCATGTTTATACAATTAGTGGTGTAGAAATTCCCATGTTTATACAGATCGCTTTGTAGACATTTCCATCTTTCTACAGATGTCGGTGCAGATATTTCCAAGTTTATACAGATGGCAGTGTAGATATTTCCATATTTATACAGACGTCTGTGTAGATATTTCCATGTTTATGCAGATGGCGGTGTAGATATTTCCATGTTTATAGAGATGGCGGTGTAAGTATTTTCTTGTTTATAGAGATAGCGCTGTAGATATTTCCATGTTTACACAGATAACGGTGTTGGTATTTCCATGTTTATACAGATAGCGGTGTAGATATTTCCATGTTTATACAGCTCGCGGTGTAGATATTTCCATCTTTATACAGATGGCAGTGTAGATATTTCCATGTTTATACAGATAGCGGTGTAGATATTTAATTGTATATAGAGATAGCGGTGTAGTTTTTTCCATTTTATGCAGATTGCGGTGTAGATATTTCCATCTATATACAGATGGTGGTGTAGGTATTTCCATGTTTATACAGACGGCAGTGAAGATATTTCCATGTTTATACAGATAGTGGTGTAGATATTTGCATGTTTATACGGATAGCGGTGTAGATACATCCATGTTTCTGAAGATGGCGGTGTAGATATTTTCATGTTTATAGAGATGGAGGTGTAGATATTTCCATGTATATAGAGATAGCAGTGTAGATATTTTCATGTTTATAGAGAAAGCGGAGTAGGTATTTCCATGTTTATAGAGATAGCGGTGTAGATATTTCCATATTTAGACAGATAGCGGTGTAGGAATTTCCATGTTTATACAGATTGCGGTGTAGATATTTCCATGTTTCTACAGATGGCGGTTTAGATATTTTCTTGTTTATACAGACAGCAGTGTAGATATATGATGTTTATACAGGTAGCGGTGTAGATATTTCAATGTTTACAGAGATAGCGGTGTAGATATTTCGATCTTTGCACAGATTGCCGTGTAGATATTTCCATGTTTACGCAGATAGCTGTGTAGATATTTCCAAGTTTACACAGATAGCTGTGTAGATATTTCCATGTTTACACAGATAGCATTGTATATATTTCCATGTTTATACTGATAGCGGTGTAGATATTTCCATGTTTATACAGATAGCGGTGTAGATATTTCCATGTTTATACAGATAGCGGTGGAGATATTTCCCTGTTTATACAGATAGCGATGTAGTTATTTCCATGTTCATACAGATAGCGGTGCAGATATTTCCATGTTTATAGAGATAGCGGTTTAGATATTTCCATGTTTATAGAGATGGATGTGTAGATATTTCCATGTGTGTACAGATGGCAGTGTAGATATTTCCATGTTTATACAGATGGCGCTATAGATATTTCCATGTTTATACAGATGGCAGTGTAGATATTTCCATGTTTATACAGATAACGGTGTAGATATTTCCATGTTTACAGACATAGCGGTGTAGATATTTCCATCTTTGCACAGATTGCGGTGTAAGTATTGCCAAATTTACACAGATAGCGGTGTAGTTATTTCGAAGTTTACAGAGATAGCTGTGTAGATATTTCCATGTTTATACAGGTAGTGGTGTAGTAAATCCCATGTTTATACAGATCGCTTTGTAGACATTTCCATCTTTCTACAGATGTCAGTGTAGATATATCCAAGTTTATACAGATGGCAGTATAGATATTTCCATTTTATACAGATGTCTGTGTAGATATTTCCATGTTTATGCAGATGGCGGTGTAGATATTTCCATGTTTATACAGATGGCGGTGTAGATATTAACATGTTTTTACCGATGGCAGTGAAGATATTTCCATATTTATACAGATAGTGGTGTACATATTTCCATGTTTATACAGATGGCGGTGTAGATATATCCATGTTTCAGAAGATGGCGGTGTAGATTTTTTCATGTTTATAGAGATGGAGGTGTAGATATTTCCATGTATATAGAGATATCAGTGTAAATATTTTCATGTTTATAGATAAAGCGATGTAGGTATTTCCATGTTTATACAGATGGCAGTGTAGATATATCCATGTTTATACAAATATCGGTGTAGATATTTCCATGTTTATAGAGATGGTGGTGTAGTTATTTCCATGTTTATAGAGATAGTGGTGTAAATATCTCCATGTTTATAGAGATGGTGGTGTAAGTATTTTCATGTTTATAGAGATAGAGCTGTAGATATTTCCATGTTTATACAGATAACGGTGTTGGTATTTCCATGTTTATACAGATAGCGGTGTAGATATTTCCATGTTTATACAGCTCGCGGTGTAGATATTTCGATCTTTATAAAGATGGCGGTGTAGATATTTCCATGTTTATAGAGATAGTGGTGTAGATATTTCCATGTTTATTCAGATTGCGTTGTAGATACATCCATGTTTCTGAAGATGGCGGTGTAGATATTTTCATGTTTATAGAGATGGCGGTGTAGATATTCCCATGTTTATACAGATGGCGGTGTAGATACATCCATGTTTCTGAAGATGGCGGTGTGGATATTTTCATGTTTATAGAGATGGCGGTGTAGATATTTCCATGTTTATACAGATGTCTGTGTAGACAATTCCATGTTCATGCCGATAGTGGTGTAGATATTTCCATCTTTACACAGATAGCGGTGTACATATTTCCATGTATACACAGATTGCTGTTTAGATATTTCCAAGTTTACACAGATAGCGTTGTAGATATTTCCATGTTTATACAGATAGCGGTGTAGATATTTCCATGTATATGCAGATTGATGTGTAGATGTTTCCATGTATATACAGATAGCGGTGGAGGTATTTCCATGTTTATAAAGATCGTAGTGTAGATATTTCCATGTTTATACAGATAGCGGTGTAGGTACTTCCATGTTTATACAGATAGCGGTGGAGATATTTCCATGTTTTTACAGATACTGGTGGAGATATGTCCATGTTTATACAGGTGGAGGTATAGACATTTCCATTTTTATACAGATGACTGTGTAGAAATTTTCATGTTTTTACAGATGGCTGTGTAGATATTTCCATGTTTATATAGATAGCGGTGTGGCTACTTCCATGTTTACACAGATAGCAATGTAGATATTTCGATGTTTATAGAGATGGCTCTGTAGATATTTCCATCTTTATACAGATTGCAGTGTAGATATTTCCATGTTTATACAGATAGTGGTGTAAATATTTCCATGTTTATACAGATAGCGGTGTAGGTATTTCCATGTATATACAGATGGCGTTGTAGGTATTTCCATGTTTATAGGGATAGCCATGTAGATATTTCCATGTTTATACAGATAGCTGTGTAGACATTTCCAAGTTTATAGAGATAGCGGTGTAGATATTTCCATATTTATACAGACTGCAGTGTAGGTATTTCCATGTTTATAGAGATCGTGGTGTAGATATTTCCATATTTATACAGATAGCGGTGTAGATATTTCCATGTTTATACAGACAGCGGTTTAGATATTTCCATGTTTACAGAGAGAGCGGTGAAGATATTTCGATATTTGCACAGATTGCGCTGTAGATATTTCCATGTTTCCACAGATAGCGGTGTAGGTATTTCCGTGTTTATGCAGATAGCGGTGTGGCTACTTCAATGATTATAGAGATCGTGGTGTAGATATTTCCATATTTATACAGATAACGGTGTAGATATTTCCATGTTTATTGAGATAGCGGTGTAGATATTTCCATCTTTACACAGATACCGGTGTACATATTTCCATGTTTCCACAGATAGCGGTGTAGATATTTCCATGTTAACACAGATTGTGTTGTAGATATTTCCATGTTTATATAGATTGTGGTATCGATATTTCCATGTTTATAAAGATTGCGGTGCAGATATTTCCATGTTTATACAGATAGCGGTGGAGATATTTCCATGTTTATACATATAGCGATGTAGATATTTCCATGTTTATACAGATAGCGGTGTAGATATTTCCATGTTTATACAGACAGTGTTGTTGATTTTCCATGTTTATACAGATAGCGGTGTAGGTATTTCCATGTTTATAAAGATAGCGGTATAGGTATTTCCAGGTTTATAGAGATAGCGGAGTATATATTTCCATGTTTATACAGATGGCAGTGTACATATTTCCATGTGTATACAGATGTCAGTGTAGATATTTCCATGTTTATACAGATGGAGGTGTAGATATTTCCAGGTTTATGCAGATGACAGTGTAGATATTTCCATGTTTTAACAGATGGCTGTGTAGATATTTCCATGTTTATACAGGGAGCGGTGTGGCTATTTCCATGTCTATAGAGATACAAGTGTAGATATTTCCATGTTTATAGTGATGGCTGTGCAGATATTTCCGTGTTTACACCGATGGCCTTGTAAATATTCCATGTTTATACAGATAGTGGTGTAGATATTTCCATGTTTATACAGATGACAGTGTAGTTATTTCCATGTTTATACAGATGGCGGTGTAGATATTTCTATGTTTATAGAAATAGCCATGGAGATATCTCCGTGTTTATACAGAGAGCGGTGTAGACATTTCCATGTTCATAGAGATAGCTGTGTACATATTTCCATATTCATACAGATAGCGGTGTAGATATTTCCATGTTTATACAGGTAGAAGGGTAGATATTTCCATGTTTATGCAGATCTCGGTGAAGATATTTCCATCTTTCTACAGATGGCAGTGTAGATATTTCTATGTTTATAGAGATGGCGGTGTAGTTAATTCCATATTTATACAGACGGCGGTGTAGTTATTTACACGTTTATGCTGATGGCGGTGTAGATATTTTCATGTTTATAGAGATGGCAGTGTACATATTTCTAAGTTTATAGAGATAGCAGTGTAGATAATTCCATGTTTAGAGAGATGACAGTGTAGGTATTTCCATGTTTATAGAGATAGTGCTGTAGATATTTCCATGTTTATACAGATAGCGGTGTAGATATTTCCATTTTTATACAGATAGTGGTGTTGCTATTTCCATGATTATACTGATAGCAGTGTAGATATTTCCATGTTTATACAGCTCGCGGTGTAGATATTTCCATCTTTATACTGATGGCGGTGTAGATATTTCCATATTTATAGAGATAGCCTTTTAGATATTTCCATGATTGTACAGATAGCGGTGTAGATATTTCCATGTTTATACAGATAGCGGTGCAAATAATTCCATGTTTATAGAGATAGCGTTGTAGATAATTCCATCTTTGCACAGATTGCGGTGTAGATATTTCCATCTTTACAGAGATAACGGTGAAGATATTGCCATGTTTACACAGATAGCTGTTTAGATATTTCCATGTTTACACAGATAGCGCTGTAGATATTTCCAGGTTTACACAGATAGCGCTGTAGATATTTCCAGGTTTATACAGATAGCGGTGTAGATATTTCCATGTTTATGCAGATAGCGGTGTAGATGTTTCCATGTCTATAAAGATAGCGGTGGAGGTTTTTCCATGTTTATATAGATCGTGGTGTAGATATTTCCATGTTTATACAGATAGCGGTGTAGATATTTCCATGTTTATGCAGATAGCGGTGTGGCTACTTCAATGATTATAGAGATCGTGGTGTAGATATTTCCATATTTATACAGATAACAGTGTAGATATTTCCATGTTTATAGAGATAGCGGTGTAGATATTTCCATCTTTGCACAGAAAGCGGTGTAGATATTTCCATCTTTACACAGATAGCGGTGTACATATTTCCATGTTTCCACAGATAGCGGTGTAGATATTTCCATGTTAACACAGATTGTGTTGTAGATATTTCCATGTTTATATAGATTGCGGTATAGATATTTCCATGTTTATAAAGATTGCGGTGCAGATATTTCCATGTTTATACAGATAGCGGTGGAGATATTTCCATGTTTATACATATAGCGATGTAGATATTTCCATGTTTATACAGATAGCGGTGTAGATATTTCCATGTTTATACAGACAGTGTTGTTGATTTTCCATGTTTATACAGATAGCGGTGTAGGTATTTCCATGTTTATAAATATAGCGGTGTAGGTATTTCCATGTTTATACCGATAGCGGTGGAAATATTTCCATATTTATACAGATAGCAATGTAGATATTTCCATGTTTACACAGATAGCGGTGGAGATATTTCCATGTTTATACAGATGGCGGTGTAGATATTTCCATGTTTATACAGATAACGGTGTGGCTATTTCCATGTTTATACAGATAGCAGTGTAGATATTTACATGTTTATTAAGATGGCTGTGTAGATATTTCCATGTTTATACAGATGGCAGTATAGATATTTCCATGTTTATAGAGATAGTGGTGTAGATATTTCCATTTTTATACAGATGACTTTGTATGTATTTCCATGTTTATACAGATGGTGTTGAAGATATTTCCATGTTTATACAGATAGCCATGTAGTTACTTCCGTGTTTATACAGATAACGGTGTAGGAATTTCCATGTTTATAGAGATAATGGTGTAGACATTTCCATGTTTACACACATGGCAGTGTAGATATTTCCATGTGTATACAAATGGCATTGTAGGTATTACCATGTTTATACAGATGGAGGGGTAGATATTTCAAAGTTTATACAGATAGCAGTGTAGATATTTCCATGTTTCTACAGATAGCGGTGTAGATATTTCCATGTTTATACCGATAGCTGTGTAGGTATTTCCATGTTTATAGAGATAGCGCTGTGTATATTTCCATGTTTATACAGATGTCAGTGTAGATATTTCCATGTGTATAGAGATGGCAGTGTAGATATTTCCATGTTTATAGAGATGGCTGTGTAGATATTTCCAAGTTTATAAAGATGGCAGTGTAGGTATTTCCATGTATACAGAGATAGTGGTGTAGATATTTCCATCTTTGCACAGATTGCGGTGTAGATATTTCCATCTTTACACAGATAGAGGTGTACATATTACCATGTTTACGCTGATAGCGGTGTAGATATTTCGATGTTTACACAGATAGTGTTGTAGATATTTACATGTTTATACTGATAGCGGTGTAGATATTTCTATGTTTATAAAGATAGCGGTGTAGATGTTTCCATTTTTATACAGATAGCGGTGTAGACATTTCCATGTTTATACAGATGGCGGTGTAGGTATTTCCATGTTTATAGAGATAGCGGTGTAGATATTTCCATGTTTATACAGATGGCAGTGTACAAATTTCCATGTGTATACAGATGTCAGTGTAGATATTTACATGTTTATACAGATGGAGGTGTAGATATTTCCATGTTTATGCAGATGACAGTGTAGATATTTCCATGTTTTTACAGATGGCTGTGTAGATGTTTCCATGTTTATACAGGGAGCGGTGTGGCTATTTCCATGTCTATAGAGATACAAGTGTAGATATTTCCATGTTTATAGAGATGGCTGTGCTGATATTTCCGTGTTTACACCGATGGCCGTGTAAATATTCCATGTTTATACAGATAGTGGTGTAGATATTTCCATGTTTATACAGATGACAGTGTAGTTATTTCCATATTTATACAGATGGCGGTGTAGATATTTCTATGTTTATAGAGATAGCCATGGAGATATCTCCGTGTTTATACAGATAGCGGTGTAGACATTTCCATGTTCATAGAGATAGCTGTGTACATATTTCCATATTCATACAGATAGCGGTGTAGATATTTCCATGTTTATACAGGTAGAGGGGTAGATATTTCCATGTTTATGCAGATCTCGGTGAAGATATTTCCATCTGTCTACAGATGGCCGTGTAGATATTTCTATGTTTATAGAGATGGCAGTGTAGTTAATTCCATATTTATACAGAAGGAGTTGAAGTTATTTCCACGTTTATGCTGATGGCGGTGTAGATATTTTCATGTTTATACAGATGGCAGTGTACATATTTCTAAGTTTATAGAGATAGCAGTGTAGATAATTCCATGTTTATAGAGATGACAGTGTAGGTATTTCCATGTTTATAGAGATAGTGGTGTAGATATTTCCATGTTTATACAGATAGCGGTGTAGATATTTCCATTTTTATACAGATAGTGGTGTTGCTATTTCCATGATTTTACTGATAGCGGTGTAGATATTTCCATGTTTATACAGCTCGCGGTGTTGATATTTCCATCTTTATACAGATGGCGGTGTAGATATTTACATATTTATAGAGATAGCCTTTTAGATATTTCCATGATTATACAGATAGCGGTGTAGATATTTCCATGTTTATACAGATAGTGTTGCAGCTATTTCCATGTTTATACAGATAGCGGTGTAGATATTTCCATGTTTATAAAGATAGCAATGTAGATATTTCCATGTTTATACAGATAGCGGTGGAGATATTTCCGTGTTTATACAGATAGTGTTGCAGATATTTCCATATTTATACAGATAGCTGTGTACATATTTCCATGTTTACACAGATAGCGGTGTATTTATTTCCGTGTTAACACAGATAGTGTTGTAGATATTTCCATGTTTACACAGATAGCGGTTTATTTATTTCTGTGTTAACACAGATAGTGTTGTAGATATTTCCATGTTTATACAGATAGCGGTGTAGTTATTTCCATGTTTATACAGATCGTGGTGTAGATATTTCCATGTTTATACAGAAAGCAATGTAGATATTTTCATGTTTATAGAGATAGCAGTGTAGATATTTCCATGTTTACAGAGATAGCGGTGTAGATATTTCCATTTTGCACAGATTGCGGTGTAGTTATTTCCATCTTTACACAGCTAGCGGTGTACATATTTCCATGTTTACACAGATAGCGGTGTAGATATTTCCATGTTTACACAATTAGTGTTGTAGATATTTCCATGTTTATAAACATAGTAGTGCAGATATTTCTATGTTTATAAAGATAGCGGTGTAGATGTTTCCATCTTTATACAGATAGCGGTGTAGATATTTCCACGTTTATACAGATGGCGGTGTAGGTATTTCCATATTTATAGAGATGGCGGTGTAGATATTTCCGTGTTCATACAGATGGCAGTGTACATATTTCCTTGTGTATACAGATGGCAGTGTAGATATTTCCATGTTTATACAGATGGATGTGTAGGTATTTCCATGTTTATACAGATGACAGTGTAGATATTTCCATGTTTTTACAGATGGCGGTGTAGATATTTCCATGTTTACACAGATGGCAGGTTTGTTATTTCCATATTTGTGCAGATAATGGTGTAGATATTAACATGTTTATACAGATAGCGGTATAAAACATTTCCATCTTTATTCAGATGGCGGTGTATATACTTCCATTTTTATACTGGTAGCGGTGTAATTTCCATGTTTATACAGATAGCGGTGTAGATATTTCCATGTTTTTACAGATGGCGGTGTAGATATTTCCATGTTTATGCAGATAGCGGTGTGGTTATTTCCATGTTTATAGAGATAATGGTGTAGATATTTCCATATTTATGCACATAACGGTGTAGATATTTCCATGTTTATAGAGATAGCGTTGTAGATATTTCCATATTTGCACAGATAGCGGTGTAGATATTTCCATCTTTACACAGATAGCGGTGTACATATTTCCATGTTTCCACAGATGGCGGTGTACATATTTCCATGTTAACACAGTTTTGTAGATATTTCCATGTTTACACAGATGGCAGTATAGATATTTCCATGTTTACAAAGATTGCGGTGCAGATATTTCCATATTTATACAGATAGCGGTGGAGATATTTCCATGTTTATACAGATAGCGATGTTGATATTTCCATGTTTATACAGATAGCGGTAGATATATTTCCATGTTTATACAGATGGCGGAGTAGATATTTCCATGTTTATAGAGATAGCCATGTAGATATTTCCATGTTTATACAGAGAGCGGTGTAGATTTTCCATGTTTATACAGATTGCGGTGTAGATATTTCCATTTTTATAAAAATAGCGGTGTAGGTATTTCCATGTTTATACAGTTAGCGGTGTAGACATTTCCATGTTTATACAGATAGCGATGCAGATATTTAAAGGTTTATAAAGATAGCGGTGTAGATATTTCCATGTTTATACAGATAGTGGGGTAGATATTTCCATGTTTATATAGATAGCAGTGTACATATTTCCATGAGTATGCAGATAGCGGTGGAGATATTTCCATGTTTATACAGATAGAGGTGGAGATATTTCCATGTTTATACAGATGGTGGTGTAGATATTTCCAAGTTTATACAAATCGTGGTGTATATATTTCCATGTTTATTCAGATAGCGGTGTAGATATTTCCATGTTTATACCGATAGCGGTATAGGTATTTCCATGTTTATAGAGAAAGTGGTGTAGATAATTACATGTTTATACAGATTTCGGTGTAGATATTTCCATGTGTATACGGATGGCAGTGTAGATATTTCCATGTGTATACAGATGGAGGTGTAGATATTTCCATGTTTATACAGATGACTGTGAAGATATTTCCATGTTTTTACAGATGGTGTTGTAGATATTTCCATGTTTATACATATTGCTGCGTAGATATTTGCATGTTTATACAGATGGCAGTGTAGATATTTCCATGTTTATACAGATAGGGTTGTAGATATTTCCATGTTTATACAGATGGCTGTGTAGGTATTTCCATGTTTATACAGATGGTGGTGTAGATATTTCCATTTTTGTAGAGATAGCCATGTAGATATTTCTATGTTTATACAGACAGCGGTGTAGACATTTCCATGTTTATAGAGATAGCAGTGTATATATTTCCATATTTATACAGATAGCGGTGCATATATTTCCATGTTTATACAGCTCTTGGTGCAGATATTTCCATCTTTATACAGACGGCAGTGTAGATATTTCCATGTTTACACAGATGGCGGTGTAGATAGTTCCATGTTTATGGAGATGGCTGTGTAGATATTTTCATGTTTATAGAGATGGTGGTGTAGATATTTCCATGTTTATAGAGATTGTGGTGTAGATATTTCCATGTTTATAGAGATTGCAGTGTAGGTATTTCCATGTGTATAGAAATAGCGGTGCAGATGTTTCCATGTTTATACTGATGGCTCTGCAGACATTTCCATGTGTATACAGACGGCAGTGTAGATATTTCCATGTTTATAGAGATGGTGGTGTAGATATTTCCATGTATATACAGATAACTGTGTAGATATTTACATGTTTATACAGATGGCAGTGTAGATATTTCCATGTTTATAGAGATGGCGGTGTACATTGTTCCATGTTTATGGAAATGTCAGTGTAGATATTTCCATGTTTATAGAGATATTGGTGCAGGTATCTCCATGTTTATAGAGATAACGGTGTAGATATTTCCATGATTATACAGATGGTTGTGTAGATATTTCCATGTGTATACAGATGGCAGTGTAGGTATTTCCATGTTTATACAGATGGCAGTGTAGACATTTCCATGTTTATAAAGATAGTGGTGTAGACATATCCATGTTTATAGAGATCGCCGTGTAGCTATTTCCATATTCATACAGATAGCATTATAGATCTGTATACGGTGAAGATATTTCCATGTTTTTAGTGACAGCCATGTAGATATTTCCATGTATATACAGAGAGCGGTGTTGATATTTCCATGTTTATAAAGATAACGGTGTAGATATTTCCATATTTATACAGATACCAGAGTAGACATTTCCATGTTTATACAGATAGCAGTGTAGATATTTCCATGTTTATACAGATAGCAGTGTAGATATTTCCATGTTTATACAGACTGTGGTGTAGATATTTCCATGTTTATACAGATTGCGGTGTAGATATTTCCATGTTTATACAGATAGTGGTGTAGATATTTCCATGTTTACAGAGACAGAGGTGTAGATATTTCCATCTTCACACAGACTGCGGTGTACATATTTCCATGTTTACACAGACAGCTGTGTAGGTATTTCCATGTTTACACAGATAGTGTTGTAGATATTTCCATGTTTATAGAGATTGCAATGTAGATATTTGCAGGTTTATAAATATAGCGGTGTAGATATTTCCATGTTTATACAGATGGCGGTGTAGATATTTCCATGCTTATACCGATGGCAGTGTAGATATATCCATGTTTATACAGATAGCGGTGGAGATATTTCCATATTTATAAAGATAGCGTTGTAGATATTTCCATGTTTATACAGATAACGGTGTAGATATATCCATGTTTATAAAGATAGCGGTGTAGATATTTCCATGTTTATACAGATAGTTGGGTTGGTATCTCCATGTTTATACTACTAGCATTGTAGATATTTCCATGTTTATACAGCTGGCGGTGTTGTTATTTCCATCTATATTGAGATGGCAGTGTAAATAATTAGATGTTTTTACAGATAGCAGTGTAGATACTTTCGTGTTTATACAGATGATGGTGTAGATATTTCCATGTTTATGGAGATCACGGTGCAGATATTTTCAGGTTTATAGAGATGGCGGTGAAGATATTTCCACGTATATAGAGATGGCGGTGTAGATATTTCCATGTTTATAGACATAGCGGTGTAGGTATTTCCGTGTTTATAGAGATGGCGGTGAGGATATTTCCATGTCAATGCAGATGGCTGTGTAGATATTTCCATGTGCATACAGGTGGCAGTGAAGATATTTCCGTGTTTAAGCCTATGGTGGTGTCGATATTTCCATGTTTATAGAGATGACTGTGTAGATATTTCCATGCTTATACAGATGGTGGTGTATATATTTCCATGTTTATAGAGATAGTGGTGTAGATATTTCCATGTTTATACAGATAGCGGTGTAGGTATTTCCATGCTTATACAGATGGCGGTGTAGATATATCCATGTTTATACAGATAGCGGTGGAGATATTTCCATATTTATAAAGATAGCGTTGTAGATATTTCCATGTTTAAACAGATAACGGTGTAGATATATCCATATTTATAAAGATAGCGGTGTAGATATTTCCATGTTTATACAGATAATTGTGTTGGTATGTCCATGTTTATACTACTAGCATTGTAGATATTTCCATGTTTATACAGCTCGCGGTGTTGTTATTTCCATCTTTACAGAGATGGCAGTGTAGATAATTAGATGTTTTTACAGATAGCGGTGTAGATACTTCCGTGTTTATACAGATGAGGGTGTAGATATTTCCATGTTTATGGAGATCGCGGTGCAGATATTTTCAGGTTTATAGAGATGGCGGTGAAGATATTTCCAGGTATATAGAGATGGCGGTGTAGATATTTCCATGTTTATAGAGATAGCGGTGTGGGTATTTCCGTGTTTATAGAGATGGCGGTGTAGATATTTCCATGTTTATACAGATAGCGGTGTAGGTATTTCCATGTTTATAGAGATAGCTTTGTAGATATTTCCATGTTTATACAGATAGCGATGTAGATATTTCCATGTTTATACAGATAGCGGTTTATATATTTGTATGTTTATTCAGATGGTGGTGTAGATATTTCAATGTTTATAGAGATTGCGGTGTAGATATTTCCATGTTTATACAGATGACGGCGCAGATATTTCCATGGATATGTAGATGGCGGTGTAGATATTTCCATGTTTACACAGATAGAGGTGTATTTATTTCCATGTTTATATAGATAGAGGTGTAGATATTTCCATGTATATACACATGGCTGTGTAGATATTTGCAAGTTTATACAGATGGCAGTGTAGATATTTCCATGTTTATACCGATAACTTTGTAAGTATTTCCATGTTTATTCAGATGGCGGTGTAGATATTTCGATGTTTATAGAGATAGCAGTGGAGATATTTCCATGTTTATACAGATAGCGGTGTACATATTTCCACGTTTATACTGATCGCGGTGTAGATATTTCCATGTTTATAGATATGGCGGTGTAGGTATTTCCATGTTCATAGAGATAGCGGTGTTGATTTTTCCATGTTTATAGAGATAGCGGTGTGGATATTTCCATGTTTATACAGATAGGGGTGTAGATATTTCCATGTTTATAGCGACGGCGGTGTAGATATTTCTATGTTTATACAGATCACGGTGTAGATATTTCCATGTTTATACAGATCGCGGTGTAGATATTTCCATGTTTATACAGACAGCGATGTAGTCATTTCCATATTTATACAGACAGCGGTGTGGATCTTTCCATGTTTATGCAGATAGTGGTGTAGTTTATCCATGCTTATAGAGATAGCGGTGTAGATATTTCCATGTTGATGCAGATTGCGGTGTAGCTATTTCCATGTTTATAGAGATAGTGGTGGAGATATTTCCATGTTTATACAGATGGCTGTGTAGATATTTCCATGAGTATACAGATGGGAGTGCAGATATTTCCATGTTTATAACGATGGTGGTGTAGGTATTTCCTTTTTAAACAGATGACTGTGTCTATATTTCCATGTTTATAAAGATGGTGGTGTAGATATTTCCCTGTTTATACAGATGACTGTGAATATATTTCCATGTTTTTACAGATGGCGGTCTAGATATTTCCATGTTTATACAGATAGCAGTGTAGATATTTCCATGTTTATAGAAATGGCTGTGTAGATATTTCTATGTTTATTCAGATATTGGTGTAGATATTTCCATGTTTATACAAATGACTCTGTAGATATTTCCATGTTTATACAGATGGCCGTGTAGATATTTCCATGTTTATAGAGATAACCATGTACATATTTCCATGTTTATACAGATAGTGGTGTAGATATTTCCATGTTTATACAGATGACTGTGTAGGTATTTCCATGTTTATTCAGATGGCGGTGTAGATATTTCCATGTTCATTGAGATAGCCATGTAGATATTTCCATGTTAATACAGATACTGTTGTTGATATTTCCATGTTTATGCAGATAGCGGTGTAAATATTTCCATCTTTATAAAGATAGTGGTGTAGATATATCCAAACTTATACAGATAGTGGTGGAAATATTTCCATGTTTATACAGACAGAGATGTAGATATTTCCATGTTTATACAGACAGCGTTGTAGATCTTTCCATGTTTATACAGATAGCGTTGTAGATATTTCCATGTTTACACAGATAGCAGTGTAGGTATTTCCATGTTTACACAGATAGCGTTGTAGATATTTGCATGTTTGTACAGATAGCATTGTAGATATTTCCAGGTTTATACAGATAGCGGTGTAGATGTTTCCATGTTTATACAGATTGCGGTGTAGGTATTTCCATGTTTACAGAGATAGCGGTGTAGATATTTCCAAGTTTATACAGATGGCTGTGTAGATATTTCCATGTGTAAACAGATGGAAGTGTAGATATTTCCATGTTTATACAGATCGCGGTGTAGATATTTCCATGTTTATACAGAGCGTGGTGTAGATATTTCCAGGATTATACAGATAGCCTTGTAGATATTTCCACGTTTATACAGATAGCGGTGTAGATATTTCCATGTTTATACAGGAAGCGGTGTAGATATTTCCATGTTTATACAGATAGCGGTGTAGATATTTCCATGATTATACAGATAGCGGTGTAGATATTTCCATGTTTACGCAGATAGTGGTTTAGATATATCCATGTTTATACAGATAGCGGCGTAGATATTTCCATCTTGATACAGATTGCGGTGTAGCTATTTCCATGTTTATAGAGATAGCGGTGTAGATATTTCCATGTATCTACACATGGCTCTGTAGATATTTCCATGATTATACAGATGGCAGTGTAGATATTTCCATGTTTCTAAAGATGGTGGTGTAGATATTTCCCTGTTTATACAGATGACTGTGTAGATATTTCCATGTATTTACAGATGGCGGTCTACATATTTCCATCTTTATACAGATAGCAGTGTAGATATTTCCATGTTTATAGAAATGACTTTGTAGATATTTCCAAGTTTATACAGATGGCAGTGAAGGTATTTCCATGTTTATAAACATAGTGGTGTAGATATTTCCATGTTTATACAGATGACTCTGTAGATATTTCCATGTTTATACAGATGGGCGTTTAGATATTTCCATGTTTATAGAGATAGCCATATAGATATTTCCATGTTTATTCAGATAGTGCTGTAGATACTTACATGTTTATTCAGATGACCGTGTAGGTATTTCCATGTTTATTCAGATGGCTGTGTAGATATTTCCATTTTCATAGAGATAGCCATGTAGATATTTCCATGTTTATACAGATATTGTTGTTGATATTTCCATGTTTATGCAGATAGCGGTGTAAATATTTCCATGTTTACAAAGATAGTGGTGTAGATATTTCCATGCTTATACACATAGCGGTGGAGATATTTCCATGTTTATACAGACAGCGATGAAGATATTTCCTCGTTTATACAGACAGCGGTGTAGATCTTTCCATGTTTATACAGATAGCGTTGTAGATATTTCCATGTTTACAGAGATAGCGGTGTAGGTATTTCCATGTTTACACAGATAGCGTTGTAGATATTTGCATGTTTGTACAGATAGCAGTGTAGACATTTCCACGTTTATACAGATTGCGGTGTAGATGTTTCCATGTTTATACAGATTGCGGTGTAGGTATTTCCATGTTTACAGAGATAGTGTTGTAGATATTTCCAAGTTTATACAGATGGCTGTGTAGATATTTCCATGTGTATAAAGATGGAAGTGTAGATATTTCCATGTTTATACAGATGGAGGTGAGGATATTTCCATGTTGATACAGTTAGCGGTGTAGATATTTCCACGATTATACAGATAGCGGTGTAGATATTTCCAAGTTTATACAGATAGCGGTGTAGATATTTCCATGTTTATACAGATAGCAGTGTAGATATTTCCATGTTTATAGAGATAGCGGTGTAGATATTTCCATGTTTATACAGATAGCGGTGGGGTACTTCCATGTTTATACAGATAGCGGTGGAGATATTTCCATGTTTATACACATGGCGGTGTAGATATTTCCAGGCTTATACAGATAGTGGTGTAGATTTTTCCATGTTTATACTGATAGCGGTGTAGATATTTCCATGTTTCTACAGATGGTTGTGTAGTTATTTCCATGGGTTTACAGATGGCTGTGTAGATATTTCCATGTGTATACGGATGGGAGTGTAGATATTTCCATGTTTATACAGATGGAGGTGTAGATATTTCCATGTTTACACAGATAGCGGAGTAGATATTTCCATGTTTAAACAGATAGCGGTGGAGATATTTCCATGTTTATACAGATGGCGGTGTAGATATGTCCATGTTTATACAGATAGTGGTGTAGATATATCCATGTTTATACAGATAGCGGTGTAGATATTTCCATGTTGATACAGATTGCGGTGTAGCTATTGCCATCTTTATAGAGATAGCGGTGTAGATATTTCCATGTATCTACAGATGGCTGTGTACATATTTCCATGAGTATACAGATGGCAGTGTAGATATTTCCATGTTTATAAAGATGGTGGTGTAGATATTTCCCTGTTTATACAGATGACTGTGTATATATTTCCATGTTTTTACAGATGGCGGTTTATATGATTCCATGTTTATACAGATAGAAGTGTACATATTTCCATGTTTATAGAAATGGCTCTGTAGTTATTTCCAAGTTTATACAGGTGGCAGTGAAGGTATTTCCATGATTATACACATAGTGGTGTAGATATTTCCATGTTTATACAGATGACTGTTTAGATATTTCCATTTTTATGCAGATGGCGGTGTAGATAGTTCCATGTTTATAGAGATAGCGGTGTAGATATTTCCAAGTTTATACAGATAGTGGTGTAAATATTTCCATGTTTGTTCAGATAGCTGTGTAGATATTTCCATGTTTATACAGATTGCAGTGTAGGTATTTCCATGTTTACAGAGATAGCCGTGTAGATACTTCCAAGTTTATACAGATAGCTGTGTAGATATTTCCATGTGTATAAAGATGGCAGTGTAGATATTTCCATGTTTATACAGATGGAGGTGTAGATATTTCCATGTTTATACAGATTACTCTGTAGAAATTTTCATATTTCTACAGATGGCGGTGTAGATATTTCCATGTGTTTACAGATGGGAGTGTAGATATTTCCATGTTTATACAGATGGAGGTGTAGATATTTCCATGTTTACACAGATAGCGGAGCAGATATTTCCATGTTTAAACAGTTAGTGGTTGAGATATTTCCATGTTTATACCGATGGCGGTGTAGATATTTCCATGCTTATGGAGATGGCTGTGTAGATACTTCCATGTTTATACAGATGGTTGTGTAGATATTTCCATGTTTATACAGATGGCAGTGTAGATTTTCCCATGTTTATACAGATTGCGGTGTAGTTATTTCCATGTTTATAGAGATAGCGGTGTAGATATTTCCATGTTTACAGATGGCGGTGTGGATATTTCCATGTTTTTACAGATAGCGGTGTGGATATTTCCATGTTTATACAGATGGCTGTGTAGATGTTTCCATGTGTATGCAGATGGCAGTTTAGATATTTCCACGTTTATACCGATGGAGGTGTAGATATTTCCATGTTTATACAGATGACTCTGTAGATATTTCCATGTTTTTACAGATAGCAGTGTAGAGATTACCATGTTTACACAGATAGCGGTGTAGATATTTCAATCTTTGCACAGATGGTGGTGTAGATATTTCCATCTTTACACAGATAGTGGTGTAGATATTTCCATCTTTGCAGAGATTGCGGTGTAGATATTTCCATCTTTACACAGATAACGGTGCAGATATTTCCATGTTTACACATATAGCGGTGTAGATATTTCCATGTTTAAAGAGATAGCGTTGTATATATTTGCATGTTTAAACAGATAGCGGTGTAGATATTTCCATGTTTATACAGATAGCGGTGTAGATATTTCCATGATTATACAGATAGCCGTGTAGATATTTCCATGTTTATACAGATAGTGATGTAGATATTTCCATGTTTATACAGATAGCGGTGTAGATATTTCCATGTTTATATAGATAGTGGTGTAGATATTTCCATGTTTATTCAGATAGAGGTGGGTATATTTCTATGTTTATGCAGATAGCGGTGGAGATATTTCCATGTTTATACAGATGGCGGTTTAGATATTTCCATGTTTGTACAGATATTGGTGTAGATATATCCATGTTTATACAGATAGCGGTGTAGATATTTCCATGTTTATTCAGATAGCGGTGGGGATATTTCTATGCTTATACAGATAGCGGTGGAGATATTTCCATGTTTATACAGATGGCGGTGTAGATATTTCCATGTTTATACAGATAGTGGTGTAGATATATCCATGTTTATACAGATAGCGGTGTAGATATTTCCATGTTTATACAGATAGTGGTGTAGATATATCCATGTTTATACAGATAGCGGTGTAGGTATTTCCATGTTGATACAGATTGTGGTGTAGCTATTTCCATGTTTATACAGATAGCAGTGTAGATATTTCCATGTATCTACAGATGGCTGTGTAGATATTTCAATGAGTATACAGATGGCAGTGTAGATATTTCCATGTTTATAAAGATGGTGGTGTAGATATTTCCATTTTTATGCAGATGACTGTGTATATATTTCCATGTTTTTACAGATGGCGGTCTTGATATTTTCAAGTTTATACAGATAGCAGTGTAGATATTTTCATGTTCATAGAAATGGCTGTGTAGATATTTCCAAGTTTATACAGATGGCAGTGAAGATATTTCCATGTTTCTACACATAGTGGTGTAGATATTTCCATGTTTATACAGATGACTGTTAGATATTTCCATTTATATGCAGATGGCAGTGTAGATATTTCCATGTTTATAGAGATAGCGGTGTAGATATTTCAAAGTTTATACAGATAGTGGTGTAGATATTTCCATGTTTGTACAGATAGCTGTGTAGATATTTCCATGTTTATACAGATTGCGGTGTAGGTATTTCCATGTTTATAGGGATAGCGGTGTAGATATTTCCAAGTTTATACTGATGGCTGTGTAGATATTTCCATGTGTATACAGATGGCAGTGTAGATATTTCCATGTTTTTACATATGGAGGTGTAGATATTTCCATGTTTTTACAGATTACTCTGTAGGTATTTTCATATTTTTACAGATGGCAGTGTAGATATTTCCATGTTTATACCGATAGCGGTGTAGATATTTCCATGTTTATAGAGATAGCGGTATAGATATTTCCATGATTATACAGATAGCATTGGGGATATTTCCATGTTTATACAGATAGCGGTGGAGATATTTCCATGTTTATACACATGGCGGTGTAGATATTTCCAGGTTTATACAGATAGTGGTGTAGATATTTCCATGTTTACACAGATAGCGGTGTAGATATTTCCGTGTTTATACAGATTGTCGTGTAGGTATTTCCATGTTTATACAGATAGCGGTGTAGACATTTCCATGTTTCTACAGATGGCTGTGCAGGTATTTCCAAGGGTATACAGATGGCTGTGTAGATATTTCCATGTGTATGCAGATGGGAGTGTAGATATTTCCATGTTTATACAGATGGAGGTGTAGATATTTCCATGTTTACACAGATAGCGGAGTAGATATTTCCATGTTTAAACAGATAGCGGTGGAGATATTTCCATGTTTATACAGATAGCTGTGTAGACATTTCCATGCTTATAGAGATGGCTGTGCAGATACTTCCATGTTTATACAGATGGTTGAGTAGATATTTCCATGTTTATACAGACGGCAGTGTATATTTCCCAATGTATATACAGATAGTGGTATGGAAATTTCCATGTTTATACAGATGTCCGTGTAGTTTTTTCCATATTTATTCAGATGGCGGTGTAGATATTTCCATGTTTATAGAGATAGCCACGTAGTTATTTCCATGTTTACACAGATAGCGGTGTACACATTTCCAGGTTTATAGAGATAGTGGTGTAAATATTTCCATATTTATACAGATAGAGGTGTAGATATTTCCATGTTTATACAGATAGCGGTGTAGATATTTCCATGATTATACAGATAGCGGTGTAGATATTTCCATGTTTATACAGATCGCCGTGTAGATATTTCCATGTTTATGCAGATAGCGGTGTAGATATTTCCATGTTTATACAGATAGCGGTGTAGATATTTCCATGTTTATACAGATAGCGGTGTACATATTTCCATGTTTACACAGATAGCTGTGTAGATATATCCATGTTTACACAGATAGAGTTTGAGATATTTCCATGTTTATACAGATAGCGGAGTATATATTTCCATGTTTATACAGGTAGTGGTGTAGATTTTCCATATTCATACAGATCGTGGTGTGGATTTTTCCATGTTTATTCAGATAGCGGAGTAGATTTTCCATGTTTATACAGATAGCGGTGTCGATATTTCCATGTTTACACAGATGGTGTTGTAGATATTTCCAAGTTTATACAGATAGCGCTGTAGTTATTTCCATGTTTATAAAGATAGCGGTGTAGATATTACCATGTTTATAGAGATAGCGGTGGAGCTATTTCCTTGTTTATACAGATAGCGATGTAGATATTTTCATGTATATACAGATAGCGATATAGGTATTTCCATGTTTATACAGATAGTGGTGTAGATATTTCCATGTTTATACAGATAGCAGTGTAGATATTTCCATGTTTATAAAGACAACGTTGTAGATATTTCCGTGTTTATAGAGATATAAGTGGAGATATTTCAATGTCTATAGAGATAGCGATGTAGATATTTCCATGTTTATACAGATGGCAGTGTAGTTATTTCCAAGTTTATACAGATAGCGGTGTAGATATTTCCATGTTTATAGATAAAGGTGAAGTTATTTCCGTGTCTATACAGATAACGGTGTAGGTATTTCCATGTATATAGAGATAGCGGTGTAGATATTTCCTTATTTATACAGATGGCTGTGTAGATATTTACATGTGTATGCAGATGGCAGTGTAGATATTTCCATGGTTATAGAGATGCAGTTGTAGATATTTCCATGTTTATACAGATGAATGTGTAGATATTTCCATGTTTTTACAGATGGCGGTGTAGATATTTCCATGTTCATACAGATAGCAGTGTAGATATTACCCTGTTTACACAGATATCAGTTTAGATATCTCCATCTTTGCACAGATTGCGTTGTATTTATTTCCATCTTTACACAGATTGCGGTGTAGATATTTCCATCTTTACACAGATAGCGGTGTACATATTTCCATGTTTACACAGATAGCTGTGTAGATATTTCCATGTTTATAGAGATAGCGGTGTAGATATTTCCATGTGTATACAGATAGCGGTGTAGATGTTTCCATGTTTAAACAGATATCCGTGTAAATATTTCTATGTTTATACAGATAGCGATGTTGATATTTCCATGCTTATAGAGATGGCTGTGTAGATACTTCCGTGTTTATACAGATGGTTGTGTAGACATTTCCATGTTTATACAGATGGCAGTGTGGATATTTCCATGTTCATACAGATAGCGGTGTAGATATTTCCATGTTTATACAGATTGTGGTGTAGATATTTCCATGTTTATACTGATAGCGGTGTAGATATTTCCATGTTTATACAGATAGCTGTATAGATATTTCCATGTTTATACAGATTGTGGTGTAGATATTTCCATGTTTATACTGATAGCGGTGTAGATGTTTCCATATTTATAAAGATAGCGCTATAGGTATTTCCATGTTTACAGAGATAGTGGTGTATGTATTTCCGTATTTGCCCAGATTGCAATGTAGATATTTCCATCATTACACAGTTAGCGTTGTACATATTTCCATGTTTACACAGACAGCTGTGTAGATATTTCCATGTTTACACAGATAGTGCTGTAGATACGTCCATGTTTATTCAGATAGTGGTGTAGATATTTCCATGTTTATACAGATAGCGGTGTAGATATTTCCATATTTATAAAGTTAGCGGTGTAGATATTTCCATGTTTGTACAGATAGCGGTGTAGATATTGCCATGTTTATACAGATGGCGGTGTAGGTATTTCCATGTTTATACAGATAGTGGTGTAGATATTTCCATGTTTACAGAGATAGCGGTGTAGATATTTCCAACTTTGCACAGATTGCGGTGCAGATATTTCCAACTTTACACAGATAGCACTGTAGATATTTCCAAATTTACACAGATATCTGTGTAGATATTTCCATGTTTACACAGATATCCTTGTAGTTATTTCCATGTTTATTCAGATGGCGGTGTAGATATTTTCATATTTATAGAGATGGCGGTGTAGATATTTCCATGTTTATATAGATTTCGGTGTAGATATTTCCATGTTTATAGAGATAGAGGTGTAGGTATTTCCACGTTTATAGAGATAGCGGTGTAGATATTTCCATGTTTATACATACAGCGGTGTAGATATGTCCATGTTTAAAGAAATGGCGGTGCAGGTATTTCCATGTTTATAGAGATAGTGGTGTAGATATTTCCATGTATATACAGATAGCGATGAAGATATTTCCATGTTTATACAGATAGCGGTGTTGGTATTTCCATGTTTATGTAGATAGCAGTGTAGTTATTTCCATGTTTATTCAGATGGAGGTGTAGATTTCTCCATGTTTATACAGATGACAGTGTAGATATTTCCATGTTTTTACAGATGGCGGTGTAGATATTTCCATCTTTATACAGATAGCGGTGTGGCTATTTCCATGTTTATACAGATAGCAGTGTAGTTATTTCCATGTTTATAGCGATGACTGTGTGGATATTTCCATGTTTATACAGATGGCTGTGTAGATATTTCCATGTGTATGCAGATGGCAGTGTAGATATTTCCATGTTGATACAGATGGAGGTGTAGATATTTCCATGTTTATACAGATGACTGTGTAGATATTTCCATGTTTTACAGATAACAGTGTAGAGATTACCATGTTTACACAGATAACGGTGTAGATATTTCCATCTCTGCACAGATTTTGGTGCAGATATTTCCATCTTTACACAGATAGTGGTGTAGATATTTCCACCTTTGCAGAGATTGTGGTGTAGATATTTTCATCTTTATACAGATAGCGGTGCAGATATTTACAAGTTTACACAGATAGCGCTGTAGGTATTTCCATGTTTAAACAGATAGGGTTGTATATATTTCCATGTTTATACAGATAGCGGTGTAGATATTTCCATGATTATACAGATACCGGTGTAGTTATTTCCACGTTTATACAGATAGCGGTGTAGATATTTCCATGTTTATACAGATAGCGGTGTAGATATTTCCATGTTTATATAGATACCAGTGTAGATATTTCCATGTTTTTCAGATAGCGGTGGGGATATTTCAGTGTTTATACAGATAGCGGTGGAGATATTTCCATGTTTATACAGATGGCGGTGTAGATATTTCCATGTTTATACAGATAGTGGTGTAGATATATCCATGTTTAAACAGACAGCGGTGTAGATATTTCCACGTTGATTCAAATTGCGTTGTAGCTATTTCCATGTTTATAGAGGTAGCGGTGTAGATATTTCCATGTTTCTACAGATGGCTGTGTAGATATTTCCATATTTGCACAGATTGCGGTGTAGATATTTCCAACTTTACACAGATAGCGGTGTACATATTTCCATGTTTACACAGATAGCTGTGTAGATATTTCCATGTTTACACAGATAGTGTTGTAGATATTTCCATGTTTATACAGATAACGTAGGAGATATTTCCATGTTTGTAAAGATAGCGGTGAAGATATTTCCATGTTCATAGAGATAGCCATGTAGATATTTCCATGTTTATAGAGACAGTGTTGCTGATATTTCCATGTTTATGCAGATAACGCTGTAAATATTTCCATGTTTATAAAGATAGTGGTGTAGATATTTCCATGTTTATACAGATAACGGTGTACATATTTCCATGTTTACACAGACAGCGATGTAGATATTTCCATGTTTATACAGATAGCGGTGTAGATATTTCCATGTTTATACAGATTGCGATGTACGTATTTCCATGTTTATAGAGATAGCTTTGTAGATATTTCCATGTTTATACAGAAGGCTGTCTAGATATTTCCATGTGTATGCAGATGGCAGTGTAGATATTTCCATGTTTATACAGATGGAGGTGAAGATATTTCCTTGTTAATACAGAAGACTGTCTAGATATTTCCATGTTTTTACCGATGGCACTGTAGATATTTCCATGTTTATACAGATAGCGGTGTGGCTATCCCCATGTTTATACAGATTGCGCTGAAGATATTTCCATGCTTATAGAGATGGCTGTGTAGATACTTCCATGTTTATACAGATGTCAGTGTAGATATTTCCATGTTTATACAGATGGCGGTGTAGATATTTCCATGTTTATAGATATAGCCATGTAGATATTTCCATGTTTATACAGACAGCGGTGTAGACATTTCAATGTTTATAGAGATAGCGGTGTAGATATTTCCACATTTATACAGATAGCGGTGTAGGTATTTCCATGTTTATACAGATCATGGTGAAGATATTTCCATGTTTATACAGATGGTGGTGTAGATATTTCATGTTTATAGAGTTAGCCATGTATATATTTCCATGTTTATACAGATACCTGTGTAGATATTTCCATGTTTATACAGATAGAGGTGTAGGTATTTCCATGTATATTCAGATGACTGTGGAGGAATTTCCATGTTTATACAGATGGCGGTGTAGATATTTCCATCATATACAGATGACTGTGTATGTATTTCCATGTTTATACAGATGGTGATGTAGATATTTCCATGTTTATAGAGATAGCCATGTAGATATTTCCATGTTTATGCAGATTGCGGTGTACACATTTCCATGTTTATATAGACAGCGGTGTAGATATTTCCATATTTATACAGATAGCGGTGTAGATATTTCCATGTTTATACAGATAGCGGTGTACATATATCCATCTTTATACAGATGGTGGTGTAGGTATTTCCATGTTTATGTAGATTGCGGTGTAGATATTTCCATGTTTATACAGATAGCGGTGTAGATATTTCCATGTTTACAGAGATAGAGGTGTAGATATTAGATATTTGCACAGATTGCGTTGTAGATATTTCCTTTTTCTCACAAATAACGGTGTACATATTTGCATGTTTACACGGACAGCTGTGTAGATATTTCCATGTTTACACAGATAGTGTTGTAGATATTTTATGTTTATACAGATTGCGGTGTAGATATTTCCATGTTTATAAAGATAGTGGTGTAGTTATTTCCATGTTTATACAGATAGCATTGGAGATATTTCCATGTTTACAGATAGCGCTGTAGATATTTCCTTGTTTATGCAAATAGCGGTGTAGATATTTCCATGTTTATACAGATAGCGGTGTAGATATTTCCATGTTTATATTGATAACGGAGTGGATATTACCATTTTTATACAGATAGCGGTGGAGATATTTCCATGTTTATACAGATAGAGGTGAAGATATTTCCATGTTTATACATACGGTGGTGTCGGTATTTCCAAGGTTATGCAGATAGCGGTGTACATACTTCCATGATTATAGAGATAGGGGTGTAGATATTTCCATGTATATACAGATAGTGCTGTGGATATTTCCATGTTTATTCAGAATCCGGTGTAGATATTTCCATGTTTATACAGATAGTGGTGTGGCTATTTCCATGTTTTTTTCAGATGGCAATGTAGATATTTCCATGTTTATACACATAGTGGAGTAGATATTTCCATGTTTTAAAGATAGCGTTGTAGATATTTCCATGTTTATAGAGATAGCGGTGGAGATATTTCCATGTTTATAGAGATTGCGATGTAGATATTTCCATGTTTATAGAGATGGCTGTGTTGATATTTCCATCTTTCTACAGATGGCAGTGTAGACATTTCCATGTTTATACAGATAGTGGTGTAGATATTTCCATGTTTATACAGATGACTGTGTAGGCATTTCCTTGTTTATACAGATGGTTGTGTAGATATTTCATGTTTATAGAGATAGCCATTTAGATATTTCCATGTTTATAGAGATAGCTGTGTAGACATTTCAATGTTTATAGAGATAGCGGTGTAGATATTTCCATATTAATACAGACAGCGGTGTAGTTATATCCAAGTTTATTCAGATAGCGGTGTAGATATTTTCATGTTTATAGAGATAGAGGTGTAGATATTTCCATGTTTATACAGATAGCGGTGGAGATATTTCCATGTTTACACAGGGAGCCGTGTACATATTTCCATGTTTATGCCGATAGCGGTGTTGACATTTCCATGTTTATAGAGATAGCGGTGTAGATATTTCCATGTTTATACAGATAGCGGTGTAGACATTTCCATGTATATAGAGATAGCGGTGTAGTTATTTCCATGTTTATACAGTTGACTGTGTATATATTTCCATGTTTATACAGATGGCGGTGTAGATATTTCCATGTTTTTACAGATAGAGGTGTAGATAATTCCATGTTCATAGAGATAGCGGTGTAGATATTTCCATGTTTGTACAGATGGCGGTGTTGATGTTTCCATCTATACACAGATTGCCGTGTAGGTACTTCCATGTGTATACAGATGGCATTGTAGATATTTCCATGTTTATACAGATGATGGTGTAGATATTTCCATGTTTATACAGATGACTGTATAGGTATTTCCATGTTTATACAGATGGCGGTGTAGATATTTCCTTGTTTATACAGATATCGGTGTAGATATTTCCAGGTTTATACAGAGAGCGGTGTAGATATTGCCACGTTTTACAGATAGTGGTGTAGATATATCCATCTTTATACAGATAGCGGTGTAGATATTTCCATGTTTATATAGATGGCAGTGTAGATATTTTCTTGTTTATGTAAATGGCGTTGTAGATATCTCCATGTTTAAAGAGATGGCAGTGTATGTATTTCCATGTTGATGGAGATAGCAGTGTAGATATTTCCATGTTTATAGAGATAGCGGTGTAGTTATTTCCATGTTTATTGGGATACCGGTGTTGATATTTCCATGTTTCTCCAGATAACTGTGTAGTTATTTCCATGTTTGTACAGATGGCATTGTAGATATTTCCATGTTTATAGAGATAGCGGTGTAGATATTTTCATGTTTATATAGATTGCGATGGAGTTATGTACATGTTTATACAGATAGCAATGGAGATATTTCCATGTTAATACACATAGCGGTGTAGATATTTCCATGTTTATACAGATAGCGGTGTAGATACTTCCATGTTTATACAGATGGCTGTGCAGATATTTCCATGTTTATACAGAGTTCTCTGTAGATATTTCCATGTTTATATAGATGACAGTGTAGATATTTCCAGGTTTATACAGATGACTGTGTAGATATTTCCATGTTAATACAGATGACGGTGTAGATATTTCCATGTTTATAGAGATAGCGGTGTAGATATTTCCATGTTTATAGAGATAGCGGTGTAGATATTTCCATGTTTATAGAGATAGCGGTGTAAATATTTCCATCTTTATGCAGATAGTGGTGTGGATATTTCCATGTTTATACAGGTAGCGGTGTAGATATTTCCATCTTTATTCAGAGAGTGCTGTTCATATTTCCATGTTTATACAGATCACTGTGTAGATATTTCCAGGTTTATACAGATAACGTTGTAGATATTTCCATCTTTATACTAACGGTGGTGTAGATATTTCCATGTTCCTATACATGACTGTGTAGTTATTTCCATGTTTATACAGATGGTTGTGTAGATATTTCCATATTTATAGAGATAGCAGTGTAGATATTTCCAGGTTTATACATATAGCGGTGTAAATATTTCCATGTTTATACAGATCGCGGTGTAGCTATTTCCATGTTTATACAGATACCGGTGTAGATATTTCCATGTTTATACAGACTGCAGTTTAGGTATTTCTATGTTTATTCAGATAGCGGTGTAGATATTTCCATGTTTGTACAGATTGCGGTGTTGATATTTCCATCTGTACACAGATTGCCGTGTAGATATTTCCAATTTTATACAGATGGCGTTGTAGATATTTCCATGGATATGCAGATGGCGGTGTGGATATTTCCATGTTTATACAAATAGCGGTGTAGGTATTTCCATGTTTATATAGATGGCGTTGTAGATATTTCCATGTTTATACCGATAGCTCTGTTGGTATTTCCACGTTTATACAGATAGTGATGTAGATATCTCCATGTTTATACAGCTTGCGGTGCAGATATTTATATCTTTATACAGATGGCATTGTAGATATTTCCTTATTCACACAGATGGCGGTGTAGATGTTTCCATGTTTATACACATGGCGGAGTAGTTACTTCCATGTTTATGGAGATGGCAGAGTAGATATTTTCCTGTTTATAGAGGTGACGGTGTAGATATTTCCATGTTTATACAGATAACAGTGTAAATATTTCCATGTTTATGGAGACAGCAGTGTAGATATTTCCATGTTTATACAGATGGCGGTGTAGATATTTCCAAATTTATAGAGATAGCGGTGTAGTTATTTCCATCTTTCTACTGATGGCAGCGTAGATATTTCCTTGTTTATACAGATGGCGGTGTAGATATTTCCATATTTATACAGATGTCTGTGTAGATATTTTCATGTGTATACAGATGGTATTGTAGCTATTTCCATATTTATACAGATGGTGGTGTAGATATTTCCATGTTTATTCAGATGACTGTGTAGATATTTCCATGTTTTTACAGATGGCAGTGTAGATATTTCAATGTTTATAGAGATGGCGCTGTAGATATTTCCATGTTTATACAGATAACGGTGGAGATATTTCCATGTTTATACACATAGCGGTGTACATATTTCCATGTTTATAGAGACAGCGGTGTAGGTATTTCCATGTTTATACAGATAGCGGTGCAGATATTTCCATGTTTATACAGATGCCTATGCAGATATTTCCATATTTATACACAGGGCTGTGTAGATATTTCCATGTTTATACAGATGGCAGTGTAGATTTGTCCATGTTCCTACACATGACTGTGTAGGTATTTCCATGTTTATACAGATGGCTTTGTAGATATTTCCATGTTTATAGAGATAGAGGTGTAGATATTTCCATACTAATACAGATAACGGTGTAGATATTTCCATGTTTATACAGATAGCAGTGTAAATATTTCCATGTTTATACAGATCACGGTGTAGATATTTCCAGGTTTATAGAGAAAGCAGTGTAGATATTTCCATGTTTATACAGATAGCACTTTAGCTATTTCCATGTTTATACAGACCGCGGTGTAGATATTTCCATGTTTATACAGATAGCGGTGCAGATATTTCCATGTTTGTACAGATGGCGGTGTTGATATTTCCATCTATACACAGATGACCGTGTAGATATTTCCATGTTTATACAGAAGGTGGCGCAAATATTTCCATGGATATGTAGAAGGCGGTGTAGATATTTCCATGTTTATACAGAGAGCGGTGTACATATTTCCATGTATATACAGATGGCTTTGTAGATATTTCCATGTGTATACAGATGGCTGTGTAGATATTTCCATGTTTATACAGATGACTTTGTAGGTATTTCCATGTTTATACAGATGGCGGTGTAGGTATTTCCATGTTTATAGAGATAGCTGTGTAGATATTTCCATCTTTATACAGATAGCGGTGTAGATATTTCCATGTTTATACAGATCGCGGTGTAGATATTTCCATGTTTATACAGACAGCAGTGGAGATATTTCCATGTTTATACACATAGCGGTTTACATATTTCCATGTTTATAGAGACAGCGGTGCAGGTATTTCCATGTTTATACAGATAGCGGTGTAAATATATCCATGTTTATAAAGATCGTGGTGTAGATATTTCCATGTTCATACAGATACCGGTGTAGAAATTTCCATGTTTACACAGACCGCAGTGTAGATAGTTCCAAGTTTATACAGATAGCGGTGTAGATATTTCCATGTTTGTACAGATGGCGGTGTTGATGTTTCCATCTATACACAGATTGCCGTGTAGGTATTTACATGTGTATACAGATGGCATTGTAGATATTTCCATGTTTATACAGATGGTGGTGTAGATATTTCCATGTTTATACAGATGTCTGTATTGGTATTTCCATGTTTTTACAGATGGCATTGTAGATATTTCCATGTTTATAGAGATAGCAGTGTAGATATTTCCAAGTTTATACAGATGGCGGTGTAGATATTTCCATGTTTATAGAGATAGAGATGTAGATATTTCCATATTTATACAGATAACGGTGTAGATATTTCCATGTTTATACAGATAGAAGAGTAAACATTTCCATGTTTATACAGATCACGGTGTAGATATTTCCAGGTTTATAGAGATAGCAGTGTAGATATTTCCATGTTTATACAGATAGCGGTTTAGCTATTTCCATGTTTATACAGTCCGCGGTGTAGTTATTTCCATGTTTATACAGATAGCGGTGCAGATATTTCCATGTTAGAACAGATGGCGGTGTTGATATTTCCATGTATACACAGATGACCGTGTAGATATTTCCATGTTTTTACAGAAGGCGGCGCAGATATTTCCATGGATATGTAGAAGGCGGTGTAGATATTTCCATGTTTATACAGATAGCGGTGTAGATATTTCCATGTATATACAGATGGCTGTGTGGATATTTCCATGTTTATACAGATGACATTGTAGGTATTTCCATGTTTATACAGATGGCGGTGTAGGTATTTCCATGTTTATAGAGATAGCTGTGTAGATATTTGCATGTTTATACAGATAGCGGTGTAGATATTTCCATGTTTATATATATCGTGGTGTAGATATTTCCATGTTTATACAGACAGCAGTGGAGATATTTCCATGTTTATACACATAGCGGTGTACATATTTCCATGTTTATAGAGACAGCAGTGTAGGTATTTCCATGTTTATACAGATGGCGGTGTAGGTATTTCCATGTTTATAGAGATAGCGGTGTAGATATTTCCATATTTATACAGATAACGGGGTAGATATTTCCATGTTTATACAGATAGCGGTGTAAATATTTCCATGTTTATACTGATCGTGGTGTAGATATTTCCATGTTTATACAGATACCGGTGAAGAAATTTCCATGTTTATGCAGACCGCAGTGTAGATATTTCCATGTTTATACAGATAGTGGTGTAGATATTTCCATGTTTGTACAGATAGCGGTGTTGATGTTTCCATCTATACACAGATTGCCGTGTAGCTATTTCAATGTGTATACAGATGGCATTTTAGATGTTTCCATCTGTACACAGATTGCCGTGTAGGTATTTCCATGTGTATACAGATGGCTTTGTAGATATTTCCATGTTTATACAGATGGTGGTGTAGATATTTCCATGTTTATACAGATGACTGTATAGGTATTTCCATGTTTTTACAGATGGCATTGTATATATATCCATGTTTATAGAGATAGCAGTGTAGATATTTCCATGTTTATACAGATGGCGGTGTAGATATTTCCATGTTTATAGAGATCGCGGTGTAGATATTTCCATATGTATACAGATAACGGTGTAGATATTTCCATGTTTATACAGATAGCAGTGTAAATATTTCCATGTTTATACAGATCAAGGTGTAGATATTTCCAGGTTTATAGAGAAATCAGTGTAGATATTTCCATGTTTATACAGATAGCGGTTTAGCTATTTCCATGTTTATACAGACCGCGGTGTAGATATTTCCATGTTTATACAGATAGCGGTGAGGATATTTCCATGTTTGTACAGATGGCGGTGTTGATATTTCCATCTAAACACAGATGACCGTGTAGATATTTCCATGTTTATACAGAAGGCGGCGCAGATATTTCCATGGATATGTAGAAGGCGGTGTAGATATTTCCATGTTTATACAGATAGCGGTGTAGATATTTCCATGTATATACAGATGGCTGTGTAGATATTTCCATGTGTATACAGATGGCTGCGTAGATATTTCCATGTTTATACAGATGACTTTGTAGGTATTTCCATGTTTATACAGATGGCGGTGTAGGTATTTCCATGTTTATAGAGATAGCTGTGAAGGTATTTCCATGTTTATACAGATAGCGGTGTAGATATTTCCATGTTTATACAGATCGCGGTGTAGATATTTCCATGTTTATACAGACAGCAGTGTGGATATTTCCATGTTTATACACATAGCAGTTTACATATTTCCATGTTTATAGAGGCAGCGGTGTAGGGATTTCCATGTTTATACAGATAGCGGTGTAAATATTTCCATGTTTATAAAGATCGCGGTGTAGATATTTCCATGTTCATACAGATACTGGTGAAGAAATTTCCATGTTTACACAGACCGCAGTGTAGATATTTTCATGTTTATACAGATAGCGGTGTAGATATTTCCATGTTTGTACAGATGGCGGTGTTGATGTTTCCATCTATACACAGATTTCCTTGTAGGTATTTCCATGTGTATACAGATGGCATTGTAGATATTTCCATGTTTATACAGATGGTGGTGTAGATATTTCCATGTTTTTACAGATGTGTGTATAGGTATTTCCATGTTTTTACAGATGGCATTGTAGATATTTCCATGTTTATAGAGGTAGCATTGTAGATATTTCCATGTTTATACAGATGGCGGTGTATATATTTCCATGTTTATAGATATAGCGGTGTAGATATTTCCATATTTATACAGATCACGGTGTAGATATTCCCACGTTTATACAGATAGAAGTGTAAATATTTCCATGTTTATACAGATCACGGTGTAGATATTTCCAGGTTTATAGAGATAGCAGTGTAGATATTTCCATGTTTATACAGATAGCGGTTTAGCTATTTCCATGTTTATACAGTCCACGGTGTAGATATTTCCATGTTTAAACAGATAGCGGTGCAGATATTTCCATGTTTGTACAGATGGCGGTGTTGATATTTCCATCTATAAACAGATGACCGTGTAGATATTTCCATGTTTATACAGAAGGTGGCGCAGATATTTCCATGGATATGTAGAAGGCGGTGTAGATATTTCAATGTTTATACAGGTAGCGGTGTAGATATTTCCATGTATATACAGATGGCTGTGTAGATATTTCCATGTTTATACAGATGACTTTGTAGGTATTTCCATGTTTATACAGATGGCGGTGTAGGTATTTCCATGTATGTAGAGATAGCTGTGTAGGTATTTCCATGTTTATACAGATAGCGGTGTAGATATTTCCATGTTTATACAGATCACAGTGTAGATATGTCCATGTTTATATGGACAGCAGTGGAGATATTTCCATGTTTATACACATAGAGGTGTACATACTTCCATGTTTATAGAGACAGCGGTGTAGGTATTTCGATGTTTATACAGATAGCGGTGCAGATATTTCCATGTTTATACAGATGCCTATGCAGATATTTCCATATTTATACAGAGGGCTCTGTAGATATTTCCATGTTTATACAGATGGCAGTGTAGATTTTTTAAATGTTCCTACACATGACTGTGTAGGTATTTCCATGTTTATACAGATGGCCTTGTAGATATTTCCATGTTTATAGAGATAGCGGTGTAGATATTTCCATGTTTATAGAGAGAGCGGTGTAAATATTTCCATGTTTATACAGATCGTGGTGTAGATATTTCCATGTTTATACAGATACCGGTGTAGAAATTTCCATGTTTATACAGACCGCAGTGTAGATATTTCCATGTTTATACAGATAGCGGTTTAGATATTTCCATGTTTGTACACATGGCGGTGTTGATGTTTCCATCTATACACAGATTGCCGTGTAGGTATTTCCATGTGTATACAGATGGCATTGTAGATATTTCCATGTTTATACAGATGGTGGTGTAGATATTTCCATGTTTATACAGATGACTGTATAGATATTTCCATGTTTTTCCAGATGGCATTGTAGCTATTTCCATGTTTGTAGAGATAGCAGTGTAGATATTTCCATGTTTATACAGATGGCGGTGTAGATATTTCCATGTGTATAGAGATAGCGGTGTAGATATTTCCATATGTATACAGATAACGGTGTAGATATTTCCATGTTTATAGAGATAGCAGTGTAAATATTTCCATGTTTATACAGATCACGGTGTAGATATTTCCAGGTTTATAGAGAAATCAGTGTAGATATTTCCATGTTTATACAGATAGCGGTTTAGCTATTTCCATGTTTATACATACCGCGGTGTAGTTATTTCCATGTTTATACAGAGAGCTGTGAGGATATTTCCATGTTTGTACAGATGGCGGTGTTGATATTTCCATCTAAACACAGATGACCGTGTAGATATTTCCATGTTTATACAGAAGGCGGCGCAGACATTTCCATGGATATGTAGAAGGCGGTGTAGATATTTCCATGTTTATACAGATATCGGTGTAGATATTTCCATGTATATACAGATGGCTGTGTAGATATTTCCATGTGTATACAGATGGCTGTGTAGATATTTCCATGTTTATACAGATGACTTTGTAGGTATTTCCATGTTTATACAGATGGCGGTGTAGGTATTTCCATGTTTATAGAGATAGCTGTGAAGGTATTTCCATGTTTATACAGATAGCGGTGTAGATATTTCCATGTTTATACAAACCACGGTGTAGATATTTCCATGTTTATACAGACAGCAGTGGGGATATTTCCATGTTTATACACATAGCGGTTTACATATTTCCATGTTCATAGAGGCAGCGGTGTAGGGATTTCCATGTTTATACAGATAGCGGTGTAAATATTTCCATGTTTATAAAGATCGCGGTGTAGATATTTCCATGTTCATACAGATACCGGTGAAGAAATTTCCATGTTTACACAGACCGCAGTGTAGATATTTCCATGTTTATACAGATAGCGGTGTAGATATTTCCATGTTTGTACAAATGGCGGTGTTGATGTTTCCATCTATACACAGATTGCCTTGTAGGTATTTCCATGTGTATACAGATGGCATTGTAGATATTTCCATGTTTATACAGATGGTGGTGTAGATATTTCCATGTTTATACAGATGTCTGTATAGGTATTTCCATGTTTTTACAGATGGCATTGTAGATATTTCCATGTTTATAGAGATAGCATTGTAGATATTTCCATGTTTATACAGATGGCGGTGTATATATTTCCATGTTTATAGAGATAGCGGTGTAGATATTTCCAAATTTATACAGATTACGGTGTAGATATTTCCACGTTTATACAGATAGAAGTGTAAATATTTCCATGTTTATACAGATCACGGTGTAGATATTTCCAGGTTTATAGAGATAGCAGTGTAGATATTTCCATGTTTATAGAGATAGCGGTTTAGCTATTTCCTTGTTTATACAGTCCGCGGTGTAGATATTTCCATGTTTATACAGATAGCGGTGCAGATATTTCCATGTTTGTACAGATGGCGGTGTTGATATTTCCATCTATACACAGATGACCGTGTAGATATTTCCATGTTTATACAGAAGGCGGCGCAGATATTTCCATGGATATGTAGAAGGCGGTGTAGATATTTCCATGTTTATACAGATAGCGGTGTAGATATTTCCATGTATATACAGATGGCTGTGTAGATATTTCCATGTTTATACAGATGACTTGGTAGGTATTTCCATGTTTATACAGATGGCGGTGTAGGTATTTCCATGTATATAGAGATAGCTGTGCAGATATTTCCATGTTTATACAGATAACGGTGTAGATATTTCCATGTTTATACAGATCACGGTGTAGATATTTCCATGTTTATACAGACAGCAGTGGAGATATTTCCATGTTTATACACATAGAGGTGTACATACTTCTATGTTTATAGAGACAGCGGTGTAGGTATTTCCATGTTTATACAGATAGCGGTGCAGGTATTTACATTATTATACAGATGCCTATGCAGATATTTCCATATTTATACAGAGGGCTCTGTAGATATTTCCATGTTTATACAGATGGCAGTGTAGATTTTTCCATGTTCCTACACATGACTGTGTAGGGATTTCCATGTTTATACAGATAGCGGTGTAAATATTTCCATGTTTATAAAGATCGCGGTGTAGATATTTCCATGTTCATACAGATACCGGTGAAGAAATTTCCATGTTTACACAGACCGCAGTGTAGATATTTCCATGTTTATACAGATAGCGGTGTAGATATTTCCATGTTTGTACAAATGGCGGTGTTGATGTTTCCATCTATACACAGATTGCCTTGTAGGTATTTCCATGTGTATACAGATGGCATTGTAGATATTTCCATGTTTATACAGATGGTGGTGTAGATATTTCCATGTTTATACAGATGTCTGTATAGGTATTTCCATGTTTTTACAGATGGCATTGTAGATATTTCCATGTTTATAGAGATAGCATTGTAGATATTTCCATGTTTATACAGATGGCAGTGTATATATTTCCATGTTTATAGATATAGCGGTGTAGATATTTCCATATTTATACAGATCACGGTGTAGATATTTCCACGTTTATACAGATAGAAGTGTAAATATTTCCATGTTTATACAGATCACGGTGTAGATATTTCCAGGTTTATAGAGATAGCAGTGTAGATATTTGCATGTTTATAGAGATAGCGGTTTAGCTATTTCCATGTTTATACAGTCCGCGGTGTAGATATTTCCATGTTTATACAGATAGCGGTGCAGATATTTCCATGTTTGTACAGGTAGCGGTGTAGATATTTCCATCTTTATTCAGAGAGTGCTGTTCATATTTCCATGTTTATACAGATCACTGTGTAGATATTTCCAGGTTTATACAGATAACGTTGTAGATATTTCCATCTTTATACTAACGGTGGTGTAGATATTTCCATGTTCCTATACATGACTGTGTAGTTATTTCCATGTTTATACAGATGGTTGTGTAGATATTTCCATATTTATAGAGATAGCAGTGTAGATATTTCCATGTTTATACATATAGCGGTGTAAATATTTCCATGTTTATACAGATCGCGGTGTAGCTATTTCCATGTTTATACAGATACCGGTGTAGATATTTCCATGTTTATACAGACTGAAGTTTAGGTATTTCTATGTTTATTCAGATAGCGGTGTAGATATTTCCATGTTTGTACAGATTGCGGTGTTGATATTTCCATCTGTACACAGATTGCCGTGTAGATATTTCCAATTTTATACAGATGGCGTTGTAGATATTTCCATGGATATGCAGATGGCGGTGTGGATATTTCCATGTTTATAGAGATAGCGGTGTAGGTATTTCCATGTTTATATAGATGGTGTTGTAGATATTTCCATGTTTATACCGATAGCTCTGTTGGTATTTCCACGTTTATACAGATAGTGATGTAGATATCTCCATGTTTATACAGCTTGCGGTGCAGATATTTATATCTTTATACAGATGGCATTGTAGATATTTCCTTATTCACACAGATGGCGGTGTAGATGTTTCCATGTTTATACAGATGGCGGAGTAGTTACTTCCATGTTTATGGAGATGGCAGAGTAGATATTTTCCTGTTTATAGAGGTGACGGTGTAGCTATTTCCATGTTTATAGAGATAGCAGTGTAGATATTTACATGTTTATACAGATGGCTGTGTAGATATTTCCATGTATATACAGACGGCATTGTAGATATTTCCATGTTTATACAGATGACTGTATAGGTATTATCATGTTTTCACAGATGGCAGTGCAGATATTTTCATATTTATGGAGATGGCGGTGTAGATATTTCCATGTTTATAGAGATAGCGGTGTACATATTTCCATGTTTGTACATATGGCGGTGTTGATATTTCCATCTATACTCAGATGGCCGTGTACATATTTCCATGTTTATACAGATGGCGGTGTAGATATTTCCATGGATATGCAGATGGCGGTGTAGATATTTCCATGTTTATATAGATAGCGGTCTAGATATTTCCATGTTTAAACAGATGGTGGTGTAGATATTTCCGTGTTTATACACATGGCAAAGAAGATACTTCCATCCTTATGGAGATGGCAGTGTAGATATTTACATGTTTATAGAGATGGCGGTGTAGATATTTCCAAATTTATAGAGATAGCGGTGTAGTTATTTCCATCTTTCTACTGATGGCAGCGTAGATATTTCCATGTTTATACAGATGGCGGTGTAGATATTTCCATATTTATACAGATGTCTGTGTAGATATTTTCATGTGTATACAGATGGTATTGTAGCTATTTCCATATTTATACAGATGGTGGTGTAGATATTTCCATGTTTATTCAGATGACTGTGTAGATATTTCCATGTTTTTACAGATGGCAGTGTAGATATTTCAATGTTTATAGAGATGGCGCTGTAGATATTTCCATGTTTATACAGATAACGGTGGAGATATTTCCATGTTTATACACATAGCGGTGTACATATTTCCATGTTTATAGAGACAGCGGTGTAGGTATTTCCATGTTTATACAGATAGCGGTGCAGATATTTCCATGTTTATACAGATGCCTATACAGATATTTCCATATTTATACACAGGGCTGTGTAGATATTTCCATGTTTATACAGATGGCAGTGTAGATTTGTCCATGTTCCTACACATGACTGTGTAGGTATTTCCATGTTTATACAGATGGCTTTGTAGATATTTCCATGTTTATAGAGATAGAGGTGTAGATATTTCCATATTAATACAGATAACGGTGTAGATATTTCCATGTTTATACAGAGAGCAGTGTAAATATTTCCATGTTTATACAGATCACGGTGTAGATATTTCCAGGTTTATAGAGAAAGCAGTGTAGATATTTCCATGTTTATACAGATAGCGCTTTAGCTATTTCCATGTTTATACAGACCGCGGTGTAGATATTTCCATGTTTATACAGATAGCGGTGCAGATATTTCCATGTTTGTACAGATGGCGGTGTTGATATTTCCATCTATACACAGATGACCGTGTAGATATTTCCATGTTTATACAGAAGGTGGCGCAAATATTTCCATGGATATGTAGAAGGCGGTGTAGATATTTCCATGTTTATACAGAGAGCGGTGTACATATTTCCATGTATATACAGATGGCTTTGTAGATATTTCCATGTGTATACAGATGGCTGTGTAGATATTTCCATGTTTATACAGATGACTTTGTAGGTATTTCCATGTTTATACAGATGGCGGTGTAGGTATTTCCATGTTTATAGAGATAGCTGTGTAGATATTTCCATCTTTATACAGATAGCGGTGTAGGTATTTCCATGTTTATACAGATTGCGGTGTAGATATTTCCATGTTTATACAGACAGCAGTGGAGATATTTCCATGTTTATACACATAGCGGTTTACATATTTCCATGTTTAAAGACACAACGGTGCAGGTATTTCCATGTTTATACAGATAGCGGTGTAAATATTTCCATGTTTATAAAGATCGTGGTGTAGATATTTCCATGTTGATACAGATACCGGTGTAGAAATTTCCATGTTTACACAGACCGCAGTGTAGATAGTTCCAAGTTTATACAGATAGCGGTGTAGATATTTCCATGTTTGTACAGATGGCGGTGTTGATGTTTCCATCTATAGACAGATTGCCGTGTAGGTATTTCCATGTGTATACAGATGGCATTGTAGATATTTCCATGTTTATACAGATGGTGGTGTAGATATTTCCAAGTTTATACAGATGACTGTATAGGTATTTTCATTTTTTTACAGATGGCATTGTAGATATTTCCATGTTTATAGAGATAGCAGTGTAGATATTTCCATGTTTATACAGATGGCGGTGTAGATATTTCCATGTTTATAGAGATAGCGGTGTAGATATTTCCATATTTATACAGATAACGGTGTAGATATTTCCATGTTTATACAGATAGCAGTGTAAATATTTCCATGTTTATACAGATAGCGGTTTAGCTATTTCCATGTTTTTACAGACCGCGGTGTAGATATTTCCATGTTTATACAGAAAGCGGTGCAGATATTTCCATGTTTGTACAGATGGCGGTGTTGATATTTCCATCTATACACAGATGACCTTGTAGATATTTCCATGTTTATACAGAAGGCGGGGCAGATATTTCCATGGATATGTAGGAGGCGGTGTAGATACTTCCATGTTTATACAGATAGCAGTGTAGATATTTCCATGTATATACAGATGGCTGTGTAGATACTTCCAAGTATATACAGATGGCTGTGTAGATATTTCCATGTTTATACAGAAAGTAGTGCAGATACTTCCATGGATATGTAGAAGGCGGTGTAGATATTTCCATGTTTATACAGATAGCGATGTAAATATGTCCATGTATATACAGATGGTTGTGTAGATATTTCCATGTTTATACAGATGGCTGTGTAGATATTTCCATGTTTATACAGATGACATTGTAGGTATTTCCATGTTTATACAGACGGCAGTGTAGGTATTTCCATGTTTATAGAGATAGCTGTGTAGATATTTCCATGTTTATATACATAGCGGTGTAGATATTTCCATATTTATACAGATCCTGGTGTAGATATTTCCATGTTTATACAGACAGCAGTGGAGATATTTCCATGTTTATACACATAGCCGTGTACATACTTCCATGTTTATAGAGACAGCGGTGTAGGTATTTCCATGTTTATACAGATAGCGGTGCAGATATTTGCATGTTTATACAGATGCCTATGCAGATATTTCCATATTTATACAGAGGGCTCTGTAGATATTTCCATGTTTATACAGATGGCAGTGTAGATTTTTCCATGTTCCTACACATGACTGTGTAGGTATTTCTATGTTTATACAGATGGCTTTTTAGATATTTCCATGTTTATACAGATAGCGGTGTAAATATTTCCATGTTTATACAGATCGTGGTGTAGATATTTCCATGTTTATACAGATACCGGTGTAGAAATTTCCATGTTTATACAGACCGCTGTGTAGATATTTCCATGTTTATTCAGGTAGCGTTGTAGATATTTCCATGTTTGTACAGATGGCGGTGTTGATGTTTCCATCTATAGACAGATTGCCGTGTAGGTATTTCCATGTGTATACAGATGGCATTGTAGTTATTTCCATGTTTATACAGATGGTGGTGTAGATATTTCCAAGTTTATACAGATGACTGTATAGGTATTTTCATTTTTTTACAGATGGCATTGTAGATATTTCCATGTTTATAGAGATAGCAGTGTAGATATTTCCATGTTTATACAGATGGCGGTGTAGATATTTCCATGTTTATAGAGATAGCGGTGTAGATATTTCCATATTTATACAGATAACGGTTTAGATATTTCCATGTTTATACAGATAGCAGTGTAAATATTTCCATGTTTATACAGATCACGGTGTAGATATTTCCAGGTTTATAGAGATAACAGTGTAGATATTTCCATGTTTATACAGATAGCGGTTTAGCTATTTCCATGTTTTCACAGACCGCGGTGTAGATATTTCCATGTTTATACAGAAAGCGGTGCAGATATTTCCATGTTTGTACAGATGGCGGTGTTGATATTTCCATGTTTATTCAGATCGTGGTGTAGATATTTCCATGTTTATACAGACAGCAGTGGAGATCTTTCCATGTTTATACATATAGCGGTGTACATATTTCCATGTTTATAGAGACAGCGGTGTTGGTATTTCCATGTTTATACAGATAGCGGTGCAGATATTTGCATGTTTATACAGATGCCTATGCAGATATTTCCATATTTATACAGAGGGCTCTGTAGATATTTCCATGTATGTACAGGTGGCAGTGTAGATTTTTCCATGTTCCTACACATGACTGTGTAGGTATTTCCATGTTTATACAGATGGATTTGTAGATATTTCCATTTTTATACAGATAGTGGTGTACATATTTCCATGTTTATACAGATCGTGGTGTAGATATTTCCATGTTTATACAGACACTGGTGTAGAAATTTCCATGTTTATACATACCGCAGTGTAGATATTTCCATGTTTATACAGATAGCGGTGTAGATATTTCCGTGTTTGTACAGATGGCGGTGTTGATGTTTTCATCTATACACAGATTGCCGTGTAGGTATTTCCATGTGTTTACAGATGGCATTGTAGATATTTCCATGTTTATACAGATGGTGATGTAGATATTTCCATGTTTTTACAGATGACTGTATTGGAATTTCCATGTTTTTACAGATGGCATTGTAGATATATCCATGTTTATAGAGATAGCAGTGTAGATATTTCCATGTTTATACACATGGCGGTGTAGATATTTCCATGTTTATAGAGATAGCGGTGTAGATATTTCCATGTTTATACAGATCACGGTGTAGATATTTCCATGTTTATACAGATAGGAGTGTAAATATTTCCATGTTTATACAGATCACGGTGTAGATATTTCCAGGTTTATAGAGATAGCAGTGTAGATATTTCCATGTTTATACAGATAGCGTTTTAGCTATTTCCATGTTTATACAGACCGCGGTGTAGATATTTCCATGTTTATACAGATAGCGGTGCAGATATTTCCATGTTTGTACAGATGGCGGTGTTGATATTTCCATCTATACACAGATGACCGTGTAGATATTTCCATGTATATACAGAAGGCGGCGCAGATATTTCCATGGATATGTAGAAGGCGGTGTAGATATTTCCATGTTTATACAGATAGCGGTGTAGATATTTCCATGTATATACAGATGGCTGTGTAGATATTTCCATGTTTATACAGATGGCTGTGTAGATATTTCCATGTTTATACAGATGACTTTGTAGGTATTTCCATGATTATACAGATGGCGGTGTATGTATTTCCATGTTTAAAGAGATAGCTGTGTAGATATTTCCATGTTTATACAGATAGCTGTGTAGATATTTCCATGTTTATACAGATGGCAGTGTTGATTTTTCCATGTATCTACACATGACTGTGTAGGTATTTCCATGTTTATACAGATGGCTTTGTAGATATTTCCAAGTTTATAGAGATAGCAGGGTAAATATTTCCATGTTTATACAGATCACAGTGTAGATATTTCCAGGTTTATAGAGATAGCAGTGTAGATATTTCCATGTTTATACAGATAGCGGTGCAGATATTTCCATGTTTATACAGATGCCTATGCAGATATTTCCATATTTATACAGAGGGTTCTGTAGATATTTCCATGTTTATACAGATGGCACTGTAGATTTTTCCATGTTCCTAAATATGACTGTGTAGGTATTCCCATGTTTATACAGATGGCTTTGTAGATATTTCCATGTTTATAGAGATAACGGTGTAGATATTTCCATGTTTATACAGATAGCAGTGTAAATATTTCCATGTTTATACAGATCGTGGTGTAGAAATTTCCATGTTTATACAGATAGCTGTGTAAATATTTCCATGATTATACAGATCGTGGTGTAGATATTTCCATGTTTATACAGATACCGGTGTAGAAATTTCCATGTTTATACAGACCGCAGTGTAGATATTTCCATGTTTATACAGATAGCGGTGTAGATATTTCCATGTTTGTACAGATGGCGGTGTTGATGTTTCCATCTATACACAGATTGCCGTGTAGGTATTTCCATGTGTATACAGATGGCATTGTAGATATTTCCATGTTTATACAGATGGTGGTGTAGATATTTCCATGTTTATACAGATGACTGTATAGGTATTTCCATGTTTTTACAGATGGCATTGTAGATATTTCCATGTTTATAGAGATAGCAGTGTATATATTTCCATGTTTATACAGATGGCGGTGTAGATATTTCCATGCTTATAGAGATAGAGGTGTAGATATTTCCATATTTATACAGGTATCGGTGTAGATATTTCCAGGTTTATAGAGATAGCAGTGTAGATATTTCCATGTTTATACAGATAGCGGTTTCGCTATTTCCATATTTATACAGACCGCGGTGTAGATATTTCCATGTTTATACAGACAGCGGTGCAGATATTTCCATGTTTGTACAGATGGCGGTGATGATATTTCCATCTATACACAGATGACCGTGTAGATATTTCCATGTTTATACAGAAGGTGGTGCAGATATTTCCATGGATATGTAGAAGGCGGTGTAGATATTTCCATGTTTATATAGATAGCGGTGTAGATATTTCCATGTATATACAGATGGCTGTGTAGATATTTCCATGTTTATACAGATAGCAGTGTAGATATTTACATGTTTATACAGATGACTTTGTAGGTGTTTCCATGTTTATACAGATGGCAGTGTAGGTATTTCCATGTTTATAGAGATAGCTGTGTAGATATTTCCATGTTTATACAGATGGCGGTGTAGGTATTTCCATGTTTATACAGATAGCGGTGTAAATATTTCCATGTTTATACAGATCGTGGTGTAGAAATTTCCATGTTTATACAGACCGCAGTGTAGATATTTCCATGTTTATACAGATGGCGGTGCAGATATTTCCATGTATGTACAGATGGCGTTGTTGATATTTCCATCTATACACAGATGACCGTGTAGATATTTCCATGTTTATACAGAAGGCGGCGCAGATATTTCCATGGATATGTAGAAGGCGGTGTAGATATTTCCATGTTTATACAGATAGCGGTGTAGACATTTCCATGTATATGCAGATGGCTGTGTAGATATTTCCATGTTTATACAGATGGCTGTGTAGATATTTAAATGTTTATAGAGATGACTTTGTAGGTATTTCCATGTTTATACAGATGGCGGTGTAGGTATTTCCATGTATATAGAGATAGCTGTGTAGATATTTCCATGTTTATACAGATAGCGGTGTAGATATTTCCATGTTTATACAGATCGCGGTGTAGATATTTCCATGTTTATACAGACAGCAGTGGAGATATTTCCATGTTTATACACATAGCGGTGTACATATTTCCATGTTTATAGAGACAGCGGTGTAGGTATTTCCATGTTTTTACAGATAGCGGTGCGGATATTTGCATTATTATACAGATGCCTATGCAGATATTTCCATATTTATACAGAGGGCTCTGTAGATATTTCCATGTTTATACACATGGCAGTGTAGATTTTTCCATGTTCCTACACATGACTGTGTAGGTATTTCCATGTTTATTCAGATGGCTTTGTAGATATTTCCATGTTTATAGAGATAGCGGAGTAGATATTTCCATGTTTATACAGATAGCGGTGTAAATATTTCCATGTTTATACAGATCGTGGTGTAGATATTTCCATGTTTATACAGATACCGGTGTAGAAATTTCCATGTTTATACAGACCGCAGTGTAGATATTTCCATGTTTATACAGATAGCGGTGTAGATATTTCCATGTGTGTACAGATGTCGGTGTTGATGTTTCCATCTATACACAGATTTCAGTGTAGGTATTTCCATGTGTATGCAGATGGCATTGTAGATATTTCCATGTTTATACAGATGGTGTTGTAGATATTTCCATGTTTATACAGATGACTGTATAGGTATTTCCATGTTTTTACAGATGGCATTGTAGATATTTCCATGTTTATAGAGATAGCAATGTAGATATTTCCATGTTTATACAGATGGCGGTGTAGATATTTCCATGTATATACAGATGGCTGTGTAGATATTTCCATGTGTATACAGATGGCTGTGTAGATATTTCCATGTTTATGCAGATGACTTTGTATGTATTTCCATGTTTATAGAGATGGCGGTGTAGGTATTTCCATGTTTATAGAGATAGCTGTGTAGATATTTCCATGTTTATACAGTTAGCGGTGTAGATATTTCCATGTTTATACAGATCGCGGTGTAGATATTCCCACGTTTATACAGAGAGCAGTGGAGATATTTCCATGTTTATACACATAGCGGTGTACATTTTTCCATGTTTATAGAGACAGCGGTGTAGGCATTTCCATGTTTATACAGATAGCGCTGTAAATATTTCCATGTTTATATAGATCGTGGTGTAGATATTTCCAAGTTTATACAGATACTGGTGTAGAAATTTCCATGTTTATACAGACCGCAGTGTAGATATTCCCATGTTTATTCAGGTAGCGGTGTAGATATTTCCATGTTTGTACAGATGGCGGTGTTGATGTTTCCATCTATACACAGATTGCCGTGTAGGTATTTCCATGTGTATACAGATGGCATTGTAGATATTTCCATGTTTATACAGATGGTGGTGTAGATATTTCCATGTTTATACAGATGACTGCATAGGTATTTCCATGTTTTTCCAGATGGCATTGTAGATATTTCCATGTTTGTAGAGATAGCAGTGTAGATATTTCCATGTTTATACAGATGGCGGTGTAGATATTTCCATGTTTATAGAGATAGCGGTGTAGATATTTCCATATTTATACAGATAACGGTGTAGATATTTCCATGTTTATACAGATAGCAGTGTAAATATTTCCATGTTTATACAGATCACGGTGTAGAAATTTCCACGTTTATACAGACCGCAGTGTAGATATTTCCATCTTTATACAGATAGCGGTGTAGATATTTCCATGTGTGTACAGATGGCGGTGTTGATGTTTCCATCTATACTCAGATTGCCGTGTAGGTATTTCCATGGGTATACAGATGGCATTGTAGATATTTCCATGTTTATACAGATCGTGGTGTAGATATTTCCATGTTTATACAGATGACTGTATAGGTATTTCCATGTTTTTACAGATGGCATTGTAGATATTTCCATGTTTATAGAGATAGCAGCGTAGATATTTCCATGTTTATACAGATGGCGGTGTAGATATTTCCATGTTTATAGAGATAGCGGTGTAGATATTTCCATATTTATACAGATAGCGGTTTAGCTATTTCCATGTTTATACAGACCGCGTTGTAGATATTTCCATGTTTATACAGACAGCGGTGCAGATATTTCCATGTTTGTACAGATGGCGGTGTTGATATTTCCATCTATACACTGATAACCGTGTAGATATTTCCATGTTTATACAGAAGGCGGCGCAGATATTTCCATGGATATGTAGAAGGCGGTGTAGATATTTCCATGTTTATACAGATAGCGGTGTAGATATTTGCATGTATATACAGATGGCTGTGTAGGTATTTCCATATGTATACAGATGTCTGTGTAGATATTTCCATGTTTATGCAGATGACTTTGTAGGTATTTCCATGTTTATACAGATGACGGTGTAGGTATTTCCATGTTTATAGAGATAGCTGTGTAGATATTTCCATGTTTATACAGATCGCGGTGTAGATATTTCCATGTTTATACAGACAGCAGTGGAGATATTTCCATGTTTATACACATAGCGGTGTACATATTTCCATGTTTATAGAGACAGCGGTGTAGGTATTTCCATGTTTATGCAGATAGCGGTGCAGATATTTCCATGTTTACACAGATGCCTATGCAGATATTTCCATATTTATACAGAGGGCTCTGTAGATATTTCCATGTTTATACAGATGGCAGTGAAGATTTTTCCATGTTCCTACACATGACTGTGTAGGTATTTCCATATATATACAGATGGCTTTGTAGATATTTCCATGTTTATAGAGATAGCGGTGTAGATATTTCCATGTTTATACAGATAGCGGTGTAAATACTTCCATGTTTATACAGATCGTGGTGTAGATATTTCCATGTTTATACAGATACCGGTGTAGAAATTTCCATGTTTATACAGACCGCAGTGTAGATATTTCCATGTTTATACAAATAGCGGTGTAGATATTTCCATGTTTGTACACATGGCGGTGTTGATGTTTCCATCTAAACACAGATTGCCGTGTAGGTATTTCCATGTGTATACAGATGGCATTGTAGATATTTCCATGTTTATACAGATGGTGATGTAGATATTTCCATGTTTATACATATGACTTTATAGGTATTTCCATGTTTTTACAGATGGCATTGTAGATATTTCCATGTTTATAGAGATAGCAGTGTAGATATTTCCATGTTTATACAAATGGCGGTGTAGATATTTCCATGTTTATAGAGATAGCGGTGTTGATATTTCCATCTATACACAGATAACCGTGTAGATATTTCCATGTTTATACAGATAGCAGTGTAAATATTTCCATGTTTATACAGATCACGGTGTAGATATTTCCAGGTTTATAGAAATAGCAGTGTAGATATTTCCAGGTTTATACAGACCGCGGTGTAGATATTTCCATGTTTATACAGATAGCGGTGCAGATATTTCCATGTTTGTACAGATGGCGGTGTTGATATTTCCATCTATACACAGATGACCGTGTAGATATTTCCATGTTTATACAGAAGGAGGTGGAGATATTTCCATGGATATGTAGAAGGCGGTGTAGATATTTCCATGTTTATACAGATAGCGGTGTAGATATTTCCATATATATAGAGATGGTTGTGTAGGTATTTCCATGTTTATACAGATGGCGGTGTAGGTATTTCCATGTTTATAGAGATAGCTGTGTTGATATTTCCATGTTTATACACACAGCGGTGTAGATATTTCCATGTTTATACAGATCGCGTTGTAGATATTTCCATGTTTATACAGACAGCAGAGGAGATATTTCCATGTTTATACACATAGCGGTGTACATAATTCCATGTTTATAGAGACAGCGGTGTAGGTATTACCATGTTTATACAGATAGCGGTGCAGATATTTGCATGTTTACACAGATGCCTATGCAGATATTTCCATATTTATACAGAGGGCTCTGTAGATATTTCCATGTTTATACAGATGGCAGTGTTGATTTTTCCATGTTCCTACACATGACTGTGTAGGTATTTCCATGTTTATACAGATGGCGGTGTAGATATTTCCATGTTTATAGAGATTGCGGTGTAGATATTTCCATATTTATACAGATAACGGTGTAGATATTTCCATGTTTATACAGATAGCAGTGTAAATATTTCCATGTTTATACAGATGGCTGTCCAGATATTTCCATGTTTATACAGATGACTTTGTAGGTATTTCCATGTTTATACAGATGGCGGTGTAGGTATTTCCATGTTTATAGAGATAGCTGTGTTGATATTTCCATGTTTATACACATAGCGGTGTAGATATTTCCATGTTTATACAGATCGCGGTGTAGATATTTCCATGTTTATACAGACAGCAGAGGAGATATTTCCATGTTTATACACATAGCGGTGTACATAATTCCATGTTTATAGAGACAGCAGTGTAGGTATTTCCATGTTTATACAGATAGCCGTGCAGATATTTGCATGTTTATACAGATGCCTATGCAGATATTTCCATATTTATACAGAGGGCTCTGTAGATATTTCCATGTTTATACAGATGGCTTTGTAGATATTTCCATGTTTATAGAGTTAGCGGTGTAGATATTTCCATATGTATACAGATAACGGTGTAGATATTTCCATGTTTATACAGATAGCAGTGTAAATCTTTCCATGTTTATACAGATCACGGTGTAGAAATTTCAACGTTTATACAGACCGCAGTGTAGATATTTCCATCTTTATACAGATAGCGGTGTAGATATTTCCATGTGTGTACAGATGGCGGTGTTGATGTTTCCATCTATACTCAGATTGCCGTGTAGGTATTTCCATGGGTATACAGATGGCATTGTAGATATTTCCATGTTTATACAGATGGTGGTGTAGATATTTCCATGTTTATACAGATGACTGTATAGGTATTTCCATGTTTTTACAGATGGCATTGTAGATATTTCCATGTTTATAGAGATAGCATTGTATATATTTCCATGTTTATACAGATGGCGGTGTAGATATTTCCATGTTTATAGAGATAGCGGTGTAGATATTTCCATATTTATACAGATAACGGTGTAGATATTTCCATGTTTATACAGATAGCAGTGTAAATATTTCCATGTTTATACAGATCACAGTGTAGATACTTCCAGGTTTATAAAGATAGCAGTGTAGATATTTCCATGTTTATAAAGATAGCGGTTTAGCTATTTCCATGTTTATACAGACCGCGGTGTAGATATTTCCATGTTTATGCAGATAGCGGTGCAGATATTTCCATGTTTGTACAGATGGCGGTGTTGATATTTCCATCTATACACAGATGACCGTGTAGATATTTCCATGTTTATAGAGAAGGCGGCGCAGATATTTCCATGGATATGTAGAAGGCGGTGTAGATATTTCCATGTTTATACAGATAGCGGTGAAGATATTTCCATGTATATAGAGATGGCTGTGTAGATATTTATATATGTATATAGATGGCTGTGAAGATATTTCCATGTTTATGCAGATGACCTTGTAGGTATTTCCATGTTTATACAGATGGCGGTGTAGGTATTTCCATGTTTATAGAGATAGCTGTGTAGGTATTTCCATGTTTATACAGATAGCGGTGTAGATATTTCCATGTTTATACAGATTGCGGTGTAGATAATTCCATGTTTATACAGACAGCAGTGGAGATATTTCCATGTTTATACACATAGCGGTGTACATATTTCCATGTTTATAGAGACAGCGGTGCAGGTATTTCCATGTTTATGCAGATAGCGGTGCAGATATTTCCATGTTTATACAGATGCCTATGCAGATATTTCCATATTTATACAGAGGGCTCTGTAGATATTTCCATGTTTATACAGATGGCAGTGTAGATTTTTCTATGTTCCTACACATGACTGTGTAGGTATTTCCATATTTATACAGACGGCTTTGTAGATATTTCCATGTTTATACAGATAGCGGTGTAAATACTTCCATGTTTATACAGATCGTGGTGTAGATATTTCCATGTTTATACAGATAGCGGTGAAAATATTTCCATGTTTATACAGATCGTGGTGTAGATATTTCCATGTTTATACAGATACCGGTGTAGAAATTTCCATGTTTATACAGACCGCTGTGTAGATATTTCCATGTTTATTCAGGTAGCGTTGTAGATATTTCCATGTTTGTACAGATGGCGGTGTTGATGTTTCCATCTATAGACAGATTGCTGTGTAGGTATTTCCATGTGTATACAGATGGCATTGTAGATATTTCCATGTTTATACAGATGGTGGTGTAGATATTTCCAAGTTTATACAGATGACTGTATAGGTATTTTCATTTTTTTACTGATGGCATTGTAGATATTTCCATGTTTATAGAGATAGCAGTGTAGATATTTCCATGTTTATACAGATGGCGGTGTAGATATTTCCATGTTTATATAGATAGCGGTGTAGATATTTCCATATTTATAGAGATAACGGTGTAGATATTTCCATGTTTATACAGATAGCAGTGTAAATATTTCCATGTTTATACAGATCACGGTGTAGATATTTCCAGGTTTATAGAGATAACAGTGTAGATATTTCCATGTTTATACAGATAGCGGTTTAGCTATTTCCATGTTTTTACAGACCGCGGTATAGATATTTCCATGTTTATACAGAAAGCGGTGCAGATATTTCCATGTTTGTACAGATGGCGGTGTTGATATTTCCATCTATACAAGATGACCTTGTAGATATTTCCATGTTTATACAGAAGGCGGCGCAGATATTTCCATGGATATGTAGGAGGCGGTGTAGTTACTTCCATGTTTATACAGATAGCAGTGTAGATATTTCCGTGTATATACAGATGGCTGTGTAGATATTTCCAAGTATATACAGATGGCTGTGTAGATATTTCCATGTTTATACAGATGGCTGTGTAGATATTTCCATGTTTATACAGATGACTTTGTACGTATTTCCATGTTTATACAGATGGCGGTGTAGGTATTTCCATGTATATATAGATAGCTGTGTAGATATTTCCATGTTTATACAGATAGCGGTGTAGATATTTCCATGTTTATTCAGATCGTGGTGTAGATATTTCCATGTTTATACAGACAGCAGTGGAGATATTTCCATGTTTATACATATAGCGGTGTACATATTTCCATGTTTATAGAGACAGCGGTGTTGGTATTTCCATGTTTATACAGATAGCGGTGCAGATATTTGCATGTTTATACAGATGCCTATGCAGATATTTCCATATTTATACAGAGGGCTCTGTAGATATTTCCATGTATGTACAGGTGGCAGTGTAGATTTTTCCATGTTCCTACACTTGACTCTGTAGGTATTTCCATGTTTATAGAGATGGATTTGTAGATATTTCCATGTTTATACAGATAGTGGTGTAAATATTTCCATGTTTATACAGATCGTGGTGTAGATATTTCCATGTTTATACAGATACCGGTGTAGAAATTTCCATGTTTATACATACCGCAGTGTAGATATTTCCATGTTTATACAGATATCGGTGTAGATATTTCCATATTTGTACAGATGGCGGTGTTGATGTTTTCATCTATACACAGATTGCCGTGTAGGTATTTCCATGTGTTTACAGATGGCATTGTAGATATTTCCATGTTTATACAGATGGTGGTGTAGATATTTCAATGTTTATACAGATGACTGTATTGGTATTTCCATGTTTTTACAGATGGCATTGTAGATATTTCCATGTTTATAGAGATAGCAGTGTAGATATTTCCATGTTTATACACATGGCGGTGTAGATATTTCCATGTTTATAGAGATAGCGGTGTAGATATTTCCATGTTTATACAGATAACGGTGTAGATATTTCCATGTTTATACAGATAGGAGTGTAAATATTTCCATGTTTATACAGATCACGGTGTAGATATTTCCAGGTTCATAGAGATAGCAGTGTAGATACTTCCATGTTTATACAGATAGCGTTTTAGCTATTTCCATGTTTATACAGACCGCGGTGTAGATATTTCCATGTTTATACAGATAGCGGTGCAGATATTTCCATGTTTGTACAGATGGTGGTGTTGATATTTCCATCTATACACAGATGACCGTGTAGATATTTCCATGTATATACAGAAGGCGGCGCAGATATTTCCATGGATATGTAGAAGGCGGTGTAGATATTTCCATGTTTATACAGATAGCGGTGTAGTTATTTCCATGTATATACAGATGGCTGTGTAGATATTTCCATGTTTATACAGATGGCTGTGTAGATATTTCCATGTTTATACAGATGACTTTGTAGGTATTTCCATGATTATACAGATGGCGGTGTAGGTATTTCCATGTTTAAAGAGATAGCTGTGTAGATATTTCCATGTTTATACAGATAGCGGTGTAGATATTTCCATGTTTATACAGATGGCAATGTTGATTTTTCCATGTATCTACACATGACTGTGTAGGTATTTCCATGTTTATACAGATGGCTTTGTATATATTTCCATGTTTATAGAGATAGCAGGGTAAATATTTCCATGTTTATACAGATCACGGTGTTGATATTTCCAGGTTTATAGAGATAGCAGTGTAGATATTTCCATGTTTATACAGATAGCGGTTTAGCTATTTCCATGTTTATACAGTCTGCGGTGTAGATATTTCCATGTTTATACAGATAGCGGTGCAGATATTTCCATGTTTATACAGACAGCAGTGGAGATATTTAAATGTTTATACACATAGCGGTGTACATATTTCCATGTTTATAGAGACAGCGGTGTAGGTATTTCCATGTTTATACAGATAGCGGTGCAGATATTTGCATGTTTATACAGATGCCTATGCAGATATTTCCATATTTATACAGAGGGCTCTGTAGATATTTCCATGTTTATACAGATGGCTGTGTAGATATTTCCATGTTTATAGAGATGACTTTGTAGGTATTTCCATGTTTATACAGATGGCGGTGTAGGTATTTCCATGTTTATAGAGATAGCTGTGTAGATATTTCCATGTTTATACTGATAGCGGTGTAGGTATTTCCATGTTTATACAGATCGCGGTGTAGATATTTCCATGTTTATGCAGACAGCAGTGGATCTATTTCCATGTTTATACACATAGCGGTGTACATACTTCCATGTTTATAGAGACAGCGGTGTAGTTATTTCCATGTTTATACAGATAGCGGTGAAGATATTTCCATGTTTATACAGATGCCTATGCATATATTTCCATAATTATACAGAGGGCTCTGTAGATATTTCTATGTTTATACAGATGGCAGTGTAGATTTTTCCATGTTCCTACACATGACTGTGTAGGTATTTCCATGTTTATACAGATGGCTTTGTAGATTTTTCCATGTTTATAGAGATAGCAGTGTAGATATTTCCATGTTTATACAGATAGCGGTGTAAATATTTCCATGTTTGTACAGATCGTGGTGTAGATATTTCCATGTTTATACAGATACCGGTGTAGAAATTTCCATTTTTATACAGACCGCAGTGTAGATATTTCCATGTTTATACAGATAGCGGTTTAGATATTTCCATGTTTGTATTGATGGCGGTGTTGATGTTTCCATCTATACACAGATTGCCGTGTAGGTATTTCCATGTGTATACAGATGGCACTGTAGATATTTCCATGTTTATACAGAGGGTGGTGTAGATTTTTCCATGTTTATACAGACGACTGTATAGGTATTTCCATGTTTTTACAGATGGCATTGTAGATATTTCCATGTTTATAGAGATAGCAGTGTAGATATTTCCATGTTTATACAGTTGGCGGTGTAGATATTTCCATGTTTATAGAGATAGCGGTGTAGATATTTCCAAATTTATACAGATAACGGTGTAGATATTTCCATGTTTATACAGATAGCAGTGTAAATATTTCCATGTTTATACAGATCACGGTGTAGATACTTCCAGGTTTATAAAGATATCAGTGTAGATATTTCCATGTTTATACAGATAGCGGTTTAGCTATTTCCATGTTTATACAGACCGCGGTGTAGATATTTCCATGTTTATACAGATAGCGGTGCAGATATTTCCATGTTTATACAGATGGCGGTGTTGATATTTCCATCTATACACAGATGTCCGTGTAGATATTTCCATGTTTACACAGAAGGCGGCGCAGATATTTCCATGGATATGTAGAAGGCGGTGTAGATATTTCCATGTTTATACAGATAGCGGTGTAGATATTTCCATGTATATACAGATGGCTGTGTAGATATTTCCATGTGTATACAGATGGCTGTGTAGATATTTCCATATTTATACAGATGACTTTGTAGGTATTTCCATTTTGATAGAGACGGCGGTGTAGGTATTTCCATGTTTATAGAGATAGCTGTGTAGATATTCCCATGTTTATACTGATAGTGGTGTAGATATTTCCATGTTTATACAGATCGCGGTGTAGATAATTCCATGTTTATACAGACAGCAGTGGAGATATTTCCATGTTTATACACATAGCGGTGTACATACTTCCATGTTTATAGAGACAGCGGTGTAGGTATTTCCATGTTTATACAGATAGCGGTGCAGATATTTTCATGTTTATACAGATGCCTATGCAGATATTTCCATATTTATACAGAGGTCACTGTAGATATTTCCATGTTTATACAGATGGCAGTGTTGATATTTCCATGTTTCTACACATGACTGTGTAGGTATTTCCATGTTTATACAGATGGCTTTGTAGATATTTCCATGTTTATAGAGATAGCAGTGTAAATATTTCCATGTTTATACAGATCACGGTGTAGATATTTCCAGGTTTATAGAGATAGCAGTGTAGATATTTCCATGTTTATACAGACAGCGGTTTAGCTATTTCCATGTTTATACAGTCCACGGTGTAGATATTTCCATGTTTATACAGATAGCGGTGTAGATATTTCCATGTTTGTACAGATGGCGGTGTTGATGTTTCCATCTATACACAGATTGCCGTGTAGGTATTTCCATTTGTATACAGATGGCATTGTTGATATTTCCATGTTTATACAGATGGTGGTGTAGATATTTCCATGTTTATACAGATGACTGTATAGGTATTTCCATGTTTTTACAGATGGCATTGTAGATATTTCCATGTTTATACAGATAGCAGTGTAGATATTTCCATGTTTATGCAGATGGCGGTGTAGATATTTCCATGTTTATAGAGATAGCGGTGTAGATATTTCCATATTTATACAGATAACGGTGTAGATATATACATGTTTATGCAGATAGCAGTGTAAATATTTCCATGTTTATACAGATCACGGTGTAGATATTTCCAGGTTTATAGAGATAGCGGTGTAGATATTTCCATGTTTATACAGATAGCGGTTTAGCTATTTCCATGTTTATACAGACCGCGGTGTATATATTTCCACGTTTATACAGATAGCGGTGCAAATATTTCCATGTTTGTACAGATGGCGGTGTTGGTTTTTTCATCTATACACAGATGACTGTGTAGATATTTCCATGTTTATACAGAAAGCGGCGCAGATATTTCCATGGATATGTAGAAGGCGGTGTAGATATTTCCATGTTTATACAGATAGCAGTGTAGATATTTCCATGCATATACAGATGGCTGTGTAGATATTTCCATGTGTATACAGATGGCTGTGTAGATATTTCCATGTTTATACAGATAGCGGTGTAGATATTTCCATGTTTATACAGATCGCGGTGTAGATATTTCCATGTTTATACAGACAGCAGTGGAAATATTTCCATGTTTACACACATAGCGGTGTACATATTTCCATGTTTATAGAGACAGCAGTGTAGTTATTTCCATGTTTATACAGATAGCGGTGTAAATATTTCCATGTTTATACAGATCGTGGTGTAGATATTTCCATGTTTATACAGATACCGGTGTAGAAATTTCCATGTTTATACAGACCGCAGTGTAGATATTTCCATGTTTATTCAGATAGCGGTGTAGATATTTCCATGTTTGTACAGATGGCGGTGTTGATGTTTCCATCTATACACAGATTGCCGTGTAGGTATTTCCATGTGTATACAGATGGCTTTGTAGATATTTCCAGGTTTATACAGATGGTGGTGTAGATATTTCCATGTTTATACAAATGACTGTGTAGGTATTTCCATGTTTTTACAGATGGCATTGTAGATATTTCCATGTTTATAGAGATAGCAGTGTAGATATTTCCACATTTATACAGATGGCGGTGTAGATATATCCATGTTTATAGAGATAGGGGTGTAGATATTTCCATATTTATACAGATAACGGTATAGAAATTTCCATGTTTATACAGATAGCAGTGTAAATATTTCCATGTTTATACAGATCACGGTGTAGTTATTTCCAGGTTTATAGAGATAGCAGTGTAGATATTTCCATGTTTATACAGATAGCGGTTTAGCTATTTCCATGTTTATACAGACCGCGGTGTAGATATTTCCATGTTTATACAGATAGCGGTGCAGATATTCCCATGTTTTTACAGATGGCGGTATTGATACTTCCATCTATACACAGATGACCGTGTAGATATTTCCATGTTTATACAAAAGGCGGCGCAGCTATTTCCGTGGATATGTAGAAGGCGGTGTAGATATTTCCATGTTTATACAGATAGCGGTGTAGATATTTCCATGTATATACAGATGGCTGTGTAGATATTTCCATGTTTATACAGATGACTTTGTAGGTATTTCCATGTTTATACAGATGGCGGTGTACATATTTTCATGTTTATACAGACAGCAGTGGAGACATTTCCATGTTTATACACATAGCGGTGTACATATTTCCATGTTTATAGGGACAGCGATGTAGGTATTTCGATGTTTATACAGATAGCGGTGCAGATATTTCCATGTTTATACAGATGCCTATGCAGATATTTCCATATTTATACAGAGGGCTCTGTAGATATTTCCATGTTTATACAGATGGCAGTGTAGATTTTTCCATGTTCCTACACATGACTGTGTAGGTATTTCCATGTTTATACAGATGGCTTTGTAGATATTTCCATGTTTATAGAGATAGCGGTGTAGATATTTCCATGTTTATACAGATAGCGGTGTAAATATTTCCATGTTTATACAGATCGTGGTGTAGATATTTCCATGTTTATACAGATGGTGTTGGAGATATTTCCATGGATATGTAGAAGGCGGTGTAGATATTTCCATGTTTATACAGATAGCGGTGTAGATATTTCCATGTATATACAGATGGTTGTGTAGGTATTTCGATGTTTATACAGATGGCTGTGCAGATATTTCCATGTTTATACAGATGACTTTGTAGGTATTTCCATGTTTATACAGACGGCGGTGTAGGTATTTCCATGTTTATAGAGATAGCTGTGTTGATATTTCCATGTTTATACACATAGCGGTGAAGATATTTCCATGTTTATACAGATCGGGGTGTAGATATTTCCATGTTTATACAGACAGCAGAGGAGATATTTCCATGTTTATACACAGAGCGGTGTACATAATTCCATGTTTATAGAGACAGCGGTGTAGGTATTTCCATGTTTATACAGATAGCGGTGCAGATATTTGCATGTTTATACAGATGCCTATGCAGATATTTCCATATTTATACAGAGGGCTCTGTAGATATTTCCATCTTTATACAGATGGCAGTGTTGATTTTTCCATGTTCCTACACATGACTGTGTAGGTATTTCCATGTTTATACAGATGGCGGTGTAGATATTTCCATGTTTATAGAGATAGCGGTGTAGATATTTCCATATTTATACAGATAACGGTGTAGATATTTCCATGTTTATACAGATATCAGTGTAAATATTTCCATGTTTATACAGATCACGGTGTAGAAATTTCCACGTTTATACAGACCGCAGTGTAGATATTTCCATCTTTATACAGATAGCGGTGTTGATATTTCCATGTGTGTACAGATGGCGGTGTTGATGTTTCCATCTAAACTCAGATTGCCGTGTAGGTATTTTCATGGGTATACAGATGGCATTGTAGATATTTCCATGTTTATACAGATGGTGGTGTAGCTATTTCCATGTTTATACAGATGACTGTGTAGGTATTTCCATGTTTTTACAGAGGGCATTGTAGATATTTCCATGTTTATAGAGATTGTGTAGATATTTCCATGTTTATACAGATGGCGGTGTAGATATTTCCATGTTTATAGAGATAGCGGTGTAGATATTTCCATATTTATACAGATAACGGTGTAGATATTTCCATGTTTATACAGATAGCAGTGTAAATATTTCCATGTTTATACAGATGGCTGTGCAGATATTTCCATGTTTATACAGATGACTTTGTAGGTATTTCCATGTTTATACAGATGGCGGTGTAGGTATTTCCATGTTTATAGAGATAGCTGTGTTGATATTTCCATGTTTATACACATAGCGGTGTAGATCTTTCCATGTTTATACAGATCGTGGTGTAGATATTTCCATGTTTATACAGACAGCAGAGGAGATATTTCCATGTTTATACACATAGCGGTGTACATAAATCCATGTTTATAGAGACAGCGGTGTAGGTATTTCCATGTTTATACAGATAGCGGTGCAGATATTTGCATGTTTATACAGATGCCTATGCAGATATTTCCATATTTATACAGAGGGCTCTGTAGATATTTCCATGTTTATACAGATGGCAGTGTTGATTTTTCCATGTTCCTACACATGACTGTGTTGGTATTTCCATGTTTATACAGATGGCGGTGTAGATATTTCCATATTTATAGAGATAGCGGTGTAGATATTTCCATATTTATACAGATAACGGTGTAGATATTTCCATGTTTATACAGATGCCTATGCAGATATTTCCATATTTATACAGAGGGCTCTGTAGATATTTCCATGTTTATACAGATGGCAGTGTAGATTTTTCCATGTTCCTACACATGACTGTGTAGGTATTTCCATGTGTATACAGATGGCTTTGTAGATATTTCCATGTTTATAGAGATAGCGGTGCAGATATTTCCATGTTTATACAGATAGCGGTGTAGATATTTCCATGTTTATACAGATCGTGGTGTAGATATTTCCATGTTTATACAGATACCGGTGTAGAAATTTCCATGTTTATACAGACAGCAGTGTAGATATTTCCATGTTTATACAGATAGCGGTGTAGATATTTCCATGTTTGTACAGATGGCGGTGTTGATGTTTCCATCTATACACAGATTGCCGTGTAGGTATTTCCATGTATATACAGATGGCATTGTAGATATTTCCATGTTTATACAGATGGTGGTGTAGATATTTCCATGTTTATACAGATGACTGTATAGGTATTTCCATGTTTTTACAGATGGTATTGTAGATATTTCCATGTTTGTACAGATAGCAGTGTAGATATTTCCATGTTTATGCAGATGGCGGTGTAGATATTTCCATGTTTATAGAGATAGCGGTGTAGATATTTACATATTTATACAGATAACGGTGTAGATATCTCCATGTTTATGCAGATATCAGTGTAAATATTTCCATGTTTATACAGATCACGGTGTAGATATTTCCAGGTTTATAGAGATAGCAGTGTAGAAATTTCCATGTTTATACAGATAGCGGTTTAGCTATTTCCATGGTTATACAGACCGCAGTGTATATATTTCCATGTTTATACAGATAGCGGTGCAAATATTTCCATGTTTGTACAGATGGCGGTGTTGATATTTCCATCTATACACAGATATCCGTGTAGATATTTCCATGTTTATACAGAAGGTGGTGGAGATATTTCCATGGATATGTAGAAGGCGGTGTAGATATTTCCATGTTTATACAGATAGCGGTGTAGATATTTCGATGTATGTACAGATGGTTGTGTAGGTATTTCGATGTTTATACAGATGGCTGTGCAGATATTTCCATGTTTATACAGATGACTTTGTAGGTATTTCCATGTTTATACAGATGGCGGTGTAGGTATTTCCATGTTTATAGAGATAGCAGTGTTGATATTTCCATGTGTATACACATAGCGGTGTAGATATTTCCATGTTTATACAGATCGCGGTGTAGATATTTGCATGTTTATACAGACAGCAGAGCAGATATTTCCATGTTTATACACATAGCGGTGTACATAATTCCATGTTTATAGAGACAGCGGTGTAGGTATTTCCATGTTTATACAGATAGCGGTGCAGATATTTGCATGTTTATACAGATGCCTATGCAGATATTTCCATATTTATACAGAGGGCTCTGTAGATATTTCCATGTTTATACAGATGGCAGTGTTGATTTTTCCATGTTCCTACACATGACTGTGTAGGTATTTCCATGTTTATACAGATGGCGGTGTAGATATTTCCATGTTTATAGAGATAGCGGTGTAGATATTTCCATATTTATACAGATAACGGTGTAGATACTTCCATGTTTATACAGATAGCAGTGTAAATATTTCCATGTTTATACAGATCACGGTGTAGAAATTTCCACGTTTATACAGACCGCAGTGTAGATATTTCCATCTTTATACAGATAGCGGTGTAGATATTTCCATGTGTGTACAGATGGTGGTGATGATGTTTCCATCTATACTCAAATTGCCGTGTAGGTATTTCCATGGGTATACAGATGGCATTGTAGATATTTCCATGTTTATACAGATGGTGGTGTAGATATTTCCATGTTTATACAGATGACTGTATAGGTATTTCCATGTTTTTACAGATGGCATTGTAGATATTTCCATGTTTATAGAGATAGCAGTGTAGATATTTCCATGTTTATACAGATGGCGGTGTAGATATTTCCATGTTTATAGAGATAGCGGTGTAGATATTTCCATATTTATACAGATAACGGTGTAGATATTTCCATGTTTATACAGATAGCAGTGTAAATATTTCCATGTTTATACAGATGGCTGTGCACATATTTCCATGTTTATACAGATGACTTTGTAGGTATTTCCATGTTTATACAGATGGCGGTGTAGGTATTTCCATGTTTATAGAGATAGCTGTGTTGATATTTCCATGTTTATACACATAGCGGTGTAGATATTTCCATGTTTATACAGATCGCGGTGTAGATATTTCCATGTGTGTACAGATGGCGGTGTTGATGTTTCCATCTATACTCAGATTGCCGTGTAGGTATTTCCATGGGTATACAGATGGCATTGTAGATATTTCCATGTTTATACAGATGGTGGTGTAGATATTTACATGTTTATACAGATGACTGTATAGGTATTTCCATGTTTTTACAGATGGCATTGTAGATATTTCCATGTTTATACAGATAGCAGTGTAGATATTTCCATGTTTATACAGATGGCGGTGTAGATATTTCCATGTTTATAGAGATAGCGGTGTAGATATTTCCATATTTATACAGATAACGGTGTAGATATTTCCATGTTTATAGAGATAGCAGTGTAAATATTTCCATGTTTATACAGATCACAGTTTAGATACTTGCAGGTTTAAAAGATAGCAGTGTAGATATTTCCATGTTTATACAGATAGCGGTTTGGCTATTTCCATGTTTATACAGACCGCGGTGTAGATATTTCCATGTTTATACAGATAGCGGTGCAGATATTTCCATGTTTGTACAGATGGCGGTGTTGATATTTCCATCTATACACAGATGACCGTGTAGATATTTCCATGTTTATACAGAAGGCGGCGCAGATATTTCCATGGATATGTAGAAGGCGGTGTAGATATTTCCATGTTTATTAAGATAGCGGTGTAGATATTTCCATGTATATACAGATGGCTGTGTAGATATTTCCATATATATACAGATGGCTTTGTAGATATTTCCATGTTTATGCAGATGACCTTGTATGTATTTCCATGTTTATACAGATGGCGGTGTAGGTATTTCCATGTTTATAGAGATAGCTGTGTAGATATTTCCATGTTTATACAGATAGCGGTGTAGATATTTCCATGTTTATACAGATCGTGGGGTAGATATTTCCATGTTTATACAGACAGCAGTGGAGATATTTCCATGTTTATACACATAGCGGTGTACATATTTCCATGTTTATAGAGACAGCGGTGTAGGTATTTCCATGTTTATGCAGATAGCGGTGCAGATATTTCCATGTTTATACAGATGCCTATGCAGATATTTCCATATTTATACAGAGGGCACTGTAGATATTTCCATGTTTATACAGATGGCAGTGTAGATTTTTCCATGTTCCTACACATGACTGTGTAGGTATTTCCATATTTATACAGATGGCTTTGTAGATATTTCCAAGTTTATACTGATAGCGGTGTAAATACTTCCATGTTTATACAGATCGTGGTGTAGATATTTCCATGTTTATACAGATACCGGTGTAGAAATTTCCATGTTTATACAGACCGCAGTGTAGATATTTCCATGTTTATACAAATAGCGGTGTAGATATTTCCATGTTTGTAAACATGGCGGTGTTGATGTTTCCATCTATACACAGATTGCCGTGTAGGTATTTCCATGTGTATACAGATGGCATTGTAGATATTTCCATGTTTATACAGATGGTGGTGAAGATATTTCCATGTTTATACAGATGACTTTATAGTTATTTCCATGTTTTTACAGATGGCATTGTAGATATTTCCATGTTTATAGAGATAGCAGTGTAGATATTTCCATGTTTATACACATGGCGGTGTAGATATTTCCATGTTTATAGAGATAGCGGTGTAGATATTTCCATGTTTATACAGATGTCGGTTTAGATATTTCCATGTCCATACAGATAGCGGTGGAAATATTTCCATGTTTATACAGATAGCGATGAAGATTTTCCCATGTTTATACAGATAGTGCTGTGTACATTTCCATGTGTATACAGATGGCAGTGTGGATATTTCCATGTTAATACAGATGACCGTTTAGATATTTCCATGTTTTTACAGATGGCGGTGTAGATATTTCCATGTTTATACACATTTCGGAGTGGCTATTTCCATGTTCATACAGAAAGCGGTGTAGATATTTCCATTTTTATATAGATGGCTTTGTAAATATTTCCATGTTTATACAGATGGCAGTGTAGATATTTCCATGTTTATACAGACGGTGGTGTAGACATTTCCATGTTTATACAGATGACACTGTAGTTATTTCCATGTTTATACAGAAGGCACTTTAGATATTTCCATGTTACATAGATAACCGTGTAGATATCTCCATGTTTATACAGATAGCGATGTAGAAATTTCCATGTTTATAGAGATAGCGCTGTAGATATTTCCATATTTATACAGACAGAGGTGTAGTTATTTCTATATTTGTACAGATAGCTGTGTAGATGTTTCCATGTTTATTCAGATGTTGGTGTAGATATTTCCATGATTACACAGATACCGGTGTGGCTATTTCCATGTTTATACAGATGGCAGTGTATATATTTCCATGTTTTTACAGATAGTGGTGTAGATATTTCCGTGTTTATACTGATAGCGGTGTAGATATTTCCATGTTTATACAAATTGCGGTGTAGGTATTTCCATGTTTATAGAGATAGCGGTGTAGATATTTCGATGTTTATACAGATGACTGTGTAGGTATTTCCATGTTTATACAGATGGCGGTGTAGATATTGCCATGTTTATAGATATAGCCATGTAGATATTTCCAAGTTTATACAGATAGCTGTGTAGATATTTCCATGTTTATAGAGATAGCGGTGTAGATATATCCATATTTATACAGATAGCGGTGTAGATATTTCCTTGTTTATACATATTGCGGTGTAGTTATTTCCTTGTTTATATAGATAGCTGTGTAGATATTTCCAAGTTTATAGAGATAGCCATGTAGTTATTTCCATGTTTATGCAGATAGCGGTGTGGCTATTTCCATGTCTATACAGATAGCAGTGTAGATATTTCCATGTTTATAGGGATGGCTGTGCAGATATTTCCGTGTTTACACCGATGGCCGTGTAAATATTCCATGTTTTTACAGATACTGGTGTAGATATTTCCATGTTTATACAGATGACTGTGTAGGTATTTCCATGTTTATACAGATGGCGGTGTAGATATTTCTATGTTTATAGAGATAGCCATGGAGATAGTTCCGTGTTTATACAAATAGCGGTGTAGACATTTCCATGTTCATAGAGATAGCTTTGTAGATATTTCCATATTTATACAGATAGCTGTGTAGATATTTCCATGTTTATAGAGGTAGAGGTGTAGATATTACCATGTTTATGCAGATCTCAGTGAAGATATTTCCATCTTTCTACAGATGGCAGTGTAGATATTTCTATGTTTATAGAGATGGCGGTGTAGTTAATTCCATATTTATACAGACGGCGGTGTAGTTATTTCCATGTTTATGCTGATGGCGGTGTAGATATTTTCTTGTTTATAGAGATGGCAGTGTACATATTTCTAAGTTTATAGAGATAGCAGTGTAGATCATTCCATGTTTATAGAGATGGCAGTGTAGGTATTTCCATGTTTATAGAGATAGTGGTGTAGATATTTCCAAGTTTATAGAGATAGCGTTGTAGATATTTCCATCTTTGCACAGATTGCGGTGTAGATATTCCCATCTTTACAGAGATAGCGGTGTAGATATTGCCATGTTTACACAGATAGCTGTTTAGATATTTCCATGTTTACACTGATAGCGTTGTAGATATTTCCAGGTTTATACAGATAGCGGTGTAGATATTTCCATGTTTATGCAGATAGCGGTGAAGATGTTTCCATGTCTATACAGATAGCGGTGGATGTATTTCCATGTTAATAAAGATCGTGGTGTAGATATTTCCATGTTTATACAGATACTGGTGTAAAATATTTCCATGTTTATTCAGATGGCGGTGTAGATCCTTCCATTTTTATACTGGTAGCGGTGTACATATTTCCATGTTTATAAAGATAGCCGTGTAGATATTTCCATGTTTATAGAGATAGCGGTGTAGACATTTCCATGTTTATACAGATAGCGATGTAGATATTTCCATGTTTATACAGATAGCGGTGTAGAAATTTCCATGTTTATACAGATAATGGGGTAGATATTTCCATGTTTATACAGATAGCGGTGTACATATTTCCATGAGTATGCAGATAGCGGTGGAGATATTTCCAAGTTTATACAAATCGTGGTGTATATATTTCCATGTTTATTCAGATAGCGGTGTAGATATTTCCATGTTTATACCGATAGCGGTATAGATATTTCCATGTTTATAGAGATAGCGGTGTAGATATTTCCATGTTTATACAGATGGCGGTGTAGATATTTCCATGTGTATACAGATGGAGGTGTAGATATTTGCATGTTTATACAGATGACTGTGAAGATATTTCCATGTTTTTACAGATGGTGGTGTAGGTATTTCCATGTTTATAGATATTGCTGTGTAGATATTTGCAAGTTAATACAGATGTCAGTGTAGATATTTCCATGTTTATACAGATAGTGTTGTACATATTTCCATGTTTATGCAGATAGCGGTGCAGATGTTTCCATGTCTATACAGATAGCGGTGAAGTTATTTCCATGTTGATACAGATCGTGGTGTAGATATTTCCATGTTTATACAGATGGCTGTGTAGGTATTTCCTTGTTTATACAGATGGTGGTGTAGATATTTCCATGTTTGTAGAGATAGCCATGTAGATATTTCTATGTTTATACAGATAGCGGTGTAGACTTTTTCATGGTTATAGAGATAGCAGTGTATATATTTCCATATTTATGAAGATAGCGGTGTATATATTTCCATGTTTATACAGGTAGCGGTGGAGATATTTCCATGTTTATACACATCGTGGTGTAGATATTTCCATGTTTACACAGATGGTGGTGTGGATATTTCCATGTTTAAACAGATAGCGGTATAGATATTTCCATGTTTATACAGATAGCGTTGTAGATATTTCCATGTTTATACAGATCGTGGTGTCGATATTTCCATGTTTATACAGATAGCGGTGAAGATATTTCCATGTTTATAGAGATGGCTTTGTAGATATTTCCATGTTTATACAGAAGGCAGTGTAAATGTTTCCATGTTTAGACGTATAGTGGTGTAGATATTTCCATGTTTATACAGATGACTGTGTAGTTATTTCCATGTTTATACAGATGGCGGTTGAGATATTTCCATGTTTATAAAGATAGCGGTTTAGACATTTCCATGTTCATAGATATAGCGGTGTAGATATTTCCATATTTTTACAGATAGCTGTGTGGATATTTAAATGTTTATACAGATAGAGTTGTAGATATTTCCATGTTTATGCAGATGTCGGTGTAGATATTTCCGTCTTTCTACAGATGGCAGTGTAGGTATTTCAATGTTTATAGAGATGGCAGTGTTGATAATTCCATGTTTATACAGAAGGCGGTGAAGTTATTTCCATGTTTATGCTGATGTCGGTGTATATAATTAAATGTTCATAGAGATGGCGGTGTAGATATTTCAAGGTATGCAGAGATAGCATTGTACATAATTCCATGTTTATAGAGATGGCGGTGTATGTATTTCCATGTTTATAGAGATAGTGGTGTAGATATTTCCCTGTTTATACAGATAGGGCTGTAGATATTTCCATGTTTATACAGATAGTGGTGTTGATATTTCCATGTTTATACAGATAGCGGTGTAGAAATTTCCATGTTTCCACAGATGGCAGTGTAGATTTTTTCATATTTATGGAGATGGCTGTGTAGATATTTTCATGTTTATAGAGATGGCGGCATAGATATTACCATGTTTATACATATTGCGGTGTAGATATTTCCATGTTTATAGAGATCGCGGTGTAGATGTTTCCATGTTTATACAGATAGCGGTGGAGATATTTCCATGTTTATACAGATCGTGGTGTAGGTATTTCCATGTTTATGGAGATAGCGGTGTAGATATTTCCATATTTATACAGATAGCGTTGTAGGTATTTCCATGTTTATTCACATGGTGTTGTAGATATTTCCATGTTTATACAGATGGTGGTGTAGATATTTCTATGTTTATACTGGTAGTGGTGTAGATATTTTCACGTTTATACAGATAGTGGTGTAGATATTTCCTTGTTTATACAGACAGCGGTTTAGATATCTCCATGTTTACAGAGATAGCGGTGTAGATATTTCCATATTTGCACAGATTGCGGTGTAGATATTTCCATCTTTACACAGATAGCGGTGTACATATTTCCATGTTTACACAGATAGCTGTGTAGATATTTCCATGTTTACACAGATAGTGTTGTAGTTATTTCCATGTTTATACAGAGAGTGTTTTAGATATTTCCATGTTTATACAGATAGCGGTGGAGATCTTTCCATGTTTATACAGATGGCCGTGGAGATATTTCCATCTTTATACAGATGGCGGTGTAGATATTTCCAAGTTTATACAGATAGCAGTGTAGATATTTTCATGTTTATACAGATAGCGGTGTAGATATTTGCATGTTTATACAGGTAGAGGTGTAGATATTTCCATGTTTATACAGATCGTGGTGTAGATAATTCCATGTTTATGCAGATGGCGGTGTAGATATTTCCATGTATATAGAGATGGCGGTGTAGATATTTCTAAGTTTATAGAGATAGCGGTGTAGTTATTTCCATGTTTATAGAGATGGTGGTGTAGGTATTTCCATGTTTATAGAAATAGTGGTGTAGATATTTCCATGTTTATTCAGATAGCGGTGTAGATATTTCCATGTTTATACAGATAGTGGTGTTGATATTTCCATGTTTATACACATAGTGGTGTAGACATTTACATGTTTGTTCAGCTCACGGTGTAGATATTTCCATGTTTATACAGACGGCATTGTAGGTTTTTCCATGTTTATGCAGATAGCGGTGTAGATATTTCCATGTTTTACAGAGAGCGGTATAGATATTTCCATTTTTATACAGATCGTGGTGTATATGTTTACATGTTTATACAGAGAGCGGTGTAGATATTTCCATGTTTACACAGATAGCTGTGTAGACATTTCCATGTTTACACAGATAGTGTTGTAGATATTTCCATGTTTATACAGACAGCGGTGTAGATATTTCCATGTTTACACAGATAGCGGTGTAGATGTTTCCATATTTATACAGATCACTGTGTAGATATATCCAAGTTTATGCAGATGGCGGTGTAGATATTTCCCTGTTTCTAGAGATGGCGGGGTAGATATTTCTATGTTTATAGAGATAGCGGTGTAGATAATTCCATGTTTTTAGAGATGGTGGTGCAGGTATTTCCATGTTTATTCAGATAGCGGTGTACATATTTCCATGCTTATACAGATAGTGGTGTTGATATTTCCATGTTTATACACATAGCGTTGAAGACATTTCCATGTTTATTCAGCTCGCGGTGCAGGTATTTCCATGTTTATACCGATGGCAGTGTAGGTATTTCCATGTTTATGCAGATAGCGGCGTAGATATTTCCATGTTTATAGTGATAGCGTTGTAGGTATTTCCATGTGTATTCAGATATCGGTGCAGATGTTTCCAAGTTTATACTGATGGCTGTGTTGTTATTTCCATGTGTATACACATGGCAGTGTAGATATTTCCATGTTTATAGAGATGGCGGTGTAGATTTTTCCATGTTTATAGAGATAGCGGTGTAGATATTACCATGTTTATACAGATACCGGTGCAGATATTTCCATGTTTATAGAGATAGCGGTGTAAATATTTCCATGTTTGCACAGATTGCGGTGCAGATATTTCCATCTTTACACAAATATCGGTGTAGATATTTCCATGTTTACACAGATAGCTGTGTAGACATTTCCATGTTTACACAGATAGCGTTGTAGATATTTCCATGTTTATATTGATAGCGGTGTAGATATTTCCATGACTATACAGATAGCTGTGAAGAAGTCACCATGTTTATACAGATGACTGTGTAGGTATTTTCTTGTTTATACAGATTGCGGTGTAGATATTTCCATGTTTTTACAGATGGCGGCGTAGATATTTCCATGTATTACAGATAGCATTGTGGATATTTCCATGTTTATACAGACAGTGGTGTAGATATTACCATGTTTACACAGATAGCGGTTTAGATATTTCCATCTTTGCACAGATTGCGGTGTAGATATTTCCATCTTTACAAAGATAGCGGTGTAGATATTTCCATGTTTACACAGATTGCGGTGTAGATATTTCCATGTTTACACAGATTGCGGTGTAGATATTTCCATGTTTACACAGATAGTGGTGTAGATGTTTCCATGTTTATACAGATAACTGTGTAGGTATTTCCATATTTATACAGATGACAGTGTAGGTATTTCTATGTTTATACAGATGTCGGTGCAGATATTTTCATGTTTATACAGATGGCGGTGTAGATATTTACATTTTTATGCTCATCGTGGTGTATATGTTTCCATGTTTACACAGATAGCGTTGTAGATATTTCCATGTTTACACATAGTGTTGTAGATATTTCCATGTTTATAGAGACAGCGGTGTAGATATTTCCATGTTTATACAGATAGTGGTGTAGATGTTTCCATGTTTATACAGATAGCGGTGGAGATATTTCCATGTTTATACAGATCGTGGTGTAGATATTTCCATGTTTATGGAGATAGCGGTGTAGATATTTCCATATTTATACAGATAGTGGTGTAGATATTTCCATGTTTATTCAGATGGCGGTGTAGATATTTCCATGTTTATACAGATGGTGTAGATATTTCCATGTTTACACTGATAGTGTTGTAGATATTTTCGTGTTTATACAGAGAGCATTTTAGATATTTCCATGTTTATAGAGATAGCGGTGTAGATATTTCCATGTTTATACAGATAGCGGTGCATATATTTCAATGTTCATAGAGATGGCGGTGTAAATATTTCCATGTTTGCACAGATTGCGGTGCAGTTATTTCCATCTTTACAAAAATAGCGGTGTAGATATTTCCATGTTTTCACAGATATCTGTGTAGACATTTCCATATTTACACAGATAGCGTTGTAGGTATTTCCATGTTTATACTGATAGCGGTGTAGATATATCCATGACTATACAGATAGCTGTGTAGATGTCACCATGTTTATACAGATGATTGTGTAGCTATTTCCATGTTTATAAAGATTGCGGTGTAGATATTTCCATGTTTTTACAGATGGCGGCTTAGTTATTTCCATGTATATACAGATAGCGGTGTGGATATTTCCATGTTTATACAGACAGTGGTGTAGATATTACCATGTTTACACAGATAGCGGTTTAGATATTTCCATCTTTGCACAGATTGTGGTGTTGATATTTCCATCTTTACAAAGATAGCGGTGTGGATATTTCCATGTTTACACAGATTGCGGTGTAGATATTTCCATGTTTACACAGATAGTGGTGTAGATGTTTCCATGTTTATACAGACAACTGTGTAGGTATTTGCATGTTTATACAGATGGCAGTGTAGGTATTTCTAAGTTTATACAGAGGGCGGTGAAGATAATTTCATGTTTATACAGATGGCGGTGTAGATATTTCCATTTTTGTACAGATCGTGGTGTATATGTTTCCATGTTTATACAGATAGCGGTGTAGAACTTTCAATGTTTACACAGATAGCTGTGTAGATATTTCCATGTTTACACAGATATTGTTGTAGATTTTTCCATGTTTATACAGACAGCGGTGTAGATAATTCCATGTTTATACAGATAGCGGTGTAGATTTTTCCATGTTTATACAGATATCGGTGGAGATATTTCCATGTTTTTACAGATCGTGGTGTAGATATTTCCATGTTTATGGAGATAGCGGTGTAGATATTTCCATATTTATACAGATAGCGGTGCAGATATTTCTCTGTTTATTCAGAAGGCGGTGTAGTTATTTCCATGTTTATACTGAGAGTGGTGTAGATATTTGTATGTATATACAGATAGTGGTGTAGATATTTCCATGTTTATACAGCTCGCAGTGTAGATATTTCCATCTTTATACGGATGGCCGTGTAGTTATTTCCATGTTTCTACAGATGGCGGTGTAAGTATTTCCATGATTATAGAGATGGTGTTGTAGATATTTCCATGTCTATAGAGATGGTGTTGTAGATAATTCCATGTATATACAGATGACTGTGTAGATATTTCCATGTTTCTACAGATGGCGGTGTAGATATTTCCATGATTATAGAGATAGCGGTTTAGATATTTCCATGTTTATACAGATATCGGTGCAGATATTTCCATGTTTATAGAGATAGCATTGTATATATTTCCATTTTTGCACAGATTGTGGTGCAGATATTTCCATGTTTACACAGATAACGGTGTAGATATTTCCATGTTTACACAGATAGCATTGTAGACATTTCCATGTTTAAACAGATAGCGGTGTAGATAATGCCATGTTTATAGATATAGCTGTGTACATGTTTCAATGTTTATACAAATAGCGGTGGAGTTATTTCCTTGTTTATACAGATAGCGGTGTACATATTTCCATGCTTATAGAGCTACCGGTGTAGATATTTCCATGTTTATAGTGTTAGCGGTGTAGATATTTCCATGTTTATTCACATGGTGGTGTCGATATTTCCACGTTTTTACAGATGGCGGTGTAGATATTTCCATGTTTATACAGATAGCAGTGTAGATATTTCCATGTTTATACAGAGAGTGGTGTAGATATTACCATGTTTACACAGAAAGCGGTGTAAATATTTTCATCTTTGCACAGATTGCGGTGTAGATATTTCCTACTTTACAAAGACAGCGGTGTAGATATTTCCACCTTTGCACAGATTGCTGTGTAGATATTTCCATCTTTTCTCAGTTAACAGTGTAGATATTTCAATGTTTACACAGATAGCGGTGTACATATTTCCAAGTTTACACAGATACCGTTGTAGATATTTGCATGCTTATACAGATAGCGGTGTAGGTATTTCCATGTTTATGAAGATAGCGGTGTAGATGTTTCTATGTTTATACAGAAAGCAGTGGAGATATTTCCATGTTTATACAGATCGTGTTGTAGATATTTCCATGTTTATACAGATGACTGTGTTGTTATTTCCATGTTTATACAGAAGGCGGTTTAGGTATTTCCATATTTATAGAGTTAGCCTTGTAGATATTTCCATGTTTAAACAGATAGCGGTATAGACATTTCCATGTGTATAGAGATAGCGGTGTAGATATTTCCATATTTATACAGATCTCGGTGTAGATATTTGCATGTTTATACAGTTAGCGGTGTAGATATTTCCATGTTTATACACATAGCAATGTAGATATTTCCATTTTTATACAGATCGTGGTGTAGATATTTCCATGTTTATAGAGATAGTGGTGTAGATATTTTCATGTTTATAAAGTTTGCGGTGGAGCTATGTCCATGTTTATACAGATAGCAATGGAGATATTTCCACGTTAATACACATAGCAGTGTAGATATTTCCATGTTTATTGAGATAGCGGTGTAGATATTTCCATGTTTATGCAGATGGCTGTGCCGATATTTCCATGTTTATTCACAGTTCTCTGTAGATATGTCCATGTTTATATAGATGACAGTGTAGATATTTCCAGGTTTATACAGTTGACTGTGTAGATATTTCCATGTTTATACAGATGGGGGTGTAGATATTTCCATGTTTATAGAGATAGCGGTGTAGATATTTCCATGTTTATAGAGATAGTTGTGTAAATATTTCTATATTTATACAGATAGTGGTGTAGATATTTCCATGTTTTTACATATAGCGGTGTAGGTATTTCCATCTTTATTCAGAGAGTGCTGTAAATATTTCCATGTTTATACAGATCACTGTGTAGATATTTCCATGTTTATACAGATAACGTTGTAGATATTTCCATGTTTATACAAACGGTGGTGTAGATATTTCCATGTTCCTACACATGACTGTGTAGTTATTTCCATGTTTATACAGATGGCGGTGTAGATATTTCCATATTTATAGAGATAGCAGTGTAGATATTTACAGGTTTATACATATAGCGGTGTAAATATTTCCATGTTTATACAGATCGTGGTGTAGATATTTCCATGTTCATACAGATACCGGTGTAGATATTTCCATGTTTATACAGACTGCAGTGTAGATATTTCTATGTTTATACAGATACCGGTGTAGATATTTCCATGTTTGTACAGATGGCGGTGTTGATATTTCCATCTGTACACAGATTGCCGTGTAGATATTTCCATCTTTATAGAGATGGCGTTGTAGATATTTTCATGGATATGCAGATGGCGGTGTGGATATTTCCATGTTTATAGAGATAGCAGTGTAGGTATTTCCATATTTATAGACATAGCGGTGTAGATATTTCCGTGTTTATGTAGATGGCGTTGTAGATATTTCCATGTTTATACAGATAGCGATGTAGATATTTCCATGTTTATACAGCTCGCTGTGCAGATATTTATGTCTTTATACAGATGGCATTGTAGATATTTCCTTATTCACACAGATGGCGGTGTAGATGTTTCCATGTTTATACAGATAGCGGAGTAGATAGTTCCATGTTTATGGAGATGGCAGTGTAGATATTTTCATGTTTATAGAGATGGCGGTGTAGTTATTTCCATGTTTATTGAGATAGCAGTGTAGATATTTACATGTTTATACAGATGGCTGTGTAGATATTTCCATGTGTATACAGATGGCATTGTAGATATTTCCATATTTATACACAACACTGTATAGGTATTTCCATGTTTTTACAGAAGGCACTGCAGATAATTCCATGTTTATAGAGATAGCGGTGTAGATATTTCCATGTTTGTACAGATGGCGGTGTTGATATTTCCATCTATACACAGATGGCCATGTAGATATTTCCATGTTTATACAGATGGCGGCGTACATATTTCCATGGATATGCAGATGGAGGTGTAGATATTTCCATGTTTACACAGATGGTGGTGTGGATATTTCCGTGTTTATACACATGGCGGAGTAGATACTTCCATCTTTATGGAGATGGCAGTGTAGATATTTTCATGTTTAAAGAGATAGCGGTGTAGATATTTCCATCTTTCTACAGATGGCAGTGTAGATATTTCCATGTTTATACAGATGGCGGTGTAGATATTTCCATATTTATACAGATGTCTGTGTAGATATTTCCATGTGTATACAGACGGTATTGTAGGTATTTCCATGTTTATACAGATGGTGGTGTAGATATTTCCATGTTTATTCAAATGACTGTGTAGATATTTCCATGTTTTTACAGATGGCAGTGTAGATATTTCAATGTTTATAGAGATGGCGCTGTAGATATTTCCAACTTTATACAGATAACGGAGGAGATATTTCCATGTTTATACAGACAGCAGTGGAGATATTTCCATGATTATGCACATAGCGGTGTACATATTTCCATGTTCATAGAGACAGTGGTGTAGGTATTTCCATGTTTATACTGATAGCGGTGCAGATATTTCTATGTTTATACAGATGCCTATGCAGATATTTCCATATTTATACAGAGGGCTCTGTAGATATTTCCATGTTTATACAGATGGCAGTGTAGATATTTCCATGTTCCTCCACATGACTGTGTAGGTATTTCCATGTTTCTACAGATGGCTTTGTAGATATTTCCATGTTTATAGAGATAGCGGTGCAGATATTTCCATGTTTATACAGATAGCGGTGTAAATATTTCCATGTTTATACAGATCGTGGTGTAGATATTTCCATGTTTATACAGATACCGGTGTAGATATTTCCATGTTTATACAGACCGCAGTGTAGATATTTCCATGTTTATAGAGATAGCAGTGTAGATATTTCCATGTTTGTACAGATGTCGGTGTTGTTGTTTCCATCTATACACAGATTGCTGTGTAGGTATTTCCATGTGTATACAGATGGCATTGTAGATATTTCCATGTTTATACAGATTGCAGTGTAGATATTTCCATGTTTATACAGATAGCGGTGGAGATATTTCCATGTTTATAGACACAGCGGTATAGATATTTCCAAGTTTATACAGATAGCAGTGTAGATATTTCCATCTTTTCACAGATTGCTGTGTTGATATTTCCATTTTTACACAGATAGCTGTGTAGATATTTCCAAGTTTACACAGATAGCTGTGTAGATATTTCCATGTTTACGCAGATAGCGTTGTAGATATTTCCATGTTTATAGAGATAGCTGTGTAGAGATTTCCATGTTTATACAGCTAGCGGTGTAGATATTTCCATGTTTATACAGATAGCGGTGGAGATATTTCCCTGTTTATACAGATAGCGGTGTAGATATTTCATTGTTTATAGAGATAGCGGTGTAGATATTTCCATGTTTATACAGATGGCTGTGTAGATATTCAATGTGTGTACAGATGTCGGTGTAGATATTTCCATGTTTATACAAATGGCGGTGTAGATATTTCCATGTTTATAAAGATAGCCATGAAGATATTTCCATGTTTATACAGATAGTGGTGTAGATATTTCCATGTTTATACAGATGGCGGTGTAGATACATCCATGTTTCTGAAGATGGCGTTGTAGATATTTTCATGTTTATACAGATGGCGGTGTAGATATTTCCATGTATATGGAGATTGCAGTGTAGATATTTCCATGTTTATAGAGAAAGCGGTGTAGGTATTTCCATGTTTATAGAGATAGCGGTGTAGATATTTCCATATTTGTACAGATAGCGGTGTAGGTATTTCCATGTTTATACAAATTGCGGTGTAGATATTGCAATGTTTCTACAGATGGCGGTGTAGATATTTCCTTGTTTATACAGACAGCGGTGTAGATATTTCCATGTTTATACAGGTAGCGGTGTAGATATTTCCATGTTTCCAGAGATAGCAGTGTAGTTATTTCCATCGTTGCACAGATTGCCGTGTAGATATTTCCATGTTTACGCAGATAGCTGTGTAGTTATTTCCATGTTTACACACATAGCGTTGTAAATATTTCCAAGTTTATACAGATTGTGGTGTAGATATGTCCATGTTTATACAGATAGCGGTGTAGATATTTTCATGTTTATACAGATAGCGGTGGAGATATTTCCATGTTTATAGAGACTACGGTATAGATATTTCCATGTTTATACAGATAGCGGTGTAGACATTTCCATGTTTACAGAGATAGCGGTGTAGATATTTCCATCTTTGCACAGATTGCTCTGTAGATATTTCCACTTTTACACAGATAACTGTGTAGATATTTCCAAGTTTACACAGACAGCTGTGTAGATATTTCCATGTTTACAGAGATAGCGTTGTAGATATTTCCATGTTTACAGATAGCTGTGTAGATAATTCCATGTTTATACAGATAGCGGTGTAGATATTTCCATGTTTATACAGATAGCGGTGGAGATATTTCCCTGTTTATAGAGATAGCGATGTAGATAATTCCATGTTTATACACATAGCGGTGTAGATATTTCCATGTTTATAGAGATAGCAGTGTAGATATTTCCATGTTTATACAGATGGCTGTGTAGTTATTTCCATGTGTGTACCGATGGCGGTGTAGTTATTTCCATGTTTATACAGATGGCGCTGTAGATATTTCCAAGTTTATACAGATGGCACTGTAGATATTTCCATGTTTATACAGATATCGGGGTAGATATTTCCATGTTTACAGAGATAGCGGTGTAGGAATTTCATCTTAGCACAGATTGCGGTGTAGGTATTGCCAAATTTACACAGAAAGCGGTGTAGATATTTCCAAGTTTACACAGATATCTGTGTAGATATTTCCATGTTTACAGAGATAGCATTGTAGATATTTCCATGTTTATACAGATTGCGGTGTAGTTATTTCCATGTTGATACAGACAGCGGTGTAGATATTTCCAAGTTTATACAGGTAGCGGTGTAGAAATTCCCATGTTTATACAGATCGCTTTGTAGACATTTCCATGTTTCTACAGATGTCAGGGTAGATATTTCCAAGTTTACACAGAGGGCAGTGTAGATATTTCCATGTTTATACAGATGTCTGTGTAGATATTTCCATGTTTATGCAGATGGCGGTGTAGATATTTCCATGTTTATAGAGATGGCGGTGTAGATATTTCTATGTTTATAGAGATAGCAGTGTAAATATCTCCATGTTTATAGAGATGGTGGTGTAAGTATTTTCATGTTTATTGAGATAGCGGTGTAGATATTTCCATGTTTATAGAGATAACGGTGTTGGTATTTCCATGTTTATACAGATAGCGGTGTAGGTATTTCCATGTTTATACAGCTCGCGGTGTAAATATTTCCATATTTACACAGATGGCAGTGTAGATATTTCCAAGTTTATATAGAGAGCGTTGTAGATATTTCCATGTCTATAGAGATAGTGGTGTAGGTATTTCCATATTTATACATATTGCGGTGTAGATATTTCCATCTTTATACAGATGGCTGTGTAGATATTTCCATGTTTATACAGATGGCAGTGAGGATATTTCCATGTTTATACAGATAGTGGTGTAGATATTTCTATGTTTATACAGATGGCGGTGCAGATACATCCATGTTTCTGAAGATGGCTGTGTAGATATTTTCATGTTTATAGGGATGGCGGTGTAGATATTTATATGTTTATACAGATGTCTGTGTATGTATTTCCATGTTTATGCATATGGCGGTGTAGTTATTTCCATGTTTATAGAGATAGTGTAGTTATTTTCATGTTTATAGAGAAAGCGATGTAGGTATTTCCATGTTTATACAGATGGCAGTGTAGATATTTCCATGTTTATACAGATATCGGTGAAGATATTTCCATGTTTACAGAGATAGCGGTGTAGGTATTTCTATCTTTGCACACATTGCCTTGTAGGTATTGCCAAACTTACAGAGATAGCGGTGTAGATATTTCCAAGTTTACTCAGATAGCTGTGTAGATATTTCCATGTTTGCAGAGATAGCATTTTAGATATTTCCATGTTTATACAGATTGCGGTGCAGTTATTTCCATGTTGATATAGATAGCGTTGTAGATATTTCCATGTTTATACAAGTAGCGGTGTAGGAATTTCCAAGTTTATACAGATCCCTTTGGAGACATTTCCATCTTTCTACAGATGTCAGTGTAGATATTTGCAAGTTTATACAGTTGGCAGTGTAGATATTTCCATGTTTATACAGATATCTGTGTAGATATTTCCATGTTTATGCAGATGGCGATGTACATATTTCCATGTTTACAGAGATGGCTGTGTAGTTATTTCTATGTTTATAGAGATAGCGGTGTAAATATCTCCATGTTTATAGAGATGTTGGTGTAAGTATTTTCATGTTTATAGAGATAGCGCAGTAGATATTTCCATGTTTATACAGATAACGGTGTTGGTATTTCCATGTTTATACAGATAGCGGTGTAGATATTTCCATGTTTATAGAGCTCACGGTGTAGATATTTCCATGTTCATACAGATGGCAGTGTAGATATTTCCATGTTTATACAGAGAGCGGTGTAGATATTTCCTTGTCTATAGAGATAGCGGTGTAGTTATATCCATATTTATACATATTGCGGTGTAGATATTTCCATCTTTATACAGATGGCGGTGTAGATATTTCCATGTTTATACAGATGGCAGTGAAGATATTTCCATGTTTATAAAGATAGTGGTGTAGATATTTCCATGATTATACAGATAGCGGTGTAGATACATCCATGTTTTTGAAGATGGCGGTGTAGATATTTTCATGTTTATAGAGATGGAGGTGTAGATATTTCCATGTATATAGAGATAGCAGTGTAGATATTTTCATGTTTATAGAGAAAGCGGTGTAGGTATTTCCATGTTTATAAAGATAGTGGTGTAGATATTTCAATATTTATACAGATAGCGGTGTAGGTATTACCATGTTTATACAGATTTCGTAGTAGATATTTCCATGTTTCTACAGATGGCGGTGTAGATATTTCCTTATTTAAACAGACAGCCATGTAGATATTTCCATGTTTATACAGGTAGCAGTGTAGATATTTCCATGTTTACAGAGATAGCGGTGTAGATATTTCCAACTTTGCACAGATTGCCGTGTACACACTTCCATGTTTACGCAGATAGCGGTGTAGATATTTCCAAGTTTACACAGATAGCAGTGTAGATAATTCCATGTTTACACACATAGCGTGGTAGATATTTCCATGTTTATACAGATTGCGGTGTAGATATGTCCATGATTATACAGATAGCGGTGTAGATATTTTCATGTTTATACAGATAGCGGTGGAGATATTTCCATGTTTATAGAGACTGCGGTATAGATATTTCCATGTTTATACAGATAGAGGTGTAGATATTTTCATGTTTACAGTGATAGCGGTGTAGATATTTCCATCTTTGCACAGAATGCTGTGTAGGTATTTCCATTTTTACACAGATAGCTGGGTAGATATTTCCAAGTTTACACAGATAGCTGTGTAGATATTTCCATGTTAACACAGATAGCATTGTATATATTTCCATGTTTATACAGATAGCTGTGTAGATATTTCCATGTTTATACAGATAGCGGTGTAGATATTTCCATGTTTATACAGATAGCGGTGGAGATATTTCCCTGTTTATACAGATAGCGATGGAGATATTTCCATGTTTATACAGATAGCGGTGTAGATATTTCCACGTTTATAGAGATAGCGTTGTAGATATTTCCATGTTTATACAGATGGCTGTGTAGATATTTCCATGTGAGTACTGATGGTAGTGTAGATATTTCCATGTTTAAACAGATGGCGCTGTAGATATTTCCATGTTTATACAGATGGCAGTGTAGATATTTCCATGTTTATACAGATAGCGGTGTAGATATTTCCATGTTTACAGAGAAAGCGGTGTAGATATTTCCATCTTTGCACAGATTTTGTTGTAAGTATTGCCAAATTTACACAGATAGCGGTGTAGATATTTCCAAGTTTACACAGAAAGCTGTGTAGATATTTCCATGTTTACAGAGATAGCATTGTAGATATTTCCATGTTTATACAGATTGCGGTGTAGTTATTTCCATGTTGATACAGATAGCGGTGTAGAAATTCCCATGTTTATACAGATCACTTTGTAGGTATTTCCATCTTTATACAGATGTCAGTGTAGATATTTCCATGTTTATGCAGATGGCGGTGTAGATATTTCCATGTTTATAGGGATGGCGGTGTAGTTATTTCTATGTTTATAGAGATAGCGGTGTAAATATTTCCATGCTTATAGAGATGGTGGTGTAAGTATTTTCATGTTTATAGAGATAACGGTGTAGATATTTCCATGTTTATACAGATAACGGTGTTGGTATTTCCATGTTTATACAGATAGCGGTGTAGATATTTCCATGTGTATACAGCTCGCATTGTAGATATTTCCATCTTTCTACAGATGGCAGTGTAGATATTTCCATGTTTATACAGATGGCAATGTAGGTATTTCCATGTTTATACAGATAGCGGTGTAGATATTTACATGTCTATAGATGTAGCGGTGTAGTTATTTCCATATTTATACAGATTGCAGTGTTGATATTTCCATCTTTATACAGATGGCAGTGTAGATATTTCCATGTTTATACAGATGGCATTGAAGTTATTTCCATGTTTATACAGTTAGTGGTGTAGATATTTCCATGTTTATACAGATGGCGGTGTAGATACATCCATGTTTCTGAAGATGGCGGTGTAGATATTTCCAGGTTTAAAGAGAAATCAGTGTAGGTATTTCCATGTTTACAGAGATAGCAGTGTGAATATTTCCATATTTATACAGATAGCGGTGTAGGTATTTCCATGAATATACAGATGGCGGTGTAGATATTTCCTTGTTTATACAGATATCGGTGTAGATATTTCCAGGTTTATACAGAGAGCGGTGTAGATATTGCCACGTTTTACAGATAGTGGTGTAGATATATCCATCTTTATACAGATAGCGGTGTAGATATTTCCATGTTTATATAGATGGCAGTGTAGATATTTTCTTGTTTATGTAAATGGCGTTGTAGATATCTCCATGTTTAAAGAGATGGCGGTGTATGTATTTCCATGTTGATGGAGATAGCAGTGTAGATATTTCCATGTTTATAGAGATAGCGGTGTAGTTATTTCCATGTTTATTGGGATACCGGTGTAGATATTTCCATGTTTCTACAGATAACTGTGTAGTTATTTCCATGTTTGTACAGATGGCATTGTAGATATTTCCATGTTTATAGAGATAGCGGTGTAGATATTTTCATGTTTATATAGATTGCGATGGAGTTATGTCCATGTTTATACAGATAGCAATGGAGATATTTCCATGTTAATACACATAGCGGTGTAGATATTTCCATGTTTATACAGATAGCGGTGTAGATACTTCCATGTTTATACAGATGGCTGTGCAGATATTTCCATGTTTATACAGAGTTCTCTGTAGATATTTCCATGTTTATAAAGATGACAGTGTAGATATTTCCAGGTTTATACAGATGACTGTGTAGATATTTCCATGTTAATACAGATGGCGGTGTAGATATTTCCATCTTTATTCAGAGAGTGCTGTTCATATTTCCATGTTTATACAGATCACTGTATAGATATATCCATGTTTATACAGATAACGTTGTAGATATTTCCATCTTTATACTAACGGTAGTGTAGATATTTCCATGTTCCTATACATGACTGTGTAGTTATTTCCATGTTTATACAGATGGTGGTGTAGATATTTCCATATTTATAGAGATAGCAGAGTAGATATTTCCAGGTTTATACATATAGCGGTGTAAATATTTCCATGTTTATACAGATCGCGGTGTATCTATTTCCATGTTTATACAGATACCGGTGTAGATATTTCCATGTTTATACAGACTGCAGTTTAGGTATTTCTATGTTTATTCAGATAGCGGTGTAGATATTTCCATGTTTGTACAGATTGCGGTGTTGATATTTCCATCTGTACACAGATTGCCGTGTAGATATTTCCAATTTTATACAGATGGCGTTGTAGATATTTCCATGGATATGAAGATGGCGGTGTGGATATTTCCATGTTTATAGAGATAGCGGTGTAGGTATTTCCATGTTTATATAGATGGCGTTGTAGATATTTCCATGTTTATACCGATAGCGCTGTTGGTATTTCCACGTTTATACAGATAGCGATGTAGATATCTCCATGTTTATACAGCTTGCGGTGCAGATATTTATATCTTTATACAGATGGCATTGTAGATATTTCCATGTTCACACAGATGGCGGTGTAGATGTTTCCATGTTTATACAGATGGCGGAGTAGTTAGTTCCATGTTTATGGAGATGGCAGAGTAGATATTTTCATGTTTATAGAGGTGACGGTGTAGATATTTCCATGTTTATAGAGATAGCAGTGTAGATATTTACATGTTTATACAGATGGCTGTGTAGATATTTCCATGTATATACAGACGGCATTGTAGATATTTCCATGTTTATACAGATGACAGTATAGGTATTATCATGTTTTCACAGATGGCAGTGCAGATATTTTCATATTTATGGAGATGGCGGTGTAGATATTTCCAAGTTTATAGAGATAGCGGTGTAGATATTTCCATGTTTGTACATATGGCGGTGTTGATATTTCCATCTATACTCAGATGGCCGTGTACATATTTCCATGTTTATACAGATGGCGGTGTAGATATTTCCATGGATATGCAGATGGCGGTGTAGATATTTCCATGTTTATATAGATAGCGGTCTAGATATTTCCATGTTTACACAGATGGTGGTGTAGATATTTCCGTGTTTATACACATGGCGAAGAAGATACTTCCATCCTTATGGAGATGGCAGTGTAGATATTTACATGTTTATAGAGATGGCGGTGTAGATATTTCCATATTTATACAGATGTCTGTGTAGATATTTTCATGTGTATACAGATGGTATTGTAGCTATTTCCATGTTTATACAGATGGTGGTGTAGATATTTCCATGTTTATTCAGATGACTGTGTAGATATTTCCATGTTTTTACAGATGGCAGTGTAAATATTTCCATGTTTATACAGATCACGGTGTAGATATTTCCATGTTTATACATATCGTGGTGTAGATATTTCCATTTTTATACAGACAGCAGTGGAGATATTTCCATGTTTATACAGATGGCGGTGTAGGTATTTCCATGTTTATAGAGATAGCGGTGTAGATATTTCCATATTTATACAGATAACGGGGTAGATATTTCCATGTTTATACAGATAGCGGTGTACATATTTCCATGTTTATACAGATCGTGGTGTAGATATTTCCAAGTTTATACAGATACCGGTGTAGAAATTTCCATGTTTATACAGACCGCAGTGTAGATATTTCCATGTTTATACAGATAGTCGTGTAGATATTTCCATGTTTGTACAGATAGCGGTGTTGATGTTTCCATCTATACACAGATTGCCGTGTAGCTATTTCCATGTGTATACAGACGGCATTTTAGATGTTTCCAACTGTACACAGATTGCCGTGTAGGTATTTCCATGTGTATACAGATGGCATTGTAGATATTTCCATGTTTATACAGATGGTGGTGTAGATATTTCCATGTTTATACAGATAGCGGTGTAGATATTTCCATGTTTATACAGATCACGGTGTAGATATTTCCATGTTTATACAGACAGCAGTGGAGATATTTCCATGTTTATACACATAGAGGTGTACATACTTCCATGTTTATAGAGACAGCGGTGTAGGTATTTCCATGTTTATACAGATAGCGGTGCAGGTATTTCCATGTTTATACAGATGCCTATGCAGATATTTCCATATTTATACAGAGGGCTCTGTAGATATTTCCATGTTTATACAGATGGCAGTGTAGATTTTTCCATGTTCCTACACATGACTGTGTAGGTATTTCCATGTTTATACAGATGGCCTTGTAGATGTTTCCATGTTTATAGAGATAGCGGTGTAGATATTTCCATGTTTATACAGAGAGCGGTGTAAATATTTCCATGTTTATACAGATCGTGGTGTAGATATTTCCATGTTTATACAGATACCGGTGTAAAAATTTCCATGTTTATACAGACCGCAGTGTAGATATTTCCATGTTTATACAGATAGCGGTTTAGATATTTCCATGTTTGTACACATGGCGGTGTTGATGTTTCCATCTATACACAGATTGCCGTGTAGGCATTTCCATGTGTATACAGATGGCATTGTAGATATTTCCATGTTTATACAGATGGTGTTGTAGATATTTCCATGTTTATACAGATGACTGTATAGGTATTTCCATGTTTTTCCAGATGGCATTGTAGCTATTTCCATGTTTATAGAGATAGCAGTGTAGGTATTTCCATGTTTATACAGATGGTGGTGTAGATATTTCTATGTTTATAGAGATAGCGGTGTAGATATTTCCATATTTATACAGATAACTGTGTAGATATGTCCATGTTTATACAGATAGCAGTGTAAATATTTCCATGTTTATACAGATCACGGTGTAGATATTTCCAGGTTTATAGAGATAGCAGTGTAGATATTTCCAAGTTTATACAGATTGCGGTTTAGCTATTTCCATGTTTATACAGACCGCGGTGTAGATATTTCCATGTTTATACAGATAGCGGTGCAGATATTTCCATGTTTGTACAGATGGCGGTGTTGATATTTCCATCTATACACAGATGACCGTGTAGATATTTCCATGTTTATACAGAAGGCGGCGCAGATGTTTCCATGGATATGTAGAAGGCGGTGTAGATATTTCCATGTTTATAAAGATAGCTGTGTAGATATTTCCATGTTTATACGGATGGCTGTGTAGATATTTCCATGTTTATACAGATGACTTTGTAGGTATTTCCATGTTTATACAGATGGTGGTGTAGGTGTTTCCATGTTTATAGAGATAGCTGTGTAGATATTTCCATGTTTATACAGATAGCATTGTAGATATTTCCATGTTTATACAGATCGCGGTGAAGATATTTCCATGTTTGTACAGATGGCGGTGTTGATATTTCCATCTATACACAGATGACCGTGTAGATATTTCCATGTTTATACAGAAGGCAGCGCAGATGTTTCCATGGATATGTAGAAGGCGGTGTAGATATTTCCATGTTTATAAAGATAGCTGTGTAGATATTTCCATGTTTATACGGATGGCTGTGTAGATATTTCCATGTTTATACAGATGACTTTGTAGGTATTTCCATGTTTATACAGATGGTGGTGTAGGTGTTTCCATGTTTATAGAGATAGCTGTGTAGATATTTCCATGTTTATACAGATAGCATTGTAGATATTTCCATGTTTATACAGATAGCGGTGCAGATATTTCCATATTTATACAGATGTCTGTGTAGATATTTCCATGTGTATACAGATGGTATTGTAGGTATTTCCATGTTTATACAGATGGTGGTGTAGATATTTCCATGTTTATTCAGATGACTGTGTAGATATTTCCATGTTTTTACAGATGGCAGTGTAGATAATTCAATGTTTATAGAGATGGCGCTGTAGATATGTCCATGTTTATACAGATAACGGTGGAGATATTTCCATGTTTATGCAGACAGCAGTGGAGATATTTCCATGTTTATACACATAGTGGTGTACATATTTCCATGTTTATAGAGACAGCGGTGTAGGTATTTCCATGTTTATACAGATAGCGGTGCAGATATTTCCATGTTTATACAGATGCCCGTGCAGATATCTCCATATTTATACAGAGGGCTGTGTAGATATTTCTATGTTTATACAGATGGCAGTGTAGATATTTCCATGTTCCTACACATGACTGTGTAGGTATTTCCATGTTTATACAGATGGCTTTGTAGATATTTCCATGTCTATAGAGATAGCGGTGCAGATATTTACATGTTTATACAGATAGCGGTGTATATATTTCCATGTTTATACAGATCGTGGTTTAGATATTTCCATGTTTATACAGATACCGGTGTAGATATTTCCATGTTTATACAGACCGCAGTGTAGATATTTCCATGTTTATACAGATAGCGGTGTAGATATTTCCATGTTTATACAGATGGCTGTGTCGATATTTCCATGTTTATACAGAGTTCTCTGTAGATATTTCCATGTTTATATAGATGACAGTGTAGATATTTCCAGGTTTATATAGATGACTGTGTAGATATTTCCAAGTTAATACAGATGGCGGTGTAGATATTTCCAAGTTTATAGAGATAGCAGTGTAGATATTTCCATGTTTATTGAGATAGCGGTGTAAATATTTCCATATTTATACAGATAGTGGTGTAGATATTTCCATGTTTTTACAGATAGCGGTGTAGATATTTCCATCTTTATTCAGAGAGTGCTGTACATATTTCCATGTTTATATAAATCACTGTGCAGATATTTCCATGTTTATACAGATGGCGGTGTAGATATTTCCATGTTTTTACAGATAACTTTGTAAATATTTCCATGTTTATGCAGATGGCGGTGTAGATATTTTGATGTTTATACAGATAGCAGTGGAGATATTTCCATGTTTATACAGATAGCGGTGTAGATATTTCCATGTTTATACTGATCGCGGTGTAGATATTTCCATGTTTATACAGATGGCGGTGTAGATATTTCCATTGTTATACAGATGTCTGTGTAGATATTTACATGGGTATACAGATGGTATTGTAGGTATTTCCATGTTTATACAGATGGTGGTGTAGATATTTCCATGTTTATTCGGATGACTGTGTAGATATTTCCATGTTTTTACAGATGGCATTGTAGATATTTCAATGTTTATAGAGATGGCGGTGTAGATATTTCCATATTTATACAGATGTCTGTGTAGATATTTCCATGTGTATACAGATGGCATTGTAGGTATTTCCATGTTTATACAGATGGTGGTGTAGATATTTCCATGTTTATTCAGATGACTGTGTAGATATTTCCATGTATTTACAGATGGCAGTGTAGATATTTAAATGTTTATTCAGATGACTGTGTAGATATTTCCATGTTTTTACAGATAACTTTGTAAATATTTCCATGTTTATGCAGATGGTGGTGTAGATATTTCGATGTTTATACAGATAGCAGTGGAGATATTTCCATGTTTATACAGATAGCGGTATAGATATTTCCATGTTTATACTGATCGCGGTGTAGATATTTCCATGTTTATACAGATGGCGGTGTAGATATTTCCATTTTTATAGAGATGTCTTTGTAGATATTTACATGTGTATACAGATGGTATTGTAGGTATTTCCATGTTTATACAGATGGTGGTGTAGATATTTCCATGTTTATTCGGATGACTGTGTAGATATTTCCATGTTTTTACAGATGGCAGTGTAGATATTTCAATGTTTATAGGGATGGCGGTGTAGATATTTCCATATTTATACAGATGTCTGTGTAGATATTTCCATGTGTATACAGATGGTATTGTAGGTATTTCCATGTTTATACAGATGGTGGTGTAGATATTTCCATGTTTATTCAGATGACTGTGTAGATATTTCCATGTTTTTACAGATGGCAGTGTAGATATTTCAATGTTTATAGAGATGGCGCTGTAGATATTTCCATGTTTATACAGATAACGGTGGAGATATTTCCATGTTTATGCAGACAGCAGTGGAGATATTTCCATGTTTATACACATAGCGGTGTACATATTTCCATGTTTATAGAGACACCGGTGTAGGTATTTCCATGTTTATACAGATAGCGGTGCAGAAATTTCCATGTTTATACAGATGCCCGTGCAGATATCTCCATATTTATACAGAGGGCTGTGTAGATATTTCTATGTTTATACAGATGGCAGTGTAGATATTTCCATGTTCCTACACATGACTGTGTAGGTATTTCCATGTTTATACAGATGGCTTTGTAGATATTTCCATGTCTATAGAGATAGCGGTGCAGATATTTACATGTTTATACAGATAGCGGTGTATATATTTCCATGTTTATACAGATCGTGGTGTAGATATTTCCATGTTTATACAGATACCGGTGTAGATATTTCCATGCTTTTACAGATAGCGGTGTAGATATTTCCATCTTTATTCAGAGAGTGCTGTACATATTTCCATGTTTATAGAAATCACTGTGTAGATATTTCCATGTTTATACAGATAACGGTGGAGATATTTCCATGTTTATGCAGACAGCAGTGGAGATATTTCCATGTTTATACACATAGCGGTGTACATATTTCCATGTTTATAGAGACAGCGGTGTAGGTATTTCCATGTTTATACAGATAGCGGTGCAGATATTTCCATGTTTATACAGATGCCCGTGCAGATATCTCCATATTTATACAGAGGGCTGTGTAGATATTTCTATGTTTATACAGATGGCAGTGTAGATATTTCCATGTTCCTACACATGACTGTGTAGGTATTTCCATGTTTATACAGATGGCTTTGTAGTTATTTCCATGTCTATAGAGATAGCGGTGCAGATATTTACATGTTTATAAAGATAGCGGTGTATATATTTCCATGTTTATACAGATCGTGGTGTAGATATTTCCATGTTTATACAGATACCGGTGTAGATATTTCCATTTTTATACAGACCGCAGTGTAGATATTTCCATGTTTATACAGATAGCGGTGTAGATATTTCCATGTTTATACAGACGGCTGTGTCGATATTTCCATGTTTATACAGAGTTCTCTGTACATATTTCCATGTTTATATAGATGACAGTGTACATATTTCCAGGTTTATACAGATGACTGTGTAGATATTTCCAAGTTAATACAGATGGTGGTGTAGATATTTCCATGTGTATAGAGATAGCGGTGTAGATATTTCCATGTTTATTGAGATAGCGGTGTAAATATTTCCATATTTATACAGATAGTGGTGTAGATATTTCCATGTTTTTACAGATAGCGGTGTAGATATTTCCATCTTTATTCAGAGAGTGCTGTACATATTTCCATGTTTATACAAATCACTGTGTAGATATTTCCATGTTTATACAGATAACGTAGACATTTCCATCTTTATACAAACGGTGGTGTAGATATTTCCATGTTCCTACACATGACTGTGTAGTTATTTCCATGTTTATACAGATGGCGGTGTAGATATTTCCATATTTATAGAGATAGCAGGGTAGATATTTCCAGGTTTATACAGATAGCGGTGTAAATATTTCCATGTTTATACAGATCGTGGTGTAGATATTTCCATGTTTATACAGATACCGGTGTAGATATTTCCATGTTTATACAGACTGCAGTATAGGTATTTCTATGTTTATACAAATAGCGGTGTAGATATTTCCATGTTTGTACAGATGGCAGTGTAGTTATTTCCATGTTTATATAGATAGCGGTGTAGATATTTCCATGTATATACACATGGCTGTGTAGATATTTCCATGTTTATACAGATGGCGGTGTAGATATTTCCATGTTTTTACAGATAACTTTGTAAATATTTCCATGTTTATACAGATGGCGGTGTAGATATTTCGATGTTTATACAGATAGCAGTGGAGATATTTCCATGTTTATACAGATAACGGTGTAGATAATTCCATGTTTATACTGATCGCGGTGTAGATATTTCCATGTTTATACAGTTGGCGGTGTAGATATTTCCATATTTATACAGATGTCTGTGTAGGTATTTACATGTGTATACAGATGGTATTGTACGTATTTCCATGTTTATACAGATGGTGGTGTAGATATTTCCATGTTTATTCGGATGACTGTGGAGATATTTCCATGTTTTTACAGATGGAAGTGTAGATATTTCAATGTTTATAGAGATGGCGGTGTAGATATTTCCATTTTTATACAGATGTCTGTGTAGATATTTCCATGTGTATACAGATGGTATTGTATGTATTTCCATGTTTATACAGATGGTGGTGTAGATATTTCCATGTTTATTCAGATGACTGTGTAGATATTTCCATGTTTTTACAGATGGCAGTGTAGATATTTCAATGTTTATAGAGATGGTGCTGTAGATATGTCCATGTTTATACAGATAACGGTGGAGATATTTCCATGTTTATGCAGACAGCAGTGGAGATATTTCCATGTTTATACACATAGCGGTGTACATATTTCCATGTTTATAGAGACAGCGGTGTAGGTATTTCCATGTTTATACAGATAGCGGTGCAGATATTTCCATGTTTATACAGATGCCCGTGCAGATATCTCCATATTTATACAGAGGGCTGTGTAGATATTTCTATGTTTATACAGATGGCAGTGTAGATATTTCCATGTTCCTACACATGACTGTGTAGGTATTTCCATGTTTATACAGATGGCTTTGTAGATATTTCCATGTCTATAGAGATAGCGGTGCAGATATTTACATGTTTATAAAGATAGCGGTGTATATATTTCCATGTTTATACAGATCATGGTGTAGATATTTCCATGTTTATACAGATACCGGTGTAGATATTTCCATGTTTATACAGACCGCAGTGTAGATATTTCCATGTTTATACAGATAGCGGTGTAGATATTTCCATGTTTATACAGATGGCTGTGTCGATATTTCCATGTTTATACAGCGTTCTCTGTACATATTTCCATGTTTATATAGATGACAGTGTACATATTTCCAGGTTTATACAGATGACTGTGTAGATATTTCCAAGTTAATACAGATTGCGGTGTAGATATTTCCATGTGTATAGAGATAGCGGTGTAGATATTTCCATGTTTATTGAGATAGCGGTGTAAATATTTCCATATTTATACAGATAGTGGTGTAGATATTTCCATGTTTTTACAGATAGCGGTGTAGATATTTCCATCTTTATTCAGAGAGTGCTGTACATATTTCCATGTTTATACAAATCACTGTGTAGATATTTCCATGTTTATACAGATAACGTAGACATTTCCATCTTTATACAAACGGTGGTGTAGATATTTCCATGTTCCTACACATGACTGTGTAGTTATTTCCATGTTTATACAGATGGCGGTGTAGATATTTCCATATTTATAGAGATAGCAGTGTAGATATTTCCAGGTTTATACAGATAGCGGTGTAAATATTTCCATATTTATACAGATCGTGGTGTAGATATTTCCATGTTTATACAGATACCGGTGTAGATATTTCCATGTTTATACAGACTGCAGTATAGGTATTTCTATGTTTATACAGATAGCGGTGTAGATATTTCTAGGTTTGTACAGATGGCGGTGTAGTTATATCCATGTTTATATAGATAGCGGTGTAGATATTTCCATGTATATACACATGGCTGCGTAGATATTTCCGTGTTGATACAGATGGCGTTGTAGATATTTCCATGTTTTTACAGATAACTTTGTAAATATTTCCATGTTTATAGAGATGGCGGTGTAGATATTTCGATGTTTATACATATAGCAGTGGAGATATTTCCATGTTTATACAGATAGCGGTGTAGATATTTCCATGTTTATACTGATCGTGGTGCAGATATTTCCATGTTTATACAGATGGCAGTGTAGATATTTCCATATTTATACAGATGTCTGTGTAGATATTTACATGTGTATACAGATGGTATTGTAGGTATTTCCATGTTTATACAGATAGTGGTGTAGATATTTCCATGTTTATTCGGATGACTGTGTAGATATTTCCATGTTTTTACAGATGGCAGTGTAGATATTTCAATGTTTATAGAGATGGCGGTGTAGATATTTCCATATTTATACAGATGTCTCTGTAGATATTTCCATGTGTATACAGATGGTATTGTAGGTATTTCCATGTTTATACAGATGGTGGTGTAGATATTTCCATGTTTATTCAGATGACTGTGTAGATATTTCCATGTTTTTACAGATGGCAGTGTAGATATTTCAATGTTTATAGAGATGGCGCTGTAGATATTTCCATGTTTATACAGATAACGGTGGAGATATTTCCATGTTTATGCAGACAGCAGTGGAGATATTTCCATGTTTATACACATAGCGGTGTACATATTTCCATGTTTATAGAGACAGCGGTGTAGGTATTTCCATGTTTATACAGATAGCGGTGCAGATATTTCCATGTTTATACAAATGCCCATGCAGATATCTCCATATTTATACAGAGGGCTGTGTAGATATTTCTATGTTTATACAGATGGCAGTGTAGATATTTCCATGTTCCTACACATGACTGTGTAGGTATTTCCATGTTTATACAGATGGCTTTGTAGATATTTCCATGTCTATAGAGATAGCGGTGCAGATATTTACATGTTTATACAGATAGCGGTGCAGATATTTCCATGTTTATACAGATCGTGGTGTAGATATTTCCATGTTTATACAGACCGCAGTGTAGATATTTCCATGTTTATACAGATAGCGGTGTAGATATTTCCATGTTTATACAGATGGCTGTATCGTTATTTCCATGTTTATACAGAGTTCTCCGTAGATATTTCCATGTTTATATAGATGACAGTGTAGATATTTCCAGGTTTATACAGATGACTGTGTAGATATTTCCAAGTTAATACAGATGGCGGTATAGATATTTCCATGTTTATAGAGATAGCGGTGTAGATATTTCCATGTTTATTGAGATAGCGGTGTAAATATTTCCATATTTATACAGATAGTGGTGTAGATATTTCCATGTTTATACAGATGGCTGTGTCGATATTTCCATGTTTATACAGAGTTCTCTGTAGATATTTCCATGTTTATATAGATGACAGTGTAGATATTTCCAGGTTTATATAGATGACTGTGTAGATATTTCCAAGTTAATACAGATGGCGGTGTAGATATTTCCAAGTTTATAGAGATAGCGGTGTAGATATTTCCATGTTTATTGAGATAGCGGTGTAAATATTTCCATATTTATACAGATAGTGGTGTAGATATTTCCATGTTTTTACAGATAGCGGTGTAGATATTTCCATCTTTATTCAGAGAGTGCTGTACATATTTCCATGTTTATATAAATCACTGTGCAGATATTTCCATGTTTATACAGATGGCGGTGTAGATATTTCCATGTTTTTACAGATAACTTTGTAAATATTTCCATGTTTATGCAGATGGCGGTGTAGATATTTTGATGTTTATACAGATAGCAGTGGAGATATTTCCATGTTTATACAGATAGCGGTGTAGATATTTCCATGTTTATACTGATCGCGGTGTAGATATTTCCATGTTTATACAGATGGCGGTGTAGATATTTCCATTGTTATACAGATGTCTGTGTAGATATTTACATGGGTATACAGATGGTATTGTAGGTATTTCCATGTTTATACAGATGGTGGTGTAGATATTTCCATGTTTATTCGGATGACTGTGTAGATATTTCCATGTTTTTACAGATGGCATTGTAGATATTTCAATGTTTATAGAGATGGCGGTGTAGATATTTCCATATTTATACAGATGTCTGTGTAGATATTTCCATGTGTATACAGATGGTATTGTAGGTATTTCCATGTTTATACAGATGGTGGTGTAGATATTTCCATGTTTATTCAGATGACTGTGTAGATATTTCCATGTATTTACAGATGGCAGTGTAGATATTTAAATGTTTATTCAGATGACTGTGTAGATATTTCCATGTTTTTACAGATAACTTTGTAAATATTTCCATGTTTATGCAGATGGTGGTGTAGATATTTCGATGTTTATACAGATAGCAGTGGAGATATTTCCATGTTTATACAGATAGCGGTATAGATATTTCCATGTTTATACTGATCGCGGTGTAGATATTTCCATGTTTATACAGATGGCGGTGTAGATATTTCCATTTTTATAGAGATGTCTTTGTAGATATTTACATGTGTATACAGATGGTATTGTAGGTATTTCCATGTTTATACAGATGGTGGTGTAGATATTTCCATGTTTATTCGGATGACTGTGTAGATATTTCCATGTTTTTACAGATGGCAGTGTAGATATTTCAATGTTTATAGGGATGGCGGTGTAGATATTTCCATATTTATACAGATGTCTGTGTAGATATTTCCATGTGTATACAGATGGTATTGTAGGTATTTCCATGTTTATACAGATGGTGGTGTAGATATTTCCATGTTTATTCAGATGACTGTGTAGATATTTCCATGTTTTTACAGATGGCAGTGTAGATATTTCAATGTTTATAGAGATGGCGCTGTAGATATTTCCATGTTTATACAGATAACGGTGGAGATATTTCCATGTTTATGCAGACAGCAGTGGAGATATTTCCATGTTTATACACATAGCGGTGTACATATTTCCATGTTTATAGAGACACCGGTGTAGGTATTTCCATGTTTATACAGATAGCGGTGCAGAAATTTCCATGTTTATACAGATGCCCGTGCAGATATCTCCATATTTATACAGAGGGCTGTGTAGATATTTCTATGTTTATACAGATGGCAGTGTAGATATTTCCATGTTCCTACACATGACTGTGTAGGTATTTCCATGTTTATACAGATGGCTTTGTAGATATTTCCATGTCTATAGAGATAGCGGTGCAGATATTTACATGTTTATACAGATAGCGGTGTATATATTTCCATGTTTATACAGATCGTGGTGTAGATATTTCCATGTTTATACAGATACCGGTGTAGATATTTCCATGTTTATACAGACCGCAGTGTAGATATTTCCATGTTTATACAGATAGCGGTGTAGATATTTCCATGTTTATACAGATGGCTGTGTCGATATTTCCATGTTTCTACAGAGTTCTCTGTAGATATTTCCATGTTTATATAGATGAATGTGTAGATATTTCCAGGTTTATACAGATGACTGTGTAGATATTTCCAAGTTAATACAGATGGCGGTGTAGATATTTCCATGTTTACAGAGATAGCGGTGTAGATATTTCCATGTTTATTGAGATAGCGGTGTAAATATTTCCATATTTATACAGATAGTGGTGTAGATATTTCCATGCTTTTACAGATAGCGGTGTAGATATTTCCATCTTTATTCAGAGAGTGCTGTACATATTTCCATGTTTATAGAAATCACTGTGTAGATATTTCCATGTTTATACAGATAACGATGGAGATATTTCCATGTTTATGCAGACAGCAGTGGAGATATTTCCATGTTTATACACATAGCGGTGTACATATTTCCATGTTTATAGAGACAGCGGTGTAGGTATTTCCATGTTTATACAGATAGCGGTGCAGATATTTCCATGTTTATACAGATGCCCGTGCAGATATCTCCATATTTATACAGAGGGCTGTGTAGATATTTCTATGTTTATACAGATGGCAGTGTAGATATTTCCATGTTCCTACACATGACTGTGTAGGTATTTCCATGTTTATACAGATGGCTTTGTAGTTATTTCCATGTCTATAGAGATAGCGGTGCAGATATTTACATGTTTATAAAGATAGCGGTGTATATATTTCCATGTTTATACAGATCGTGGTGTAGATATTTCCATGTTTATACAGATACCGGTGTAGATATTTCCATGTTTATACAGACCGCAGTGTAGATATTTCCATGTTTATACAGATAGCGGTGTAGATATTTCCATGTTTATACAGACGGCTGTGTCGATATTTCCATGTTTATACAGAGTTCTCTGTACATATTTCCATGTTTATATAGATGACAGTGTACATATTTCCAGGTTTATACAGATGACTGTGTAGATATTTCCAAGTTAATACAGATGGCGGTGTAGATATTTCCATGTGTATAGAGATAGCGGTGTAGATATTTCCATGTTTATTGAGATAGCGGTGTAAATATTTCCATATTTATACAGATAGTGGTGTAGATATTTCCATGTTTTTACAGATAGCGGTGTAGATATTTCCATCTTTATTCAGAGAGTGCTGTACATATTTCCATGTTTATACAAATCACTGTGTAGATATTTCCATGTTTATACAGATAACGTAGACATTTCCATCTTTATACAAACGGTGGTGTAGATATTTCCATGTTCCTACACATGACTGTGTAGTTATTTCCATGTTTATACAGATGGCGGTGTAGATATTTCCATATTTATAGAGATAGCAGTGTAGATATTTCCAGGTTTATACAGATAGCGGTGTAAATATTTCCATGTTTATACAGATCGTGGTGTAGATATTTCCATGTTTATACAGATACCGGTGTAGATATTTCCATGTTTATACAGACTGCAGTATAGGTATTTCTATGTTTATACAAATAGCGGTGTAGATATTTCCATGTTTGTACAGATGGCAGTGTAGTTATTTCCATGTTTATATAGATAGCGGTGTAGATATTTCCATGTATATACACATGGCTGTGTAGATATTTCCATGTTTATACAGATGGCGGTGTAGATATTTCCATGTTTTTACAGATAACTTTGTAAATATTTCCATGTTTATACAGATGGCGGTGTAGATATTTCGATGTTTATACAGATAGCAGTGGAGATATTTCCATGTTTATACAGATAACGGTGTAGATAATTCCATGTTTATACTGATCGCGGTGTAGATATTTCCATGTTTATACAGATGGCGGTGTCGATATTTCCATATTTATACAGATGTCTGTGTAGATATTTACATGTGTATACAGATGGTATTGTACGTATTTCCATGTTTATACAGATGGTGGTGTAGATATTTCCATGTTTATTCGGATGACTGTGTAGATATTTCCATGTTTTTACAGATGGAAGTGTAGATATTTCAATGTTTATAGAGATGGCGGTGTAGATATTTCCATTTTTATACAGATGTCTGTGTAGATATTTCCATGTGTATACAGATGGTATTGTATGTATTTCCATGTTTATACAGATGGTGGTGTAGATATTTCCATGTTTATTCAGATGACTGTGTAGATATTTCCATGTTTTTACAGATGGCAGTGTAGATATTTCAATGTTTATAGAGATGGTGCTGTAGATATGTCCATGTTTATACAGATAACGGTGGAGATATTTCCATGTTTATGCAGACAGCAGTGGAGATATTTCCATGTTTATACACATAGCGGTGTACATATTTCCATGTTTATAGAGACAGCGGTGTAGGTATTTCCATGTTTATACAGATAGCGGTGCAGATATTTCCATGTTTATACAGATGCCCGTGCAGATATCTCCATATTTATACAGAGGGCTGTGTAGATATTTCTATGTTTATACAGATGGCAGTGTAGATATTTCCATGTTCCTACACATGACTGTGTAGGTATTTCCATGTTTATACAGATGGCTTTGTAGATATTTCCATGTCTATAGAGATAGCGGTGCAGATATTTACATGTTTATAAAGATAGCGGTGTATATATTTCCATGTTTATACAGATCGTGGTGTAGATATTTCCATGTTTATACAGATACCGGTGTAGATATTTCCATGTTTATACAGACCGCAGTGTAGATATTTCCATGTTTATACAGATAGCGGTGTAGATATTTCCATGTTTATACAGATGGCTGTGTCGATATTTCCATGTTTATACAGAGTTCTCTGTACATATTTCCATGTTTATATAGATGACAGTGTACATATTTCCAGGTTTATACAGATGACTGTGTAGATATTTCCAAGTTAATACAGATTGCGGTGTAGATATTTCCATGTGTATAGAGATAGCGGTGTAGATATTTCCATGTTTATTGAGATAGCGGTGTAAATATTTCCATATTTATACAGATAGTGGTGTAGATATTTCCATGTTTTTACAGATAGCGGTGTAGATATTTCCATCTTTATTCAGAGAGTGCTGTACATATTTCCATGTTTATACAAATCACTGTGTAGATATTTCCATGTTTATACAGATAACGTAGACATTTCCATCTTTATACAAACGGTGGTGTAGATATTTCCATGTTCCTACACATGACTGTGTAGTTATTTCCATGTTTATACAGATGGCGGTGTAGATATTTCCATATTTATAGAGATAGCAGTGTAGATATTTCCAGGTTTATACAGATAGCGGTGTAAATATTTCCATATTTATACAGATCGTGGTGTAGATATTTCCATGTTTATACAGATACCGGTGTAGATATTTCCATGTTTATACAGACTGCAGTATAGGTATTTCTATGTTTATACAGATAGCGGTGTAGATATTTCTAGGTTTGTACAGATGGCGGTGTAGTTATATCCATGTTTATATAGATAGCGGTGTAGATATTTCCATGTATATACACATGGCTGCGTAGATATTTCCGTGTTGATACAGATGGCGTTGTAGATATTTCCATGTTTTTACAGATAACTTTGTAAATATTTCCATGTTTATAGAGATGGCGGTGTAGATATTTCGATGTTTATACATATAGCAGTGGAGATATTTCCAGGTTTATACAGATAGCGGTGTAGATATTTCCATGTTTATACTGATCGTGGTGCAGATATTTCCATGTTTATACAGATGGCAGTGTAGATATTTCCATATTTATACAGATGTCTGTGTAGATATTTACATGTGTATACAGATGGTATTGTAGGTATTTCCATGTTTATACAGATAGTGGTGTAGATATTTCCATGTTTATTCGGATGACTGTGTAGATATTTCCATGTTTTTACAGATGGCAGTGTAGATATTTCAATGTTTATAGATATGGCGGTGTAGATATTTCCATATTTATACAGATGTCTCTGTAGATATTTCCATGTGTATACAGATGGTATTGTAGGTATTTCCATGTTTATACAGATGGTGGTGTAGATATTTCCATGTTTATTCGGATGACTGTGTAGATATTATCATGTTTTTACAGATGGAAGTGTAGATATTTCAATGTTTATAGAGATGGCGGTGTAGATATTTCCATTTTTATACAGATGTCTGTGTAGATATTTCCATGTGTATACAGATGGTATTGTATGTATTTCCATGTTTATACAGATGGTGGTGTAGATATTTCCATGTTTATTCAGATGACTGTGTAGATATTTCCATGTTTTTACAGATGGCAGTGTAGATATTTCAATGTTTATAGAGATGGCGCTGTAGATATTTCCATGTTTATACAGATAACGGTGGAGATATTTCCATGTTTATGCAGACAGCAGTGGAGATATTTCCATGTTTATACACATAGCGGTGTACATATTTCCATGTTTATAGAGACAGCGGTGTAGGTATTTCCATGTTTATACAGATAGCGGTGCAGATATTTGAATGTTTATACATATGCCCATGCAAATATCTCCATATTTATACAGAGGGCTGTGTAGATATTTCTATGTTTATACAGATGGCAGTGTAGATATTTCCATGTTCCTACACATGACTGTGTAGGTATTTCCATGTTTATACAGATGGCTTTGTAGATATTTCCATGTCTATAGAGATAGCGGTGCAGATATTTACATGTTTATACAGATAGCGGTGTATATATTTCCATGTTTATACAGATCGTGGTGTAGATATTTCCATGTTTATACAGACCGCAGTGTAGATATTTCCATGTTTATACAGATAGCGGTGTAGATATTTCCATGTTTATACAGATGGCTGCATCGTTATTTCCATGTTTACAGAGTTCTCCGTAGATATTTCCATGTTTATATAGATGACAGTGTAGATATTTCCAGGTTTATACAGATGACTGTGTAGATATTTCCAAGTTAATACAGATGGCGGTATAGATATTTCCATGTTTATAGAGATAGCGGTGTAGATATTTCCATGTTTATTGAGATAGCGGTGTAAATATTTCCATATTTATACAGATAGTGGTGTAGATATTTCCATGTTTTTACAGATAGCGGTGTAGATATTTCCATCTTTATTCAGAGAGTGCTGTACATATTTCCATGTTTATACAAATCACTGTGTAGATATTTCCATGTTTATACAGATAACGTTGTAGACATTTCCATCTTTATACAAACGGTGGTGTAGATATTTCCATTTTCCTACACATGACTGTGTAGTTATTTCCATGTTTATACAGATGGCTGTGTAGATATTTCCATATTTATAGAGATAGCAGTGTAGATATTTCCAGGTTTATACAGATAGCGGTGTAAATATTTCCATGTTTATACAGATCGTGGTGTAGATATTTCCATGTTTATACAGATACCGGTGTAGATATCTCCATGTTTATACAGACTGCAGTATAGGTATTTCTATGTTTATACAGATAGCGGTGTAGATATTTCCATGTTTGTACAGATGGCGGTGTAGTTATTTCCATGTTTATATAGATAGCGGTGTAGATATTTCCATGTATATACACATGGCTGTGTAGATATTTCCGTGTTTATACAGATGGCGGTGTAGATATTTCCATGTTTTTACAGATAACTTTGTAAATATTTCCATGTTTATGCAGATGGCGGTGTAGATATTTCGATGTTTATACAGATAGCAGTGGAGATATTTCCATGTTTATACAGATAGCGGTGTAGATATTTCCATGTTTATACTGATCGCGGTGTAGATATTTCCATGTTTATACAGATGGCGGTGTAGATAATTCCATTTTTATACAGATGTCTGTGTAGATATTTACATGTGTATACAGATGGTATTGTAGGTATTTCCATGTTTATACAGATGGTGGTGTATATATTTCCATGTTTATTCAGATGACTGTGTAGATATTTCCATGTTTTTACAGATGGCAGTGTAGATATTTCAATGTTTATAGAGATGGCGGTGTAGATATTTCCATATTTATACCGATGTCTGTGTAGATATTTCCATGTTAATACAGATGGTATTGTAGGTATTTCCATGTTTATACAGATGGTGGTGTAGATATTTCCATGTTTATTCAGATGACTGTGTAGATATTTCCATGTTTTTACAGATGGCAGTGTAGATATTTCAATGTTTGTAGAGATGGCGCTGTAGATATGTCCATGTTTATACAGATAACGGTGGAGATATTTCCATGTTTATGCAGACAGCAGTGGAGATATTTCCATGTTTATACACATAGCGGTGTACATATTTCCATGTTTATGGAGACAGCGGTGTAGGTATTTCCATGTTTATACAGATAGCGGTGCAGATATTTCCATGTTTATACAGATGCCCGTGCAGATATCTCCATATTTATATAGAGGGCTGTGTAGATATTTCTATGTTTATACAGATGGCAGTGTAGATATTTCCATGTTCCTACACATGACTGTGTAGGTATTTCCATGTTTATACAGATGGCTTTGTAGATATTTCCATGTCTATAGAGATAGCTGTGCAGATATTTACATGTTTATACAGATAGCGGTGTATATATTTCCATGTTTATACAGATCGTGGTGTAGATATTTCCATGTTTATACAGATACCGGTGTAGATATTTCATGTTTATACAGACCGCAGTGTAGATATTTCCATGTTTATACAGATAGCGGTGTAGTTATTTCCATGTTTATACAGATGGCTGTGTCGATATTTCCATGTTTATACAGAGTTCTCTGTAGATATTTCCATGTTTATATAGATGACAGTGTAGATATTTCCAGGTTTATACAGATGACTGTGTAGATATTTCCAAGTTAATACAGATGGCGGTGTAGATATATCCATGTTTGTAGAGATAGCGGTGTAGTTATTTCCATGTTTATTGAGATAGCGTTGTAAATATTTCCATATTTATACAGATAGTGGTGTAGATATTTCCATGTTTTTACAGATAGCGGTGTAGATATTTCCATCTTTATTCAGAGAGTGCTGTGCATATTTCCATGTTTATACAAATCACTGTGTAGATATTTCCATGTTTATACAGATAACGTTGTAGACATTTCCATCTTTATACAAACGGTGGTGTAGATATTTCCATTTTCCTACACATGACTGTGTAGTTATTTCCATGTTTATACAGATGGCGGTGTAGATATTTCCATATTTATAGAGATAGCAGTGTAGATATTTCCAGGTTTATACAGATAGCGGTGTAAATATTTCCATGTTTATACAGATCGTGGTGTAGATATTTCCATGTTTATACAGATACCGGTGTAGATATTTCCATGTTTATACAGACTGCATTATAGGTATTTCTATGTTTATACAGATAGCGGTGTAGATATTTCCATGTTTGTACAGATGGCGGTGTAGTTATTTCCATGTTTATATAGATAGCGGTGTAGATATTTCCATGTATATACACATGGCTGTGTAGATATTTCCGTGTTTATACAGATGGCGGTGTAGATATTTCCATGTTTTTACAGATAACTTTGTAAATATTTCCATGTTTATACAGATGGCGGTGTAGATATTTCGATGTTTATACAGATAGCAGTGGAGATATTTCCATGTTTATACAGATAGCGGTGTAGATATTTCCATGTTTATACTGATCGCGGTGTAGATATTTCCATGTTTATACAGATGGCGGTGTAGATAATTCCATTTTTATACAGATGTCTGTGTAGATATTTACATGTGTATACAGATGGTATTGTAGGTATTTCCATGTTTATACAGATGGTGGTGTAGATATTTCCATGTTTATTCGGATGATTGTGTAGATATTTCCATGTTTTTACAGATGGCAGTGTAGATATTTCAATGTTTATAGAGATGGTGGTGTAGATATTTCCATATTTATACAGATGTCTGTGTAGATATTTCCATGTGTATACAGATGGTATTGTAGGTATTTCCATGTTTATACAGATGGTGGTGTAGATATTTCCATGTTTATTCAGATGACTGTGTAGATATTTCCATGTTTTTACAGATGGCAGTGTAGATATTTCAATGTTTGTAGAGATGGCGCTGTAGATATGTCCATGTTTATACAGATAACGGTGGAGATATTTCCATGTTTATGCAGACAGCAGTGGAGATATTTCCATGTTTATACACATAGCGGTGTACATATTTCCATGTTTATAGAGACAGCGGTGTAGGTATTTCCATGTTTATACAGATAGCGGTGCAGATATCTCCATGTTTATACAGATGCCCGTGCATATATCTCCATATTTATACAGAGGGCTGTGTAGATATTTCTATGTGTATACAGATGGCAGTGTAGATATTTCCATGTTCCTACACATGACTGTGTAGGTATTTCCATGTTTATACAGATGGCTTTGTAGATATTTCCATGTCTATAGAGATAGCTGTGCAGATATTTACGTGTTTATACAGATAGCGGTGTATATATTTCCATGTTTATATAGATCGTGGTGTAGATATTTCCATGTTTATACAGATACCGGTGTAGATATTTCCATGTTTATACAGACCGCAGTGTAGATATTTCCATATTTATACAGATAGCGGTGTAGATATTTCCATGTTTATACAGATGGCTGTGTCGATATTTCCATGTTTATACAGAGTTCTCTGTACATATTTCCATGTTTATATAGATGACAGTATAGATATATCCAGGTTTATACAGATGACTGTGTAGATATTTCCAAGTTAATAAAGATGGCGGTGTAGATATTTCCATGTTTATAGAGATAGCGGTGTAGATATTTCCATGTTTATTGAGATAGCGGTGTAAATATATCCATATTTATACAGATAGTGGTGTAGATATTTCCATGTTTTTACAGATAGCGGTGTAGATATTTCCATCTTTATTCAGAGAGTGCTGTACATATTTCCATGTTTATACAAATCACTGTGTAGATATTTCCATGTTTATACAGATAACTTTGGAGACATTTACATCTTTATACAAACGGTGGTGTAGATATTTCCATGTTCCTACACATGACTGTGTAGTTATTTCCATGTTTATACAGATGGCGGTGTAGATATTTCCATATTTATAGAGATAGCAGTGTAGATATTTCCAGGTTTATACAGATAGCGGTGTAAATATTTCCATACTTATACAGATCGTGGTGTAGATATTTCCATGTTTATACAGATACCGGTGTAGATATTTCCATGTTTATACAGACTGCAGTATAGGTATTTCTATGTTTATACAGATAGCGGTGTAGATATTTCTAGGTTTGTACAGATGGCGGTGTAGTTATATCCATGTTTATATAGATAGCGGTGTAGATATTTTCATGTATATACACATGGCTGCGTAGATATTTCCGTGTTGATACAGATGGCGTTGTAGATATTTCCATGTTTTTACAGATAACTTTGTAAATATTTCCATGTTTATAGAGATGGCGGTGTAGATATTTCGATGTTTATACATATAGCAGTGGAGATATTTCCATGTTTATACAGATAGCGGTGTAGATATTTCCATGTTTATACTGATCGTGGTGCAGATATTTCCATGTTTATACAGATGGCAGTGTAGATATTTCCATATTTATACAGATGTCTGTGTAGATATTTACATGTGTATACAGATGGTATTGTAGGTATTTCCATGTTTATACAGATAGTGGTGTAGATATTTCCATGTTTATGCGGATGACTGTGTAGATATTTCCATGTTTTTACAGATGGCAGTGTAGATATTTCAATGTTTATAGAGATGGCGGTGTAGATATTTCCATATTTATACAGATGTCTCTGTAGATATTTCCATGTGTATACAGATGGTATTGTAGGTATTTCCATGTTTATACAGATGGTGGTGTAGATATTTCCATGTTTATTCAGATGACTGTGTAGATATTTCCATGTTTTTACAGATGGCAGTGTAGATATTTCAATGTTTATAGAGATGGCGCTGTAGATATTTCCATGTTTATACAGATAACGGTGGAGATATTTCCATGTTTATGCAGACAGCAGTGGAGATATTTCCATGTTTATACACATAGCGGTGTACATATTTCCATGTTTATAGAGACAGCGGTGTAGGTATTTCCATGTTTATACAGATAGCGGTGCAGATATTTCCATGTTTATACAGATGCCCATGCAGATATCTCCATATTTATACAGAGGGCTGTGTAGATATTTCTATGTTTATACAGATGGCAGTGTAGATATTTCCCTGTTCCTACACATGACTGTGTAGGTATTTCCATGTTTATACAGATGGCTTTGTAGATATTTCCATGTCTATAGAGATAGCGGTGCAGATATTTACATGTTTATACAGATAGCGGTGTATATATTTCCATGTTTATACAGATCGTGGTGTAGATATTTCCATGTTTATACAGACCGCAGTGTAGATAATTCCATGTTTATACAGATAGCGGTGTAGATATTTCCATGTTTATACAGATGGCTGTGTCGATATTTCCATGTTTATACAGAGTTCTCTGTAGATATTTCCATGTTTATATAGATGACAGTGTAGATATTTCCAGGTTTATACAGATGACTGTGTAGATATTTCCAAGTTAATACAGATGGCGGTGTAGATATTTCCATGTTTGTAAAGATAGCGGTGTAGATATTTCCATGTTTATTGAGATAGCGGTGTAAATATTTCCATATTTATACAGATAGTGGTGAAGATATTTCCATGTTTTTACAGATAGCGGTGTAGATATTTCCATCTTTATTCAGAGAGTGCTGTACATATTTCCATGTTTATACAAATCACTGTGTAGATATTTCCATGTTTATATAGATAACGTTGTAGACATTTCCATCTTTATACAAACGGTGGTGTAGATATTTCCATTTTCCTACACATGACTGTGTAGTTATTTCCATGTTTATACAGATGGCGGTGTAGATATTTCCATATTTATAGAGATAGCAGTGTAGATATTTCCAGGTTTATACAGATAGCGGTGTAAATATTTCCATGTTTATACAGATCGTGGTGTAGATATTTCCATGTTTATACAGATACCGGTGTAGATATTTCCATGTTTATACAGACTGCAGTATAGGTATTTCTATGTTTATACAGAAAGCGGTGTAGATATTTCTAGGTTTGTACAGATGGCGGTGTAGTTATTTCCATGTTTATATAGATAGCGGTGTAGATATTTCCATGTATATACACATGGCTGCGTAGATATTTCCGTGTTGATACAGATGGCGGTGTAGATATTTCCATGTTTTTACAGATAACTTAGTAAATATTTCCATGTTTATACAGATGGCGGTGTAGATATTTCGATGTTTATACAGATAGCAGTGGAGATATTTCCATGTTTATACAGATAGCGGTGTAGATATTTCCATGTTTATACTGATCGCGGTGCAGATATTTCCATGTTTATACAGATGGCAGTGTAGATATTTCCATATTTATACAGATTTCTGTGTAGATATTTACATGTGTATACAGATGGTATTGTAGGTATTTCCATGTTTATACAGATGGTGGTGTAGATATTTCCATGTTTATTCGGATGACTGTGAAGATATTTCCATGTTTTTACAGATGGCAGTGTAGATATTTCAATGTTTATAGAGATGGCGGTGTAGATATTTCCATATTTATACACAGGTCTCTGTAGATATTTCCATGTGTATACAGATGGTATTGTAGGTATTTCCATGTTTATACAGATGGTGGTGTAGATATTTACATGTTTATTCAGATGACTGTGTAGATATTTCCATGTTTTTACAGATGGCAGTGTAGATATTTCAATGTTTATAGAGATGGCGCTGTAGATATTTCCATGTTTATACAGATAACGGTGGAGATATTTCCATGTTTATGCAGACAGCAGTGGAGATATTTCCATGTTTATACACATAGCGGTGTACATATTTCCATGTTTATAGAGACAGCGGTGTAGGTATTTCCATGTTTATACAGATAGCGGAGCAGATATTTCCATGTTTATACAGATGCCCATGCAGATATCTCCATATTTATACAGAGGGCTGTGTAGATATTTCTATGTTTATACAGATGGCAGTGTAGATATTTCCATGTTCCTACACATGACTGTGTAGGTATTTCCATGTTTATACAGATGGCTTTGTAGACATTTCCATGTCTATAGAGATAGCGGTGCAGATATTTACATGTTTATACAGATAGCGGTGTATATATTTCCATGTTTATACAGATCGTGGTGTAGATATTTCCATGTTTATACAGATACCGGTGTAGATATTTCCATGTTTATACAGACCGCAGTGTAGATATTTCCATGTTTATACAGATAGCGGTGTAGATATTTCCATGTTTATACAGATGGCTGTATCGTTATTTCCATGTTTATACAGAGTTCTCCGTAGATATTTCCATGTTTATATAGATGACAGTGTAGATATTTCCAGGTTTATACAGATGACTGTGTAGATATTTCCAAGTTAATACAGATGGCGGTATAGATATTTCCATGTTTATAGAGATAGCGGTGTAGATATTTCCATGTTTATTGAGATAGCGGTGTAAATATTTCCATATTTATACAGATAGTGGTGTAGATATTTCCATGTTTTTACAGATAGCGGTGTAGATATTTCCATCTTTATTCAGAGAGTGCTGTACATATTTCCATGTTTATACAAATCACTGTGTAGATATTTCCATGTTTATACAGATAACGTTGTAGACATTTCCATCTTTATACAAACGGTGGTGTAGATATTTCCATGTTCCTACACATGACTGTGTAGTTATTTCCATGTTTATACAGATGGCGGTGTAGATATTTCCATATTTATAGAGATAGCAGTGTAGATATTTCCAGGTTTATACAGATAGCGGTGTAAATATTTCCATGTTTATACAGATCGTGGTGTAGATATTTCCATGTTTATACAGATACCGGTGTAGATATTTCCATGTTTATACAGACTGCAGTATAGGTATTTCTATGTTTATACAGATAGCGGTGTAGATATTTCCATGTTTGTACAGATGGCGGTGTAGTTATTTCCATGTTTATATAGATAGCGGTGTAGATATTTCCATGTATATACACATGGCTGTGTAGATATTTCCGTGTTTATACAGATGGCGGTGTAGATATTTCCATGTTTTTACAGATAACTTTGTAAATATTTCCATGTTTATGCAGATGGCGGTGTAGATATTTCGATGTTTATACAGATAGCAGTGGAGATATTTCCATGTTTATACAGATAGCGGTGTAGATATTTCCATGTTTATACTGATCGCGGTGTAGATATTTCCATGTTTATACAGATGGCGGTGTAGATAATTCCATTTTTATACAGATGTCTGTGTAGATATTTACATGTGTATACAGATGGTATTGTAGGTATTTCCATGTTTATACAGATGGTGGTGTAGATATTTCCATGTTTATTCGGATGATTGTGTAGATATTTCCATGTTTTTACAGATGGCAGTGTAGATATTTCAATGTTTATAGAGATGGCGGTGTAGATATTTCCATATTTATACCGATGTCTGTGTAGATATTTCCATGTGTATACAGATGGTATTGTAGGTATTTCCATGTTTATACAGATGGTGGTGTAGATATTTCCATGTTTATTCAGATGACTGTGTAGATATTTCCATGTTTTTACAGATGGCAGTGTAGATATTTCAATGTTTGTAGAGATGGCGCTGTAGATATGTCCATGTTTATACAGATAACGGTGGAGATATTTCCATGTTTATGCAGACAGCAGTGGAGATATTTCCATGTTTATACACATAGCGGTGTACATATTTCCATGTTTATGGAGACAGCGGTGTAGGTATTTCCATGTTTATACAGATAGCGGTGCAGATATTTCCATGTTTATACAGATGCCCGTGCAGATATCTCCATATTTATACAGAGGGCTGTGTAGATATTTCTATGTTTATACAGATGGCAGTGTAGATATTTCCATGTTCCTACACATGACTGTGTAGGTATTTCCATGTTTATACAGATGGCTTTGTAGATATTTCCATGTCTATAGAGATAGCGGTGCAGATATTTACATGTTTATACAGATAGCGGTGTATATATTTCCATGTTTATACAGATCGTGGTGTAGATATTTCCATGTTTATACAGATACCGGTGTAGATATTTCATGTTTATACAGACCGCAGTGTAGATATTTCCATGTTTATACAGATAGCGGTGTAGTTATTTCCATGTTTATACAGATGGCTGTGTCGATATTTCCATGTTTATACAGAGTTCTCTGTAGATATTTCCATGTTTATATAGATGACAGTGTAGATATTTCCAGGTTTATACAGATGACTGTGTAGATATGTCCAAGTTAATACAGATGGCGGTGTAGATATATCCATGTTTGTAGAGATAGCGGTGTAGTTATTTCCATGTTTATTGAGATAGCGTTGTAAATATTTCCATATTTATACAGATAGTGGTGTAGATATTTCCATGTTTTTACAGATAGCGGTGTAGATATTTCCATCTTTATTCAGAGAGTGCTGTACATATTTCCATGTTTATACAAATCACTGTGTAGATATTTCCATGTTTATACAGATAACGTTGTAGACATTTCCATCTTTATACAAACGTTGGTGTAGATATTTCCATTTTCCTACACATGACTGTGTAGTTATTTCCATGTTTATACAGATGGCGGTGTAGATATTTCCATATTTATAGACATAGCAGTGTAGATATTTCCAGGTTTATACAGATAGCGGTGTAAATATTTCCATGTTTATACAGATCGTGGTGTAGATATTTCCATGTTTATACAGATACCGGTGTAGATATTTCCATGTTTATACAGACTGCAGTATAGGTATTTCTATGTTTATACAGATAGCGGTGTAGATATTTCCATGTTTGTACAGATGGCGGTGTAGTTATTTCCATGTTTATATAGATAGCGGTGTAGATATTTCCATGTATATACACATGGCTGTGTAGATATTTCCGTGTTTATACAGATGGCGGTGTAGATATTTCCATGTTTTTACAGATAACTTTGTAAATATTTCCATGTTTATACAGATGGCGGTGTAGATATTTCGATGTTTATACAGATAGCAGTGGAGATATTTCCATGTTTATACAGATAGCGGTGTAGATATTTCCATGTTTATACTGATCGCGGTGTAGATATTTCCATGTTTATACAGATGGCGGTGTAGATAATTCCATTTTTATACAGATGTCTGTGTAGATATTTACATGTGTATACAGATGGTATTGTAGGTATTTCCATGTTTATACAGATGGTGGTGTAGATATTTCCATGTTTATTCGGATGATTGTGTAGATATTTCCATGTTTTTACAGATGGCAGTGTAGATATTTCAATGTTTATAGAGATGGTGGTGTAGATATTTCCATATTTATACAGATGTCTGTGTAGATATTTCCATGTGTATACAGATGGTATTGTAGGTATTTCCATGTTTATACAGATGGTGGTGTAGATATTTCCATGTTTATTCAGATGACTGTGTAGATATTTCCATGTTTTTACAGATGGCAGTGTAGATATTTCAATGTTTGTAGAGATGGCGCTGTAGATATGTCCATGTTTATACAGATAACGGTGGAGATATTTCCATGTTTATGCAGACAGCAGTGGAGATATTTCCATGTTTATACACATAGCGGTGTACATATTTCCATGTTTATAGAGACAGCGGTGTAGGTATTTCCATGTTTATACAGATAGCGGTGCAGATATTTCCATGTTTATACAGATGCCCGTGCAGATATCTCCATATTTATACAGAGGGCTGTGTAGATATTTCTATGTTTATACAGATGGCAGTGTAGATATTTCCATGTTCCTACACATGACTGTGTAGGTATTTCCATGTTTATACAGATGGCTTTGTAGATATTTCCATGTCTATAGAGATAGCGGTGCAGATATTTACATGTTTATACAGATAGCGGTGTATATATTTCCATGTTTATACAGATCGTGGTGTAGATATTTCCATGTTTATACAGATACCGGTGTAGATATTTCCATGTTTATACAGACCGCAGTGTAGATATTTCCATGTTTATACAGATAGCGGTGTAGATATTTCCATGTTTATACAGATGGCTGTGTCGGTATTTCCATGTTTATACAGAGTTCTCCGTAGATATTTCCATGTTTATATAGATGACAGGGTAGATATTTCCAGGTTTATACAGATGACTGTGTAGATATTTCCAAGTTAATACAGATGGCGGTGTAGATATTTCCATGTTTATAGAGATAGCGGTGTAGATATTTCCATGTTTATTGAGATAGCGGTGTAAATATTTCCATATTTATACAGATAGTGGTGTAGATATTTCCATGTTTTTACAGATAGCGGTGTAGATATTTCCATCTTTATTCAGAGAGTGCTGTACATATTTCCATGTTTATACAAATCACTGTGTAGATATTTCCATGTTTATACAGATAACTTTGGAGACATTTACATCTTTATACAAACGGTGGTGTAGATATTTCCATGTTCCTACACATTACTGTGTAGTTATTTCCATGTTTATACAGATGGCGGTGTAGATATTTCCATATTTATAGAGATAGCAGTGTAGATATTTCCAGGTTTATACAGATAGCGGTGTAAATATTTCCATGTTTATACAGATCGTGGTGTAGATATTTCCATGTTTATACAGATACCGGTGTAGATATTTCCATGTTTATACAGACTGCAGTATAGGTATTTCTATGTTTATACAGATAGCGGTGTAGATATTTCCATGTTTGTACAGATGGCGGTGTAGATATTTCCATGTTTTTACAGATAACTTTGTATATATTTCCATGTTTATACAGATGGCGGTGTAGATATTTCGATGTTTATACAGATAGCAGTGGAGATATTTCCATGTTTATACAGATAGCGGTGTAGATATTTCCATGTTTATAGTGATCGCGGTGTAGATATTTCCATGTTTATACAGATGGCGGTGTAGATAATTCCATATTTATACAGATGTCTGTGTAGATATTTACATGTGTATACAGATGGTATTGTAGGTATTTCCATGTTTATACAGATGGTGGTGTAGATATTTCCATGTTTATTCGGATGACTGTGTAGATATTTCCATGTTTTTACAGATGGCAGTGTAGATATTTCAATGTTTATAGAGATGGCGTTGTAGATATTTCCATATTTATACAGATGTCTGTGCAGATATTTCCATGTGTATACAGAAGTATTGTAGGTATTTCCATGTTTATACAGATGGTGGTGTAGATATTTCCATGTTTATTCAGATGACTGTGTAGATATTTCCATGTTTTTACAGATGGCAGTGTAGATATTTCAATGTTTATAGAGATGGCGCTGTAGATATGTCCATGTTTATACAGATAACGGTGGAGATATTTCCATGTTTATGCAGACAGCAGTGGAGATATTTCCATGTTTATACACATAGCGGTGTACATATTTCCATGTTTATAGAGACAGCGGTGTAGGTATTTCCATGTTTATACAGATAGCGGTGCAGAATTTTCCATGTTTATACAGATGCCCATGCAGATATCTCCATATTTATACAGAGGGCTGTGTAGATATTTCTATGTTTATACAGATGGCAGTGTAGATATTTCCATGTTCCTACACATGACTGTGTAGGTATTTCCATGTTTATACAGATGGCTTTGTAGATATTTCCATGTCTATAGAGATAGCGGTGCAGATATTTACATGTTTATACAGATAGCGGTGTATATATTTCCATGTTTATACAGATCGTGGTGTAGATATTTCCATGTTTATACAGATACCGGTGTAGATATGTCCATGTTTATACAGACCGCAGAGTAGATATTTCCATGTTTATACAGATAGCGGTGTAGATATTTCCATGTTTATACAGATGGCGGTGTCGATATTTCCATGTTTATACAGAGTTCTCTGTAGATATTTCCATGTTTATATAGATGACAGTGTAGATATTTCCAGGTTTATACAGATGACTGTGTAGATATTTCCAAGTTAATACAGATGGCGGTGTAGATATTTCCATGTTTATAGAGATAGCGGTGTAGATATTTCCATGTTTATTGAGATAGCGGTGTAAATATTTCCATATTTATACAGATAGTGGTGTAGTTATTTTCATGTTTTTTACAGATAGCGGTGTAGATATTTCCATCTTTATTCAGAGAGTGCTGTACATATTTCCATGTTTATACAAATCACTGTGTAGATATTTCCATGTTTATACAGATAACGTTGTAGACATTTCCATCTTTATACAAACGGTGGTGTAGATATTTCCATTTTCCTACACATGACTGTGTAGTTATTTCCATGTTTATACAGATGGCGGTGTAGATATTTCCATATTTATAGAGATAGCAGTGTAGATATTTCCAGGTTTATACAGATAGCGGTGTAAATATTTCCATGTTTATACAGATCGTGGTGTAGATATTTCCATGTTTATACAGATACCGGTGTAGATATTTCCATGTTTATACAGACTGCAGTATAGGTATTTCTATGTTTATACAGATAGCGGTGTAGATATTTCCATGTTTGTACAGATGGCGGTGTAGTTATTTCCATGTTTATATAGATAGCGGTGTAGATATTTCCATGTATATACACATGGCTGTGTAGATATTTCCGTGTTTATACAGATGGCGGTGTAGATATTTCCATGTTTTTACAGATAACTTTGTAAATATTTCCATGTTTATGCAGATGGCGGTGTAGATATTTCGATGTTTATACAGATAGCAGTGGAGATATTTCCATGTTTATACAGATAGCGGTGTAGATATTTCCATGTTTATACTGATCGCGGTGTAGATATTTCCATGTTTATACAGATGGCGGTGTAGATATTTCCATTTTTATACAGATGTCTGTGTAGATATTTACATGTGTATACAGATGGTATTGTAGGTATTTCCATGTTTATACAGATGGTGGTGTAGATATTTCCATGTTTATTCGGATGATTGTGTAGATATTTCCATGTTTTTACAGATGGCAGTGTAGATATTTCAATGTTTATAGAGATGGCGGTGTAGATATTTCCATATTTATACAGATGTCTGTGTAGATATTTCCATGTGTATACAGATGGTATTGTAGGTATTTCCATGTTTATACAGATGTTGGTGTAGATATTTCCATGTTTATTCAGATGACTGTGTAGATATTTCCATGTTTTTACAGATGGCAGTGTAGATATTTCAATGTTTGTAGAGATGGCGCTGTAGATATGTCCATGTTTATACAGATAACGGTGGAGATATTTCCATGTTTATGCAGACAGCAGTGGAGATATTTCCATGTTTATACACATAGCGGTGTACATATTTCCATGTTTATAGAGACTGCGGTGTAGGTATTTCCATGTTTATAAAGATAGCGGTGCAGATATTTCCATGTTTATACAGATGCCCGTGCAGATATCTCCATATTTATACAGAGGGCTGTGTAGATATTTCTATGTTTATACAGATGGCAGTGTAGATATTTCCATGTTCCTACACATGACTGTGTAGGTATTTCCATGTTTATACAGATGGCTTTGTAGATATTTCCATCTCTATAGAGATAGCGGTGCAGATATTTCCATGTTTATACAGATAGCGGTGTATATATTTCCATGTTTATACAGATCGTGGTGTAGATATTTCCATGTTTATACAGATACCGGTGTAGATATTTCCATGTTTATACAGACCGCAGTGTAGATATTTCCATGTTTATACAGATAGCGGTGTAGATATTTCCATGTTTATACAGATGGCTGTGTCGATATTTCCATGTTTATACAGAGTTCTCTGTAGATATTTCCATGTTTATATAGATGACAGGGTAGATATTTCCAGGTTTATACAGATGACTGTGTAGATATTTCCAAGTTAATACAGATGGCGGTGTAGATATTTCCATGTTTATAGAGATAGCGGTGTAGATATTTCCATGTTTATTGAGATAGCGGTGTAAATATTTCCATATTTATACAGATAGTGGTGTAGATATTTCCATGTTTTTACAGATAGCGGTGGAGATATTTCCATCTTTATTCAGAGAGTGCTGTACATATTTCCATGTTTATACAAATCACTGTGTAGATATTTCCATGTTTATACAGATAACGTTGTAGACATTTCCATCTTTATACAAACGGTGGTGTAGATATTTCCATGTTCCTACACATGACTGTGTAGTTATTTCCATGTTTATACAGATGGCGGTGTAGATATTTCCATATATACAGAGATAGCAGTGTAGATATTTCCAGGTATATACAGATAGCGGTGTAAATATTTCCATGTTTATACAGATCGTGGTGTAGATATTTCCATGTTTATACAGATACCGGTGTAGATATTTCCATCTTTATACAGACTGCAGTATAGGTATTTCTATGTTTATACAAATAGCAGTGTAGATATTTCCATGTTTGTACAGATGGCGGTGTAGTTATTTCCATGTTTATATAGATAGCGGTGTAGATATTTCCATGTATATACACATGGCTGTGTAGTTATTTCCATGTTTATACAGATGGCGGTGTAGATATTTCCATGTTTTTACAGATAACTTTGTAAATATTTCCACGTTTATACAGATGGCGGTGTAGATATTTCGATGTTTATACAGATAGCAGTGGAGATATTTCCATGTTTATACAGATAGCGGTGTAGATATTTCCATGTTTATACTGATCGCGGTGTAGATATTTCCATGTTTATACAGATGGCGGTGTAGATATTTCCATATTTATACAGATGTCTGTGTAGATATTTACATGTGTATACAGATGGTATTGTAGGTATTTCCATGTTTATACAGATGGTGGTGTAGATATTTCCATGTTTATTCGGATGACTCTGTAGATATTTCCATGTTTTTACAGATGGCAGTGTAGATATTTCTATGTTTATAGAGACGGCGCTGTAGATATTTCCATGTTTATACAGATAACGGTGGAGATATTTCCATGTTTATGCAGACAGCAGTGGAGATATTTCCATGTTTATACACATAGCGGTGGGCATATTTCCATGTTTATAGTGACAGCGGTGTAGGTATTTCCATGTTTATACAGATAGCGGTGCAGATATTTCCATGTTTATACAGATGCCCGTGCAGATATCTCCATATTTATACAGAGGGCTGTGTAGATATTTCTATGTGTATACAGATGGCAGTGTAGATATTTCCATGTTCCTACACATGACTGTGTAGGTATTTCCATGTTTATACAGATGGCTTTGTAGATATTTCCATGTCTATAGAGATAGCTGTGCAGATATTTACGTGTTTATACAGATAGCGGTGTATATATTTCCATGTTTATATAGATCGTGGTGTAGATATTTCCATGTTTATACAGATACCGGTGTAGATATTTCCATGTTTATACAGACCGCAGTGTAGATATTTCCATGTTCCTACACATGACTGTGTAGTTATTTCCATATTTATACAGATGGCGGTGTAGATATTTCCATATTTATAGAGATAGCAGTGTAGATATTTCCAGGTTTATACAGATAGCGGTGTAAATATTTCCATGTTTATACAGATCGTGGTGTAGATATTTCCATGTTTATACAGATACCGGTGTAGATATTTCCATGTTTATACAGACTGCAGTATAGGTATTTCTATGTTTATACAGATAGCGGTGTAGATATTTCCATGTTTATACAGATGGCGGTGTAGATATTTCCATGTTTTTACAGATAACATTGTAAATATTTCCATGTTTATACAGATGGCGGTGTAGATATTTCGATGTTTATACAGATAGCAGTGGAGATATTTCCATGTTTATACAGATAGCGGTGTAGATATTTCCATGTTTATACTGATCGCGGTGTAGATATTTCCATGTTTATACAGATGTCTGTGTAGATATTTACATGTGTATACAGATGGTATTGTAGGTATTTCCATGTTTATACAGATGGTGGTGAAGATATTTCCATGTTTATTCGGATGACTGTGTAGATATTTCCATGTTTTTACAGATGGCAGTGTAGATATTTCAATGTTTATAGAGATGGCGGTGTAGATATTTCCATATTTATACAGATGTCTGTGTAGATATTTCCATGTGTATACAGATGGTATTGTAGGTATTTCCATGTTTATACAGATGGTGGTGTAGATATTTCCATGTTTATTCAGATGACTGTGTAGATATTTCCATGTTTTTACAGATGGCAGTGTAGATATTTCAATGTTTATAGAGATGGCGCTGTAGATATGTCCATGTTTATACAGATAACGGTGGAGATATTTCCATGTTTATGCAGACAGCAGTGGAGATATTTCCATGTTTATACACATAGCGGTGTACATATTTCCATGTTTATAGAGACAGCGGTGTAGGTATTTCCATGTTTATACAGATAGCGGTGCAGAAATTTCCATGTTTATACAGATGCCCATGCAGATATCTCCATATTTATACAGAGGGCTGTGTAGATATTTCTATGTTTATACAGAGGCCAGTGTAGATATTTCCATGTTCCTACTCATGACTGTGTAGGTATTTCCATGTTTATACAGATGGCTTTGTAGATATTTCCATGTTTATACAGATACCGGTGTAGATATTTCCATGTTTATACAGACTGCAGTATAGGTATTTCTATGTTTATACAAATAGCGGTGTAGATATTTCCATGTTTGTACAGATGGCGGTGTAGTTATTTCCATGTTTATATAGATAGCGGTGTAGATATTTCCATGTATATACACATGGCTGTGTAGATATTTCCATGTTTATACAGATGGCGGTGTAGATATTTCCATGTTTTTACAGATAACTTTGTAAATATTTCCATGTTTATGCAGATGGCGGTGTAGATATTTCGATGTTTATACAGATAGCAGTGGAGATATTTCCATGTTTATACAGATAGCGGTGTAGATATTTCAATGTTTATACTGATCGCGGTGTAGATATTTCCATGTTTATACAGATGGCGGTGTAGATATTTCCATTTTTATACAGATGTCTGTGTAGATATTTACATGTGTATACAGATGGTATTGTAGGTATTTCCATGTTTATACAGATGGTTGTGTAGATATTTCCATGTTTATTCGGATGACTGTGTAGATATTTCCATGTTTTTACAGATGGCAGTGTAGATATTTCCATGTTTATACAGATGGCGGTGTAGATATTTCCATTTTTATACAGATGTCTGTGTAGATATTTCCATGTGTATACAGATGGTATTGTAGGTATTTCCATGTTTATACAGATGGTGGTGTAGATATTTCCATGTTTATTCAGATGACTGTGTAGATATTTCCATGTTTTTACAGATGGCAGTGTAGATATTTCAATGTTTATAGAGATGGCGCTGTAGATATGTCCATGTTTATACAGATAACGGTGGAGATATTTCCATGTTTATGCAGACAGCAGTGGATATATTTCCATGTTTATACACATAGCGGTGTACATATTTCCATGTTTATAGAGACAGCGGTGTAGGTATTTCCATGTTTATACAGATAGCCGTGCAGATATTTCCATGTTTATACAGATGCCCATGCAGATATCTCCATATTTATACAGAGGGCTGTGTAGATATTTCTATGTTTATACAGATGGCAGTGTAGATATTTCCATGTTCCTACACATGACTGTGTAGGTATTTCCATGTTTATACAGATGGCTTTGTAGATATTTCCATGTCTATAGAGATAGCGGTGCAGATATTTACATGTTTATACAGATAGCGGTGTATATATTTCCATGTTTATACAGATCGTGGTGTAGATATTTCCATGTTTATACAGATACCGGTGTAGATATTTCCATGTTTATACAGACCGCAGTGTAGATATTTCCATGTTTATACAGATAGCGGTGTAGATATTTCCATGTTTATAGAGATGGCTGTGTCGATAATTCCATGTTTATACAGAGTTCTCTGTAGATATTTCCATGTTTATATAGATGACAGTGTAGATATTTCCGGGTTTATACAGATGACTGTGTAGATATTTCCAAGTTAATACAGATGGCGGTGTAGATATTTCCATGTTTACAGAGATAGCGGTGAAGATATTTCCATGTTTATTGAGATAGCGGTGTAAATATTTCCATATTTATACAGATAGTGGTGTAGATATTTCCATGTTTTTACAGATAGCGGTGGAGATATTTCCATCTTTATTCAGAGAGTGCTGTACATATTTCCATGTTTATACAAATCACTGTGTAGATATTTCCATGTTTATACAAATAACGTTGTAGACATTTCCATCTTTATACAAACGGTGGTGTAGATATTTCCATGTTCCTACACATGACTGTGTAGTTATTTCCATGTTTATACAGATGGCGGTGTAGATATTTCCATATTTATAGAGATAGCAGTGTAGATATTTCCAGGTTTATATAGATAGCGGTGTAAATATTTCCATGTTTATACAGATCGTGGTGTAGATATTTCCATGTTTATACAGATACTGGTGTAGATATTTCCATGTTTATACAGACTGCAGTATAGGTATTTCTATGTTTATACAAATAGCAGTGTAGATATTTCCATGTTTGTACAGATGGCGGTGTAGTTATTTCCATGTTTATATAGATAGCGGTGTAGATATTTCCATGTATATACACATGGCTGTGTAGTTATTTCCATGTTTATACAGATGGCGGTGTAGATATTTCCATGTTTTTACAGATAACTTTGTAAATATTTCCACGTTTATACAGATGGCGGTGTAGATATTTCGATGTTTATACAGATAGCAGTGGAGATATTTCCATGTTTATACAGATAGCGGTGTAGATATTTCCATGTTTATACTGATCGCGGTGTAGATATTTCCATGTTTATACAGATGGCGGTGTAGATATTTCCATATTTATACAGATGTCTGTGTAGATATTTACATGTGTATACAGATGGTATTGTAGGTATTTCCATGTTTATACAGATGGTGGTGTAGATATTTCCATGTTTATTCGGATGACTCTGTAGATATTTCCATGTTTTTACAGATGGCAGTGTAGATATTTCTATGTTTATAGAGACGGCGCTGTAGATATTTCCATGTTTATACAGATAACGGTGGAGATATTTCCATGTTTATGCAGACAGCAGTGGAGATATTTCCATGTTTATACACATAGCGGTGGGCATATTTCCATGTTTATAGTGACAGCGGTGTAGGTATTTCCATGTTTATACAGATAGCGGTGCAGATATTTCCATGTTTATACAGATGCCCGTGCAGATATCTCCATATTTATACAGAGGGCTGTGTAGATATTTCTATGTGTATACAGATGGCAGTGTAGATATTTCCATGTTCCTACACATGACTGTGTAGGTATTTCCATGTTTATACAGATGGCTTTGTAGATATTTCCATGTCTATAGAGATAGCTGTGCAGATATTTACGTGTTTATACAGATAGCGGTGTATATATTTCCATGTTTATATAGATCGTGGTGTAGATATTTCCATGTTTATACAGATACCGGTGTAGATATTTCCATGTTTATACAGACCGCAGTGTAGATATTTCCATGTTCCTACACATGACTGTGTAGTTATTTCCATATTTATACAGATGGCGGTGTAGATATTTCCATATTTATAGAGATAGCAGTGTAGATATTTCCAGGTTTATACAGATAGCGGTGTAAATATTTCCATGTTTATACAGATCGTGGTGTAGATATTTCCATGTTTATACAGATACCGGTGTAGATATTTCCATGTTTATACAGACTGCAGTATAGGTATTTCTATGTTTATACAGATAGCGGTGTAGATATTTCCATGTTTATACAGATGGCGGTGTAGATATTTCCATGTTTTTACAGATAACATTGTAAATATTTCCATGTTTATACAGATGGCGGTGTAGATATTTCGATGTTTATACAGATAGCAGTGGAGATATTTCCATGTTTATACAGATAGCGGTGTAGATATTTCCATGTTTATACTGATCGCGGTGTAGATATTTCCATGTTTATACAGATGTCTGTGTAGATATTTACATGTGTATACAGATGGTATTGTAGGTATTTCCATGTTTATACAGATGGTGGTGAAGATATTTCCATGTTTATTCGGATGACTGTGTAGATATTTCCATGTTTTTACAGATGGCAGTGTAGATATTTCAATGTTTATAGAGATGGCGGTGTAGATATTTCCATATTTATACAGATGTCTGTGTAGATATTTCCATGTGTATACAGATGGTATTGTAGGTATTTCCATGTTTATACAGATGGTGGTGTAGATATTTCCATGTTTATTCAGATGACTGTGTAGATATTTCCATGTTTTTACAGATGGCAGTGTAGATATTTCAATGTTTATAGAGATGGCGCTGTAGATATGTCCATGTTTATACAGATAACGGTGGAGATATTTCCATGTTTATGCAGACAGCAGTGGAGATATTTCCATGTTTATACACATAGCGGTGTACATATTTCCATGTTTATAGAGACAGCGGTGTAGGTATTTCCATGTTTATACAGATAGCGGTGCAGAAATTTCCATGTTTATACAGATGCCCATGCAGATATCTCCATATTTATACAGAGGGCTGTGTAGATATTTCTATGTTTATACAGAGGCCAGTGTAGATATTTCCATGTTCCTACTCATGACTGTGTAGGTATTTCCATGTTTATACAGATGGCTTTGTAGATATTTCCATGTTTATACAGATACCGGTGTAGATATTTCCATGTTTATACAGACTGCAGTATAGGTATTTCTATGTTTATACAAATAGCGGTGTAGATATTTCCATGTTTGTACAGATGGCGGTGTAGTTATTTCCATGTTTATATAGATAGCGGTGTAGATATTTCCATGTATATACACATGGCTGTGTAGATATTTCCATGTTTATACAGATGGCGGTGTAGATATTTCCATGTTTTTACAGATAACTTTGTAAATATTTCCATGTTTATGCAGATGGCGGTGTAGATATTTCGATGTTTATACAGATAGCAGTGGAGATATTTCCATGTTTATACAGATAGCGGTGTAGATATTTCAATGTTTATACTGATCGCGGTGTAGATATTTCCATGTTTATACAGATGGCGGTGTAGATATTTCCATTTTTATACAGATGTCTGTGTAGATATTTACATGTGTATACAGATGGTATTGTAGGTATTTCCATGTTTATACAGATGGTTGTGTAGATATTTCCATGTTTATTCGGATGACTGTGTAGATATTTCCATGTTTTTACAGATGGCAGTGTAGATATTTCCATGTTTATACAGATGGCGGTGTAGATATTTCCATTTTTATACAGATGTCTGTGTAGATATTTCCATGTGTATACAGATGGTATTGTAGGTATTTCCATGTTTATACAGATGGTGGTGTAGATATTTCCATGTTTATTCAGATGACTGTGTAGATATTTCCATGTTTTTACAGATGGCAGTGTAGATATTTCAATGTTTATAGAGATGGCGCTGTAGATATGTCCATGTTTATACAGATAACGGTGGAGATATTTCCATGTTTATGCAGACAGCAGTGGATATATTTCCATGTTTATACACATAGCGGTGTACATATTTCCATGTTTATAGAGACAGCGGTGTAGGTATTTCCATGTTTATACAGATAGCCGTGCAGATATTTCCATGTTTATACAGATGCCCATGCAGATATCTCCATATTTATACAGAGGGCTGTGTAGATATTTCTATGTTTATACAGATGGCAGTGTAGATATTTCCATGTTCCTACACATGACTGTGTAGGTATTTCCATGTTTATACAGATGGCTTTGTAGATATTTCCATGTCTATAGAGATAGCGGTGCAGATATTTACATGTTTATACAGATAGCGGTGTATATATTTCCATGTTTATACAGATCGTGGTGTAGATATTTCCATGTTTATACAGATACCGGTGTAGATATTTCCATGTTTATACAGACCGCAGTGTAGATATTTCCATGTTTATACAGATAGCGGTGTAGATATTTCCATGTTTATAGAGATGGCTGTGTCGATAATTCCATGTTTATACAGAGTTCTCTGTAGATATTTCCATGTTTATATAGATGACAGTGTAGATATTTCCGGGTTTATACAGATGACTGTGTAGATATTTCCAAGTTAATACAGATGGCGGTGTAGATATTTCCATGTTTACAGAGATAGCGGTGAAGATATTTCCATGTTTATTGAGATAGCGGTGTAAATATTTCCATATTTATACAGATAGTGGTGTAGATATTTCCATGTTTTTACAGATAGCGGTGGAGATATTTCCATCTTTATTCAGAGAGTGCTGTACATATTTCCATGTTTATACAAATCACTGTGTAGATATTTCCATGTTTATACAAATAACGTTGTAGACATTTCCATCTTTATACAAACGGTGGTGTAGATATTTCCATGTTCCTACACATGACTGTGTAGTTATTTCCATGTTTATACAGATGGCGGTGTAGATATTTCCATATTTATAGAGATAGCAGTGTAGATATTTCCAGGTTTATATAGATAGCGGTGTAAATATTTCCATGTTTATACAGATCGTGGTGTAGATATTTCCATGTTTATACAGATACTGGTGTAGATATTTCCATGTTTATACAGACTGCAGTATAGGTATTTCTATGTTTATACAGATAGCGGTGTAGATATTTCCATGTTTGTACATATGGCGGTGTAGTTATTTCCATGTTTATATAGATAGCGGTGTAGATATTTCCATGTATATACACATGGCTGTGTAGATATTTCCGTGTTTATACAGATGGCGGTGTAGATATTTCCATGTGTTTACAGATAACTTTGTAAATATTTCCATGTTTATGCAGATGGCGGTGTAGATATTTCGATGTTTATACAGATAGCAGTGGAGATATTTCCATGTTTATACAGATAGCGGTGTAGATATTTCCATGTTTATACTGATCGCGGTGTAGATATTTCCATGTTTATACAGATAGCGGTGTAGATATTTCCATGTTTATACAGATGGCTGTATCGTTATTTCCATGTTTATACAGAGTTCTCCGTAGATATTTCCATGTTTATATAGATGACAGTGTAGATATTTCCAGGTTTATACAGATGACTGTGTAGATATTTCCAAGTTAATACAGATGGCGGTATAGATATTTCCATGTTTATAGAGATAGCGGTGTAGATATTTCCATGTTTATTGAGATAGCGGTGTAAATATTTCCATATTTATACAGATAGTGGTGTAGATATTTCCATGTTTATACAGATGGCTGTGTCGATATTTCCATGTTTATACAGAGTTCTCTGTAGATATTTCCATGTTTATATAGATGACAGTGTAGATATTTCCAGGTTTATATAGATGACTGTGTAGATATTTCCAAGTTAATACAGATGGCGGTGTAGATATTTCCAAGTTTATAGAGATAGCGGTGTAGATATTTCCATGTTTATTGAGATAGCGGTGTAAATATTTCCATATTTATACAGATAGTGGTGTAGATATTTCCATGTTTTTACAGATAGCGGTGTAGATATTTCCATCTTTATTCAGAGAGTGCTGTACATATTTCCATGTTTATATAAATCACTGTGCAGATATTTCCATGTTTATACAGATGGCGGTGTAGATATTTCCATGTTTTTACAGATAACTTTGTAAATATTTCCATGTTTATGCAGATGGCGGTGTAGATATTTTGATGTTTATACAGATAGCAGTGGAGATATTTCCATGTTTATACAGATAGCGGTGTAGATATTTCCATGTTTATACTGATCGCGGTGTAGATATTTCCATGTTTATACAGATGGCGGTGTAGATATTTCCATTGTTATACAGATGTCTGTGTAGATATTTACATGGGTATACAGATGGTATTGTAGGTATTTCCATGTTTATACAGATGGTGGTGTAGATATTTCCATGTTTATTCGGATGACTGTGTAGATATTTCCATGTTTTTACAGATGGCATTGTAGATATTTCAATGTTTATAGAGATGGCGGTGTAGATATTTCCATATTTATACAGATGTCTGTGTAGATATTTCCATGTGTATACAGATGGTATTGTAGGTATTTCCATGTTTATACAGATGGTGGTGTAGATATTTCCATGTTTATTCAGATGACTGTGTAGATATTTCCATGTATTTACAGATGGCAGTGTAGATATTTAAATGTTTATTCAGATGACTGTGTAGATATTTCCATGTTTTTACAGATAACTTTGTAAATATTTCCATGTTTATGCAGATGGTGGTGTAGATATTTCGATGTTTATACAGATAGCAGTGGAGATATTTCCATGTTTATACAGATAGCGGTATAGATATTTCCATGTTTATACTGATCGCGGTGTAGATATTTCCATGTTTATACAGATGGCGGTGTAGATATTTCCATTTTTATAGAGATGTCTTTGTAGATATTTACATGTGTATACAGATGGTATTGTAGGTATTTCCATGTTTATACAGATGGTGGTGTAGATATTTCCATGTTTATTCGGATGACTGTGTAGATATTTCCATGTTTTTACAGATGGCAGTGTAGATATTTCAATGTTTATAGGGATGGCGGTGTAGATATTTCCATATTTATACAGATGTCTGTGTAGATATTTCCATGTGTATACAGATGGTATTGTAGGTATTTCCATGTTTATACAGATGGTGGTGTAGATATTTCCATGTTTATTCAGATGACTGTGTAGATATTTCCATGTTTTTACAGATGGCAGTGTAGATATTTCAATGTTTATAGAGATGGCGCTGTAGATATTTCCATGTTTATACAGATAACGGTGGAGATATTTCCATGTTTATGCAGACAGCAGTGGAGATATTTCCATGTTTATACACATAGCGGTGTACATATTTCCATGTTTATAGAGACACCGGTGTAGGTATTTCCATGTTTATACAGATAGCGGTGCAGAAATTTCCATGTTTATACAGATGCCCGTGCAGATATCTCCATATTTATACAGAGGGCTGTGTAGATATTTCTATGTTTATACAGATGGCAGTGTAGATATTTCCATGTTCCTACACATGACTGTGTAGGTATTTCCATGTTTATACAGATGGCTTTGTAGATATTTCCATGTCTATAGAGATAGCGGTGCAGATATTTACATGTTTATACAGATAGCGGTGTATATATTTCCATGTTTATACAGATCGTGGTGTAGATATTTCCATGTTTATACAGATACCGGTGTAGATATTTCCATGTTTATACAGACCGCAGTGTAGATATTTCCATGTTTATACAGATAGCGGTGTAGATATTTCCATGTTTATACAGATGGCTGTGTCGATATTTCCATGTTTCTACAGAGTTCTCTGTAGATATTTCCATGTTTATATAGATGAATGTGTAGATATTTCCAGGTTTATACAGATGACTGTGTAGATATTTCCAAGTTAATACAGATGGCGGTGTAGATATTTCCATGTTTACAGAGATAGCGGTGTAGATATTTCCATGTTTATTGAGATAGCGGTGTAAATATTTCCATATTTATACAGATAGTGGTGTAGATATTTCCATGCTTTTACAGATAGCGGTGTAGATATTTCCATCTTTATTCAGAGAGTGCTGTACATATTTCCATGTTTATAGAAATCACTGTGTAGATATTTCCATGTTTATACAGATAACGGTGGAGATATTTCCATGTTTATGCAGACAGCAGTGGAGATATTTCCATGTTTATACACATAGCGGTGTACATATTTCCATGTTTATAGAGACAGCGGTGTAGGTATTTCCATGTTTATACAGATAGCGGTGCAGATATTTCCATGTTTATACAGATGCCCGTGCAGATATCTCCATATTTATACAGAGGGCTGTGTAGATATTTCTATGTTTATACAGATGGCAGTGTAGATATTTCCATGTTCCTACACATGACTGTGTAGGTATTTCCATGTTTATACAGATGGCTTTGTAGTTATTTCCATGTCTATAGAGATAGCGGTGTAGATATTTACATGTTTATAAAGATAGCGGTGTATATATTTCCATGTTTATACAGATCGTGGTGTAGATATTTCCATGTTTATACAGATACCGGTGTAGATATTTCCATGTTTATACAGACCGCAGTGTAGATATTTCCATGTTTATACAGATAGCGGTGTAGATATTTCCATGTTTATACAGACGGCTGTGTCGATATTTCCATGTTTATACAGAGTTCTCTGTACATATTTCCATGTTTATATAGATGACAGTGTACATATTTCCAGGTTTATACAGATGACTGTGTAGATATTTCCAAGTTAATACAGATGGCGGTGTAGATATTTCCATGTGTATAGAGATAGCGGTGTAGATATTTCCATGTTTATTGAGATAGCGGTGTAAATATTTCCATATTTATACAGATAGTGGTGTAGATATTTCCATGTTTTTACAGATAGCGGTGTAGATATTTCCATCTTTATTCAGAGAGTGCTGTACATATTTCCATGTTTATACAAATCACTGTGTAGATATTTCCATGTTTATACAGATAACGTAGACATTTCCATCTTTATACAAACGGTGGTGTAGATATTTCCATGTTCCTACACATGACTGTGTAGTTATTTCCATGTTTATACAGATGGCGGTGTAGATATTTCCATATTTATAGAGATAGCAGTGTAGATATTTCCAGGTTTATACAGATAGCGGTGTAAATATTTCCATGTTTATACAGATCGTGGTGTAGATATTTCCATGTTTATACAGATACCGGTGTAGATATTTCCATGTTTATACAGACTGCAGTATAGGTATTTCTATGTTTATACAAATAGCGGTGTAGATATTTCCATGTTTGTACAGATGGCAGTGTAGTTATTTCCATGTTTATATAGATAGCGGTGTAGATATTTCCATGTATATACACATGGCTGTGTAGATATTTCCATGTTTATACAGATGGCGGTGTAGATATTTCCATGTTTTTACAGATAACTTTGTAAATATTTCCATGTTTATACAGATGGCGGTGTAGATATTTCGATGTTTATACAGATAGCAGTGGAGATATTTCCATGTTTATACAGATAACGGTGTAGATAATTCCATGTTTATACTGATCGCGGTGTAGATATTTCCATGTTTATACAGATGGCGGTGTCGATATTTCCATATTTATACAGATGTCTGTGTAGATATTTACATGTGTATACAGATGGTATTGTACGTATTTCCATGTTTATACAGATGGTGGTGTAGATATTTCCATGTTTATTCGGATGACTGTGTAGATATTTCCATGTTTTTACAGATGGAAGTGTAGATATTTCAATGTTTATAGAGATGGCGGTGTAGATATTTCCATTTTTATACAGATGTCTGTGTAGATATTTCCATGTGTATACAGATGGTATTGTATGTATTTCCATGTTTATACAGATGGTGGTGTAGATATTTCCATGTTTATTCAGATGACTGTGTAGATATTTCCATGTTTTTACAGATGGCAGTGTAGATATTTCAATGTTTATAGAGATGGTGCTGTAGATATGTCCATGTTTATACAGATAACGGTGGAGATATTTCCATGTTTATGCAGACAGCAGTGGAGATATTTCCATGTTTATACACATAGCGGTGTACATATTTCCATGTTTATAGAGACAGCGGTGTAGGTATTTCCATGTTTATACAGATAGCGGTGCAGATATTTCCATGTTTATACAGATGCCCGTGCAGATATCTCCATATTTATACAGAGGGCTGTGTAGATATTTCTATGTTTATACAGATGGCAGTGTAGATATTTCCATGTTCCTACACATGACTGTGTAGGTATTTCCATGTTTATACAGATGGCTTTGTAGATATTTCCATGTCTATAGAGATAGCGGTGCAGATATTTACATGTTTATAAAGATAGCGGTGTATATATTTCCATGTTTATACAGATCGTGGTGTAGATATTTCCATGTTTATACAGATACCGGTGTAGATATTTCCATGTTTATACAGACCGCAGTGTAGATATTTCCATGTTTATACAGATAGCGGTGTAGATATTTCCATGTTTATACAGATGGCTGTGTCGATATTTCCATGTTTATACAGAGTTCTCTGTACATATTTCCATGTTTATATAGATGACAGTGTACATATTTCCAGGTTTATACAGATGACTGTGTAGATATTTCCAAGTTAATACAGATTGCGGTGTAGATATTTCCATGTGTATAGAGATAGCGGTGTAGATATTTCCATGTTTATTGAGATAGCGGTGTAAATATTTCCATATTTATACAGATAGTGGTGTAGATATTTCCATGTTTTTACAGATAGCGGTGTAGATATTTCCATCTTTATTCAGAGAGTGCTGTACATATTTCCATGTTTATACAAATCACTGTGTAGATATTTCCATGTTTATACAGATAACGTAGACATTTCCATCTTTATACAAACGGTGGTGTAGATATTTCCATGTTCCTACACATGACTGTGTAGTTATTTCCATGTTTATACAGATGGCGGTGTAGATATTTCCATATTTATAGAGATAGCAGTGTAGATATTTCCAGGTTTATACAGATAGCGGTGTAAATATTTCCATATTTATACAGATCGTGGTGTAGATATTTCCATGTTTATACAGATACCGGTGTAGATATTTCCATGTTTATACAGACTGCAGTATAGGTATTTCTATGTTTATACAGATAGCGGTGTAGATATTTCTAGGTTTGTACAGATGGCGGTGTAGTTATATCCATGTTTATATAGATAGCGGTGTAGATATTTCCATGTATATACACATGGCTGCGTAGATATTTCCGTGTTGATACAGATGGCGTTGTAGATATTTCCATGTTTTTACAGATAACTTTGTAAATATTTCCATGTTTATAGAGATGGCGGTGTAGATATTTCGATGTTTATACATATAGCAGTGGAGATATTTCCAGGTTTATACAGATAGCGGTGTAGATATTTCCATGTTTATACTGATCGTGGTGCAGATATTTCCATGTTTATACAGATGGCAGTGTAGATATTTCCATATTTATACAGATGTCTGTGTAGATATTTACATGTGTATACAGATGGTATTGTAGGTATTTCCATGTTTATACAGATAGTGGTGTAGATATTTCCATGTTTATTCGGATGACTGTGTAGATATTTCCATGTTTTTACAGATGGCAGTGTAGATATTTCAATGTTTATAGATATGGCGGTGTAGATATTTCCATATTTATACAGATGTCTCTGTAGATATTTCCATGTGTATACAGATGGTATTGTAGGTATTTCCATGTTTATACAGATGGTGGTGTAGATATTTCCATGTTTATTCGGATGACTGTGTAGATATTATCATGTTTTTACAGATGGAAGTGTAGATATTTCAATGTTTATAGAGATGGCGGTGTAGATATTTCCATTTTTATACAGATGTCTGTGTAGATATTTCCATGTGTATACAGATGGTATTGTATGTATTTCCATGTTTATACAGATGGTGGTGTAGATATTTCCATGTTTATTCAGATGACTGTGTAGATATTTCCATGTTTTTACAGATGGCAGTGTAGATATTTCAATGTTTATAGAGATGGCGCTGTAGATATTTCCATGTTTATACAGATAACGGTGGAGATATTTCCATGTTTATGCAGACAGCAGTGGAGATATTTCCATGTTTATACACATAGCGGTGTACATATTTCCATGTTTATAGAGACAGCGGTGTAGGTATTTCCATGTTTATACAGATAGCGGTGCAGATATTTGAATGTTTATACATATGCCCATGCAAATATCTCCATATTTATACAGAGGGCTGTGTAGATATTTCTATGTTTATACAGATGGCAGTGTAGATATTTCCATGTTCCTACACATGACTGTGTAGGTATTTCCATGTTTATACAGATGGCTTTGTAGATATTTCCATGTCTATAGAGATAGCGGTGCAGATATTTACATGTTTATACAGATAGCGGTGTATATATTTCCATGTTTATACAGATCGTGGTGTAGATATTTCCATGTTTATACAGACCGCAGTGTAGATATTTCCATGTTTATACAGATAGCGGTGTAGATATTTCCATGTTTATACAGATGGCTGTATCGTTATTTCCATGTTTACAGAGTTCTCCGTAGATATTTCCATGTTTATATAGATGACAGTGTAGATATTTCCAGGTTTATACAGATGACTGTGTAGATATTTCCAAGTTAATACAGATGGCGGTATAGATATTTCCATGTTTATAGAGATAGCGGTGTAGATATTTCCATGTTTATTGAGATAGCGGTGTAAATATTTCCATATTTATACAGATAGTGGTGTAGATATTTCCATGTTTTTACAGATAGCGGTGTAGATATTTCCATCTTTATTCAGAGAGTGCTGTACATATTTCCATGTTTATACAAATCACTGTGTAGATATTTCCATGTTTATACAGATAACGTTGTAGACATTTCCATCTTTATACAAACGGTGGTGTAGATATTTCCATTTTCCTACACATGACTGTGTAGTTATTTCCATGTTTATACAGATGGCTGTGTAGATATTTCCATATTTATAGAGATAGCAGTGTAGATATTTCCAGGTTTATACAGATAGCGGTGTAAATATTTCCATGTTTATACAGATCGTGGTGTAGATATTTCCATGTTTATACAGATACCGGTGTAGATATCTCCATGTTTATACAGACTGCAGTATAGGTATTTCTATGTTTATACAGATAGCGGTGTAGATATTTCCATGTTTGTACAGATGGCGGTGTAGTTATTTCCATGTTTATATAGATAGCGGTGTAGATATTTCCATGTATATACACATGGCTGTGTAGATATTTCCGTGTTTATACAGATGGCGGTGTAGATATTTCCATGTTTTTACAGATAACTTTGTAAATATTTCCATGTTTATGCAGATGGCGGTGTAGATATTTCGATGTTTATACAGATAGCAGTGGAGATATTTCCATGTTTATACAGATAGCGGTGTAGATATTTCCATGTTTATACTGATCGCGGTGTAGATATTTCCATGTTTATACAGATGGCGGTGTAGATAATTCCATTTTTATACAGATGTCTGTGTAGATATTTACATGTGTATACAGATGGTATTGTAGGTATTTCCATGTTTATACAGATGGTGGTGTATATATTTCCATGTTTATTCAGATGACTGTGTAGATATTTCCATGTTTTTACAGATGGCAGTGTAGATATTTCAATGTTTATAGAGATGGCGGTGTAGATATTTCCATATTTATACCGATGTCTGTGTAGATATTTCCATGTTAATACAGATGGTATTGTAGGTATTTCCATGTTTATACAGATGGTGGTGTAGATATTTCCATGTTTATTCAGATGACTGTGTAGATATTTCCATGTTTTTACAGATGGCAGTGTAGATATTTCAATGTTTGTAGAGATGGCGCTGTAGATATGTCCATGTTTATACAGATAACGGTGGAGATATTTCCATGTTTATGCAGACAGCAGTGGAGATATTTCCATGTTTATACACATAGCGGTGTACATATTTCCATGTTTATGGAGACAGCGGTGTAGGTATTTCCATGTTTATACAGATAGCGGTGCAGATATTTCCATGTTTATACAGATGCCCGTGCAGATATCTCCATATTTATATAGAGGGCTGTGTAGATATTTCTATGTTTATACAGATGGCAGTGTAGATATTTCCATGTTCCTACACATGACTGTGTAGGTATTTCCATGTTTATACAGATGGCTTTGTAGATATTTCCATGTCTATAGAGATAGCTGTGCAGATATTTACATGTTTATACAGATAGCGGTGTATATATTTCCATGTTTATACAGATCGTGGTGTAGATATTTCCATGTTTATACAGATACCGGTGTAGATATTTCATGTTTATACAGACCGCAGTGTAGATATTTCCATGTTTATACAGATAGCGGTGTAGTTATTTCCATGTTTATACAGATGGCTGTGTCGATATTTCCATGTTTATACAGAGTTCTCTGTAGATATTTCCATGTTTATATAGATGACAGTGTAGATATTTCCAGGTTTATACAGATGACTGTGTAGATATTTCCAAGTTAATACAGATGGCGGTGTAGATATATCCATGTTTGTAGAGATAGCGGTGTAGTTATTTCCATGTTTATTGAGATAGCGTTGTAAATATTTCCATATTTATACAGATAGTGGTGTAGATATTTCCATGTTTTTACAGATAGCGGTGTAGATATTTCCATCTTTATTCAGAGAGTGCTGTGCATATTTCCATGTTTATACAAATCACTGTGTAGATATTTCCATGTTTATACAGATAACGTTGTAGACATTTCCATCTTTATACAAACGGTGGTGTAGATATTTCCATTTTCCTACACATGACTGTGTAGTTATTTCCATGTTTATACAGATGGCGGTGTAGATATTTCCATATTTATAGAGATAGCAGTGTAGATATTTCCAGGTTTATACAGATAGCGGTGTAAATATTTCCATGTTTATACAGATCGTGGTGTAGATATTTCCATGTTTATACAGATACCGGTGTAGATATTTCCATGTTTATACAGACTGCATTATAGGTATTTCTATGTTTATACAGATAGCGGTGTAGATATTTCCATGTTTGTACAGATGGCGGTGTAGTTATTTCCATGTTTATATAGATAGCGGTGTAGATATTTCCATGTATATACACATGGCTGTGTAGATATTTCCGTGTTTATACAGATGGCGGTGTAGATATTTCCATGTTTTTACAGATAACTTTGTAAATATTTCCATGTTTATACAGATGGCGGTGTAGATATTTCGATGTTTATACAGATAGCAGTGGAGATATTTCCATGTTTATACAGATAGCGGTGTAGATATTTCCATGTTTATACTGATCGCGGTGTAGATATTTCCATGTTTATACAGATGGCGGTGTAGATAATTCCATTTTTATACAGATGTCTGTGTAGATATTTACATGTGTATACAGATGGTATTGTAGGTATTTCCATGTTTATACAGATGGTGGTGTAGATATTTCCATGTTTATTCGGATGATTGTGTAGATATTTCCATGTTTTTACAGATGGCAGTGTAGATATTTCAATGTTTATAGAGATGGTGGTGTAGATATTTCCATATTTATACAGATGTCTGTGTAGATATTTCCATGTGTATACAGATGGTATTGTAGGTATTTCCATGTTTATACAGATGGTGGTGTAGATATTTCCATGTTTATTCAGATGACTGTGTAGATATTTCCATGTTTTTACAGATGGCAGTGTAGATATTTCAATGTTTGTAGAGATGGCGCTGTAGATATGTCCATGTTTATACAGATAACGGTGGAGATATTTCCATGTTTATGCAGACAGCAGTGGAGATATTTCCATGTTTATACACATAGCGGTGTACATATTTCCATGTTTATAGAGACAGCGGTGTAGGTATTTCCATGTTTATACAGATAGCGGTGCAGATATCTCCATGTTTATACAGATGCCCGTGCATATATCTCCATATTTATACAGAGGGCTGTGTAGATATTTCTATGTGTATACAGATGGCAGTGTAGATATTTCCATGTTCCTACACATGACTGTGTAGGTATTTCCATGTTTATACAGATGGCTTTGTAGATATTTCCATGTCTATAGAGATAGCTGTGCAGATATTTACGTGTTTATACAGATAGCGGTGTATATATTTCCATGTTTATATAGATCGTGGTGTAGATATTTCCATGTTTATACAGATACCGGTGTAGATATTTCCATGTTTATACAGACCGCAGTGTAGATATTTCCATATTTATACAGATAGCGGTGTAGATATTTCCATGTTTATACAGATGGCTGTGTCGATATTTCCATGTTTATACAGAGTTCTCTGTACATATTTCCATGTTTATATAGATGACAGTATAGATATATCCAGGTTTATACAGATGACTGTGTAGATATTTCCAAGTTAATAAAGATGGCGGTGTAGATATTTCCATGTTTATAGAGATAGCGGTGTAGATATTTCCATGTTTATTGAGATAGCGGTGTAAATATATCCATATTTATACAGATAGTGGTGTAGATATTTCCATGTTTTTACAGATAGCGGTGTAGATATTTCCATCTTTATTCAGAGAGTGCTGTACATATTTCCATGTTTATACAAATCACTGTGTAGATATTTCCATGTTTATACAGATAACTTTGGAGACATTTACATCTTTATACAAACGGTGGTGTAGATATTTCCATGTTCCTACACATGACTGTGTAGTTATTTCCATGTTTATACAGATGGCGGTGTAGATATTTCCATATTTATAGAGATAGCAGTGTAGATATTTCCAGGTTTATACAGATAGCGGTGTAAATATTTCCATACTTATACAGATCGTGGTGTAGATATTTCCATGTTTATACAGATACCGGTGTAGATATTTCCATGTTTATACAGACTGCAGTATAGGTATTTCTATGTTTATACAGATAGCGGTGTAGATATTTCTAGGTTTGTACAGATGGCGGTGTAGTTATATCCATGTTTATATAGATAGCGGTGTAGATATTTTCATGTATATACACATGGCTGCGTAGATATTTCCGTGTTGATACAGATGGCGTTGTAGATATTTCCATGTTTTTACAGATAACTTTGTAAATATTTCCATGTTTATAGAGATGGCGGTGTAGATATTTCGATGTTTATACATATAGCAGTGGAGATATTTCCATGTTTATACAGATAGCGGTGTAGATATTTCCATGTTTATACTGATCGTGGTGCAGATATTTCCATGTTTATACAGATGGCAGTGTAGATATTTCCATATTTATACAGATGTCTGTGTAGATATTTACATGTGTATACAGATGGTATTGTAGGTATTTCCATGTTTATACAGATAGTGGTGTAGATATTTCCATGTTTATGCGGATGACTGTGTAGATATTTCCATGTTTTTACAGATGGCAGTGTAGATATTTCAATGTTTATAGAGATGGCGGTGTAGATATTTCCATATTTATACAGATGTCTCTGTAGATATTTCCATGTGTATACAGATGGTATTGTAGGTATTTCCATGTTTATACAGATGGTGGTGTAGATATTTCCATGTTTATTCAGATGACTGTGTAGATATTTCCATGTTTTTACAGATGGCAGTGTAGATATTTCAATGTTTATAGAGATGGCGCTGTAGATATTTCCATGTTTATACAGATAACGGTGGAGATATTTCCATGTTTATGCAGACAGCAGTGGAGATATTTCCATGTTTATACACATAGCGGTGTACATATTTCCATGTTTATAGAGACAGCGGTGTAGGTATTTCCATGTTTATACAGATAGCGGTGCAGATATTTCCATGTTTATACAGATGCCCATGCAGATATCTCCATATTTATACAGAGGGCTGTGTAGATATTTCTATGTTTATACAGATGGCAGTGTAGATATTTCCCTGTTCCTACACATGACTGTGTAGGTATTTCCATGTTTATACAGATGGCTTTGTAGATATTTCCATGTCTATAGAGATAGCGGTGCAGATATTTACATGTTTATACAGATAGCGGTGTATATATTTCCATGTTTATACAGATCGTGGTGTAGATATTTCCATGTTTATACAGACCGCAGTGTAGATAATTCCATGTTTATACAGATAGCGGTGTAGATATTTCCATGTTTATACAGATGGCTGTGTCGATATTTCCATGTTTATACAGAGTTCTCTGTAGATATTTCCATGTTTATATAGATGACAGTGTAGATATTTCCAGGTTTATACAGATGACTGTGTAGATATTTCCAAGTTAATACAGATGGCGGTGTAGATATTTCCATGTTTGTAAAGATAGCGGTGTAGATATTTCCATGTTTATTGAGATAGCGGTGTAAATATTTCCATATTTATACAGATAGTGGTGAAGATATTTCCATGTTTTTACAGATAGCGGTGTAGATATTTCCATCTTTATTCAGAGAGTGCTGTACATATTTCCATGTTTATACAAATCACTGTGTAGATATTTCCATGTTTATATAGATAACGTTGTAGACATTTCCATCTTTATACAAACGGTGGTGTAGATATTTCCATTTTCCTACACATGACTGTGTAGTTATTTCCATGTTTATACAGATGGCGGTGTAGATATTTCCATATTTATAGAGATAGCAGTGTAGATATTTCCAGGTTTATACAGATAGCGGTGTAAATATTTCCATGTTTATACAGATCGTGGTGTAGATATTTCCATGTTTATACAGATACCGGTGTAGATATTTCCATGTTTATACAGACTGCAGTATAGGTATTTCTATGTTTATACAGAAAGCGGTGTAGATATTTCTAGGTTTGTACAGATGGCGGTGTAGTTATTTCCATGTTTATATAGATAGCGGTGTAGATATTTCCATGTATATACACATGGCTGCGTAGATATTTCCGTGTTGATACAGATGGCGGTGTAGATATTTCCATGTTTTTACAGATAACTTAGTAAATATTTCCATGTTTATACAGATGGCGGTGTAGATATTTCGATGTTTATACAGATAGCAGTGGAGATATTTCCATGTTTATACAGATAGCGGTGTAGATATTTCCATGTTTATACTGATCGCGGTGCAGATATTTCCATGTTTATACAGATGGCAGTGTAGATATTTCCATATTTATACAGATTTCTGTGTAGATATTTACATGTGTATACAGATGGTATTGTAGGTATTTCCATGTTTATACAGATGGTGGTGTAGATATTTCCATGTTTATTCGGATGACTGTGAAGATATTTCCATGTTTTTACAGATGGCAGTGTAGATATTTCAATGTTTATAGAGATGGCGGTGTAGATATTTCCATATTTATACACAGGTCTCTGTAGATATTTCCATGTGTATACAGATGGTATTGTAGGTATTTCCATGTTTATACAGATGGTGGTGTAGATATTTACATGTTTATTCAGATGACTGTGTAGATATTTCCATGTTTTTACAGATGGCAGTGTAGATATTTCAATGTTTATAGAGATGGCGCTGTAGATATTTCCATGTTTATACAGATAACGGTGGAGATATTTCCATGTTTATGCAGACAGCAGTGGAGATATTTCCATGTTTATACACATAGCGGTGTACATATTTCCATGTTTATAGAGACAGCGGTGTAGGTATTTCCATGTTTATACAGATAGCGGAGCAGATATTTCCATGTTTATACAGATGCCCATGCAGATATCTCCATATTTATACAGAGGGCTGTGTAGATATTTCTATGTTTATACAGATGGCAGTGTAGATATTTCCATGTTCCTACACATGACTGTGTAGGTATTTCCATGTTTATACAGATGGCTTTGTAGACATTTCCATGTCTATAGAGATAGCGGTGCAGATATTTACATGTTTATACAGATAGCGGTGTATATATTTCCATGTTTATACAGATCGTGGTGTAGATATTTCCATGTTTATACAGATACCGGTGTAGATATTTCCATGTTTATACAGACCGCAGTGTAGATATTTCCATGTTTATACAGATAGCGGTGTAGATATTTCCATGTTTATACAGATGGCTGTATCGTTATTTCCATGTTTATACAGAGTTCTCCGTAGATATTTCCATGTTTATATAGATGACAGTGTAGATATTTCCAGGTTTATACAGATGACTGTGTAGATATTTCCAAGTTAATACAGATGGCGGTATAGATATTTCCATGTTTATAGAGATAGCGGTGTAGATATTTCCATGTTTATTGAGATAGCGGTGTAAATATTTCCATATTTATACAGATAGTGGTGTAGATATTTCCATGTTTTTACAGATAGCGGTGTAGATATTTCCATCTTTATTCAGAGAGTGCTGTACATATTTCCATGTTTATACAAATCACTGTGTAGATATTTCCATGTTTATACAGATAACGTTGTAGACATTTCCATCTTTATACAAACGGTGGTGTAGATATTTCCATGTTCCTACACATGACTGTGTAGTTATTTCCATGTTTATACAGATGGCGGTGTAGATATTTCCATATTTATAGAGATAGCAGTGTAGATATTTCCAGGTTTATACAGATAGCGGTGTAAATATTTCCATGTTTATACAGATCGTGGTGTAGATATTTCCATGTTTATACAGATACCGGTGTAGATATTTCCATGTTTATACAGACTGCAGTATAGGTATTTCTATGTTTATACAGATAGCGGTGTAGATATTTCCATGTTTGTACAGATGGCGGTGTAGTTATTTCCATGTTTATATAGATAGCGGTGTAGATATTTCCATGTATATACACATGGCTGTGTAGATATTTCCGTGTTTATACAGATGGCGGTGTAGATATTTCCATGTTTTTACAGATAACTTTGTAAATATTTCCATGTTTATGCAGATGGCGGTGTAGATATTTCGATGTTTATACAGATAGCAGTGGAGATATTTCCATGTTTATACAGATAGCGGTGTAGATATTTCCATGTTTATACTGATCGCGGTGTAGATATTTCCATGTTTATACAGATGGCGGTGTAGATAATTCCATTTTTATACAGATGTCTGTGTAGATATTTACATGTGTATACAGATGGTATTGTAGGTATTTCCATGTTTATACAGATGGTGGTGTAGATATTTCCATGTTTATTCGGATGATTGTGTAGATATTTCCATGTTTTTACAGATGGCAGTGTAGATATTTCAATGTTTATAGAGATGGCGGTGTAGATATTTCCATATTTATACCGATGTCTGTGTAGATATTTCCATGTGTATACAGATGGTATTGTAGGTATTTCCATGTTTATACAGATGGTGGTGTAGATATTTCCATGTTTATTCAGATGACTGTGTAGATATTTCCATGTTTTTACAGATGGCAGTGTAGATATTTCAATGTTTGTAGAGATGGCGCTGTAGATATGTCCATGTTTATACAGATAACGGTGGAGATATTTCCATGTTTATGCAGACAGCAGTGGAGATATTTCCATGTTTATACACATAGCGGTGTACATATTTCCATGTTTATGGAGACAGCGGTGTAGGTATTTCCATGTTTATACAGATAGCGGTGCAGATATTTCCATGTTTATACAGATGCCCGTGCAGATATCTCCATATTTATACAGAGGGCTGTGTAGATATTTCTATGTTTATACAGATGGCAGTGTAGATATTTCCATGTTCCTACACATGACTGTGTAGGTATTTCCATGTTTATACAGATGGCTTTGTAGATATTTCCATGTCTATAGAGATAGCGGTGCAGATATTTACATGTTTATACAGATAGCGGTGTATATATTTCCATGTTTATACAGATCGTGGTGTAGATATTTCCATGTTTATACAGATACCGGTGTAGATATTTCATGTTTATACAGACCGCAGTGTAGATATTTCCATGTTTATACAGATAGCGGTGTAGTTATTTCCATGTTTATACAGATGGCTGTGTCGATATTTCCATGTTTATACAGAGTTCTCTGTAGATATTTCCATGTTTATATAGATGACAGTGTAGATATTTCCAGGTTTATACAGATGACTGTGTAGATATGTCCAAGTTAATACAGATGGCGGTGTAGATATATCCATGTTTGTAGAGATAGCGGTGTAGTTATTTCCATGTTTATTGAGATAGCGTTGTAAATATTTCCATATTTATACAGATAGTGGTGTAGATATTTCCATGTTTTTACAGATAGCGGTGTAGATATTTCCATCTTTATTCAGAGAGTGCTGTACATATTTCCATGTTTATACAAATCACTGTGTAGATATTTCCATGTTTATACAGATAACGTTGTAGACATTTCCATCTTTATACAAACGTTGGTGTAGATATTTCCATTTTCCTACACATGACTGTGTAGTTATTTCCATGTTTATACAGATGGCGGTGTAGATATTTCCATATTTATAGACATAGCAGTGTAGATATTTCCAGGTTTATACAGATAGCGGTGTAAATATTTCCATGTTTATACAGATCGTGGTGTAGATATTTCCATGTTTATACAGATACCGGTGTAGATATTTCCATGTTTATACAGACTGCAGTATAGGTATTTCTATGTTTATACAGATAGCGGTGTAGATATTTCCATGTTTGTACAGATGGCGGTGTAGTTATTTCCATGTTTATATAGATAGCGGTGTAGATATTTCCATGTATATACACATGGCTGTGTAGATATTTCCGTGTTTATACAGATGGCGGTGTAGATATTTCCATGTTTTTACAGATAACTTTGTAAATATTTCCATGTTTATACAGATGGCGGTGTAGATATTTCGATGTTTATACAGATAGCAGTGGAGATATTTCCATGTTTATACAGATAGCGGTGTAGATATTTCCATGTTTATACTGATCGCGGTGTAGATATTTCCATGTTTATACAGATGGCGGTGTAGATAATTCCATTTTTATACAGATGTCTGTGTAGATATTTACATGTGTATACAGATGGTATTGTAGGTATTTCCATGTTTATACAGATGGTGGTGTAGATATTTCCATGTTTATTCGGATGATTGTGTAGATATTTCCATGTTTTTACAGATGGCAGTGTAGATATTTCAATGTTTATAGAGATGGTGGTGTAGATATTTCCATATTTATACAGATGTCTGTGTAGATATTTCCATGTGTATACAGATGGTATTGTAGGTATTTCCATGTTTATACAGATGGTGGTGTAGATATTTCCATGTTTATTCAGATGACTGTGTAGATATTTCCATGTTTTTACAGATGGCAGTGTAGATATTTCAATGTTTGTAGAGATGGCGCTGTAGATATGTCCATGTTTATACAGATAACGGTGGAGATATTTCCATGTTTATGCAGACAGCAGTGGAGATATTTCCATGTTTATACACATAGCGGTGTACATATTTCCATGTTTATAGAGACAGCGGTGTAGGTATTTCCATGTTTATACAGATAGCGGTGCAGATATTTCCATGTTTATACAGATGCCCGTGCAGATATCTCCATATTTATACAGAGGGCTGTGTAGATATTTCTATGTTTATACAGATGGCAGTGTAGATATTTCCATGTTCCTACACATGACTGTGTAGGTATTTCCATGTTTATACAGATGGCTTTGTAGATATTTCCATGTCTATAGAGATAGCGGTGCAGATATTTACATGTTTATACAGATAGCGGTGTATATATTTCCATGTTTATACAGATCGTGGTGTAGATATTTCCATGTTTATACAGATACCGGTGTAGATATTTCCATGTTTATACAGACCGCAGTGTAGATATTTCCATGTTTATACAGATAGCGGTGTAGATATTTCCATGTTTATACAGATGGCTGTGTCGGTATTTCCATGTTTATACAGAGTTCTCCGTAGATATTTCCATGTTTATATAGATGACAGGGTAGATATTTCCAGGTTTATACAGATGACTGTGTAGATATTTCCAAGTTAATACAGATGGCGGTGTAGATATTTCCATGTTTATAGAGATAGCGGTGTAGATATTTCCATGTTTATTGAGATAGCGGTGTAAATATTTCCATATTTATACAGATAGTGGTGTAGATATTTCCATGTTTTTACAGATAGCGGTGTAGATATTTCCATCTTTATTCAGAGAGTGCTGTACATATTTCCATGTTTATACAAATCACTGTGTAGATATTTCCATGTTTATACAGATAACTTTGGAGACATTTACATCTTTATACAAACGGTGGTGTAGATATTTCCATGTTCCTACACATTACTGTGTAGTTATTTCCATGTTTATACAGATGGCGGTGTAGATATTTCCATATTTATAGAGATAGCAGTGTAGATATTTCCAGGTTTATACAGATAGCGGTGTAAATATTTCCATGTTTATACAGATCGTGGTGTAGATATTTCCATGTTTATACAGATACCGGTGTAGATATTTCCATGTTTATACAGACTGCAGTATAGGTATTTCTATGTTTATACAGATAGCGGTGTAGATATTTCCATGTTTGTACAGATGGCGGTGTAGATATTTCCATGTTTTTACAGATAACTTTGTATATATTTCCATGTTTATACAGATGGCGGTGTAGATATTTCGATGTTTATACAGATAGCAGTGGAGATATTTCCATGTTTATACAGATAGCGGTGTAGATATTTCCATGTTTATAGTGATCGCGGTGTAGATATTTCCATGTTTATACAGATGGCGGTGTAGATAATTCCATATTTATACAGATGTCTGTGTAGATATTTACATGTGTATACAGATGGTATTGTAGGTATTTCCATGTTTATACAGATGGTGGTGTAGATATTTCCATGTTTATTCGGATGACTGTGTAGATATTTCCATGTTTTTACAGATGGCAGTGTAGATATTTCAATGTTTATAGAGATGGCGTTGTAGATATTTCCATATTTATACAGATGTCTGTGCAGATATTTCCATGTGTATACAGAAGTATTGTAGGTATTTCCATGTTTATACAGATGGTGGTGTAGATATTTCCATGTTTATTCAGATGACTGTGTAGATATTTCCATGTTTTTACAGATGGCAGTGTAGATATTTCAATGTTTATAGAGATTGCGCTGTAGATATGTCCATGTTTATACAGATAACGGTGGAGATATTTCCATGTTTATGCAGACAGCAGTGGAGATATTTCCATGTTTATACACATAGCGGTGTACATATTTCCATGTTTATAGAGACAGCGGTGTAGGTATTTCCATGTTTATACAGATAGCGGTGCAGAATTTTCCATGTTTATACAGATGCCCATGCAGATATCTCCATATTTATACAGAGGGCTGTGTAGATATTTCTATGTTTATACAGATGGCAGTGTAGATATTTCCATGTTCCTACACATGACTGTGTAGGTATTTCCATGTTTATACAGATGGCTTTGTAGATATTTCCATGTCTATAGAGATAGCGGTGCAGATATTTACATGTTTATACAGATAGCGGTGTATATATTTCCATGTTTATACAGATCGTGGTGTAGATATTTCCATGTTTATACAGATACCGGTGTAGATATGTCCATGTTTATACAGACCGCAGAGTAGATATTTCCATGTTTATACAGATAGCGGTGTAGATATTTCCATGTTTATACAGATGGCGGTGTCGATATTTCCATGTTTATACAGAGTTCTCTGTAGATATTTCCATGTTTATATAGATGACAGTGTAGATATTTCCAGGTTTATACAGATGACTGTGTAGATATTTCCAAGTTAATACAGATGGCGGTGTAGATATTTCCATGTTTATAGAGATAGCGGTGTAGATATTTCCATGTTTATTGAGATAGCGGTGTAAATATTTCCATATTTATACAGATAGTGGTGTAGTTATTTTCATGTTTTTTACAGATAGCGGTGTAGATATTTCCATCTTTATTCAGAGAGTGCTGTACATATTTCCATGTTTATACAAATCACTGTGTAGATATTTCCATGTTTATACAGATAACGTTGTAGACATTTCCATCTTTATACAAACGGTGGTGTAGATATTTCCATTTTCCTACACATGACTGTGTAGTTATTTCCATGTTTATACAGATGGCGGTGTAGATATTTCCATATTTATAGAGATAGCAGTGTAGATATTTCCAGGTTTATACAGATAGCGGTGTAAATATTTCCATGTTTATACAGATCGTGGTGTAGATATTTCCATGTTTATACAGATACCGGTGTAGATATTTCCATGTTTATACAGACTGCAGTATAGGTATTTCTATGTTTATACAGATAGCGGTGTAGATATTTCCATGTTTGTACAGATGGCGGTGTAGTTATTTCCATGTTTATATAGATAGCGGTGTAGATATTTCCATGTATATACACATGGCTGTGTAGATATTTCCGTGTTTATACAGATGGCGGTGTAGATATTTCCATGTTTTTACAGATAACTTTGTAAATATTTCCATGTTTATGCAGATGGCGGTGTAGATATTTCGATGTTTATACAGATAGCAGTGGAGATATTTCCATGTTTATACAGATAGCGGTGTAGATATTTCCATGTTTATACTGATCGCGGTGTAGATATTTCCATGTTTATACAGATGGCGGTGTAGATATTTCCATTTTTATACAGATGTCTGTGTAGATATTTACATGTGTATACAGATGGTATTGTAGGTATTTCCATGTTTATACAGATGGTGGTGTAGATATTTCCATGTTTATTCGGATGATTGTGTAGATATTTCCATGTTTTTACAGATGGCAGTGTAGATATTTCAATGTTTATAGAGATGGCGGTGTAGATATTTCCATATTTATACCGATGTCTGTGTAGATATTTCCATGTGTATACAGATGGTATTGTAGGTATTTCCATGTTTATACAGATGGTGGTGTAGATATTTCCATGTTTATTCAGATGACTGTGTAGATATTTCCATGTTTTTACAGATGGCAGTGTAGATATTTCAATGTTTGTAGAGATGGCGCTGTAGATATGTCCATGTTTATACAGATAACGGTGGAGATATTTCCATGTTTATGCAGACAGCAGTGGAGATATTTCCATGTTTATACACATAGCGGTGTACATATTTCCATGTTTATAGAGACTGCGGTGTAGGTATTTCCATGTTTATAAAGATAGCGGTGCAGATATTTCCATGTTTATACAGATGCCCGTGCAGATATCTCCATATTTATACAGAGGGCTGTGTAGATATTTCTATGTTTATACAGATGGCAGTGTAGATATTTCCATGTTCCTACACATGACTGTGTAGGTATTTCCATGTTTATACAGATGGCTTTGTAGATATTTCCATCTCTATAGAGATAGCGGTGCAGATATTTCCATGTTTATACAGATAGCGGTGTATATATTTCCATGTTTATACAGATCGTGGTGTAGATATTTCCATGTTTATACAGATACCGGTGTAGATATTTCCATGTTTATACAGACCGCAGTGTAGATATTTCCATGTTTATACAGATAGCGGTGTAGATATTTCCATGTTTATACAGATGGCTGTGTCGATATTTCCATGTTTATACAGAGTTCTCTGTAGATATTTCCATGTTTATATAGATGACAGGGTAGATATTTCCAGGTTTATACAGATGACTGTGTAGATATTTCCAAGTTAATACAGATGGCGGTGTAGATATTTCCATGTTTATAGAGATAGCGGTGTAGATATTTCCATGTTTATTGAGATAGCGGTGTAAATATTTCCATATTTATACAGATAGTGGTGTAGATATTTCCATGTTTTTACAGATAGCGGTGGAGATATTTCCATCTTTATTCAGAGAGTGCTGTACATATTTCCATGTTTATACAAATCACTGTGTAGATATTTCCATGTTTATACAGATAACGTTGTAGACATTTCCATCTTTATACAAACGGTGGTGTAGATATTTCCATGTTCCTACACATGACTGTGTAGTTATTTCCATGTTTATACAGATGGCGGTGTAGATATTTCCATATATACAGAGATAGCAGTGTAGATATTTCCAGGTATATACAGATAGCGGTGTAAATATTTCCATGTTTATACAGATCGTGGTGTAGATATTTCCATGTTTATACAGATACCGGTGTAGATATTTCCATCTTTATACAGACTGCAGTATAGGTATTTCTATGTTTATACAAATAGCAGTGTAGATATTTCCATGTTTGTACAGATGGCGGTGTAGTTATTTCCATGTTTATATAGATAGCGGTGTAGATATTTCCATGTATATACACATGGCTGTGTAGTTATTTCCATGTTTATACAGATGGCGGTGTAGATATTTCCATGTTTTTACAGATAACTTTGTAAATATTTCCACGTTTATACAGATGGCGGTGTAGATATTTCGATGTTTATACAGATAGCAGTGGAGATATTTCCATGTTTATACAGATAGCGGTGTAGATATTTCCATGTTTATACTGATCGCGGTGTAGATATTTCCATGTTTATACAGATGGCGGTGTAGATATTTCCATATTTATACAGATGTCTGTGTAGATATTTACATGTGTATACAGATGGTATTGTAGGTATTTCCATGTTTATACAGATGGTGGTGTAGATATTTCCATGTTTATTCGGATGACTCTGTAGATATTTCCATGTTTTTACAGATGGCAGTGTAGATATTTCTATGTTTATAGAGACGGCGCTGTAGATATTTCCATGTTTATACAGATAACGGTGGAGATATTTCCATGTTTATGCAGACAGCAGTGGAGATATTTCCATGTTTATACACATAGCGGTGTGCATATTTCCATGTTTATAGTGACAGCGGTGTAGGTATTTCCATGTTTATACAGATAGCGGTGCAGATATTTCCATGTTTATACAGATGCCCGTGCAGATATCTCCATATTTATACAGAGGGCTGTGTAGATATTTCTATGTGTATACAGATGGCAGTGTAGATATTTCCATGTTCCTACACATGACTGTGTAGGTATTTCCATGTTTATACAGATGGCTTTGTAGATATTTCCATGTCTATAGAGATAGCTGTGCAGATATTTACGTGTTTATACAGATAGCGGTGTATATATTTCCATGTTTATATAGATCGTGGTGTAGATATTTCCATGTTTATACAGATACCGGTGTAGATATTTCCATGTTTATACAGACCGCAGTGTAGATATTTCCATGTTCCTACACATGACTGTGTAGTTATTTCCATATTTATACAGATGGCGGTGTAGATATTTCCATATTTATAGAGATAGCAGTGTAGATATTTCCAGGTTTATACAGATAGCGGTGTAAATATTTCCATGTTTATACAGATCGTGGTGTAGATATTTCCATGTTTATACAGATACCGGTGTAGATATTTCCATGTTTATACAGACTGCAGTATAGGTATTTCTATGTTTATACAGATAGCGGTGTAGATATTTCCATGTTTATACAGATGGCGGTGTAGATATTTCCATGTTTTTACAGATAACATTGTAAATATTTCCATGTTTATACAGATGGCGGTGTAGATATTTCGATGTTTATACAGATAGCAGTGGAGATATTTCCATGTTTATACAGATAGCGGTGTAGATATTTCCATGTTTATACTGATCGCGGTGTAGATATTTCCATGTTTATACAGATGTCTGTGTAGATATTTACATGTGTATACAGATGGTATTGTAGGTATTTCCATGTTTATACAGATGGTGGTGAAGATATTTCCATGTTTATTCGGATGACTGTGTAGATATTTCCATGTTTTTACAGATGGCAGTGTAGATATTTCAATGTTTATAGAGATGGCGGTGTAGATATTTCCATATTTATACAGATGTCTGTGTAGATATTTCCATGTGTATACAGATGGTATTGTAGGTATTTCCATGTTTATACAGATGGTGGTGTAGATATTTCCATGTTTATTCAGATGACTGTGTAGATATTTCCATGTTTTTACAGATGGCAGTGTAGATATTTCAATGTTTATAGAGATGGCGCTGTAGATATGTCCATGTTTATACAGATAACGGTGGAGATATTTCCATGTTTATGCAGACAGCAGTGGAGATATTTCCATGTTTATACACATAGCGGTGTACATATTTCCATGTTTATAGAGACAGCGGTGTAGGTATTTCCATGTTTATACAGATAGCGGTGCAGAAATTTCCATGTTTATACAGATGCCCATGCAGATATCTCCATATTTATACAGAGGGCTGTGTAGATATTTCTATGTTTATACAGAGGCCAGTGTAGATATTTCCATGTTCCTACTCATGACTGTGTAGGTATTTCCATGTTTATACAGATGGCTTTGTAGATATTTCCATGTTTATACAGATACCGGTGTAGATATTTCCATGTTTATACAGACTGCAGTATAGGTATTTCTATGTTTATACAAATAGCGGTGTAGATATTTCCATGTTTGTACAGATGGCGGTGTAGTTATTTCCATGTTTATATAGATAGCGGTGTAGATATTTCCATGTATATACACATGGCTGTGTAGATATTTCCATGTTTATACAGATGGCGGTGTAGATATTTCCATGTTTTTACAGATAACTTTGTAAATATTTCCATGTTTATGCAGATGGCGGTGTAGATATTTCGATGTTTATACAGATAGCAGTGGAGATATTTCCATGTTTATACAGATAGCGGTGTAGATATTTCAATGTTTATACTGATCGCGGTGTAGATATTTCCATGTTTATACAGATGGCGGTGTAGATATTTCCATTTTTATACAGATGTCTGTGTAGATATTTACATGTGTATACAGATGGTATTGTAGGTATTTCCATGTTTATACAGATGGTTGTGTAGATATTTCCATGTTTATTCGGATGACTGTGTAGATATTTCCATGTTTTTACAGATGGCAGTGTAGATATTTCCATGTTTATACAGATGGCGGTGTAGATATTTCCATTTTTATACAGATGTCTGTGTAGATATTTCCATGTGTATACAGATGGTATTGTAGGTATTTCCATGTTTATACAGATGGTGGTGTAGATATTTCCATGTTTATTCAGATGACTGTGTAGATATTTCCATGTTTTTACAGATGGCAGTGTAGATATTTCAATGTTTATAGAGATGGCGCTGTAGATATGTCCATGTTTATACAGATAACGGTGGAGATATTTCCATGTTTATGCAGACAGCAGTGGATATATTTCCATGTTTATACACATAGCGGTGTACATATTTCCATGTTTATAGAGACAGCGGTGTAGGTATTTCCATGTTTATACAGATAGCCGTGCAGATATTTCCATGTTTATACAGATGCCCATGCAGATATCTCCATATTTATACAGAGGGCTGTGTAGATATTTCTATGTTTATACAGATGGCAGTGTAGATATTTCCATGTTCCTACACATGACTGTGTAGGTATTTCCATGTTTATACAGATGGCTTTGTAGATATTTCCATGTCTATAGAGATAGCGGTGCAGATATTTACATGTTTATACAGATAGCGGTGTATATATTTCCATGTTTATACAGATCGTGGTGTAGATATTTCCATGTTTATACAGATACCGGTGTAGATATTTCCATGTTTATACAGACCGCAGTGTAGATATTTCCATGTTTATACAGATAGCGGTGTAGATATTTCCATGTTTATAGAGATGGCTGTGTCGAAAATTCCATGTTTATACAGATACCGGTGTAGATATTTCCATGTTTATACAGACCGCAGTGTAGATATTTCCATGTTTATACAGATAGCGGTGTAGATATTTCCATGTTTATAGAGATGGCTGTGTCGATAATTCCATGTTTATACAGAGTTCTCTGTAGATATTTCCATGTTTATATAGATGACAGTGTAGATATTTCCGGGTTTATACAGATGACTGTGTAGATATTTCCAAGTTAATACAGATGGCGGTGTAGATATTTCCATGTTTACAGAGATAGCGGTGAAGATATTTCCATGTTTATTGAGATAGCGGTGTAAATATTTCCATATTTATACAGATAGTGGTGTAGATATTTCCATGTTTTTACAGATAGCGGTGGAGATATTTCCATCTTTATTCAGAGAGTGCTGTACATATTTCCATGTTTATACAAATCACTGTGTAGATATTTCCATGTTTATACAAATAACGTTGTAGACATTTCCATCTTTATACAAACGGTGGTGTAGATATTTCCATGTTCCTACACATGACTGTGTAGTTATTTCCATGTTTATACAGATGGCGGTGTAGATATTTCCATATTTATAGAGATAGCAGTGTAGATATTTCCAGGTTTATATAGATAGCGGTGTAAATATTTCCATGTTTATACAGATCGTGGTGTAGATATTTCCATGTTTATACAGATACTGGTGTAGATATTTCCATGTTTATACAGACTGCAGTATAGGTATTTCTATGTTTATACAGATAGCGGTGTAGATATTTCCATGTTTGTACATATGGCGGTGTAGTTATTTCCATGTTTATATAGATAGCGGTGTAGATATTTCCATGTATATACACATGGCTGTGTAGATATTTCCGTGTTTATACAGATGGCGGTGTAGATATTTCCATGTGTTTACAGATAACTTTGTAAATATTTCCATGTTTATGCAGATGGCGGTGTAGATATTTCGATGTTTATACAGATAGCAGTGGAGATATTTCCATGTTTATACAGATAGCGGTGTAGATATTTCCATGTTTATACTGATCGCGGTGTAGATATTTCCATGTTTATACAGATGGCGGTGTAGATATTTCCATTTTTATACAGATGTCTGTGTAGATATTTACATGTGTATACAGATGGTATTGTAGGTATTTCCATGTTTATACAGATGGTTGTGTAGATATTTCCATGTTTATTCGGATGACTGTGTAGATATTTCCATGTTTTTACAGATGGCAGTGTAGATATTTCCATGTTTATACAGATGGCGGTGTAGATATTTCCATTTTTATACAGATGTCTGTGTAGATATTTCCATGTGTATACAGATGGTATTGTAGGTATTTCCATGTTTATACAGATGGTGGTGTAGATATTTCCATGTTTATTCAGATGACTGTGTAGATATTTCCATGTTTTTACAGATGGCAGTGTAGATATTTCAATGTTTATAGAGATGGCGCTGTAGATATGTCCATGTTTATACAGATAACGGTGGAGATATTTCCATGTTTATGCAGACAGCAGTGGATATATTTCCATGTTTATACACATATCGGTGTACATATTTCCATGTTTATAGAGACAGCGGTGTAGGTATTTCCATGTTTATACAGATAGCGGTGCAGATATTTCCATGTTTATACAGATGCCCATGCAGATATCTCCATATTTATACAGAGGGCTGTGTAGATATTTCTATGTTTATACAGATGGCAGTGTAGATATTTCCATGTTCCTACAGATGACTGTGTAGGTATTTCCATGTTTATACAGATGGCTTTGTAGATATTTCCATGTCTATAGAGATAGCGGTGCAGATATTTACATGTTTATACAGATAGCGGTGTATATATTTCCATGTTTATACAGATCGTGGTGTAGATATTTCCATGTTTATACAGATACCGGTGTAGATATTTCCATGTTTATACAGACCGCAGTGTAGATATTTCCATGTTTATACAGATAGCGGTGTAGATATTTCCATGTTTATACAGATGGCTGTGTCGATATTTCCATGTTTATACAGAGTTCTCTGTACATATTTCCATGTTTATATAGATGACAGTGTAGATATTTCCAGGTTTATACAGATGACTGTGTAGATATTTCCAAGTTAATAGAGATGGCGGTGTAGATATTTCCATGTTTATAGAGATAGCGGTGTAGATATTTCCATGTTTATTGAGATAGCGGTGTAAATTTTTCCATATTTATACAGACAGTGGTGTAGATATTTCCATGTTTTTACAGATAGCGGTGTAGATATTTCCATCTTTATTCAGAGAGTGCTTTACATATTTCCATGTTTATACAAATCACTGTGTAGATATTTCCATGTTTATACAGATAACTTTGTAGACCTTTCCATCTTTATACAAACGGTGGTGTAGATATTTCCATGTTCCTACACATGACTGTGTAGTTATTTCCATGTTTATACAGATGGCGGTGTAGATATTTCCATATTTATAGAGATAGCAGTGTACATATTTCCTGGTTTATACAGATAGCGGTGTAAATATTTCCATGTTTATACAGATCGTGGTGTAGATATCTCCATGTTTATACAGATACCGGTGTAGTTATTTCCATGTTTATACAGACTGCAGTATAGGTATTTCTATGTTTATACAGATAGCAGTGTAGATATTTCCATGTTTGTACAGATGGCGGTGTAGTTATTTCCATGTTTATATAGATAGCGGTGTAGATATTTCCATGTATATACACATGGCTGTGTAGATATTTCCGTGTTTATACAGATGGCGGTGTAGATATTTCCATGTTTTTACAGATAACTTTGTAAATATTTCCATGTTTATGCAGATGGCGGTGTAGATATTTCGATGTTTATACAGATAGCAGTGGAGATATTTCCATGTTTATACAGATAGCGGTGTAGATATTTCCATGTTTATACTGATCGCGGTGTAGATATTTCCATGTTTATACAGATGGCGGTGTAGGTATTTCCATATTTATACAGATGTCTGTGTAGATATTTACATGTGTATACAGATGGTACTGTAGGTATTTCCATGTTTATACAGATGGTGGTGTATATATTTCCATGTTTATTCGGATGACTGTGTAGATATTTCCATGTTTTTACAGATGGCAGTGTAGATATTTCAATGTTTATAGAGATGGCGGTGTAGATATTTCCATATTTATACAGATGTCTGTGTAGATATTTCCATGTGTATACAGATGGTATTGTAGGTATTTCCATGTTTATACAGATGGTGGTGTAGATATTTCCATGTTTATTCAGATGACTGTGTAGATATTTCCATGTTTTTACAGATGGCAGTGTAGATATTTCAATGTTTATAGAGATGGCGCTGTAGATATTTCCATGTTTATACAGATAACGGTGGAGATATTTCCATGTTTATGCAGACAGCAGTGGAGATATTTCCATGTTTATACACATAGCGGTGTACATATTTCCATGTTTATAGAGACAGCGGTGTAGGTATTTCCATGTTTATACAGATAGCGGTGCAGAAATTTCCGTGTTTATACAGATGCCCATGCAGATATTTCCATATTTATACAGAGGGCTGTGTAGATATTTCTATGTTTATACAGATGGCAGTGTAGATATTTCCATGTTCCTACACATGACTGTGTAGGTATTTCCATGTTTATACAGATGGCTTTGTAGATATTTCCATGTCTATAGAGATAGCGGTGCAGATATTTACATGTTTATACAGATAGCGGTGTATATATTTCCATGTTTATACAGATCGTGGTGTAGATATTTCCATGTTTATGCAGATACTTGTGTAGATATTTCCATGTTTATACAGACCGCAGTGTAGATATTTCCATGTTTATACAGATAGCGGTGTAGATATTTCCATGTTTATACAGATGGCTGTGTCGATATTTCCATGTTTATACAGAGTTCTCTGTAGATATTTCCATGTTTATATAGATGACAGTGTAGATATTTCCAGGTTTATACAGATGACTGTGTAGATATTTCCAAGTTAATACAGATGGCGGTGTAGATATTTCCATGTTTACAGAGATAGCGGTGTAGATATTTCCATGTTTATTGAGATAGCGGTGTAAATATTTCCATATTTATACAGATAGTGGTGTAGATATTTCCATGCTTTTACAGATAGCGGTGTAGATATTTCCATCTTTATTCAGAGAGTGCTGTACATATTTCCATGTTTATAGAAATCACTGTGTAGATATTTCCATGTTTATACAGATAACTTTGTAGACAATTCCATGTTTATGCAGACAGCAGTGGAGGTATTTCCATGTTTATACACATAGCGGTGTACATATTTCCATGTTTATAGAGACAGCGGTGTAGGTATGTCCATGTTTATACAGATAGCGGTGCAGATATTTCCATGTTTATACAGATGCCCGTGCAGATATCTCCATTTTTATACAGAGGGCTGTGTAGATATTTCTATGTTTATACAGATGGCAGTGTAGATATTTCCATGTTCCTACACATGACTGTGTAGGTATTTCCATGTTTATACAGATGTCTTTGTAGATATTTCCATGTCTATAGAGATAGCGGTGCAGATATTTACATGTTTATACAGATAGCGGTGTATATATTTCCATGTTTATACAGATCGTGGTGTAGATATTTCCATGTTTATACAGATACCGGTGTAGATATTTCCATGTTTATACAGACCGCAGTGTAGATATTTCCATGTTTATACAGATAGCGGTGTAGATATTTTCATGTTTATACAGATGGCTGTGTCGATATTTCCATGTTTATACAGAGTTCTCTGTACATATTTCCATGTTTATATAGATGACAGTGTAGATATTTCCAGGTTTATACAGATGACTGTGTAGATATTTCCATGTTTTTACAGATGGCAGTGTAGATATTTCAATGTTTATAGAGATGGCGCTGTAGATATGTCCATGTTTATACAGATAACGGTGGAGATATTTCCATGTTTATGCAGACAGCAGTGGAGATATTTCCATGTTTATACACATAGCGGTGTACATATTTCCATGTTTATAGAGACAGCGGTGTAGGTATTTCCATGTTTATACAGATAGCGGTGCAGAAATTTCCATGTTTATACAGATGCCCATGCAGATATCTCCATATTTATACAGAGGGCTGTGTAGATATTTCTATGTTTATACAGATGGCAGTGTAGATATTTCCATGTTCCTACACATGACTGTGTAGGTATTTCCATGTTTATACAGATGGCTTTGTAGATATTTCCATGTCTATAGAGATAGCGGTGCAGATATTTACATGTTTATACAGATAGCGGTGTATATATTTCCATGTTTATACAGATCGTGGTGTAGATATTTCCATGTTTATACAGATACCGGTGTAGATATTTCCATGTTTATACAGACCGCAGTGTAGATATTTCCATGTTTATACAGATAGCGGTGTAGATATTTCCATGTTTATACAGATGGCTGTGTCGATATTTCCATGTTTATACAGAGTTCTCTGTAGATATTTCCATGTTTATATAGATGACAGTGTAGATATTTCCAGGTTTATACAGATGACTGTGTAGATATTTCCAAGTTAATACAGATGGCGGTGTAGATATTTCCATGTTTACAGAGATAGCGGTGTAGATATTTCCATGTTTATTGAGATAGCGGTGTAAATATTTCCATATTTATACAGATAGTGGTGTAGATATTTCCATGCTTTTACAGATAGCGGTGTAGATATTTCCATCTTTATTCAGAGAGTGCTGTACATATTTCCATGTTTATAGAAATCACTGTGTAGATATTTCCATGTTTATACAGATAACTTTGTAGACAATTCCATGTTTATGCAGACAGCAGTGGAGGTATTTCCATGTTTATACACATAGCGGTGTACATATTTCCATGTTTATAGAGACAGCGGTGTAGGTATGTCCATGTTTATACAGATAGCGGTGCAGATATTTCCATGTTTATACAGATGCCCGTGCAGATATCTCCATTTTTATACAGAGGGCTGTGTAGATATTTCTATGTTTATACAGATGGCAGTGTAGATATTTCCATGTTCCTACACATGACTGTGTAGGTATTTCCATGTTTATACAGATGTCTTTGTAGATATTTCCATGTCTATAGAGATAGCGGTGCAGATATTTACATGTTTATACAGATAGCGGTGTATATATTTCCATGTTTATACAGATCGTGGTGTAGATATTTCCATGTTTATACAGATACCGGTGTAGATATTTCCATGTTTATACAGACCGCAGTGTAGATATTTCCATGTTTATACAGATAGCGGTGTAGATATTTTCATGTTTATACAGATGGCTGTGTCGATATTTCCATGTTTATACAGAGTTCTCTGTACATATTTCCATGTTTATATAGATGACAGTGTAGATATTTCCAGGTTTATACAGATGACTGTGTAGATATTTCCATGTTTTTACAGATGGCAGTGTAGATATTTCAATGTTTATAGAGATGGCGCTGTAGATATGTCCATGTTTATACAGATAACGGTGGAGATATTTCCATGTTTATGCAGACAGCAGTGGAGATATTTCCATGTTTATACACATAGCGGTGTACATATTTCCATGTTTATAGAGACAGCGGTGTAGGTATTTCCATGTTTATACAGATAGCGGTGCAGAAATTTCCATGTTTATACAGATGCCCATGCAGATATCTCCATATTTATACAGAGGGCTGTGTAGATATTTCTATGTTTATACAGATGGCAGTGTAGATATTTCCATGTTCCTACACATGACTGTGTAGGTATTTCCATGTTTATACAGATGGCTTTGTAGATATTTCCATGTCTATAGAGATAGCGGTGCAGATATTTACATGTTTATACAGATAGCGGTGTATATATTTCCATGTTTATACAGATCGTGGTGTAGATATTTCCATGTTTATACAGATACCGGTGTAGATATTTCCATGTTTATACAGACCGCAGTGTAGATATTTCCATGTTTATACAGATAGCGGTGTAGATATTTCCATGTTTATACAGATGGCTGTGTCGATATTTCCATGTTTATACAGAGTTCTCTGTAGATATTTCCATGTTTATATAGATGACAGTGTAGATATTTCCAGGTTTATACAGATGACTGTGTAGATATTTCCAAGTTAATACAGATGGCGGTGTAGATATTTCCATGTTTACAGAGATAGCGGTGTAGATATTTTCATGTTTATTGAGATAGCGGTGTAAATATTTCCATATTTATACAGATAGTGGTGTAGATATTTCCATGCTTTTACAGATAGAGGTGTAGATATTTCCATCTTTATTCAGAGAGTGCTGTACATATTTCCATGTTTATACAAATCACTGTGTAGATATTTCCATGTTTATACAGATAACTTTGTAGACATTTCCATCTTTATACAAACGGTGGTGTAGATATTTCCATGTTCCTACACATGACTGTGTAGTTATTTCCATGTTTATACAGATGGCGGTGTAGATATTTCCATATTTATAGAGATAGCAGTGTAGATATTTCCTGGTTTATACAGATAGCGGTGTAAATATTTCCATGTTTATACAGATCGTGGTGTAGATATCTCCATGTTTATACAGATACCGGTGTAGTTATTTCCATGTTTATACAGACTGCAGTATAGGTATTTCTATGTTTATACAGATAGCAGTGTAGATATTTCCATGTTTGTACAGATGGCGGTGTAGTTATTTCCATGTTTATATAGATAGCGGTGTAGATATTTCCATGTATATACACATGGCTGTGTAGATATTTCCGTGTTTATACAGATGGCGGTGTAGATATTTCCATGTTTTTACAGATAACTTTGTAAATATTTCCATGTTTATGCAGATGGCGGTGTAGATATTTCGATGTTTATACAGATAGCAGTGGAGATATTTCCATGTTTATACAGATAGCGGTGTAGATATTTCCATGTTTATACTGATCGCGGTGTAGATATTTCCATGTTTATACAGATGGCGGTGTAGTTATTTCCATATTTATACAGATATCTGTGTAGATATTTACATGTGTTTACAGATGGTACTGTAGGTATTTCCATGTTTATACAGATTGTGGTGTAGATATTTCCATGTTTATTCGGATGACTGTGTAGATATTTCCATGTTTTTACAAATGGCAGTGTAGATATTTCAATGTTTATAGGGATGGCGGTGTAGATATTTCCATATTTATACAGATGTCTGTGTAGATATTTCCATTTGTATACAGATGGTATCGTAGGTATTTCCATGTTTATACAGATGGTGTTGTAGATATTTCCATGTTTATTCAGATGACTGTGTAGATATTTCCATGTTTTTACAGATGGCAGTGTAGATATTTCAATGTTTATAGAGATGGCGCTGTAGATATGTCCATGTTTATACAGATAACGGTGGAGATATTTCCATGTTTATGCAGACAGCAGTGGAGATATTTCCATGTTTATACACATAGCGGTGTACATATTTCCATGTTTATAGAGACAGCGGTGTAGGTATTTCCATGTTTATACAGATAGCGGTGCAGAAATTTCCATGTTTATACAGATGCCCATGCACATATCTCCATATTTATACAGAGGGCTGTGTAGATATTTCTATGTTTATACAGATGGCAGTGTAGATATTTCCATGTTCCTACACATGACTTTGTAGGTATTTCCATGTTTATACAGATGGCTTTGTAGATATTTCCATGTCTATAGAGATAGCGGTGCAGATATTTACATGTTTATACAGATAGCGGTGTATATATTTCCATGTTTATACAGATCGTGGTGTAGATATTTCCATGTTTATACAGATACCGGTGTAGATATTTCCATGTTTATACAGACCGCAGTGTAGATATTTCCATGTTTATACAGATAGCGGTGTAGATATTTCCATGTTTATACAGATGGCTGTGTCGATATTTCCATGTTTATACAGAGTTCTCTGTAGATATTTCCATGTTTATATAGATGACAGTGTAGATATTTCCAGGTTTATACAGATGACTGTGTAGATATTTCCAAGTTAATACAGATGGCGGTGTAGATATTTCCATGTTTACAGAGATAGCGGTGTAGATATTTCCATGTTTATTGAGATAGCGGTGTAAATATTTCCATATTTATACAGATAGTGGTGAAGATATTTCCATGTTTTTACAGATAGCGGTGTAGATATTTCCATCTTTATTCAGAGAGTGCTGTACATATTTCCATGTTTATACAAATCACTGTGTAGATATTTCCATGTTTATACAGATAACTTTGTAGACATTTCCATCTTTATACAAACGGTGGTGTAGATATTTCCATGTTCCTACACATGACTGTGTAGTTATTTCCATGTTTATACAGATGGCGGTGTAGATATTTCCATATTTATAGAGATAGCAGTGTAGATATTTCCAGGTTTATACAGATAGCGGTGTAAATATTTCCATGTTTATACAGATCGTGGTGTAGATATCTCAATGTTTATACAGATACCGGTGTAGTTATTTCCATGTTTATACAGACTGCAGTATAGGTATTTCTATGTTTATACAGATAGCAGTGTACATATTTCCATGTTTGTACAGATGGCGGTGTAGTTATTTCCATGTTTATATAGATAGCGGTGTAGATATTTCCATGTATATACACATGGCTGTGTAGATATTTCCGTGTTTATACAGATGGCGGTGTAGATATTTCCATGTTTTTACAGATAACTTTGTAAATATTTCCATGTTTATGCAGATGGCGGTGTAGATATTTCGATGTTTATACAGATAGCAGTGGAGATATTTCCATGTTTATACAGATAGCGGTGTAGATATTTCCATGTTTATACTGATCGCGGTGTAGATATTTCCATGTTTATACAGATGGCGGTGTAGTTATTTCCATATTTATACAGATGTCTGTGTAGATATTTACATGTGTATACAGATGGTACTGCAGGTATTTCCATGTTTATACAGATGGTGGTGTATATATTTCCATGTTTATTCGGATGACTGTGTAGATATTTCCATGTTTTTACAGATGGCAGTGTAGATATTTCAATGTTTATAGAGATGGCGGTGTAGATATTTCCATATTTATACAGATGTCTGTGTAGATATTTCCATGTGTATACAGATGGTATTGTAGGTATTTCCATGTTTATACAGATGGTGGTGTAGATATTTCCATGTTTATTCAGATGACTGTGTAGATATTTCCATGTTTTTACAGATGGCAGTGTAGATATTTCAATGTTTATAGAGATGGCGCTGTAGATATTTCCATGTTTATACAGATAACGGTGGAGATATTTCCATGTTTATGCAGACAGCAGTGGAGATATTTCCATGTTTATACACATAGCGGTGTACATATTTCCATGTTTATAGAGACAGCGGTGTAGGTATTTCCATGTTTATACAGATAGCAGTGCAGAAATTTCCGTGTTTATACAGATGCCCATGCAGATATTTCCATATTTATACAGAGGGCTGTGTAGATATTTCTATGTTTATACAGATGGCAGTGTAGATATTTCCATGTTCCTACACATGACTGTGTAGGTATTTCCATGTTTATACAGATGGCTTTGTAGATATTTCCATGTCTATAGAGATAGCAGTGCAGATATTTACATGTTTATACAGATAGCGGTGTATATATTTCCATGTTTATACAGATCGTGGTGTAGATATTTCCATGTTTATGCAGATACCGGTGTAGATATTTCCATGTTTATACAGACCGCAGTGTAGATATTTCCATGTTTATACAGATAGCGGTGTAGATATTTCCATGTTTATAGAGATGGCTGTGTCGATATTTCCATGTTTATACAGAGTTCTCTGTAGATATTTCCATGTTTATATAGATGACAGTGTAGATATTTCCAGGTTTATACAGATGACTGTGTAGATATTTCCAAGTTAATACAGATGGCGGTGTAGATATTTCCATGTTTACAGAGATAGCGGTGTAGATATTTCCATGTTTATTGAGATAGCGGTGTAAATATTTCCATATTTATACAGATAGTGGTGTAGATATTTCCATGCTTTTACAGATAGCGGTGTAGATATTTCCATCTTTATTCAGAGAGTGCTGTACATATTTCCATGTTTATAGAAATCACTGTGTAGATATTTCCATGTTTATACAGATAACTTTGTAGACATTTCCATGTTTATGCAGACAGCAGTGGAGGTATTTCCATGTTTATACACATAGCGGTGTACATATTTCCATGTTTATAGAGACAGCGGTGTAGGTATTTCCATGTTTATACAGATAGCGGTGCAGATATTTCCATGTTTATACAGATGCCCGTGCAGATATCTCCATTTTTATACAGAGGGCTGTGTAGATATTTCTATGTTTATACAGATGGCAGTGTAGATATTTCCATGTTCCTACACATGACTGTGTAGGTATTTCCATGTTTATACAGATGTCTTTGTAGATATTTCCATGTCTATAGAGATAGCGGTGTAGATATTTCCATGTTTATAGAGATAGCGGTGTAGATATTTCCATGTTTATTGAGATAGCGGTGTAAATATTTCGATATTTATACAGATAGTGGTGTAGATATTTCCATGTTTTTACAGATAGCGGTGGAGATATTTCCATCTTTATTCAGAGAGTGCTGTACATATTTCCATGTTTATACAAATCACTGTGTAGATATTTCCATGTTTATACAGATAACGTTGTAGACATTTCCATCTTTATACAAACGGTGGTGTAGATATTTCCATGTTCCTACACATGACTGTGTAGTTATTTCCATGTTTATACAGATGGCGGTGTAGATATTTCCATATTTATAGAGATAGCAGTGTAGATATTTCCAGGTTTATACAGATAGCGGTGTAAATATTTCCATGTTTATACAGATCGTGGTGTAGATATTTCCATGTTTATACAGATACCGGTGTAGATATTTCCATGTTTGTACAGATGGCGGTGTAGTTATTTCCATGTTTATATAGATAGCGGTGTAGATATTTTCATGTATATACACATGGCTGTGTAGATATTTCCGTGTTTATACAGATGGCGGTGTAGATATTTCCATGTTTTTACAGATAACTTTGTAAATATTTCCATGTTTATGCAGATGGCGGTGTAGATATTTCGATGTTTATACAGATAGCAGTGGAGATATTTCCATGTTTATACAGATAGCGGTGTAGATATTTCCATGTTTATACTGATCGCGGTGTAGATATTTCCATGTTTATACAGATGGCGGTGTAGATATTTCCATTTTTATACAGATGTCTGCGTAGATATTTACATGTGTATACAGATGGTATTGTAGGTATTTCCATGTTTATACAGATGGTGGTGTAGATATTTCCATGTTTATTCGGATGACTGTGTAGATATTTCCATGTTTTTACAGATGGCAGTGTAGATATTTCAATGTTTATAGAGATGGCGGTGTAGATATTTCCATATTTATACAGATGTCTGTGTAGATATTTCCATGTGTATACAGATGGTATTGTAGGTATTTCCATGTTTATACAGATGGTGGTGTAGATATTTCCATGTTTATTCAGATGACTGTGTAGATATTTCCATGTTTTTACAGATGGCAGTGTAGATATTTCAATGTTTGTAGAGATGGCGCTGTAGATATGTCCATGTTTATACAGATAACGGTGGAGATATTTCCATGTTTATGCAGACAGCAGTGGAGATATTTCCATGTTTATACACATAGCGGTGTACATATTTCCATGTTTATAGAGACAGCGGTGTAGGTATTTCCATGTTTATACAGATAGCGGTGCAGAAATTTCCATGTTTATACAGATGCCCATGCAGATATCTCCATATTTATACAGAGGGCTGTGTAGATATTTCTATGTTTATACAGATGGCAGTTTAGATATTTCCATGTTCCTACACATGACTGTGTAGGTATTTCCATGTTTATACAGATGGCTTTGTAGATATTTCCATGTCTATAGAGATAGCGGTGCAGATATTTACATGTTTATACAGATAGCGGTGTATATATTTCCATGTTTATACAGATCGTGGTGTAGATATTTCCATGTTTATACAGATACCGGTGTAGATATTTCCATGTTTATACAGACCGCAGTGTAGATATTTCCATGTTTATACAGATAGCGGTGTAGATATTTCCATGTTTATACAGATGGCTGTGTCGATATTTCCATGTTTATACAGAGTTCTCTGTAGATATTTCCATGTTTATATAGATGACAGTGTAGATATTTCCAGATTTATACAGATGACTGTGTAGATATTTCCAAGTTAATACAGATGGCGGTGTAGATATTTCCATGTTTATAGAGATAGCGGTGTAGATATTTCCATGTTTATTGAGATAGCGGTGTAAATATTTCCATATTTATACAGACAGTGGTGTAGATATTTCCATGTTTTTACAGATAGCGGTGTAGATATTTCCATCTTTATTCAGAGAGTGCTTTACATATTTCCATGTTTTTACAAATCACTGTGTAGATATTTCCATGTTTATACAGATAACGTTGTAGACATTTCCATCTTTATAAAAACGGTGGTGTAGATATTTCCATGTTCCTACACATGACTGTGTAGTTATTTCCATGTTTATACAGATGGCAGTGTAGATATTTCCATATTTATAGAGATAGCAGTGTAGATATTTCCAGGTATATACAGATAGCGGGGTAAATATTTCCATGTTTATACAGATCGTGGTGTAGATATTTCCATGTTTATACAGATAAAGGTGTAGATATTTCCATGTTTATACAGACTGCAGTATAGGTATTTCTATGTTTATACAAATAGCGGTGTAGATATTTCCATGTTTGTACAGATGGCGGTGTAGTTATTTCCATGTTTATATAGATAGCGGTGTAGATATTTCCATGTATATACACATGGCTGTGTAGATATTTCCATGTTTATACAGATGGCGGTGTAGATATTTCTATGTTTTTACAGATAACTTTGTAAATATTTCCATGTTTATACAGATGGCGGTGTAGATATTTCGATGTTTATACAGATATCAGTGGAGATATTTCCATGTTTATACAGATAGCGGTGTAGATATTTCCATGTTTATACTGATCGCGGTGTAGATATTTCCATGTTTATACAGATGGCGGTGTAGATATTTCCATGTTTATACAGATGGCTGTGTCGATATTTCCATGTTTATACAGAGTTCTCTGTAGATATTTCCATGTTTATATAAATGACAGTGTAGATATTTCCAGGTTTATACAGATGACTGTGTAGATATTTCCAAGTTAATACTGATGGCGGTGTAGATATTTCCATGTTTATACAGACTGCAGTATAGGTATTTCTATGTTTATACAGATAGCGGTGTAGATATTTCCATGTTTGTACAGATGGCGGTGTAGTTATTTCCATGTTTATATAGATAGCGGTGTAGATATTTCCATGTATATACACATGGCTGTGTAGATATTTCCATGTTTATACAGATGGCGGTGTAGATATTTCCATGTTTTTACAGATAACTTTGTAAATATTTCCATGTTTATGCAGATGGCGGTGTAGATATATCGATGTTTATACAGATAACAGTGGAGATATTTCCATGTTTATACAGATAGCGGTGTAGATATTTCCATGTTTATACTGATCGCGGTGTAGATATTTCCATGTTTATACAGATGGCGGTGTAGTTATTTCCATATTTATACAGATGTCTGTGTAGATATTTACATGTGTATACAGATGGTACTGTAGGTATTTCCATGTTTATACAGATGGTGGTGTAGATATTTCCATGTTTATTCGGATGACTGTGTAGATATTTCCATGTTTTTACAGATGGCAGTGTAGATATTTCAATGTTTATAGGGATGGCGGTGTAGATAATTCCATATTTATACAGATGTCTGTGTAGATATTTCCATGTGTATACAGATGGTATTGTAGGTATTTCCATGTTTATACAGATGGTGTTGTAGATATTTCCATGTTTATTCAGATGACTGTGTAGATATTTCCATGTTTTTACAGATGGCAGTGTAGATATTTCAATGTTTATAGAGATGGCGCTGTAGATATGTCCATGTTTATACAGATAACGGTGGAGATATTTCCATGTTTATGCAGACAGCAGTGGAGATATTTCCATGTTTATACACATAGCGGTGTACATATTTCCATGTTTATAGAGACAGCGGTGTAGGTATTTCCATGTTTATACAGATATCAGTGCAGAAATTTCCGTGTTTATACAGATGCCCATGCAGATATTTCCATATTTATACAGAGGGCTGTGTAGATATTTCTATGTTTATACAGATGGCAGTGTAGATATTTCCATGTTCCTACACATGACTGTGTAGGTATTTCCATGTTTATACAGATGGCTTTGTAGATATTTCCATGTCTATAGAGATAGCAGTGCAGATATTTACATGTTTATACAGATAGCGGTGTATATATTTCCATGTTTATACAGATCGTGGTGTAGATATTTCCATGTTTATGCAGATACCGGTGTAGATATTTCCATGTTTATACAGACCGCAGTGTAGATATTTCCATGTTTATACAGATAGCGGTGTAGATATTTCCATGTTTATAGAGATGGCTGTGTCGATATTTCCATGTTTATACAGAGTTCTCTGTAGATATTTCCATGTTTATATAGATGACAGTGTAGATATTTCCAGGTTTATACAGATGACTGTGTAGATATTTCCAAGTTAATACAGATGGCGGTGTAGATATTTCCATGTTTACAGAGATAGCGGTGTAGATATTTCCATGTTTATTGAGATAGCGGTGTAAATATTTCCATATTTATACAGATAGTGGTGTAGATATTTCCATGCTTTTACAGATAGCGGTGTAGATATTTCCATCTTTATTCAGAGAGTGCTGTACATATTTCCATGTTTATAGAAATCACTGTGTAGATATTTCCATGTTTATACAGATAACTTTGTAGACATTTCCATGTTTATGCAGACAGCAGTGGAGGTATTTCCATGTTTATACACATAGCGGTGTACATATTTCCATGTTTATAGAGACAGCGGTGTAGGTATTTCCATGTTTATACAGATAGCGGTGCAGATATTTCCATGTTTATACAGATGCCCGTGCAGATATCTCCATTTTTATACAGAGGGCTGTGTAGATATTTCTATGTTTATACAGATGGCAGTGTAGATATTTCCATGTTCCTACACATGACTGTGTAGGTATTTCCATGTTTATACAGATGTCTTTGTAGATATTTCCATGTCTATAGAGATAGCGGTGCAGATATTTACATGTTTATACAGATAGCGGTGTATATATTTCCATGTTTATACAGATCGTGGTGTAGATATTTCCATGTTTATACAGATACCAGTGTAGATATTTCCATGTTTATACAGACCGCAGTGTAGATATTTCCATGTTTATACAGATAGCGGTGTAGATATTTTCATGTTTATACAGATGGCTGTGTCGATATTTCCATGTTTATACAGAGTTCTCTGTACATATTTCCATGTTTATATAGATGACAGTGTAGATATTTCCAGGTTTATACAGATGACTGTGTAGATATTTCCAAGTTAATACAGATGGCGGTGTAGATATTTCCATGTGTATAGAGATAGCGGTGTAGATATTTCCATGTTTATTGAGATAGCGGTGTAAATATTTCGATATTTATACAGATAGTGGTGTAGATATTTCCATGTTTTTACAGATAGCGGTGGAGATATTTCCATCTTTATTCAGAGAGTGCTGTACATATTTCCATGTTTATACAAATCACTGTGTAGATATTTCCATGTTTATACAGATAACGTTGTAGACATTTCCATCTTTATACAAACGGTGGTGTAGATATTTCCATGTTCCTACACATGACTGTGTAGTTATTTCCATGTTTATACAGATGGCGGTGTAGATATTTCCATATTTATAGAGATAGCAGTGTAGATATTTCCAGGTTTATACAGATAGCGGTGTAAATATTTCCATGTTTATACAGATCGTGGTGTAGATATTTCCATGTTTATACAGATACCGGTGTAGATATTTCCATGTTTGTACAGATGGCGGTGTAGTTATTTCCATGTTTATATAGATAGCGGTGTAGATATTTCCATGTATATACACATGGCTGTGTAGATATTTCCGTGTTTATACAGATGGCGGTGTAGATATTTCCATGATTTTACAGATAACTTTGTAAATATTTCCATGTTAATGCAGATGGCGGTGTAGATATTTCGATGTTTATACAGATAGCAGTGGAGATATTTCCATGTTTATACAGATAGCGGTGTAGATATTTCCATGTTTATACTGATCGCGGTGTAGATATTTCCATGTTTATACAGATGGCGGTGTAGATATTTCCATTTTTATACAGATGTCTGTGTAGATATTTACATGTGTATACAGATGGTATTGTAGGTATTTCCATGTTTATACAGATGGTGGTGTAGATATTTCCATGTTTATTCGGATGACTGTGTAGATATTTCCATGTTTTTACAGATGGCAGTGTAGATATTTCAATGTTTGTAGAGATGGCGCTGTAGATATGTCCATGTTTATACAGATAACGGTGGAGATATTTCCATGTTTATGCAGACAGCAGTGGAGATATTTCCATGTTTATACACATAGCGGTGTACATATTTCCATGTTTATAGAGACAGCGGTGTAGGTATTTCCATGTTTATACAGATAGCGGTGCAGAAATTTCCATGTTTATACAGATGCCCATGCAGATATCTCCATATTTATACAGAGGGCTGTGTAGATATTTCTATGTTTATACAGATGGCAGTTTAGATATTTCCATGTTCCTACACATGACTGTGTAGGTATTTCCATGTTTATACAGATGGCTTTGTAGATATTTCCATGTCTATAGAGATAGCGGTGCAGATATTTACATGTTTATACAGATAGCGGTGTATATATTTCCATGTTTATACAGATCGTGGTGTAGATATTTCCATGTTTATACAGATAACGGTGTAGATATTTCCATGTTTATACAGACCGCAGTGTAGATATTTCCATGTTTATACAGATAGCGGTGTAGATATTTCCATGTTTATACAGATGGCTGTGTCGATATTTCCATGTTTATACAGAGTTCTCTGTAGATATTTCCATGTTTATATAGATGACAGTGTAGATATTTCCAGGTTTATACAGATGACTGTGTAGATATTTCCAAGTTAATACAGATGGCGGTGTAGATATTTCCATGTTTACAGAGATAGCGGTGTAGATATTTCCATGTTTATTGAGATAGCGGTGTAAATATTTCCATATTTATACAGATAGTGGTGTAGATATTTCCATGCTTTTACAGATAGCGGTGTAGATATTTCCATCTTTATTCAGAGAGTGCTGTACATATTTCCATGTTTATAGAAATCACTGTGTAGATATTTCCATGTTTATACAGATAACTTTGTAGACATTTCCATGTTTATGCAGACAGCAGTGGAGGTATTTCCATGTTTATACACATAGCGGTGTACATATTTCCATGTTTATAGAGACAGCGGTGTAGGTATTTCCATGTTTATACAGATAGCGGTGCAGATATTTCCATGTTTATACAGATGCCCGTGCAGATATCTCCATTTTTATACAGAGGGCTGTGTAGATATTTCTATGTTTATACAGATGGCAGTGTAGATATTTCCATGTTCCTACACATGACTGTGTAGGTATTTCCATGTTTATACAGATGTCTTTGTAGATATTTCCATGTCTATAGAGATAGCGGTGCAGATATTTACATGTTTATACAGATAGCGGTGTATATATTTCCATGTTTATACAGATCGTGGTGTAGATATTTCCATGTTTATACAGATACCAGTGTAGATATTTCCATGTTTATACAGACCGCAGTGTAGATATTTCCATGTTTATACAGATAGCGGTGTAGATATTTTCATGTTTATACAGATGGCTGTGTCGATATTTCCATGTTTATACAGAGTTCTCTGTACATATTTCCATGTTTATATAGATGACAGTGTAGATATTTCCAGGTTTATACAGATGACTGTGTAGATATTTCCAAGTTAATACAGATGGCGGTGTAGATATTTCCATGTGTATAGAGATAGCGGTGTAGATATTTCCATGTTTATTGAGATAGCGGTGTAAATATTTCGATATTTATACAGATAGTGGTGTAGATATTTCCATGTTTTTACAGATAGCGGTGGAGATATTTCCATCTTTATTCAGAGAGTGCTGTACATATTTCCATGTTTATACAAATCACTGTGTAGATATTTCCATGTTTATACAGATAACGTTGTAGACATTTCCATCTTTATACAAACGGTGGTGTAGATATTTCCATGTTCCTACACATGACTGTGTAGTTATTTCCATGTTTATACAGATGGCGGTGTAGATATTTCCATATTTATAGAGATAGCAGTGTAGATATTTCCAGGTTTATACAGATAGCGGTGTAAATATTTCCATGTTTATACAGATCGTGGTGTAGATATTTCCATGTTTATACAGATACCGGTGTAGATATTTCCATGTTTGTACAGATGGCGGTGTAGTTATTTCCATGTTTATATAGATAGCGGTGTAGATATTTCCATGTATATACACATGGCTGTGTAGATATTTCCGTGTTTATACAGATGGCTGTGTAGATATTTCCATGTTTTTACAGATAACTTTGTAAATATTTCCATGTTAATGCAGATGGCGGTGTAGATATTTCGATGTTTATACAGATAGCAGTGGAGATATTTCCATGTTTATACAGATAGCGGTGTAGATATTTCCATGTTTATACTGATCGCGGTGTAGATATTTCCATGTTTATACAGATGGCGGTGTAGATATTTCCATTTTTATACAGATGTCTGTGTAGATATTTACATGTGTATACAGATATTATTGTAGGTATTTCCATGTTTATACAGATGGTGGTGTAGATATTTCCATGTTTATTCGGATGACTGTGTAGATATTTCCCTGTTTTTACAGATGGCAGTGTAGATATTTCAATGTTTGTAGAGATGGCGCTGTAGATATGTCCATGTTTATACAGATAACGGTGGAGATATTTCCATGTTTATGCAGACAGCAGTGGAGATATTTCCATGTTTATACACATAGCGGTGTACATATTTCCATGTTTATAGAGACAGCGGTGTAGGTATTTCCATGTTTATACAGATAGCGGTGCAGAAATTTCCATGTTTATACAGATGCCCATGCAGATATCTCCATATTTATACAGAGGGCTGTGTAGATATTTCTATGTTTATACAGATGGCAGTTTAGATATTTCCATGTTCCTACACATGACTGTGTAGGTATTTCCATGTTTATACAGATGGCTTTGTAGATATTTCCATGTCTATAGAGATAGCGGTGCAGATATTTACATGTTTATACAGATAGCGGTGTATATATTTCCATGTTTATACAGATCGTGGTGTAGATATTTCCATGTTTATACAGATACCGGTGTAGATATTTCCATGTTTATACAGACCGCAGTGTAGATATTTCCATGTTTATACAGATAGCGGTGTAGATATTTCCATGTTTATACAGATGGCTGTGTCGATATTTCCATGTTTATACAGAGTTCTCTGTAGATATTTCCATGTTTATATAGATGACAGTGTAGATATTTCCAGATTTATACAGATGACTGTGTAGATATTTCCAAGTTAATACAGATGGCGGTGTAGATATTTCCATGTTTATAGAGATAGCGGTGTAGATATTTCCATGTTTATTGAGATAGCGGAGTAAATATTTCCATATTTATACAGACAGTGGTGTAGATATTTCCATGTTTTTACAGATAGCGGTGTAGATATTTCCATCTTTATTCAGAGAGTGCTTTACATATTTCCATGTTTATACAAATCACTGTGTAGATATTTCCATGTTTATACAGATAACGTTGTAGACATTTCCATCTTTATAAAAACGGTGGTGTAGATATTTCCATGTTCCTACACATGACTGTGTAGTTATTTCCATGTTTATACAGATGGCAGTGTAGATATTTCCATATTTATAGAGATAGCAGTGTAGATATTTCCAGGTATATACAGATAGCGGTGTAAATATTTCCATGTTTATACAGATCGTGGTGTAGATATTTCCATGTTTATACAGATAAAGGTGTAGATATTTCCATGTTTATACAGACTGCAGTATAGGTATTTCTATGTTTATACAAATAGCGGTGTAGATATTTCCATGTTTGTACAGATGGCGGTGTAGTTATTTCCATGTTTATATAGATAGCGGTGTAGATATTTCCATGTATATACACATGGCTGTGTAGATATTTCCATGTTTATACAGATGGCGGTGTAGATATTTCTATGTTTTTACAGATAACTTTGTAAATATTTCCATGTTTATACAGATGGCGGTGTAGATATTTCGATGTTTATACAGATAGCAGTGGAGATATTTCCATGTTTATACAGATAGCGGTGTAGATATTTCCATGTTTATACTGATCGCGGTGTAGATATTTCCATGTTTATACAGATGGCGGTGTAGATATTTCCATGTTTATACAGATGGCTGTGTCGATATTTCCATGTTTATACAGAGTTCTCTGTAGATATTTCCATGTTTATATAAATGACAGTGTAGATATTTCCAGGTTTATACAGATGACTGTGTAGATATTTCCAAGTTAATACTGATGGCGGTGTAGATATTTCCATGTTTATACAGACTGCAGTATAGGTATTTCTATGTTTATACAGATAGCGGTGTAGATATTTCCATGTTTGTACAGATGGCGGTGTAGTTATTTCCATGTTTATATAGATAGCGGTGTAGATATTTCCATGTATATACACATGGCTGTGTAGATATTTCCATGTTTATACAGATGGCGGTGTAGATATTTCCATGTTTTTACAGATAACTTTGTAAATATTTCCATGTTTATGCAGATGGCGGTGTAGATATATCGATGTTTATACAGATAACAGTGGAGATATTTCCATGTTTATACAGATAGCGGTGTAGATATTTCCATGTTTATACTGATCGCGTTGTAGATATTTCCATGTTTATACAGATGGCGGTGTAGTTATTTCCATATTTATACAGATGTCTGTGTAGATATTTACATGTGTATACAGATGGTACTGTAGGTATTTCCATGTTTATACAGATGGTGGTGTAGATATTTCCATGTTTATTCGGATGACTGTGTAGATATTTCCATGTTTTTACAGATGGCAGTGTAGATATTTCAATGTTTATAGGGATGGCGGTGTAGATAATTCCATATTTATACAGATGTCTGTGTAGATATTTCCATGTGTATACAGATGGTATTGTAGGTATTTCCATGTTTATACAGATGGTGTTGTAGATATTTCCATGTTTATTCAGATGACTGTGTAGATATTTCCATGTTTTTACAGATGGCAGTGTAGATATTTCAATGTTTATAGAGATGGCGCTGTAGATATGTCCATGTTTATACAGATAACGGTGGAGATATTTCCATGTTTATGCAGACAGCAGTGGAGATATTTCCATGTTTATACACATAGCGGTGTACATATTTCCATGTTTATAGAGACAGCGGTGTAGGTATTTCCATGTTTATACAGATATCAGTGCAGAAATTTCCGTGTTTATACAGATGCCCATGCAGATATTTCCATATTTATACAGAGGGCTGTGTAGATATTTCTATGTTTATACAGATGGCAGTGTAGATATTTCCATGTTCCTACACATGACTGTGTAGGTATTTCCATGTTTATACAGATGGCTTTGTAGATATTTCCATGTCTATAGAGATAGCAGTGCAGATATTTACATGTTTATACAGATAGCGGTGTATATATTTCCATGTTTATACAGATCGTGGTGTAGATATTTCCATGTTTATGCAGATACCGGTGTAGATATTTCCATGTTTATACAGACCGCAGTGTAGATATTTCCATGTTTATACAGATAGCGGTGTAGATATTTCCATGTTTATAGAGATGGCTGTGTCGATATTTCCATGTTTATACAGAGTTCTCTGTAGATATTTCCATGTTTATATAGATGACAGTGTAGGTATTTCCAGGTTTATACAGATGACTGTGTAGATATTTCCAAGTTAATACAGATGGCGGTGTAGATATTTCCATGTTTACAGAGATAGCGGTGTAGATATTTCCATGTTTATTGAGATAGCGGTGTAAATATTTCCATATTTATACAGATAGTGGTGTAGATATTTCCATGCTTTTACAGATAGCGGTGTAGATATTTCCATCTTTATTCAGAGAGTGCTGTACATATTTCCATGTTTATAGAAATCACTGTGTAGATATTTCCATATTTATACAGATAACTTTGTAGACATTTCCATGTTTATGCAGACAGCAGTGGAGGTATTTCCATGTTTATACACATAGCGGTGTACATATTTCCATGTTTATAGAGACAGCGGTGTAGGTATTTCCATGTTTATACAGATAGCGGTGCAGATATTTCCATGTTTATACAGATGCCCGTGCAGATATCTCCATTTTTATACAGAGGGCTGTGTAGATATTTCTATGTTTATACAGATGGCAGTGTAGATATTTCCATGTTCCTACACATGACTGTGTAGGTATTTCCATGTTTATACAGATGTCTTTGTAGATATTTCCATGTCTATAGAGATAGCGGTGCAGATATTTACATGTTTATACAGATAGCGGTGTATATATTTCCATGTTTATACAGATCGTGGTGTAGATATTTCCATGTTTATACAGATACCAGTGTAGATATTTCCATGTTTATACAGACCGCAGTGTAGATATTTCCATGTTTATACAGATAGCGGTGTAGATATTTTCATGTTTATACAGATGGCTGTGTCGATATTTCCATGTTTATACAGAGTTCTCTGTATATATTTCCATGTTTATATAGATGACAGTGTAGATATTTCCAGGTTTATACAGATGACTGTGTAGATATTTCCAAGTTAATACAGATGGCGGTGTAGATATTTCCATGTGTATAGAGATAGCGGTGTAGATATTTCCATGTTTATTGAGATAGCGGTGTAAATATTTCGATATTTATACAGATAGTGGTGTAGATATTTCCATGTTTTTACAGATAGCGGTGGAGATATTTCCATCTTTATTCAGAGAGTGCTGTACATATTTCCATGTTTATACAAATCACTGTGTAGATATTTCCATGTTTATACAGATAACGTTGTAGACATTTCCATCTTTATACAAACGGTGGTGTAGATATTTCCATGTTCCTACACATGACTGTGTAGTTATTTCCATGTTTATACAGATGGCGGTGTAGATATTTCCATATTTATAGAGATAGCAGTGTAGATATTTCCAGGTTTATACAGATAGCGGTGTAAATATTTCCATGTTTATACAGATCGTGGTGTAGATATTTCCATGTTTATACAGATACCGGTGTAGATATTTCCATGTTTGTACAGATGGCGGTGTAGTTATTTCCATGTTTATATAGATAGCGGTGTAGATATTTCCATGTATATACACATGGCTGTGTAGATATTTCCGTGTTTATACAGATGGCGGTGTAGATATTTCTATGTTTTTACAGATAACTTTGTAAATATTTCCATGTTTATACAGATGGCGGGGTAGATATTTCGATGTTTATACAGATAGCAGTGGAGATATTTCCATGTTTATACAGATAGCGGTGTAGATATTTCCATGTTTATACTGATCACGGTGTAGATATTTCCATGTTTATACAGATGGCGGTGTAGATATTTCCATGTTTATACAGATGGCTGTGTCGATATTTCCATGTTTATACAGAGTTCTCTGTAGATATTTCCATGTTTATATCAATGACAGTGTAGATATTTCCAGGTTTATACAGATGACTGTGTAGATATTTCCAAGTTAATACAGATGGCGGTGTAGATATTTCCATGTTTATACAGACTGCAGTATAGGTATTTCTATGTTTATACAGATAGCGGTGTAGATATTTCCATGTTTGTACAGATGGCGGTGTAGTTATTTCCATGTTTATATAGATAGCGGTGTAGATATTTCCATGTATATACACATGGCTGTGTAGATATTTCCATGTTTATACAGATGGCGGTGTAGATATTTCCATGTTTTTACAGATAACTTTGTAAATATTTCCATGTTTATGCAGATGGCGGTGTAGATATATCGATGTTTATACAGATAGCAGTGGAGATATTTCCATGTTTATACAGATAGCAGTGTAGATATTTCCATGTTTATACTGATCGCGGTGTAGATATTTCCATGTTTATACAGATGGCGGTGTAGTTATTTCCATATTTATACAGATGTCTGTGTAGATATTTACATGTGTATACAGATGGTACTGTAGGTATTTCCATGTTTATACAGATGGTGGTGTAGATATTTCCATGTTTATTCGGATGACTGTGTAGACATTTCCATGTTTTTACAGATGGCAGTGTAGATATTTCAATGTTTATAGAGATGGCGGTGTAGATATTTCCATATTTATACAGATGTCTGTGTAGATATTTCCATGTGTATACAGATGGTATTGTAGGTATTTCCATGTTTATACAGATGGTGTTGTAGATATTTCCATGTTTATTCAGATGACTGTGTAGATATTTCCATGTTTTTACAGATGGCAGTGTAGATATTTCAATGTTTATAGAGATGGCGCTGTAGATATGTCCATGTTTATACAGATAACGGTGGAGATATTTCCATGTTTATGCAGACAGCAGTGGAGATATTTCCATGTTTATACACATAGCGGTGTACATATTTCCATGTTTATAGAGACAGCGGTGTAGGTATTTCCATGTTTATACAGATAGCGGTGCAGAAATTTCCATGTTTATACAGATGCCCATGCAGATATCTCCATATTTATACAGAGGGCTGTGTAGATATTTCTATGTTTATACAGATGGCAGTGTAGATATTTCCATGTTCCTACACATGACTGTGTAGGTATTTCCATGTTTATACAGATGGCTTTGTAGATATTTCCATGTCTATAGAGATAGCGGTGCAGATATTTACATGTTTATACAGATAGCGGTGTAGATATTTCCATGTTTATACAGACCGCAGTGTAGATATTTCCATGTTTATACAGATAGCGGTGTAGATATTTCCATGTTTATACAGATGGCTGTGTCGATATTTCCATGTTTATACAGAGTTCTCTGTAGATATTTCCATGTTTATATAGATGACAGTGTAGATATTTCCAGATTTATACAGATGACTGTGTAGATATTTCCAAGTTAATACAGATGGCGGTGTAGATATTTCCATGTTTATAGAGATAGCGGTGTAGATATTTCCATGTTTATTGAGATAGCGGTGTAAATATTTCCATATTTATACAGACAGTGGTGTAGATATTTCCATGTTTTTACAGATAGCGGTGTAGATATTTCCATCTTTATTCATTGAGTGCTTTACATATTTCCATGTTTATACAAATCACTGTGTAGATATTTCCATGTTTACACAGATAACGTTGTAGACATTTCCATCTTTATAAAAACGGTGGTGTAGATATTTCCATGTTCCTACACATGACTGTGTAGTTATTTCCATGTTTATACAGATGGCAGTGTAGATATTTCCATATTTATAGAGATAGCAGTGTAGATATTTCCAGGTATATACAGATAGCGGGGTAAATATTTCCATGTTTATACAGATCGTGGTGTAGATATTTCCATGTTTATACAGATAAAGGTGTAGATATTTCCATGTTTATACAGACTGCAGTATAGGTATTTCTATGTTTATACAAATAGCGGTGTAGATATTTCCATGTTTGTACAGATGGCGGTGTAGTTATTTCCATGTTTATATAGATAGCGGTGTAGATATTTCCATGTATATACACATGGCTGTGTAGATATTTCCATGTTTATACAGATGGCGGTGTAGATATTTCTATGTTTTTACAGATAACTTTGTAAATATTTCCATGTTTATACAGATGGCGGTGTAGATATTTCGATGTTTATACAGATAGCAGTGGAGATATTTCCATGTTTATACAGATAGCGGTGTAGATATTTCCATGTTTATACTGATCGCGGTGTAGATATTTCCATGTTTATACAGATGGCGGTGTAGATATTTCCATGTTTATACAGATGGCTGTGTCGATATTTCCATGTTTATACAGAGTTCTCTGTAGATATTTCCATGTTTATATCAATGACAGTGTAGATATTTCCAGGTTTATACAGATGACTGTGTAGATATTTCCAAGTTAATACAGATGGCGGTGTAGATATTTCCATGTTTATACAGACTGCAGTATAGGTATTTCTATGTTTATACAGATAGCGGTGTAGATATTTCCATGTTTGTACAGATGGCGGTGTAGTTATTTCCATGTTTATATAGATAGCGGTGTAGATATTTCCATGTATATACACATGGCTGTGTAGATATTTCCATGTTTATACAGATGGCGGTGTAGATATTTCCATGTTTTTACAGATAACTTTGTAAATATTTCCATGTTTATGCAGATGGCGGTGTAGATATATCGATGTTTATACAGATAGCAGTGGAGATATTTCCATGTTTATACAGATAGCGGTGTAGATATTTCCATGTTTATACTGATCGCGGTGTAGATATTTCCATGTTTATACAGATGGCGGTGTAGTTATTTCCATATTTATACAGATGTCTGTGTAGATATTTACATGTGTATACAGATGGTACTGTAGGTATTTCCATGTTTATACAGATGGTGGTGTAGATATTTCCATGTTTATTCGGATGACTGTGTAGACATTTCCATGTTTTTACAGATGGCAGTGTAGATATTTCAATGTTTATAGAGATGGCGGTGTAGATATTTCCATATTTATACAGATGTCTGTGTAGATATTTCCATGTGTATACAGATGGTATTGTAGGTATTTCCATGTTTATACAGATGGTGTTGTAGATATTTCCATGTTTATTCAGATGACTGTGTAGATATTTCCATGTTTTTACAGATGGCAGTGTAGATATTTCAATGTTTATAGAGATGGCGCTGTAGATATGTCCATGTTTATACAGATAACGGTGGAGATATTTCCATGTTTATGCAGACAGCAGTGGAGATATTTCCATGTTTATACACATAGCGGTGTACATATTTCCATGTTTATAGAGACAGCGGTGTAGGTATTTCCATGTTTATACAGATAGCGGTGCAGAAATTTCCATGTTTATACAGATGCCCATGCAGATATCTCCATATTTATACAGAGGGCTGTGTAGATATTTCTATGTTTATACAGATGGCAGTGTAGATATTTCCATGTTCCTACACATGACTGTGTAGGTATTTCCATGTTTATACAGATGGCTTTGTAGATATTTCCATGTCTATAGAGATAGCGGTGCAGATATTTACATGTTTATACAGATAGCGGTGTATATATTTCCATGTTTATACAGATCGTGGTGTAGATATTTCCATGTTTATACAGATACCGGTGTAGATATTTCCATGTTTATACAGACCGCAGTGTAGATATTTCCATGTTTATACAGATAGCGGTGTAGATATTTCCATGTTTATACAGATGGCTGTGTCGATATTTCCATGTTTAAACAGAGTTCTCTGTAGATATTTCCATGTTTATATAGATGACAGTGTAGATATTTCCAGGTTTATACAGATGACTGGGTAGATATTTCCAAGTTAATACAGATGGCGGTGTAGATATTTCCATGTTTACAGAGATAGCGGTGTAGATATTTCCATGTTTATTGAGATAGCGGTGTAAATATTTCCATATTTATACAGATAGTGGTGTAGATATTTCCATGTTTTTACAGATAGCGGTGTAGATATTTCCATCTTTATTCAGAGAGTGCTGTACATATTTCCATGTTTATACAAATCACTGTGTAGATATTTCCATGTTTATACAGATAACTTTGTAGACATTTCCATCTTTATACAAACGGTGGTGTAGATATTTCCATGTTCCTACACATGACTGTGTAGTTATTTCCATGTTTATACAGATGGCGGTGTAGATATTTCCATATTTATAGAGATAGCAGTGTAGATATTTCCAGGTTTATACAGATAGCGGTGTAAATATTTCCATGTTTATACAGATCGTGGTGTAGATATCTCCATGTTTATACAGATACCGGTGTAGTTATTTCCATGTTTATACAGACTGCAGTATAGGTATTTCTATGTTTATACAGATAGCAGTGTACATATTTCCATGTTTGTACAGATGGCGGTGTAGTTATTTCCATGTTTATATAGATAGCGGTGTAGATATTTCCATGTATATACACATGGCTGTGTAGATATTTCCGTGTTTATACAGATGGCGGTGTAGATATTTCCATGTTTTTACAGATAACTTTGTAAATATTTCCATGTTTATGCAGATGGCGGTGTAGATATTTCGATGTTTATAGAGATAGCAGTGGAGATATTTCCATGTTTATACAGATAGCGGTGTAGATATTTCCATGTTTATACTGATCGCGGTGTAGATATTTCCATGTTTATACAGATGGCGGTGTAGTTATTTCCATATTTATACAGATGTCTGTGTAGATATTTACATGTGTATACACATGGTACTGTAGGTATTTCCATGTTTATACAGATGGTGGTGTATATATTTCCATGTTTATTCGGATGACTGTGTAGATATTTCCATGTTTTTACAGATGGCAGTGTAGATATTTCAATGTTTATAGAGATGGCGGTGTAGATATTTCCATATTTATACAGATGTCTGTGTAGATATTTCCATGTGTATACAGATGGTATTGTAGGTATTTCCATGTTTATACAGATGGTGGTGTAGATATTTCCATGTTTATTCAGATGACTGTGTAGATATTTCCATGTTTTTACAGATGGCAGTGTAGATATTTCAATGTTTATAGAGATGGCGCTGTAGATATTTCCATGTTTATACAGATAACGGTGGAGATATTTCCATGTTTATGCAGACAGCAGTGGAGATATTTCCATGTTTATACACATAGCGGTGTACATATTTCCATGTTTATAGAGACAGCGGTGTAGGTATTTCCATGTTTATACAGAGAGCGGTGCAGAAATTTCCATGTTTATACAGATGCCCATGCAAATATTTCCATATTTATACAGAGGGCTGTGTAGATATTTCTATGTTTATACAGATGGCAGTGTAGATATTTCCATGTTCCTACATATGACTGTGTAGGTATTTCCATGTTTATACAGATGGCTTTGTAGATATTTCCATGTCTATAGAGATAGCGGTGCAGATATTTACATGTTTATACAGATAGCGGTGTATATATTTCCATGTTTATACAGATCGTGGTGTAGATATTTCCATGTTTATGCAGATACCGGTGTCGATATTTCCATGTTTATACAGACCGCAGTGTAGATATTTCCATGATTATACAGATAGCGGTGTAGATATTTCCATGTTTATAGAGATGGCTGTGTCGATATTTCCATGTTTATACAGAGTTCTCTGTAGATATTTCCATGTTTATATAGATGACAGTGTAGGTATTTCCAGGTTTATACAGATGACTGTGTAGATATTTCCAAGTTAATACAGATGGCGGTGTAGATATTTCCATGTTTACAGAGATAGCGGTGTAGATATTTCCATGTTTATTGAGATAGCGGTGTAAATATTTCCATATTTATACAGATAGTGGTGTAGATATTTCCATGCTTTTACAGATAGCGGTGTAGATATTTCCATCTTTATTCAGAGAGTGCTGTACATATTTCCAAGTTTATAGAAATCACTGTGTAGATATTTCCATGTTTATACAGATAACTTTGTAGACATTTCCATGTTTATGCAGACAGCAGTGGAGGTATTTCCATGTTTATACACATAGCGGTGTACATATTTCCATGTTTATAGAGACAGCGGTGTAGGTATTTCCATGTTTATACAGATAGCGGTGCAGATATTTCCATGTTTATACAGATGCCCGTGCAGATATCTCCATTTTTATACAGAGGGCTGTGTAGATATTTCTATGTTTATACAGATGGCAGTGTAGATATTTTCATGTTCCTACACATGACTGTGTAGGTATTTCCATGTTTATACAGATGTCTTTGTAGATATTTCCATGTCTATAGAGATAGCTGTGCAGATATTTACATGTTTATACAGATAGCGGTGTATATATTTCCATGTTTATACAGATCGTGGTGTAGATATTTCCATGTTTATACAGATACCAGTGTAGATATTTCCATGTTTATACAGACCGCAGTGTAGATATTTCCATGTTTATACAGATAGCGGTGTAGATATTTTCATGTTTATACAGATGGCTGTGTCGATATTTCCATGTTTATACAGAGTTCTCTGTACATATTTCCATGTTTATATAGATGACAGTGTAGATATTTCCAGGTTTATACAGATGACTGTGTAGATATTTCCAAGTTAATACAGATGGCGGTGTAGATATTTCCATGTGTATAGAGATAGCGGTGTAGATATTTCCATGTTTATTGAGATAGCGGTGTAAATATTTCGATATTTATACAGATAGTGGTGTAGATATTTCCATGTTTTTACAGATAGCGGTGGAGATATTTCCATCTTTATTCAGAGAGTGCTGTACATATTTCCATGTTTATACAAATCACTGTGTAGATATTTCCATGTTTATACAGATAACGTTGTAGACATTTCCATCTTTATACAAACGGTGGTGTAGATATTTCCATGTTCCTACACATGACTGTGTAGTTATTTCCATGTTTATACAGATGGCGGTGTAGATATTTCCATATTTATAGAGATAGCAGTGTAGATATTTCCAGGTTTATACAGATAGCGGTGTAAATATTTCCATGTTTATACAGATCGTGGTGTAGATATTTCCATGTTTATACAGATACCGGTGTAGATATTTCCATGTTTATACAGACTGCAGTATAGGTATTTCTAGGTTTATACAAATAGCGGTGTAGATATTTCCATGTTTGTACAGATGGCGGTGTAGTTATTTCCATGTTTATATAGATAGCGGTGTAGATATTTCCATGTATATACACATGGCTGTGTAGATATTTCCATGTTTATACAGATGGCGGTGTAGATATTTCCATGTTTTTACAGATAACTTTGTAAATATTTCCATGTTTACACAGATGGCGGTGTAGATATTTCGATGTTTATACAGATAGCAGTGGAGATATTTCCATGTTTATACAGATAGCGGTGTAGATATTTCCATGTTCATACAGATGGCGGTGTAGATATTTCCATATTTATACAGATGTCTGTGTAGATATTTACATGTGTATACAGATGGTATTGTAGGTATTTCCATGTGTATACAGATGGTGGTGTAGATATTTCCATGTTTATACAGATGGTGGTGTAGATATTTCAATGTTTGTAGAGATGACGCTGTAGATATATCCATGTTTATACAGATAACGGTGGAGATATTTCCATGTTTATGCAGACAGCAGTGGAGTTATTTCCATGTTTATACACATAGCGGTGTACATATTTCCATGTTTATAGGGACAGCGGTGTAGGTATTTCCATGTTTATACAGATAGCGGTGCAGATATTTCCAGGTTTATACAGATGCCCATGCAGATATCTCCATATTTATACAGAGGGCTGTGTAGATATTTCTATGTTTATACAGATGGCAGTGTAGATATTTCCATGTTCCTACACATGACTGTGTAGGTATTTCCATGTTTATACAGATGGCTTTGTAGATATTTCCATGTCTATAGAGATAGCGGTGCAGATATTTACATGTTTATACAGATAGCGGTGTATATATTTCCATGTTTATACAGATCGTGGTGTAGATATTTCCATGTTTATACAGATACCGGTGTAGATATTTCCATGTTTATGCAGACCGCAGTGTAGATATTTCCATGTTTATACAGATAGCGGTGTCGATATTTCCATGTTTATACAGAGTTCTCCGTAGGTATTTCCATGTTTATATAGATGACAGTGTAGATATATCCATGTTTATACAGATGACTGTGTTGATATTTCCAAGTTAATACAGATGGCGGTGTAGATATTTCCATGTTTATAGAGATAGCGGTGTAGATATTTCCATGTTTATTGAGATAGCGGTGTAAATATTTCCATATTTATACAGATAGTGGTGTAGATATTTCCATGTTTTTACAGATAGCGGTGTAGATATTTCCATCTTTATTCAGAGAGTGCTGTACATATTTCCATGTTTATACAAATCACTGTGTAGATATTTCCATGTTTATAAAGATAACGTTGTAGACATTTCCATCTTTATACAAACGGTGGTGTAGATATTTCCATGTTCCTACACATGACTGTGTAGTTATTTCCATGTTTATACAGATGGCGGTGTAGATATTTCCATATTTATAGAGATAGCAGTGTAGATATTTCCAGGTTTATACAGATAGCGGTGTAAATATTTCCATGTTTATACAGATCGTGGTGTAGATTTTTCCATGTTTATACAGATACCGGTGTAGATATTTCCATGTTTATACAGACTGCAGTATAGGTATTTCTATGTTTATACAGATAGCGGTGTAGATATTTCCATGTTTGTACAGATGGCGGAGTAGTTATTTCCATGTTTATATAGATAGCGGTGTAGATATTTCCATGTATATACACATGGCTGTGTAGATATTTCCGTGTTTATACAGATGGCGGTGTAGATATTTCCATGTTTTTACAGATAACTTTGTAAATATTTCCATGTTTATGCAGATGGCGGTGTAGATATTTCGATGTTTATACAGATAGCAGTGGAGATATTTCCATGTTTATACAGATAGCGGTGTAGATATTTCCATGTTTATACTGATCGCGGTGTAGATATTTCCATGTTTATACAGATGGCGGTGTAGATATTTCCATTTTTATACAGATGTCTGTGTAGATATTTACATGTGTATACAGATGGTATTGTAGGTATTTCCATGTTTATACAGATGGTGGTGTAGATATTTCCATGTTTATTCGGATGACTGTGTAGATATTTCCATGTTTTTACAGATGGCAGTGTAGATATTTCAATGTTTATAGAGATGGCGGTGTAGATATTTCCATGTTTATAGAGATGGCTGTGTCGATATTTCCATGTTTATACAGAGTTCTCTGTAGATATTTCCATGTTTATATAGATGACAGTGTAGATATTTCTAGGTTTATACAGATGACTGTGTAGATATTTCCAAGTTAATACATATGGCGGTGTAGATATATCCATGTTTACAGAGATAGCGGTGTAGATATTTCCATGTTTATTGAGATAGCGGTGTAAATATTTCCATATTTATACAGATAGTGGTGTAGATATTTCCATGCTTTTACAGATAGCGGTGTAGATATTTCCATCTTTATTCAGAGAGTGCTGTACATATTTCCATGTTTATAGAAATCACTGTGTAGATATTTCCATGTTTATACAGATAACTTTGTAGACATTTCCATGTTTATGCAGACAGCAGTGGAGGTATTTCCATGTTTATACACATAGTGGTGTACATATTTCCATGTTTATAGAGACAGCGGTGTAGGTATTTCCATGTTTATACAGATAGCGGTGCAGATATTTCCATGTTTATACAGATGCCCGTGCAGATATCTCCATTTTTATACAGAGGGCTGTGTAGATATTTCTATGTTTATACAGATGGCAGTGTAGATATTTCCATGTTCCTACACATGACTGTGTAGGTATTTCCATGTTTATACAGATGGCTTTGTAGATATTTCCATGTCTATAGAGATAGCGGTGCAGATATTTACATGTTTATACAGATAGCGGTGTATATATTTCCATGTTTATACAGATCGTGGTGTAGATATTTCCATGTTTATACAGATACCGGTGTAGATATTTCCATGTTTATGCAGACCGCAGTGTAGATATTTCCATGTTTATACAGATAGCGGTGTCGATATTTCCATGTTTATACAGAGTTCTCCGTAGATATTTCCATGTTTATATAGATGACAGTGTAGATATTTCCATGTTTATACAGATGACTGTGTAGATATTTCCAAGTTAATACAGATGGCGGTGTAGATATTTCCATGTTTATAGAGATAGCGGTGTAGATATTTCCATGTTTATTGAGATAGCGGTGTAAATATTTCCATATTTATACAGATAGTGGTGTAGATATTTCCATGTTTTTACAGATAGCGGTGTAGATATTTCCATCTTTATTCAGAGAGTGCTGTACATATTTCCATGTTTATACAAATCACTGTGTAGATATTTCCATGTTTATAAAGATAACGTTGTAGACATTTCCATCTTTATACAAACGGTGGTGTAGATATTTCCATGTTCCTATACATGACTGTGTAGTTATTTCCATGTTTATACAGATGGCGGTGTAGATATTTCCATATTTATAGAGATAGCAGTGTAGATATTTCCAGGTTTATACAGATAGCGGTGTAAATATTTCCATGTTTATACAGATCGTGGTGTAGATTTTTCCATGTTTATACAGATACCGGTGTAGATATTTCCATGTTTATACAGACTGCAGTATAGGTATTTCTATGTTTATACAGATAGCGGTGTAGATATTTCCATGTTTGTACAGATGGCGGTGTAGTTATTTCCATGTTTATATAGATAGCGGTGTAGATATTTCCATGTATATACACATGGCTGTGTAGATATTTCCGTGTTTATACAGATGGCGGTGTAGATATTTCCAAGTTTTTACAGATAACTTTGTAAATATTTCCATGTTTACGCAGATGGCGGTGTAGATATTTCGATGTTTATACAGATAGCAGTGGAGATATTTCCATGTTTATACAGATAGCGGTGTAGATATTTCCATGTTTATACTGATCGCTGTGTAGATATTTCCATGTTTATACAGATGGCGGTGTAGATATTTCCATTTTTATACAGATGTCTGTGTAGATATTTACATGTGTATACAGATGGTATTGTAGGTATTTCCATGTTTATACAGATGGTGGTGTAGATATTTCCATGTTTATTCGGATGACTGTGTAGATATTTCCATGTTTTTACAGACCGCAGTGTAGATATTTCAATGTTTATAGAGATGGCGGTGTAGATATTTCCATGTTTATAGAGATGGCTGTGTCGATATTTCCATATTTATACAGAGTTCTCTGTAGATATTTCCATGTTTATATAGATGACAGTGTAGATATTTCCAGGTTTATACAGATGACTGTGTAGATATTTCCAAGTTAATACAGATGGCGGTGTAGATATTTCCATGTTTACAGAGATAGCGGTGAAGATATTTCCATGTTTATTGAGATAGCGGTGTAAATATTTCCATATTTATACAGATAGTGGTGTAGATATTTCCATGCTTTTACAGATAGCGGTGTAGATATTTCCATCTTTATTCAGAGAGTGCTGTACATATTTCCATGTTTATAGAAATCACTGTGTAGATATTTCCATGTTTATACAGATAACTTTGTAGACATTTCCATGTTTATGCAGACAGCAGTGGAGGTATTTCCATGTTTATACACATAGCGGTGTACATATTTCCATGTTTATAGAGACAGCGGTGTAGGTATTTCCATGTTTATACAGATAGCGGTGCAGATATTTCCATGTTTATACAGATGCCCGTGCAGATATCTCCATTTTTATACAGAGGGCTGTGTAGATATTTCTATGTTTATACAGATGGCAGTGTAGATATTTCCATGTTCCTACACATGACTGTGTAGGTATTTCCATGTTTATACAGATGTCTTTGTAGATATTTCCATGGCAATAGAGATAGCGGTGCAGATATTTACATGTTTATACAGATAGCGGTGTATATATTTCCATGTTTATACAGATCGTGGTGTAGATATTTCCATGTTTATACAGATACCAGTGTAGATATTTCCATGTTTATACAGACCGCAGTGTAGATATTTCTATGTTTATACAGATAGCGGTGTAGATATTTTCATGTTTATACAGATGGCTGTGTCGATATTTCCATGTTTATACAGAGTTCTCTGTACATATTTCCATGTTTATATAGATGACAGTGTAGATATTTCCAGGTTTATACAGATGACTGTGTAGATATTTCCAAGTTATTACAGATGGCGGTGTAGATATTTCCATGTGTATAGAGATAGCGGTGTAGATATTTCCATGTTTATTGAGATAGCGGTGTAAATATTTCCATATTTATACAGATAGTGGTGTAGATATTTCCATGTTTTTACAGATAGCGGTGGAGATATTTCCATCTTTATTCACAGAGTGCTGTACATATTTCCATGTTTATACAAATCACTGTGTAGATATTTCCATGTTTATACAGATAACGTTGTAGACATTTCCATCTTTATACAAACGGTGGTGTAGATATTTCCATGTTCCTACACATGACTGTGTAGTTATTTCCATGTTTATACAGATGGCGGTGTAGATATTTCCATATTTATAGAGATAGCAGTGTAGATATTTCCAGGTTTATACAGATAGCGGTGTAAATATTTCCATGTTTATACAGATCGTGGTGTAGATTTTTCCATGTTTATACAGATACCGGTGTAGATATTTCCATGTTTATACAGACTGCAGTATAGGTATTTCTATGTTTATACAAATAGCGGTGTAGATATTTCCATGTTTGTACAGATGGCGGTGTAGTTATTTCCATGTTTACATAGATAGCGGTGTAGATATTTCCATGTATATACACATGGCTGTGTAGATATTTCCATGTTTATACACATGGCGTTGTAGATATTTCCATGTTTTTACAGATAACTTTGTAAATATTTCCATGTTTATACAGATGGCGGTGTAGATATTTCGATGTTTATACAGATAGCAGTGGAGATATTTCCATGTTTATACTGATAGCGGTGTAGATATTTCCATGTTCATACAGATGGCGGTGTAGATATTTCCATATTTATACAGATGTCTGTGTAGATATTTACATGTGTATACAGATGGTATTGTAGGTATTTCCATGTTTATACAGATGGTGTTGTAGATATTTCCATGTTTATACAGATGGTGGTGTAGATATTTCAATGTTTGTAGAGATGGCGCTGTAGATATGTCCATGTTTATACAGATAACGGTGGAGATATTTCCATGTTTATGCAGACAGCAGTGGAGATATTTCCATGTTTATACACATAGCGGTGTACATATTTCCATGTTTATAGGGACAGCGGTGTAGGTATTTCCATGTTTATACAGATAGCGGTGCAGAAATTTCCATGTTTATACAGATGCCCATGCAGATAACTCCATATTTATACAGAGGGCTGTGTAGATATTTCTGTGTTTATACAGATGGCAGTGTAGATATTTCCATGTTCCTACACATGACTGTGTAGGTATTTCCATGTTTATACAGATGGCTTTGTAGATATTTCCATGCCTATAGAGATAGCAGTGCAGATATTTACATGTTTATACAGATAGCGGTGTATATATTTCCATGTTTATACAGATCGTGGTGTAGATATTTCCATGTTTATACAGATACCGGTGTAGATATTTCCCTGTTTATACAGACCGCAGTGTAGATATTTCCATGTTTATACAGATAGCGGTGTCGATATTTCCATGTTTATACAGAGTTCTCCGTAGATATTTCCATGTTTATATAGATGACAGTGTAGATATTTCCAGGTTTATACAGATGACTGTGTAGATATTTCCAACTTAATACAGATGGCGGTGTAGATATTTCCATGTTTATAGAGATAGCGGTGTAGATATTTCCATGTTTATTGAGATAGCGGTGTAAATATTTCCATATTTATACAGATAGTGGTGTAGATATTTCCATGTTTTTACAGATAGCGGTGTAGATATTTCCATCTTTATTCAGAGAGTGCTGTACATATTTCCATGTTTATACAAATCACTGTGTAGATATTTCCATGTTTATACAGATAACGTTGTAGACATTTGCATCTTTATACAAACGGTGGTGTAGATATTTCCATGTTCCTACACATGACTGTGTAGTTATTTCCATGTTTATACAGATGGCGGTGTAGATATTTCCATATTTATACACATAGCGGTGTAGATATTTCCATGTTTGTACAGATGGCGGTGTAGTTATTTCCATGTTTATATAGATAGCGGTGTAGATATTTCCATGTATATACACATGGCTGTGTAGATATTTCCATGTTTATACAGATGGCGGTGTAAATATTTCCATGTTTTCACAGATAATTTTGTAAATATTTCCATGTTTATACAGATGGCGGTGTAGATATTTCGATGTTTATACAGATAGCAGTGGAGATATTTCCATGTTTATACAGATAGCGGTGTAGATATTTCCATGTTTATACTGATCGTGGTGTAGATATTTCCATGTTTATACAGATGGCGGTGTAGATATTTCCATTTTTATACAGATGTCTGTGTAGATATTTACATGTGTATACAGATGGTATTGTAGGTATTTCCATGTTTATACAGATGGTGGTGTAGATATTTCCATGTTTATTCGGATGACTGTGTAGATATTTCCATGTTTTTACAGATGGCAGTGTAGATATTTCAATGTTTATAGAGATGGCGGTGTAGTTATTTCCATATTTATACAGATGTCTGTGTAGATATTTCCATGTGTATACAGATGGTATTGTAGGTATTTCCATGTTTATACAGATGGTGGTGTAGATATTTCCATGTTTATTCAGATGACTGTGTAGATATTTCCATGTTTTTACAGATGGCAGTGTAGATATTTCAATGTTTATAGAGATGGCGCTGTAGATATGTCCATGTTTATACAGATAACGGTGGAGATATTTCCATGTTTATGCAGACAGCAGTGGAGATATTTCCATGTTTATGCACATAGCGGTGTACATATTTCCATGTTTATAGAGACAGCGGTGTAGGTATTTCCATGTTTATACAGATAGCGGTGCAGATATTTCCATGTTTATACAGATGCCCATGCAGATATCTCCATATTTATACAGAGGGCTGTGTAGATATTTCTATGTTTATACAGATGGCAGTGTAGATATTTCCATGTTCCTACACATGACTGTGTAGGTATTTCCATGTTTATACAGATGGCTTTGTAGATATTTCCATGTCTATAGAGATAGCGGTGCAGATATTTACATGTTTATACAGATAGCGGTGTATATATTTCCATGTTTATACAGATCGTGGTGTAGATATTTCCATGTTTATACAGATACCGGTGTAGAAATTTCCATGTTTATACAGACCGAAGTGCAGATGTTTCCATGTTTATACAGATAGCGGTGTAGATATTTCCATGTTTATACAGATGGCTGTGTCGATATTTCCATGTTTATACAGAGTTCTCTGTAAATATTTCCATGTTTATATAGATGACAGTGTAGATATTTCCAGGTTTATACAGATGACTGTGTAGATATTTCCAAGTTAATACAGATGTCGGTGTAGATATTTCCATGTTTATAGAGATAGCGGTGTAGATATTTCCATGTTTATTGAGATAGCGGTGTAAATATTTCCATATTTATACAGATAGCGGTGTAGATATTTCCATCTTTATTCAGAGAGTGCTGTACATATTTCCATGTTTATACAAATCACTGTGTAGATATTTCCATGTTTATACAGATAACGTTGTAGACATTTGCATCTTTATACAAACGGTGGTGTAGATATTTCCATGTTCCTACACATGACTGTGTAGTTATTTCCATGTTTATACAGATGGCGGTGTAGATATTTCCATATTTATAGAGATAGCAGTGTAGATATTTCCAGGTTTATACAGATAGCGGTGTAAATATTTCCATGTTTATACAGATCGTGGTGTAGATATTTCCATGTTTTTACAGATACCGGTCTAGATATTTCCATGTTTATACAGACTGCAGTATAGGTATTTCTATGTTTATACAGATAGCGGTGTAGATATTTCCATGTTTGTACAGATGGCGGTGTAGTTATTTCCATGTTTATATAGATAGCGGTGTAGATATTTCCATGTATATACACATGGCTGTGTAGATATTTCCATTTTTATACAGATGGCGGTGTAGATATTTCCATGTTTTTACAGATAACTTTGTAAATATTTCCATGTTTATACAGATGGCGGTGTAGATATTTCGATGTTTATACAGATAGCAGTGGAGATATTTCCATGTTTATACAGATAGCGGTGTAGATATTTCCATGTTTATACTGATCGCGGTGTAGATATTTCCATGTTTATACAGATGGCGGTGTAGATATTTCCATATTTATACAGATGTCTGTGTAGATATTTACATGTGTATACAGATGGTATTGTAGGTATTTCCATGTTTATACAGATGGTGGTGTAGATATTTCCATGTTTATTCGGATGACTGTGTAGATATTTCCATGTTTTTACAGATGGCAGTATAGATATTTCAATGTTTATAGAGATGGCGGTGTAGATATTTCCATATTTATACAGATGTCTGTGTAGATATTTCCATGTGTATACGGATGGTATTGTAGGTATTTCCATGTTTATAGAGATGGTGGTGTAGATATTTCCATGTTTATTCAGATGACTGTGTAGATATTTCCATGTTTTTACAGATGGCAGTGATGATATTTCAATGTTTGTAGAGATGGCGCTGTAGATATGTCCATGTTTATACAGATAACGGTGGAGATATTTCCATGTTTATGCAGACAGCAGTGGAGATATTTCCATGTTTATACACATAGCGGTGTACATATTTCCATGTTTATAGAGACAGCGGTGTAGGTATTTCCATGTTTATACAGATAGCGGTGCAGATATATCCATGTTTATACAGATGCCCATGCAGATATCTCCATATTTATACAGAGGGCTGTGTAGATATTTCTATGTTTATACAGATGGCAGTGTAGATATTTCCATGTTCCTACACATGACTGTGTAGGTATTTCCATGTTTATACAGATGGCTTTGTAGATATTTCCATGTCTATAGAGATAGCGGTGCAGATATTTACATGTTTATACAGATAGCGGTGTATATATTTCCATGTTTATACAGATCGTGGTGTAGATATTTCCATGTTTATACAGATACCTGTGTAGATATTTCCATGTTTATACAGACCGCAGTGTAGATATTTCCATGTTTATACAGATAGCGGTGTAGATATTTCCATGTTTATACAGATGGCTGTGTCGATATTTCCATGTTTATACAGAGTTCTCTGTACATATTTCCATGTTTATATAGATGATAGTGTAGATATTTCCAGGTTTATACAGATGACTGTGTAGATATTTCCAAGTTAATACAGATGGCGGTGTAGATATTTCCATGTTTACAGAGATAGCGGTGTAGATATTTCCATGTTTATTGAGATAGCGGTGTAAATATTTCCATATTTATACAGATAGTGGTGTAGATATTTCCATGCTTTTACAGATAGCGGTGTAGATATTTCCATCTTTATTCAGAGAGTGCTGTACATATTTCCATGTTTATAGAAATCACTGTGTAGATATTTCCATGTTTATACAGATAACTTTGTAGACATTTCCATGTTTATGCAGACAGCAGTGGAGGTATTTCCATGTTTATACACATAGCGGTGTACATATTTCCATGTTTATAGAGACAGCGGTGTAGGTATTTCCATGTTTATACAGATAGCGGTGCAGATATTTCCATGTTTATACAGATGCCCGTGCAGATATCTCCATTTTTATACAGAGGGCTGTGTAGATATTTCTATGTTTATACAGATGGCAGTGTAGATATTTCCATGTTCCTACACATGACTGTGTAGGTATTTCCATGTTTATACAGATGGCTTTGTAGATATTTCCATGTCTATAGAGATAGCGGTGCAGATATTTACATGTTTATACAGATAGCGGTGTATATATTTCCATGTTTATACAGATCGTGGTGTAGATATTTCCATGTTTATACAGATACCGGTGTAGATATTTCCATGTTTATACAGACCGCAGTGTAGATATTTCCATGTTTATACAGATAGCGGTGTAGATATTTTCATGTTTATACAGATGGCTGTGTCGATATTTCCATGTTTATACAGAGTTCTCTGTACATATTTCCATGTTTATATAGATGACAGTGTAGATATTTCCAGGTTTATACAGATGAATGTGTAGATATTTCCAAGTTAATACAGATGGCGGTGTAGATATTTCCATGTTTATAGAGATAGCGGTGTAGATATTTCCACGTTTATTGAGATAGCGGTGTAGATATTTCCATCTTTATTCAGAGAGTGCTGTACATATTTCCATGTTTATACAAATCACTGTGTAGATATTTCCATGTTTATACAGATAACGTTGTAGACATTTGCATCTTTATACAAACGGTGGTGTAGATATTTCCATGTTCCTACACATGATTGTGTAGTTATTTCCATGTTTATACAGATGGCGGTGTAGATATTTCCATATTTATAGAGATAGCAGTGTAGATATTTCCAGGTTTATACAGATAGCGGTGTAAATATTTCCATGTTTATACAGATCGTGGTGTAGATATTTCCATGTTTATACAGATACCGGTGTAGATATTTCCATGTTTATACAGACTGCAGTATAGGTATTTCTATGTTTATACAAACAGCGGTGTAGATATTTCCATGTTTGTAGAGATGGCGGTGTAGTTATTTCCATGTTTATATAGATAGCGGTGTAGATATTTCCATGTATATACACATGGCTGTGTAGATATTTCCATGTTTATACAGATGGCGGTGTAAATATTTCCATGTTTTCACAGATAATTTTGTAAATATTTGCATGTTTATACAGATGGCGGTGTAGATATTTCGATGTTTATACAGATAGCAGTGGAGATATTTCCATGTTTATACAGATAGCGGTGTAGATATTTCCATGTTTATACTGATCGTGGTGTAGATATTTCCATGTTTATACAGATGGCGGTGTAGATATTTCCATTTTTATACAGATGTCTGTGTAGATATTTACATGTGTATACAGATGGTATTGTAGGTATTTCCATGTTTATACAGATGGTTGTGTAGATATTTCCATGTTTATTCGGATGACTGTGTAGATATTTCCATGTTTTTACAGATGGCAGTGTAGATATTTCAATGTTTATAGAGATGGCGGTGTAGATATTTCCATATTTATACTGATGTCTGTGTAGATATTTCCATGTGTATACAGATGGTATTGTAGGTATTTCCATGTTTATACAGATGGTGGTGTAGATATTTCCATGTTTATTCAGATGACTGTGTAGATATTTCCATGTTTTTACAGATGGCAGTGTAGATATTTCAATGTTTATAGAGATGGCGCTGTAGATATGTCCATGTTTATACAGATAACGGTGGAGATATTTCCATGTTTATGCAGACAGCAGTGGAGATATTTCCATGTTTATACACATAGCGGTGTACATATTTCCATGTTTATAGAGACAGCGGTGTAGGTATTTCCATGTTTATATAGACAGCGGTGCAGAAATTTCCATGTTTATACAGATGCCCATGCAGATATCTCCATATTTATACAGAGGGCTGTGTAGATATTTCTATGTTTACACAGATGGCAGTGTAGATATTTCCATGTTCCTACACATGACTGTGTAGGTATTTCCATGTTTATACAGATGGCTTTGTAGATATTTCCATGTCTATAGAGATAGCGGTGCAGATATTTACATGTTTATACAGATAGCGGTGTATATATTTCCATGTTTATACAGATCGTGGTGTAGATATTTCCATGTTTATACAGATACCGGTGTAGAAATTTCCATGTTTATACAGACCGCAGTGTAGATATTTCCATGTTTATACAGATAGCGGTGTAGATATTTCCATGTTTATACAGATGGCTGTGTCGATATTTCCATGTTTATACAGAGTTCTCTGTACATATTTCCATGTTTATATAGATGACAGTGTAGATATTTCCAGGTTTATACAGATGACTGTGTAGATATTTCCAAGTTAATACAGATGGCGGTGTAGATATTTCCATGTTTATAGAGATAGCGGTGTAGATATTTCCATGTTTATTGAGATAGCGGTGTAAATATTTCCATATTTATACAGATAGCGGTGTAGATATTTCCATCTTTATTCAGAGAGTGCTGTACATATTTCCATGTTTATACAAATCACTGTGTAGATATTTCCATGTTTATACAGATAACGTTGTAGATATTTCCATCTTTATACAAACGGTGGTGTAGATATTTCCATGTTCCTACACATGACTGTGTAGTTATTTCCATGTTTATACAGATGGCGGTGTAGATATTCCCATATTTATAGAGATAGCAGTGTAGATATTTCCAGGTTTATACAGATAGCGGTGTAAATATTTCCATGTTTATACAGATCGTGGTGTAGATATTTCCATGTTTATACAGATACCGGTCTAGATATTTCCATGTTTATACAGACTGCAGTATAGGTATTTCTATGTTTATACAGATAGCGGTGTAGATATTTCCATGTTTGTACAGATGGCGGTGTAGTTATTTCCATGTTTATATAGATAGCGGTGTAGATATTTCCATGTATATACACATGGCTGTGTAGATATTTCCATTTTTATACAGATGGCGGTGTAGATATTTCCATGTTTTTACAGATAACTTTGTAAATATTTCCATGTTTATACAGATGGCGGTGTAGATATTTCGATGTTTATACAGATAGCAGTGGAGATATTTCCATGTTTATACAGATAGCGGTGTAGATATTTCCATGTTTATACTGATCGCGGTGTAGATATTTCCATGTTTATACAGATGGCGGTGTAGATATTTCCATATTTATACAGATGTCTGTGTAGATATTTACATGTGTATACAGATGGTATTGTAGGTATTTCCATGTTTATACAGATGGTGGTGTAGATATTTCCATGTTTATTCGGATGACTGTGTAGATATTTCCATGTTTTTACAGATGGCAGTATAGATATTTCAATGTTTATAGAGATGGCGGTGTAGATATTTCCATATTTATACAGATGTCTGTGTAGATATTTCCATGTGTATACGGATGGTATTGTAGGTATTTCCATGTTTATAGAGATGGTGGTGTAGATATTTCCATGTTTATTCAGATGACTGTGTAGATATTTCCATGTTTTTACAGATGGCAGTGATGATATTTCAATGTTTGTAGAGATGGCGCTGTAGATATGTCCATGTTTATACAGATAACGGTGGAGATATTTCCATGTTTATGCAGACAGCAGTGGAGATATTTCCATGTTTATACACATAGCGGTGTACATATTTCCATGTTTATAGAGACAGCGGTGTAGGTATTTCCATGTTTATACAGATAGCGGTGCAGATATATCCATGTTTATACAGATGCCCATGCAGATATCTCCATATTTATACAGAGGGCTGTGTAGATATTTCTATGTTTATACAGATGGCAGTGTAGATATTTCCATGTTCCTACACATGACTGTGTAGGTATTTCCATGTTTATACAGATGGCTTTGTAGATATTTCCATGTCTATAGAGATAGCGGTGCAGATATTTACATGTTTATACAGATAGCGGTGTATATATTTCCATGTTTATACAGATCGTGGTGTAGATATTTCCATGTTTATACAGATACCTGTGTAGATATTTCCATGTTTATACAGACCGCAGTGTAGATATTTCCATGTTTATACAGATAGCGGTGTAGATATTTCCATGTTTATACAGATGGCTGTGTCGATATTTCCATGTTTATACAGAGTTCTCTGTACATATTTCCATGTTTATATAGATGACAGTGTAGATATTTCCAGGTTTATACAGATGACTGTGTAGATATTTCCAAGTTAATACAGATGGCGGTGTAGATATTTCCATGTTTACAGAGATAGCGGTGTAGATATTTCCATGTTTATTGAGATAGCGGTGTAAATATTTCCATATTTATACAGATAGTGGTGTAGATATTTCCATGCTTTTACAGATAGCGGTGTAGATATTTCCATCTTTATTCAGAGAGTGCTGTACATATTTCCATGTTTATAGAAATCACTGTGTAGATATTTCCATGTTTATAAAGATAACTTTGTAGACATTTCCATGTTTATGCAGACAGCAGTGGAGGTATTTCCATGTTTATACACATAGCGGTGTACATATTTCCATGTTTATAGAGACAGCGGTGTAGGTATTTCCATGTTTATACAGATAGCGGTGCAGATATTTCCATGTTTATACAGATGCCCGTGCAGATATCTCCATTTTTATACAGAGGGCTGTGTAGATATTTCTATGTTTATACAGATGGCAGTGTAGATATTTCCATGTTCCTACACATGACTGTGTAGGTATTTCCATGTTTATACAGATGGCTTTGTAGATATTTCCATGTCTATAGAGATAGCGGTGCAGATATTTACATGTTTATACAGATAGCGGTGTATATATTTCCATGTTTATACAGATCGTGGTGTAGATATTTCCATGTTTATACAGATACCGGTGTAGATATTTCCATGTTTATACAGACCGCAGTGTAGATATTTCCATGTTTATACAGATAGCGGTGTAGATATTTTCATGTTTATACAGATGGCTGTGTCGATATTTCCATGTTTATACAGAGTTCTCTGTACATATTTCCATGTTTATATAGATGACAGTGTAGATATTTCCAGGTTTATACAGATGAATGTGTAGATATTTCCAAGTTAATACAGATGGCGGTGTAGATATTTCCATGTTTATAGAGATAGCGGTGTAGATATTTCCACGTTTATTGAGATAGCGGTGTAGATATTTCCATCTTTATTCAGAGAGTGCTGTACATATTTCCATGTTTATACAAATCACTGTGTAGATATTTCCATGTTTATACAGATAACGTTGTAGACATTTGCATCTTTATACAAACGGTGGTGTAGATATTTCCATGTTCCTACACATGATTGTGTAGTTATTTCCATGTTTATACAGATGGCGGTGTAGATATTTCCATATTTATAGAGATAGCAGTGTAGATATTTCCAGGTTTATACAGATAGCGGTGTAAATATTTCCATGTTTATACAGATCGTGGTTTAGATATTTCCATGTTTATACAGATACCGGTGTAGATATTTCCATGTTTATACAGACTGCAGTATAGGTATTTCTATGTTTACACAAATAGCGGTGTAGATATTTCCATGTTTGTAGAGATGGCGGTGTAGTTATTTCCATGTTTATATAGATAGCGGTGTAGATATTTCCATGTATATACACATGGCTGTGTAGATATTTCCATGTTTATACAGATGGCGGTGTAAATATTTCCATGTTTTCACAGATAATTTTGTAAATATTTGCATGTTTATACAGATGGCGGTGTAGATATTTCGATGTTTATACAGATAGCAGTGGAGATATTTCCATGTTTATACAGATAGCGGTGTAGATATTTCCATGTTTATACTGATCGTGGTGTAGATATTTCCATGTTTATACAGATGGCGGTGTAGATATTTCCATTTTTATACAGATGTCTGTGTAGATATTTACATGTGTATACAGATGGTATTGTAGGTATTTCCATGTTTATACAGATGGTTGTGTAGATATTTCCATGTTTATTCGGATGACTGTGTAGTTATTTCCATGTTTTTACAGATGGCAGTGTAGATATTTCAATGTTTATAGAGATGGCGGTGTAGATATTTCCATATTTATACTGATGTCTGTGTAGATATTTCCATGTGTATACAGATGGTATTGTAGGTATTTCCATGTTTATACAGATGGTGGTGTAGATATTTCCATGTTTATTCAGATGACTGTGTAGATATTTCCATGTTTTTACAGATGGCAGTGTAGATATTTCAATGTTTATAGAGATGGCGCTGTAGATATGTCCATGTTTATACAGATAACGGTGGAGATATTTCCATGTTTATGCAGACAGCAGTGGAGATATTTCCATGTTTATACACATAGCGGTGTACATATTTCCATGTTTATAGAGACAGCGGTGTAGGTATTTCCATGTTTATACAGACAGCGGTGCAGAAATTTCCATGTTTATACAGATGCCCATGCAGATATCTCCATATTTATACAGAGGGCTGTGTAGATATTTCTATGTTTACACAGATGGCAGTGTAGATATTTCCATGTTCCTACACATGACTGTGTAGGTATTTCCATGTTTATACAGATGGCTTTGTAGATATTTCCATGTCTATAGAGATAGCGGTGCAGATATTTACATGTTTATACAGATAGCGGTGTATATATTTCCATGTTTATACAGATCGTGGTGTAGATATTTCCATGTTTATACAGATACCGGTGTAGAAATTTCCATGTTTATACAGACCGCAGTGTAGATATTTCCATGTTTATACAGATAGCGGTGTAGATATTTCCATGTTTATACAGATGGCTGTGTCGATATTTCCATGTTTATACAGAGTTCTCTGTACATATTTCCATGTTTATATAGATGACAGTGTAGATATTTCCAGGTTTATACAGATGACTGTGTAGATATTTCCAAGTTAATACAGATGGCGGTGTAGATATTTCCATGTTTATAGAGATAGCGGTGTAGATATTTCCATGTTTATTGAGATAGCGGTGTAAATATTTCCATATTTATACAGATAGCGGTGTAGATATTTCCATCTTTATTCAGAGAGTGCTGTACATATTTCCATGTTTATACAAATCACTGTGTAGATATTTCCATGTTTATACAGATAACGTTGTAGACATTTCCATCTTTATACAAACGGTGGTGTAGATATTTCCATGTTCCTACACATGACTGTGTAGTTATTTCCATGTTTATACAGATGGCGGTGTAGATATTCCCATATTTATAGAGATAGCAGTGTAGATATTTCCAGGTTTATACAGATAGCGGTGTAAATATTTCCATGTTTATACAGATCGTGGTGTAGATATTTCCATGTTTATACAGACACCGGTCTAGATATTTCCATGTTTATACAGACTGCAGTATAGGTATTTCTATGTTTATACAGATAGCGGTGTAGATATTTCCATGTTTGTACAGATGGCGGTGTAGTTATTTCCATGTTTATATACATAGCGGTGTAGATATTTCCATGTATATACACATGGCTGTGTAGATATTTCCATTTTTATACAGATGGCGGTGTACATATTTCCATGTTTTTACAGATAACTTTGTAAATATTTCCATGTTTATACAGATGGCGGTGTAGATATTTCGATGTTTATACAGATAGCAGTGGAGATATTTCCATGTTTATACAGATAGCGGTGTAGATATTTCCATGTTTATACTGATTGCGGTGTAGATATTTCCATGTTTATACAGAAGGCGGTGTAGATATTTCCATATTTATACAGATGTCTGTGTAGATATTTACATGTGTATACAGATGGTATTGTAGGTATTTCCATGTTTATACAGATGGTGGTGTAGATATTTCCATGTTTATTCGGATGACTGTGTAGATATTTCCATGTTTTTACAGATGGCAGTATAGATATTTCAATGTTTATAGAGATGGCGGTGTAGATATTTCCATATTTATACAGATGTCTGTGTAGATATTTCCATGTGTATACGGATGGTATTGTAGGTATTTCCATGTTTATAGAGATGGTGGTGTAGATATTTCCATGTTTATTCTGATGACTGTGTAGATATTTACATGTGTATACAGATGGTATTGTAGGTATTTCCATGTTTATACAGATGGTGGTGTAGATATTTCCATGTTTATACAGATGGTGGTGTAGATATTTCAATGTTTGTAGAGATGGCGCTGTAGATATGTCCATGTTTATACAGATAACGGTGGAGATATTTCCATGTTTATGCAGACAGCAGTGGAGATATTTCCATGTTTATACACATAGCGGTGTACATATTTCCATGTTTATAGGGACAGCGGTGTAGGTATTTCCATGTTTATACACATAGCGGTGCAGATATTTCCATGTTTATACAGATGCCCATGCAGATTTCTCCATATTTATACAGAGGGCTGTGTAGATATTTCTATGTTTATACAGATGGCAGTGTAGATATTTCCATGTTCCTACACATGACTGTGTAGGTATTTCCATGTTTATACAGATGGCTTTGTAGATATTTCCATGTCTATAGAGATAGCGGTGCAGATATTTACATGTTTATACAGATAGCGGTGTATATATTTCCATGTTTATACAGACCACAGTGTAGATATTTCCATGTTTATACAGATAGCGGTGTAGATATTTCCATGTTTATACAGATGGCTGTGTCGATATTTCCATGTTTATACAGAGGTCTCTGTACATATTTCCATGTTTATATAGATGACAGTGTAGGGATTTCCAGGTTTATACAGATGATTTTGTAGATATTTCCAAGTTAATACAGATGGCGGTGTAGATATTTCCATGTTTATAGAGATAGCGGTGTAGATATTTCCATGTTTATTGAGATAGCGGTGTAAATATTTCCATATTTATACAGATAGTGGTGTAGATATTTCCATGTTTTTCAGATAGCGGTGTAGATATTTCCATCTTTATTCAGGGAGTGCTGTACATATTTCCATGTTTATACAAATCACTGTGTAGATATTTCCATGTTTATACAGATAACGTTGTAGACATTTCCATCTTTATACAAACGGTGGTGTAGATATTTCCATGTTCCTACACATGACTGTGTAGTTATTTCCATGTTTATACAGATGGCGGTGTAGATATTTCCATGTTTATACAGATGGTGGTGTAGAAATTTCCATGTTTATACAGATACCGGTGTAGATATTTCCATGTTTATACAGACTGCAGTATAGTTATTTCTATGTTTATACAGATAGCGGTGTAGATATTTCCATGTTTGTACAGATGGCGGTGTAATCTCCATGATTATATAGATAGCGGTGTAGATATTTCCATGTATATACACATGGCTGTGTAGATATTTCCATGTTTATACAGATGGCGGTGTAGATATTTCCATGTTTTTACAGATAACTTTGAAAATATTTCCATGTTTATACAGATGGCTGTGTACATATTTCGATGTTTATACAGATAGCAGTGGAGATATTTCCATGTTTATACAGATATCGGTGTAGATATTTCCATGTTTATACTGATCGCGGTGTAGATATTTCCATGTTTATACAGATGGCGGTGTAGATATTTCCATATTTATACAGATGTCTGTGTAGATATTTATATGTGTATACAGATGGTATTGTAGGTATTTCCATGTTTATACAGATGGTGGTGTAGATATTTCCATGTTTATTCGGATGACTGTCTAGATATTTCCATGTTTTTACAGATGGCAGTGTAGATATTTCAATGTTTATAGAGATGGCGGTGTAGATATTTCCATATTTATACAGATGTCTGTGTAGATATTTCCATGTGTATACAGATGGTATTGTAGGTATTTCCATGTTTATACAGATGGTGGTGTAGATATTTCCATGTTTATTCAGATGACTGTGTAGATATTTCCATGTTTTTACAGATGACGGTGTAGCTTTTCCATGTTTATATAGATAGCGGTGTAGATATTTCCATGTATATACACATAGCTGTGTAGATATTTCCATGTTTATACAGATGGCGGTGTAGATATTTCCATGTTTTTACAGATAACTTTGTAAATATTTCCAAGTTTATAAAGATGGCGGTGTACATATTTCGATGTTTATACAGATAGCAGTGGAGATATTTCCATGTTTATACAGATGGCGGTGTAGATATTTCCATATTTATACAGATGTCTGTGTAGATATTTACATGTGTATACAGATGGTATTGTAGGTATTTCCATGTTTATACAGATGGTGGTGTAGATATTTCCATGTTTATTCAGATGACTGTATAGATATTTCCATGTTTTTACAGATGGCAGTGTAGATATTTCAATGTTTATAGAGATGGCGGTGTAGATATTTCCATATTTATACAGATGTCTGTGTAGATATTTCCATGTCTATACAGATGGTATTGTAGGTATTTCCATGTTTACAGATATAGCAGTGTAGATATTTCCATATTTATACAGATAACGGTGTAGAAATTTCCATGTTTATACAGATAGCGGTGTAAATATTTCCATGTTTATACAGATCACGCTGTAGATATTTCCTTGTTCATACAAATAGCGGTGTAATTATTTCCATGTTTATACAGATAGCGGTGTAGATATTTGCATGTATATACAGATGGCTGTGTAGATATTTCCATGTTTATACAGATGGCTTTGCAGATATTTCCATGTTTATACAGATTACTTTGTAGGTATTTCCATGTTTATACACATGGCAGTGTAGATATTTCCATGTTTGTAGAGACAGCTGTGTAGATATTTCCATGTTTATACAGATAGCGGTGTAGATATTTCCATGTTTATACAGATCGCGGTGTAGATATTTCCATGTTTATACAGATCGTGGTGTAGATATTTCCATGTTTATACAGATAGCGGTGTAGATATTTCCATGTTTTTACAGATATCGGTGTAGATATTTCCATGTTTCCACAGATTGCGGTGTAGATATTTCCATCTTTCTACAGATGGCATTGTAGATATTTCCATGTTTATACAGATGGCGGTGTAGATATTTCCAGGTTTATATAGATGGTGGTGTAGATATTACCATGTTTATACAGATAGTCGTGTGGATATTTCCATGTTTATACAGATCGTGGTGAAGATATTTCCATGTTTATACAGATCGCGGTGTAGATATTTCCATGTTTATACAGATCGCGGTTTAGATATTTCCCTGTTTATACACATAGCGTTGAAGATATTTCCATGTTTATACAGATAGCGGTGTACATATTTCCATGTTTATAGACATAGCGGTGTAGGTATTTCCATGTTTATAGACATAGCGGTGCAGATTTTTCCATGTTTATAAAAATGGCGTTGTAGATATTTCCATGTTTATACCGTTAGCGGTGTTGGTATTTCCACGTTTATACAGATTGGATGTAGATATTTCCATGTTTATACGGCTCGCGGTGCAGATATTTATATCTTTATACAGATTGCATTGTAGATATTTCCTTTTTCACACTGATGGCGGTGTAGATGTTTCCATGTTTATACAGATGGCGGAGTAGTTAGTTCCATGTTTATGGAGATGGCAGTGTAGATATTTTCATGTTTATAGAGATGGCGGTGTAGATATATCCATGTTAATAGAGATAGCAGTGCAGATATTTCCATGTTTATACAGAGGGCGGTGTAGATATTTCCATGTGTATAGAGATAGCGGTGTAGGTATTTCCATATTTATACAGATAACGGTGTAGGTATTTCCATGTTTATACAGATAGCAGTGTAAATATTTCCAGGATTATACAGCTTTCCATGTAGATATTTCCATGTTTATACAGATGGTGGTGTAGACATTTCCATGTTTATTCAGATGACTGTGAAGTTATTTCCAAGTTTATACATATGTCATTGTAGATATTTTCATGTTTATAGAGATAATGATGTAGATATTTCCATGTTTATACAGATAGCAGTGTAGACATTTCCATATTTAGAAAGACAGCGTTGTACATATTTCCGTATTTATACAGATAGCTGTGTAGATCTTTCCAGGTTTATACAGATAGCGGTCTAGATATTTCCATTTTTATACAGATAGCGGTGTAGATATTTCCATCTTTATAGAGATGGCGTTGTAGGCATTTCCATGTTTATAGAGATAGCGGTTTAGCTATTTCCATGATTATACAACTCGCAGTGCAGATATTTCCATCTTTATACAGATGGCAGTGAAGATTTTTCCATGTTTATACAGATAGTGGTGTAGATATTTCCATCTTTATAAGGATGGCAATGTAGATACAGCCATGTTTCTGAAGATGGCGGTGTACATATTTTCATGTTTATAGAGATGGCGGTGTAGATAATTCCATGTTTATAGAGATTGCGATGTACATATTTCCATGTTTATAGAGAAAGCGGTGTTGGTATTTCCATGTTTATAGAGATAGCGGTGTAGATATTTCCACATTTCTACAGATAGCGGTGTAGGTATTTCCATGTTTATACAGATGGCGGTGTAGGTATTTCCATGTTTCTACATATGGCGGTGTAGATATTTCCTTGTTTATACAGATAGTGGTGTAGATATTTCCATGTTTATACAGATCACGGTGTAGATATTTCCATGTTTATACAGATCGCGGTGTAGATATTTCCATGTTCCTACACATGACTGTGTTGGTATTTCCATGTTTATACTGATGGCTTTGTAGATATTTCCATATTCATAGAGATAGCGGTGTAGATATTTCCATGTTTATACAGATAGCGGTGTAAATATTTCCATGTTTATACAGTTCGTGGTGTAGATATTTCCATATTTATACAGATAGCGGTGTAGATATTTCCATGTTTGTACAGATGGCGGTGTTGATGTTTCCATCTATACACAGATTGCCGTGTAGGTATTTCCATGTGTATACAGATGGCATTGTTGATATTTCCATGTTTATACAGATGACTGTATAGGTATTTCCATGTTTTTACAGATGGCATTGTAGATATTTCCATGTTTATAGAGATAGCAGTGTAGATATTTCCATGTTTATACAGAGGGCGGTGTAGATATTTCCATGTGTATAGAGATAGCGGTGTAGGTATTTCCATATTTATACAGATAACGGTGTAGATATTTCCATGTTTATACAGATAGCAGTGTAAATATTTCCAGGATTATACAGATCACGGTGTAGATATTTCCATGTTTATAGAGGTAGCGGTGTAGATATTTCCATGTTTATACAGATAGCGGTTTAGATATTTCCATGTTTATACAGACCGCGGTGTAGATATTTCCATGTTTATACAGATAGCGGTGCAAATATTTCCATTTTTGTAGAGATGGCGGTGTTGATATTTCCATCTCTACACAGATGAACGTGTAAATATTTCCATGTTTATACAGATGGCGGTGCAGATATTTCAATGAATATGTAGATGGCGCTGGAGATATTTCCATGTTTCTACAGATAGCGGTGTAGTTATTTCCATGTTTATATAGATAGCGGTGTAGATATTTCCCTGTATATACACATGGCTGTGTAGATATTTCCATGTTTATACAGATGGCGGTGTAGATATTTCCATGTTTATACAGATAACATTGTAAGTTTTTCCATGTTTATACAGATGGAGGTGTAGATATTTTGATGTTTTTAGAGATAGCAGTGGAGATATTTCCATGTTTACACAGACAGCTGTGTAGATATTTCCATGTTTACACAGATAGTGTTGTAGGTATTTCCATGTTTATAGAGATTGCGGTATAGATACTTCCATGTTTTTAAAGATAGCGGTGTAGATATTTCCATGTTTATACAGATAGCCGTGGAGATATTTTCATGTTTATACAGATAGCGCTGTAGATGTTTGCACGTGTATAAAGATAGCAGTGTAGATATTTCCATGTTTATACAGATAGCGGTGTAGATATTTCCATGTTTATACAGATAGCGATGTAGATATTTCCATGTTTATACAGAGAGTGGTGGAGATATTTCCATGTTTATACAGATAGCGGTGGAGAGATTTCCATATTTCTAGAGATGGAGGTGTAGATATTTCGAAGTTTATGCAGGTAGCAGTGTAGATAATTCCATGTTTATAGAGATAGCGGTGTAGACATGTCCATGTTTATACAGGTACCGGTGTAGATATTTCCAAGTTTACAGAGATAGCGGTGAAGATATTTCCATATTTATAAAGATAGCATTGTAGATATTTGTATGTTTATTCAGATGGTGGTGTAGATATTTCCATGTTTATACAGATAGCCGTGTGGCTATTTCCATGTTTATTCAGATGGCAGTGTAGATATATCCATGTTTATACGGATAGTGGAGTAGATATTTCCATGTTTATAAAGATAGCAGTGCAGATATTTCCAAGTTTATTGAGATAGCGGTGGAGATATTTCCATGTTCATAGAGATAGCGGTGGAGATATTTCCATGTTTGTACAGATAACGATGTAGATATTTCCGTGTTTATGCAGATAGCGGTGTAGATATTTCCGTGTTTATGCAGATAGCGGTGTTGATATTTCCATGTTTATAGAGATTGCCATGTAAATATTTCCATGTTTATACAGATAGCGGTGTAGTCATTTCCATGTTTATAGGGATAGCGGTGTGGATATTTCCATATTTATACAGATAGCGGTGTAGATATTTCCATGTTTATACGGATAGCTGTGTATATATTTCCATGTTTATACAGACAGCGGTGCAGTTATTTCCATGTTTGTACAGATGACTCTGTACATGTTTCCTTGTTTATACATATGGCGGTTTAGATATTTCCATGTTTATAGAGATAGCGCTGTAGATATATCCATGTTTATACAGATTGCTGTGTAGATATTTCCATGTTTATAGAGGTAGCGGTGTAGATATTTCAATATTTATACAGATAGCCGTGTAGATATTTCCATGTATATGCAGATGGTGGTGTAGATATTTCCATATTTATAAAACATAACGGTGTGGCTATTTCCATGTTTATACAGATGGCAGTGTAGATATTTCCATGTTTATACAGATAGCGGTGTAGATATTTCCATGTTTATACAGATAGCGGTGTAGATATTTCCATGTTTATACAGATTGCGGTGTAGATATTTCCATGTCTATACAGATAGCGGTGTAGATATTTCCATGTTTATAGAGATAGCGGTGTACATATTTCCATGTTTATACAGATAGCGGTGGAGATATTTCCATGTTTGTACAGATTCGGTGTAGATACTTCCATGTTTCTACAGATGACTGTGTAGATATTTTCATATTTTTACAGATGGCGTTGTAGATATTTCCTTGTTTATACCGATAGCGGTGTTGGTATTTCCACGTTTATACAGATGGCGATGTAGATATTTCCATGTTTATACAGCTCGCGGTGCAGATATTTCCACGTTTATACAGATGGCGGTGTAGATATTTCCATCTTTCTACAAATGGCAGTGTAGATATTTCCGTGTTTATAGAGATGGCAGTGTAGATACTTCCATGTTTATATAGATGGCAATGTAGATATTTTCTTGTTTATGTAGATGGTGTTGTAGATATCTCCATGTTTAAAGAGATGGTGGTGTATATATTTCCATGTTGATGGAGATAGCGGTGTAGATATTTCCATGTTTATAGAGATAGCGGTGTAGTTATTTCCATGTTTATAGAGAGAGCGGTGTAGATATTTCCATATTTCTACAGATGACTGTGTAGATATTTCCATGTTTGTACACATGGCCGTGTAGATATTTCCATGTTTATAGAGATAGCAGTGTAGATATTTTCATGTTTATACAGATTGCAGTGGAGATATTTCCATGTTTATACAGATAGCAATGGAGATATTTCCACGTAAATACACGTAGAGGTGTAGATATTTCCATGTTTATACAGTTAGTGGTGTAGATATTTCCATGATTATACAGATGGCTGTGCCGATATTTCCATGTTTATACAGAGTTATCTGTAGATATTTCCATGATTATATAGATGACAGTGTAGATATTTCCAGGTTTATACAGATGACTGTGTAGATATTTCCATGTTTATTGAGTTAGCGGTGTAAATATTTCCATATTTATACAGATAGTGGTGTAGATATTTCCTTGTTTTTACAGATAGCCGTGTAGATATTTCCATCTTTATTCAGAGAGTGCTGTACATATTTCCATGTTTATACAGATCACTGTGCAGATATTTCCATGTTTATACAGATAACGTTGTAGTAATTTCCATCTTTATACAAACGGTTATGTAGATATTTCCATGTTCCTACACATGACTTTGCAGTTATTTCCATGTTTATACAGATGGCGGTGTAGATATTTCCATATTTATAGAGATAGCAGTGTAGATATTTCCAGGTTTATACAGATAGCGGTGTAAATATTTTCATGTTTATACAGATCGTGGTGTAGGTATTTGCATGTTTATACAGATACCGGTGTAGATATTTCCATGTTTATACAGACTGCAGTGTAGGTAGTTCTATGTTTATGCAGATAGCGGTATAGATATTTCCATGTTTGTACAGATGGCGGTGTTGATATTTCCATCTGTACACAGATTGCCGTGTAGATATTTCCATTTTTATACAGATGGCGTTGTAGATATTTCCATGGATATGCAGATGGCAGTGTGGATATTTCCATGTTTATAGAGATAGCGGTGTAAGTATTTCCGTGTTTATAGACATAGCGGTGTAGATATTTCCGTGTTTATATAGATGGCGTTGTAGATATTTCCATGTTTATACCAATAGCGGTGTTGTTATTTCCACGTTTATACAGATAGCGATGTAGATATTTCCATGTTTATACAACTCGCGGTACAGATATTTATATCTTTATACCGATGGCATTGTAGATATTTCCGTATTCACACAGATGGCCGTGTAGATGTTTCCATGTTTATACAGATGGCGGAGTAGTTAGTTCCATGTTAACGGAGATGGCAGTGTAGATATTTTCATGTTTATAGAGATGGCGATGTAGATATTTCCATCTTTATAGAGATAGCAGTGTAGATATTTACATGTTTATTCAGATGGCTGTGTAGATATTTCCATGTGTATACAGATGGCATTGTAGATACTTCCATGTTTATACAGATGACTGTATAGTTATTTCCATGTTTTTACAGATGGCAGTGCAGATATTTCCATGTTTATAGACATAGCGGTGTAGATATTTCCATATTTGTACACATGGCGGTGTTGATATTTCCATCTATACACAGATGGCCGTGTAGATATTTCCATGTTAATACAGATGGCGGAGTAGATATATCCATGGACATGCAGATGGCGGTGTAGTTATTTCCATGTTTATACAGAGAGCGGTGTAGACATTTCCATGTTTACACAGATGGTGGTGTAGATATTTCCGTGTTTATACACATGGCGGAGTAGATACTTCCATCTTTATGGAGATGGCAGTGTAGATATTTTCATGTTTATAGAGATGGCGTTGTAGATATTCCCATATTTATAGAGATAGCGGTGTAGATATTTCCATCTTTCTACAGATGGCAGTGTAGATATTTCCATGTTTATACAGATGGCGGTGTAGATATTTCCATATTTATACAGATGTCTGTGTAGAGATTTCCATGTGTATACAGATGGTATTGTAGCTATTTCCATGTTTATACAGATGGTGGTGTAGATATTTCCATGTTTGTTCAGATGACTGTGTAGATATTTCCATGCTTTTACAGATGGCAGTGTAGATACTTCAATGTTTATAGAGATGGCGCTGTAGATATTTCCATGTTTATACAGATGACGGTGGAGATATTTCCATGTTTATACAGACAGCAGTGTAGTCATTTCCATGTTTATACACATAGCACTACATATTTCCATGTTTATTGAGACAGCGGTGTAGGTTTTTCCATGTTTATACAGATAGCGGTGTAGATATTTCCATGTGTATACAGATAGCGATGTAGATATTTCCATGTTTATACAGACCGCGGTGTAAATATTTCCATGTTTATACAGAAAGCGGTGTAGGTATTTCCATGTTTATACAGATAGCGGTGTAGATATTTCGATGTGTATACAGGTGGCTGTGTAGATATTTCCATGTTTATACAGATGGCTGTGTAGATATTTCTATGTTTATACAGATGACTTTGTAGGTATTTCCATGTTTATACAGGTGCAGGTGTAGGTATTTCCATGTTTATAGAGATAGCTTTGTAGATATTTCCATGGTTATACTGATAGCGCTGTTGATATTTCCATGTTTATACAGATCGCGGTGTAGATATTTCCATGTTTATACAGACAGCATTGGAGATATTTCCATGTTTATACACATAGCGGTGTACATATTTCCATGTTTATAGAGACAGCAGTGTAGGTATTTCCATGTTTATGCAGATAGCGGTGCAGATATTTCCATGTTTATACAGATGCCTATGCAGATATTTCCATATTTATACAGAGGGCTCTGTAGATATTTCCATGTTTATACAGATGGCAATTTAGATATTTCCTTATTCCTACACATGACTGTGTATGTATTTCCATGTTTATACATATGGCTTTGTAGATATTTCCATGTTTATAGAGATAGCGGTGCAGATATTTCCATGTTTATTTAGATAGCGGTGTAAAATTTTCCTTGTTTATACAGATCGTGGTGTAGATATTTCCATGTTTATACAGATACCTGTTTACAGATTTCCATGTTTATACAGACCGCAGTGTAGACATTTCCATGTTTATAGAGATAGCGGTGTAGATATTTCCATGTTTGTACAGATGGCGCTGTTGATGTTTCCATCTATACACAGATTGCCATGTAGGTATTTCCATGTGTATACACATGGCATTGTAGATATTTCCATGTTTATACAGATGGTGGTGTAGCTATTTCCATGTTTATACAGATGACTGTATAGGTATTTCCATGTTTTTACAGATGGAGTTGTAGATATTTCCATGTTTATAGAGATAGCAGTGTAGATACTTCCATGTTTATACAGATGGCGGTGTAGATATTTCCATGTTTATACAGATAACGGTGTAGATATTTCCATGTTTATACAGATAACGATGTAGATATTTCCATGTTTATACAGATAGCCGTGTAAATATTTCCATGTTTATACAGATCACGGTGTAGATATTTCCAAGTTTATAGAGATAGCGGTGTAGATATTTCCATGTTTATACAGATAGCGGTTTAGATATCTCCATGTTTATACAGACCGCGGTGTAAACATTTCCATGTTTATACAGATAGCGTTGCAGATATTTCCATGTTTGTACAGATGGCGGTGTTGATATTTCCATCTGGACACAGATGACCGTGTAGATATTTCCATGTTTATAGAGATGGCGGCGTAGATATTTCTATGGATATGTAGACCCCAGTGTAAATATTTCCATGTTTATACAATAAGTGGTGTAGTTATTTCCATGTTTATATAGATAGCGGTGTAGATATTTCCATGTATATACACATGGCTGTGTAGATATTTCCATGTTTATACAGATGGAGGTGTATATATTTCCATGTTTATACAGATAAATTTGTAAGTATTTCCATGTTTATACAGTTGGCGGTGTAGATATTTCGATGTTTATAGAGATAGCAGTGGAGATATTTCCATGTTTATACAGATAGCGGTGTAGATATTTCTGAGATCATAGAGATAGTGGTGTTGATTTTTCCTTGTTTATAGAGATAGCGGTGTGGATATTTCCATGTTTATACAGATAGGTGTGTAGATATTTCCATGTTTATAGAGATGGCCTTGTAGATATTTCCATGTTTATACAGATCACGGTGTAGATGTTTCCAGGTTTATACAGATCATGGTGTAGATATTTCCATGTTTATAGAGATCGCGGTGTTGATATTACCATGTTTATAGGGATAGCGGTGCAAATATTTCCACATTTATACAGATAGCGGTGTAGTTATTAGCATGTTTATACAGATAGCGGTGTAGATATTTCCATGTATATAGGCATCACTGTGTAGATATTTCCATGTTTATACAGATGGCGGTGTTGATTTTACCATGTTTATAGGGATAGCGGTGCAAATATTTCCACATTTATTCAGATAGCGGTGTAGTTATTAGCATGTTTATACAAATAACGGTGTAGATATTTCCATGTATATACAGCTCGCGGTGTAGATATTTCCATCTTTATACAGATGGCAGTGTACACATTTCCATGTTTATACAGATAGCGGTGTAGATATTTCCATGTCTATAGAGATAGCGGTGTAGTTATTTCCATATTTATACAGATTGCATGTAGATATTTCCATCTTTATACAGATGGCAGTGTAGATATTTCCATGTTTATACAGATGGCAGAGAAGATATTTCCATATTTATACAGATAGTGGTGTAGATATTTCCATCTTTATACAGATTGCGGTGTAGATATATCCATGTTTCTGAAGATGGCGGTGTAGATATTTTCATGTTTATAGAGATGGAGGTGTAGATATTTCCATGTATATAGAGATAGCATTGTAGATATTTTCATGTTTATAGAGAAAGTGGTGTAGGTATTTCCATGTTTATACAGATATCGGTGTAGATATTTCCATGTTTACAGAGATAGCGGTGTAGGTATTTCTATCTTTGCACAGATTGCGGTGTAGGTATTGCCAAACTTACAGAGATAGCGGAGTAGATATTTCCTAGTTTACACAGATAGCTGTGTAGATATTTCCATGTTTACAGAGATAGCATTGTAGATATTTCCATGTTTATACAGATTGCGGTGTAGTTATTTCCATGTTGATACAGATAGCGGTGTAGATATTTCCATGTTTATAGAAGTAGTGGTGTAGAAATTCCCATGCTTATACAGATCGCTTTGTAGACATTTCCATCTTTCTACAGATGTCAGTGTAGATATTTCCAAGTTTATACAGATGGCAGTGTAGATATTTCCATGTTTATACAGATGTCTGCGTAGATATTTCCATGTTTATGCAGTTGGCGGTGTAGATATTTCCATGTTTATAGAGATGGCGGTGTAGTTATTTCTATGTTTATAAAGATAGCGGTGCAAATATCTCCATGTTTATAGAGATGGTGGTGTAAGTATTTTCATGTTTATAGAGATAGCGCTGTAGATATTTCCATGTTTATACAGATAACGGTATTGGTATTTCCATCTTTATGCAGATAGCGTTGTAGATATATCTATGTCTATGCAGCTCGCGGTGTAGATATTTCCATCTTTATTCAGATGGCTGTGTAAATATTTCCATGTTTGTACAGATAGCGGTGTACATATTTCCTTGTCTATAGAGATAGCGGTGTAGTTATTTCCATCTTTATACATATTGCGGTGTAGATATTTCCATCTAATACAGATGGCGGTGTAGGTATATCCATGTTTATACAGATGGCAGTGAAGATATTTCTATGTTTATACAAATAGTGGTGTAGATATTTCCATGTTTATACACATAGCGGTGTAGATACATCCATGTTTCTGAAGATGGCGGTGTAGATATTTTCATGTTTATAGAGATGGAGGTGTAGATATTTCAATGTATACAGAAATAGCAGTGTAGATATTTTCATGTTTATAGAGAAAGCTGTGTAGGTATTTCCATGTTTATAGAGATAGCGGTGTAGATATTTCCATATATATACAGATAGCGGTGTAGGTATTTCCATGTTTATACAGATTGCGGTGTCGATATTTCCATGTTTCTACAGATGGCATTGTAGATATTTCCTTGTTTATACAGACAGCGTTGTAGATATTTCCATGTTTATACAGATAGCGGTGGAGATATTTCCCTGTTTATACAGATAGCGATGTAGATATTTCCATGTTTATACAGATAGCGGTGTAGATATTTCCATGTTTATACTGATAACGGTGTAAATATTTCCATCTTTATACAGATGATTTTGTAGGTATTTCCATGTGTATACAGATTGCAGTGTAGATATTTCCATGTTTATGCAGATAGCGGTGTGGCTCTTTCCATGTTTATAGAGGTAGCATTGCAGATATTTCCATGTTTATAGAGATGGCTGTGTAGATATTTCCATGTTTATACAGATGGCAGTGTAGATATTTCCACGTTTATACAGATAGTGGTGTAGATGTTTCCATGTTTATACAGATGACTGTGTAGCTATTTCCATGTATATACAGATGGCAGTGTAGATATTTCCATGTTTATAGAGATAGCGGTGTAGTTATTTCCGTGTTTCTACAAATGGCAGTGGAGATATTTTCATGTTTATACAGAAGGCGGTGTAGACATTTCCATGTTTATAGAGATAGCGATGTAGATATTTCCATATTTTTACAGATAGTGGAGTAGATATTTCCATGTTTATACAGATAGTGGTGTAGATATTTCCATGTTTATACAGATTGTGGTGTAGATATTTCCATGTTTATACAGATTTTGGTGTGGATATTTCCATGTTTATACAGATAGCGGTGTAGATATTTCCATGTTTATACAGATAGTGGTGTAGATATTTCCATGTTTAGAGAGATAGAGGTGTAGATATTTCCATATTTGCACAGATTGCGGTGTAGACATTTCCATCCTCACACTGACTGCGGTGTACATATTTCCATGTTTACACAGACAGCTGTGTAGATATTTCCATGTTTACACAGATAGTGTTGTAGGTATTTTCATGTTTATAGAGATTGCGTTGTAGATATTTCCATGTTCATAAAGATAGCGGTGTAGATATTTGCATGTTTATACAGATAGCGGTGGAGATACTTTCATGTTTATACAGATATCGCTGTAGGTATTTGCATGTGAATACAGATAGCAGTGTAGGTATTTCCATGTTTTTACAGATAGCGGTGTATATATATCCATGTTTATACAGATAGCGGTGTAGATATTTCCATGTTCATACAGAGAGTGGTGGAGATATTTCCATGTTTATACAGATAACGGTGGAGATATGTCCATGTTTCTAGAGATGGTGGTGTAGATATTTCGAAGTTTATGCAGGTAGCGGTGTAGATAATTCCATGTTTATAGAGATAGCGGTGTAGACATGTCCATGTTTATACAGGTAGCGGTGCAGATATTTCCATGTTTACAGAGATATCGGTTAAGATATTTCCATATTTATAAAGATAGCGGTGTAGATATTTGTATGTTTATTCAGATGGTGGTGTAGGTATTTCCATGTTTATACAGATAGCGGTGTGACTATTATCATGTATATTCAGATGGCAGTGTAGATATATCCATGTTTATACAGATTGCGGTGCAGATATTTCCATGTTTATAGAGACAGCAGTGGAGATATTTCCATGTTTATACAGATGGCGGTGGAGATATTTCCATGTTGATAGAGATGGTGGTGTAGATATTTCCAAGTTTATGCAGATAGCGGTGTAGATATTTCCATGTTTGTAGAGATTGCGGTGTAGATATTTCCATGTTTATACAGATAGCGGTGGAGATATTTCCATGTTTATACAGATAGCGCTGTAGATATGTGCATGTTTAGGCAGATAGTGGTGTAGATATTTCCATGTTTATACAGATAGCGGTTTAGATATTTCCATGTTTATACAGATAGCGATGTAGATATTTCCATGTTTATAGAGATGGCTGTGTAGATATTTCCATGTTTATACAGATGGCAGTGTAGATATTTCCATATTTATAGAAATAGCCATGTAGATATTTCCATGTTTAAACAGATAGCGGTGTAGACTTTTCCTTGTTTATAGAGATAGCGGTGTAGATATTTCCATATTTATACAGATAGCGGTGTAGATATTTCCATGTTTATTCAGATAGCGGTGTAGATGTTTCCATGTTTATACAGATAGCGGTGTAGCTATTTCCATGTTTAGAGAGATAGAGTTGTATATATTTCCATATTTGCACAGGTTGCCATGTAGATATTTCCACCTTCACACAGAAAACGGTGTACATATTTGCATGTTTACACAGACAGCTGAGTAGATATTTCCATGTTTACACAGTTGTGTTGTAGATATTTCCATGTTTATACAGATAACGGTGTAGATATTTCCACGTTTATAGAGATGGCGGTGTAGATACTTCCTTTTTATGTAGATGGCGGTGTAGATTTTTCCATGTTTATAGAGATGGCGGTGCATACATTTCCATGTTTATAGAGATAGCAGTGTAGATATTTCCTTGTTTACAGAGATAGCGGTGTAGGTATTTCCATGTTTATAGAGATAGCGGAGTAGATATTTCCAGGTTTATACAGATAGCGTTGTAGACATTTCCAAGTTTATACAGATAGCGGTGTTGTTATTTCCAAGTTTATATATATAGCGGTGTAGATATTTCCATGTTTACACAGCTCGCGGTGTAGATATTTACATCTTTATACAGATGGCAGTGTAGATAATTCCATGTTTATACAGACGGCGGTGTACATAGTTCCATGTTTATGGAAATGGCAGTGTAGATATTTCCATGTTTATAGAGATAGTGGTGCAGGTATCTCCATGTTTATAGAGATAACGGTGTAGATATTTTCATGTTTATACAGATTGCGGTGGAGATATGTCCATGTTTATACAGATTGCAATGGAGATATTTCCACATTAATACACAAAGCGGTGTAGATATTTCCATGTGTATAGAGATGGCATTGTAGATATTTCCATGTTTATACAGATGACTGTATAGGTATTTCCATGTTTTTACAGATGGCAGTGCAGAGATTTTCATGTTTATAGAGATGGCGGTGTAGATATTTCCATGTTTATAGAGATAGCGGTTTCATATTTCCATGTATGTACATATGGCGGTGTTGATATTTCCATCTATACACAGATGGCCGTGTAGATAATTCCATATTTATTCAGATGGCGGCGTAGATATTTCCAAGGACATGCAGATGGCGGTGTAGTTATTTCCATGTTTATACAGATAGCGGTGTAGCTATTTCCATGTTTACACAGATGGTGGTGTAGATATTTCCGTGTTTATACACATGGCGGAGTAGATACTTCCATCTTTATGGAGATGGCAGTGTAGATATTTTCATGTTCATAGAGATGGCGGTGTAGATATTTCCATATTTATAGAGATAGCGGTGTAGATATTTCCATCTTTCTACAGACGGCAGTGTAGATATTTCCATGTATATACAGATGGCCGTGTAGATATTTCCATATTTATACAGATGTCTGTGTAGATATTTCCATGTGTATACAGATGGTATTGTAGCTATTTCCAAGTTTATACAAATGGTGGTGTAGATATATCCATGTTTATTCAGATGAACGTGTAGATATTTCCATGTTTTTACAGATGGCAGTGTAGATATTTCAATGTTTATATAGATGGCGCTGTTGATATTTCCATGTTTATACAGATAACGGTGGAGATATTTCCATGTTTATACAGAGAGCAGTGGAGATATTTCCATGTTTATACACATAGCGGTGTACATATTTCCATGTTTATAGAGACAGCGGTGTAGGTATTTCCATGTTTATACAGATAGCGGTGCAGATATTTCCATGTTTACACAGATGCCTATGCAGATATTTCCATATTTATACAGGGGGCTGTGTAGATATTTCTATATTTATACAGATGGCAGTGTAGATATTTAAATGTTCCTACACATGACTGTGTAGGTATTTCCATGTTTATACAGATGTCTTTGTAGTTATTTCCATGTTTATAGAGATAGCGGTGCAGATATTTCCATGTTTATACAGATAGCGGTGTATATATTTCCATGTTTATACAGATCATGGTGTAGATATTTCCATGTTTATACAGATACCGGTGTAGATATTTCCATGTTTATGCAGACCGCAGTGTAGATATTTCCATGTTTATAGAGATAGCAGTGTAGATATTTCCATGATTTTACAGATGGCGGTGTTGATGTTTCCATCTATACACTGATTGCCGTGTAGGTATTTCCATGTGTATACAGATGGCATTATAGATATTTCCATGTTTATACAGATGGTGGTGTAGATATTTCCATGTTTACACATATGACTGTATAGGTATTTCCATGTTTATACAGATGGCGGTGTAGATATTTCCAGGTTTATAGAGATAGCGGTGTAGATATTTCCATATTTATACAGATAACGGTGTAGAAGTTTCCATGTTTATACAGATAGCGGTGTAAATATTTCCATGTTTATACAGATCACGGTGTAGATATTTCCATGTTTATAGAGATAGCGGTGTAGATATTTCCATGTTTATACCGATAGCGGTGTTGATATTTCCATGTTTATACAGACCGCGGTGTAGATATTTCCATGTTTATACAGATAGCGGTGCAGATATTTCCATGTTTGTACAGATGGCGGTGTTGATATTTCCATCTATACACAGATGACCGTGTAGATATTTCCATGTTTATACAGATGGCGGCGCAGATATTTCCATGGATATGTAGATGGCGTTGTAGATATTTCCATGTTTATACAGATAGCGGTGTAGTTATTTCCATGTTTATATAGACAGCGGTGTAGATATTTCCATGTATGTACACATGGCTGTGTAGATATTTCCATGTTTATACAGATGGTGGTGTAGATATATCCATGTTTATACAGATAACTTTGTAAGTATTTCCATGTTTATACAGATGGTGGTGTAGATATTTCGATGTTTATAGAGATAACAGTGGAGATATTTCCATGTTTATACAGATAGCGGTGTAGATATTTCCATGTTTATACTGATCGTGGTGTAGACATTTCCATGTTTATAGAGATGGCAGTGTAGATATTTCCTTGTTTATACAAATAGCGGTGTAGTTATTTCCATGTTTATACAGATAGCGGTGTAGATATTTCCATGTATATACAGACGGCTGTGTAGATATTTCCATGTTTATACAGATGGCTGTGTAGATATTTCCATGTTTATACAGATGACTTTGTAGGTATTTCCATGTTTATACAGATGGCGGTGTAGATATTTCCATGTTTATAGAGATAGCTGTGTAGATATTTCCATGTATATACAGGTCGTGGTGTAGATATTTCCATGTTTATACAGATCGCGGTGTAGATATTTCCATGTTTATACAGATCGCGGTGTAGATATTTCCATATTTATACAGATAGCGGTGTAGATATTGCCATGTTTTTACAGATATCGGTGTAGACATTTCCATGTTTACACAGATTGCGGTGTAGATATTTCCATCTTTCTACAGATGGCATTGTAGATATTTCCATGTTTATACAGATGACTGTATAGGTATTTCCATGTTTTTACAGATGGCGGTGCAGATATTTCCATGTTTGTACAGATGGCGGTGTTGATATTTCCATCTATACACAGATGGCCGTGTAGATATTTCCATGTTTATTCAGATGGCGACGTAGATATTTCCAAGGACATGCAGATGGCGGTGTAGTTATTTCCATGTTTATACAGATAGGCGTGTAGGTATTTCCATGTTTGCACAGATGGTGGTGTAGATATTTCCGTGTTTATACACATGGCGGAGTAGATACTTCCATCTTTATGGAGATGGCAGTGTAGATATTTTCATGTTCATAGAGATGGCGGTGTAGATATTTCCATATTTATAGAGATAGCGGTGTAGATATTTCCATCTTTCTACAGACGGCAGTGTAGATATTTCCATGTTTATACAGATGTCCATGTAGTTATTTCCATATTTATACAGATGTCTTTGTAGATATTTCCATGTGTATACAGATGGCAGTGTAGATATTTCCATGTTTATACAGATGGTGGTGTAGCTATTTCCATGTTTATTCAGATGAATGTGTAGATATTTCCATGTTTTTACAGATGGCCGTGTAGATATTTCAATGTTTATGTAGATGGCGCTGTTGATATTTCCATGTTTATACAGATAACGGTGGAGATATTTCCATGTTTATACAGAGAGCAGTGGAGATATTTCCATTTTTATACACATAGCGGTGTGCATATTTCCATGTTTATAGAGACAGCGGTGTAGGTATTTCCATGTTTATACAGATAGCAGTGCAGATATTTCCATGTTTACACAGATGCCTATGCAGATTTTTCCATATTTATACAGAGGGCTGTGTAGATATTTCTGTATTTATACAGATGGCAGTGTAGATATTTAAATGTTCCTTCACATGACTGTGTAGGTATTTCCATGTTTATACAGATGTCTTTGTAGTTATTTCCATGTTTATAGAGATAGCGGTGCAGATATTTCCATGTTTATACAGATAGCGGTGTATATATTTCCATGTTTATAGAGATCATGGTGTAGATATTTCCATGTTTATACAGATACCGGTGTAGATATTTCCATGTTTATACAGACCGCAGTGTAGATATTTCCATGTTTATAGAGATAGCAGTGTAGATATTTCCATGTTTGTACAGATGGCGGTGTTGATGTTTCCATGTATACACTGATTGCCGTGTAGGTTTTTCCATGTGTATACAGATGGCATTGTAGATATTTCCATGTTTATACAGATGGTGGTGTAGATATTTCCATGTTTACACAGATGACTGTATAGGTATTTCCATGTTTATACAGATGGCGGTGTAGATATTTCCAAGTTTATAGAGATAGCAGTGTAGATATTTCCATATTTATACAGATAACGGTGTAGAAGTTTCCATGTTTATACAGATAGCGGTGTAAATATTTCCATGTTTATACAGATCACGGTGTAGATATTACCACGTTTATAGAGATAGCAGTGTAGATATTTCCATGTTTATACCGATAGCGGTGTTGATATTTCCATGTTTATACTGACCGCGGTGTTGATATTTCCATTTTTATACAGATAGCGGTGCAGATATTTCCATGTTTGTACAGATGGCGGTGTTGATATTTCCATCTATACACAGATGGCCGTGTAGATAATTCCATGTTTATTCAGATGGCGGCGTAGATATTTCCAAGGACATGCAGATGGTGGTGTAGTTATTTCCATGTTTATACAGATAGCGGTGTAGGTATTTCCATGTTTACACACATGGTGGTGTAGATATTATCGTGTTTATACACATGGCGGAGTAGATAGTTCCATCTTTATGGAGATGGCAGTGTAGATATTTTCATGTTCATAGAGCTGGCGGTGTAGATATTTCCATATTTATAGAGATAGCGCTGTAGACATTTCCATGTTTCTACAGATGGCAGTGTAGATATTTCCATGTTTATACAGATGGCCGTGTAGATATTTCCATATTTATACAGATGTCTGTGTAGATATTTCCATGTGTATACAGAAGGTATTGTAGCTATTTCCATGTTTATACAGATGGTGGTGTAGATTTTTCCATGTTTATTCAGATGACTGTGTAGATATTTCCATGTTTTTACAGATGGCAGTGTAGATATTTCAATGTTTATATAGATGGCGCTGTTGATATTTACATGTTTATACCGATAACGGTGGAGATATTTCCATGTTTATACAGAGAACAGTGGAGATATTTCCATGTTTATACACATAGCGGTGTATATATTTCCATGTTTATAGAGACAGCGGTGTAGGTATTTCCATGTTTATACAGATAGCGGTGCAGATATTTCCATGTTTACACACATGCCTATGCAGATATTTCCATATTTATACAGAGGGCTTTGTAGATATTTCTATATTTATACAGATGGCAGTGTACATATTTAAATGTTCCTACACATGACTGTGTAGGTATTTCCATCTTTTTACAGATGTCTTTGTAGTTATTTCCATGTTTATAGAGTTAGCGGTGCAGATATTTCCATGTTTATACAGATAGCGGTGTATATATTTCCATGTTTATACAGATCATGGTGTAGATATTTCCATGTTTATACAGATACCGGTGTAGATATTTCCATGTTTATACAGACCGCAGTGTAGATATTTCCATGTTTATAGAGATAGCAGTGTAGATATTTCCATGTTTGTACAGACGGCGGTGTTGATGTTTCCATCTATACACTGATTGCCGTGTAGGCATTTCCATGTGTATACAGATGGCATTGTAGATATTTCCATGTTTATACAGATGGTGGTGTAGATATTTCCATGTTTACACAGATGACTGTATAGCTATTTCCATGTTTATACAGATGGCGGTGTAGATATTTCCAAGTTTATAGAGATAGCGGTGTAGATATTTCCATATTTATACAGATAACGGTGTAGAAGTTTCCATGTTTATACAGATAGCGGTGTAAATATTTCCATGTTTATACAGATCACGGTGTAGATATATCCATGTTTATAGAGATAGCGGTGTAGATATTTCCATGTTTATACCGATAGCGGTGTTGATATTTCCATGTTTATACAGACCGCGGTGTAGATATTTCCATGTTTATACAGATAGCGGTGCAGATATTTCCATGTTTGTACAGATGGCGGTGTTGATATTTCCATCTATACACAGATGACCGTGTAGATATTTCCATGTTTATACAGATGGCGGCACAGATATTTCCATGTATATGTAGATGGCGGTGTAGATATTTCCATGTTTATACAGATAGCGGTGTAGTTATTTCCATGTTTATATAGATAGCGGTGTAGATATTTCCATGTATGTATACATGGCTGTGTAGATATTTCCATGTTTATACAGATGGTGGTGTAGATATTTCCATGTTTATACAGATAACTTTGTAAATATTTCCATGTTTATACAGATGGTGGTGTAGATATTTCGATGTTTATAGAGATAACAGTGGAGATATTTCCATGTTTATACAGATAGTGGTGTAGATATTTCCATGTTTATACTGATCGTGGTGTAGACATTTCCATGTTTATAGAGATGGCAGTGTTGATATTTACTTGTTTATACAAATAGCGGTGTAGTAGTTTCCATGTTTATACAGATAGTGGTGTAGATATTTCCATGTATATACAGATGGCTTTGTAGATATTTCCACGTTTATACAGATGGCTGTGTAGATATTTCCATGTTTATACAGATGACTTTGTAGGTATTTCTATGTTTATACAGATGGCGGTGTAGATATTTCCATGTTTATAGAGATAACTGTGTAGATATTTCCATGTTTATACAGATCGCCGTGTAGATATTTCCATGTTTATACAGATCGTGGTGTAGATATTTCCATGTTTATACAGATCGCGGTGTAGATATTTCCATGTTTATACAGATAGCGGTGTAGATATTTCCATGTTTTTACAGATATCGGTGTAGATATTTCCATGTTTACACAGATTGCGGTGTAGATATTTCCATCTTTCTACAGATGGCATTGTAGCTATTTCCATGTTTATACAGATGGTGGTGTAGATATTTCCATGTTTATACAGATAGCGGTGCAGATATTTCCATGTTTGTACAGATGGCGGTGTTGATATTTCCATCTATACACAGATGGCCGTGTAGATATTTCCATGTTTATTCAGATGGCGGCGTAGATATTTCCAAGGACATGCAGATGGCGGTGTAGTTATTTCCATGTTTATACAGATAGCGGTGTAGGTATTTCCATGTTTACACAGATGGTGGTGTAGATATATCCGTGTTTAAACACATGGCGGAGTAGATACTTCCATCTTTATGGAGATGGCAGTGTAGATATTTTCATGTTCATAGAGATGGCGGTGTAGATATTTCCATATTTATAGAGATAGCGGTGTAGATATTTCCATCTTTCTACAGATGGCAGTGTAGATATTTCCATGTTTATACAGATGGCGGTGTAGATATGTCCATATTTATACAGATGACTGTGTAGATATTTCCATGTGTATACAGATGGTATTGTAGCTATTTCCATGTTTATACAGATGGTGGTGTAGATATTTCCATGTTTATTCAGATGAATGTGTAGATATTTCCATGTTTTTACAGATGGCAGTGTAGATATTTCAATGTTTATATAGATGGTGCTGTTGATATTTATATGTTTATACAGATAACGGTGGAGATATTTCCATGTTTATACAGAGAGCAGTGGAGATATTTCCATGTTTATACACATAGCGGTGTACATATTTCCATGTTTATAGAGACAGCGGTGTAGGTATTTCCATGTTTATACAGATAGCGGTGCAGATATTTCCATGTTTACACAGATGCCTATGCAGATATTTCCATACTTATACAGAGGGCTCTGTAGATATTTCTATATTTATACAGATGGCAGTGTAGATATTTAAATGTTCCTACACATGACTGTGTAGGTATTTCCATGTTTATACAGATGTCTTTGTAGTTATTTCCATGTTTATAGAGATAGCGGTGCAGATATTTCCATGTTTATACAGATAGCGGTCTATATATTTCCATGTTTATAGAAATCATGGTGTAGATATTTCCATGTTTATACAGATACCGGTGTATATATTTCCATGTTTATACAGACCGCAGTGTAGATATTTCCATGTTTATAGAGATAGCAGTGTAGATATTTCCATGTTTGTACAGATGGCGGTGTTGATGTTTCCATCTATACACTGATTGCCGTGTAGGTATTTCCATGTGTATACAGATGGCATTGTAGATATTTCCATGTTTATACAGATGGTGGTGTAGATATTTCCATGTTTACACAGATGACTGTATAGGTATTTCCATGTTTATACAGATGGCGGTGTAGATATTTCCAAGTTTATAGAGATAGCGGTGTAGATATTTCCATATTTATACAGATAACGGTGTAGAAGTTTCCATGTTTATACAGATAGCGGTGTAAATATTTCCATGTTTATACAGATCACAGTGTAGATATTTCCAAGTTTATAGAGATAGCAGTGTAGATATTTCCATGTTTATACCGATAGCGGTGTTGATATTTCCATGTTTATACAGACCGCGGTGTAGATATTTCCATGTTTATACAGATAGTGGTGCAGATATTTCCATGTTTGTACAGATGGCGGTGTTGATACTTCCATCTATACACAGATGACCGTGCAGATATTTCCATGTATATACAGATGGCGGCGCAGATATTTCCGTGGATATGTAGATCGCGGTGTAGATATTTCCATGTTTATACAGATAGCGGTGTAGTTATTTCCATGTTTATATAGATAGCGGTGTAGATATTTCCATGTATGTACACATGACTGTGTAGATATTTCCATGTTTATACAGATGGCGGTGTAGATATTTCCATGTTTATACAGATAACTTTATAAGTATTTCCATGTTTGCACAGATGGCGGTGTAGATATTTCGATGTTTATAGAGATAGCAGTGGAGATATTTCCATGTTTATACAGATAGCGGTGTAGATATTTCCATGTTTATACTGATCGTGGTGTAGACATTTCCATGTTTATAGAGATGGCGGTGTAGATATTTCCATGTTCATAGAGATAGCGGTGTTGATTTTTCCATGTTTATAGAGATAGCGGTGTGGATATTTCCATGTTTATACAGATACAGGTGTAGATATTTCCTTGTTTATAGAGATGGCGGTGTAGATATTTCCATGTTTATACAGATCACGGTGTAGATATTTCCTTGTTTATACAAATAGCGGTGTAGTTATTTCCATGTTTATAGAGATAGTGGTGTAGATATTTCCATGTATATACAGATGGCTGTGTAGATATTTCCATGTTTATACAGATGGCTGTGTAGATATTTCAATGTTTATACAGATGACTTTTAGGTATTTCCATGTTTATACAGATGGCGGTGTAGATATTTCCATGTTTATAGAGATAACTGTGTAGATATTTCCATGTTTATACAGATAGCGGTGTAGATATTTCCATGTTTATACAGATCGCGGTGTAGATATTTCCATGTTTATACAGATCACGGTGTAGATATTTCCATGTTTATACAGATAGCGGTGCAGATATTCCATGTTTTTACAGATATCTTTGTAGATATTTCCATGTTTACACAGATTGCGGTGTATGTATTTCCATCTTTCTACAGATGGCATTGTAGATATTTCCATGTTTATACAGATGACTGTATAGGTATTTCCATGTTTTTACAGATGGCGGTGCAGATATTTCCATGTCTATAGAGATAGCGGTGTAGATATTTCCATGTTTGTACAGATGGCGGTGTTGATATTTTCATCTATACACAGATGGCCGTGTAGATATTTCCATGTTTATTCAGATGGCGGCGTAGATATTTCCAAGGGCATGCAGATGGCGGTGTAGTTATTTCCATGTTTATACACATAGCGGTGTAGGTATTTCCATGTTTACACAGATGGTGGTGTAGATATTTCCGTGTTTATACACATGGCGGAGTAGATACTTCCATCTTTATGGAGATGGCGGTGTAGATATTTTCATGTTCATAGAGATGGCAGTGTAGATATTTCCATATTTATAGAGATAGCGGTGTAGATATTTCCATCTTTCTACAGATGGCAGTGTAGATATTTCCATGTTTATACAGATGGCCGTGTAGATATTTCCATGTTTATACAGATGTCTGTGTAGATATTTCCATGTGTATACAGATGGTATTGTAGCTATTTCCATGTTTATACAGATGGTGGTGTAGATATTTCCATGTTTATTCAGATGAATGTGTAGATATTTCCATGTTTTTACAGATGGCAGTGTAGATATTTCAATGTTTATAAAGATGGCGCTGTTGATATTTCCATGTTTATACAGATAACGGTGGAGATATTTCCATGTTTATACAGAGAGCAGTGGAGATATTTCCATGTTTATACACATAGCGGTGTACATATTTCCATGTTTATAGAGACAGCGGTGTAGGTATTTCCATGTTTATACAGATAGCGGTGCAGATATTTCCATGTTTACACAGATGCCTATGCAGATATTTCCATACTTATACAGAGGGCTGTGTAGATATTTCTATATTTATACAGATGGCAGTGTAGGTATTTAAATGTTCCTACACATGACTGTGTAGGTATTTCCATGTTTATACAGATGTCTTTGTAGTTATTTCCATGTTTATAGAGATAGCGGTGCAGATATTTCCATGTTTATACAGAAAGCGGTGTATATATTTCCATGTTTATAGAGATAGCAGTGTAGATATTTCCATGTTTGTACAGATGGCGGTGTTGATGTTTCCATCTACACACTGATTGCCGTGTAGGTATTTCCATGTGTATACAGATGGCATTGTAGATATTTCCATGTTTATACAGAGAGCAGTGGAGATATTTCCATGTTTATACACATAGCGGTGTACATATTTCCATGTTTATAGAGACAGCGGTGTAGGTATTTCCATGTTTATACAGATAGCAGTGTAGATATTTCCATGTTTACACAGATGCCTATGCAGATATTTCCATATTTATACAGAGGGCTGTGTAGATATTTCTATATTTATACAGATGGCAGTGTAGATATTTAAATGTTCCTACACATGACTGTGTAGGTATTTCCATGTGTATACAGATGTCTTTGTAGTTTTTTCCATGTTTATAGAGATAGCGGTGCAGATATTTCCATGTTTATACAGATAGCGGTGTATATATTTCCATGTTTATACAGATCATGGTGTAGATATTTCCATGTTTTTACAGATACCGGTGTAGATATTTCCATGTTTATACAGACCGCAGTGTAGATATTTCCATGTTTATAGAGATAGCAGTGTAGATATTTCCATGTTTGTACAGATGGCGCTGTTGATGTTTCCATCTATACAGTGATGGCCGTGTAGGTATTTCCATGTGTATACAGATGGCATTGTAGATATTTCCATGTTTATACAGATAGTGGTGTAGATATTTCCATGTTTACACAGATGACTGTATAGGTATTTCCATGTTTATACAGATGGCAGTGTAGATATTTCCAAGTTTATAGAGATAGCGGTGGAGATATTTCCATATTTATACAGATAACGGTGTAGAAGTTTCCATGTTTATACAGATAGCAGTGTAAATATTTCCATGTTTATACAGATCACGGTGTAGATATTTCCATGTTTATAGAGATAGCACTGTAGATATTTCCATGATTATACCGATAGCGGTGTTGATATTTCCATGTTTATACAGACCGCGGTGTTGATATTTCCATGTATATACAGATAGCGGTGCAGATATTTCCATGTTTGTACAGATGGCGGTGTTGATATTTCCATCTATACTCAGATGTCCGTGCAGATATTTCCATGTATATACAGATGGCGGCGCAGATATTTCCATGGATATGTAGATGGCGGTGTAGATATTTCCATGTTTATACAGATAGCGGTGTAAATATTTCCATGTTTATACAGATCACGGTGTAGATATTTCCATCTTTATAGAGATAGCGGTGTAGATATTTCCATGTTTATACCGATAGCGGTGTTGATATTTCCATGTTTATACAGACCGCGGTGTAGATATTTCCATGTTTATACAGATAGCGGTGCAGATATTTCCATGTTTGTGCAGATGGCGGTGTTGATATTTAAATCTATACACAGATGACCGTGTAGTTATTTCCATGTTTATACAGATGGCGGCGCAGATATTTCCATGGATATGTAGACGGCGGTGTAGATATTTCCATGTTTATACAGATAGCGGTGTAGTTATTTCCATGTTTATATAGATAGCGGTGTAGATATTTCCATGTATGTACACATGGCTGTGTAGATATTTCCATGTTTATACAGATGGCGGTGTAGATATTTCCATGTTTATACAGATAACTTTGTAAGTATTTCCATGCTTGCACAGATGGCGGTGTAGATATTTCGATGTTTATAGAGATAGCTGTGGAGATATTTCCATGTTTATACAGATAGCGGTGTAGATATTTCCATGTTTATACTGATCGTGGTGTAGACATTTCCATGTTTATAGAGATGGCGGTGTAGATATTTCCATGTTCATAGAGATAGCGGTGTCGATTTTTCCATGTTTACAGAGATAGCGGTGTGGATATTTCCATGTTTATACAGATAGGGGTGTAGATATTTCCCTGTTTATAGAGATGGCGGTGTAGATATTTCCAAGTTTATTCAGATCACGGTGTAGATATTTCCTTGTTTATACAAATAGCGGTGTAGTTATTTCCATGTTTATACAGATAGTGGTGTAGGTATTTCCATGTATATACAGATGGCTGTGTAGATATTTCCATGTTTATACAGATGGCTGTGTAGATATTTCCATGTTTATACAGATGACTTTTAGGTATTTCCATGTGTATACAGAAGGCGGTGTAGATATTTCCATGTATATAGAGATAACTGTGTAGATATTTCCATGTTTATACAGATAGCGGTGTAGATATTTCCATGTTTATACAGATCGCGGTGTAGATATTTCCATGTTTATACAGATAGCGGTGTAGATATTCCATGTTTTTACAGATATCGGTGTAGATATTTCCATGTTTACACAGATTGCGGTGTAGATATTTCCATCTTTCTACAGATGGCATTGTAGATATTTCCATGTTTATACAGATGACTGTATAGGTATTTCCATGTTTTTACAGATGGCGGTGCAGATATTTCCATGTCTATAGAGATAGCGGTGTAGATATTTCCATGTTTGTACAGATGGCGGTGTTGATATTTCCATCTATACGCAGATGGCCGTGTAGATATTTCCATGTTTATTCAGATGGCGGCGTAGATATTTCCAAGGGCATGCAGATGGCGGTGTAGTTATTTCCATGTTTATACAGATAGCGGTGTAGGTATTTCCATGTTTACACAGATGGTGGTGTAGATATTTCCGTGTTTATACACATGGCGGAGTAGATACTTCCATCTTCATGGAGATGGCAGTGTAGATATTTTCATGTTCATAGAGATGGCGGTGTAGATATTTCCATATTTATAGAGATAGCGGTGTAGATATTTCCATCTTTCTACAGATGGCAGTGTAGATATTTCCATGTTTATACAGATGGCCGTGTAGATATTTCCATATTTATACAGATGTCTGTGTAGATATATCCATGTGTATACAGATGGTATTGTAGCTACTTCCATGTTTATACAGATGGTGGTGTAGATATTTCCACGTTTATTCAGATGAATGTGTAGATATTTCCATGTTTTTACAGATGGCAGTGTAGATATTTCAATGTTTATAAAGATGGCGCTGCTGATATTTCCATGTTTATACAGATAACGGTGGGGATATTTCCATGTTTCTACAGAGAGCAGTGGGGATATTTCCATGTTTATACACATAGCGGTGTACATATTTCCATGTTTATACAGACAGCGGTGTAGGTATTTCCATGTTTATACACATAGCGGTGTACATATTTCCATGTTTATAGAGACAGAGTTGTAGGTATTTCCATGTTTATACAGATAGCAGTGTAGATATTTCCATGTTTACACAGATGCCTATGCAGATATTTCCATATTTATACAGAGGGCTGTGAAGATATTTCTATATTTATACAGATGGCAGTGTAGATATTTAAATGTTCCTACACATGACTGTGTAGGTATTTCCATGTTTATACAGATGTCTTTGTAGTTATTTCCATGTTTATAGAGATAGCGGTGCAGACATTTCCATGTTTATACAGATAGCGGTGTATATATTTCCATGTTTATACAGATCATGGTGTAGATATTTCCATGTTTATACAGATACCGGTGTAGATATTTCCATGTTTATACAGACCGCAGTGTAGATATTTCCATGTTTATAGAGATAGCAGTGTAGATATTTCCATGATTTTACAGATGGCGGTGTTGATGTTTCCATCTATACACTGATTGCCGTGTAGGTATTTCCATGTGTATACAGATGGCATTGTAGATATTTCCATGTTTATACAGATGGTGGTGTAGATATTTCCATGTTTACACAGATGACTGTATAGGTATTTCCATGTTTATACAGATGGCGGTGTAGATATTTCCAAGTTTATAGAGATAGCGGTGTAGATATTTCCATCTTTCTACAGATGGCAGTGTAGATATTTCCATGTTTACACAGATGGCAGTCTAGATATTTCCATATTTACACAGATGTCTGTGTAGATATTTCCATGTGTATACAGATGGTATTGTAGCTATTTCCATGTTTATACAGATGGTGGTGTAGATATTTCCATGTTTATTCAGATGAATTTGTAGATATTTCCATGTTTTTACAGATGGCCGTGTAGATATTTCAATGTTTATATAGATGGCGCTGTTGATATTTCCATGTTTATACAGATAACGGTGGAGATATTTCCATGTTTATACAGAGAGCAGTGGAGATATTTCCATGTTTAGACACATAGCGGTGTACATATTTCCATGTTTATAGAGACAGCGGTGTAGGTATTTCCATGTTTATACAGATAGCGGTGCAGATATTTCCATGTTTACACAGATGCCTATGCAGATATTTCCATACTTATACAGAGGGCTGTGTAGATATTTCTATATTTATACAGATGGCAGTGTAGATATTTAAATGTTCCTACACATGACTGTGTAGGTATTTCCGTGTTTATACAGATGTCTTTGTAGTTATTTCCATGTTTATAGAGATAGCGGTGCAGATATTTCCATGTTTATACAGATAGCGGTGTATATATTTCCATGTTTATACAGATCATGGTGTAGCTATTTCCATGTTTATACAGATACCGGTGTAGACATTTCCATGTTTATACAGACCGCAGTGTAGATATTTCCATGTTTATAGAGATAGCGGTGTAGATATTGCCATGTTTGTACAGATGGCGGTGTTGATGTTTCCATCTATACACTGAGTGCCGTGTAGGTATTTCCATGTGTATACAGATGGCATTGTAGATATTTCCATGTTTATACAGATGGTGGTGTAGATATTTCCATGTTTACACAGATGAGTGTATAGGTATTTCCATGTTTATACAGATGGCTGTGTAGATATTTCCAAGTTTATAGAGATAGCGGTGTAGATATTTCCATATTTATACAGATAACGGTGTAGAAGTTTCCATGTTTATACAGATAGCGGTGTAAATATTTCCATGTTTATACAGATCACGGTGTAGATATTTCCATGTTTATAGAGATAGCGGTGTAGATATTTCCATGTTTATACCGATAGCGGTGTTGATATTTCCATGTTTATACAGACCGCGGTGTAGATATTTCCATGTTTATACAGATAGCGGTGCAGATATTTCCATGTTTGTGCAGATGGCGGTGTTGATATTTAAATCTATACACAGATGACCGTGTAGTTATTTCCATGTTTATACAGATGGCGGTGCAGATATTTCCATGGATATGTAGACGGCGGTGTAGATATTTCCATGTTTATACAGATAGCGGTGTAGTTATTTCCATGTTTATATGGATAGCGGTGTAGATATTTCCATGTATGTACACATGGCTGTGTAGATATTTCCATGTTTATACAGATGGCGGTGTAGATATTTCCATTTTTATACAGATAACTTTGTAAGTATTTCCATGCTTGCACAGATGGCGGTGTAGATATTTCGATGTTTATAGAGATAGCTGTGGAGATATTTCCATGTTTATACAGATAGCGGTGTAGATATTTCCATGTTTATACTGATCGTGGTGTAGACATTTCCATGTTTATAGAGATGGCGGTGTAGATATTTCCATGTTCATAGAGATAGCGGTGTCGATTTTTCCATGTTTACAGAGATAGCGGTGTGGATATTTCCATGTTTATACAGATAGGGGTGTAGATATTTCCCTGTTTATAGAGATGGCGGTGTAGATATTTCCAAGTTTATTCAGATCACGGTGTAGATATTTCCTTGTTTATACAAATAGCGGTGTAGTTATTTCCATGTTTATACAGATAGTGTTGTAGGTATTTCCATGTATATACAGATGGCTGTGTAGATATTTCCATGTTTATACAGATGGCTGTGTAGATATTTCCATGTTTATACAGATGACTTTTAGGTATTTCCATGTGTATACAGATGGCGGTGTAGATATTTCCATGTATATAGAGATAACTGTGTAGATATTTCCATGTTTATACAGATAGCGGTGTAGATATTTCCATGTTTATACAGATCGCGGTGTAGATATTTCCATGTTTATACAGATAGCGGTGTAGATATTCCATGTTTTTACAGCTATCTGTGTAGATATTTCCATGTTTACACAGATTGCGGTGTAGATATTTCCATCTTTCTACAGATGGCATTGTAGATATTTCCATGTTTATACAGATGACTGTATAGGTATTTCCATGTTTTTACAGATGGCGGTGCAGATATTTCCATGTCTATAGAGATAGCGGTGTAGATATTTCCATGTTTGTACAGATGGCGGTGTTGATATTTCCATCTATACACAGATGGCCGTGTAGATATTTCCATGTTTATTCAGATGGCGGCGTAGATATTTCCAAGGGCATGCAGATGGCGGTGTAGTTATTTCCATGTTTATACAGATAGCGGTGTAGTTATTTCCATGTTTACACAGATGGTGGTGTAGATATTTCCGTGTTTATACACATGGCGGAGTAGATACTTCCATCTTCATGGAGATGGCAGTGTAGATATTTTCATGTTCATAGAGATGGCGGTGTAGATATTTCCATATTTATAGAGATAGCGGTGTAGATATTTCCATCTTTCTACAGATGGCAGTGTAGATATTTCCATGTTTATACAGATGGCCGTGTAGATATTTCCATATTTATACAGATGTCTGTGTAGATATATCCATGTGTATACAGATGGTATTGTAGCTACTTCCATGTTTATACAGATGGTGGTGTAGATATTTCCACGTTTATTCAGATGAATGTGTAGATATTTCCATGTTTTTACAGATGGCAGTGTAGATATTTCAATGTTTATAAAGATGGCGCTGCTGATATTTCCATGTTTATACAGATAACGGTGGAGATATTTCCATGTTTCTACAGAGAGCAGTGGGGATATTTCCATGTTTATACACATAGCGGTGTACATATTTCCATGTTTATAGAGACAGCGGTGTAGGTATTTCCATGTTTATACACATAGCGGTGTACATATTTCCATGTTTATAGAGACAGAGTTGTAGGTATTTCCATGTTTATACAGATAGCAGTGTAGATATTTCCATGTTTACACAGATGCCTATGCAGATATTTCCATATTTATACAGAGGGCTGTGAAGATATTTCTATATTTATACAGATGGCAGTGTAGATATTTAAATGTTCCTACACATGACTGTGTAGGTATTTCCATGTTTATACAGATGTCTTTGTAGTTATTTCCATGTTTATAGAGATAGCGGTGCAGATATTTCCATGTTTATACAGATAGCGGTGTATATATTTCCATGTTTATACAGATCATGGTGTAGATATTTCCATGTTTATACAGATACCGGTGTAGATAATTCCATGTTTATACAGACCGCAGTGTAGATATTTCCATGTTTATAGAGATAGCAGTGTAGATATTTCCATGATTTTACAGATGGCGGTGTTGATGTTTCCATCTATACACTGATTGCCGTGTAGGTATTTCCATGTGTATACAGATGGCATTGTAGATATTTCCATGTTTATACAGATGGTGGTGTAGATATTTCCATGTTTACACAGATGACTGTATAGGTATTTCCATGTTTATACAGATGGCGGTGTAGATATTTCCAAGTTTATAGAGATAGCGGTGTAGATATTTCCATCTTTCTACAGATGGCAGTGTAGATATTTCCATGTTTACACAGATGGCAGTCTAGATATTTCCATATTTACACAGATGTCTGTGTAGATATTTCCATGTGTATACAGATGGTATTGTAGCTATTTCCATGTTTATACAGATGGTGGTGTAGATATTTCCATGTTTATTCAGATGAATTTGTAGATATTTCCATGTTTTTACAGTTGGCAGTGTAGATATTTCAATGTTTATATAGATGGCGCTGTTGATATTTCCATGTTTATACAGATAACGGTGGAGATATTTCCATGTTTATACAGAGAGCAGTGGAGATATTTCCATGTTTAGACACATAGCGGTGTACATATTTCCATGTTTATAGAGACAGCGGTGTAGGTATTTCCATGTTTATACAGATAGCGGTGCAGATATTTCCATGTTTACACAGATGCCTATGCAGATATTTCCATACTTATACAGAGGGCTGTGTAGATATTTCTATATTTATACAGATGGCAGTGTAGATATTTAAATGTTCCTACACATGACTGTGTAGGTATTTCCGTGTTTATACAGATGTCTTTGTAGTTATTTCCATGTTTATAGAGATAGCGGTGCAGATATTTCCATGTTTATACAGATAGCGGTGTATATATTTCCATGTTTATACAGATCATGGTGTAGCTATTTCCATGTTTATACAGATACCGGTGTAGACATTTCCATGTTTATACAGACCGCAGTGTAGATATTTCCATGTTTATAGAGATAGCGGTGTAGATATTGCCATGTTTGTACAGATGGCGGTGTTGATGTTTCCATCTATACACTGAGTGCCGTGTAGGTATTTCCATGTGTATACAGATGGCATTGTAGATATTTCCATGTTTATACAGATGGTGGTGTAGATATTTCCATGTTTACACAGATGAGTGTATAGGTATTTCCATGTTTATACAGATGGCTGTGTAGATATTTCCAAGTTTATAGAGATAGCGGTGTAGATATTTCCATATTTATACAGATAACGGTGTAGAAGTTTCCATGTTTATACAGATAGCGGTGTAAATATTTCCATGTTTATACAGATCACGGTGTAGATATTTCCATCTTTATAGAGATAGCGGTGTAGATATTTCCATGTTTATACTGATAGCGGTGTTGATATTTCCATGTTTATACAGACCGCGGTGTAGATATTTCCATGTTTATACAGATAGCGGTGCAGATATTTCCATGTTTGTGCAGATGGCGGTGTTGATATTTAAATCTATACACAGATGACCGTGTAGTTATTTCCATGTTTATACAGATGGCGGTGCAGATATTTCCATGGATATGTAGACGGCGGTGTAGATATTTCCATGTTTATACAGATAGCGGTGTAGTTATTTCCATGTTTATATGGATAGCGGTGTAGATATTTCCATGTATGTACACATGGCTGTGTAGATATTTCCATGTTTATACAGATGGCGGTGTAGATATTTCCATTTTTATACAGATAACTTTGTAAGTATTTCCATGCTTGCACAGACGGCGGTGTAGATATTTCGATGTTTATAGAGATAGCTGTGGAGATATTTCCATGTTTATACAGATAGCGGTGTAGATATTTCCATGTTTATACTGATCGTGGTGTAGACATTTCCATGTTTATAGAGATGGCGGTGTAGATATTTCCATGTTCATAGAGATAGCGGTGTCGATTTTTCCATGTTTACAGAGATAGCGGTGTGGATATTTCCATGTTTATACAGATAGGGGTGTAGATATTTCCCTGTTTATAGAGATGGCGGTGTAGATATTTCCAAGTTTATTCAGATCACGGTGTAGATATTTCCTTGTTTATACAAATAGCGGTGTAGTTATTTCCATGTTTATACAGATAGTGTTGTAGGTATTTCCATGTATATACAGATGGCTGTGTAGATATTTCCATGTTTATACAGATGGCTGTGTAGATATTTCCATGTTTATACAGATGACTTTTAGGTATTTCCATGTGTATACAGATGGCGGTGTAGATATTTCCATGTATATAGAGATAACTGTGTAGATATTTCCATGTTTATACAGATAGCGGTGTAGATATTTCCATGTTTATACAGATCGCGGTGTAGATATTTCCATGTTTATACAGATAGCGGTGTAGATATTCCATGTTTTTACAGCTATCTGTGTAGATATTTCCATGTTTACACAGATTGCGGTGTAGATATTTCCATCTTTCTACAGATGGCATTGTAGATATTTCCATGTTTATACAGATGACTGTATAGGTATTTCCATGTTTTTACAGATGGCGGTGCAGATATTTCCATGTCTATAGAGATAGCGGTGTAGATATTTCCATGTTTGTACAGATGGCGGTGTTGATATTTCCATCTATACACAGATGGCCGTGTAGATATTTCCATGTTTATTCAGATGGCGGCGTAGATATTTCCAAGGGCATGCAGATGGCGGTGTAGTTATTTCCATGTTTATACAGATAGCGGTGTAGTTATTTCCATGTTTACACAGATGGTGGTGTAGATATTTCCGTGTTTATACACATGGCGGAGTAGATACTTCCATCTTCATGGAGATGGCAGTGTAGATATTTTCATGTTCATAGAGATGGCGGTGTAGATATTTCCATATTTATAGAGATAGCGGTGTAGATATTTCCATCTTTCTACAGATGGCAGTGTAGATATTTCCATGTTTATACAGATGGCCGTGTAGATATTTCCATATTTATACAGATGTCTGTGTAGATATATCCATGTGTATACAGATGGTATTGTAGCTACTTCCATGTTTATACAGATGGTGGTGTAGATATTTCCACGTTTATTCAGATGAATGTGTAGATATTTCCATGTTTTTACAGATGGCAGTGTAGATATTTCAATGTTTATAAAGATGGCGCTGCTGATATTTCCATGTTTATACAGATAACGGTGGAGATATTTCCATGTTTCTACAGAGAGCAGTGGGGATATTTCCATGTTTATACACATAGCGGTGTACATATTTCCATGTTTATAGAGACAGCGGTGTAGGTATTTCCATGTTTATACACATAGCGGTGTACATATTTCCATGTTTATAGAGACAGAGTTGTAGGTATTTCCATGTTTATACAGATAGCAGTGTAGATATTTCCATGTTTACACAGATGCCTATGCAGATATTTCCATATTTATACAGAGGGCTGTGAAGATATTTCTATATTTATACAGATGGCAGTGTAGATATTTAAATGTTCCTACACATGACTGTGTAGGTATTTCCATGTTTATACAGATGTCTTTGTAGTTATTTCCATGTTTATAGAGATAGCGGTGCAGATATTTCCATGTTTATACAGATAGCGGTGTATATATTTCCATGTTTATACAGATCATGGTGTAGATATTTCCATGTTTATTCAGATACCGGTGTAGATAATTCCATGTTTATACAGACCGCAGTGTAGATATTTCCATGTTTATAGAGATAGCAGTGTAGATATTTCCATGATTTTACAGATGGCGGTGTTGATGTTTCCATCTATACACTGATTGCCGTGTAGGTATTTCCATGTGTATACAGATGGCATTGTAGATATTTCCATGTTTATACAGATGGTGGTGTAGATATTTCCATGTTTACACAGATGACTGTATAGGTATTTCCATGTTTATACAGATGGCGGTGTAGATATTTCCAAGTTTATAGAGATAGCGGTGTAGATATTTCCATCTTTCTACAGATGGCAGTGTAGATATTTCCATGTTTACACAGATGGCAGTCTAGATATTTCCATATTTACACAGATGTCTGTGTAGATATTTCCATGTGTATACAGATGGTATTGTAGCTATTTCCATGTTTATACAGATGGTGGTGTAGATATTTCCATGTTTATTCAGATGAATTTGTAGATATTTCCATGTTTTTACAGTTGGCAGTGTAGATATTTCAATGTTTATATAGATGGCGCTGTTGATATTTCCATGTTTATACAGATAACGGTGGAGATATTTCCATGTTTATACAGAGAGCAGTGGAGATATTTCCATGTTTAGACACATAGCGGTGTACATATTTCCATGTTTATAGAGACAGCGGTGTAGGTATTTCCATGTTTATACAGATAGCGGTGCAGATATTTCCATGTTTACACAGATGCCTATGCAGATATTTCCATACTTATACAGAGGGCTGTGTAGATATTTCTATATTTATACAGATGGCAGTGTAGATATTTAAATGTTCCTACACATGACTGTGTAGGTATTTCCGTGTTTATACAGATGTCTTTGTAGTTATTTCCATGTTTATAGAGATAGCGGTGCAGATATTTCCATGTTTATACAGATAGCGGTGTATATATTTCCATGTTTATACAGATCATGGTGTAGCTATTTCCATGTTTATACAGATACCGGTGTAGACATTTCCATGTTTATACAGACCGCAGTGTAGATATTTCCATGTTTATAGAGATAGCGGTGTAGATATTGCCATGTTTGTACAGATGGCGGTGTTGATGTTTCCATCTATACACTGAGTGCCGTGTAGGTATTTCCATGTGTATACAGATGGCATTGTAGATATTTCCATGTTTATACAGATGGTGGTGTAGATATTTCCATGTTTACACAGATGAGTGTATAGGTATTTCCATGTTTATACAGATGGCTGTGTAGATATTTCCAATTTTATAGAGATAGCGGTGTAGATATTTCCATATTTATACAGATAACGGTGTAGAAGTTTCCATGTTTATACAGATAGCGGTGTAAATATTTCCATGTTTATACAGATCACGGTGTAGATATTTCCATCTTTATAGAGATAGCGGTGTAGATATTTCCATGTTTATACCGATAGCGGTGTTGATATTTCCATGTTTATACAGACCGCGGTCTAGATATTTCCATGTTTATACAGATAGCGGTGCAGATATTTCCATGTTTGTGCAGATGGCGGTGTTGATATTTAAATCTATACACAGATGACCGTGTAGTTATTTCCATGTTTATACAGATGGCGGCGCAGATATTTCCATGGATATGTAGACGGCGGTGTAGATACTTCCATGTTTATACAGATAGCGGTGTAGTTATTTCCATGTTTATATAGATAGCAGTGTAGATATTTCCATGTATGTACACATGGCTGTGTAGATATTTCCATGTTTATACAGATGGCGGTGTAGATATTTCCATGTTTATACAGATAACTTTGTAAGTATTTCCATGCTTGCACAGATGGCGGTGAAGATATTTCGATGTTTATAGAGATAGCTGTGGAGATATTTCCATGTTTATACAGATAGCGGTGTAGATATTTCCATGTTTATACTGATCGTGGTGTAGACATTTCCATGTTTATAGAGATGGCGGTGTAGATATTTCCATGTTCATAGAGATAGCGGTGTCGATTTTTCCATGTTTACAGAGATAGCGGTGTGGATATTTCCATGTTTATACAGATAGGGGTGTAGATATTTCCCTGTTTATAGAGATGGCGGTGTAGATATTTCCAAGTTTATTCAGATCACGGTGTAGATATTTCCTTGTTTATACAAATAGCGGTGTAGTTATTTCCATGTTTATACAGATAGTGGTGTAGGTATTTCCATGTATATACAGATGGCTGTGTAGATATTTCCATGTTTATACAGATGGCTGTGTAGATATTTCCATGTTTATACAGATGACTTTTAGGTATTTCCATGTGTATACAGATGGCGGTGTAGATATTTCCATGTATATAGAGATAACTGTGTAGATATTTCCATGTTTATACAGATAGCGGTGTAGATATTTCCATGTTTATACAGATCGCGGTGTAGATATTTCCATGTTTATACAGATAGCGGTGTAGATATTCCATGTTTTTACAGATATCGGTGTAGATATTTCCATGTTTACACAGATTGCGGTGTAGATATTTCCATCTTTCTACAGATGGCATTGTAGATATTTCCATGTTTATACAGATGACTGTATAGGTATTTCCATGTTTTTACAGATGGCGGTGCAGATATTTCCATGTCTATAGAGATAGCGGTGTAGATATTTCCATGTTTGTACAGATGGCGTTGTTGATATTTCCATCTATACACAGATGGCCGTGTAGATATTTCCATGTTTATTCAGATGGCGGCGTAGATATTTCCAAGGGCATGCAGATGGCGGTGTAGTTCTTTCCATGTTTATACAGATAGCGGTGTAGGTATTTCCATGTTTACACAGATGGTGGTGTAGATATTTCCGTGTTTATACACATGGCGGAGTAGATACTTCCATCTTTATGGAGATGGCAGTGTAGATATTTTCATGTTCATAGAGATGGCGGTGTAGATATTTCCATATTTATAGAGATAGCGGTGTAGATATTTCCAACTTTCTACAGATGGCAGTGTAGATATTTCCATGTTTATACAGATGGCCGTGTAGATATTTCCATATTTATACAGATGTCTGTGTAGATATATCCATGTGTATACAGATGGTATTGTAGCTACTTCCATGTTTATACAGATGGTGGTGTAGATATTTCCATGTTTATTCAGATGAATGTGTAGATATTTCCATGTTTTTACAGATGGCAGTGTAGATATTTCAATGTTTATAAAGATGGCGCTGCTGATATTTCCATGTTTATACAGATAACGGTGGAGATATTTCCATGTTTCTACAGAGAGCAGTGGAGATATTTCCATGTTTATACACATAGCGGTGTACATATTTCCATGTTTATACAGACAGCGGTGTAGGTATTTCCATGTTTATACAGATAGCGGTGCAGATATTTCCATGTTTACACAGATGCCTATGCAGATATTTCCATACTTATACAGAGGGCTGTGTAGATATTTCTATATTTATACAGATGGCAGTGTAGATATTTAAATGTTCCTACACATGACTGTGTAGGTATTTCCGTGTTTATACAGATGTCTTTGTAGTTATTTCCATGTTTATAGAGATAGCGGTGCAGATATTTCCATGTTTATACAGAAAGCGGTGTATATATTTCCATGTTTATAGAGATAGCAGTGTAGATATTTCCATGTTTGTACAGATGGCGGTGTTGATGTTTCCATCTACACACTGACTGCCGTGTAGGTATTTCCATGTGTATACAGATGGCATTGTAGATATTTCCATGTTTATACAGAGAGCAGTGGAGATATTTCCATGTTTATACACATAGCGGTGTACATATTTCCATGTTTATAGAGACAGCGGTGTAGGTATTTCCATGTTTATACAGATAGCAGTGTAGATATTTCCATGTTTACACAGATGCCTATACAGATATTTCCATATTTATACAGAGGGCTGTGAAGATATTTCTATATTTATACAGATGGCAGTGTAGATATTTAAATGTTCCTACACATGACTGTGTAGGTATTTCCATGTTTATACAGATGTCTTTGTAGTTATTTCCATGTTTATAGAGATAGCGGTGCAGATATTTCCATGTTTATACAGATAGCGGTGTATATATTTCCATGTTTATACAGACCGCGGTGTAGATATTTCCATGTTTATACAGATAGCGATGCAGATATTTCCATGTTTGTACAGATGGCGGTGTTGATATTTCCATGTATACACAGATGAACGTGTAGCTATTTCCATGTTTATATAGATAGCGGTGTAGATATTTCCATGTATATACACATGGCTGTGTATATATTTCCATGTTTACACAGATGGCGGTGTAGATATTTCCATAGTTATACAGATAACTTTGTAAGTATTTCCATGTTTATACAGCTGGCGGTGTAGATATTTTGATGTTTATAGAGATAGCAGTGGAGATATTTCCATGTTTATACAGATAGCGGTGTAGATATTTCCATGTTTATACTGATCGCGGTGTAGATATTTCCATGTTTATAGAGATGGCGGTGTAGATATTTCCTTGTTCATAGACATAGCGGTGTTGATTTTTCATTGTTTATAGAGATAGCTGTGTGGATATTTCCATGTTTATATAGATAGGGTTGTAGATATTTCCATGTTTATAGAGATGGCGGTGTAGATATTTCCTTGTTTATACAAATAGCGGTGTAGATATTTCCATGTTTATACAGATAGCGGTGTAGATATTTCCATGTATATACAGATGGCTGTGTAGATATTTCCATGTTTATACAGATGGTTGTGAAGATATTTCCATGTTTATACAGATGACTTTGTAGGTATTTCCATTTTTATACATATGGCGGTGTAGGTATTTCCATGTTTATAGGTATGGCTGTGTAGATATTTCCATGTTTACACAGATAGCGGTCTAGATATTTCAATGTTTATACAGATCGCGGTGTAGATATTTCCATGTTTATACAGATCGCGGTGTAGATATTTCCATGTTTATACAGATAGAGGTGTTGATATTTCCATGTTTATACAGATGGCGGTGTAGATATATCCATGTTCATAGAGATAGCAGTGAGGATATTTCCATGTTTATACAGATAGCAGTGTAGATATTTCCACTTTTATAGAGATAGCGGTTTAGATATTTCATATTTATACAGATAGCGATGTAGATATTTCCATGTTTATACAGATTGCGGTGTAGATATTTCCATGTTTATAGAGATAGCTGTGTAGATATTTCCACCTTGATACAGATGGCGGTGTAGATATTTCCATCTTTCTACAAATGGCAGTGTAGATATTTCCATGTTTATAGAGATGGCGGTGTAGATATTTCCATGTTTATATAGATGGCAGTGTAGATATTTTCTTGTTTATGTAGATGGCGTTGTAGATACCTCCTTGTTTAAAGAGATGGAGGTGTGTATATTTCCATGTTGATGCAGATAGCGGTGTAGATATTTCCATGTTTATAGAGATAGCGGTGTAGTTATTTCCATGTTTATACAGATAGCGGTGTAGATATTTCTATGTTTCTACAGATGACTGTGTAGATATTTCCATGTTTGTACAGATGGCAGTGTAGATATTTCCATGTTTATAGAGATAGCGGTGTAGATATTTCCATGTTTATACAGATTGCGGTGGAGATATTTCCATGTTTATACAGATGGCTGTGCCGATATTTCCATGTTTATACAGAGTTCTCTGTAGATATGTCCATGTTTATATAGATGACAGTGTAGATATTTCCAGGTTTATACAGATGACTGTGTAGATATTTCCATGTTAATACAGATGGCGGTGTAGATATTTCCATGTTTATACAGATAGCGGTGTAGATATTTCCATGTTTATAGAGATATCAGTTTAAATATTTCCATCTTTATACAGATAGTGATGTAGATATTTCCATGTTTATACAGATGGCGGTGTAGATACAGCCATGTTTCTGAATATGGCAGTGTAGGTATTTTCATGTTTACATAGATGGTGGTGTACATATTTCCATGTTTACAGAGATTGCGGTGTAGATTTTTCCATGTTTATAGTGCAAGTGGTGTAGGTATTTCCATGTTTATAGAGATAGCGGTGTAGATATTTCCATATTTATACAGGTAGTGGTGTAGGTATTTCCATGTTTATACAGATGGCGGTGTAGATATTTCCATGTTTCTAAAGATGGCGGTGTAGATGTTTCCTTGTTTATACAGATAGCGGTGTAGATATTTCCATGTTTACACAGATAGCGGTGGAGATATTTCCCTATTTATACAGATAGCAATGTAGATATTTCAATGTTAATACAGATAGCGGTGTAGATATTTCCATGTTTATAGAGATAGCGGTGTAGATATTTCCATGTTTACACAGATGGCTTTGTAGATATTTCCATGTGTATATAGATGGCAGTGTAGATATTTCCATGTTTATACATATAGCGGAGTAGATATTTCCATGTTAACAGATATAGCGGTAATGATATTTCCATCTTTGCACAGATTGCGGTGTAGACATTGCAAACTTTACACAGATAGCGGTGTAGATATTTCCAAGTTTACACAGATAACTCTGTCGATATTTCCATGTTTACAGAGATATCATTGTAGATATTTCCATGTTTATACAGATAGCGGTGTAGTAATTTACATGTTGATGCAGATAGCCGTGTAGATATTTCCAGGGTTATACAGATAGTGGTGTAGATATTTCCAAGTTTTACAGATAGCTGTGTAGATATTTCCCTGTTTACACAGATAGCTTTGTAAATATTTCCATGTTTACACAGATAGCGTTGTAGATATTTCCATGCTTACACAGATTGCAGTGTAGATATTTCCAAGTTTACACAGATAGCTGTGTAGATATTTCTATGTTTACACAGATAGCGTTGTAGGTATTTATTTGTTTATAGAGATAGCGGTGTAGGTATTTCCATGTTTTTAAAGATTCCAGTGTAGTTATTTCCGTGTTTATAAAGATAGCGGTGGAGATATTTACATGTTTATACAGATAGCGGTGTAAAAATTTCCATGTTTACACAGATAGCGGTGTAGTTATTTCCATGTTTATACAGATAGCGGTGTAGATATTTCCATGTTTATAGAGACTGTGGTGTAGATATTTCCATCTTTGCACAGATTGCTGTGTAGGTATTTCCATGTTTATACTGATTGGGATGTAGTTATTTCCATGTTGGTACAGATAGCGGTGTAGATATTTCCATGTTTATAAAGGTAGCAGTGTAGAAATTCCCATATTTATACAGATCGCTTTGTAGATATTTCCATCTTTCTACAGATGTCAGTGTAGATATTTCCAAGTTTATACAGATGTCTGTGTAGATATTTCCATGTTTATGCAGATGGCGGTGTAGATATTTCCATGTTTATAGAGATGGCGGTGTAGTTATTTCTATGTTTATAGAGATAGCGGTGTAAATATTTTCATGTTTATAGAGATGGTGGTGTAAGTATTTTCATGTTTATAGATATAGCGGTGTAGATATTTCCATGTTTATACTGATAGCGGTGTTGCTACTTCCATGTTTATACAGATAGCGGTGTGGATATTTCCATGTTTATACAGCTCGCGGTGTAGATATTTCCATCTTTATACAGATGGGAGTGGAGATATTTCCATGTTTATACATATAGCGGTGTAGATATTTCCATGTCTATAGAGATAGCGGTGTAGGTATTTCCATATTTATACAGATTGCGGTGTAGCTATTTCCATGTTTATACAGATAGAAGTGAAGATATTTCCATCTTTATACAGATAGTGGTGTAGATGTTTCCAAGTTTATACAGATGGCGGTGTAGATACATCCATGTTTCTGAAGATGGCGGTGTAGATATTTTCATGTTTATAGAGATGGCGGCGTAGATATTTCCATGTATATAGAGATTGCAGTGTAGATATTTCCATGTTTATAGAGAAAGTGGTGTAGGTGTTTCCAAGTTTATACAGATTGTGGTGTAGATATTTCCATGTTTCTACAGATGGCGGAGAAGATATTTCCTTGTTTATACAGACAGAGGTGTAGATATTTCCATGTTTATACAGGTAGCGTTGTAGATATTTCCATGTTTACAGAGATAGCGGTGACGATATATCCATCTTTGCACAGATTGCTGTGTAGATATTTCCATGTTTACGCAGATAGCTGTGTAGATATTTCCATGTTTACACAGATAGCTGTGTAGATATTTCCATGTCTACACACATAGCGTTGTAGATATTTCCATGTTTATACAGATTGCGGTGTAGATATGTCCATGTTTATACAGATCGCGGTGTAGGTAATTCCATGTTTATACAGATCGCGGTGTAGATATTTCCATGTTTATACAGATAACGGTGTAGATATTTCCATGTTTATACAGATAGCAGTGTAGATATTTCCATGTTTATAGAGATAGCGGTGTAGGTATTTCCATGTTTATAGACACAGCTCTGAAGATATTCCCATGTTTATACAGATACTGGTGTAGATTTTTCCATGTTTATACAGACTGCAGTGTAGGTATTTCTATGTTTATACAGATAGCGGTGTAGATATTTCCAAGTTTGTACAGATGGCAGTGTTGTTATTTCCATCTGTACACAGATTGCCATGTAGATATTTCCAGCTTTATATAGATGGCGTTGTAGATATTTCCATGGATATGCAGATGGCGGTGTGGATATTTCCTTGTATATAGAGACAGCAGTGTAGGTATTTCCATGTTTATAGACATAGTGGTGTAGATATTTCCATGTTTATATAGATGGCATTGTAGGTATTTCCATGTTTATACTGATAGCGGTGTTGGTATTTCCACGTTTATACAGATAGCGATGTAGATATTTCCATGTTTATACAGCTCGCGGTGCAGATATTTATATCTTTATACAGATGGCATTGTAGATATTTCCTTATTCACACAGATGGCGGTGTAGATGTTTCCATGTTTATACAGATGGCGGAGTAGTTAGTTCCATGTTTATGGAGATGGCAGTGTAGATATTTTCATGTTTATAGAGATGGCGGTGTAGATATTTCCATGTTTTAGAGATAGCAGTGTAGATATTTACATGTTCATGCAGATGGCTGTGTAGATATTTCGATGTGTATACAGATGGCATTGTAGATATTTCCATGTTAATACAGATGACTGTATAGGTATTTCCATGTTTTTACAGATGGCAGTGCAGATATTTCCATGTTTATAGAGATAGCGGTGTAGATATTTCCATGTTTGTACAGATGGAGGTGTTGATATTTCCATCTATATACAGATGGCCGTGTAGATATTTCCATGTTTATACAGATGGCGGCGTAGATATTTCCATGGACATGCAGATGGCGGTGTAGTTATTTCCATGTTTATACAGATAGCGGTGTAGATATTTCCATGTTTACACAGATGGTGGTGTAGTTATTTCCGTGTTTATACACATGGCGGAGTAAATACTTCCATCTTTATGGAGATGGCAGTGTAGATATTTTCATGTTTATAGAGATGGCGGTGTAGACATTTCCATATTTATAGAGATAGCAGTGTAGATATTTCCATCTTTCTACAGATGGCAGTGTAGATATTTCCATGTTTATACAGATGGCGGTGTAGATATTTCCATATTTATACAGATGTCTGTGTACATATTTCCATGTGTATACAGATGGTATTGTAGCTATTTCCATGTTTATACAGTTGGTGGTGTAGATATTTCCATGTTTATTCAGATGACTGTGTAGATATTTCCATGTTTTCACAGATGGTAGTGTAGATATTTCAATGTTTATAGAGATGGCGCTGTAGATATTTCCATGTTTATACAGATAACGGTGGAGGTATTTCCATGTTTATACAGACAGCAGTGGAGATATTTCCATGTTTATACACATAGCGGTGTATATATTTCCATGTTTATAGAGACAGCAGTGTAGGCATTTCCATGTTTATACAGATGGCTTTGTAGATATTTCCATGTTTATAGAGATAGCGGTGCAGATATTTCCATGTTTATACAGATAGCGGTGTATATATTTAAATGTTTATACAGATCGTGGTGTAGATATTTCCATGTTTATACAGATACCTGTGTAGATATTTCCATGTTTATACAGATAGCTGTGGAGATATTTCCATGATTAGACAGATAGCGGTGGAGATATTTCAATGTTTATACAGATGACTGTGTAGATATTTCCATTTGTATACAGATGGCAGTGTAGATATTTTCATGTTTATACAGATGGCAGTGTAGATATTTCCATGTTTATACAGATTGCTGTGTGGCTATTTTCATGTTTATAGAAATAGCGATGTAGAAATTTCCATGTTTATAGAGATTGCTGTGTTGATATTTCCATGTTTACACAGATGACTGTGTAGGTATTTCCATGTATATCCAGAAGGCAGTGTTGATATTTCAATGTTTATAGAGATAGCAGTTTAGTTATTTCCAGGTTTATACAGATGGCAGTGTAGATATTTCCATGTTTATACTGAAGGCGGTGAAGATATTTCCATGTTTTTAGGGATAGCCATGTAGATATTTCCATGTTTATACAGATAGCGGTGTTGACATTTCCATGTTTATAGAGATAGCGGTGTAGATATTTCCATATTTATGCAGATAGCGGAGTAGATATTTCCATGTTTATAGAGATAGCAGTGTAGGTATTAACATGTTTATACAGATAGCGGTGTAGATATATCCATGTTTACACAGATTGTGGTGTAGATATTTCCAAGTTTATACAGATAGCGGTGTAGATATTTCCAGGTTTATACAGATAGTGGTGTAGATATTTCCATGTTTACAGAGACAGAGGTGTAGATATTTCCATATTCACACAGATTGCTGTGTACATATTTCCATATTTAAACCGACAGCTCTGAAGATATTCCCATGTTTACACAGATACTGTTGTAGATGTTTCCATGTATATAGAGATTGCAGTGTAGATATTTCCATGTTTATAAAGATAGCGGTGTAGATATTTCCATGTTTATGCAGATGGCGGTGGAGATATTTCCATGTTTATATAGATAGCGCTGTAGATATTTGCTTGTTTATACAGATAGCGGTGTAGATACTTCCATGTTTATACAGATAGCGGTGTAGATATTTCCATGTTTATAGAGATAGCGGAGGAGATATTTCCATGTTTTTACAGATAGCAGTGTAAATATTTGAATGTTTAAACAGATAGCGGTCTAGATATTTCCATGTTTATATAGATAACGGTGTAGATATTTCCATTTTTATACACATAGCGGTGTATTTATTTCCATGTTTATACAGATGACTGTGTACATATTTCCATGTTTATACAGATGGCGGTGTAGATATTTCCATGTTTATACAGATTGCGGTATAGATATTTCCATGTTTATACAGATAGCGGTGTAGATATTTCCATGTTTATTCAGATAGCGGTGAAGATATTTCCATGTTTATACAGATAGCGGTGGACATATTTTCAAGTTTATTCAGATAGCGGTGGACATATTTTCATGTTTATAGAGATGGCAGTGTAGATATTTCCAAGTTTATAAAGATAGCGGTGTCGATATTTCCGTGTTTATACAGATAGCGGTGCAGGTATTTCCATGTTTGTAGAGACAGCGGTGTAGATATTTCCAAGTTTTTACAGATGGGGGTGTAGATATTTCCAGGTTTACACAGATGACTGTGTAGTTTTTTCCATGTTTTTTACAGATGGCGGTGTAAATATTTCCATGTTACGCAGATAGCGGTGTGGATATTTCCATGTTTATACAGACAGCGATGTAGATATTTCCATGTTTATAGAGATGGCTGTGTAGTTATTTCCATGTTTATACAGATTGCAGTGTAGATATTTCCATGTTTATACAGATAGTAGGGTAGATATTTCCATGTTTATACAGATGATTGTGTAGGTATTTCCATGTTTATACATATGGCGGTGTAGATATTTCCATGTTTAGAGAGATAGCCATGAAGATATTTCCATGTTTATACAGACAGTGGTGTGGACATTTCCATGTTTATAGAGATAGCGGTGTAGATATTTCCATAGTTATACAGATAGTGGTGTAGATACTTCCATGTTTATACAGATAGCGGTGTAGATGTTTCCATGTTTATACAGATAGCGGTGTAGATATATCCATGTTTATACAGATCGTGGTGTACATATTTCCATGTTTATACAGATAGCGGTGTAGATATTTCCATGTTTATACAGACAGCGGTGTAGATATTTCCATATTTACAGAGATAGAGGTGTAGATATTTCCATATTTGCACAGATTGCGGTGTACATATTTCCACGTTTATACAGATAGTGGTGTAGATATTTCCATGTTTATACAGATAGCGGTGTAGATATTTCCATATTTACAGAGATAGAGGTGTAGATATTTCCATATTTGCACCAATTGCAGTTTACATATTTCCACGTTTATACAGATAGTGGTGTAGATATTTCCATGTTTATACAGATAGCGGTGTAGATATTTCCATGTTTATACAGATAGCATTGTAGATATTTCCATGTTTATACAGATAGCGGTGTAGATATATCCATGTATGTACATATTGCGGTTTAGATATTTCCATGTTTATAAAGATAGCAGTGTAGATATTTCTATGTTTACACAGATTGCGGTGGAAATATTTCCATGTTTATACAGATAGCGATGTAAATATTCCCATGTTTATACAGATAGCGGAGTAGATATTTCCATGTTTATACAGATAGCGGTGTAGACATTTCCATGTTTATACAGATAGCGGTGTAGATATTTCCATTTTTATACAGATAGCGGTGGAGATATTTCCATGATTAGACAGATAGCGGTGGAGATATTTCAATGTTTATACCGATGACTCTGTAGATATTTCCATTTTTATACAGATGGCAGTGTAGATATTTCCATGTTTATACAGATGGCAGTGTTGATATTTCCATGTTTATTCAGATAGCTGTGTGGCTATTTTCATGTTTATAGAAATAGCGGTGTAGGTATTTCCATGTTTATAGAGATGGCTGTGTAGATATATCCATGTTTACACAGATGAGTGTTTAGGTATTTCCATGTATATCCAGAAGGCAGTGTTGATATTTCAATGTTTATGGAGATAGCAGTTTAGTTATTTCCATGTTTATACAGATGGCAGTGTAGATATTTCCATGTTTATACAGAAGGCAGTGAAGATATTTCCATGTTTTTAGGGATAGCCATGTAGATATTTCCATGTTTATACAGATAGCGGTGTTGACATTTCCATGTTTATACAGATAGCGGTGTAGATATTTCCATGTTTATACAGATAGCGGTGTAGATATATCCATGTTTATACAGATCGTGGTGTATATATTTCCATGTTTATACAGATAGCGGTGTAGATATTTCCATGTTTATACAGATAGCGGTGTAGATATTTCCATATTTACAGAGATAGAGGTGTAGATATTTCCATACTTGCACAGATTGCGGTGTACATATTTCCACGTATATACAGATAGTGGTGTAGATATTTCCATGTTTATACAGATAGCGGTGTAGATATTTCCATGTTTATATAGACAACGGTGTAGATATTTCCATTTTTATACACATAGCGGTGTAGTTATTTCCATGTTTATACAGATGACTGTGTACATATTTCCATGTTTATACAGATGGCGGTGTAGATATTTCCATGTTTATACAGATAGCGGTCTAGATATTTCCATGTTTATACAGATAGCGGAGTAGATATTTCCATGTTTATAGAGATAGCAGTGTAGGTATTAACATGTTTATACAGATAGCGGTGTAGATATATCCATGTTTACACAGATTGTGGTGTAGATATTTCCAAGTTTATACAGATAGCGGTGTAGATATTTCCAGGTTTATACAGATAGTGGTGTAGATATTTCCATGTTTACAGAGACAGAGGTGTAGATATTTCCATGTTCACACAGATTGCTGTGTACATATTTCCATATTTAAACCGACAGCTCTGAAGATATTCCCATGTTTACACAGATACTGTTGTAGATGTTTCCATGTTTATAGAGATTGCTGTGTAGATATTTCCATGTTTATAAAGATAGCGGTGTAGATATTTCCATGTTTATGCAGATAGCGGTGGAGATATTTCCATGTTTATATAGATAGCGCTGTTGATATTTGCTTGTTTATACAGATAGCGGTGTAGATATTTCCATGTTTATACAGATAGCGGTGTAGATATTTCCATGTTTATAGAGATAGCGGAGGAGATATTTCCATGTTTTTACAGATAGCAGTGTAAATATTTGAATGTTTATACAGATAGCGGTCTAGATATTTCCATGTTTATATAGATAACGGTGTAGATATTTCCATTTTTATACACATAGCGTTGTAGATATTTCCATGTTTATAGAGATAGCGGTGTAGATGTTTCCATGTTTATACAGATAGCGGTGTAGATATATCCATGTTTATACAGATCGTGGTGTATATATTTCCATGTTTATACAGATAGCGGTGTAGATATTTCCATATTTACAGAGATAGAGGTGTAGATATTTCCATATTTGCACAGATTGCGGTTTACATATTTCCACGTTTATACAGATAGCGGTGTAGATATTTCCATGTTTATACAGATAGCGGTGTAGATATTTCCATGTTTATAGAGATAGCGGACGAGATATTTCCATGTTTTTACAGATAGCAATGTAAATATTTGAATGTTTATACAGATAGCGGTCTAGATATTTCCATGTTTATATAGATAACGGTGTAGATATTTCCATTTTTATACACATAGCGGTGTAGTTATTTCCATGTTTATACAGATGACTGTGAACATATTTCCATGTTTATACAGATGGCGGTGTAGATATTTCCATGTTTATACAGATTGTGGTCTAGATATTTCCGTGTTTATACAGATAGCGGTGTAGATATTTCCATGTTTATACAGATAGCGGTGTAGATATTTCCATGTTTATACAGATAGCGGTGGACATATTTTCAAGTTTATACAGATAGCGGTGGACATATTTTCATGTTTATAGAGATGGCAGTGTAGATATTTCCAAGTTTATAAAGATAGCGGTGTCGATATTTCCGTGTTTATACAGATAGCGGTGCAGGTATTTCCATGTTTGTAGAGACAGCGGTGCAGATATTTCCATGTTTTTACAGATGGGGGTGTAGATATTTCCAGGTTTACACAGATGACTGTGTAGATATTTCCATGTTTTTTACAGATGGCGGTGTAAATATTGCCATGTTACGCAGATAGCGGTGTGGATATTTCCATGTTTATACAGACAGCGATGTAGATATTTCCATGTTTATAGAGATGGCTGTGTAGTTATTTCCATGTTTATACAGATTGCAGTGTAGATATTTCCATGTTTATACAGATAGTAGGGTAGATATTTCCATGTTTATACAGATGACTGTGTAGGTATTTCCATGTTTATACATATGGCGGTGTAGATATTTCCATGTTTAGAGAAATAGCCATGAAGATATTTCCATGTTTATACAGACAGTGGTGTAGACATTTCCATGTTTATAGAGATAGCGGTGTAGATATTTCCATAGTTATACAGATAGTGGTTTAGTTACTTCCATGTTTATAGAGATAGCGGTGTAGATATTTCCATGTTTATACAGATAGCGGTGTAGATATATCCATGTATATACAGATTGCGGTGTAGATATTTCCATGTTTATAAAGATAGCAGTGTAGATATTTCTATGTTTACACAGATTGCGGTGGAAATATTTCCATGTTTATACAGATAGCGATGTAAATATTCCCATGTTTATACAGATAGCGGAGTAGATATTTCAATGTTTATACAGATAGCGGTGTAGACATTTCCATGTTTATACAGATAGCCGTGTAGATATTTCCATGTTTATACAGATAGCGGTGGAGATATTTCCATGATTAGACAGATAGCGGTGGAGATATTTCAATGTTTATACCGATGACTCTGTAGATATTTCCATTTTATACAGATGGTAGTGTAGATATTTCCATGTTTATACAGATGGCAGTGTTGATATTTCCATGTTTATACAGATTGCTGTGTGGCTATTTTCATGTTTATAGAAATAGCGGTGTAGGTATTTCCATGTTTATAGAGATGGCTGTGTAGATATATCCATGTTTACACAGATGAGTGTGTAGGTATTTCCATGTATATCCAGAAGGCAGTGTTGATATTTCAATGTTTATAGAGATAGCAGTTTAGTTATTTCCATGTTTATACAGATGGCAGTGTAGATATTTCCATGTTTATACAGAAGGCAGTGAAGATATTTCCATGTTTTTAGGGATAGCCATGTAGATATTTCCATGTTTATACAGATAGCGGTGTTGACATTTCCATGTTTATACAGATAGCGGTGTAGATATTTCCACGTTTATACAGATAGCGGTGTAGATATATCCATGTTTATACAGATCGTGGTGTATATATTTCCATGTTTATACAGATAGCGGTGTAGATATTTCCATGTTTATACAGATAGCGGTGTAGATATTTCCATATTTACAGAGATAGAGGTGTAGATATTTCCATATTTGCACAGATTGCGGTGTACATATTTCCACGTATATACAGATAGTGGTGTAGATATTTCCATGTTTATACAGATAGCGGTGTAGATATTTCCATGTTTATATAGACAACGGTGTAGATATTTCCATTTTTATACACATAGCGGTGTAGTTATTTCCATGTTTATACAGATGACTGTGTACATATTTCCATGTTTATACAGATGGCGGTGTAGATATTTCCATGTTTATACAGATAGCGGAATAGATATTTCCATGTTTATACAGATAGCGGTGTAGATATTTCCATGTTTATACAGATAGCGGTGTAGATATTTCCATGTTTATACAGATAGCGGTGGACATATTTTCAAGTTTATACAGATAGCGGTGGACATATTTTCATGTTTATAGAGATGGCAGTGTAGATATTTCCAAGTTTATAAAGATAGCGGTGTCGATATTTCCGTGTTTATACAGATAGCGGTGCAGGTATTTCCATGTTTGTAGATACAGCGGTGTAGATATTTCCATGTTTTTACAGATGGGGGTGTAGATATTTCCATGTTTATACAGATGACTGTGTAGATATTTCCATGTTTTTTACAGATGGCGGTGTAAATATTTCCATGTTACGCAGATAGCGGTGTGGATATTTCCATGTTTATAGAGACAGCGATGTAGATATTTCCATGTTTATAGAGATGGCTGTGTAGTTATTTCCATGTTTATACAGATTGCAGTGTAGATATTTCCATGTTTATACAGATATTAGGGTAGATATTTCCATGTTTATACAGATGACTGTGTAGGTATTTCCATGTTTATACATATGGCGGTGTAGATATTTCCATGTTTAGAGAGATAGCCATGAAGATATTTCCATGTTTATACAGACAGTGGTGTAGATATTTCCATGTTTATAGAGATAGCGGTGTAGATATTTCCATAGTTATACAGATAGCGGTGTAGATATTTCCATGTTTATACAGATAGCGGTGTAGATGTTTCCATGTTTATACAGATAGCGGTGTAGATATATCCATGTTTATACAGATCGTGGTGTATATATTTCCATGTTTATACAGATAGCGGTGTAGATATTTCCATGTTTATACAGATAGCGGTGTAGATATTTCCATATTTACAGAGATAGAGGTGTAGATATTTCCATATTTCCACCGATTGCGGTTTACATATTTCCACGTTTATACAGATAGTGGTGTAGATATTTCCATGTTTATACAGATAGCGGTGTAGATATATCCGTGTATATACAGATTGCGGTGTAGATATTTCCATGTTTATAAAGATAGCGGTGTAGATATTTCTATGTTTACGCAGATTGCGGTGGAAATATTTCCATGTTTATACAGATAGCGATGTAAATATTCCCATGTTTATACAGATAGCGGAGTAGATATATCCATGTTTATACAGGTAGCGGTGTAGACATTTCCATGTTTATACAGATAGCGGTGTAGATATTTCCATGTTTATACAGATAGCAGTGGAGATATTTCCATGATTAGACAGATAGCAGTGGAGATATTTCAATGTTTATACAGATGACTGTGTGGATATTTCCATTTGTATACAGATGGCAGTGTAGATATTTCCATGTTTATACAGATGGCAGTGTAGATATTTCCATGTTTATACAGATTGCTGTGTGGCTATTTTCATGTTTATAGAAATAGCGGTGTAGGTATTTCCATGTTTATAGAGATGGCTGTGTAGATATTTCCATGTTTACACAGATTACTGTGTAGGTATTTCCATGTATATCCAGAAGGCAGTGTTGATATTTCAATGTTTATAGAGATAGCAGTTTAGTTATTTCCATGTTTATACAGATGGCAGTGTAGATATTTCCATGTTTATACAGAAGGCGGTGAAGATATTTCCATGTTTTTAGGGATAGCCATGTAGATATTTCCATGTTTATACAGATAGCCGTGTTGACATTTCCATGTTTATAGAGATAGCGGTGTAGATATTTCCATGTTTATAGAGATAGCGGTGTTGACATTTCCATGTTTATAGAGATAGCGGTGTAGATATTTCCATGTTTATAGAGATAGCGGTGTAGATATATCCATGTTTATACAGATCGTGGTGTAAATATTTCCATGTTTATACAGATAGCAGTGTAGATATTTCCATGTTTATACAGATAGCGGTGTAGATATTTCCATATTTACAGAGATAGAGGTGTAGATATTTCCATATTTGCACAGATTGCGGTGTACATATTTCCACGTTTATACAGATAGTGGTGTAGATATTTCCATGTTTATACAGATAGCGGTGTAGATATATCCATGTTTTTACAGATCGTGGTGTATATATTTCCATGTTTATACAGATAGCGGTGTAGATATTTCCATGTTTATACAGATAGCGGTGTAGATATTTCCATATTTACAGAGATAGAGGTGTAGATATTTCCATAATTCCACCGATTGCGGTTTACATATTTCCACGTTTATACAGATAGTGGTGTAGATATTTCCATGTTTATACAGATAGCGGTGTGGATATTTCCATGTTTATACAGATAGCGGTGTAGATATATCCATGTTTATACAGATAGCGGTGTAGATATATCCGTGTATATACAGATTGTGGTGTAGATATTTCCATGTTTATAAAGATAGCGGTGTAGATATTTCTATGTTTACGCAGATTGCGGTGGAAATATTTCCATATTTATACAGATAGCGATGTAAATATTCCCATGTTTATACAGATAGCGGAGTAGATATATCCATGTTTATACAGGTAGCGGTGTAGACATTTCCATGTTTATACAGATAGCGGTGTAGATATTTCCATGTTTATTCAGATAGCAGTGGAGATATTTCCATGATTAGACAGATAGCGGTGGAGATATTTCAATGTTTATACAGATGACTGTGTAGATATTTCCATTTGTATACAGATGGCAGTGTAGATATTTCCATGTTTATACAGATGGCAGTGTAGATATTTCCATGTTTATAAAGATTGCTGTGTGGCTAATTTCATGTTTATAGAAATAGCGGTGTAGGTATTTCCATGTTTATAGGGATGGCTGTGTAGATATTTCCATGTTTACACAGATGACTGTGTAGGTATTTCCATGTATATCCAGAAGGCAGTGTTGATATTTCAATGTTTATAGAGATAGCAGTTTATTTATTTCCATGTTTATACAGATGGCAGTGTAGATATTTCCATGTTTATACAGAAGGCGGTGAAGATATTTCCATGTTTTTAGGGATAGCCATGTAGATATTTCCATGTTTATAGAGATAGCCGTGTTGACATTTCCATGTTTATAGAGATAGCGGTGTAGATATTTCCATGTTTATAGAGATAGCGGTGTAGATATATCCATGTTTATACAGATCGCGGTGTATATGTTTCCATGTTTATACAGATAGCGGCGTAGATATTTCCATGTTTATACAGATAGCGGTGTAGATATTTCCATATTTACAGAGATGGAGGTGTAGATATTTCCATATTTGGACAGATTGCGGTGTACATATTTCCACGTTTATACAGATAGTGCTGTAGATATTTCCATGTTTATACAGATAGCGGTGTAGATGTTTCCATGTTTATACAGATAGCGGTGTAGATATTTCCATGTTTATACAGATAGCGGTGTAGATATATCCATGTTTACACAGATTGCGGTGTAGATATTTCCATGTTTATAAAGATAGCGGTGTAGATATTTCTATGTTTACACAGATTGCGGTGGAAATATTTCCATGTTTATACAGATAGCGATGTAAATATTTCCATGTTTATACAGATAGCGGAGTAGATATATCCATGTTTATACAGATAGTGGTGTAGACATTTCCATGTTTATACTGATAGCGGTGTAGATATTTCCCTGTTTATACAGATTGCGGTGGAGATATTTCCATGATTAGACAGATAGCGGTGGAGATATTTCAATGTTTATACAGATGACTGTGTAGATATTTCCATTTGTATACAGATGTCAGTGTAGATATTTCCATGTTTATACAGATGGCAGTGTAGATATTTCCATGTTTATACAGATTGCTGTGTGGCTATTTTCATGTTTATAGAAATAGCGATGTAGGTATTTCCATGTTTGTAGAGATGGCTGTGTAGATATTTCCATGTTTACACAGATGACTGTGTAGGTATTTCCATGTATATCCAGTAGGCAGTGTTGATATTTCAATGTTTATAGAGATAGCAGTTTAGTTATTTCCATGTTTATACAGATGGCAGTGTAGATATTTCCATGTTTATACAGAAGGCGGTGAAGATATTTCCATGTTTTAGGGATAGCCATGTAGATATTTCCATGTTTATACAGATAGCGGTGTTGACATTTCCATGTTTATAGAGATAGCGGTGTAGATATTTCCATGTTTATAGAGATAGCGGTGTAGATATATCCATGTTTATACAGATCGTGGTGTAAATATTTCCATGTTTATACAGATAGCAGTGTAGATATTTCCATGTTTATACAGATAGCGGTGTAGATATTTCCATATTTACAGAGATAGAGGTGTAGATATTTTCATATTTGCACAGATTGCGGTGTACATATTTCCACGTTTATACAGATAGTGGTGTAGATATTTCCATGTTTATACAGATAGCGGTGTAGATATTTCCATGTTTATAGAGATAGCGGTGTAGATATTTCCTTGTTTATACAGATAGCGGTGTAGATATATCCATGTTTTCACAGATTGCGGTGTAGATATTTCCATGTTTATAAAGATAGCGGTGTAGATATTTCTATGTTTACACAGATTGTGGTGGAAATATTTCCATGTTTATGCAGACAGCGATGTAAATATTTCCATGTTTATACAGATAGCGGTGTAGATATATCCATGTTTATACAGATAGCAGTGTAGACATTTCCATGTTTATACAGATAGCGGTGTCGATATTTCCATGTTTATACAGATAGCTTTGGAGATATTTCCATGATTAGAAAGATAGCGGTGGAGATATTTCAATGTTTATACAGATGACTGTGTAGATATTTCCATTTGTATGCAGATGGCAGTGTAGATATTTCCATGTTTATACAGATGGCAGTGTAGATATTTCCATGTTTATACAGATTTCTGTGTGGCTATTTTCATGTTTATAGAAATAGCGATGTAGGTATTTCCATGTTTATCGAGATGGCTGTGGAGATATTTCCATGTTTACACAGATGACTGTGTAGGTATTTCCATGTATATCCAGAAGACAGTGTTGATATTTCAATATTTATAGAGATTGCAGTTTAGTTATTTCCATGTTTATACAGATGGCAGTGTAGATATTTCCATGTTTATACAGAAGGCGGTGAAGATATTTCCATGTTTTTAGGGATAGCCATGTAGATATTTCCATGTTTATACAGATAGCGGTGTTGACATTTTCATGTTTATAGAGATAGCGGTGTAGATATTTCCATATTTATGCAGATAGCGGAGTAGTTATTTCCATGTTTATACAGATAGCAGTGTAGATATTAACATGTTTATACAGATAGCGGTGTAGATATATCCATGTTTATACAGATTGTGGTGTAGATATTTCCATGTTTATACAGATAGCGGTGTAGATATTTCCAGGTTTATACAGATAGTGGTGTAGATATTTCCATGTTTACAGAGACAGAGGTGTAGATATTTCCAAATTCACACAGATTGCTGTCTACATATTTCCATATTTAAACCGACAGCTCTGAAGATATTCCCATGTTTACACAGATACTGTTGTAGATGTTTCCATGTTTATAGAGATTGCAGTGTAGATATTTCCATGTTTATAAAGATAGCGGTGTAGATATTTCCATGTTTATGCAGATAGCGGTGGAGATATTTCCATGTTTATATAGATAGCGCTGTAGATATTTGCTTGTTTATACAGATAGCGGTGTAGATATTTCCATGTTTATACAGATAGCGGTTTAGATATTTCCATGTTTGTAGAGATAGCGGAGGAGTTATTTCCATGTTTTTACAGATAGCAATGTAAATATTTGAATGTTTATACAGATAGCGGTCTAGATATTTCCATGTTTATATAGATAACGGTGTAGATATTTCCATTTTTATACACATAGCGGTGTAGTTATTTCCATGTTTATACAGATGACTGTGTACATATTTCCATGTTTATACAGATGGCGGTGTAGATATTTCCATGTTTATACAGATAGCGGTGTAGATATTTCCATGTTTATACACATAGCGGTGTAGATATTTCCATGTTTCTACAGATAGCGGTGTAGATATTTCCATGTTTATACAGATAGCAGTGGACATATTTTCAAGTTTCTACAGATAGCGGTGGACATATTTTCATGTTTATAGAGATGGCAGTGTAGATATTTCCAAGTTTATAAAGATAGCGGTGTCGATATTTCCGTGTTTATACAGATAGCGGTGCAGGTATTTCCATGTTTGTAGAGACAGCGGTGTAGATATTTCCATGTTTTTACAGATGGGGGTGTAGATATTTCCATGTTTATACAGATGACTGTGTAGATATTTCCATGTTTTTTACAGATGGCGGTGTAAATATTTCCATGTTACGCAGATAGCGGTGTGCATATTTCCATGTTTATACAGACAGCGATGTAGATATTTCCATGTTTATAGAGATGGCTGTGTAGTTATTTCCATGTTTATACAGATTGCAGTGTAGATATTTCCATGTTTATACAGATAGCGGGGTAGATATTTCCATGTTTATACAGATGACTGTGTAGGTATTTCCATGTTTATACATATGGCGGTGTAGATATTTCCATGTTTAGAGAGATAGCCATGAAGATATTTCCATGATTATACAGACAGAGGTGTAGACATTTCCATGTTTATAGAGATAGCGGTGTAGATATTTCCATAGTTATACAGATAGCGGTGTAGATATTTCCATGTTTATACAGATAGCGGTGTAGATGTTTCCATGTTTATACAGATAGCGGTGTAGATATATCCATGTTTATACAGATCGTGGTGTATATATTTCCATGTTTATACAGATAGCGGTGTAGATATTTCCATGTTTATACAGATAGCGGTGTAGATATTTCCATATTTACAGAGATAGAGGTGTAGATATTTCCATATTTGCACCGATTGCGGTTTACATATTTCCACGTTTATACAGATAGTGGTGTAGATATTTCCATGTTTATACAGATAGCGGTGTAGATATTTCCATGTTTATACAGATAGCGGTGTAGATATTTCCATGTTTATACAGATAGCGGTGTAGATATATCCATGTATATACAGATTGCGGTGTAGATATTTCCATGTTTACACAGATTGCGGTGTAGATATTTCCATGTTTAAAAAGATAGCGGTGTAGATATTTCTATGTTTACACAGATAGCGGTGGAAATATTTCCATGTTTATACAGATAACGATGTAAATATTTCCATGTTTATACAGATAGCGGAGAAGATATATCCATGTTTATACAGATAGCAGTGTAGACATTTCCATGTTTATACAGATAGCGGTGTAGATATTTCCATGTTTATACAGATAGCGGTGGAGATATTTCCATGATTAGACAGATAGCGGTGGAGATATTTCAATGTTTATACAGATGACTGTGTAGATATTTCCATTTGTATACAGATGGCAGTGTAGATATTTCCATGTTTATACAGATGGGAGTGTAGATATTTCCATGTTTATACAGATAGCGGTGTAGATATTTCCATATTTACAGAGATAGAGGTGTAGATATTTCCATATTTGCACCGATTGCGGTTTACATATTTCCACGTTTATACAGATAGTGGTGTAGATATTTCCATGTTTATACAGATAGCGGTGTAGATATTTCCATGTTTATACAGATAGCGGTGTAGATATTTCCATGTTTATACAGATAGCGGTGTAGATATATCCATGTATATACAGATTGCGGTGTAGATATTTCCATGTTTACACAGATTGCGGTGTAGATATTTCCATGTTTATAAAGATAGCGGTGTATATATTTCTATGTTTACACAGATAGCGGTGGAAATATTTCCATGTTTATACAGATAACGATGTAAATATTTCCATGTTTATACAGATAGCGGAGAAGATATATCCATGTTTATACAGATAGCAGTGTAGACATTTCCATGTTAATACAGATAGCGGTGTAGATATTTCCATGTTTATACAGATAGCGGTGGAGATATTTCCATGATTAGACAGATAGCGGTGGAGATATTTCAATGTTTATACAGATGACTGTGTAGATATTTCCATTTGTATACAGATGGCAGTGTAGATATTTCCATGTTTATACAGATGGGAGTGTAGATATTTCCATGTTTATACAGATTGCTGTTTGGCTATTTTCATGTTTATAGAAATAGCGATGTAGGTATTTCCATGTTTATAGAGATGGCTGTGTAGATATTTCCATGTTTACACAGATGACTGTGTAGGTATTTCCATGTATATCCAGAAGGCAGTGTTGATATTTCAGTGTTTATAGAGATAGCAGTTTAGTTATTTCCATGTTTATACAGATGGCAGTGTAGATATTTCCATGTTTATACAGAAGGCGGTGAAGATATTTCCATGTTTTTAGGGATAGCCATGTAGATATTTCCATGTTTATACAGATAGCGGTGTTGACATTTCCATGTTTGTAGAGATAGCGGTGTAGATATTTCCATATTTATGCAGATAGCGGAGTAGATATTTCCATGTTTATACAGATAGCAGTGTAGATATTAACATGTTCATACAGATAGCGGTGTAGATATATCCATGTTTATACAGATTGTGGTGTAGATATTTCCATGTTTATACAGATAGCGGTGTAGATATTTCCAGGTTTATACAGATAGTGGTGTAGATATTTCCATGTTTACAGAGACAGAGGTGTAGATATTTCCATATTCACACAGATTGCTGTGTACATATTTCCATATTTAAACCGACAGCTCTAAAGATATTCCCATGTTTACACAGATACTGTTGTAGATGTTTCCATGTTTATAGAGATTGCAGTGTAGATATTTCCATGTTGATAAAGATAGCGGTGTAGATATTTCCATGTTTATAAAGATAGCGGTGGAGATATTTCCATGTTTATATAGATAGCGCTGTAGATATTTGCTTGTTTATACAGATAGCGGTGTAGATATTTCCATGTTTATACAGATAGCGGTGTAGATATTTCCATGTTTGTAGAGATAGCGGAGGAGATATTTCCATGTTTTTACAGATAGCAATGTAAATATTTGAATGTTTATACAGATAGCGGTCTAGATATTTCCATGTTTATATAGATAACGGTGTAGATATTTCCATTTTTATACACATAGCGGTGTAGTTATTTCCATGTTTATACAGATGACTGTGTACATATTTCCATGTTTATACAGATGGCGGTGTAGATATTTCCATGTTTCTACAGATAGCGGTCTAGATATTTCCATGTTTATACAGATAGCGGTGTAGATATTTCCATGTTTCTACAGATAGCGGTGTAGATATTTCCATGTTTATACAGATAGCGGTGGACATATTTTCAAGTTTATACAGATAGCGGTGGACATATTTTCATGTTTATAGAGATGGCAGTGTAGATATTTCCCAGTTTATAAAGATAGTGGTGTCGATATTTCCGTGTTTATACAGATAGCGGTGCAGGTATTTCCATGTTTGTAGAGACAGCGGTGTAGATATTTCCATGTTTTTACAGATGGGGGTGTAGATATTTCCATGTTTATACAGATGACTGTGTAGATATTTCCATGTTTTTTACAGATGGCGGTGTAAATATTTCCATGTTACGCAGATAGCGGTGTGGATATTTCCATGTTTATACAGACAGCGATGTAGATATTTCCATGTTTATAGAGATGGCTGTGTAGTTATTTCCATGTTTATACAGATTGCAGTGTAGATAATTCCATGTTTATACAGATAGTGGGGTAGATATTTCCATGTTTATACAGATGACTGTGTAGGTATTTCCATCTTTATTCATATGGCGGTGTAGATATTTCCATGTTTAGAGAGATAGCCATGAAGATATTTCCATGTTTATACAGACAGTGGTGTAGACATTCCCATGTTTATAGAGATAGCGGTGTAGATATTTCCATAGTTATAGAGATAGCGGTGTAGATATTTCCATGTTTATACAGATAGCGGTGTAGATGTTTCCATGTTTATACAGATAGCGGTGTAGATATATCCATGTTTATACAGATCGTGGTGTATATATTTCCATGTTTATACAGATAGCGGTGTAGATATTTCCATGTTTATACAGATAGCGGTGTAGATATTTCCATATTTACAGAGATAGAGGTGTAGATATTTCCATATTTGCACAGATTGCGGTGTACATATTTCCACGTTTATACAGATAGTGGTGTAGATATTTCCATGTTTATACAGATAGCGGTGTAGATATTTCCATGTTTATACAGATAGCGGTGTAGATATTTCCATGTTTATACAGATAGCGGTGTAGATATATCCGTGTATATACAGATTGCGGTGTAGATATTTCCATGTTTACACAGATTGCGGTGTAGATATTTCCATGTTTATAAAGATAGCGGTGTAGATATTTCTATGTTTACACAGATTGCGGTGGAAATATTTCCATGTTTATACAGATAACGATGTAAATATTTCCATGTTTATACAGATAGCTGAGAAGATATATCCATGTTTATACAGATAGCAGTGTAGACATTTCCATGTTTATACAGAAAGCGGTGTAGATATTTCCATGTTTATACAGATAGCGGTGGAGATATTTCCATTATTAGACAGATAGCGGTGGAGATATTTCAATGTTTATACAGATGACTGTGTAGATATTTCCATTTGTATACAGATGGCAGTGTAGATATTTCCATGTTTATACAGATGGCAGTGTAGATATTTCCATGTTTATACAGATTGCTGTGTGGCTATTTTCATGTTTATAGAAATAGCGATGTAGGTATTTCCATGTTTATAGAGATGGCTGTGTAGATATTTCCATGTTTACACAGATGACTGTGTAGGTATTTCCATGTATATCCAGAAGGCAGTGTTGATATTTCAATGTTTATAGAGATAGCAGTTTAGTTATTTCCATGTTTATACAGATGGCAGTGAAGATATTTCCATGTTTATACAGAAGGCGGTGAAGATATTTCCATGTTTTTAGGGATAGCCATGTAGATATTTCCATGTTTATACAGATAGCGGTGTTGACATTTCCATGTTTATAGAGATAGCGGTGTAGATATTTCCATATTTATGAGATAGCGGAGTAGATATTTCCATGTTTATACAGATAGCAGTGTAGATATTAACATGTTCATACAGATAGCGGTGTAGATATATCCATGTTTATACAGATTGTGGTGTAGATATTTCCATGTTTATACAGATAGCGGTGTAGATATTTCCAGGTTTATACAGATAGTGGTGTAGATATTTCCATGTTTACAGAGACAGAGGTGTAGATATTTCCATATTCACACAGATTGCTGTGTACATATTTCCATATTTAAACCGACAGCTCTGAAGATATTCCCATGTTTACACAGATACTGTTGTAGATGTTTCCATGTTTATAGAGATTGCAGTGTAGATATTTCCATGTTTATAAAGATAGCGGTGTAGATATTTCCATGTTTATGCAGATAGCGGTGGAGATATTTCCATGTTTATATAGATAGCGCTGTAGATATTTGCTTGTTTATACAGATAGCGGTGTAGATATTTCCATGTTTATACAGATAGCGGTGTAGATATTTCCATGTTTGTAGAGATAGCGGAGGAGATATTTCCATGTTTTTACAGATAGCAATGTAAATATTTGAATGTTTATACAGATAGCGGTCTCGATATTTCCATGTTTATATAGATAACGGTGTAGATATTTCCATTTTTATACACATTGCGGTGTAGTTATTTCCATGTTTATACAGATGACTGTGTACATATTTCCATGTTTATACAGATGGCGGTGTAGATATTTCCATGTTTATACAGATAGCGGTCTAGATATTTCCATGTTTATACAGATAGCGGTGTAGATATTTCCATGTTTCTACAGATAGCGGTGTACATATTTCCATGTTTATACAGATAGCGGTGGACATATTTTCAAGTTTATACAGATAGCGGTGGACATATTTTCATGTTTATAGAGATGGCAGTGTAGATATTTCCAAGTTTATAAAGATAGCGGTGTCGATATTTCCGTGTTTATACAGATAGCGGTGCAGGTATTTCCATGTTTGTAGAGACAGCGGTGTAGATATTTCCATGTTTTTACAGATGGGGGTGTAGATATTTCCATGTTTATACAGATGACTGTGTAGATATTTCCATGTTTTTTACAGATGGCGGTGTAAATATTTCCATGTTACGCAGATAGCGGTGTGGATATTTCCATGTTTATACAGACAGCGATGTAGATATTTCCATGTTTATAGAGATGGCTGTGTAGTTATTTCCATGTTTATACAGATTGCAGTGTAGATATTTCCATGTTTATACAGATAGTGGGGTAGATATTTCCATGTTTATACAGATGACTGTGCAGTTATTTCCATCTTTATACATATGGCGGTGTAGATATTTCCATGTTTAGAGAGATAGCCATGAAGATATTTCCATGTTTATACAGACAGTGGTGTAGACATTTCCATGTTTATAGAGATAGCGGTGTAGATATTTCCATAGTTATAGAGATAGCGGTGTAGATATTTCCATGTTTATACAGATAGCGGTGTAGATGTTTCCATGTTTATACAGATAGCGGTGTAGATATATCCATGTTTATACAGATCGTGGTGTATATATTTCCATGTTTATACAGATAGCGGTGTAGATATTTCCATGTTTATACAGATAGCGGTGTAGATATTTCCATGTTTATACAGATAGCGGTGTAGATATATCCATGTATATACAGATTGCGGTGTAGATATTTCCATGTTTACACAGATTGCGGTGTAGATATTTCCATGTTTATAAAGATAGCGGTGTAGATATTTCTATGTTTACACAGATAGCGGTGGAAATATTTCCATGTTTATACAGATAACGCTCTAAATATTTCCATGTTTATACAGATAGCGGTGGAGATATTTCCATGATTAGACAGATAGCGGTGGAGATATTTCAATGTTTATACAGATGACTTTGTAGATATTTCCATTTGTATACAGATGGCAGTGTAGATATTTCCATGTTTATACAGATGGCAGTGTAGATATTTCCATGTTTATACAGATTGCTGTGTGGCTATTTTCATGTTTATAGAAATAGCGATGTAGGTATTTCCATGTTTATAGAGATGGCTGTGTAGATATTTCCATGTTTACACAGATGACTGTGTAGGTATTTCCATGTATATCCAGAAGGCAGTGTTGATATTTCAATGTTTATAGAGATAGCAGTTTAGTTATTTCCATGTTTATACAGATGGCAGTGTAGATATTTCCATGTTTATACAGAAGGCGGTGAAGATATTTCCATGTTTTTAGGGATAGCCATGTAGATATTTCCATGTTTATACAGATAGCAGTGTTGACATTTCCATGTTTGTAGAGATAGCGGTGTAGATATTTCCATATTTATGCAGATAGCAGAGTAGATATTTCCATGTTTATACAGATAGCAGTGTAGATATTAACATGTTCATACAGATAGCGGTGTAGATATATCCATGTTTATACAGATTGTGGTGTAGATATTTCCATGTTTATACAGATAGCGGTGTAGATATTTCCAGGTTTATACAGATAGTGGTGTAGATATTTCCATGTTTACAGAGACAGAGGTGTAGATATTTCCATATTCACACAGATTGCTGTGTACATATTTCCATATTTAAACCGACAGCTCTGAAGATATTCCCATGTTTACACAGATACTGTTGTAGATGTTTCCATGTTTATAGAGATTGCAGTGTAGATATTTCCATGTTTATAAAGATAGCGGTGTAGATATTTCCATGTTTATGCAGATAGCGGTGGAGATATTTCCATGTTTATATAGATAGCGCTGTAGATATTTGCTTGTTTATACAGATAGCGGTGTAGATATTTCCATGTTTATACAGATAGCGGTGTAGATATTTCCATGTTTGTAGAGATAGCGGAGGAGATATTTCCATGTTTTTACAGATAGCAATGTAAATATTTGAATGTTTATACAGATAGCGGTCTAGATATTTCCATGTTTATATAGATAACGGTGTAGATATTTCCATTTTTATACACATAGCGGTGTAGTTATTTCCATGTTTATACAGATGACTGTGTACATATTTCCATGTTTATACAGATGGCGGTGTAGATATTTCCATGTTTATACAGATAGCCGTCTAGATATTTCCATGTTTATACACATAGCGGTGTAGATATTTCCATGTTTCTACAGATAGCGGTGTAGATATTTCCATGTTTATACAGATAGCGGTGGACATATTTTCAAGTTTATACAGATAGCGGTGGACATATTTTCATGTTTATAGAGATGGCAGTGTAGATATTTCCAAGTTTATAAAGATAGCGGTGTCGCTATTTCCGTGTTTATACAGATAGCGGTGCAGGTATTTCCATGTTTGTAGAGACAGCGGTGTAGATATTTCCATGTTTTTACAGATGGGGGTGTAGATATTTCCATGTTTATACAGATGACTGTGTAGATATTTCCATGTTTTTTACAGATGGCGGTGTAAATATTTCCATGTTACGCAGATAGCGGTGTGGATATTTCCATGTTTATACAGACAGCGATGTAGATATTTCCATGTTTATAGAGATGGCTGTGTAGTTATTTCCATGTTTATACAGATTGCAGTGTAGATATTTCCATGTTTACACAGATAGTGGGGTAGATATTTCCATGTTTATACAGATGACTGTGTAGGTATTTCCATGTTTATACATATGGCGGTGTAGATATTTCCATGTTTAGAGAGATAGCCATGAAGATATTTCCATGTTTATACAGACAGAGGTGTAGACATTTCCATGTTTATAGAGATAGCGGTGTAGATATTTCCATAGTTATACAGATAGCGGTGTAGATATTTCCATGTTTATACAGATAGCGGTGTAGATGTTTCCATGTTTATACAGATAGCGGTGTAGATATATCCATGTTTATACAGATCGTGGTGTATATATTTCCATGTTTATACAGATAGCGGTGTAGATATTTCCATGTTTATACAGATAGCGGTGTAGATATTTCCATATTTACAGAGATAGAGGTGTAGATATTTCCATATTTGCACCGATTGCGGTTTACATATTTCCACGTTTATACAGATAGTGGTGTAGATATTTCCATGTTTATACAGATAGCGGTGTAGATATTTCCATGTTTATACAGATAGCGGTGTAGATATTTCCATGTTTATACAGATAGCGGTGTAGATATATCCATGTATATACAGATTGCGGTGTAGATATTTCCATGTTTACACAGATTGCGGTGTAGATATTTCCATGTTTATAAAGATAGCGGTGTAGATATTTCTATGTTTACACAGATAGCGGTGGAAATATTTCCATGTTTATACAGATAACGATGTAAATATTTCCATGTTTATACAGATAGCGGAGAAGATATATCCATGTTTATACAGATAGCAGTGTAGACATTTCCATGTTTATACAGATAGCGGTGTAGATATTTCCATGTTTATACAGATAGCGGTGGAGATATTTCCATGATTAGACAGATAGCGGTGGAGATATTTCAATGTTTATACAGATGACTGTGTAGATATTTCCATTTGTATACAGATGGCAGTGTAGATATTTCCATGTTTATACAGATGGGAGTGTAGATATTTCCATGTTTATACAGATAGCGGTGTAGATATTTCCATATTTACAGAGATAGAGGTGTAGATATTTCCATATTTGCACCGATTGCGGTTTACATATTTGCACGTTTATACAGATAGTGGTGTAGATATTTCCATGTTTATACAGATAGCGGTGTAGATATTTCCATGTTTATACAGATAGCGGTGTAGATATTTCCATGTTTATACAGATAGCGGTGTAGATATATCCATGTATATACAGATTGCGGTGTAGATATTTCCATGTTTACACAGATTGCGGTGTAGATATTTCCATGTTTATAAAGATAGCGGTGTATATATTTCTATGTTTACACAGATAGCGGTGGAAATATTTCCATGTTTATACAGATAACGATGTAAATATTTCCATGTTTATACAGATAGCGGAGAAGATATATCCATGTTTATACAGATAGCAGTGTAGACATTTCCATGTTAATACAGATAGCGGTGTAGATATTTCCATGTTTATACAGATAGCGGTGGAGATATTTCCATGATTAGACAGATAGCGGTGGAGATATTTCAATGTTTATACAGATGACTGTGTAGATATTTCCATTTGTATACAGATGGCAGTGTAGATATTTCCATGTTTATACAGATGGGAGTGTAGATATTTCCATGTTTATACAGATTGCTGTTTGGCTATTTTCATGTTTATAGAAATAGCGATGTAGGTATTTCCATGTTTATAGAGATGGCTGTGTAGATATTTCCATGTTTACACAGATGACTGTGTAGGTATTTCCATGTATATCCAGAAGGCAGTGTTGATATTTCAGTGTTTATAGAGATAGCAGTTTAGTTATTTCCATGTTTATACAGATGGCAGTGTAGATATTTCCATGTTTATACAGAAGGCGGTGAAGATATTTCCATGTTTTTAGGGATAGCCATGTAGATATTTCCATGTTTATACAGATAGCGGTGTTGACATTTCCATGTTTGTAGAGATAGCGGTGTAGATATTTCCATATTTATGCAGATAGCGGAGTAGATATTTCCATGTTTATACAGATAGCAGTGTAGATATTAACATGTTCATACAGATAGCGGTGTAGATATATCCATGTTTATACAGATTGTGGTGTAGATATTTCCATGTTTATACAGATAGCGGTGTAGATATTTCCAGGTTTATACAGATAGTGGTGTAGATATTTCCATGTTTACAGAGACAGAGGTGTAGATATTTCCATATTCACACAGATTGCTGTGTACATATTTCCATATTTAAACCGACAGCTCTAAAGATATTCCCATGTTTACACAGATACTGTTGTAGATGTTTCCATGTTTATAGAGATTGCAGTGTAGATATTTCCATGTTGATAAAGATAGCGGTGTAGATATTTCCATGTTTATAAAGATAGCGGTGGAGATATTTCCATGTTTATATAGATAGCGCTGTAGATATTTGCTTGTTTATACAGATAGCGGTGTAGATATTTCCATGTTTATACAGATAGCGGTGTAGATATTTCCATGTTTGTAGAGATAGCGGAGGAGATATTTCCATGTTTTTACAGATAGCAATGTAAATATTTGAATGTTTATACAGATAGCGGTCTAGATATTTCCATGTTTATATAGATAACGGTGTAGATATTTCCATTTTTATACACATAGCGGTGTAGTTATTTCCATGTTTATACAGATGACTGTGTACATATTTCCATGTTTATACAGATGGCGGTGTAGATATTTCCATGTTTCTACAGATAGCGGTCTAGATATTTCCATGTTTATACAGATAGCGGTGTAGATATTTCCATGTTTCTACAGATAGCGGTGTAGATATTTCCATGTTTATACAGATAGCGGTGGACATATTTTCAAGTTTATACAGATAGCGGTGGACATATTTTCATGTTTATAGAGATGGCAGTGTAGATATTTCCAAGTTTATAAAGATAGCGGTGTCGATATTTCCGTGTTTATACAGATAGCGGTGCAGGTATTTCCATGTTTGTAGAGACAGCGGTGTAGATATTTCCATGTTTTTACAGATGGGGGTGTAGATATTTCCATGTTTATACAGATGACTGTGTAGATATTTCCATGTTTTTTACAGATGGCGGTGTAAATATTTCCATGTTACGCAGATAGCGGTGTGGATATTTCCATGTTTATACAGACAGCGATGTAGATATTTCCATGTTTATAGAGATGGCTGTGTAGTTATTTCCATGTTTATACAGATTGCAGTGTAGATAATTCCATGTTTATACAGATAGTGGGGTAGATATTTCCATGTTTATACAGATGACTGTGTAGGTATTTCCATCTTTATACATATGGCAGTGTAGATATTTCCATGTTTAGAGAGATAGCCATGAAGATATTTCCATGTTTATACAGACAGTGGTGTAGACATTTCCATGTTTATAGAGATAGCGGTGTAGATATTTCCATAGTTATAGAGATAGCGGTGTAGATATTTCCATGTTTATACAGATAGCGGTGTAGATGTTTCCATGTTTATACAGATAGCGGTGTAGATATATCCATGTTTATACAGATCGTGGTGTATATATTTCCATGTTTATACAGATAGCTGTGTAGATATTTCCATGTTTATACAGATAGCGGTGTAGATATTTCCATATTTACAGAGATAGAGGTGTAGATATTTCCATATTTGCACAGATTGCGGTGTACATATTTCCACGTTTATACAGATAGTGGTGTAGATATTTCCATGTTTATACAGATAGCGGTGTAGATATTTCCATGTTTATACAGATAGCGGTGTAGATATTTCCATGTTTATACAGATAGCGGTGTAGATATATCCGTGTATATACAGATTGCGGTGTAGATATTTCCATGTTTACACAGATTGCGGTGTAGATATTTCCATGTTTATAAAGATAGCGGTGTAGATATTTCTATGTTTACACAGATTGCGGTGGAAATATTTCCATGTTTATACAGATAACGATGTAAATATTTCCATGTTTATACAGATAGCGGAGAAGATATATCCATGTTTATACAGATAGCAGTGTAGACATTTCCATGTTTATACAGAAAGCGGTGTAGATATTTCCATGTTTATACAGATAGCGGTGGAGATATTTCCATTATTAGACAGATAGCGGTGGAGATATTTCAATGTTTATACAGATGACTGTGTAGATATTTCCATTTGTATACAGATGGCAGTGTAGATATTTCCATGTTTATACAGATGGCAGTGTAGATATTTCCATGTTTATACAGATTGCTGTGTGGCTATTTTCATGTTTATAGAAATAGCGATGTAGGTATTTCCATGTTTATAGAGATGGCTGTGTAGATATTTCCATGTTTACACAGATGACTGTGTAGGTATTTCCATGTATATCCAGAAGGCAGTGTTGATATTTCAATGTTTATAGAGATAGCAGTTTAGTTATTTCCATGTTTATACAGATGGCAGTGAAGATATTTCCATGTTTATACAGAAGGCGGTGAAGATATTTCCATGTTTTTAGGGATAGCCATGTAGATATTTCCATGTTTATACAGATAGCGGTGTTGACATTTCCATGTTTATAGAGATAGCGGTGTAGATATTTCCATATTTATGAGATAGCGGAGTAGATATTTCCATGTTTATACAGATAGCAGTGTAGATATTAACATGTTCATACAGATAGCGGTGTAGATATATCCATGTTTATACAGATTGTGGTGTAGATATTTCCATGTTTATACAGATAGCGGTGTAGATATTTCCAGGTTTATACAGATAGTGGTGTAGATATTTCCATGTTTACAGAGACAGAGGTGTAGATATTTCCATATTCACACAGATTGCTGTGTACATATTTCCATATTTAAACCGACAGCTCTGAAGATATTCCCATGTTTACACAGATACTGTTGTAGATGTTTCCATGTTTATAGAGATTGCAGTGTAGATATTTCCATGTTTATAAAGATAGCGGTGTAGATATTTCCATGTTTATGCAGATAGCGGTGGAGATATTTCCATGTTTATATAGATAGCGCTGTAGATATTTGCTTGTTTATACAGATAGCGGTGTAGATATTTCCATGTTTATACAGATAGCGGTGTAGATATTTCCATGTTTGTAGAGATAGCGGAGGAGATATTTCCATGTTTTTACAGATAGCAATGTAAATATTTGAATGTTTATACAGATAGCGGTCTCGATATTTCCATGTTTATATAGATAACGGTGTAGATATTTCCATTTTTATACACATTGCGGTGTAGTTATTTCCATGTTTATACAGATGACTGTGTACATATTTCCATGTTTATACAGATGGCGGTGTAGATATTTCCATGTTTATACAGATAGCGGTCTAGATATTTCCATGTTTATACAGATAGCGGTGTAGATATTTCCATGTTTCTACAGATAGCGGTGTACATATTTCCATGTTTATACAGATAGCGGTGGACATATTTTCAAGTTTATACAGATAGCGGTGGACATATTTTCATGTTTATAGAGATGGCAGTGTAGATATTTCCAAGTTTATAAAGATAGCGGTGTCGATATTTCCGTGTTTATACAGATAGCGGTGCAGGTATTTCCATGTTTGTAGAGACAGCGGTGTAGATATTTCCATGTTTTTACAGATGGGGGTGTAGATATTTTCATGTTTATACAGATGACTGTGTAGATATTTCCATGTTTTTTACAGATGGCGGTGTAAATATTTCCATGTTACGCAGATAGCGGTGTGGATATTTCCATGTTTATACAGACAGCGATGTAGATATTTCCATGTTTATAGAGATGGCTGTGTAGTTATTTCCATGTTTATACAGATTGCAGTGTAGATATTTCCATGTTTATACAGATAGTGGGGTAGATATTTCCATGTTTATACAGATGACTGTGCAGTTATTTCCATCTTTATACATATGGCGGTGTAGATATTTCCATGTTTAGAGAGATAGCCATGAAGATATTTCCATGTTTATACAGACAGTGGTGTAGACATTTCCATGTTTATAGAGATAGCGGTGTAGATATTTCCATAGTTATAGAGATAGCGGTGTAGATATTTCCATGTTTATACAGATAGCGGTGTAGATGTTTCCATGTTTATACAGATAGCGGTGTAGATATATCCATGTTTATACAGATCGTGGTGTATATATTTCCATGTATATACAGATAGCGGTGTAGATATTTCCATGTTTATACAGATAGCGGTGTAGATATTTCCATGTTTATACAGATAGCGGTGTAGATATATCCATGTATATACAGATTGCGGTGTAGATATTTCCATGTTTACACAGATTGCGGTGTAGATATTTCCATGTTTATAAAGATAGCGGTGTAGATATTTCTATGTTTACACAGATAGCGGTGGAAATATTTCCATGTTTATACAGATAACGCTGTAAATATTTCCATGTTTATACAGATAGCGGTGGAGATATTTCCATGATTAGACAGATAGCGGTGGAGATATTTCAATGTTTATACAGATGACTTTGTAGATATTTCCATTTGTATACAGATGGCAGTGTAGATATTTCCATGTTTATACAGATGGCAGTGTAGATATTTCCATGTTTATACAGATTGCTGTGTGGCTATTTTCATGTTTATAGAAATAGCGATGTAGGTATTTCCATGTTTATACAGATGGCTGTGTAGATATTTCCATGTTTACACAGATGACTGTGTAGGTATTTCCATGTATATCCAGAAGGCAGTGTTGATATTTCAATGTTTATAGAGATAGCAGTTTAGTTATTTCCATGTTTATACAGATGGCAGTGTAGATATTTCCATGTTTATACAGAAGGCGGTGAAGATATTTCCATGTTTTTAGGGATAGCCATGTAGATATTTCCATGTTTATACAGATAGCAGTGTTGACATTTCCATGTTTGTAGAGATAGCGGTGTAGATATTTCCATATTTATGCAGATAGCAGAGTAGATATTTCCATGTTTATACAGATAGCAGTGTAGATATTAACATGTTCATACAGATAGCGGTGTAGATATATCCATGTTTATACAGATTGTGGTGTAGATATTTCCATGTTTATACAGATAGCGGTGTAGATATTTCCAGGTTTATACAGATAGTGGTGTAGATATTTCCATGTTTACAGAGACAGAGGTGTAGATATTTCCATATTCACACAGATTGCTGTGTACATATTTCCATATTTAAACCGACAGCTCTGAAGATATTCCCATGTTTACACAGATACTGTTGTAGATGTTTCCATGTTTATAGAGATTGCAGTGTAGATATTTCCATGTTTATAAAGATAGCGGTGTAGATATTTCCATGTTTATGCAGATAGCGGTGGAGATATTTCCATGTTTATATAGATAGCGCTGTAGATATTTGCTTGTTTATACAGATAGCGGTGTAGATATTTCCATGTTTATACAGATAGCGGTGTAGATATTTCCATGTTTGTAGAGATAGCGGAGGAGATATTTCCATGTTTTTACAGATAGCAATGTAAATATTTGAATGTTTATACAGATAGCGGTCTAGATATTTCCATGTTTATATAGATAACGGTGTAGATATTTCCATTTTTATACACATAGCGGTGTAGTTATTTCCATGTTTATACAGATGACTGTGTACATATTTCCATGTTTATACAGATGGCGGTGTAGATATTTCCATGTTTATACAGATAGCCGTCTAGATATTTCCATGTTTATACACATAGCGGTGTAGATATTTCCATGTTTCTACAGATAGCGGTGTAGATATTTCCATGTTTATACAGATAGCGGTGGACATATTTTCAAGTTTATACAGATAGCGGTGGACATATTTTCATGTTTATAGAGATGGCAGTGTAGATATTTCCAAGTTTATAAAGATAGCGGTGTCGCTATTTCCGTGTTTATACAGATAGCGGTGCAGGTATTTCCATGTTTGTAGAGACAGCGGTGTAGATATTTCCATGTTTTTACCGATGGGGGTGTAGATATTTCCATGTTTATACAGATGACTGTGTAGATATTTCCATGTTTTTTACAGATGGCGGTGTAAATATTTCCATGTTACGCAGATAGCGGTGTGGATATTTCCATGTTTATACAGACAGCGATGTAGATATTTCCATGTTTATAGAGATGGCTGTGTAGTTATTTCCATGTTTATACAGATTGCAGTGTAGATATTTCCATGTTTACACAGATAGTGGGGTAGATATTTCCATGTTTATACAGATGACTGTGTAGGTATTTCCATGTTTATACATATGGCGGTGTAGATATTTCCATGTTTAGAGAGATAGCCATGAAGATATTTCCATGTTTATACAGACAGAGGTGTAGACATTTCCATGTTTATAGAGATAGCGGTGTAGATATTTCCATAGTTATACAGATAGCGGTGTAGATATTTCCATGTTTATACAGATAGCGGTGTAGATGTTTCCATGTTTATACAGATAGCGGTGTAGATATATCCATGTTTATACAGATCGTGGTGTATATATTTCCATGTTTATACAGATAGCGGTGTAGATATTTCCATGTTTATACAGATAGCGGTGTAGATATTTCCATATTTACAGAGATAGAGGTGTAGATATTTCCATATTTGCACCGATTGCGGTTTACATATTTCCACGTTTATACAGATAGTGGTGTAGATATTTCCATGTTTATACAGATAGCGGTGTAGATATTTCCATGTTTATACAGATAGCGGTGTAGATATTTCCATGTTTATACAGATAGCGGTGTAGATATATCCATGTATATACAGATTGCGGTGTAGATATTTCCATGTTTACACAGATTGCGGTGTAGATATTTCCATGTTTATAAAGATAGCGGTGTAGATATTTCTATGTTTACACAGATAGCGGTGGAAATATTTCCATGTTTATACAGATAACGATGTAAATATTTCCATGTTTATACAGATAGCGGCGAAGATATATCCATGTTTATACAGATAGCAGTGTAGACATTTCCATGTTTATACAGATAGCGGTGTAGATATTTCCATGTTTATACAGATAGCGGTGGAGATATTTCCATGATTAGACAGATAGCGGTGGAGATATTTCAATGTTTATACAGATGACTGTGTAGATATTTCCATTTGTATACAGATGGCAGTGTAGATATTTCCATGTTTATACAGATGGGAGTGTAGATATTTCCATGTTTATACAGATAGCGGTGTAGATATTTCCATATTTACAGAGATAGAGGTGTAGATATTTCCATATTTGCACCGATTGCGGTTTACATATTTGCACGTTTATACAGATAGTGGTGTAGATATTTCCATGTTTATACAGATAGCGGTGTAGATATTTCCATGTTTATACAGATAGCGGTGTAGATATTTCCATGTTTATACAGATAGCGGTGTAGATATATCCATGTATATACAGATTGCGGTGTAGATATTTCCATGTTTACACAGATTGCGGTGTAGATATTTCCATGTTTATAAAGATAGCGGTGTATATAGTTCTATGTTTACACAGATAGCGGTGGAAATATTTCCATGTTTATACAGATAACGATGTAAATATTTCCATGTTTATACAGATAGCGGAGAAGATATATCCATGTTTATACAGATAGCAGTGTAGACATTTCCATGTTAATACAGATAGCGGTGTAGATATTTCCATGTTTATACAGATAGCGGTGGAGATATTTCCATGATTAGACAGATAGCGGTGGAGATATTTCAATGTTTATACAGATGACTGTGTAGATATTTCCATTTGTATACAGATGGCAGTGTAGATATTTCCATGTTTATACAGATGGGAGTGTAGATATTTCCATGTTTATACAGATTGCTCTTTGGCTATTTTCATGTTTATAGAAATAGCGATGTAGGTATTTCCATGTTTATAGAGATGGCTGTGTAGATATTTCCATGTTTACACAGATGACTGTGTAGGTATTTCCATGTATATCCAGAAGGCAGTGTTGATATTTCAGTGTTTATAGAGATAGCAGTTTAGTTATTTCCATGTTTATACAGATGGCAGTGTAGATATTTCCATGTTTATACAGAAGGCGGTGAAGATATTTCCATGTTTTTAGGGATAGCCATGTAGATATTTCCATGTTTATACAGATAGCGGTGTTGACATTTCCATGTTTGTAGAGATAGCGGTGTAGATATTTCCATATTTATGCAGATAGCGGAGTAGATATTTCCATGTTTATACAGATAGCAGTGTAGATATTAACATGTTCATACAGATAGCCGTGTAGATATATCCATGTTTATACAGATTGTGGTGTAGATATTTCCATGTTTATACAGATAGCGGTGTAGATATTTCCAGGTTTATACAGATAGTGGTGTAGATATTTCCATGTTTACAGAGACAGAGGTGTAGATATTTCCATATTCACACAGATTGCTGTGTACATATTTCCATATTTAAACCGACAGCTCTAAAGATATTCCCATGTTTACACAGATACTGTTGTAGATGTTTCCATGTTTATAGAGATTGCAGTGTAGATATTTCCATGTTGATAAAGATAGCGGTGTAGATATTTCCATGTTTATAAAGATAGCGGTGGAGATATTTCCATGTTTATATAGATAGCGCTGTAGATATTTGCTTGTTTATACAGATAGCGGTGTAGATATTTCCATGTTTATACAGATAGCGGTGTAGATATTTCCATGTTTGTAGAGATAGCGGAGGAGATATTTCCATGTTTTTACAGATAGCAATGTAAATATTTGAATGTTTATACAGATAGCGGTCTAGATATTTCCATGTTTATATAGATAACGGTGTAGATATTTCCATTTTTATACACATAGCGGTGTAGTTATTTCCATGTTTATACAGATGACTGTGTACATATTTCCATGTTTATACAGATGGCGGTGTAGATATTTCCATGTTTCTACAGATAGCGGTCTAGATATTTCCATGTTTATACAGATAGCGGTGTAGATATTTCCATGTTTCTACAGATAGCGGTGTAGATATTTCCATGTTTATACAGATAGCGGTGGACATATTTTCAAGTTTATACAGATAGCGGTGGACATATTTTCATGTTTATAGAGATGGCAGTGTAGATATTTCCAAGTTTATAAAGATAGCGGTGTCGATATTTCCGTGTTTATACAGATAGCGGTGCAGGTATTTCCATGTTTGTAGAGACAGCGGTGTAGATATTTCCATGTTTTTACAGATGGGGGTGTAGATATTTCCATGTTTATACAGATGACTGTGTAGATATTTCCATGTTTTTTACAGATGGCGGTGTAAATATTTCCATGTTACGCAGATAGCGGTGTGGATATTTCCATGTTTATACAGACAGCGATGTAGATATTTCCATGTTTATAGAGATGGCTGTGTAGTTATTTCCATGTTTATACAGATTGCAGTGTAGATAATTCCATGTTTATACAGATAGTGGGGTAGATATTTCCATGTTTATACAGATGACTGTGTAGGTATTTCCATCTTTATACATATGGCAGTGTAGATATTTCCATGTTTAGAGAGATAGCCATGAAGATATTTCCATGTTTATACAGACAGTGGTGTAGACATTTCCATGTTTATAGAGATAGCGGTGTAGATATTTCCATAGTTATAGAGATAGCGGTGTAGATATTTCCATGTTTATACAGATAGCGGTGTAGATGTTTCCATGTTTATACAGATAGCGGTGTAGATATATCCATGTTTATACAGATCGTGGTGTATATATTTCCATGTTTATACAGATAGCGGTGTAGATATTTCCATGTTTATACAGATAGCGGTGTAGATATTTCCATATTTACAGAGATAGAGGTGTAGATATTTCCATATTTGCACAGATTGCGGTGTACATATTTCCACGTTTATACAGATAGTGGTGTAGATATTTCCATGTTTATACAGATAGCGGTGTAGATATTTCCATGTTTATACAGATAGCGGTGTAGATATTTCCATGTTTATACAGATAGCGGTGTAGATATATCCGTGTATATACAGATTGCGGTGTAGATATTTCCATGTTTACACAGATTGCGGTGTAGATATTTCCATGTTTATAAAGATAGCGGTGTAGATATTTCTATGTTTACACAGATTGCGGTGGAAATATTTCCATGTTTATACAGATAACGATGTAAATATTTCCATGTTTATACAGATAGCGGAGAAGATATATCCATGTTTATACAGATAGCAGTGTAGACATTTCCATGTTTATACAGAAAGCGGTGTAGATATTTCCATGTTTATACAGATAGCGGTGGAGATATTTCCATTATTAGACAGATAGCGGTGGAGATATTTCAATGTTTATACAGATGACTGTGTAGATATTTCCATTTGTATACAGATGGCAGTGTAGATATTTCCATGTTTATACAGATGGCAGTGTAGATATTTCCATGTTTATACAGATTGCTGTGTGGCTATTTTCATGTTTATAGAAATAGCGATGTAGGTATTTCCATGTTTATAGAGATGGCTGTGTAGATATTTCCATGTTTACACAGATGACTGTGTAGGTATTTCCATGTATATCCAGAAGGCAGTGTTGATATTTCAATGTTTATAGAGATAGCAGTTTAGTTATTTCCATGTTTATACAGATGGCAGTGAAGATATTTCCATGTTTATACAGAAGGCGGTGAAGATATTTCCATGTTTTTAGGGATAGCCATGTAGATATTTCCATGTTTATACAGATAGCGGTGTTGACATTTCCATGTTTATAGAGATAGCGGTGTAGATATTTCCATATTTATGAGATAGCGGAGTAGATATTTCCATGTTTATACAGATAGCAGTGTAGATATTAACATGTTCATACAGATAGCGGTGTAGATATATCCATGTTTATACAGATTGTGGTGTAGATATTTCCATGTTTATACAGATAGCGGTGTAGATATTTCCAGGTTTATACAGATAGTGGTGTAGATATTTCCATGTTTACAGAGACAGAGGTGTAGATATTTCCATATTCACACAGATTGCTGTGTACATATTTCCATATTTAAACCGACAGCTCTGAAGATATTCCCATGTTTACACAGATACTGTTGTAGATGTTTCCATGTTTATAGAGATTGCAGTGTAGATATTTCCATGTTTATAAAGATAGCGGTGTAGATATTTCCATGTTTATGCAGATAGCGGTGGAGATATTTCCATGTTTATATAGATAGCGCTGTAGATATTTGCTTGTTTATACAGATAGCGGTGTAGATATTTCCATGTTTATACAGATAGCGGTGTAGATATTTCCATGTTTGTAGAGATAGCGGAGGAGATATTTCCATGTTTTTACAGATAGCAATGTAAATATTTGAATGTTTATACAGATAGCGGTCTCGATATTTCCATGTTTATATAGATAACGGTGTAGATATTTCCATTTTTATACACATTGCGGTGTAGTTATTTCCATGTTTATACAGATGACTGTGTACATATTTCCATGTTTATACAGATGGCGGTGTAGATATTTCCATGTTTATACAGATAGCGGTCTAGATATTTCCATGTTTATACAGATAGCGGTGTAGATATTTCCATGTTTCTACAGATAGCGGTGTACATATTTCCATGTTTATACAGATAGCGGTGGACATATTTTCAAGTTTATACAGATAGCGGTGGACATATTTTCATGTTTATAGAGATGGCAGTGTAGATATTTCCAAGTTTATAAAGATAGCGGTGTCGATATTTCCGTGTTTATACAGATAGCGGTGCAGGTATTTCCATGTTTGTAGAGACAGCGGTGTAGATATTTCCATGTTTTTACAGATGGGGGTGTAGATATTTTCATGTTTATACAGATGACTGTGTAGATATTTCCATGTTTTTTACAGATGGCGGTGTAAATATTTCCATGTTACGCAGATAGCGGTGTGGATATTTCCATGTTTATACAGACAGCGATGTAGATATTTCCATGTTTATAGAGATGGCTGTGTAGTTATTTCCATGTTTATACAGATTGCAGTGTAGATATTTCCATGTTTATACAGATAGTGGGGTAGATATTTCCATGTTTATACAGATGACTGTGCAGTTATTTCCATCTTTATACATATGGCGGTGTAGATATTTCCATGTTTAGAGAGATAGCCATGAAGATATTTCCATGTTTATACAGACAGTGGTGTAGACATTTCCATGTTTATAGAGATAGCGGTGTAGATATTTCCATAGTTATAGAGATAGCGGTGTAGATATTTCCATGTTTATACAGATAGCGGTGTAGATGTTTCCATGTTTATACAGATAGCGGTGTAGATATATCCATGTTTATACAGATCGTGGTGTATATATTTCCATGTATATACAGATAGCGGTGTAGATATTTCCATGTTTATACAGATAGCGGTGTAGATATTTCCATGTTTATACAGATAGCGGTGTAGATATATCCATGTATATACAGATTGCGGTGTAGATATTTCCATGTTTACACAGATTGCGGTGTAGATATTTCCATGTTTATAAAGATAGCGGTGTAGATATTTCTATGTTTACACAGATAGCGGTGGAAATATTTCCATGTTTATACAGATAACGCTGTAAATATTTCCATGTTTATACAGATAGCGGTGGAGATATTTCCATGATTAGACAGATAGCGGTGGAGATATTTCAATGTTTATACAGATGACTTTGTAGATATTTCCATTTGTATTCAGATGGCAGTGTAGATATTTCCATGTTTATACAGATGGCAGTGTAGATATTTCCATGTTTATACAGATTGCTGTGTGGCTATTTTCATGTTTATAAAATAGCGATGTAGGTATTTCCATGTTTATAGAGATGGCTGTGTAGATATTTCCATGTTTACACAGATGACTGTGTAGGTATTTCCATGTATATCCAGAAGGCAGTGTTGATATTTCAATGTTTATAGAGATAGCAGTTTAGTTATTTCCATGTTTATACAGATGGCAGTGTAGATATTTCCATGTTTATACAGAAGGCGGTGAAGATATTTCCATGTTTTTAGGGATAGCCATGTAGATATTTCCATGTTTATACAGATAGCGGTGTTGACATTTCCATGTTTGTAGAGATAGCGGTGTAGATATTTCCATATTTATGCAGATAGCGGAGTAGATATTTCCATGTTTATACAGATAGCAGTGTAGATATTAACATGTTCATACAGATAGCGGTGTAGATATATCCATGTTTATACAGATTGTGGTGTAGATATTTCCATGTTTATACAGATAGCGGTGTAGATATTTCCAGGTTTATACAGATAGTGGTGTAGATATTTCCATGTTTACAGAGACAGAGGTGTAGATATTTCGATATTCACACAGATTGCTGTGTACATATTTCCATATTTAAACCGACAGCTCTGAAGATATTCCCATGTTTACACAGATACTGTTGTAGATGTTTCCATGTTTACAGAGATTGCAGTGTAGATATTTCCATGTTTATAAAGATAGCGGTGTAGATATTTCCATGTTTATGCAGATAGCGGTGGAGATATTTCCATGTTTATATAGATAGCGCTGTAGATATTTGCTTGTTTCTACAGATAGCGGTGTAGATATTTCCATGTTTATACAGATAGCGGTGTAGATATTTCCATGTTTGTAGAGATAGCGGAGGAGATATTTCCATGTTTTTACAGATAGCAATGTAAATATTTGAATGTTTATACAGATAGCGGTCTAGATATTTCCATGTTTATATAGATAACGGTGTAGATATTTCCATTTTTATACACATAGCGGTGTAGTTATTTCCATGTTTATACAGATGACTGTGTACATATTTCCATGTTTATACAGATGGCAGTGTAGATATTTCCATGTTTCTACAGATAGCGGTCTAGATATTTCCATGTTTATACACATAGCGGTGTAGATATTTCCATGTTTCTTCAGATAGCGGTGTAGATATTTCCATGTTTATACAGATAGCGGTGGACACATTTTCAAGTTTATACAGATAGCGGTGGACATATTGTCATGTTTATAGAGATGGCAGTGTAGATATTTCCAAGTTTATAAAGATAGCGGTGTCGATATTTCCGTGTTTATACAGATAGCGGTGCAGGTATTTCCATGTTTGTAGAGACAGCGGTGTAGATATTTCCATGTTTTTACAGATGGGGGTGTAGATATTTCCATGTTTATACAGATGACTGTGTAGATATTTCCATGTTTTTTACAGATGGCGGTGTAAATATTTCCATGTTACGCAGATAGCGGTGTGGATATTTCCATGTTTATACAGACAGCGATGTAGATATTTCCATGTTTATAGAGATGGCTGTGTAGTTATTTCCATGTTTATACAGATTGCAGTGTAGATATTTCCATGTTTATACAGATAGTGGGGTAGATATTTCCATGTTTATACAGATGACTGTGTAGGTATTTCCATGTTTATACATATGGCGGTGTAGATATTTCCATGTTTAGAGAGATAGCCATGAAGATATTTCCATGTTTATACAGACAGTGGTGTAGACATTTCCATGTTTATAGAGATAGCGGTGTAGATATTTCCATAGTTATACAGATAGCGGTGTAGATATTTCCATGTTTATACAGATAGCGGTGTAGATGTTTCCATGTTTATACAGATAGCGGTGTAGATATATCCATGTTTATACAGATCGTGGTGTATATATTTCCATGTTTATACAGATAGTGGTGTAGATATTTCCATGTTTATACAGATAGCGGTGTAGATATTTCCATATTTACAGAGATAGAGGTGTAGATATTTCCATATTTGCACCGATTGCGGTTTACATATTTCCACGTTTATACAGATAGTGGTGTAGATATTTCCATGTTTATACAGATAGCGGTGTAGATATTTCCATGTTTATACAGATAGCGGTGTAGATATTTCCATGTTTATACAGATAGCGGTGTAGATATATCCATGTATATACAGATTGCGGTGTAGATATTTCCATGTTTACACAGATTGCGGTGTAGATATTTCCATGTTTATAAAGATAGCGGTGTAGATATTTCTATGTTTACACTGATAGCGGTGGAAATATTTCCATGTTTATACAGATAACGATGTAAATATTTCCATGTTTATACAGATAGCGGAGAAGATATATCCATGTTTATACAGATAGCAGTGTAGACATTTCCATGTTTATACAGATAGCGGTGTAGATATTTCCATGTTTATACAGATAGCGGTGGAGATATTTCCATGATTAGACAGATAGCGGTGGAGATATTTCAATGTTTATACAGATGACTGTGTAGATATTTCCATTTGTATACAGATGGCAGTGTAGATATTTCCATGTTTATACAGATGGCAGTGTAGATATTTCCATGTTTATACAGATTGCTGTGTGGCTATTTTCATGTTTATAGAAATAGCGATGTAGGTATTTCCATGTTTATAGAGATGGCTGTGTAGATATTTCCATGTTTACACAGATGACTGTGTAGGTATTTCCATGTATATCCAGAAGGCAGTGTTGATATTTCAATGTTTATAGAGATAGCAGTTTAGTTATTTCCATGTTTATACAGATGGCAGTGTAGATATTTCCATGTTTATACAGAAGGCGGTGAAGATATTTCCATGTTTTTAGGGATAGCCATGTAGATATTTCCATGTTTATACAGATAGCGGTGTTGTCATTTCCATGTTTGTAGAGATAGCGGTGTAGATATTTCCATATTTATGCAGATAGCGGAGTAGATATTTCCATGTTTATACAGATAGCAGTGTAGATATTAACATGTTCATACAGATAGCGGTGTAGATATATCCATGTTTATACAGATTGTGGTGTAGATATTTCCATGTTTATACAGATAGCGGTGTAGATATTTCCAGGTTTATACAGATAGTGGTGAAGATATTTCCATGTTTACAGAGACAGAGGTGTAGATATTTCCATATTCACACAGATTGCTGTGTACATATTTCCATCTTTAAACCGACAGCTCTGAAGATATTCCCATGTTTACACAGATACTGTTGTAGATGTTTCCATGTTTATAGAGATTGCAGTGTAGATATTTCCATGTTTATAAAGATAGCGGTGTAGATATTTCCATGTTTATGCAGATAGCGGTGGAGATATTTCCATGTTTATATAGATATCGCTGTAGATATTTGCTTGTTTATACAGATAGCGGTGTAGATATTTCCATGTTTATACAGATAGCGGTGTAGATATTTCCATGTTTGTAGAGATAGCGGAGGAGATATTTCCATGTTTTTACAGATAGCAATGTAAATATTTGAATGTTTATACAGATAGCGGTCTAGACATTTCCATGTTTATATAGATAACGGTGTAGATATTTCCATTTTTATACACATTGCGGTGTAGTTATTTCCATGTTTATACAGATGACTGTGTACATATTTCCATGTTTATACAGATGGCGGTGTAGATATTTCCATGTTTATACAGATAGCGGTCTAGATATTTCCATGTTTATACACATAGCGGTGTAGATATTTCCATGTTTCTACAGATAGCGGTGTAGATATTTCCATGTTTATACAGATAGCGGTGGACATATTTTCAAGTTTATACAGATAGCGGTGGACATATTTTCATGTTTATAGAGATGGCAGTGTAGAAATTTCCAAGTTTATACAGATAGCGGTGGACATATTTTCATGTTTATAGAGATGGCAGTGTAGATATTTCCAAGTTTATAAAGATAGCGGTGTCGATATTTCCGTGTTTATACAGATAGCGGTGCAGGTATTTCCATGTTTGTAGAGACAGCGGTGTAGATATTTCCATGTTTTTACAGATGGGGGTGTAGATATTTCCATGTTTATACAGATGACTGTGTAGATATTTCCATGTTTTTTACAGATGGCGGTGTAAATATTTCCATGTTACGCAGATAGCGGTGTGGATATTTCCATGTTTATACAGACAGCGATGTAGATATTTCCATGTTTATAGAGATGGCTGTGTAGTTATTTCCATGTTTATACAGATTGCAGTGTAGATATTTCCATGTTTATACAGATAGTGGGGTAGATATTTCCATGTTTATACAGATGACTGTGTAGGTATTTCCATGTTTATACATATGGCGGTGTAGATATTTCCATGTTTAGAGAGATAGCCATGAAGATATTTCCATGTTTATACAGACAGTGGTGTAGACATTTCCATGTTTATAGAGATAGCGGTGTAGATATTTCCATAGTTATACAGATAGCGGTGTAGATATTTCCATGTTTATACAGATAGCGGTATAGATGTTTCCATGTTTATACAGATAGCGGTGTAGATATATCCATGTTTATACAGATCGTGGTGTATATATTTCCATGTTTATACAGATAGTGGTGTAGATATTTCCATGTTTATACAGATAGCGGTGTAGATATTTCCATATTTACAGAGATAGAGGTGTAGATATTTCCATATTTGCACCGATTGCGGTTTACATATTTCCACGTTTATACAGATAGTGGTGTAGATATTTCCATGTTTATACAGATAGCGGTGTAGATATTTCCATGTTTATACAGATAGCGGTGTAGATATTTCCATGTTTATACAGATAGCGGTGTAGATATATCCATGTATATACAGATTGCGGTGTAGATATTTCCATGTTTACACAGATTGCGGTGTAGATATTTCCATGTTTATAAAGATAGCGGTGTAGATATTTCTATGTTTACACAGATAGCGGTGGAAATATTTCCATGTTTATACAGATAACGATGTAAATATTTCCATGTTTATACAGATAGCGGAGAAGATATATCCATGTTTATACAGATAGCAGTGTAGACATTTCCATGTTTATACAGATAGCGGTGTAGATATTTCCATGTTTATACAGATAGCGGTGGAGATATTTCCATGATTAGACAGATAGCGGTGGAGATATTTCAATGTTTATACAGATGACTGTGTAGATATTTCCATTTGTATACAGATGGCAGTGTAGATATTTCCATGTTTATACAGATGGCAGTGTAGATATTTCCATGTTTATACAGATTGCTGTGTGGCTATTTTCATGTTTATAGAAATAGCGATGTAGGTATTTCCATGTTTATAGAGATGGCTGTGTAGATATTTCCATGTTTACACAGATGACTGTGTAGGTATTTCCATGTATATCCAGAAGGCAGTGTTGATATTTCAATGTTTATAGAGATAGCAGTTTAGTTATTTCCATGTTTATACAGATGGCAGTGTAGATATTTCCATGTTTATACAGAAGGCGGTGAAGATATTTCCATGTTTTTAGGGATAGCCATGTAGATATTTCCATGTTTATACAGATAGCGGTGTTGTCATTTCCATGTTTGTAGAGATAGCGGTGTAGATATTTCCATATTTATGCAGATAGCGGAGTAGATATTTCCATGTTTATACAGATAGCGGTGGAGATATTTCCATGATTAGACAGATAGCGGTGGAGATATTTCAATGTTTATACAGATGACTGTGTAGATATTTCCATTTGTATTCAGATGGCAGTGTAGATATTTCCATGTTTATACAGATGGCAGTGTAGATATTTCCATGTTTATACAGATTGCTGTGTGGCTATTTTCATGTTTATAAAATAGCGATGTAGGTATTTCCATGTTTATAGAGATGGCTGTGTAGATATTTCCATGTTTACACAGATGACTGTGTAGGTATTTCCATGTATATCCAGAAGGCAGTGTCGATATTTCAATGTTTATAGAGATAGCAGTTTAGTTATTTCCATGTTTATACAGATGGCAGTGTAGATATTTCCATGTTTATACAGAAGGCGGTGAAGATATTTCCATGTTTTTAGGGATAGCCATGTAGATATTTCCATGTTTATACAGATAGCGGTGTGGACATTTCCATGTTTGTAGAGATAGCGGTGTAGATATTTCCATATTTATGCAGATAGCGGAGTAGATATTTCCATGTTTATACAGATAGCAGTGTAGATATTAACATGTTCATACAGATAGCGGTGTAGATATATCCATGTTTATACAGATAGCGGTGTAGATATTTCCAGGTTTATACAGATAGTGGTGTAGATATTTCCATGTTTACAGAGACAGAGGTGTAGATATTTCCATATTCACACAGATTGCTGTGTACATATTTCCATATTTAAACCGACAGCTCTGAAGATATTCCCATGTTTACACAGATGCTGTTGTAGATGTTTCCATGTTTATAGAGATTGCAGTGTAGATATTTCCATGTTTATAAAGATAGCGGTGTAGATATTTCCATGTTTATGCAGATAGCGGTGGAGATATTTCCATGTTTATATAGATAGCGCTGTAGATATTTGCTTGTTTATACAGATAGCGGTGTAGGTATTTCCATGTTTATACAGATAGCGGTGTAGATATTTCCATGTTTGTAGAGATAGCGGAGGAGATATTTCCATGTTTTTACAGATAGCAATGTAAATATTTGAATGTTTATACAGATAGCGGTCTAGATATTTCCATGTTTATATAGATAACGGTGTAGATATTTCCATTTTTATACACATAGCGGTGTAGTTATTTCCATGTTTATACAGATGACTGTGTACATATTTCCATGTTTATACAGATGGCGGTGTAGATATTTCCATGTTTCTACAGATAGCGGTCTAGATATTTCCATGTTTATACAGATAGCGGTGTAGATATTTCCATGTTTCTACAGATAGCGGTGTAGATATTTCCATGTTTATACAGATAGCGGTGGACATATTTTCAAGTTTATACAGATAGCGGTGGACATATTGTCATGTTTATAGAGATGGCAGTGTAGATATTTCCAAGTTTATAAAGATAGCGGTGTCGATATTTCCGTGTTTATACAGATAGCGGTGCAGGTATTTCCATGTTTGTAGAGACAGCGGTGCAGATATTTCCATGTTTTTACAGATGGTGGTGTAGATATTTCCATGTTTATACAGATGACTGTGTAGATATTTCCATGTTTTTTACAGATGGCGGTGTAAATATTTCCATGTTACGCAGATAGCGGTGTGGATATTTCCATGTTTATACAGACAGCGATGTAGATATTTCCATGTTTATAGAGATGGCTGTGTAGTTATTTCCATGTTTATACAGATTGCAGTGTAGATATTTCCATGTTTATACAGATAGTGGGGTAGATATTTCCATGTTTATACAGATGACTGTGTAGGTATTTCCATGTTTATACATATGGCGGTGTAGATATTTCCATGTTTAGAGAGATAGCCATGAAGATATTTCCATGTTTATACAGACAGTGGTGTAGACATTTCCATGTTTATAGAGATAGCGGTGTAGATATTTCCATAGTTATACAGATAGCGGTGTAGATATTTCCATGTTTATACAGATAGCGGTGTAGATGGTTCCATGTTTATACAGATAGCGGTGTAGATATATCCATGTTTATACAGATCGTGGTGTATATATTTCCATGTTTATACAGATAGCGGTGTAGATATTTCCATGTTTATACAGATAGCGGTGTAGATATTTCCATGTTTATACAGATAGCGGTGTAGATATATCCATGTATATACAGATTGCGGTGTAGATATTTCCATGTTTACACAGATTGCGGTGTAGATATTTCCATGTTTATAAAGATAGCGGTGTAGATATTTCTATGTTTACACAGATAGCTGTGGAAATATTTCCATGTTTATACAGATAACGATGTAAATATTTCCATGTTTATACAGATAGCGGAGAAGATATATCCATGTTTATACAGATAGCAGTGTAGACATTTCCATGTTTATACAGATAGCGGTGTAGATATTTCCATGTTTATACAGATAGCGGTGGAGATATTTCCATGATTAGACAGATAGCGGTGGAGATATTTCAATGTTTATACAGATGACTGTGTAGATATTTCCATTTGTATTCAGATGGCAGTGTAGATATTTCCATGTTTATACAGATGGCAGTGTAGATATTTCCATGTTTATACAGATTGCTGTGTGGCTATTTTCATGTTTATAAAATAGCGATGTAGGTATTTCCATGTTTATAGAGATGGCTGTGTAGATATTTCCATGTTTACACAGATGACTGTGTAGGTATTTCCATGTATATCCAGAAGGCAGTGTTGATATTTCAATGTTTATAGAGATAGCAGTTTAGTTATTTCCATGTTTATACAGATGGCAGTGTAGATATTTCCATGTTTATACAGAAGGCGGTGAAGATATTTCCATGTTTTTAGGGATAGCCATGTAGATATTTCCATGTTTATACAGATAGCGGTGTGGACATTTCCATGTTTGTAGAGATAGCGGTGTAGATATTTCCATATTTATGCAGATAGCGGAGTAGATATTTCCATGTTTATACAGATAGCAGTGTAGATATTAACATGTTCATACAGATAGCGGTGTAGATATATCCATGTTTATACAGATAGCGGTGTAGATATTTCCAGGTTTATACAGATAGTGGTGTAGATATTTCCATGTTTACAGAGACAGAGGTGTAGATATTTCCATATTCACACAGATTGCTGTGTACATATTTCCATATTTAAACCGACAGCTCTGAAGATATTCCCATGTTTACACAGATGCTGTTGTAGATGTTTCCATGTTTATAGAGATTGCAGTGTAGATATTTCCATGTTTATAAAGATAGCGGTGTAGATATTTCCATGTTTATGCAGATAGCGGTGGAGATATTTCCATGTTTATATAGATAGCGCTGTAGATATTTGCTTGTTTATACAGATAGCGGTGTAGATATTTCCATGTTTATACAGATAGCGGTGTAGATATTTCCATGTTTGTAGAGATAGCGGAGGAGATATTTCCATGTTTTTACAGATAGCAATGTAAATATTTGAATGTTTATACAGATAGCGGTCTAGATATTTCCATGTTTATATAGATAACGGTGTAGATATTTCCATTTTTATACACATAGCGGTGTAGTTATTTCCATGTTTATACAGATGACTGTGTACATATTTCCATGTTTATACAGATGGCGGTGTAGATATTTCCATGTTTCTACAGATAGCGGTCTAGATATTTCCATGTTTATACAGATAGCGGTGTAGATATTTCCATGTTTCTACAGATAGCGGTGTAGATATTTCCATGTTTATACAGATAGCGGTGGACATATTTTCAAGTTTATACAGATAGCGGTGGACATATTTTCATGTTTATAGAGATGGCAGTGTAGATATTAACAAGTTTATAAAGATAGCGGTGTCGATATTTCCGTGTTTATACAGATAGCGGTGCAGGTATTTCCATGTTTGTAGAGACAGCGGTGTAGATATTTCCATGTTTTTACAGATGGGGTTGTAGATATTTCCATGTTTATACAGATGACTGTGTAGATATTTCCATGTTTTTTACAGATGGCGGTGTAAATATTTCCATGTTACGCAGATAGCGGTGTGCATATTTCCATGTTTATACAGACAGCGATGTAGATATTTCCATGTTTATAGAGATGGCTGTGTAGTTATTTCCATGTTTATACAGATTGCAGTGTAGATATTTCCATGTTTATACAGATAGTGGGGTAGATATTTCCATGTTTATACAGATGACTGTGTAGTTATTTCCATGTTTATACATATGGCGGTGTAGATATTTCCATGTTTAGAGAGATAGCCATGAAGTTATTTCCATGTTTATACAGACAGTGGTGTAGACATTTCCATGTTTATAGAGATAGCGGTGTAGATATTTCCATAGTTATACAGATAGCGGTGTAGATATTTCCATGTTTATACAGATAGCGGTGTAGATGGTTCCATGTTTATACAGATAGCGGTGTAGATATATCCATGTTTATACAGATCGTGGTGTATATATTTCCATGTTTATACAGATAGCGGTGTAGATATTTCCATGTTTATACAGATAGCGGTGTAGATATTTCCATGTTTATACAGATAGCGGTGTAGATATATCCATGTATATACAGATTGCGGTGTAGATATTTCCATGTTTACACAGATTGCGGTGTAGATATTTCCATGTTTATAAAGATAGCGGTGTAGATATTTCTATGTTTACACAGATAGCTGTGGAAATATTTCCATGTTTATACAGATAACGATGTAAATATTTCCATGTTTATACAGATAGCGGAGAAGATATATCCATGTTTATACAGATAGCAGTGTAGACATTTCCATGTTTATACAGATAGCGGTGTAGATATTTCCATGTTTATACAGATAGCGGTGGAGATATTTCCATGATTAGACAGATAGCGGTGGAGATATTTCAATGTTTATACAGATGACTGTGTAGATATTTCCATTTGTATTCAGATGGCAGTGTAGATATTTCCATGTTTATACAGATGGCAGTGTAGATATTTCCATGTTTATACAGATTGCTGTGTGGCTATTTTCATGTTTATAAAATAGCGATGTAGGTATTTCCATGTTTATAGAGATGGCTGTGTAGATATTTCCATGTTTACACAGATGACTGTGTAGGTATTTCCATGTATATCCAGAAGGCAGTGTTGATATTTCAATGTTTATAGAGATAGCAGTTTAGTTATTTCCATGTTTATACAGATGGCAGTGTAGATATTTCCATGTTTATACAGAAGGCGGTGAAGATATTTCCATGTTTTTAGGGATAGCCATGTAGATATTTCCATGTTTATACAGATAGCGGTGTTGACATTTCCATGTTTGTAGAGATAGCGGTGTAGATATTTCCATATTTATGCAGATAGCGGAGTAGATATTTCCATGTTTATACAGATAGCAGTGTAGATATTAACATGTTCATACAGATAGCGGTGTAGATATATCCATGTTTATACAGATTGTGGTGTAGATATTTCCATGTTTATACAGATAGCGGTGTAGATATTTCCAGGTTTATACAGATAGTGGTGTAGATATTTCCATGTTTACAGAGACAGAGGTGTAGATATTTCGATATTCACACAGATTGCTGTGTACATATTTCCATATTTAAACCGACAGCTCTGAAGATATTCCCATGTTTACGCAGATACTGTTGTAGATGTTTCCATGTTTACAGAGATTGCAGTGTAGATATTTCCATGTTTATACAGATAGCGGTCTAGATATTTCCATGTTTATACACATAGCGGTGTAGATATTTCCATGTTTCTTCAGATAGCGGTGTAGATATTTCCATGTTTATACAGATAGCGGTGGACACATTTTCAAGTTTATACAGATAGCGGTGGACATATTTTCATGTTTATAGAGATGGCAGTGTAGATATTTTCAAGTTTATAAAGATAGCGGTGTCGATATTTCCGTGTTTATACAGATAGCGGTGCAGGTATTTCCATGTTTGTAGAGACAGCGGTGTAGATATTTCCATGTTTTTACAGATGGGGGTGTAGATATTTCCATGTTTATACAGATGACTGTGTAGATATTTCCATGTTTTTTACAGATGGCGGTGTAAATATTTCCATGTTACGCAGATAGCGGTGTGGATATTTCCATGTTTATACAGACAGCGATGTAGATATTTCCATGTTTATAGAGATGGCTGTGTAGTTATTTCCATGTTTATACAGATTGCAGTGTAGATATTTCCATGTTTATACAGATAGTGGGGTAGATATTTCCATGTTTATACAGATGACTGTGTAGGTATTTCCATGTTTATACATATGGCGGTGTAGATATTTCCATGTTTAGAGAGATAGCCATGAAGATATTTCCATGTTTATACAGACAGTGGTGTAGACATTTCCATGTTTATAGAGATAGCGGTGTAGATATTTCCATAGTTATACAGATAGCGGTGTAGATATTTCCATGTTTATACAGATAGCGGTGTAGGTGTTTCCATGTTTATACAGATAGCGGTGTAGATATATCCATGTTTATACAGATCGTGGTGTATATATTTCCATGTTTATACAGATAGTGGTGTAGATATTTCCATGTTTATACAGATAGCGGTGTAGATATTTCCATATTTACAGAGATAGAGGTATAGATATTTCCATATTTGCACCGATTGCGGTTTACATATTTCCACGTTTATACAGATAGTGGTGTAGATATTTCCATGTTTATACAGATAGCGGTGTAGATATTTCCATGTTTATACAGATAGCGGTGTAGATATTTCCATGTTTATACAGATAGCGGTGTAGATATATCCATGTATATACAGATTGCGGTGTAGATATTTCCATGTTTACACAGATTGCGGTGTAGATATTTCCATGTTTATAAAGATAGCGGTGTAGATATTTCTATGTTTACACAGATAGCGGTGGAAATATTTCCATGTTTATACAGATAACGATGTAAATATTTCCATGTTTATACAGATAGCGGAGAAGATATATCCATGTTTATACAGATAGCAGTGTAGACATTTCCATGTTTATACAGATAGCGGTGTAGATATTTCCATGTTTATACAGATAGCGGTGGAGATATTTCCATGATTAGACAGATAGCGGTGGAGATATTTCAATGTTTATACAGATGACTGTGTAGATATTTCCATTTGTATACAGATGGCAGTGTAGATATTTCCATGTTTATACAGATGGCAGTGTAGATATTTCCATGTTTATACAGATTGCTGTGTGGCTATTTTCATGTTTATAGAAATAGCGATGTAGGTATTTCCATGTTTATAGAGATGGCTGTGTAGATATTTCCATGTTTACACAGATGACTGTGTAGGTATTTCCATGTATATCCAGAAGGCAGTGTTGATATTTCAATGTTTATAGAGATAGCAGTTTAGTTATTTCCATGTTTATACAGATGGCAGTGTAGATATTTCCATGTTTATACAGAAGGCGGTGAAGATATTTCCATGTTTTTAGGGATAGCCATGTAGATATTTCCATGTTTATACAGATAGCGGTGTTGTCATTTCCATGTTTGTAGAGATAGCGGTGTAGATATTTCCATATTTATGCAGATAGCGGAGTAGATATTTCCATGTTTATACAGATAGCAGTGTAGATATTAACATGTTCATACAGATAGCGGTGTAGATATATCCATGTTTATACAGATTGTGGTGTAGATATTTCCATGTTTATACAGATAGCGGTGTAGATATTTCCAGGTTTATACAGATAGTGGTGAAGATATTTCCATGTTTACAGAGACAGAGGTGTAGATATTTCCATATTCACACAGATTGCTGTGTACATATTTCCATCTTTAAACCGACAGCTCTGAAGATATTCCCATGTTTACACAGATACTGTTGTAGATGTTTCCATGTTTATAGAGATTGCAGTGTAGATATTTCCATGTTTATAAAGATAGCGGTGTAGATATTTCCATGTTTATGCAGATAGCGGTGGAGATATTTCCATGTTTATATAGATAGCGCTGTAGATATTTGCTTGTTTATACAGATAGCGGTGTAGATATTTCCATGTTTATACAGATAGCGGTGTAGATATTTCCATGTTTGTAGAGATAGCGGAGGAGATATTTCCATGTTTTTACAGATAGCAATGTAAATATTTGAATGTTTATACAGATAGCGGTCTAGACATTTCCATGTTTATATAGATAACGGTGTAGATATTTCCATTTTTATACACATTGCGGTGTAGTTATTTCCATGTTTATACAGATGACTGTGTACATATTTCCATGTTTATACAGATGGCGGTGTAGATATTTCCATGTTTATACAGATAGCGGTCTAGATATTTCCATGTTTATACACATAGCGGTGTAGATATTTCCATGTTTCTACAGATAGCGGTGTAGATATTTCCATGTTTATACAGATAGCGGTGGACATATTTTCAAGTTTATACAGATAGCGGTGGACATATTTTCATGTTTATAGAGATGGCAGTGTAGATATTTCCAAGTTTATAAAGATAGCGGTGTCGATATTTCCGTGTTTATACAGATAGCGGTGCAGGTATTTCCATGTTTGTAGAGACAGCGGTGTAGATATTTCCATGTTTTTACAGATGGGGGTGTAGATATTTCCATGTTTATACAGATTACTGTGTAGATATTTCCATGTTTTTTACAGATGGCGGTGTAAATATTTCCATGTTACGGAGATAGCGGTGTGGATATTTCCATGTTTATACAGACAGCGATGTAGATATTTCCATGTTTATAGAGATGGCTGTGTAGTTATTTCCATGTGTATACAGATTGCAGTGTAGATATTTCCATGTTTATACAGATTGTGGGGTAGATATTTCCATGTTTATACAGATGACTGTGTAGGTATTTCCATCTTTATACATATGGCGGTGTAGATATTTCCATGTTTAGAGAGATAGCCATGAAGATATTTCCATGTTTATACAGACAGTGGTGTAGACATTTCCATGTTTATAGAGATAGCGGTGTAGATATTTCCATAGTTATACAGATAGCGGTGTAGATATTTCCATGTTTATACAGATAGCAGTGTAGATGTTTCCATGTTTATACAGATAGCGGTGTAGATATATCCATGTTTATACAGATCGTGGTGTATATATTTCCATGTTTATACAGATAGCGGTGTAGATATTTCCATGTTTATACAGATAGCGGTGTAGATATTTCCATGTTTATACAGATAGCGGTGTAGATATATCCATGTATATACAGATTGTGGTGTAGATATTTCCATGTTTACACAGATTGCGGTGTAGATATTTCCATGTTTATAAAGATAGCGGTGTAGATATTTCTATGTTTACACAGATAGCGGTGGAAATATTTCCATGTTTATACAGATAACGCTGTAAATATTTCCATGTTTATACAGATAGCGGAGAAGATATATCCATGTTTATACAGATAGCAGTGTAGACATTTCCATGTTTATACAGATAGCGTTGTAGATATTTCCATGTTTATACAGATAGCGGTGGAGATATTTCCATGATTAGACAGATAGCGGTGGAGATATTTCAATCTTTATGCAAATGACTGTGCAGATATTTCCATTTGTATACAGATGGCAGTGTAGATATTTCCATGTTTATACAGATGGCAGTGTAGATATTTCCATGTTTATACAGATTGCTGTGTGGCTATTTTCATGTTTGTAAAATAGCGATGTAGGTATTTCCATGTTTATAGAGATGGCTGTGTAGATATTTCCATGTTTACACAGATGACTGTGTAGGTATTTCCATGTATATCCAGAAGGCAGTGTTGATATTTCAATGTTTATAGAGATAGCAGTTTAGTTATTTCCATGTTTATACAGATGGGAGTGTATATATTTCCATGTTTATACAGAAGGCGGTGAAGATATTTCCATGTTTTTAGGGATAGCCATGTAGATATTTCCATGTTTATACAGATAGCGGTGTTGACATTTCCATGTTTGTAGAGATAGCGGTGTAGATATTTCCATATTTATGCAGATAGCGGAGTAGATATTTCCATGTTTATACAGATAGCAGTGTAGATATTAACATGTTCATACAGATAGCGGTGTAGATATATCCATGTTTATACAGATTGTGGTGTAGATATTTCCATGTTTATACAGATAGCGGTGTAGATATTTCCAGGTTTATACAGATAGTGGTGTAGATATTTCCATGTTTACAGAGACAGAGGTGTAGATATTTCCATATTCACACAGATTGCTGTGTACATATTTCCATATTTAAACCGACAGCTCTGAAGTTATTCCCATGTTTACACAGATACTGTTGTAGATGTTTCCATGTTTATAGAGATTGCAGTGTAGATATTTCCATGTTTATAAAGATAGCGGTGTAGATATTTCCATGTTTATGCAGATAGCGGTGGAGATATTTCCATGTTTATATAGATAGCGCTGTAGATATTTGCTTGTTTATACAGATAGCGGTGTAGATATTTCCATGTTTATACAGATAGCGGTGTAGATATTTCCATGTTTGTAGAGATAGCGGAGGAGATATTTCCATGTTTTTACAGATAGCAATGTAAATATTTGAATGTTTATACAGATAGCGGTCTAGATATTTCCATGTTTATATAGATAACGGTGTAGATATTTCCATTTTTATACACATTGCGGTGTAGTTATTTCCATGTTTATACAGATGACTGTGTACATATTTCCATGTTTATACAGATAGCGGTGGACATATTTTCAAGTTTATACAGATAGCGGTGGACATATTTTCATGTTTATAGAGATGGCAGTGTAGATATTTCCAAGTTTATAAAGATAGCGGTGTCGATATTTCCGTGTTTATACAGATAGCGGTGCAGGTATTTCCATGTTTGTAGAGACAGCGGTGTAGATATTTCCATGTTTTTACAGATGGGGGTGTAGATATTTCCATGTTTATACAGATGACTGTGTAGATATTTCCATGTTTTTTACAGATAGTGGTGTAAATATTTCCATGTTACGCAGATAGCGGTGTGGATATTTCCATGTTTATACAGACAGCGATGTAGATATTTCCATGTTTATAGAGATGGCTGTGTAGTTATTTCCATGTTTATACAGATTGCAGTGTAGATATTTCCATGTTTATACAGATAGTGGGGTAGATATTTCCATGTTTATACAGATGACTGTGTAGGTATTTCCATGTTTATACATATGGCGGTGTAGATATTTCCATGTTTAGAGAGATAGCCATGAAGATATTTCCATGTTTATTCAGACAGTGGTGTAGACATTTCCATGTTTATAGAGATAGTGGTGTAGATATTTCCATAGTTATACAGATAGCGGTGTAGATATTTCCATGTTTATACAGATAGCGGTGTAGATGTTTCCATGTTTATACAGATAGCGGTGTAGATATATCCATGTTTATACAGATCGTGGTGTATATATTTCCATGTTTATACAGATAGCGGTGTAGATATTTCCATGTTTATACAGATAGCGGTGTAGATATTTCCATATTTACAGAGATAGAGGTGTAGATATTTCCATATTTGCACCGATTGCGGTTTACATATTTCCACGTTTATACAGATAGTGGTGTAGATATTTCCATGTTTGTACAGATAGCGGTGTAGATATTTCCATGTTTATACAGATAGCGGTGTAGATATTTCCATGTTTATACAGATAGCGTTGTAGATATATCCATGTATATACAGATTGCGGTGTAGATATATCCATGTTTATACAGATCGTGGTGTATATATTTCCTTGTTTATACAGATAGCGGTGTAGATATTTCCATATTTACAGAGATAGAGGTGTAGATATTTCCATATTTGCACCGATTGCGGTTTACATATTTCCACGTTTATACAGATAGTGGTGTAGATATTTCCATGTGTATACAGATAGCGGTGTAGATATTTCCAGGTTTATACAGATAGCGGTGTAGATATTTCCATGTTTATACAGATAGCCGTGTAGTTATATCCATGTATATACAGACTGCCGTGTAGATATTTATATGTTTACACAGATAGCGGTGTAGATATTTCCATGTTTATAAAGATAGCGGTGTAGATATTTCTATGTTTACACAGATTGCAGTGGAAATATTTCCATGTTTATACAGATAGCGATGTAAATATTTCCATGTTTATACAGATAGCGGAGAAGGTATATCCATGTTTATACAGATAGCAGTGTAGACATTTCCATGTTTATACAGATAGCGGTGTAGATATTTCCATGTTTATACAGATAGCGGTGGAGATATTTCCATGATTAGACAGATAGCGGTGGAGATATTTCAATGTTTATACAGATGACTGTTTAGATATTTCCATTTGTATACAGATGGCAGTGTAGATATTTCCATGTTTATACAGATGGCAGTGTAGATATTTCCATGTTTATACAGATTGCTGTGTGGCTATTTTCATGTTTATAGAAATAGCGATGTAGCTATTTCCATGTTTATAGAGATGGCTGTGTTGATATTTCCATGTTTACACAGATGACTGTGTAGGTATTTCCATGTATATCCAGAAGGCAGTGTTGATATTTCAATGTTTATAGAGATAGCAGTTTAGTTATTTCCATGTTTATACAGATGGCAGTGTAGATATTTCCATGTTTATACAGAAGGCGGTGAAGATATTTCCATGTTTTTAGGGATAGCCATGTAGATATTTCCATGTTTATACAGATAGCGGTGTTGACATTTCCATGTTTATAGAGATAGCGGTGTAGATATTTCCATATTTATGCAGATAGCGGAGTAGATATTTCCATGTTTATACAGATAGCAGTGTAGATATTAACATGTTCATACAGATAGCGGTGTAGATATTTCCAGGTTTATACAAATAGCGGTGTAGATATTAACATGTTTATACAGATAGCGGTGTAGATATATCCATGTTTATACAGATTGTGGTGTAGATATTTCCATGTTTATACAGATAGCAGTGTAGATATTTCCAGGTTTATACAGATAGTGGTGTAGATATTTCCATGTTTACAGAGACAGAGGTGTAGATATTTCCATATTCACACAGATTGCTGTGTACATATTTCCATCTTTAAACCGACAGCTCTGAAGATATTCCCATGTTTACACAGATACTGTTGTAGATGTTTCCATGTTTATAGAGATTGCAGTGTAGATATTTCCATGTTTATAAAGATAGCGGTGTAGATATTTCCATGTTTATGCAGATAGCGGTGGAGATATTTCCATGTTTATATAGATAGCGCTGTAGATATTTGCTTGTTTATACAGATAGCGGTGTAGATATTTCCATGTTTATACAGATAGCGGTGTAGATATTTCCATGTTTGTAGAGATAGCGGAGGAGATATTTACATGTTTTTACAGATAGCAATGTAAATATTTGAATGTTTATACAGATAGCGGTCTAGATATTTCCATGTTTATATAGATAACGGTGTAGATATTTCCATTTTTATACACATTGCGGTGTAGTTATTTCCATGTTTATACAGATGACTGTGTACATATTTCCATGTTTATACAGATAGCGGTGGACATATTTTCAAGTTTATACAGATAGCGGTGGACATATTTTCATGTTTATAGAGATGGCAGTGTAGATATTTCCAAGTTTATAAAGATAGCGGTGTCGATATTTCCGTGTTTATACAGATAGCGGTGCAGGTATTTCCATGTTTGTAGAGACAGCGGTGTAGATATTTCCATGTTTTTACAGATGGGGGTGTAGATATTTCCATGTTTATACAGATGACTGTGTAGATATTTCCATGTTTTTTACAGATGGCGGTGTAAATATTTACATGTTACGCAGATAGCGGTGTGGATATTTCCATGTTTATACAGACAGCGATGTAGATATTTCCATGTTTATAGAGATGGCTGTGTAGTTATTTCCATGTTTATACAGATTGCAGTGTAGATATTTCCATGTTTATACAGATAGTGGGGTAGATATTTCCATGTTTATACAGATGACTGTGTAGGTATTTCCATGTTTATACATATGGCGGTGTAGATATTTCCATGTTTAGAGAGATAGCCATGAAGATATTTCCATGTTTATTCAGACAGTGGTGTAGACATTTCCATGTTTATAGAGATAGCGGTGTAGATATTTCCATAGTTATACAGATAGCGGTGTAGATATTTCCATGTTTATACAGATAGCGGTGTAGATGTTTCCATGTTTATACAGATAGCGGTGTAGATATATCCATGTTTATACAGATCGTGGTGTATATATTTCCATGTTTATACAGATAGCGGTGTAGATATTTCCATGTTTATACAGATAGCGTTGTAGATATTTCCATATTTACAGAGATAGAGGTGTAGATATTTCCATATTTGCACCGATTGCGGTTTACATATTTCCACGTTTATACAGATAGTGGTGTAGATATTTCCATGTTTATACAGATAGCGGTGTAGATATTTCCATGTTTATACAGATAGCGGTGTAGATATTTCCATGTTTATACAGATAGCGTTGTAGATATATCCATGTATATACAGATTGCGGTGTAGATATATCCATGTTTATACAGATCGTGGTGTATATATTTCCTTGTTTATACAGATAGCGGTGTAGATATTTCCATATTTACAGAGATAGAGGTGTAGATATTTCCATATTTGCACCGATTGCGGTTTACATATTTCCACGTTTATACAGATAGTGGTGTAGATATTTCCATGTGTATACAGATAGCGGTGTAGATATTTCCAGGTTTATACAGATAGCGGTGTAGATATTTCCATGTTTATACAGATAGCCGTGTAGTTATATCCATGTATATACAGACTGCCGTGTAGATATTTCCATGTTTACACAGATAGCGGTGTAGATATTTCCATGTTTATAAAGATAGCGTTGTAGATATTTCTATGTTTACACAGATTGCAGTGGAAATATTTCCATGTTTATACAGATAGCGATGTAAATATTTCCATGTTTATACAGATAGCGGAGAAGGTATATCCATGTTTATACAGATAGCAGTGTAGACATTTCCATGTTTATACAGATAGCGGTGTAGATATTTCCATGTTTATACAGATAGCGGTGGAGATATTTCCATGATTAGACAGATAGCGGTGGAGATATTTCAATGTTTATACAGATGACTGTTTAGATATTTCCATTTGTATACAGATGGCAGTGTAGATATTTCCATGTTTATACAGATGGCAGTGTAGATATTTCCATGTTTATACAGATTGCTGTGTGGCTATTTTCATGTTTATAGAAATAGCGATGTAGGTATTTCCATGTTTATAGAGATGGCTGTGTTGATATTTCCATGTTTACACAGATGACTGTGTAGGTATTTCCATGTATATCCAGAAGGCAGTGTTGATATTTCAATGTTTATAGAGATAGCAGTTTAGTTATTTCCATGTTTATACAGATGGCAGTGTAGATATTTCCATGTTTATACAGAAGGCGGTGAAGATATTTCCATGTTTTTAGGGATAGCCATGTAGATATTTCCATGTTTATACAGATAGCGGTGTTGACATTTCCATGTTTATAGAGATAGCGGTGTAGATATTTCCATATTTATGCAGATAGCGGAGTAGATATTTCCATGTTTATACAGATAGCAGTGTAGATATTAACATGTTCATACAGATAGCGGTGTAGATATTTCCAGGTTTATACAAATAGCGGTGTAGATATTAACATGTTTATACAGATAGCGGTGTAGATATATCCATGTTTATACAGATTGTGGTGTAGATATTTCCATGTTTATACAGATAGCAGTGTAGATATTTCCAGGTTTATACAGATAGTGGTGTAGATATTTCCATGTTTACAGAGACAGAGGTGTAGATATTTCCATATTCACACAGATTGCTGTGTACATATTTCCATCTTTAAACCGACAGCTCTGAAGATATTCCCATGTTTACACAGATACTGTTGTAGATGTTTCCATGTTTATAGAGATTGCAGTGTAGATATTTCCATGTTTATAAAGATAGCGGTGTAGATATTTCCATGTTTATGCAGATAGCGGTGGAGATATTTCCATGTTTATATAGATAGCGCTGTAGATATTTGCTTGTTTATACAGATAGCGGTGTAGATATTTCCATGTTTATACAGATAGCGGTGTAGATATTTCCATGTTTGTAGAGATAGCGGAGGAGATATTTACATGTTTTTACAGATAGCAATGTAAATATTTGAATGTTTATACAGATAGCGGTCTAGATATTTCCATGTTTATATAGATAACGGTGTAGATATTTCCATTTTTATACACATTGCGGTGTAGTTATTTCCATGTTTATACAGATGACTGTGTACATATTTCCATGTTTATACAGATAGCGGTGGACATATTTTCAAGTTTATACAGATAGCGGTGGACATATTTTCATGTTTATAGAGATGGCAGTGTAGATATTTCCAAGTTTATAAAGATAGCGGTGTCGATATTTCCATGTTTATACAGATAGCGGTGCAGGTATTTCCATGTTTGTAGAGACAGCGGTGTAGATATTTCCATGTTTTTACAGATGGGGGTGTAGATATTTCCATGTTTATACAGATGACTGTGTAGATATTTCCATGTTTTTTACAGATGGCGGTGTAAATATTTCCATGTTACGCAGATAGCGGTGTGGATATTTCCATGTTTATACAGACAGCGATGTAGATATTTCCATGTTTATAGAGATGGCTGTGTAGTTATTTCCATGTTTATACAGATTGCAGTGTAGATATTTCCATGTTTATACAGATAGTGGGGTAGATATTTCCATGTTTATACAGATGACTGTGTAGGTATTTCCATGTTTATACATATGGCGGTGTAGATATTTCCATGTTTAGAGAGATAGCCATGAAGATATTTCCATGTTTATTCAGACAGTGGTGTAGACATTTCCATGTTTATAGAGATAGTGGTGTAGATATTTCCATAGTTATACAGATAGCGGTGTAGATATTTCCATGTTTATACAGATAGCGGTGTAGATATTTCCATGTTTATACAGATAGCGGTGTAGATATATCCATGTTTATACAGATCGTGGTGTATATATTTCCATGTTTATACAGATAGCGGTGTAGATATTTCCATGTTTATACAGATAGCGGTGTAGATATTTCCATATTTACAGAGATAGAGGTGTAGATATTTCCATATTTGCACCGATTGCGGTTTACATATTTCCACGTTTATACAGATAGTGGTGTAGATATTTCCATGTTTGTACAGATAGCGGTGTAGATATTTCCATGTTTATACAGATAGCGGTGTAGATATTTCCATGTTTATACAGATAGCGTTGTAGATATATCCATGTATATACAGATTGCGGTGTAGATATATCCATGTTTATACAGATCGTGGTGTATATATTTCCTTGTTTATACAGATAGCGGTGTAGATATTTCCATATTTACAGAGATGGAGGTGTAGATATTTCCATATTTGCACCGATTGCGGTTTACATATTTCCACGTTTATACAGATAGTGGTGTAGATATTTCCATGTGTATACAGATAGCGGTGTAGATATTTCCAGGTTTATACAGATAGCGGTGTAGATATTTCCATGTTTATACAGATAGCCGTGTAGTTATATCCATGTATATACAGACTGCCGTGTAGATATTTATATGTTTACACAGATAGCGGTGTAGATATTTCCATGTTTATAAAGATAGCGGTGTAGATATTTCTATGTTTACACAGATTGCAGTGGAAATATTTCCATGTTTATACAGATAGCGATGTAAATATTTCCATGTTTATACAGATAGCGGAGAAGGTATATCCATGTTTATACAGATAGCAGTGTAGACATTTCCATGTTTATACAGATAGCGGTGTAGATATTTCCATGTTTATACAGATAGCGGTGGAGATATTTCCATGATTAGACAGATAGCGGTGGAGATATTTCAATGTTTATACAGATGACTGTTTAGATATTTCCATTTGTATACAGATGGCAGTGTAGATATTTCCATGTTTATACAGATGGCAGTGTAGATATTTCCATGTTTATACAGATTGCTGTGTGGCTATTTTCATGTTTATAGAAATAGCGATGTAGCTATTTCCATGTTTATAGAGATGGCTGTGTTGATATTTCCATGTTTACACAGATGACTGTGTAGGTATTTCCATGTATATCCAGAAGGCAGTGTTGATATTTCAATGTTTATAGAGATAGCAGTTTAGTTATTTCCATGTTTATACAGATGGCAGTGTAGATATTTCCATGTTTATACAGAAGGCGGTGAAGATATTTCCATGTTTTTAGGGATAGCCATGTAGATATTTCCATGTTTATACAGATAGCGGTGTTGACATTTCCATGTTTATAGAGATAGCGGTGTAGATATTTCCATATTTATGCAGATAGCGGAGTAGATATTTCCATGTTTATACAGATAGCAGTGTAGATATTAACATGTTCATACAGATAGCGGTGTAGATATTTCCAGGTTTATACAAATAGCGGTGTAGATATTAACATGTTTATACAGATAGCGGTGTAGATATATCCATGTTTATACAGATTGTGGTGTAGATATTTCCATGTTTATACAGATAGCAGTGTAGATATTTCCAGGTTTATACAGATAGTGGTGTAGATATTTCCATGTTTACAGAGACAGAGGTGTAGATATTTCCATATTCACACAGATTGCTGTGTACATATTTCCATCTTTAAACCGACAGCTCTGAAGATATTCCCATGTTTACACAGATACTGTTGTAGATGTTTCCATGTTTATAGAGATTGCAGTGTAGATATTTCCATGTTTATAAAGATAGCGGTGTAGATATTTCCATGTTTATGCAGATAGCGGTGGAGATATTTCCATGTTTATATAGATAGCGCTGTAGATATTTGCTTGTTTATACAGATAGCGGTGTAGATATTTCCATGTTTATACAGATAGCGGTGTAGATATTTCCATGTTTGTAGAGATAGCGGAGGAGATATTTACATGTTTTTACAGATAGCAATGTAAATATTTGAATGTTTATACAGATAGCGGTCTAGATATTTCCATGTTTATATAGATAACGGTGTAGATATTTCCATTTTTATACACATTGCGGTGTAGTTATTTCCATGTTTATACAGATGACTGTGTACATATTTCCATGTTTATACAGATAGCGGTGGACATATTTTCAAGTTTATACAGATAGCGGTGGACATATTTTCATGTTTATAGAGATGGCAGTGTAGATATTTCCAAGTTTATAAAGATAGCGGTGTCGATATTTCCGTGTTTATACAGATAGCGGTGCAGGTATTTCCATGTTTGTAGAGACAGCGGTGTAGATATTTCCATGTTTTTACAGATGGGGGTGTAGATATTTCCATGTTTATACAGATGACTGTGTAGATATTTCCATGTTTTTTACAGATGGCGGTGTAAATATTTACATGTTACGCAGATAGCGGTGTGGATATTTCCATGTTTATACAGACAGCGATGTAGATATTTCCATGTTTATAGAGATGGCTGTGTAGTTATTTCCATGTTTATACAGATTGCAGTGTAGATATTTCCATGTTTATACAGATAGTGGGGTAGATATTTCCATGTTTATACAGATGACTGTGTAGGTATTTCCATGTTTATACATATGGCGGTGTAGATATTTCCATGTTTAGAGAGATAGCCATGAAGATATTTCCATGTTTATTCAGACAGTGGTGTAGACATTTCCATGTTTATAGAGATAGCGGTGTAGATATTTCCATAGTTATACAGATAGCGGTGTAGATATTTCCATGTTTATACAGATAGCGGTGTAGATGTTTCCATGTTTATACAGATAGCGGTGTAGATATATCCATGTTTATACAGATCGTGGTGTATATATTTCCATGTTTATACAGATAGCGGTGTAGATATTTCCATGTTTATACAGATAGCGTTGTAGATATTTCCATATTTACAGAGATAGAGGTGTAGATATTTCCATATTTGCACCGATTGCGGTTTACATATTTCCACGTTTATACAGATAGTGGTGTAGATATTTCCATGTTTATACAGATAGCGGTGTAGATATTTCCATGTTTATACAGATAGCGGTGTAGATATTTCCATGTTTATACAGATAGCGTTGTAGATATATCCATGTATATACAGATTGCGGTGTAGATATATCCATGTTTATACAGATCGTGGTGTATATATTTCCTTGTTTATACAGATAGCGGTGTAGATATTTCCATATTTACAGAGATAGAGGTGTAGATATTTCCATATTTGCACCGATTGCGGTTTACATATTTCCACGTTTATACAGATAGTGGTGTAGATATTTCCATGTGTATACAGATAGCGGTGTAGATATTTCCAGGTTTATACAGATAGCGGTGTAGATATTTCCATGTTTATACAGATAGCCGTGTAGTTATATCCATGTATATACAGACTGCCGTGTAGATATTTCCATGTTTACACAGATAGCGGTGTAGATATTTCCATGTTTATAAAGATAGCGGTGTAGATATTTCTATGTTTACACAGATTGCAGTGGAAATATTTCCATGTTTATACAGATAGCGATGTAAATATTTCCATGTTTATACAGATAGCGGAGAAGGTATATCCATGTTTATACAGATAGCAGTGTAGAAATTTCCACGTTTATACAGATAGCGGTGTAGATATTTCCATGTTTATACAGATAGCGGTGGAGATATTTCCATGATTAGACAGATAGCGGTGGAGATATTTCAATGTTTATACAGATGACTGTTTAGATATTTCCATTTGTATACAGATGGCAGTGTAGATATTTCCATGTTTATACAGATGGCAGTGTAGATATTTCCATGTTTATACAGATTGCTGTGTGGCTATTTTCATGTTTATAGAAATAGCGATGTAGGTATTTCCATGTTTATAGAGATGGCTGTGTTGATATTTCCATGTTTACACAGATGACTGTGTAGGTATTTCCATGTATATCCAGAAGGCAGTGTTGATATTTCAATGTTTATAGAGATAGCAGTTTAGTTATTTCCATGTTTATACAGATGGCAGTGTAGATATTTCCATGTTTATACAGAAGGCGGTGAAGATATTTCCATGTTTTTAGGGATAGCCATGTAGATATTTCCATGTTTATACAGATAGCGGTGTTGACATTTCCATGTTTATAGAGATAGCGGTGTAGATATTTCCATATTTATGCAGATAGCGGAGTAGATATTTCCATGTTTATACAGATAGCAGTGTAGATATTAACATGTTCATACAGATAGCGGTGTAGATATTTCCAGGTTTATACAGATAGTGGTGTAGATATTTCCATGTTTACAGAGACAGAGGTGTAGATATTTCCATATTCACACAGATTGCTGTGTACATATTTCCATATTTAAACCGATAGCTCTGAAGATATTCCCATGTTTACACAGATACTGTTGTAGATGTTTCCATGTTTATAGAGATTGCAGTGTAGATATTTAGATGTTTATAAAGATAGCGGTGTAGATATTTCCATGTTTATGCAGATAGCGGTGGAGATATTTCCATGTTTATATAGATAGCGCTGTAGATATTTGCTTGTTTATACAGATAGCGGTGTAGATATTTCCATGTTTATTCAGATAGCGGTGTAGATATTTCCATGTTTGTAGAGATAGCGGAGGAGATATTTCCATGTTTTTACAGATAGCAATGTAAATATTTGAATGTTTATACAGATAGCGGTCTATATATTTCCATGTTTATAAAGAAAGTGGTGTAGATATTTCCATGTTTATACAGATAGCGGTGTAGATATATCCATGTTTACACAGATTTCGGTGGAAATATTTCCATGTTTATACAGATAGCGATGTAAATATTTCCAGGTTTATACAGGTAGCGGAGTAGATATATCCATGTTTATACAGATAGCAGTGTAGACATTTCCATGTTTATACAGATAGCGGTGTAGATATTTCCATGTTTATACAGATAGCGGTGGAGATATTTCCATGATTAGACAGATAGCGGTGGAGATATTTCAATGTTTATACAGATGACTGTGTAGATATTTCCATTTGTATACAGATGGCAGTGTAGATATTTCCATGTTTATACAGATGGCAGTGTAGATATTTCCATGTTTATACAGATTGCTGTGTGGCTATTTTCATGTTTATAGAAATAGCGATGTAGGTATTTCCATGTTTATAGAGATGGCTGTGTAGATATTTCCATGTTTACACAGATGACTGTGTAGGTATTTCCATGTATATCCAGAAGGCAGTGTTGATATTTCAATGTTTATAGAGATAGCAGTTTAGTTATTTCCATGTTTATACAGATGGCAGTGTAGATATTTCCATGTTTATACAGAAGGCGGTGAAGATATTTCCATGTTTTTAGGGATAGCCATGTAGATATTTCCATATTTATACAGATAGCGGTGTTGACATTTCCATGTTTATAGAGATAGCGGTGTAGATATTTCCATATTTATGCAGATAGCGGAGTAGATATTTCCATGTTTATACAGATAGCAGTGTAGATATTAACATGTTCATACAGATAGCGGTGTAGATATTTCCAGGTTTATACAGATAGTGGTGTAGATATTTCCATGTTTACAGAGACAGAGGTGTAGATATTTCCATATTCACACAGATTGCTGTGTACATATTTCCATATTAAAACCGACAGCTCTGAAGATATTCCCATGTTTACACAGATACTGTTGTAGATGTTTCCATGTTTATAGAGATTGCAGTGTAGATATTTCCATGTTTATAAAGATAGCGGTGTAGATATTTCCATGTTTATGCAGATAGCGGTGGAGATATTTCCATGTTTATGCAGATAGCGGTGGAGATATTTCCATGTTTATATAGATAGCGCTGTAGATATTTGCTTGTTTATACAGATAGCGGTGTAGATATTTCCATGTTTATTCAGATAGCGGTGTAGATATTTCCATGTTTGTAGAGATAGCGGAGGAGATATTTCCATGTTTTTACAGATAGCAATGTAAATATTTGAATGTTTATACAGATAGCGGTCTAGATATTTCCATGTTTATAAAGATAGTGGTGTAGATATTTCCATGTTTATACAGATAGCGGTGTAGGTATATCCATGTTTACACAGATTTCGGTGTAGATATTTCCATGTTTATAAAGATAGCGGTGTAGATATTTCTATGTTTACACAGATTGCGGTGGAAATATTTCCATGTTTATACGCATAGCGATGTAAATATTTCCAGGTTTATACATGTAGCGGAGTAGATATATCCATGTTTATACAGATAGCAGTGTAGACATTTCCATGTTTATACAGATAGCGGTGTAGATATTTCCATGTTTATACAGATAGCGGTGGAGATATTTCCATGATTAGACAGATAGCGGTGGAGATATTTCAATGTTTATACAGATGACTGTGTAGATATTTCCATTTGTATACAGATGGCAGTGTAGATATTTCCATGTTTATACAGATGGCAGTGTAGATATTTCCATGTTTCTACAGATTGCTGTGTGGCTATTTTCATGTTTATAGAAATTGCGATGTAGGTATTTCCATGTTTATAGAGATGGCTGTGTAGATATTTCCATGTTTACACAGATGACTGTGTAGGTATTTCCATGTATATCCAGAAGGCAGTGTTGATATTTCAATGTTTATAGAGATAGCAGTTTAGTTATTTCCATGTTTATACAGATGGCAGTGTAGATATTTCCATGTTTATACAGAAGGCAGTGAAGATATTTCCATGTTTTTAGGGATAGCCATGTAGATATTTCCATGTTTATACAGATAGCGGTGTTGACATTTCCATGTTTATAGAGATAGCGGTGTAGATATTTCCATATTTATGCAGATAGCGGAGTAGATATTTCCATGTTTATACAGATAGCAGTGTAGATATTAACATGTTCATACAGATAGCGGTGTAGATATTTCCAGGTTTATACAAATAGCGGTGTAGATATTAACATGTTTATACAGATAGCGGTGTAGATATATCCATGTTTATACAGATTGTGGTGTAGATATTTCCATGTTTATACAGATAGCGGTGTAGATATTTCCAGGTTTATACAGATAGTGGTGTAGATATTTCCATGTTTACAGAGACAGAGGTGTAGATATTTCCATATTCACACAGATTGCTGTGTACATATTTCCATACTTAAACCGACAGCTCTGAAGATATTCCCATGTTTACACAGATACTGTTGTAGATGTTTCCATGTTTATAGAGATTGCAGTGTAGATATTTCCATGTTTATAAAGATAGCGGTGTAGATATTTCCATGTTTATGCAGATAGCGGTGGAGATATTTCCATGTTTATATAGATAGCGCTGTAGATATTTGCTTGTTTATACAGATAGCGGTGTAGATATTTCCATGTTTATACAGATAGCGGTGTAGATATTTCCATGTTTGTAGAGATAGCGGAGGAGATATTTCCATGTTTTTACAGATAGCAATGTAAATATTTGAATGTTTATACAGATAGCGGTCTAGATATTTCCATGTTTATATAGATAACGGTGTAGATATTTCCATTTTTATACACATTGCGGTGTAGTTATTTCCATGTTTATACAGATGACTGTGTACATATTTCCATGTTTATACAGATAGCGGTGGACATATTTTCAAGTTTATACAGATAGCGGTGGACATATTTTCATGTTTATAGCGATGGCAGTGTAGATATTTCCAAGTTTATAAAGATAGCGGTGTCGATATTTCCGTGTTTATACAGATAGCGGTGCAGGTATTTCCATGTTTGTAGAGACAGCGGTGTAGATATTTCCATGTTTTTACAGATGGGGGTGTAGATATTTCCATGTTTATACAGATGACTGTGTGGATATTTCCATGTTTTTTACAGATGGCGGTGTAAATATTTCCATGTTACGCAGATAGCGGTGTGGATATTTCCATGTTTATACAGACAGCGATGTAGATATTTCCATGTTTATAGAGATGGCTGTGTAGTTATTTCCATGTTTATACAGATTGCAGTGTAGATATTTCCATGTTTATACAGATAGTGGGGTAGATATTTCCATGTTTATACAGATGACTGTGTAGGTATTTCCATGTTTATACATATGGCGGTGTAGATATTTCCATGTTTAGAGAGATAGCCATGAAGATATTTCCATGTTTATTCAGACAGTGGTGTAGACATTTCCATGTTTATAGAGATAGCGGTGTAGATATTTCCATAGTTATACAGATAGCGGTGTAGATATTTCCATGTTTATACAGATAGCGGTGTAGATGTTTCCATGTTTATACAGATAGCGGTGTAGATATATCCATGTTTATACAGATCGTGGTGTATATATTTCCATGTTTATACAGATAGCGGTGTAGATATTTCCATGTTTATACAGATAGCGGTGTAGATATTTCCATATTTACAGAGATAGAGGTGTAGATATTTCCATATTTGCACCGATTGCGGTTTACATATTTCCACGTTTATACAGATAGTGGTGTAGATATTTCCATGTTTATACAGATAGCGGTGTAGATATTTCCATGTTTATACAGATAGCGGTGTAGATATTTCCATGTTTATACAGATAGCGTTGTAGATATATCCATGTATATACAGATTGCGGTGTAGATATATCCATGTTTATACAGATCGTGGTGTATATATTTCCTTGTTTATACAGATAGCGGTGTAGATATTTCCATATTTACAGAGATAGAGGTGTAGATATTTCCATATTTGCACCGATTGCGGTTTACATATTTCCACGTTTATACAGATAGTGGTGTAGATATTTCCATGTGTATACAGATAGCGGTGTAGATATTTCCAGGTTTATACAGATAGCAGTGTAGATATTTCCATGTTTATACAGATAGCCGTGTAGTTATATCCATGTATATACAGACTGCCGTGTAGATATTTCCATGTTTACACAGATAGCGGTGTAGATATTTCCATGTTTATAAAGATAGCGGTGTAGATATTTCTATGTTTACACAGATTGCAGTGGAAATATTTCCATGTTTATACACATAGCGATGTAAATATTTCCATGTTTATACAGATAGCGGAGAAGTTATATCCATGTTTATACAGATAGCAGTGTAGACATTTCCAGGTTTATACAGATAGCGGTGTAGATATTTCCATGTTTATACAGATAGCGGTGGAGATATTTCCATGATTAGACAGATAGCGGTGGAGATATTTCAATGTTTATACAGATGACTGTTTAGATATTTCCATTTGTATAGAGATGGCAGTGTAGATATTTCCATGTTTATACAGATGGCAGTGTAGATATTTCCATGTTTATACAGATTGCTGTGTGGCTATTTTCATGTTTATAGAAATTGCGATGTAGGTATTTCCATGTTTATAGAGATGGCTGTGTAGATATTTCCATGTTTACACAGATGACTGTGTAGGTATTTCCATGTATATCCAGAAGGCAGTGTTGATATTTCAATGTTTATAGAGATAGCAGTTTAGTTATTTCCATGTTTATACAGATGGCAGTGTAGATATTTCCATGTTTATACAGAAGGCGGTGAAGATATTTCCATGTTTTTAGGGATAGCCATGTAGATATTTCCATGTTTATACAGATAGCGGTGTTGACATTTCCATGTTTATAGAGATAGCAGTGTAGATATTTCCATATTTATGCAGATAGCGGAGTAGATATTTCCATGTTTATACAGATAGCAGTGTAGATATTAACATGTTCATACAGATAGCGGTGTAGATATATCCATGTTTATACAGATTGTGGTGTAGATATTTCCATGTTTATACAGATAGCGGTGTAGATATTTCCAGGTTTATACAGATAGTGCTGTAGATATTTCCATGTTTACAGAGACAGAGGTGTAGATATTTCCATATTCACACAGATTGCTGTGTACATATTTCCATATTTAAACCGACAGCTCTGAAGATATTCCCATGTTTACACAGATACTGTTGTAGATGTTTCCATGTTTATAGAGATTGCAGTGTAGATATTTCCATGTTTATAAAGATAGCGGTGTAGATATTTCCATGTTTATGCAGATAGCGGTGGAGATATTTCCATGTTTATATAGATAGCGCTGTAGATATTTGCTTGTTTATACAGATAGCGGTGTAGATATTTCCATGTTTATACAGATAGCGGTGTAGATATTTCCATGTTTGTAGAGATAGCGGAGGAGATATTTCCATGTTTTTACAGATAGCAATGTAAATATTTGAATGTTTATACAGATAGCGGTCTAGATATTTCCATGTTTATATAGATAACGGTGTAGATATTTCCATTTTTATACACATAGCGGTGTAGTTATTTCCATGTTTATACAGATGACTGTGTACATATTTCCATGTTTATACAGATGGCGGTGTAGATATTTCCATGTTTCTACAGATAGCGGTCTAGATATTTCCATGTTTATACAGATAGCGGTGTAGATATTTCCATGTTTCTACAGATAGCGGTGTAGATATTTCCATGTTTATACAGATAGCGGTGGACATATTTTCAAGTTTATACAGATAGCGGTGGACATATTTTCATGTTTATAGAGATGGCAGTGTAGATATTTCCAAGTTTATAAAGATAGCAGTGTCGATATTTCCGTGTTTATACAGATAGCGGTGCAGGTATTTCCATGTTTGTAGAGACAGCGGTGTAGATATTTCCATGTTTTTACAGATGGGGGTGTAGATATTTCCATGTTTATACAGATGACTGTGTAGATATTTCCATGTTTTTTACAGATGGCGGTGTAAATATTTCCATGTTACGCAGATAGCGGTGTGGATATTTCCATGTTTATACAGACAGCGATGTAGATATTTCCATGTTTATAGAGATGGCTGTGTAGTTATTTCCATGTTTATACAGATTGCAGTGTAGATATTTCCATGTTTATACAGATAGTGGGGTAGATATTTCCATGTTTATACAGATGACTGTGTAGGTATTTCCATGTTTATACATATGGCGGTGTTGATATTTCCATGTCTAGAGAGATAGCCATGAAGATATTTCCATGTTTATACAGACAGTGGTGTAGACATTTCCATGTTTATAGAGATAGCGGTGTAGATATTTCCATAGTTATACAGATAGCGGTGTAGATATTTCCATGTTTATACAGATAGCGGTGTAGATGTTTCCATGTTTATACAGATAGCGGTGTAGATATATCCATGTTTATACAGATCGTGGTGTATATATTTCCATGTTTATACAGATAGCGGTGTAGATATTTCCATGTTTATACAGATAGCGGTGTAGATATTTCCATATTTACAGAGATAGAGGTGCAGATATTTCCATATTTGCACCGATTGCGGTTTACATATTTCCACGTTTATACAGATAGTGGTGTAGATATTTCCATGTTTATACAGATAGTGGTGTAGATATTTCCATGTTTATACAGATAGCGGTGTAGATATTTCCATGTTTATACAGATAGCGGTGTAGATATATCCATGTATATACAGATTGCGGTGTAGATATTTCCATGTTTACACAGATTGCGGTGTAGATATTTCCATGTTTATAAAGATAGCGGTGTAGATATTTCTATGTTTACACAGATAGCGGTGGAAATATTTCCATGTTTATACAGATAACGATGTAAATATTTCCATGTTTATACAGATAGCGGAGAAGATATATCCATGTTTATACAGATAGCAGTGTAGACATTTCCATGTTTATACAGATAGCGGTGTAGATATTTCCATGTTTATACAGATATCGGTGGAGATATTTCCATGATTAGACAGATAGCGGTGGAGATATTTCAATGTTTCTACAGATGACTGTGTAGATATTTCCATTTGTATACAGATGGCAGTGTAGATATTTCCATGTTTATACAGATGGCAGTGTAGATATTTCCATGTTTATACAGATTGCTGTGTGGCTATTTTCATGTTTATAGAAATAGCGATGTAGGTATTTCCATGTTTATAGAGATGGCTGTGTAGATATTTCCATGTTTACACAGATGACTGTGTAGGTATTTCCATGTATATCCAGAAGGCAGTGTTGATATTTCAATGTTTATAGAGATAGCAGTTTAGTTATTTCCATGTTTATACAGATGGCAGTGTAGATATTTCCATGTTTATACAGAAGGCGGTGAAGATATTTCCATGTTTTTAGGGATAGCCATGTAGATATTTCCATGTTTATACAGATAGCGCTGTTGACATTTCCATGTTTGTAGAGATAGCGGTGTAGATATTTCCATATTTATGCAGATAGCGGAGTAGATATTTCCATGTTTATACAGATAGCAGTGTAGATATTAACATGTTCATACAAATAGCGGTGTAGATATATCCATGTTTATACAGATTGTGGTGTAGATATTTCCATGTTTATACAGATAGCGGTGTAGATATTTCCAGGTTTATACAGATAGTGGTGTAGATATTTCCATGTTTACAGAGACAGAGGTGTACATTTTTTCAATATTCACACAGATTGCTGTGTACATATTTCCATATTTAAAACGACAGCTCTGAAGATATTCCCATGTTTACACAGCTACTGTTGTAGATGTTTCCATGTTTATAGAGATTGCAGTGTAGATATTTCCATGTTTATAAAGATAGCAGTGTAGATATTTCCATGTTTATGCAGATAGCGGTGGAGATATTTCCATGTTTATATAGATAGCGCTGTAGATATTTGCTTGTTTATACAGATAGCGGGGTAGATATTTCCATGTTTATACAGATAGCGGTGTAGATATTTCCATGTTTGTAGAGATAGCGGAGGAGATATTTCCATGTTTTTACAGATAGCAATGTAAATATTTGAATGTTTATACAGATAGCGGTCTAGATATTTACATGTTTATATAGATAACCTTGTAGATATTTCCATTTTTATACACATTGCGGTGTAGTTATTTCCATGTTTATACAGATGACTGTGTACATATTTCCATGTTTATACAGATGGCGGTGTAGATATTTCCATGTTTATACAGATACCGGTCTAGATATTTCCATGTTTATACACATAGCGGTGTAGATATTTCCATGTTTCTACAGATAGCGGTGTAGATATTTCCATGTTTATACAGATAGCGGTGGACATATTTTCAAGTTTATACAGATAGCGGTGGACATATTTTCATGTTTATAGAGATGGCAGTGTAGATATTTCCAAGTTTATAAAGATAGCGGTGTCGATATTTCCGTGTTTATACAGATAGCGGTGCAGGTATTTCCATGTTTGTAGAGACAGCGGTGTAGATATTTCCATGTTTTTACAGATGGGGGTGTAGATATTTCCATGTTTATACAGATGACTGTGTAGATATTTCCATGTTTATACAGATGACTGTGTAGATATTTCCATGTTTTTTACAGATGGCGGTGTAAATATTTCCATGTTACGCAGATAGCGGTGTGGATATTTCCATGTTTATACAGACAGCGATGTAGATATTTCCATGTTTATAGAGATGGCTGTGTAGTTATTTCCATGTTTATACAGATTGCAGTGTAGATATTTCCATGTTTATACAGATAGTGGGGTAGATATTTCCATGTTTATACAGATGACTGTGTAGGTATTTCCATCTTTATACATATGGTGGTGTAGATATTTCCATGTCTAGAGAGATAGCCATGAAGATATTTCCATGTTTATACAGACAGTGGTGTAGACATTTCCATGTTTATAGAGATAGCGGTGTAGATATTTCCATAGTTATACAGATAGCGGTGTAGATATTTCCATGTTTATACAGATAGCGGTGTAGATGTTTCCATGTTTATAGAGATAGCGGTGTAGATATATCCATGTTTATACAGATCGTGGTGTATATATTTCCATGTTTATACAGATAGCAGTGTAGATATTTCCATGTTTATACAGATAGCGGTGTAGATATTTCCATATTTACAGAGATAGAGGTGCAGATATTTCCATATTTGCACCGATTGCGGTTTACATATTTCCACGTTTATACAGATAGTGGTGTAGATATTTCCATGTTTATACAGATAGTGGTGTAGATATTTCCATGTTTATACAGATAGCGGTGTAGATATTTCCATGTTTATACAGATAGCGGTGTAGATATATCCATGTATATACAGATTGCGGTGTAGATATTTCCATGTTTACACAGATTGCGGTGTAGATATTTCCATGTTTATAAAGATAGCGGTGTAGATATTTCTATGTTTACACAGATAGAGGTGGAAATATTTCCATGTTTATACAGATAACGATGTAAATATTTCCATGTTTATACAGATAGCGCAGAAGATATATCCATGTTTATACAGATAGCAGTGTAGACATTTCCATGTTTATACAGATAGCGGTGTAGATATTTCCATGTTTATACAGATATCGGTGGAGATATTTCCATGATTAGACAGATAGCGGTGGAGATATTTCAATGTTTCTACAGATGACTGTGTAGATATTTCCATTTGGATACAGATGGCAGTGTAGATATTTCCATGTTTATACAGATGGCAGTGTAGATATTTCCATGTTTATACAGATTGCTGTGTGGCTATTTTCATGTTTATAGAAATAGCGATGTAGGTATTTCCGTGTTTATAGAGATGGCTGTGTAGATATTTCCATGTTTACACAGATGACTGTGTAGGTATTTCCATGTATATCCAGAAGGCAGGGTTGATATTTCAATGTTTATAGAGATAGCAGTTTAGTTATTTCCATGTTTATACAGATGGCAGTGTAGATATTTCCATGTTTATACAGAAGGCGGTGAAGATATTTCCATGTTTTTAGGGATAGCCGTGTAGATATTTCCATGTTTATACAGATAGCGGTGTTGACATTTCCATGTTTGTAGAGATAGCAGTGTAGATATTTCCATATTTATGCAGATAGCGGAGTAGATATTTCCATGTTTATACAGATAGCAGTGTAGATATTAACATGTTCATACAAATAGCGGTGTAGATATATCCATGTTTATACAGATTGTGGTGTAGATATTTCCATGTTTATACAGATAGCGGTGTAGATATTTCCAGGTTTATACAGATAGTGGTGTAGATATTTCCATGTTTACAGAGACAGAGTTGTAGATATTTCCATATTCACACAGATTGCTGTGTACATATTTCCATATTTAAAACGACAGCTCTGAAGATATTCCCATGTTTACACAGATACTGTTGTAGATGTTTCCATGTTTATAGAGATTGCAGTGTAGATATTTCCATGTTTATAAAGATAGCGGTGTAGATATTTCCATGTTTATGCAGATAGCGGTGGAGATATTTCAATGTTTATACAGATGACTGTGTAGATATTTCCATTTGTATACAGATGGCAGTGTAGATATTTCCATGTTTATACAGATGGCAGTGTAGATATTTCCATGTTTATACAGATTGCTGTGTGGCTATTTTCATGTTTATAGAAATAGCGATGTAGGTATTTCCATGTTTATAGAGATGGCTGTGTAGATATTTCCATGTTTACACAGATGACTGTGTAGGTATTTCCATGTATATCCAGAAGGCAGTGTCGATATTTCAATGTTTATAGAGATAGCAGTTTAGTTATTTCCATGTTTATACAGATGGCAGTGTAGATATTTCCATGTTTATACAGAAGGCGGTGAAGATATTTCCATGTTTTTAGAGATAGCCATGTAGATATTTCCATGTTTATACAGATAGCGGTGTTGACATTTCCATGTTTATAGAGATAGCGGTGTAGATATTTCCATATTTATGCAGATAGCGGAGTAGATATTTCCATGTTTATACAGATAGCAGTGTAGATATTAACATGTTCACACAGATAGCGGTGTAGATATATCCATGTTTATACAGATTGTGGTGTAGATATTTCCATGTTTATACAGATAGCGGTGTAGATATTTCCAGGTTTATACAGATAGTGGTGTAGATATTTCCATGTTTACAGAGACAGAGGTGTAGATATTTCCATATTCACACAGATTGCTGTGTACATATTTCCATATTTAAAACGACAGCTCTGAAGATATTCCCATGTTTACACAGATACTGTTGTAGATGTTTCCATGTTTATAGAGATTGCAGTGTAGATATTTCCATGTTTATAAAGATAGCGGTGTAGATATTTCCATGTTTATGCAGATAGCGGTGGAGGTATTTCCATGTTTATATAGATAGCGCTGTAGATATTTGCTTGTTTATACAGATAGCGGTGTAGATATTTCCATGTTTATACAGATAGCGGTGTAGATATTTCCATGTTTGTAGAGATAGCGGAGGAGATATTTCCATGTTTTTACAGACAGCAATGTAAATATTTGAATGTTTATACAGATAGCGGTCTAGATATTTCCATGTTTGTATAGATAACGGTGTAGATATTTCCATTTTTATACACATAGCGGTGTAGTTATTTCCATGTTTATACAGATGACTGTGTACATATTTCCATGTTTATACAGATGGCGGTGTAGATATTTCCATGTTTATACAGATAGCGGTCTAGATATTTCCATGTTTATACAGTTAGCGGTGTAGATATTTCCATGTTTCTACAGATAGCGGTGTAGATATTTCCATGTTTATACAGATAGCGGTGGACATATTTTCAAGTTTATACAGATAGCGGTGGACATATTTTCATGTTTATAGAGATGGCAGTGTAGATATTTCCAAGTTTATAAAGATAGCGGTGTCGATATTTCCGTGTTTATACAGATAGCGGTGCAGGTATTTCCATGTTTGTAGAGACAGCGGTGTAGATATTTCCATGTTTTTACAGATGGGGGTGTAGATATTTCCATGTTTATACAGATGACTGTGTGGATATTTCCATGTTTTTTACAGATGGCGTTGTAAATATTTCCATGTTACGCAGATAGCGGTGTGGATATTTCCATGTTTATACAGACAGCGATGTAGATATTTCCATGTTTATAGAGATGGCTGTGTAGTTATTTCCATGTTTATACAGATTGCAGTGTAGATATTTCCATGTTTATACAGATAGTGGGGTAGATATTTCCATGTTTATACAGATGACTGTGTAGGTATTTCCATGTTTATACATATGGCGGTGTAGATATTTCCATGTTTAGAGAGATAGCCATGAAGATATTTCCATGTTTATACAGACAGTGGTGTAGACATTTCCATGTTTATAGAGATAGCGGTGTAGATATTTCCATAGTTATACAGATAGCGGTGTAGATATTTCCATGTTTATACAGATCGCGGTGTAGATGCTTCCATGTTTATACAGATTGCGGTGTAGATATATCCATCTTTATACAGATCGTGGTGTATATATTTCCATGTTTATACAGATAGCGGTGTAGATATTTCCATGTTTATACAGATAGCGGTGTAGATATTTCCATATTTACAGAGATAGAGGTGTAGATATTTCCATATTTGCACCGATTGCGGTTTACATATTTCCACGTTTATACAGATAGTGGTGTAGATATTTCCATGTTTATACAGATAGCGGTGTAGATATTTCCATGTTTACACAGATTGCGGTGTAGATATTTCCATGTTTATAAAGATAGCGGTGTAGATATTTCTATGTTTACACAGATTGCGGTGGAAATATTTCCATGTTTATACAGATAGCGGAGAAGATATATCCATGTTTATACAGATAGCAGTGTAGACATTTCCATGTTTATACAGATAGCGGTGTAGATATTTCCATGTTTATACAGATAGCGGTGGAGATATTTCCATGATTAGACAGATAGCAGTGGAGATATTTCAATGTTTATACAGATGACTGTGTAGATATTTCCATTTGTATACAGATGGCAGTGTAGATATTTCCATGTTTATACAGATGGCAGTGTAGATATTTCCATGTTTATACAGATTGCTGTGTGGCTATTTTCATGTTTATAGAAATAGCGATGTAGGTATTTCCATGTTTATAGAGATGGCTGTGTAGATATTTCCATGTTTACACAGATGACTGTGTAGGTATTTCCATGTATATCCAGAAGGCAGTGTCGATATTTCAATGTTTATAGAGATAGCAGTTTAGTTATTTCCATGTTTATACAGATGGCAGTGTAGATATTTCCATGTTTATACAGAAGACGGTGAAGATATTTCCATGTTTTTAGGGATAGCCATGTAGATATTTCCATGTTTATACAGATAGCGGTGTTGACATTTCCATGTTTATAGAGATAGCGGTGTAGATATTTCCATATTTATGCAGATAGCGGAGTAGATATTTCCATGTTTATACAGATAGCAGTGTAGATATTAACATGTTCATACAGAGAGCGCTGTAGATATATCCATGTTTATACAGATTGTGGTGTAGATATTTCCATGTTTATACAGATAGCGGTGTAGATATTTCCAGGTTTATACAGATAGTGGTGTAGATATTTCCATGTTTACAGAGACAGAGGTGTAGATATTTCCATATTCACACAGATTGCTGTGTACATATTTCCATATTTAAAACGACAGCTCTGAAATTATTCCCATGTTTACACAGATATTGTTGTAGATGTTTCCATGTTTATAGAGATTGCAGTGTAGATATTTCCATGTTTATAAAGATAGCGGTGTAGATATTTCCATGTTTATGCAGATAGCGGTGGAGGTATTTCCATGTTTATATAGATAGCGCTGTAGATATTTGCTTGTTTATACAGATAGCGGTGTAGATATTTCCATGTTTATACAGATAGCGGTGTAGATATTTCCATGTTTGTAGAGATAGCGGAGGAGATATTTCCATGTTTTTACAGACAGCAATGTAAATATTTGAATGTTTATAAAGATAGCGGTCTAGATATTTCCATGTTTGTATAGATAACGGTGTAGATATTTCCATTTTTATACACATAGCGGTGTAGTTATTTCCATGTTTATACAGATGTCTGTGTACATATTTCCATGTTTATACAGATGGCGGTGTAGATATTTCCATGTTTATACAGATAGCGGTCTAGATATTTCCATGTTTATACAGATAGCGGTGTAGATATTTCCATGTTTCTACAGATAGCGGTGTAGATATTTCCATGTTTATACAGATAGCGGTGGACATATTTTCAAGTTTATACAGATAGCGGTGGACATATTTTCATGTTTATAGAGATGGCAGTGTAGATATTTCCAAGTTTATAAAGATAGCGGTGTCGATATTTCCGTGTTTATACAGATAGCGGTGCAGGTATTTCCATGTTTGTAGAGACAGCGGTGTAGATATTTCCATGTTTTTACAGATGGGGGTGTAGATATTTCCATGTTTATACAGATGACTGTGTGGATATTTCCATGTTTTTTACAGATGGCGGTGTAAATATTTCCATGTTACGCAGATAGCGGTGTGGATATTTCCATGTTTATACAGACAGCGATGTAGATATTTCCATGTTTATAGAGATGGCTGTGTAGTTATTTCCATGTTTATACAGATTGCAGTGTAGATATTTCCATGTTTATACAGATAGTGGGGTAGATATTTCCATGTTTATACAGATGACTGTGTAGGTATTTCCATGTTTATACATATGGCGGTGTAGATATTTCCATGTTTAGAGAGATAGCCATGAAGATATTTCCATGTTTATACAGACAGTGGTGTAGACATTTCCATGTTTATAGAGATAGCGGTGTAGATATTTCCATAGTTATACAGATAGCGGTGTAGATATTTCCATGTTTATACAGATCGCGGTGTAGATGCTTCCATGTTTATACAGATTGCGGTGTAGATATATCCATCTTTATACAGATCGTGGTGTATATATTTCCATGTTTATACAGATAGCGGTGTAGATATTTCCATGTTTATACAGATAGCGGTGTAGATATTTCCATATTTACAGAGATAGAGGTGTAGATATTTCCATATTTGCACCGATTGCTGTTTACATATTTCCACGTTTATACAGATAGTGGTGTAGATATTTCCATGTTTATACAGATAGCGGTGTAGATATTTCCATGTTTACACAGATTGCGGTGTAGATATTTCCATGTTTATAAAGATAGCGGTGTAGATATTTCTATGTTTACACAGATTGCGGTGGAAATATTTCCATGTTTATACAGATAACGATGTAAATATTTCCATGTTTATACAGATAGCGGAGAAGATATATCCATGTTTATACAGATAGCAGTGTAGACATTTCCATGTTTATACAAATCGCGGTGTAGATATTTCCATGTTTATACAGATAGCGGTGGAGATATTTCCATGATTAGACAGATAGCGGTGGAGATATTTCAATGTTTATACAGATGACTGTGTAGATATTTCCATTTGTATACAGATGGCAGTGTAGATATTTCCATGTTCATACAGATGGCAGTGTAGATATTTCCATGTTTATACAGATTGCTGTGTGGCTATTTTCATGTTTATAGAAATAGCGATGTAGGTATTTCCATGTTTATAGAGATGGCTGTGTAGATATTTCCATGTTTACACAGATGACTGTGTAGGTATTTCCATGTATATCCAGAAGGCAGTGTCGATATTTCAATGTTTATAGAGATAGCAGTTTAGTTATTTCCATGTTTATACAGATGGCAGTGTAGATATTTCCATGTTTATACAGAAGGCGGTGAAGATATTTCCATGTTTTTAGGGATAGCCATGTAGATATTTCCATGTTTATACAGATAGCGGTGTTGACATTTCCATGTTTATAGAGATAGCGGTGTAGATATTTCCATATTTATGCAGATAGCGGAGTAGATATTTCCATGTTTATACAGATAGCAGTGTAGATATTAACATGTTCATACAGATAGCGGTGTAGATATATCCATGTTTATACAGATTGTGGTGTAGATATTTCCATGTTTATACAGATAGCGGTGTAGATATTTCCAGGTTTATACAGATAGTGGTGTAGATATTTCCATGTTTACAGAGACAGAGGTGTAGATATTTCCATATTCACACAGATTGCTGTGTACATATTTCCATATTTAAAACGACAGCTCTGAAGATATTCCCATGTTTACACAGATACTGTTGTAGATGTTTCCATGTTTATAGAGATTGCAGTGTAGATATTTCCATGTTTATAAAGATAGCGGTGTAGATATTTCCATGTTTATGCAGATAGCGGTGGAGGTATTTCCATGTTTATATAGATAGCGCTGTAGATATTTGCTTGTTTATACAGATAGCGGTGTAGATATTTCCATGTTTATACAGATAGCGGTGTAGATATTTCCAGGTTTGTAGAGATAGCGGAGGAGATATTTCCATGTTTTTACAGACAGCAATGTAAATATTTGAATGTTTATACAGATAGCGGTCTAGATATTTCCATGTTTGTATAGATAACGGTGTAGATATTTCCATTTTTATACACATAGCGGTGTAGTTATTTCCATGTTTATACAGATGACTGTGTACATATTTCCATGTTTATACAGATGGCGGTGTAGATATTTCCATGTTTATACAGATAGCGGTCTAGATATTTCCATGTTTATACAGATAGCGGTGTAGATATTTCCATGTTTCTACAGATAGCGGTGTAGATATTTCCATGTTTATACAGATAGCGGTGGACATATTTTCAAGTTTATACAGATAGCGGTGGACATATTTTCATGTTTATAGAGATGGCAGTGTAGATATTTCCAAGTTTATAAAGATAGCGGTGTCGATATTTCCGTGTTTATACAGATAGCGGTGCAGGTATTTCCATGTTTGTAGAGACAGCGGTGTAGATATTTCCATGTTTTTACAGATGGGGGTGTAGATATTTCCATGTTTATACAGATGACTGTGTGGATATTTCCATGTTTTTTACAGATGGCAGTGTAAATATTTCCATGTTACGCAGATAGCGGTGTGGATATTTCCATGTTTATACAGACAACGATGTAGATATTTCCATGTTTATAGAGATGGCTGTGTAGTTATTTCCATGTTTATACAGATTGCAGTGTAGATATTTCCATGTTTATACAGATAGTGGGGTAGATATTTCCATGTTTATACAGATGACTGTGTAGGTATTTCCATGTTTATACATATGGCGGTGTAGATATTTCCATGTTTAGAGAGATAGCCATGAAGATATTTCCATGTTTATACAGACAGTGGTGTAGACATTTCCATGTTTATAGAGATAGCGGTGTAGATATTTCCATAGTTATACAGATAGCGGTGTAGATATTTCCATGTTTATACAGATCGCGGTGTAGATGCTTCCATGTTTATACAGATTGCGGTGTAGATATATCCATCTTTACACAGATCGTGGTGTATATATTTCCATGTTTATACAGATAGCGGTGTAGATATTTCCATGTTTATACAGATAGCGGTGTAGATATTTCCATATTTACAGAGATAGAGGTGAAGATATTTCCATATTTGCACCGATTGCTGTTTACATATTTCCACGTTTATACAGATAGTGGTGTAGATATTTCCATGTTTATACAGATAGCGGTGTAGATATTTCCATGTTTATACAGATAGCGGTGTAGATATTTCCATGTTTATACAGATAGCGGTGTAGATATATCCATGTATATACAGATTGCGGTGTAGATATTTCCATGTTTACACAGATAGCGGTGTAGATATTTCCATGTTTATAAAGATAGCGGTGTAGATATTTCTATGTTTACACAGATTGCGGTGCAAATATTTCCATGTTTATACAGATAGCGATGTATATATTTCCATGTTTATACAGATAGTGGAGAAGATATATCCATGTTTATACAGATAGCAGTGTAGACATTTCCATGTTTATACAGATAGCGGTGTAGATATTTCCATGTTTATACAGATAGCGGTGGAGATATTTCCATGATTAGACAGATAGCGGTGGAGATATTTCAATGTTTATACAGATGACTGTGTAGATATTTCCATTTGTATACAGATGGCAGTGTAGATATTTCCATGTTTATACAGATGGCAGTGTAGATATTTCCATGTTTATACAGATTGCTGTGTGGCTATTTTCATGTTTATAGAAATAGCGATGTAGGTATTTCCATGTTTATAGAGATGGCTGTGTACATATTTCCATGTTTACACAGATGACTGTGTAGGTATTTCCATGTATATCCAGAAGGCAGTGTCGATATTTCAATGTTTATAGAGATAGCAGTTTAGTTATTTCCATGTTTATACAGATGGCAGTGTAGATATTTCCATGTTTATACAGAAGGCGGTGAAGATATTTCCATGTTTTTAGGGATAGCCATGTAGATATTTCCATGTTTATACAGATAGCGGTGTTGACATTTCCATGTTTATAGAGATAGCGGTGTAGATATTTCCATATTTATGCAGATAGCGGAGTAGATATTTCCATGTTTATACAGATAGCAGTGTAGATATTAACATGTTCATACAGATAGCGGTGTAGATATATCCATGTTTATACAGATCGTGGTGTAGATATTTCCATGTTTATACAGATAGCGGTGTAGATATTTCCAGGTTTATACAGATAGTGGTGTAGATATTTCCATGTTTACAGAGACAGAGGTGTAGATATTTCCATATTCACACAGATTGCTGTGTACCTATTTCCATATTTAAACCGACAGCTCTGAAGATATTCCCATGTTTACACAGATACTGTTGTAGATGTTTCCATGTTTATAGAGATTGCAGTGTAGATATTTCCATGTTTATAAAGATAGCGGTGTAGATATTTCCATGTTTATGCAGATAGCGGTGGAGATATTTCCATGTTTATATAGATAGCGCTGTAGATATTTGCTTGTTTATACAGATAGCGGTGTAGATATATCCATGTGTATACAGATAGCGGTGTAGATATTTCCATGTTTGTAGAGATAGCGGAGGAGATATTTCCATGTTTTTACAGATAGCAATGTAAATATTTCAATGTTTATACAGATAGCCGTCTAGATATTTCCATGTTTATATAGATAACAGTGTAGATATTCCCATTTTTATACACATAGCGGTGCAGTTATTTCCATGTATATACAGATGACTGTGTACATATTTCCATGTTTATACAGATGGCGGTGTAGATATTTCCATGTTTATACAGATAGCGGTCTAGATATTTCCATGTTTATACAGATAGCGGTGTAGATATTTCCATGTTTCTACAGATAGCAGTGTAGATATTTCCGTGTTTATACAGATAGCGGTGGACATATTTTCAAGTTTATACAGATAGCGGTGGACATATTTTCATGTTTATAGAGATGGCAGTGTAGATATTTCCAAGTTTAAAAAGATAGCGGTGTCGATATTTCCGTGTTTATACAGATAGCGGTGCAGGTATTTCCATGTTTGTAGAGACAGCGGTGTAGATATTTCCATGTTTTTACAGATGGGGGTGTAGATATTTCCATGTTTATACAGATGACTGTGTAGATATTTCCATGTTTTTTACAGATGGCGGTCTAAATATTTCCATGTTACGCAGATAGCGGTGTGGATATTTCCATGTTTATACAGACAGCGATGTAGATATTTCCATGTTTATAGAGATGGCTGTGTAGTTATTTCCATGTTTATACAGATTGCAGTGTAGATATTTCCATGTTTATACAGATAGTGGGGTAGATATTTCCATGTTTATACAGATGACTGTGTAGGTATTTCCATGTTTATACATATGGCGGTGTAGATATTTCCATGTTTAGAGAGATAGCCATGAAGATATTTCCATGTTTATACAGACAGTGGTGTAGACATTTCCATGTTTATAGAGATAGCGGTGTAGATATTTCCATAGTTATACAGATAGCGGTGTAGATATTTCCATGTTTATACAGATCGCGGTGTAGATGCTTCCATGTTTATACAGATTGCGGTGTAGATATATCCATCTTTACACAGATCGTGGTGTATATATTTCCATGTTTATACAGATAGCGGTGTAGATATTTCCATGTTTATACAGATAGCGGTGTAGATATTTCCATATTTACAGAGATAGAGGTGAAGATATTTCCATATTTGCACCGATTGCTGTTTACATATTTCCACGTTTATACAGATAGTGGTGTAGATATTTCCATGTTTATACAGATAGCGGTGTAGATATTTCCATGTTTATACAGATAGCGGTGTAGATATTTCCATGTTTATACAGATAGCGGTGTAGATATATCCATGTATATACAGATTGCCGTGTAGATATTTCCATGTTTACACAGATAGCGGTGTAGATATTTCCATGTTTATAAAGATAGCGGTGTAGATATTTCTATGTTTACACAGATTGCGGTGCAAATATTTCCATGTTTATACAGATAGCGATGTATATATTTCCATGTTTATACAGATAGTGGAGAAGATATATCCATGTTTATACAGATAGCAGTGTAGACATTTCCATGTTTATACAGATAGCGGTGTAGATATTTCCATGTTTATACAGATAGCGGTGGAGATATTTCCATGATTAGACAGATAGCGGTGGAGATATTTCAATGTTTATACAGATGACTGTGTAGATATTTCCATTTGTATACAGATGGCAGTGTAGATATTTCCATGTTTATACAGATGGCAGTGTAGATATTTCCATGTTTATACAGATTGCTGTGTGGCTATTTTCATGTTTGTAGAAATAGCGATGTAGGTATTTCCATGTTTATAGAGATGGCTGTGTACATATTTCCATGTTTACACAGATGACTGTGTAGGTATTTCCATGTATATCCAGAAGGCAGTGTCGATATTTCAATGTTTATAGAGATAGCAGTTTAGTTATTTCCATGTTTATACAGATGGCAGTGTAGATATTTCCATGTTTATACAGAAGGCGGTGAAGATATTTCCATGTTTTTAGGGATAGCCATGTAGATATTTCCATGTTTATACAGATAGCGGTGTTGACATTTCCATGTTTATAGAGATAGCGGTGTAGATATTTCCATATTTATGCAGATAGCGGAGTAGATATTTCCATGTTTATACAGATAGCAGTGTAGATATTAACATGTTCATACAGATAGCGGTGTAGATATATCCATGTTTATACAGATCGTGGTGTAGATATTTCCATGTTTATACAGATAGCGGTGTAGATATTTCCAGGTTTATACAGATAGTGGTGTAGATATTTCCATGTTTACAGAGACAGAGGTGTAGATATTTCCATATTCACACAGATTGCTGTGTACCTATTTCCATATTTAAACCGACAGCTCTGAAGATATTCCCATGTTTACACAGATACTGTTGTAGATGTTTCCATGTTTATAGAGATTGCAGTGTAGATATTTCCATGTTTATAAAGATAGCGGTGTAGATATTTCCATGTTTATGCAGATAGCGGTGGAGATATTTCCATGTTTATATAGATAGCGCTGTAGATATTTGCTTGTTTATACAGATAGCGGTGTAGATATATCCATGTGTATACAGATAGCGGTGTAGATATTTCCATGTTTGTAGAGATAGCGGAGGAGATATTTCCATGTTTTTACAGATAGCAATGTAAATATTTCAATGTTTATACAGATAGCCGTCTAGATATTTCCATGTTTATATAGATAACAGTGTAGATATTCCCATTTTTATACACATAGCGGTGCAGTTATTTCCATGTATATACAGATGACTGTGTACATATTTCCATGTTTATACAGATGGCGGTGTAGATATTTCCATGTTTATACAGATAGCGGTGTAGATATACCCATGTTTACACAGATCGTGGTGTATATATTTCCATTTTTATACAGATAGCGGTGTAGATATTTCCATGTTTATACAGATAGCGGTGTAGATATTTCCATGTTTTTACAGATGGGGGTGTAGATATTTCCATGTTTATACAGATGACTGTGTAGATATTTCCATGTTTTTTACAGATGGCGGTGTAAATATTTCCATGTTACGCAGATAGCGGTGTGGATATTTCCATGTTTATACAGACAGCGATGTAGATATTTCCATGTTTATAGAGATGGCTGTGTAGTTATTACCATGTTTATACAGATTGCAGGGTAGATATTTCCATGTTTATACAGATGACTGTGTAGGTATTTCCATGATAATACTTATGGCGGTGTAGATATTTCCATGTTTAGAGAGATAGCCATGAAGATATTTCCATGTTTATACAGACAGTGGTGTAGACATTTCCATGTTTATAGAGATGGTGGTGTAGATATTTCCATAGTTATACAGATAGCGGTGTAGATATTTCCATGTTTATACAGATAGCGGTGTAGATGTTTCCATGTTTATACAGATAGCGGTGTAGATATATCCATGTTTATACAGATCGTGGTGGATATATTTCCATGTTTATACAGATAGCGGTGTAGATATTTCCATGTTTATACAGATAGCGGTGTAGATATTTCCATATTTACAGAGATAGAGGTGTAGATATTTCCATATTTGCACAGATTGCGGTGTACATATTTCCACGTTTATACAGATAGTGGTGTAGATATTTCCATGTTTATACAGATAGCGGTGTAGATATTTCCATATTTACAAAGATAAAGGTGTACATATTTCCATATTTGCACCGATAGTGGTTTACCTATTTCCACGTTTATACAGATAGTGGTGTACATATTTCCATGTTTATACAGATAGCGGTGTAGATATTTCCATGTTTATACAGATAGCGTTGTAGATATTTCCATGTTTATACAGATAGCAGTGTAGATATATCCATGTATATACAGATTGCGGTGTAGATATTTCCACGTTTATAAAGATAGCGGTGTAGATATTTCTATGTTTACACAGATTGCGGTGGAAATATTTCCATGTTTATACAGATAGCGATGTAAATATTCCCATGTTTATACAGATAGCGGAGTAGGTATATCCATGTTTATACAGATAGCGGTGTAGACATTTCCATGTTTATACAGATAGCGGTGTAGATATTTCCATGTTTATACAGATAGCGGTGGAGATATTTCCATGATTAGACAGATAGTGGTGGAGATATTTCAATGTTTATACCGATGACTGTGTAGACATTTCCATTTGTATACAGATGTCAGTGTAGATATTTCCATGTTTATACAGATGGCAGTGTAGATATTTCCATGTTTATACAGATTGCTGTGTGGCTATTTTCATGTTTATAGAAATAGCGATGTAGGTATTTCCGTGTTTATAGAGATGGCTGTGTAGATATTTCCATGTTTACACAGATGACTGTGTAGGTATTTCCATGTATATCCAGAAGGCAGTGTCGATATTTCAATGTTTATAGAGATAGCAGTTTAGTTATTTCCATGTTTATACAGATGGCAGTGTAGATATTTCCATGTTTATACAGAAGGCGGTGAAGATATTTCCATGTTTTTAGGGATAGCCATGTAGATATTTCCATGTTTATACAGATAGCGGTGTTGACATTTCCATGTTTATAGAGATAGCGGTGTAGATATTTCCATGTTTATACAGATAGCGGTGTAGATATACCCATGTTTACACAGATCGTGGTGTATATATTTCCATTTTTATACAGATAGCGGTGTAGATATTTCCATGTTTATACAGATAGCGGTGTAGATATTTCCATATTTACAGAGATAGAGGTGTAGATATTTCCATATTTGGACAGATTGCGGTGTACATGTTTCCACGTTTATACAGATAGTGGTGTAGATATTTCCATGTTTATACAGGTAGCGGTGGAGATATTTTCATGTTTATACAGATAGTTGTGTAGATATTTCCAAGTTTATACAGATAGCGGTGTAGATATATCCATGTTTACACAGATTGCGGTGTAGATATTTCCATGTTTATAAAGATAGCGGTGTAGATATTTCTATGTTTACACAGATTGCGGTGGAAATATTTCCATGTTTATACAGATAGCGATGTAAATATTTCCATGTTTATACAGATAGCGGAGTAGATATATCCATGTTTATACAGATAGCAGTGTAGACATTTCCATGATTATACAGATAGCGGTGTAGATATTTCCATGTTTATACAGATAGCGGTGGAGATATTTCCATGATTAGACAGATAGCGGTGGAGATATTTCAATGTTTATACAGATGACTGTGTAGATATTTCCATTTGTATACAGATGGCAGTGTAGATATTTCCATGTTTATACAGATGGCAGTGTAGATATTTCCATGTTTATACACACTGCTGTGTGGCTATTTTCATGTTTATAGAAATAGCGATGTAGGTATTTCCATGTTTATAGAGATGGCTGTGTAGATATTTCCATGTTTACACAGATGACTGTGTAGGTACTTCCATGTATATCCAGGACACAGTGTTGATATTTCAATGTTTATAGAGATAGCATTTTAGTTATTTCCATGTTTATACAGATGGCAGTGTAGATATTTCCATGTTTATACAGAAGGCGGTGAAGATATTTCCATCTTTTTAGGGATAGCCATGTAGATATTTCCATGTTTATACAGATAGCGGTGTTGACATTTCCATGTTTATAGAGATAGCGGTGTAGATATTTCCATATTTATGCAGATAGCGGAGTAGATATTTCCATGTTTATACAGATAGCAGTGTAGATATTAACATGTTTATACAGATAGCGGTGTAGATATATCCATGTTTATACAGATTGTGGTGTAGATATTTCCATGTTTATACAGATAGCGGTGTAGATATTTCCAGGTTTATACAGATATTGGTGTAGATATTACCATGTTTACAGAGACAGAGGTGTAGATATTTCCATATTCACACAGATTGCTGTGTATATATTTCCATATTTAAACCGACAGCTTTGAAGATATTCCCATGTTTACACAGATACTGTTGTAGATGTTTCCATGTTTATAGAGATTGCAGTGTAGATATTTCCATGTTTATAAAGATAGCGGTGTAGATATTTCCATGTTTATGCAGATAGCGGTGGAGATATTTCCATGTTTATATAGATAGCGCTGTAGATATTTGCTTGTTTATACAGATAGGGGTGTAGATATTTCCATGTTTATACAGATAGCGGTGTAGATATTTCCAGGTTTATACAGATAGTGGTGTAGATATTTCCATGTTTACAGAGACAGAGGTGTAGATATTTCCATATTCACACAGATTGCTGTGTACATATTTCCATATTTAAACCGACAGCTTTGAAGATATTCCCATTTTTACACAGATACTGTTGTAGATGTTTCCATGTTTATAGAGATTGCAGTGTAGATATTTCCATGTTTATAAAGATAGCGGTGTCGATATTTCCATGTTTATGCAGATAGCGGTGGAGATATTTCCATGTTTATATAGATAGCGCTGTAGATATTTGCTTGTTTATACAGATAGCGGTGTAGATATTTCCATGTTTATACAGATAGCGGTGTAGATATTTCCATGTTTATAGAGATATCGGAGGAGATATTTCCATGTTTCTACAGATAGCAATGTAAATATTTGAATGTTTATACAGATAGCGGTCTAGATATTTCCATGTTTATATAGATAACGGTGTAGATATTTCCATTTTTATACACATAGCGGTGTAGTTATTTCCATGTTTATACAGATGACTGTGTACATATTTCCATGTTTATACAGATAGCGGTCTAGATATTTCCATGTTTATACAGATAGCGGTGTAGATATTTCCATGTTTATACAGATAGCGGTGTAGATATTTCCATGTATATACAGATAGCGGTGGACATATTTTCAAGTTTATACAGATAGCGGTGGACATATTTTCATGTTTATAGAGATGGCAGTGTAGATATTTCCAAGTTTATAAAGATAGCGGTGTCGATATTTCCGTGTTTATACAGATAGCGGTGCAGGTATTTCCATGTTTGTAGAGACAGCGGTGTAGATATTTCCATGTTTTTACAGATGGGGGTGTAGATATTTCCATGTTTATACAGATGACTGTGTGGATATTTCCATGTTTTTTACAGATGGCGGTGTAAATATTTCCATGTTACGCAGATAGCGGTGTGGATATTTCCATGTTTATACAGACAGCGATGTAGATATTTCCATGTTTATAGAGATGGCTGTGTAGTTATTTCCATGTATATACAGATAGTGGGGTAGATATTTCCATGTTTATACAGATGACTGTGTAGGTATTTCCATGATTATACTTATGGCGGTGTAGATATTTCCATGTTTAGAGAGATAGCCATGAAGATATTTCCATGTTTATACAGACAGTGGTGTAGACATTTCCATGTTTGTAGAGATGGCGGTGTAGATATTTCCATAGTTATACAGATAGCGGTGTAGATATTTCCATGTTTATACAGATAGCGGTGTAGATGTTTCCATGTTTATACAGATAGCGGTGTAGATATATCCATGTTTATACAGATCGTGGTGTATATATTTCCATGTTTATACAGATAGCGGTGTAGATATTTCCATGTTTATACAGATAGCGGTGTAGATATTTCCATATTTACAGAGATAGATGTGTAGATATTTCCATATTTGCACAGATTGTGGTGTACATATTTCCACGTTTATACAGATAGTGGTGTAGATATTTCCATGTTTATACAGATAGCGGTGTAGATATTTCCATATTTACAGAGATAGAGGTGTAGATATTTCCATATTTGCACCGATTGTGGTTTACATATTTCCACGTTTATACAGATAGTGGTGTACATATTTCCATGTTTATACAGATAGCAGTGTAGATATTTCCATGTTTATACAGATAGCATTGTAGATATTTCCATGTGTATACAGATAGCGGTGTAGATATATCCATGTATATACAGATTGCGGTGTAGATATTTCCACGTTTATACAGATAGCGGTGTTGACATTTCCATGTTTATAGAGATAGCGGTGTAGATATTTCCATGTTTATACAGAAAGCGGTGTAGATATACCCATGTTTACACAGATCATGGTGTATATATTTCCTTGTTTATACAGATATCGGTGTAGATATTTCCATGTTTATACAGATAGCGGTGTAGATATTTCCATATTTACAGAGATAGAGGTGTAGATATTTCCATATTTGCACAGATTGCTGTGTACATGTTTCCACGTTTATACAGATAGTGGTGTAGATATTTCCATGTTTATACAGGTAGCGGTGTAGATATTTCCATGTTTATACAGATAGTTGTGTAGATATTTCCAAGTTTATACAGATAGCGGTGTAGATATATCCATGTTTACACAGATTGCGGTGTAGATATTTCCATGTTTATAAAGATAGCGGTGTAGATATTTCTATGTTTACACAGATTGCGGTGGAAATATTTCCATGTTTATACAGATAGCGATGTAAATATTTCCATGTTTATACAGATAGCGGAGTAGATATATCCATGTTTATTCAGATAGCAGTGTAGACATTTCCATGTTTATACAGATAGCGGTGTAGATATTTCCATGTTTATACAGATAGCGGTGGAGATATTTCCATGATTAGACAGATAGTGGTGGAGATATTTCAATGTTTATACAGATGACTGTGTAGGTATTTCCATTTGTATACAGATGGCAGTGTAGATATTTCCATGTTTATACAGATGGCAGTGTAGATATTTCCATGTTTATACAGATTGCTGTGTGGCTATTTTCATGTTTATAGAAATAGCGATGTAGGTATTTCCATGTTTATAGAGATGGCTGTGTAGATATTTCCATGTTTACACAGATGACTGTGTAGGTACTTCCACGTATATCCAGAAGACAGTGTTGATATTTCAATGTTTATAGAGATAGCAGTTTAGTTATTTCCATGTTTATACAGATGGCAGTGTAGATATTTCCATGTTTATACAGAAGGCGGTGAAGATATTTCCATGTTTTTAGGGATAGCCATGTAGATATTTCCATGTTTATACAGATAGCGGTGTTGACATTTCCATGTTTATAGAGATAGCGGTGTAGATATTTCCATATTTATGCAGATAGCGGAGTAGATATTTCCATGTTTATACAGATAGCAGTGTAGATATTAACATGTTTATACAGATAGCGGTGTAGATATATCCATGTTTATACAGATTGTGGTGTAGATATTTCCATGTTTATACAGATAGCGGTGTAGATATTTCCAGGTTTATACAGATAGTGGTGTAGATATTTCCATGTTTACAGAGACAGAGGTGTAGATATTTCCATATTCACACAGATTGCTGTGTACATATTTCCATATTTAAACCGACAGCTTTGAAGATATTCCCATGTATACACAGATACTGTTGTAGATGTTTCCATGTTTATAGAGATTGCAGTGTAGATATTTCCATGTTTATAAAGATAGCGGTGTCGATATTTCCATGTTTATGCAGATAGCGGTGCAGATATTTCCATGTTTATATAGATAACGCTGTAGATATTTGCTTGTTTATACAGATAGCGGTGTAGATATTTCCATGTTTATACAGATAGCGGTGTAGATATTTCCATGTTTATAGAGATAGCGGAGGAGATATTTCCATGTTTTTACAGATAGCAATGTAAATATTTGAATGTTTATACAGATAGCGGTCTAGATATTTCCATGTTTATATAGATAACGGTGTAGATATTTCCATTTTTATACACATAGCGGTGTAGTTATTTCCATGTTTATACAGATGACTGTGTACATATTTCCATGTTTATACAGATGGCGGTGTAGATATTTCCATGTTTCTACAGATAGCGGTCTAGATATTTCCATGTTTATACAGATAGCGGTGTAGATATTTCCATGTTTCTACAGATAGCGGTGTAGATATTTCCATGTTTATACAGATAGCGGTGGACATATTTTCAAGTTTATACAGATAGCGGTGGACATATTTTCATGTTTATAGAGATGGCAGTGTAGATATTTCCAAGTTTATAAAGATAGCAGTGTCGATATTTCCGTGTTTATACAGATAGCGGTGCAGGTATTTCCATGTTTGTAGAGACAGCGGTGTAGATATTTCCATGTTTTTACAGATGGGGGTGTAGATATTTCCATGTTTATACAGATGACTGTGTAGATATTTCCATGTTTTTTACAGATGGCGGTGTAAATATTTCCATGTTACGCAGATAGCGGTGTGGATATTTCCATGTTTATACAGACAGCGATGTAGATATTTCCATGTTTATAGAGATGGCTGTGTAGTTATTTCCATGTTTATACAGATTGCAGTGTAGATATTTCCATGTTTATACAGATAGTGGGGTAGATATTTCCATGTTTATACAGATGACTGTGTAGGTATTTCCATGTTTATACATATGGCGGTGTAGATATTTCCATGTCTAGAGAGATAGCCATGAAGATATTTCCATGTTTATACAGACAGTGGTGTAGACATTTCCATGTTTATAGAGATAGCGGTGTAGATATTTCCATAGTTATACAGATAGCGGTGTAGATATTTCCATGTTTATACAGATAGCGGTGTAGATGTTTCCATGTTTATACAGATAGCGGTGTAGATATATCCATGTTTATACAGATCGTGGTGTATATATTTCCATGTTTATACAGATAGCGGTGTAGATATTTCCATGTTTATACAGATAGCGGTGTAGATATTTCCATATTTACAGAGATAGAGGTGCAGATATTTCCATATTTGCACCGATTGCGGTTTACATATTTCCACGTTTATACAGATAGTGGTGTAGATATTTCCATGTTTATACAGATAGTGGTGTAGATATTTCCATGTTTATACAGATAGCGGTGTAGATATTTCCATGTTTATACAGATAGCGGTGTAGATATTTCCAGGTTTATACAGATAGTGGTGTAGATATTTCCATGTTTACAGAGACAGAGGTGTACATTTTTTCAATATTCACACAGATTGCTGTGTACATATTTCCATATTTAAAACGACAGCTCTGAAGATATTCCCATGTTTACACAGCTACTGTTGTAGATGTTTCCATGTTTATAGAGATTGCAGTGTAGATATTTCCATGTTTATAAAGATAGCAGTGTAGATATTTCCATGTTTATGCAGATAGCGGTGGAGATATTTCCATGTTTATATAGATAGCGCTGTAGATATTTCCATGTTTATACAGATAGCGGTGTAGATATTTCCATGTTTGTAGAGATAGCGGAGGAGATATTTCCATGTTTTTACAGATAGCAATGTAAATATTTGAATGTTTATACAGATAGCGGTCTAGATATTTCCATGTTTATATAGATAACCTTGTAGATATTTCCATTTTTATACACATTGCGGTGTAGTTATTTCCATGTTTATACAGATGACTGTGTACATATTTCCATGTTTATACAGATGGCGGTGTAGATATTTCCATGTTTATACAGATACCGGTCTAGATATTTCCATGTTTATACACATAGCGGTGTAGATATTTCCATGTTTCTACAGATAGCGGTGTAGATATTTCCATGTTTATACAGATAGCGGTGGACATATTTTCAAGTTTATACAGATAGCGGTGGACATATTTTCATGTTTATAGAGATGGCAGTGTAGATATTTCCAAGTTTATAAAGATAGCGGTGTCGATATTTCCGTGTTTATACAGATAGCGGTGCAGGTATTTCCATGTTTGTAGAGACAGCGGTGTAGATATTTCCATGTTTTTACAGATGGGGGTGTAGATATTTCCATGTTTATACAGATGACTGTGTAGATATTTCCATGTTTATACAGACGACTGTGTAGATATTTCCATGTTTTTTACAGATGGCGGTGTAAATATTTCCATGTTACGCAGATAGCGGTGTGGATATTTCCATGTTTATACAGACAGCGATGTAGATATTTCCATGTTTATAGAGATGGCTGTGTAGTTATTTCCATGTTTATACAGATTGCAGTGTAGATATTTCCATGTTTATACAGATAGTGGGGTAGATATTTCCATGTTTATACAGATGACTGTGTAGGTATTTCCATCTTTATACATATGGTGGTGTAGATATTTCCATGTCTAGAGAGATAGCCATGAAGATATTTCCATGTTTATACAGACAGTGGTGTAGACATTTCCATGTTTATAGAGATAGCGGTGTAGATATTTCCATAGTTATACAGATAGCGGTGTAGATATTTCCATGTTTATACAGATAGCGGTGTAGATGTTTCCATGTTTATACAGATAGCGGTGTAGATATATCCATGTTTATACAGATCGTGGTGTATATATTTCCATGTTTATACAGATAGAAGTGTAGATATTTCCATGTTTATACAGATAGCGGTGTAGATATTTCCATATTTACAGAGATAGAGGTGCAGATATTTCCATATTTGCACCGATTGCGGTTTACATATTTCCACGTTTATACAGATAGTGGTGTAGATATTTCCATGTTTATACAGATAGTGGTGTAGATATTTCCATGTTTATACAGATAGCGGTGTAGATATTTCCATGTTTATACAGATAGCGGTGTAGATATTTCCATATTTACAGAGATAGAGGTATAGATATTTCCATATTTGCACAGATTGCGGTGTACATATTTCCACGTTTATACAGATAGTGGTGTAGATATTTCCATGTTTATACAGATAGCGGTGTAGATATTTCCATGTTTATACAGATAGCGGTGTAGATATTTCCATGTTTATACAGATAGCGGTGTAGATATATCCATGTATATACAGATTGCGGTGTAGATATTTCCATGTTTACACAGATTGAGGTGTAGATATTTCCATGTTTATAAAGATAGCGGTGTAGATATTTCTATGTTTACACAGATTGCGGTGGAAATATTTCCATGTTTATATAGATAACGATGTAAATATTTCCATGTTTATACAGATAGCGGAGAAGATATATCCATGTTTATACAGATAGCAGTGTAGACATTTCCATGTTTATAAAAATCGCGGTGTAGATATTTCCATGTTTATACAGATAGCGGTGGAGATATTTCCATGATTAGACAGATAGCGGTGGAGATATTTCAATGTTTATACAGATGACTGTGTAGATATTTCCATTTGTATACAGATGGCAGTGTAGATATTTCCATGTTTATACAGATGGCAGTGTAGATATTTCCATGTTTATACAGATTGCTGTGTGGCTATTTTCATGTTTATAGAAATTGCGATGTAGGTATTTCCATGTTTATAGAGATGGCTGTGTAGATATTTCCATGTTTACACAGATGACTGTGTAGGTATTTCCATGTATATCCAGAAGGCAGTGTCGATATTTCAATGTTTATAGAGATAGCAGTTTAGTTATTTCCATGTTTATGCAGATGGCAGTGTAGATATTTCCATGTTTATACAGAAGGCGGTGAAGATATTTCCATGTTTTTAGGGATAGCCATGTAGATATTTCCATGTTTATACAGATAGCGGTGTTGACATTTCCATGTTTATAGAGATAGCGGTGTAGATATTTCCATATTTATGCAGATAGCGGAGTAGATATTTCCATGTTTATACAGATAGCAGTGTAGATATTAACATGTTCATACAGATAGCGGTGTAGATATATCCATGTTTATACAGATTGTGGTGTAGATATTTCCATGTTTATACAGATAGCGGTGTAGATATTTCCAGGTTTATACAGATAGTGGTGTAGATATTTCCATGTTTACAGAGACAGAGGTGTAGATATTTCCATATTCACACAGATTGCTGTGTACATATTTCCATATTTAAAACGACAGCTCTGAAGATATTCCCATGTTTACACAGATACTGTTGTAGATGTTTCCATGTTTATAGAGATTGCAGTGTAGATATTTCCATGTTTATAAAGATAGCGGTGTAGATATTTCCATGTTTATGCAGATAGCGGTGGAGGTATTTCCATGTTTATATAGATAGCGCTGTAGATATTTGCTTGTTTATACAGATAGCGGTGTAGATATTTCCATGTTTGTAGAGATAGCGGAGGAGATATTTCCATGTTTTTACAGACAGCAATGTAAATATTTGAATGTTTATACAGATAGCGGTCTAGATATTTCCATGTTTGTATAGATAACGGTGTAGATATTTCCATTTTTATACACATAGCGGTGTAGTTATTTCAATGTTTATACAGATGACTGTGTACATATTTCCATGTTTATACAGATGGCGGTGTAGATATTTCCATGTTTATACAGATAGCGGTCTAGATATTTCCATGTTTATACAGTTAGCGGTGTAGATATTTCCATGTTTCTACAGATAGCGGTGTAGATATTTCCATGTTTATACAGATAGCGGTGGACATATTTTCAAGTTTATACAGATAGCGGTGGACATATTTTCATGTTTATAGAGATGGCAGTGTAGATATTTCCAAGTTTATAAAGATAGCGGTGTCGATATTTCCGTGTTTATACAGATAGCGGTGCAGGTATTTCCATGTTTGTAGAGACAGCGGTGTAGATATTTCCATGTTTTTACAGATGGGGGTGTAGATATTTCCATGTTTATACAGATGACTGTGTGGATATTTCCATGTTTTTTACAGATGGCGTTGTAAATATTTCCATGTTACGCAGATAGCGGTGTGGATATTTCCATGTTTATACAGACAGCGATGTAGATATTTCCATGTTTATAGAGATGGCTGTGTAGTTATTTCCATGTTTATACAGATTGCAGTGTAGATATTTCCATGTTTATACAAATAGTGGGGTAGATATTTCGATGTTTATACAGATGACTGTGTAGGTATTTCCATGTTTATACATATGGCGGTGTAGATATTTCCATGTTTAGAGAGATAGCCATGAAGATATTTCCATGTTTATACAGACAGTGGTGTAGACATTTCCATGTTTATAGAGATAGCGGTGTAGATATTTCCATAGTTATACAGATAGCGGTGTAGATATTTCCATGTTTATACAGATCGCGGTGTAGATGCTTCCATGTTTATACAGATTGCGGTGTAGATATATCCATCTTTATACAGATCGTGGTGTATATATTTCCATGTTTATACAGATAGCGGTGTAGATATTTCCATGTTTATACAGATAGCGGTGTAGATATTTCCATATTTACAGAGATAGAGGTGTAGATATTTCCATATTTGCACCGATTGCGGTTTACATATTTCCACGTTTATACAGATAGTGGTGTAGATATTTCCATGTTTATACAGATAGCGGTGTAGATATTTCCATGTTTACACAGATTGCGGTGTAGATATTTCCATGTTTATAAAGATAGCGGTGTAGATATTTCTATGTTTACACAGATTGCGGTGGAAATATTTCCATGTTTATACAGATAGCGGAGAAGATATATCCATGTTTATACAGATAGCAGTGTAGACATTTCCATGTTTATACAAATCGCGGTGTAGATATTTCCATGTTTATACAGATAGCGGTGGAGATATTTCCATGATTAGACAGATAGCGGTGGAGATATTTCAATGTTTATACAGATGACTGTGTAGATATTTCCATTTGTATACAGATGGCAGTGTAGATATTTCCATGTTCATACAGATGGCAGTGTAGATATTTCCATGTTTATACAGATTGCTGTGTGGCTATTTTCATGTTTATAGAAATAGCGATGTAGGTATTTCCATGTTTATAGAGATGGCTGTGTAGATATTTCCATGTTTACACAGATGACTGTGTAGGTATTTCCATGTATATCCAGAAGGCAGTGTCGATATTTCAATGTTTATAGAGATAGCAGTTTAGTTATTTCCATGTTTATACAGATGGCAGTGTAGATATTTCCATGTTTATACAGAAGGCGGTGAAGATATTTCCATGTTTTTAGGGATAGCCATGTAGATATTTCCATGTTTATACAGATAGCGGTGTTGACATTTCCATGTTTATAGAGATAGCGGTGTAGATATTTCCATATTTATGCAGATAGCGGAGTAGATATTTCCATGTTTATACAGATAGCAGTGTAGATATTAACATGTTCATACAGATAGCGGTGTAGATATATCCATGTTTATACAGATTGTGGTGTAGATATTTCCATGTTTATACAGATAGCGGTGTAGATATTTCCAGGTTTATACAGATAGTGGTGTAGATATTTCCATGTTTACAGAGACAGAGGTGTAGATATTTCCATATTCACACAGATTGCTGTGTACATATTTCCATATTTAAAACGACAGCTCTGAAGATATTCCCATGTTTACACAGATACTGTTGTAGATGTTTCCATGTTTATAGAGATTGCAGTGTAGATATTTCCATGTTTATAAAGATAGCGGTGTAGATATTTCCATGTTTATGCAGATAGCGGTGGAGGTATTTCCATGTTTATATAGATAGCGCTGTAGATATTTGCTTGTTTATACAGATAGCGGTGTAGATATTTCCATGTTTATACAGATAGCGGTGTAGATATTTCCATGTTTGTAGAGATAGCGGAGGAGATATTTCCATGTTTTTACAGACAGCAATGTAAATATTTCAATGTTTATACAGATAGCGGTCTAGATATTTCCATGTTTGTATAGATAACGGTGTAGATATTTCCATTTTTATACACATAGCGGTGTAGTTATTTCCATGTTTATACAGATGACTGTGTACATATTTCCATGTTTATACAGATGGCGGTGTAGATATTTCCATGTTTATACAGATAGCGGTCTAGATATTTCCATGTTTATACAGATAGCGGTGTAGATATTTCCATGTTTCTACAGATAGCGGTGTAGATATTTCCATGTTTATACAGATAGCGGTGGACATATTTTCAAGTTTATACAGATAGCGGTGGACATATTTTCATGTTTATAGAGATGGCAGTGTAGATATTTCCAAGTTTATAAAGATAGCGGTGTCGATATTTCCGTGTTTATACAGATAGCGGTGCAGGTATTTCCATGTTTGTAGAGACAGCGGTGTAGATATTTCCATGTTTTTACAGATGGGGGTGTAGATATTTCCATGTTTATACAGATGACTGTGTGGATATTTCCATGTTTTTTACAGATGGCAGTGTAAATATTTCCATGTTACGCAGATAGCGGTGTGGATATTTCCATGTTTATACAGACAACGATGTAGATATTTCCATGTTTATAGAGATGGCTGTGTAGTTATTTCCATGTTTATACAGATTGCAGTGTAGATATTTCCATGTTTATACAGATAGTGGGGTAGATATTTCCATGTTTATACAGATGACTGTGTAGGTATTTCCATGTTTATACATATGGCGGTGTAGATATTTCCATGTTTAGAGAGATAGCCATGAAGATATTTCCATGTTTATACAGACAGTGGTGTAGACATTTCCATGTTTATAGAGATAGCGGTGTAGATATTTCCATAGTTATACAGATAGCGGTGTAGATATTTCCATGTTTATACAGATCGCGGTGTAGATGCTTCCATGTTTATACAGATTGCGGTGTAGATATATCCATCTTTATACAGATCGTGGTGTATATATTTCCATGTTTATACAGATAGCGGTGTAGATATTTCCATGTTTATACAGATAGCGGTGTAGATATTTCCATATTTACAGAGATAGAGGTGTAGATATTTCCATATTTGCACCGATTGCTGTTTACATATTTCCACGTTTATACAGATAGTGGTGTAGATATTTCCATGTTTATACAGATAGCGGTGTAGATATTTCCATGTTTATACAGATAGCGGTGTAGATATTTCCATGTTTATACAGATAGCGGTGTAGATATATCCATGTATATACAGATTGCGGTGTAGATATTTCCATGTTTACACAGATAGCGGTGTAGATATTTCCATGTTTATAAAGATAGCGGTGTAGATATTTCTATGTTTACACAGATTGCGGTGCAAATATTTCCATGTTTATACAGATAGCGATGTATATATTTCCATGTTTATACAGATAGTGGAGAAGATATATCCATGTTTATACAGATAGCAGTGTAGACATTTCCATGTTTATACAGATAGCGGTGTAGATATTTCCATGTTTATACAGATAGCGGTGGAGATATTTCCATGATTAGACAGATAGCGGTGGAGATATTTCAATGTTTATACAGATGACTGTGTAGATATTTCCATTTGTATACAGATGGCAGTGTAGATATTTCCATGTTTATACAGATGGCAGTGTAGATATTTCCATGTTTATACAGATTGCTGTGTGGCTATTTTCATGTTTATAGAAATAGCGATGTAGGTATTTCCATGTTTATAGAGATGGCTGTGTAGATATTTCCATGTTTACACAGATGACTGTGTAGGTATTTCCATGTATATCCAGAAGGCAGTGTCGATATTTCAATGTTTATAGAGATAGCAGTTTAGTTATTTCCATGTTTATACAGATGGCAGTGTAGATATTTCCATGTTTATACAGAAGGCGGTGAAGATATTTCCATGTTTTTAGGGATAGCCATGTAGATATTTCCATGTTTATACAGATAGCGGTGTTGACATTTCCATGTTTATAGAGATAGCGGTGTAGATATTTCCATATTTATGCAGATAGCGGAGTAGATATTTCCATGTTTATAGAGATAGCAGTGTAGATATTAACATGTTCATACAGATAGCGGTGTAGATATATCCATGTTTATACAGATCGTGGTGTAGATATTTCCATGTTTATACAGATAGCGGTGTAGATATTTCCAGGTTTATACAGATAGTGGTGTAGATATTTCCATGTTTACAGAGACAGAGGTGTAGATATTTCCATATTCACACAGATTGCTGTGTACCTATTTCCATATTTAAACCGACAGCTCTGAAGATATTCCCATGTTTACACAGATACTGTTGTAGATGTTTCCATGTTTATAGAGATTGCAGTGTAGATATTTCCATGTTTATAAAGATAGCGGTGTAGATATTTCCATGTTTATGCAGATAGCGGTGTGGATATTTCCATGTTTATACAGACAGCGATGTAGATATTTCCATGTTTATAGAGATGGCTGTGTAGTTATTTCCATGTTTATACAGATTGCAGTGTAGATATTTCCATGTTTATACAGATAGTGGGGTAGATATTTCCATGTTTATACAGATGACTGTGTAGGTATTTCCATGTTTATACATATGGCGGTGTAGATATTTCCATGTTTAGAGAGATAGCCATGAAGATATTTCCATGTTTATACAGACAGTGGTGTAGACATTTCCATGTTTATAGAGATAGCGGTGTAGATATTTCCATAGTTATACAGATAGCGGTGTAGATATTTCCATGTTTATACAGATCGCGGTGTAGATGCTTCCATGTTTATACAGATTGCGGTGTAGATATATCCATCTTTATACAGATCGTGGTGTATATATTTCCATGTTTATACAGATAGCGGTGTAGATATTTCCATGTTTATACAGATAGCGGTGTAGATATTTCCATATTTACAGAGATAGAGGTGTAGATATTTCCATATTTGCACCGATTGCTGTTTACATATTTCCACGTTTATACAGATAGTGGTGTAGATATTTCCATGTTTATACAGATAGCGGTGTAGATATTTCCATGTTTACACAGATTGCGGTGTAGATATTTCCATGTTTATAAAGATAGCGGTGTAGATATTTCTATGTTTACACAGATTGCGGTGGAAATATTTCCATGTTTATAGAGATAACGATGTAAATATTTCCATGTTTATACAGATAGCGGAGAAGATATATCCATGTTTATACAGATAGCAGTGTAGACATTTCCATGTTTATACAAATCGCGGTGTAGATATTTCCATGTTTATACAGATAGCGGTGGAGATATTTCCATGATTAGACAGATAGCGGTGGAGATATTTCAATGTTTATACAGATGACTGTGTAGATATTTCCATTTGTATACAGATGGCAGTGTAGATATTTCCATGTTCATACAGATGGCAGTGTAGATATTTCCATGTTTATACAGATTGCTGTGTGGCTATTTTCATGTTTATAGAAATAGCGATGTAGGTATTTCCATGTTTATAGAGATGGCTGTGTAGATATTTCCATGTTTACACAGATGACTGTGTAGGTATTTCCATGTATATCCAGAAGGCAGTGTCGATATTTCAATGTTTATAGAGATAGCAGTTTAGTTATTTCCATGTTTATACAGATGGCAGTGTAGATATTTCCATGTTTATACAGAAGGCGGTGAAGATATTTCCATGTTTTTAGGGATAGCCATGTAGATATTTCCATGTTTATACAGATAGCGGTGTTGACATTTCCATGTTTATAGAGATAGCGGTGTAGATATTTCCATATTTATGCAGATAGCGGAGTAGATATTTCCATGTTTATACAGATAGCAGTGTAGATATTAACATGTTCATACAGATAGCGGTGTAGATATATCCATGTTTATACAGATTGTGGTGTAGATATTTCCATGTTTATACAGATAGCGGTGTAGATATTTCCAGGTTTATACAGATAGTGGTGTAGATATTTCCATGTTTACAGAGACAGAGGTGTAGATATTTCCATATTCACACAGATTGCTGTGTACATATTTCCATATTTAAAACGACAGCTCTGAAGATATTCCCATGTTTACACAGATACTGTTGTAGATGTTTCCATGTTTATAGAGATTGCAGTGTAGATATTTCAATGTTTATAAAGATAGCGGTGTAGATATTTCCATGTTTATGCAGATAGCGGTGGAGGTATTTCCATGTTTATATAGATAGCGCTGTAGATATTTGCTTGTTTATACAGATAGCGGTGTAGATATTTCCATGTTTATACAGATAGCGGTGTAGATATTTCCATGTTTGTAGAGATAGCGGAGGAGATATTTCCATGTTTTTACAGACAGCAATGTAAATATTTCAATGTTTATACAGATAGCGGTCTAGATATTTCCATGTTTGTATAGATAACGGTGTAGATATTTCCATTTTTATACACATAGCGGTGTAGTTATTTCCATGTTTATACAGATGACTGTGTACATATTTCCATGTTTATACAGATGGCGGTGTAGATATTTCCATGTTTATACAGATAGCGGTCTAGATATTTCCATGTTTATACAGATAGCGGTGTAGATATTTCCATGTTTCTACAGATAGCGGTGTAGATATTTCCATGTTTATACAGATAGCGGTGGACATATTTTCAAGTTTATACAGATAGCGGTGGACATATTTTCATGTTTATAGAGATGGCAGTGTAGATATTTCCAAGTTTATAAAGATAGCGGTGTCGATATTTCCGTGTTTATACAGATAGCGGTGCAGGTATTTCCATGTTTGTAGAGACAGCGGTGTAGATATTTCCATGTTTTTACAGATGGGGGTGTAGATATTTCCATGTTTATACAGATGACTGTGTGGATATTTCCATGTTTTTTACAGATGGCAGTGTAAATATTTCCATGTTACGCAGATAGCGGTGTGGATATTTCCATGTTTATACAGACAACGATGTAGATATTTCCATGTTTATAGAGATGGCTGTGTAGTTATTTCCATGTTTATACAGATTGCAGTGTAGATATTTCCATGTTTATACAGATAGTGGGGTAGATATTTCCATGTTTATACAGATGACTGTGTAGGTATTTCCATGTTTATACATATGGCGGTGTAGATATTTCCATGTTTAGAGAGATAGCCATGAAGATATTTCCATGTTTATACAGACAGTGGTGTAGACATTTCCATGTTTATAGAGATAGCGGTGTAGATATTTCCATAGTTATACAGATAGCGGTGTAGATATTTCCATGTTTATACAGATCGCGGTGTAGATGCTTCCATGTTTATACAGATTGCGGTGTAGATATATCCATCTTTATACAGATCGTGGTGTATATATTTCCATGTTTATACAGATAGCGGTGTAGATATTTCCATGTTTATACAGATAGCGGTGTAGATATTTCCATATTTACAGAGATAGAGGTGTAGATATTTCCATATTTGCACCGATTGCTGTTTACATATTTCCACGTTTATACAGATAGTGGTGTAGATATTTCCATGTTTATACAGATAGCGGTGTAGATATTTCCATGTTTATACAGATAGCGGTGTAGATATTTCCATGTTTATACAGATAGCGGTGTAGATATATCCATGTATATACAGATTGCGGTGTAGATATTTCCATGTTTACACAGATAGCGGTGTAGATATTTCCATGTTTATAAAGATAGCGGTGTAGATATTTCTATGTTTACACAGATTGCGGTGCAAATATTTCCATGTTTATACAGATAGCGATGTATATATTTCCATGTTTATACAGATAGTGGAGAAGATATATCCATGTTTATACAGATAGCAGTGTAGACATTTCCATGTTTATACAGATAGCGGTGTAGATATTTCCATGTTTATACAGATAGCGGTGGAGATATTTCCATGATTAGACAGATAGCGGTGGAGATATTTCAATGTTTATACAGATGACTGTGTAGATATTTCCATTTGTATACAGATGGCAGTGTAGATATTTCCATGTTTATACAGATGGCAGTGTAGATATTTCCATGTTTATACAGATTGCTGTGTGGCTATTTTCATGTTTATAGAAATAGCGATGTAGGTATTTCCATGTTTATAGAGATGGCTGTGTAGATATTTCCATGTTTACACAGATGACTGTGTAGGTATTTCCATGTATATCCAGAAGGCAGTGTCGATATTTCAATGTTTATAGAGATAGCAGTTTAGTTATTTCCATGTTTATACAGATGGCAGTGTAGATATTTCCATGTTTATACAGAAGGCGGTGAAGATATTTCCATGTTTTTAGGGATAGCCATGTAGATATTTCCATGTTTATACAGATAGCGGTGTTGACATTTCCATGTTTATAGAGATAGCGGTGTAGATATTTCCATATTTATGCAGATAGCGGAGTAGATATTTCCATGTTTATACAGATAGCAGTGTAGATATTAACATGTTCATACAGATAGCGGTGTAGATATATCCATGTTTATACAGATCGTGGTGTAGATATTTCCATGTTTATACAGATAGCGGTGTAGATATTTCCAGGTTTATACAGATAGTGGTGTAGATATTTCCATGTTTACAGAGACAGAGGTGTAGATATTTCCATATTCACACAGATTGCTGTGTACCTATTTCCATATTTAAACCGACAGCTCTGAAGATATTCCCATGTTTACACAGATACTGTTGTAGATGTTTCCATGTTTATAGAGATTGCAGTGTAGATATTTCCATGTTTATAAAGATAGCGGTGTAGATATTTCCATGTTTATGCAGATAGAGGTGGAGATATTTCCATGTTTATATAGATAGCGCTGTAGATATTTGCTTGTTTATACAGATAGCGGTGTAGATATATCCATGTTTATACAGATAGCGGTGTAGATATTTCCATGTTTGTAGAGATAGCGGAGGAGATATTTCCATGTTTTTACAGATAGCAATGTAAATATTTCAATGTTTATACAGATAGCCGTCTAGATATTTCCATGTTTATATAGATAACAGTGTAGATATTCCCATTTTTATACACATAGCGGTGCAGTTATTTCCATGTATATACAGATGACTGTGTACATATTTCCATGTTTATACAGATGGCGGTGTAGATATTTCCATGTTTATACAGATAGCGGTCTAGATATTTCCATGTTTATACAGATAGCGGTGTAGATATTTCCATGTTTCTACAGATAGCAGTGTAGATATTTCCGTGTTTATACAGATAGCGGTGGACATATTTTCAAGTTTATACAGATAGCGGTGGACATATTTTCATGTTTATAGAGATGGCAGTGTAGATATTTCCAAGTTTAAAAAGATAGCGGTGTCGATATTTCCGTGTTTATACAGATAGCGGTGCAGGTATTTCCATGTTTGTAGAGACAGCGGTGTAGATATTTCCATGTTTTTACAGATGGGGGTGTAGATATTTCCATGTTTATACAGATGACTGTGTAGATATTTCCATGTTTTTTACAGATGGCGGTGTAAATATTTCCATGTTACGCAGATAGCGGTGTGGATATTTCCATGTTTATACAGACAGCGATGTAGATATTTCCATGTTTATAGAGATGGCTGTGTAGTTATTTCCATGTTTATACAGATTGCAGTGTAGATATTTCCATGTTTATACAGATAGTGGGGTAGATATTTTCATGTTTATACAGATGACTTTGTAGGTATTTCCATGTTTATACATATGGCGGTGTAGATATTTCCATGTTTAGAGAGATAGCCATGAAGATATTTCCATGTTTATACAGACAGTGGTGTAGACATTTCCATGTTTATAGAGATAGCGGTGTAGATATTTCCATAGTTATACAGATAGCGGTGTAGATATTTCCATGTTTATACAGATAGCGGTGTAGATGTTTCCATGTTTATACAGATAGCGGTGTAGATATATCCATGTTTATACAGATCGTGGTGTATATATTTCCATGTTTATACAGATAGCGGTGTAGATATTTCCATGTTTATACAGATAGCGGTGTAGATATTTCCATATTTACAGAGATAGAGGTGTAGATATTTCCATATTTGCACAGACTGCGGTGTACATATTTCCATGTTTATACAGATAGTGGTGTAGATATTTCCATGTTTATACAGATAGCGGTGTAGATATTTCCATGTTTATACAGATAGCGGTGTAGATATTTCCATGTTTATACAGATAGCGGTGTAGATATATCCATGTATATACAGATTGCGGTGTAGATATTTCCATGTTTACACAGATTGAGGTGTAGATATTTCCATGTTTATAAAGATAGCGGTGTAGATATTTCTATGTTTACACAGATTGCGGTGGAAATATTTCCATGTTTATAGAGATAACGATGTAAATATTTCCATGTTTATACAGATAGCGGAGAAGATATATCCATGTTTATACAGATAGCAGTGTAGACATTTCCATGTTTATACAAATCGCGGTGTAGATATTTCCATGTTTATACAGATAGCGGTGGAGATATTTCCATGATTAGACAGATAGCGGCGGAGATATTTCAATGTTTATACAGATGACTGTGTAGATATTTCCATTTGTATACAGATGGCAGTGTAGATATTTCCATGTTTATACAGATGGCAGTGTAGATATTTCCATGTTTATACAGATTGCTGTGTGGCTATTTTCATGTTTATAGAAATAGCGATGTAGGTATTTCCATGTTTATAGAGATGGCTGTGTAGATATTTCCATGTTTACACAGATGACTGTGTAGGTATTTCCATGTATATCCAGAAGGCAGTGTCGATATTTCAATGTTTATAGAGATAGCAGTTTAGTTATTTCCATGTTTATACAGATGGCAGTGTAGATATTTCCATGTTTATACAGAAGGCGGTGAAGATATTTCCATGTTTTTAGGGATAGCCATGTAGATATTTCCATGTTTATACAGATAGCGGTGTTGACATTTCCATGTTTATAGAGATAGCGGTGTAGATATTTCCATATTTATGCAGATAGCGGAGTAGATATTTCCATGTTTATAGAGATAGCAGTGTAGATATTAACATGTTCATACAGATAGCGGTGTAGATATATCCATGTTTATACAGATCGTGGTGTAGATATTTCCATGTTTATACAGATAGCGGTGTAGATATTTCCAGGTTTATACAGATAGTGGTGTAGATATTTCCATGTTTACAGAGACAGAGGTGTAGATATTTCCATATTCACACAGATTGCTGTGTACCTATTTCCATATTTAAACCGACAGCTCTGAAGATATTCCCATGTTTACACAGATACTGTTGTAGATGTTTCCATGTTTATAGAGATTGCAGTGTAGATATTTCCATGTTTATAATGATAGCGGTGTAGATATTTCCATGTTTATGCAGATAGCGGTGGAGATATTTCCATGTTTATATAGATAGCGCTGTAGATATTTGCTTGTTTATACAGATAGCGGTGTAGATATATCCATGTTTATACAGATAGCGGTGTAGATATTTCCATGTTTGTAGAGATAGCGGAGGAGATATTTCCATGTTTTTACAGATAGCAATGTAAATATTTCAATGTTTATACAGATAGCCGTCTAGATATTTCAATGTTTGTATAGATAACGGAGTAGATATTTCCATTTTTATACACATAGCGGTGTAGTTATTTCCATGTATATACAGATGACTGTGTACATATTTCCATGTTTATACAGATGGCGGTGTAGATATTTCCATGTTTATACAGATAGCGGTCTAGATATTTCCATGTTTATACAGATAGCGGTGTAGATATTTCCATGTTTCTACAGATAGCGGTGTAGATATTTCCGTGTTTATACAGATAGCGGTGGACATATTTTCAAGTTTATACAGATAGCGGTGGACATATTTTCATGTTTATAGAGATGGCAGTGTAGATATTTCCAAGTTTAAAAAGATAGCGGTGTCGATATTTCCGTGTTTATACAGATAGCGGTGCAGGTATTTCCATGTTTGTAGAGACAGCGGTGTAGATATTTCCATGTTTTTACAGATGGGGGTGTAGATATTTCCATGTTTATACAGATGACTGTGTGGATATTTCCATGTTTTTTACAGATGGCGGTGTAAATATTTCCATGTTACGCAGATAGCGGTGTGGATATTTCCATGTTTATACAGACAGCGATGTAGATATTTCCATGTTTATAGAGATGGCTGTGTAGTTATTTCCATGTTTATACAGATTGCAGTGTAGATATTTCCATGTTTATACAGATAGTGGGGTAGATATTTTCATGTTTATACAGATGACTTTGTAGGTATTTCCATGTTTATACATATGGCGGTGTAGATATTTACATGTTTAGAGAGATAGCCATGAAGATATTTCCATGTTTATACAGACAGTGGTGTAGACATTTCCATGTTTATAGAGATAGCGGTGTAGATATTTCCATAGTTATACAGATAGCGGTGTAGATATTTCCATGTTTATACAGATAGCGGTGTAGATGTTTCCATGTTTATACAGATAGCGGTGTAGATATATCCATGTTTATACAGATCGTGGTGTATATATTTCCATGTTTATACAGATAGCGGTGTAGATATTTCCATGTTTATACAGATAGCGGTGTAGATATTTCCATATTTACAGAGATAGAGGTGTAGATATTTCCATATTTGCACAGATTGCGGTGTACATATTTCCACGTTTATACAGATAGTGGTGTAGATATTTCCATGTTTATACAGATAGCGGTGTAGATATTTCCATGTTTATACAGATAGCGGTGTAGATATTTCCATGTTTATACAGATAGCGATGTAGATATATCCATGTATATACAGATTGCGGTGTAGATATTTCCATGTTTACACAGATTGCGGTGTAGATATTTCCATGTTTATAAAGATAGCGGTGTAGATATTTCTATGTTTACACAGATTGCGGTGGAAATATTTCCATGTTTATATAGATAACGATGTAAATATTTCCATGTTTATACAGATAGCGGAGAAGATATATCCATGTTTATACAGATAGCAGTGTAGACATTTCCATGTTTATAAAAATCGCGGTGTAGATATTTCCATGTTTATACAGATAGCGGTGGAGATATTTCCATGATTAGACAGATAGCGGTGGAGATATTTCAATGTTTATACAGATGACTGTGTAGATATTTCCATTTGTATACAGATGGCAGTGTAGATATTTCCATGTTTATACAGATGGCAGTGTAGATATTTCCATGTTTATACAGATTGCTGTGTGGTTATTTTCATGTTTATAGAAATTGAGATGTAGGTATTTCCATGTTTATAGAGATGGCTGTGTAGATATTTCCATGTTTACACAGATGACTGTGTAGGTATTTCCATGTATATCCAGAAGGCAGTGTTGATATTTCAATGTTTATAGAGATAGCAGTTTAGTTATTTCCATGTTTATACAGATGGCAGTGTAGATATTTCTATGTTTATACAGAAGGCGGTGAAGATATTTCCATGTTTTTAGGGATAGCCATGTAGATATTTCCATGTTTATACAGATAGCGGTGTTGACATTTCCATGTTTATAGAGATAGCGGTGTAGATATTTCCATATTTATGCAGATAGCGGAGTAGATATTTCCATGTTTATACAGATAGCAGTGTAGATATTAACATGTTCATACAGATAGCGGTGTAGATATATCCATGTTTATACAGATTGTGGTGTAGATATTTCCATGTTTATACAGATAGCGGTGTAGATATTTCCAGGTTTATACAGATAGTGGTGTAGATATTTCCATGTTTACAGAGACAGAGGTGTAGATATTTCCATATTCACACAGATTGCTGTGTACATATTTCCATATTTAAAACGACAGCTCTGAGGATATTCCCATGTTTACACAGATACTGTTGTAGATGTTTCCATGTTTATAGAGATTGCAGTGTAGATATTTCCATGTTTATAAAGATAGCGGTGTAGATATTTCCATGTTTATGCAGATAGCGGTGGAGATATTTCCATGTTTATATAGATATCGCTGTAGATATTTGCTTGTTTATACAGATAGCGGTGTAGATATTTCCATGTTTATACAGATAGCGGTGTAGATATTTCCATGTTTGTAGAGATAGCGGAGGAGATATTTCCATGTTTTTAGAGATAGCAATGTAAATATTTGAATGTTTATACAGATAGCGGTCTAGATATTTCCATGTTTATATAGATAACGTTGTAGATATTTCCATTTTTATACACATAGCGGTGTAGTTATTTCCATGTTTATACAGATGACTGTGTACATATTTCCATGTTTATACAGATGGCGGTGTAGATATTTCCATGTTTATACAGATAGAGGTCTAGATATTTCCATGTTTATACAGATAGCGGTGTAGATATTTCCATGTTTCTACAGATAGCGGTGTAGATATTTCCATGTTTATACAGATAGCGGTGGACATATTTTCAAGTTTATACAGATAGCGGTGGACATATTTTCATGTTTATAGAGATGGCAGTGTAGATATTTCCAAGTTTATAAAGATAGCGGTGTCGATATTTCCGTGTTTATACAGATAGCGGTGCAGGTATTTCCATGTTTGTAGAGACAGCGGTGTAGATATTTCCACGTTTTTACAGATGGGGGTGTAGATATTTCCATGTTTATACAGATGACTGTGTAGATATTTCCATGTTTTTTACAGATGGCGGTGTAAATATTTCCATGTTACGCAGATAGCGGTGTGGATATTTCCATGTTCATACAGACAGCGATGTAGATATTTCCATGTTTATAGAGATGGCTGTGTAGTTATTTCCATGTTTATACAGATAGTGGGGTAGATATTTCCATGTTTATACAGATGACTGTGTAGGTATTTCCATGTTTATACATATGGCGGTGTAGATATTTCCATGTTTAGAGAGATAGCCATGAAGATATTTCCATGTTTATACAGACAGTGGTGTAGACATTTCCATGTTTATAGAGATAGCGGTGTAGATATTTCCATAGTTATACAGATAGCGGTGTAGATATTTCCATGTTTATACAGATAGCGGTGTAGATGTTTCCATGTTTATACAGATAGCGGTGTAGATATATCCATGTTTATACAGATCGTGGTGTATATATTTCCATGTTTATACAGATAGCGGTGTAGATATTTCCATATTTACAGAGATAGAGGTGTAGATATTTCCATATTTGCACCGATTGCGGTTTACATATTTCCACGTTTATACAGATAGTGGTGTAGATATTTCCATGTGTATACAGATAGCGGTGTAGATATTTCCATGTTTATACAGATAGTGGTGTAGATATTTCCATGTTTATACAGATAGCCGTGTAGTTATATCCATGTATATACAGACTGCCGTGTAGATATTTCCATGTTTAAACAGATAGCGGTGTAGATATTTCCATGTTTATAAAGATAGCGGTGTAGATATTTCTATGTTTACACAGATTGCGGTGAAAATATTTCCATGTTTATACAGATAGCAATGTAAATATTTCCATGTTTATATAGACAGCGGAGAAGATATATCCATGTTTATACAGATAGCAGTGTAGACATTTCTATGTTTATACAGCTAGCGGTGTAGATATTTCCATGTTTATACAGATAGCAGTAGAGATATTTCCATGATTAGACAGATAGCGGTGGAGATATTTCAATGTTTATACAGATGACTGTGTAGATATTTCCATTTCTATACAGATGGCAGTGTAGATATTTCCATGTTTATACAGATGGCAGTGTAGATATTTCCATGTTTATACAGATTGCTGTGTGGCTATTTTCATGTTTATAGAAATAGCGATGTAGGTATTTCCATGTTTATAGAGATGGCTGTGTAGATATTTCCATGTTTACACAGATGACTGTGTAGGTATTTCCATGTATATCCAGAAGGCAGTGTCGATATTTCAATGTTTATAGAGATAGCAGTTTAGTTATTTCCATGTTTATACAGATGGCAGTGTAGATATTTCCATGTTTATACAGAAGGCGGTGAAGATATTTCCATGTTTTTAGGGATAGCCATGTAGATATTTCCATGTTTATACAGATAGCGGTGTTGACATTTCCATGTTTATAGAGATAGCTGTGTAGATATTTCCATATTTATGCAGATAGCGGAGTAGATATTTCCATGTTTATACAGATAGCAGTGTAGATATTAACATGTTTATACAGATAGCGGTGTAGATATTTCCATGTTTATACAGATAGCGTTGTAGATATTTCCATGTTTATACAGATAGCAGTGTAGGTATATCCATGTATATACAGATTGCGGTGTAGATATTTCCACGTTTATAAAGATAGCGGTGTAGATATTTCTATGTTTACACAGATTGCGGTGGAAATATTTCCATGTTTATACAGATAGCGATGTAAATATTCCCATGTTTATACAGATAGTGGAGTAGGTATATCCATGTTTATACAGATAGCGGTGTAGACATTTCCATGTTTATACAGATAGCGGTGTAGATATTTCCATGTTTATACAGATAGCGGTGGAGATATTTCCATGATTAGACAGATAGTGGTGGAGATATTTCAATGTTTTTACCGATGACTGTGTAGACATTTCCATTTGTATATAGATGTCAGTGTAGATATTTCCATGTTTATACAGATGGCAGTGTAGATATTTCCATGTTTATACAGATTGCTGTGTGGCTATTTTCATGTTTATAGAAATAGCGATGTAGGTATTTCCGTGTTTATAGAGATGGCTGTGTAGATATTTCCATGTTTACACAGATGACTGTGTAGGTATTTCCATGTATATCCAGAAGGCACTGTCGATATTTCAATGTTTATAGAGATAGCAGTTTAGTTATTTCCATGTTTATACAGATGGCAGTGTAGATATTTCCATGTTTATACAGAAGGCGGTGAAGATATTTCCATGTTTTTAGGGATAGCCATGTAGATATTTCCATGTTTATACAGATAGCGGTGTTGACATTTCCATGTTTATAGAGATAGCGGTGTAGATATTTCCATGTTTATACAGATAGCGGTGTAGATATACCCATGTTTACACAGATCGTGGTGTATATATTTCCATTTTTATACAGATAGCGGTGTAGATATTTCCATGTTTATACAGATAGCGGTGTAGATATTTCCATATTTACAGAGATAGAGGTGTAGATATTTCCATATTTGGACAGATTGCGGTGTACATGTTTCCACGTTTATACAGATAGTGGTGTAGATATTTCCATGTTTATACAGGTAGCGGTGGAGATATTTTCATGTTTATACAGATAGTTGTGTAGATATTTCCAAGTTTATACAGATAGCGGTGTAGATATATCCATGTTTACACAGATTGCGGTGTAGATATTTCCATGTTTATAAAGATAGCGGTGTAGATATTTCTATGTTTACACAGATTGCGGTGGAAATATTTCCATGTTTATACAGATAGCGATGTAAATATTTCCATGTTTATACAGATAGCGGAGTAGATATATCCATGTTTATACAGATAGCAGTGTAGACATTTCCATGATTATACAGATAGCGGTGTAGATATTTCCATGTTTATACAGATAGCGGTGGAGATATTTCCATGATTAGACAGATAGCGGTGGAGATATTTCAATGTTTATACAGATGACTGTGTAGATATTTCCATTTGTATACAGATGGCAGTGTAGATATTTCCATGTTTATACAGATGGCAGTGTAGATATTTCCATGTTTATACAGACTGCTGTGTGGCTATTTTCATGTTTATAGAAATAGCGATGTAGGTATTTCCATGTTTATAGAGATGGCTGTGTAGATATTTCCATGTTTACACAGATGACTGTGTAGGTACTTCCATGTATATCCAGAACACAGTGTTGATATTTCAATGTTTATAGAGATAGCATTTTAGTTATTTCCATGTTTATACAGATGGCAGTGTAGATATTTCCATGTTTATACAGAAGGCGGTGAAGATATTTCCATCTTTTTAGGGATAGCCATGTAGATATTTCCATGTTTATACAGATAGCGGTGTTGACATTTCCATGTTTATAGAGATAGCGGTGTAGATATTTCCATATTTATGCAGATAGCGGAGTAGATATTTCCATGTTTATACAGATAGCAGTGTAGATATTAACATGTTTATACAGATAGCGGTGTAGATATATCCATGTTTATACAGATTGTGGTGTAGATATTTCCATGTTTATACAGATAGCGGTGTAGATATTTCCAGGTTTATACAGATATTGGTGTAGATATTACCATGTTTACAGAGACAGAGGTGTAGATATTTCCATATTCACACAGATTGCTGTGTATATATTTCCATATTTAAACCGACAGCTTTGAAGATATTCCCATGTTTACACAGATACTGTTGTAGATGTTTCCATGTTTATAGAGATTGCAGTGTAGATATTTCCATGTTTATAAAGATAGCGGTGTAGATATTTCCATGTTTATGCAGATAGCGGTGGAGATATTTCCATGTTTATATAGATAGCGCTGTAGATATTTGCTTGTTTATACAGATAGGGGTGTAGATATTTCCATGTTTATACAGATAGCGGTGTAGATATTTCCAGGTTTATACAGATAGTGGTGTAGATATTTCCATGTTTACAGAGACAGAGGTGTAGATATTTCCATATTCACACAGATTGCTGTGTATATATTTCCATATTTAAACCGACAGCTTTGAAGATATTCCCATGTTTACACAGATACTGTTGTAGATGTTTCCATGTTTATAGAGATTGCAGTGTAGATATTTCCATGTTTATAAAGATAGCGGTGTCGATATTTCCATGTTTATGCAGATAGCGGTGGAGATATTTCCATGTTTATATAGATAGCGCTGTAGATATTTGCTTGTTTATACAGATAGCGGTGTAGATATTTCCATGTTTATACAGATAGCGGTGTAGATATTTCCATGTTTATAGAGATAGCGGAGGAGATATTTCCATGTTTCTACAGATAGCAATGTAAATATTTGAATGTTTATACAGATAGCGGTCTAGATATTTCCATGTTTATATAGATAACGGTGTAGATATTTCCATTTTTATACACATAGCGGTGTAGTTATTTCCATGTTTATACAGATGACTGTGTACATATTTCCATGTTTATACAGATGGCGGTGTAGATATTTCCATGTTTATACAGATAGCGGTCTAGATATTTCCATGTTTATACAGATAGCGGTGTAGATATTTCCATGTTTATACAGATAGCCTTGTAGATATTTCCATGTATATACAGATAGCGGTGGACATATTTTCAAGTTTATACAGATAGCGGTGGACATATTTTCATGTTTATAGAGATGGCAGTGTAGATATTTCCAAGTTTATAAAGATAGCGGTGTCGATATTTCCGTGTTTATACAGATAGCGGTGCAGGTATTTCCATGTTTGTAGAGACAGCGGTGTAGATATTTCCATGTTTTTACAGATGGGGGTGTAGATATTTCCATGTTTATACAGATGACTGTGTAGATATTTCCATGTTTTTTACAGATGGCGGTGTAAATATTTCCATGTTACGCAGATAGCGGTGTGGATATTTCCATGTTTATACAGACAGCGATGTAGATATTTCCATGTTTATAGAGATGGCTGTGTAGTTATTTCCATGTATATACAGTTAGTGGGGTAGATATTTCCATGTTTATACAGATGACTGTGTAGGTATTTCCATGATTATACTTATGGCGGTGTAGATATTTCCATGTTTAGAGAGATAGCCATGAAGATATTTCCATGTTTATACAGACAGTGGTGTAGACATTTCCATGTTTATAGAGATGGCGGTGTAGATATTTCCATAGTTATACAGATAGCGGTGTAGATATTTCCATGTTTATACAGATAGCGGTGTAGATGTTTCCATGTTTATACAGATAGCGGTGTAGATATATCCATGTTTATACAGATCGTGGTGTATATATTTCCATGTTTATACAGATAGCGGTGTAGATATTTCCATGTTTATACAGATAGCGGTGTAGATATTTCCATATTTACAGAGATAGAGGTGTAGATATTTCCATATTTGCACAGATTGCGGTGTACATATTTCCACGTTTATACAGATAGTGGTGTAGATATTTCCATGTTTATACAGATAGCGGTGTAGATATTTCCATATTTACAGAGATAGAGGTGTAGATATTTCCATATTTGCACCGATTGTGGTTTACCTATTTCCACGTTTATACAGATAGTGGTGTACATATTTCCATGTTTATACAGATAGCGGTGTAGATATTTCCATGTTTATACAGATAGCATTGTAGATATTTCCATGTTTATACAGATAGCGGTGTAGATATATCCACGTATATACAGATTGCGGTGTAGATATTTCCACGTTTATACAGATAGCGGTGTTGACATTTCCATGTTTATAGAGATAGCGGTGTAGATATTTCCATGTTTATACAGAAAGCGGTGTAGATATACCCATGCTTACACAGTTCATGGTGTATATATTTCCTTGTTTATACAGATATCCGTGTAGATATTTCCATGTTTATACAGATAGCGGTGTAGATATTTCCATATTTACAGAGATAGAGGTGTAGATATTTCCATATTTGCACAGATTGCTGTGTACATGTTTCCACGTTTATACAGATAGTGGTGTAGATATTTCCATGTTTATACAGGTAGCGGTGTAGATATTTCCATGTTTATACAGGTAGCGGTGTAGATATTTCCATGTTTATACAGATAGTTGTGTAGATATTTCCAAGTTTATACAGATAGCGGTGTAGATATATCCATGTTTACACAGATTGCGGTGTACATATTTCCATGTTTATAAAGATAGCGGTGTAGATATTTCTATGTTTACACAGATTGCGGTGGAAATATTTCCATGTTTATACAGATAGCGATGTAAATATTTCCATGTTTATACAGATAGCGGAGTAGATATATCCATGTTTATTCAGATAGCAGTGTAGACATTTCCATGTTTATACAGATAGCGGTGTAGATATTTCCATGTTTATACAGATAGCGGTGGAGATATTTCCATGATTAGACAGATAGCGGTGGAGATATTTCAATGTTTATACAGATGACTGTGTAGGTATTTCCATTTGTATACAGATGGCAGTGTAGATATTTCCATGTTTATACAGATGGCAGTGTAGATATTTCCATGTTTATACAGATTGCTGTGTGGCTATTTTCATGTTTATAGAAATAGCGATGTAGGTATTTCCATGTTTATAGAGATGGCTGTGTAGATATTTCCATGTTTACACAGATGACTGTGTAGGTACTTCCACGTATATCCAGAAGACAGTGTTGATATTTCAATGTTTATAGAGATAGCAGTTTAGTTATTTCCATGTTTATACAGATGGCAGTGTAGATATTTCCATGTTTATACAGAAGGCGGTGAAGATATTTCCATGTTTTTAGGGATAGCCATGTAGATATTTCCATGTTTATACAGATAGCGGTGTTGACATTTCCATGTTTATAGAGATAGCGGTGTAGATATTTCCATATTTATGCAGATAGCGGAGTAGATATTTCCATGTTTATACAGATAGCAGTGTAGATATTAACATGTTTATACAGATAGCGGTGTAGATATATCCATGTTTATACAGATTGTGGTGTAGATATTTCCATGTTTATACAGATACCGGTGTAGATATTTCCAGGTTTATACAGATAGTGGTGTAGATATTTCCATGTTTACAGAGACAGAGGTGTAGATATTTCCATATTCACACAGATTGCTGTGTACATATTTCCATATTTAAACCGACAGCTTTGAAGATATTCCCATGTATACACAGATACTGTTGTAGATGTTTCCATGTTTATAGAGATTGCAGTGTAGATATTTCCATGTTTATAAAGATAGCGGTGTCGATATTTCCATGTTTATGCAGATAGCGGTGCAGATATTTCCATGTTTATATAGATAACGCTGTAGATATTTGCTTGTTTATACAGATAGCGGTGTAGATATTTCGATGTTTATACAGATAGCGGTGTAGATATTTCCATGTTTATAGAGATAGTGGTGTAGATATTTCCATATTTACACAGATAAATGTGTAGGCATTTCCATGTTTATACAGATAGCGCTGTAGATATTTCCATGTTTATACAGACCGCGGTGTAGATATTTCCATGTTTACACAGATAGCGGTGCAGATATTTCCATGTTTGTACTGATGGCGGTGTTGATATTTCCATCTATACACAGATGACCCTGTAGATATTTCCATGTTTATACAGATGGCGGCACAGATATTTCTATGGTTATGTAGATGGCGGTGTAGATATTTCCATGTTTATACAGATAGCGGTGTAGTTATTTCCATGTTTATATAGATAGCGGTGTAGATATTTCCATGTATATACACATGGCTGTGTACATATTTCCATGTTTATACAGATGGCGGTGTAGATATTTCCATGTTTATACAGATAACTTTGTAAGTATTTCCATGTTTGTACAGATGGCGGTGTAGATATTTCGATGTTTATAGAGATAGCAGTGGAGATATTTCCATGTTTATACAGATAGCGGTGTAGATATTTCCATGTTTATACTGATCGCGGTGTAGATATTTCCATGTTTACACAGATGGCGGTGTAGATATTTCCATATTTATACAGATGTCTGTGTAGATATTTCCATGTGTATAGAGATGGTATTGTAGGTATTTCCATGTTTATACAGATGGTGGTGTAGATATTTCCATGTTTATTCGGATGACTGTGTAGATATTTCCATGTTTTTACAGATGGCAGTGTAGATATTTCAATGTTTATAGAGATGGCGCTGTAGATGTTTCCATGTTTATACAGATAAAGGTGGAGATATTTCCATGTTTATACAGACAGCAGTGGAGATATTACCATGTTTACACACAAAGCAGTGTACATATTTCCATGTTTATAGAGACAGCAGTGTAGGTATTTCCATGTTTATACAGATAGCGGTGAGGATATTTCCATGTTTATACAGATGCCTATGCAGATATTTCCAAATTTATTCAGAGGGCTGTGTACATATTTCCATGTTTATACAGATGGTAGTGTAGATATTTCCATGTTCCTACACATGACTGTGTAGATATTTCCATGTTTATACAGATGGCTTTGCAGCTATTTCCTTGTTTATAGAGATAGCGGTGTAGATATTTCCATGTTTATGCAGATAGCGTTGTAAATATTTCCATGTTTTATACAGATCTTGGTGTAGATATTTCCATGTTTATACAGATACCGGTGTAGATATTTCCATGTTTATACAGACCGCAGTGAAGGTATTTCCATGTTTATACAGATAGCCGTGTAGATATTTCCATGTCTGTACAGATGGCGGTGTTGATGTTTCCATCTATACACAAATTGCCGTGTAAGTATTTCCATGTGTATACAGATGGCATTGTAGATATTTCCATGTTTATACAGATGGTGGTGTAGAGATTTCCATGTTTCTACACATGGCATTGTAGTTATTTCCATGTTTATACAGATAACGGTGTAGATATTTCCATGTTTATACAGATAGCGGTGTAAATATTTCCATGTTTATACAGATCACGGTGTAGATATTGCCATGTTTATAGAGATAGCGGTGTAGATATTTCCATGTTTATACAGATAGCAATTTAGATATTTCCATGTTTATGCAGACCGCGGTGTAGATATTTCCATGTTTATACAGATTGCGGTGCAGATATTTCCATGTTTGTACAGATGGCGGTGTTGATATTTCCATCTATACACAGATGACCGTGTAGATATTTCCATGTTTATACAGATGGCGGCGCAGTTATTTCCATGGATATGTAGATGGCGGTGTAGATATTTCCATGTTTATACAGATAGCGGTGTAGTTATTTCCATGTTTATATAGATAACGGTGTAGATATTTCCATGTATATACACATGTCTGTGTAGATATTTCCATGTTTATACAGATGGCGGTGTAGATATTTCCATGTTTATACAGATAACTTTGTAAGTATTTCCATGTTTATACAGATGGCGGTGTAGATGTTTCGATGTTTGTAGAGATAGCAGTGGAGATATTTCCATGTTTATACAGATAGCGGTGTACATATTTCCATGTTTATACTGATCGTGGTGTAGATATTTTCATGTTTATAGAGATGGCGGTGTAGATATTGCCTTATTTATAGAGATAGCGGTGTAGATATTTTCATGTTTCTACAGATGGCAGTGTAGATATTTCCATGTTTATACAGATGGCCGTGTAGATATTTCCATATTTATACAGATGTCTGTATAGATAGTTCCATGTGTATACAGATGGTATTGTAGCTATTTCCATGTTTATACAGATGGTGGTGTAGATATTTCCATGTTTATTCAGATGACTGTGTAGATATTTCCATGTTTTTTCCGATGGCAGTGTAGATACTTCAATGTTTATAGAGATGGCGCTGTAGACATTTCCATGTTTATACAGATAACGGTGGAGATATTTCCATGTTTATACAGAGAGCAGTGGAGATATTACCATGTTTATACACATAGCGGTGTACATATTTCCATGTTTATAGAGACAGCGGTGTAGGTATTTCCAGGTTTATACAGATAGCGGTGCAGATATTTCCATGTTTACACAGATGCCTATGCAGATATTTCCATATTTATACAGAGGGCTTTGTAGATATTTCTGTGTTTATACAGATGGCAGTGTAGATATTTAAATGTTCCTACACATGACTGTGTAGGTATTTCCATGTTTATTACAGATGTCTTTGTAGATATTTCCATGTTTATAGAGATAGCGGTGCAGATATTTCCATGTTTATATAGATAGCGGTGTATATATTTCCATGTTTATACAGATCATGGTGTAGATATTTCCATGTTTATACAGATACCGGTGTAGATATATCCATGTTTATACAAACCGCAGTGTAGATATTTCCATGTTTATAGCGATAGCAGTGTAGATATTTCCATGTTTGTACAGATGGCGGTGTTGATGTTTCAATCTATACACAGATTGCCGTGTAGGTATTTCCATCTGTATACAGATGGCATTGTAGATATTTCCCTCTTCATACAGATGCTGGTGTAGATATTTCCATGTTTACACAGATGACTGTATAGGTGTTTCCATGTTTATACAGATGGCGGTGTAGATATTTCCATATTTATACACATAACGGTGTAGAAATTTCCATGTTTATACAGATAGCGGTGTAAATATTTCCATGTTTATACAGATCACGGTGTAGATATTTCCATGTTTATAGAGATTGTGGTGTAGATATTTCCATGTTTATGCAGATAGCGATGTAGATATTTCCATGTTTACAGACCACGGTGTAGATATTTCCTTGTTTATACAGATAGTGATGCAGATATTTCCATGTTTTTACAGATATCGGTGCAGATATTTCCTTGTTTACATAGATTGCGGTGTAGATATTTCCATCTTTCTACAGATGGCATTGTAGATATTTCCATGTTTATACAGATGAGTGTATAGGTATTTCCATGTTTTTTCAGATGGCGGTGCAGATATTTCCATGTCTATAGAGATAGCGGTGTAGATATTTCCATGTTTGTACAGATGGCCTTGTTGATATTTCCATCTATACACAGATGGCCGTGTAGATATTTCCATGTTTATTCAGATGGTGGCGTAGATATTTCCAAGGACATGCAGATGGCGGTGTAGTTATTTCCATGTTTATTCAGATAGCGGTGTAGGTATTTCCATGTTTACACCGATGGTGGTGTAGATATTTCCGTGTTTATACACATGGCGGAGTAGATACTTCCATCTTTATGGAGATGGCAGTGTAGATATTTTCATGTTCATAGAGATGGCGGTGTAGATATTTCCATATTTATAGAGATAGCGGTGTAGATATTTCCATCTTTCTACAGATGGCAGTATAGATATTTCCATGTTTATACAGATGGCGGTGTAGATATTTCCATATTTATACAGATGTCTGTGTAGATATTTCCATGTGTAAACAGATGGTATTGTAGCTATTTATGTTTATACAGATGGTGGTTTAGATATTTCCATGTTTATTCAGATGAATGTGTAGATATTTCCATGTTTTTACAGATGGCAGTGTAGCTATTTCAATGTTTATATAGATGGCGCTGTTGATATTTCCATGTTTATACAGATAACGATGGAGATATTTCCATGTTTATACAGAGAGCAGTGGAGATATTTCCATGTTTATACACATAGCGGTGTACATATTTCCATGTTTATAGAGACAGCGGTGCAGGTATTTCCATGTTTATACAGATAGCGGTGCAGATATTTCCATGTTTACACAGATGCCTATGCAGATATTTCCATATTTACACAGAGGGCTGTGTAGATATTTCTATATTTATACAGATGGCAGTGTAGATATTTAAATGTTCCTACACATGACTGTGTAAGTATTTCCATGTTTATACAGATGTCTTTGTAGTTATTTCCATGTTTATAGAGATAGCAGTGCAGATATTTCCATGTTTATACAGATAGCGGTGTATATATTTCCATGTTTTTACAGATCATGGTGTAGATATTTCCATGTTTATACTGATACCGGTGTAGATATTTCGATGTTTATACAGACAGCAGTGTAGATATTTCCATGTTTATAGAGATAGCAGTGTAGATATTTCCATGTTTGTACAGATGGCGGTGTTGATGTTTCCATCTATACACTGATTGCCGTGTAGGTATTTCCATGTGTATACAGATGGCATTGTAGATATTTCCATGTTTATACAGATGGTGGTGTATATATTTCCATGTTTACACAGATGACTGTAAAGATATTTCCATGTTTATACAGATGGCGGTGTAGATATTTCCAAGTTTATAGAGATAGCGGTGTAGATATTTCCATATTTATACAGATAACGGTGTAGAAGTTTCCATGTTTATACAGATAGCAGTGTAAATATTTCCATGTTTATACAGATCACGGTATAGATATTTCCATGTTTATAGAGATAGCGGTGTAGATATTTCCATGTTTACACCGATAGCAGTGTTGATATTTCCATGTTTATACAGACCGCGGTGTAGAAATTTCCATGTTTATACAGATAGCGGTGCAGATATTTCCATGTTTGTACAGAAGGCGGTGTTGATATTTCCATCTATACACAGATGACAGTGTAGATATTTCCATGTTTATACAGACGGCGGCGCAGATATTTCCATGGATATGTAGATGGCGGTGAAGATATTTCCATGTTTATACAGATAGCGGTGTAGTTATTTCCATGTTTATATAGATAGCGGTGTAGATATTTCCATGTATGTACACATGGCTGTGTAGATATATGCATGTTTATACGGATGGCGGTGTAGATATTTCCATGTTTATACAGATAACTTTGTAAGTATTTCCATGTTTATACAGATGGCGGTGTAGATATTTCGATGTTTATAGAGATAGCTGTGGAGATATTTCCATGTTTATACAGATAGCGGTGTAGATATTTCCATGTTTATACTGATCGTGGTGTAGACATTTCCATGTTTATAGAGATGGCGGTGTAGAAATTTCCATGTTCATAGAGATAGCGGTGTTGATTTTTCCATGTTTATAGAGATAGCGGTGTGGATAGTTCCATGTTTACACAGATAGGGGTGTAGATATTTCCCTGTTTATAGAGATGGCGGTGTAGATATTTCCATGTTTATACAGATCACGGTGTAGATATTTAATTGTTTATGCAAATAGCGGTGTAGTTATTTCCATGTTTATACAGATAGTGGTGTAGATATTTCCATGTATATACAGATGGCTGTGTAGATATTTCTATGTTTATACAGATGGCTGTGTAGATATTTCCATGTTTATACAGATGACTTTGTAGGTATTTCCATGTTTATACAGATGGCGGTGTAGATATTTCCATGTTTATGGAGATAACTGTGTAGATATTTCCATGTTTATACAGATAGCGGTGTAGATATTTCCATGTTTATACAGATCGCGGTGTAGATATTTCCATGTTTATACAGATCGCGGTGTAGATATTTCCATGTTTATACAGATGGCATTGTAGATATTTCCATGTTTATACAGATGACTGTATAGGTATTTCCATGTTTTTTAAGATGGCGGTGCAGATATTTCCATGTCTATAGAGATAGCGGTGTAGATATTTCCATGTTTGTACAGATGGCGGTGTTGATATTTCCATCTATACACAGATGGCCGTGTAGATATTTCCATGTTTATTCAGATGGCGGCGTAGATATTTGCAAGGACATGCAGATGGCGGTGTAGTTATTTCCATGTTTATTCAGATAGCGGTGTAGGTATTTCCATGTTTACACCGATGGTGGTGTAGATATTTCCGTGTTTATACACATGGCGGAGTAGATACTTCCATCTTTATGGAGATGGCAGTGTAGATATTTTCATGTTCATAGAGATGGCGGTGTAGATATTTCCATATTTATAGAGATAGCGGTGTAGATATTTCCATCTTGCTACAGATGGCAGTGTAGATATTTCCATGTTTATACAGATGGCGGTGTAGATATTTCCATATTTATACAGATGTCTGTGTAGATATTTCCATGTGTAAACAGATGGTATTGTAGCTATTTATGTTTATACAGATGGTGGTGTAGATATTTCCATGTTTATTCAGATGAATGTGTAGATATTTCCATGTTTTTACAGATGGCAGTGTAGCTATTTCAATGTTTATATAGATGGCGCTGTTGATATTTCCATGTTTATACAGATAACGGTGGAGATATTTCCATGTTTATACAGAGAGCAGTGGAGATATTTCCATGTTTATACACATAGCGGTGTACATATTTCCATGTTTATAGAGACAGCGGTGTAGGTATTTCCATGTTTATACAGATAGCGGTGCAGATATTTCCATGTTTACACAGATGCCTATGCAGATATTTCCATATTTACACAGAGGGCTGTGTAGATATTTCTATATTTATACAGATGGCAGTGTAGATATTTAAATGTCCCTACACATGACTGTGTAGGTATTTCCATGTTTATACAGATGTCTTTGTAGTTATTTCCATGTTTATAGAGATAGCGGTGCAGATATTTCCATGTTTATACAGATAGCGGTGTATATATTTCCATGTTTTTACAGATCATGGTGTAGATATTTCCATGTTTATACAGATACCGGTGTAGATATTTCGATGTTTATACAAATAGCGGTGTAGTTATTTCCATGTTTATACAGATAGTGGTGTAGATATTTCCATGTATATACAGATGGCTGTGTAGATATTTCCATGTTTATACAGATGGCGGTGTAGATATTTCCATGTTTATAGAGATAGCTGTGGAGATATTTCCATGTTTATACAGATAGCGGTGTAGATATTTCCATGTTTATACTGATCGTGGTGTAGACATTTCCATGTTTATAGAGATGGCGGTGTAGATATTTCCATGTTCATAGAGATAGCGGTGTTGATTTTTCCATGTTTATAGAGATAGCTGTGTGGATATTTCCATGTTTATACAGATAGGGGTGTAGATATTTCCCTGTTTATAGAGATGGCGGTGTAGATATTTCCATGTTTATACAGATCACGGTGTAGATATTTCCTTGTTTATACAAATAGCGGTGTAGATATTTCCATGTTTATACAGATAGTGGTGTAGGTATTTCCATGTATATACAGATGGCTGTGTAGATATTTCCATGTTTATACAGATGGCTGTGTAGATATTTCCATGTTTATACAGATGACTTTGTAGGTATTTCCATGTTTATACAGATGGCGGTGTAGATATTTCCAGGTTTATACAGATAACTGTGTAGATATTTCCATGTTTATACAGATAGCGGTGTAGATATTTCCATGTTTATACAGATCGTGGTGTAGATATTTCCATGTTTATACAGATACCGGTGTAGATATTTCCAGGTTTATACAGATAGCGGTGTAGATATTTCCATGTTTTTACAGATATCGGTGTAGATATTTCCATCTTTACACAGATTGCGGTGTAGATATTTCCATCTTTCTACAGATGGCATTGTAGATATTTCCATGTTTATACAGATGACTGTATAGATATTTCCATGTTTTTACAGATGGCGGAGCAGATATTTCCATGTCTATAGAGATAGCGGTGTAGATATTTCCATGTTTGTACAGATGGCGGTGTTGATATTTCCATCTATACACAGATGGCCGTGTAGATATTTCCATGTTTATTCAGATGGCAGCGTAGATATTTCGAAGGACATGCAGATGGTGGTGTAGTTATTTCCATGTTTATACAGAGAGCGGTGTAGGTATTTCCATGTTTACACAGATGGTGGTGTAGATATTTCCGTGTTTATACACATGGCGGAGTAGATACTTCCATCTTTATGGAAATGGCAGTGTAGATATTTTCGTGTTCATAGAGATGGCGGTGTAGATATTTCCATATTTATAGAGATAGCGGTGTAGATATTTCCATCTTTCTACAGATGGCAGTGTAGATATTTCCATGTTTATACAGATGGCCGTGTAGATATTTCCATATTTATACAGATGTCTGTGTAGATATTTCCATGTGTATACAGATGGTATTGTAGCTATTTCCATGTTTATACACATGGTGGTGTAGATATTTCCATGTTTATTCAGATGACTGTGTAGATATTTCCATGTTTTTACAGATGGCAGTGTAGATATTTCAATGTTTATATAGATGGCGCTTTTGATATTTCCATGTTTATACAGATAACGGTGGAGATATTTCCATGTTTATACAGAGAGCAGTGGAGATATTTCCATGTTTATACACATAGCGGTGTACATATTTCCATGTTTATAGAGACAGCGGTGTAGGTATTTCCACGTTTATACAGATAGCGGTGCAGGTATTTCCATGTTTACACAGATGCCTATGCAGATATTTCCATATTTATACAGAGGGCTGTGTAGATATTTCTATATTTATACAGATGTCAGTGTAGATATTTAAATGTTCCTACACATGACTGTGTAGGTATTTCCATGTTTATACAGATGTCTTTGTAGTTATTTCCATGTTTATAGAGATAGCGGTGCAGATATTTCCATGTTTATACAGATAGCGGTGTATATATTTCCATGTTTTTACAGATCATGGTGTAGATATTTCCATGTTTATACAGATACCGGTGTAGATATTTCCATGTTTATACAGACCGCAGTGTAGATATTTCCATGTTTATAGAGATAGCAGTGTAGATATTTCCATGTTTGTACAGATGGCGGTGTTGATGTTTCCATCTATACACTGATTGCCGTGTAGGTATTTCCATGTGTATACAGATGGCATTGTAGATATTTCCATGTTTATACAGATGGTGGTGTAGATATTTCCATGTTTAAACAGATGACTGTATAGGTATTTCCTTGTTTATACAGTTGGCGGTGTAGATATTTCCAAGTTTATAGAGATAGCGGTGTAGATATTTCCATATTTATACAGATAACGGTGTAGAAGTTTCCATGTTTATACAGATAGCGGTGTAAATATTTCCATGTTTATACAGATCACGGTGTAGATATTTCCATGTTTATAGAGATAGCAGTGTAGATATTTCCATGTTTATACCGATAGCGGTGTTGATATTTCCATGTTTATACAGACTGCGGTGTAGATATTTCCATGTTTATACAGATAGCGGTGCTGATATTTCCATGTTTGTACAGATGGCGGTGTTGATATTTCCATCTATACACAGATGACCGTGTAGATATTTCCATGTTTATACAGATGGCGGCGCAGAAATTTCCATGGATATGTAGATGGCAGTGTTGATATTTCCATGTTTATACAGATAGCGGTGTAGTTATTTCCATGTTTATATAGATAGCAGTGTAGATATTTCCATGTATGTACACATGGCTGTGTAGATATTTCCATGTTTATACAGATGGCGGTGTAGATATTTCCATGTTTATACAGATAACTTTGTAAGTATGTCCATGTTTATACAGATAACTTTGTAAGTATTTCAATGTTTATACAGATGGCGGTGTAGATATTTTGATGTTCATAGAGATAGCATTGGAGATATTTCCATGTTTATACAGATAGCGGTGTAGATATTTCCATATTTATACTGATCGTGGTGTAGACATTTCCATGTTTATAGAGATGGCGGTGTAGATATTTCCATGTTCATAGAGATAGCGGTGTTGATTTTTCCATGTTTATAGAGATAGCGGTGTGGATATTTCCATGTTTATACAGATAGGGGTGTAGATATTTCCCTGTTTATAGAGAGGGCGGCGTAGATATTTCCATGTTTATACAGATCACGGTGTAGATGTTTCCTTGTTTATACAAATAGCGGTGTAGTTATTTCCATGTTTATACAGATAGTGGTGTAGATATTTCCATGTATATACAGAGGGCTGTGTAGATATTTCCATGTTTATACAGATGGCTGTGTAGATATTTCCATGTTTATACAGACGACTTTGTAGGTATTTCAATGTTTATACAGATGACGGTGTAGATATTTCCATTTTTATACAGATAACTGTGTAGATATTTCCATGTTTATACAGATTGCGGTGTAGATATTTCCATGTTTATACAGATCGCGGTGTAGATATTTCCATGTTTATATAGATGGCGGTGTAGATATTTCCATCTTTATACAGATAGCGGTGTAGATATTTCCATGTTTTTACAGATATCGGTGTAGATATTTCCATGTTTACACCGACTGCGGTGTAGATATTTCCATGTTTATACAGATGGTGGTGTAGATATTTCCATGTTTACACAGATGACTGTATAGGTATTTCCATGTTTATACAGATGGCGGTGTAGATATTTCCAAGTTTATAGGGATAGCGGTGTAGATATTTCCATATTTATACAGATAACGGTGTAGAAGTTTCCATGTTTATACAGATATCGGTGTAAATATTTCCATGTTTATACAGATCACGGTGTAGATATTTCCATGTTCATAGAGATAGCGGTGTAGATATTTCCAGGTTTATACCGATAGCGGTGTTGATATTTCCATGTTTATACAGACCGCGGTGTAGATATTTCCATGTTTATACAAATAGCGGTGCAGATATTTCCATGTTTGTACAGATGGCGGTGTTGATATTTCCATCTATACACAGATGACCGTGTAGATAATTCCATCTTTATACAGATGGCGGCGCAGATATTTCCATGGATATGTAGATGGCGGTGTAGATATTTCCATGTTTATACAGATAGCGGTGTAGTTATTTCCATGTTTATATAGATAGCGGTGTAGATATTTCCATGTATGTACACATGGCTGTGTAGATATTTCCATGTTTATACAGATGGTGGTGTAGATATTTCCATGTTTATACAGATAACTTTGTAAGTATTTCCATGTTTATAGAGATGGCGGTGTAGGTATTTCGATGTTTATAGAGATAGCAGTGGAGATATTTCCAGGTTTATACAGATAGCGGTGTAGATATTTCCATGTTTATACTGATCGTGGTGTAGACATTTCCATGTTTATAGAGATGGCGGTGTAGATATTTCCATGTTCATAGAGATAGCGGTGTTGATTTTTCCATGTTTATAGAGATAGTGGTGTGGATATTTCCAAGTGTATACAGATAGGGGTGTAGATATTTCCCTGTTTATAGAGATGTCGGTGTAGATATTTCCATGTTTATACAGATCACGGTGTAGATATTTCCTTGTTTATACAAATAGCGGTGTAGTTATTTCCATGTTTATACAGATAGTGGGGTAGATATTTCCATGTATATACAGATGGCTGTGTAGATATTTCCATGTTTACACAGATGGCTGTGTAGATATTTCCATGTTTATACAGATGACTTTGTATGTATTTCCATGTTTATACAGATGGCGGTGTAGATATTTCCATGTTTATAGAGATAACTGTGTAGACATTTCCATGTTTATACAGATAGCGGTGTAGATATTTCCATGTTTATACAGATCGCGGTGTAGATATTTCCATGTTTATACAGATGGCGGTGTAGATATTTCCATGTTTATACAGATAGCGGTGTAGATATTTCCATGTTTTTCCAGATATCGGTGTAGATATTTCCATGTTTACACAGATTGCGGTGTAGATATTTCCATCTTTCTACAGATGGCATTGTAGATATTTTCATGTTTATACAGATGACTGTATAGGTATTTCCATGTTTTTACAGAGGGGGTTACAGATATTTCCATGTCTATAGAGATAGCGGTGTAGATATTTCCATGTTTGTACAGATGGCGGTGTTGATATTTCCATCTATACACAGATGGCCGTGTAGATATTTCCATGTTTATTCAGATGGCGGCGTAGATATTTCCAAGGACATGCAGATGGCGGTGTAGTTATCTCCATGTTTATACAGATAGCGGTGTAGGTATTTCCATGTTTACACAGATGGTGGTGTAGATATTTCCGTGTTTATACACATGGCGGAGTAGATACTTCCATCTTTCTGGAGATGGCAGTGTAGATATTTTCATGTTCATAGAGATGGCGGTGTAGATATTTCCATATTTATAGAGATAGCGGTGTAGATATTTCCATCTTTCTACAGATGGCAGTGTAGATATTTCCATGTTTGTACAGATGGCCGTGTAGATATTTCCATATTTATACAGATGTCTGTGTAGATATTTCCATGTGTATACAGATGGTATTGTAGGTATTTCCATGTTTATACAGATGGTGGTGTAGATATTTCCATGTTTATTCAGATGACTGTGTAGATATTTCAATGTTTTTACAGATGGCAGTGTAGATATTTGAATGTTTATATAGATGGCGCTGTTGATATTTCCATGTTTATACAGATAACGGTGGAGATATTTCCATGTTTATACAGAGAGCAGTGGAGATATTTCCATGTTTATACACATTGCGGTGTACATATTTCCATGTTTATAGAGACAGCGGTGTAGGTATTTCCTTGTTTATACAGATAGCGGTGCAGATATTTCCATGTTTACACAAATGCCTATGCAGATATTTCCATATTTATACAGAGGGCTGTGTAGATATTTCTATATTTATACAGATGGCAGTGTAGATATTTAAATGTTCCTACCCATGACTGTGTAGGTATTTCCATGTTTATACAGATGTCTTTGTAGTTATTTCCATGTTTATAGAGATAGCGGTGCAGATATTTCCATGTTTATACAGATAGCGGTGTATATATTTCCATGTTTATACAGATCATGGTGTAGACATTTCCATGTTTATACAGATACCGGTGTGGATATTTGCATGTTTATACAGACCGCAGTGAAGATATTTCCATGTTTGTAGAGATAGCAGTGTAGATAGTTCCATGTTTGTACAGATGGCGGTGTTGGTGTTTCCATCTATACACTGATTGCCGTGTAGGTATTTCCATGTGTATACAGATGGCATTGTAGATATTTCCATGTTTATACAGATGGTGGTGTAGATATTTCCATGTTTACACAGATGTCTGTATAGGTATTTCCATGTTTATACAGATGGCGGTGTAGATATTTCCAAGTTTATAGAGATAGCGGTGTAGATATTTCCATATTTACACAGATAACGGTGTAGAAGTTTCCATGTTTATACAGATAGCGGTGTAAATATTTCCATGTTTATACAGATCACGGTGTAGATATTTCCATGTTTATAGAGATAGCAGTGTAGATATTTCCATGTTTATACCGATAGCGGTGTTGATATTTCCATGTTTATACAGACCGCGGTGTAGATATTTCCATGTTTATACAGATAGCGGTGCAGATATTTCCATGTTTGTACAGATGGCGGTGTTGATATTTCCATCTATACACAGATGACCGTGTAGATATTTCCATGTTTATACAGATGGCGGCGCAGATATTTCCATGGATATGTAGATGGCGGTGTAGATATTTCCATGTTTATACAGATAGCGGAGTAGTTATTTCCATGTTTATATAGATAGCGGTGTAGATATTTCCATGTATGTACACATGGCTATGTAGATCTTTCCATGTTTATACAGATGGCGGTGTAGATATTAAGATGTTTATAGAGATAGCAGTGGAGATATTTCCATGTTTATACAGATAGCGGTGTAGATATTTCCATGTTTATACTGATCATGGTGTAGACATTTCCATGTTTATAGAGATGGCGGTTTAGATATTTCCATGTTCATAGAGATAGCGGTGTTGATTTTTCCATGTTTATAGAGAAAGCGGTGTGGATATTTCCATGTTTATAGAGATAGGGGTGTAGATATTTAACTGTTTATAGAGATGGCGGTGTAGATATTTCCATGTTTATACAGATCACGGTGTAGATATTTCCTTGTTTATACAAATAGCGGTGTAGTTATTTCCATGTTTATACAGATAGTGGTGTAGATATTTCCATGTATATACAAATGACTGTGTAGATATTTCCATGTTTATACAGATGGCTGTGTAGATATTTCCATGTTTATACAGATGACTTTGTAGGTATTTCCATGTTTATACAGATGGCGGTGTAGAAATTTCCATGTTTATAGAGATAACTTTGTAGATATTTCCATGTTTATACAGATAGCGGTGTAGATATTTCCATGTTTATACAGAACGCGGTGTAGATATTTCCATGTTTATACAGATCGTGGTGTAGGTATTTCCATGTTTATACAGATAGCGGTGTAGATATTTTCATGTTTTTACAGATATCTGTGTAGATATTTCCATCTTTACACAGATTGCGGTGTAGATATTTCCATCTTTCTACAGATGGCATTGTAGATATTTCCATGTTTATACAGATGACTGTAAAGGTATTTCCATGTTTTTACAGATGGCGGTGCAGATATTTCCATGTCTATAGAGATAGCGGTGTAGATATTTCCATGTTTGTACAGATGGCGGGGTTGATATTTCCATCTATACACAGATGGCCGTGTTGATATTTCCATGTTTATTCAGATACCGGTGTAGATATTTCCATGTTTATACAGACCGCAGTGTAGATATTTCCATGTTTATAGAGATAGCAGTGTAGATATTTCCATGTTTGTACAGATGGCGTTGTTGATGTTTCCATCTATACACTGATTGCCGTGTAGGTATTTCCATGTGTATACAGATGGGATTGTAGATATTTCCATGTTTATACAGATGGTGGTGTAGATATTTCCATGTTTACACAGATGACTGTATAGGTATTTCCATGTTTATACAGATGGCGGTGTAGATATTTCCAAGTTTATAGGGATAGCGGTGTAGATATTTCCATATTTATACAGATAACGGTGTAGAAGTTTCCATGTTTATACAGATATCGGTGTAAATATTTCCATGTTTATGCAGATCACGGTGTAGATATTTCCATGTTCATGGAGATATCAGTGTAGATATTTCCAGGTTTATACCGATAGCGGTGTTGATATTTCCATGTTTATACAGACCGCGGTGTAGATATTTCCATGTTTATACAGATAGCGGTGCAGATATATCCATGTTTGTACAGATGGCGGTGTTGATATTTCCATCTATACACAGATGACCGTGTAGATAATTCCATCTTTATACAGATGGCGGCGCAGATATTTCCATGGATATGTAGATGGCGGTGTAGATATTTCCATGTTTATACAGATAGCGGTGTAGTTATTTCCATGTTTATATAGATAGCGGTGTAGATATTTCCATGTATGTACACATGGCTGTGTAGATATTTCCATGTTTATACAGATGGTCATGTAGATATTTCCATGTTTATACAGATAACTTTGTAAGTATTTTCATGTTAATAGAGATGGCCGTGTAGATATTTCGATGTTTATAGAGATAGCAGTGGAGATATTTCCAGGTTTATACAGATAGCGGTGTAGATATTTCCATGTTTATACTGATCGTGGTGTAGACATTTCCATGTTCATAGAGAAAGCGGTGTTGATTTTTCCATGTTTATGGAGATAGTGGTGTGGATATTTCCAAGTGTATACAGATAGGGGTGTAGATATTTCCCTGTTTATAGAGATGTCGGTGTAGATATTTCCACGTTTATACAGATCACGGTGTAGATATTTCCTTGTTTATACAAATAGCGGTGTAGTTATTTCCATGTTTATACAGATAGTGGTGTAGATATTTCCATGTATATACAGATGGCTGTGTAGATATTTCCATGTTTATAGAGAGAACTTTGTAGATATTTCCATGTTTATACTGATAGCGGTGTACATATTTCCATGTTTGTACAGATGGCGGTGTTGATATTTCCATCTATACACAGATGGCCGTGCAGATATTTCCATGTTTATTCAGATGGCGGCATAGATATTTCCAAGGACATGCAGATGGTGGTGTAGTTATTCCCATGTTTATACAGATAGCGGTGTATGTATTTCCATGTTTACACAGATGGTGGTGTAGATATTTCCGTGTTTATACACATGGCGGAGTAGATACTTCCATCTTTGTGGAGATGGCAGTGTAGATATTTTCATGATCATAGAGATGGCGGTGTCGATATTTCCATATTTATAGAGATAGCGGTGTAGATATTTCCATCTTTCTACAGATGGCAGTGTAGATATTTCCATATTTATACAGAGGGCTGTGTAGATATTTCTATATTTATACAGATGGCAGTGTAGATATGTAAATGTTCCTACACATGACTGTGTAGGTATTTCCATGTTTATACAGATGTCTTTGTAGTTATTTCCATGTTTATGGAGATAGCGGTGCAGATATTTCAATGTTTATACAGATAGCGGTGTATATATTTCCATGTATATAGAGATCATGGTGTAGATATTTCCATGTTTATTCAGATACAGGTGTAGATACTTCCATGTTTATACAGATGGTGGTGTAGATATTTCTGTGTTTATACACATGGCGGAGTAGATACTTCCATCTTTATGGAGATGGCAGTGTAGATATTTTCATGTTCATAGAGATGGCGGTGTAGATATATCCATATTTATACAGATGACTTTGTAGGTATTTCCATGTTTATACAGATGGCAGTGTAGATATTTCCATGTTTATACAGATGGCCGTGTAGATATTTCCATGTTTATACAGATAGCGGTGTAGATATTTCCATGTTTATACAGATCGCGGTGTAGATATTTCCATGTTTATACAGACAGCAGTGGAGATATTTCCATGTTTTTACACATAGCGGTGTACATATTTCCAAGTTTATAGAGACAGCTGTGTAGGTATTTCCATGTTTATAGAGATAGCGGTGCAGATATTTCCATGTTTATACAGATGCGTATGCAGTTATTTCCATATTTACACAGAGGACTGTGTAGATATTTCCATGTTTATACGTATGGCAGTGTAGATATTTCCATGTTCCTACACATGACTGCATAGGTATTTCCATGTTTATACAGATGGCTTTGTTGGTATTTCCATGTTTATAGAGATAGCGGTGTAGATATTTCCATGTTTATACACATAGCGGTGTAGATATTTCCATGTTTATACAGACCGCGGTGTAGATATTTCCATGTTTATACAGATAGCGGTGCAGTTATTTCCATGTTTGTACAGATGGCGGTGTTGATATTTCCATCTATACACAGATGACCGTGTATATATTTCCATGTTTATACAGATGGTGGCACAGATATTTCTATGGATATGTAGATGGCGGTGTAGATATTTCCATGTTTATACAGATAGCGGTCTAGATATTTCCATGTTTATACAGATCGCGGTGTAGATATTTTCATGTTTATACAGATGGCGGTGTAGATATTTCCATGTTTATATAGATGGTGGTGTAGATATTACCATGTTTATACAGATAGCGGTGTAGATATTTCCAAGTTTATAGAGATCTTGGTGAAGATATTTCCATGTTCATACAGATCGCGGTGTATGTATTTCCATGTTTATACAGATCGCGGTGTAGATATTTCCATGTTTATACAGATCGCGGGGTATGTATTTCCATGTTTATACAGATCACGGTGTAGATATTTCCATGTTTATACAGATAGCGGTGTAGATATTTCCATGTTTATAGAGATAGCGGTGTAGGTATTTCCATGTTTATAGACATAGCGGTGTAGATATTTCCATGTTTATGTAGATGGCGCTGTAGATATTTCCTTGTTTATACCGATAGCGGTGTTGGTATTTCCACGTTTATACAGATAGCGATGTAGATATTTCCATGTTTATACAGCTCGCGGTGCAGATATTTATATCTTTATACAGAAGGCATTGTAGATATTTCCTTATTCACACAGATGGCGGTGTAGGTGTTTCCATGTTTATACAGATGGCGGAGTAGTTAATTCCATGTTTATGGATATGGCAGTGTAGATATTTTCATGTTTATAGAGATGGCGGTGTAGATATTTCCATGTTTATAGAGATAGCAGTGTAGATATTTACATGTTTATACAGATGGCTGTGTTGATATTTCCATGTGTATACTGATGGCATTGTAGATATTTCCATGTTTATACAGATGACTGTATAGGTATTGCCATGTTTTTACAGATGGCAGTGCAGATATTTCCATGTTTATACAGATAGCGATGTAGATATTTCCATGTTTGTACAGATGGCGGTGTTGATATTTCCATCTATACACAGAAGGCCGTGTAGATATTTCCATATTTATACAGATGGCGGCGTAGATATTTCCATGGACATGCAGATGGCGGTGTAGATATTTCCATGTTTATACAGATAGCGGTGTAGATATTTCCATGTTTACCCAAATGGTGGTGTAGATATTTCCGTATTTATACACATGGCGGAGTAGATACTTACATCTTTATGGAGATGGCAGTGTAGATATTTTCATGTTTATAGAGATGGCGGTGGAGATATTTCCATATTGATAGAGATAGCGGTGTGCATATTTCCATCTTTCTACAGATGGCAGTGTAGATATTTCTGTGTTTATACAGATGGCGGTGTAGATATTTCCATATTTATACAGATATCTGTGCAGATATTTCCATGTGTGTACAGATGGTATTGTAGGTATTTCCATGTTTATACAGATGGTGGTTTAGATATTTCCATGTTTATTCAGATGACTGTGTAGATATTTCCATGTTTTTACAGATGGTAATGTAGATATTTCAATGTTTATAGGGATGGCGCTGTAGATATTTCCTTGTTTAAACAGATAACGGTGGAGATATTTCCATGTTTATACAGACAGCAGTGGAGATATTTCCATGTTTATACACATAGCGGTGTACATATTTCCATGTTTGTAGAGACAGCGGTGTAGGTATTTCCATGTTTATACAGATAGCGGTGCAGATATTTCCATGTTTACACAGATGCCTATGCAGATATCTCCATATTTATACAGAGGGCTTTGTAGATATTTCTATGTTTATACAGATGGCAGTGTAGATATTTCCATGTTCCTACACATGACTGTGTAGGTATTTCCATGTTTATACAGATGGCTTTGTAGATATTTCCATGTTTATAGAGATAGCGGTGCAGATATTTCCATGTTTATACAGATAGCGGTGTACATATTTCCATGTTTACAGAGATAACAGTGTAGATATTTCCATGTTTGTACAGATGGCGGTGTTGATGTTTCCATCTATACACAGATTGCCGTGTAGGTATTTCCATGTGTATACAGATGGCATTGTAGATATTTCCATGTTGATACAGATGGTGGTGTAGATATTTCCATGTTTACACAGCTGACTGTATAGGTATTTCCATGTTTATACAGATGGCGCTGTAGATATATCCATGTTTATAGAGATAGCGGTGTAGATATTTCCACATTTATACAGATAACGGTGTAGATATTTTCATGTTTATACAGATTGCGGTGGAGATATGTCCATGTTTATACAGATAGCAATGGAGATATTTCCACGTTCATACACATAGCGGTGTAGATATTTCCATGTTTATACAGATAGCGGTGTAGATATTTCCCTGTTTATACAGATGGCTGTGCCGATATTTCCATGTTTATTCAGAGTTCTCTGTAGATATTTCCATGTTTATATAGATGACAGTGTAGATATTTCCAGGTTTATACAGATGACTGTGTAGATATTTCCATGTTAATACAGATGGCGGTTTAGATATTTCCATGTTTATAGAGATAGCGGTGTAGATATTTCCATGTTTATAGAGATAGCGGTTTAAATATTTCCATCTTTATACAGATAGTGGTGTAGATATTTCCATGTTTATACAGACGGAAGTGTAGATACAGCCATGTTTCTGAATATGGCAGTGTTGATATTTTCATGTTTACATAGATGGCGGTGTAGATATTTCCATTTTTACAGAGATTGCGGTGTAGATATTTCCATGTTTATAGTGCAAGTGGTGTAGGAATTTCCATGTTTATAGAGATAGCGGTGTAGACATTTCCATATTTATACAGGTAGCGGTGTAGGTATTTCCATGTTTATACAGATGGCGGTGTAGATATTTCCATGTTTCTAAAGATGGCGGTGTAGATATTTCCTTGTTTATACAGATAGCGGTGTACATATTTCCATGTATATACAGATAGCGGTGTAGATATTTCCAAGTTTACACAGATACCTGTGTCGATATTTCCATGTTTACAGTGATATCATTGTAGATATTTCCATGTTTGTACAGATAGCGGTGTAGTTATTTACATGTTGATACAGATAGCGGTGTAGACATTTTCAGGGTTATACAGATAGTGGTGTAGATATTTCCACGTTTTACAGATAGCTGTGTAGATATTTCCCTGTTTACACAGATAGCGTTGTAAATATTTCCATGTTTACACAGATAGCGTTGTAGATATTTCCATGCTTACACAGATTGCGGTGTAGATATTTCCAAGTTTACACAGATAGCTGGTAGATATTTCCATGTTTACACAGATAGCGTTGTAGATATTTCAGTGTTTATAGAGATAGCGGTGTAGGTATTTCCATGTTTTTAAAGATACCGGTGTAGGTATTTCCGTGCTTAAAACGTAAAGGTGGAGATATTTCCATGTTTATACAGATAGCGGTGTAAAAATTTCCATGTTTATACAGATAGCGATGTAGTTATTTCCATGTTTATACAGATAGCGGTGTAGATATTTCCATGTTTTTTCAGATGACTCTGTAGATATTTCCAAGTTTTTACGGATGGCAGTGTAGATATTTCAATGTTTATAGAGATGGCGCTGTAGATATTTCCACGTTTATACAGATAACGGTGGAGTTATTTCCATGTTTATACAGACAGCAGTGGAGATATTTCCATGTTTATACACATAGCGGTGTACATATTTCCATGTTTATAGAGACAGCGGTGTAGGTATTTCCATGTTTATACAGATCGCGGTGTAGATATTTCCATGTTTATACAGATAGCGGTGTAGATATTTCCATGTTTATACAGATAGCGGTGTAGATATTTCCATGTTTATAGAGATAGCGGTGTAGGTATTTCCATGTTTATACAGCTCGTGGTGTAGATGTTTCCATCTTTATACAGATGGCAGTGTAGATATTTCCATGTTTATACAGATAGCGGTGTAGATATTTCCATGTCTATAGAGATAGCGGTGTAGTTATTTCCATATTTATACAGATTGCGGTGTAGATATTTCCATCTTTATACAGATGCCGGTGTAGATATTTCCATCTTTATACAGATGGCAGTGAAGATATTTCCATGTTTATACGGATAGTGGTGTAGATATTTCCATGTTTATACAGACGGCGGTGTAGATACATCCATGTTTCTGAAGATGGCGGTGTAGATATTTTCATGTTTATAGAGATGGAGGTGTAGATATTTCCATGTATATAGAGATAGCAGTGTAGATATTTTCATGTTTATAGAGAAAGCAGTGTAGGTATTTCCATGTTTATAGAGATAGCGGTGTAGATATTTCCACATTTATACAGATAGCGGTGTAGGTATTTCCATGTTTATACAGATTGCGGTGTAGATATTTCCATGTTTCTACAGATGGCGGTGTAGATATTTCTTTGTTTATACAGACAGCGGTGTAGATATTTCCATGTTTATACAGGTAGCGGTGTAGATATTTCCAAGTTTACAGAGATAGCGGTGTAGTTATTTCCATCTTTGCACAGATTGCCGTGTAGATATTTCCATGTTTACGTAGATAGCTGTGTAGATATTTCCTAGTTTACACAGATATCTGTGTAAATATTTCCATGTTTACAAACATACCGTGGTAGATATTTCCATGTTTATACAGATTGCGGTGTAGATATGTCCATGATTATACAGATAGCGGTGTAGATATTTTCATGTTTATACAGATAGCGGTGGAGGTATTTCCATGTTTATAGAGAGTGTGGTATAGATATTTCCATGTTTATACAGATAGCGGTGTAGTTATTTCCATGTTTACAGAGATAGCAGTGTAGATATTTCCATCTTTGCACAGATTGCTGTGTAGATATTTCCATTTTTACACAGATAGCTGTGTAGATATTTCCAAGTTTACACAGATAGCTGTGTAGATATTTCCATGTTTACACAGACAGCATTGTATATATTTCCATGTTTATACAGATAGCGGTGTAGATATTTCCATGTTTATACAGAGAGCGGTGTAGATATTTCCTTGTTTATACACATCGCGGTGGAGATATTTCCCTGTTTATACAGATAGCGATGTAGATATTTCCATGTTTATACAGATAGCGGTGTAGATATTTCCATTTTTATAGAGATAGCGGTGTAGATATTTCCATTTTTATACAGATGGCTGTGTAGATATTTCCATGTGTGTACAGATGGCAGTGTAGATATTTCCATGTTTATACAGATGGCGCTGTAGATATTTCCATGTTTATACTGATGGCGGTGTAGATATTTCCATCTTTATACAGATAGCGGTGTAGATATTTCCATGTTTACAGAGATAGCGGTGTAGATATTTCCATCTTTGCACAGATTGCGGTGCAGGTATTGCTAAATTTACACAGATAGCGGTGTAGGTATTTCCAAGTTTACACAGAAAACTGGGTAGATATTTCCATGTTTACAGAGATAGCATTGTAGATATTTCCATGTTTACAGAGATTGCGGTGTAGTTATTTCCATGTTGATACCGATAGTGGTGTAGATATTTCATTGTTTATATAGGTAGCATTGTAGAAATTCCCATGTTTGTACTGATCGCTTTGTAGACATTTCCATCTTTCTACAGATGTCAGTGTGGATATTTCCAAGTTTATACAGATGGCAGTGTAGATATTTCCATGTTTATACAGATGTCTGTGTAAATATTTCCATGTTTATGCAGATGGCGGTGTAGATATTTCCATGTTTATAGGGATGGCGGTGCAGATATTTCCCCATTTATAGAGATAGCGGTGTAGATATTTCCACGTTTAAACAGATAGCGGTGAAGATATTTCCACTTTTATACAGATTGCGGTGTAGAAATTTCCAACTTTATACACATAGCGGTGCAGATTTTTCTACGTTTATACACATACCGGTGTAGTTATTTCCATGTTTATACAGATAGCGGTGTAGATATTTCCAGGTTTGTAGAGATAGCGATGTAGATATTTCCACATCTATACAGATAGCGGTGTAGGTATTTCCACGTTAATACAGATAACGGTGTAGATATTTCCAGGTTTATAGAGACAGCGGTGTAGATATTTCCATGTTTCTACAGATAGCAGTGTAGATATTTCCATGTTTATAGAGACAGCGGTGTAGATATTTCCATGTTTATACAGATAGCGGTGTAGACATTTCCATGTTTATACAGTCAGTGGTGTAGATATTTCCATGTTTAAACAGATAGCCGTGTATATATTTCCATGTTTATACAGACAGCGGTGTAGATGTTTCCATGTTTTACAGATTGTGGTGTAGATATTTCCATGTTTATAGAGATAGCGGTGTAGATATTTCCATGTTTATAGAGATAGCTTTGTAAATATTTCCATGTTTATACAGACAGCGGTGTAAGTATTTCCATGTTTATAGAGATAGCATTGTAGATATTTCCATGTTTATAGAGACAGTGGTGTAGATATTTCCATGTTTATACAGATAGAGGTGTAGATATTTCCATGTATATAGAGACAGCAGTGTAGATATTTCCATGTTAATACAGATAGCGGTGTAGATATTTCCATGTTTATAGAGATAGCGCTGTAGATATTTCCATGTTTATAGAGATAGCGGTGTAGATATTTCCATGTGTATAGAGATGGCGGTGTAAATAGTTCCATGTTTATACAGATAGCGTTGTAAATGTTTACACATTTACAGAGATAGCGGTGTAGATATTTCCACGTTTACAGAGATTTTATGAAAATTTATTTTATGAAGACCAAACAAGTCATTGGGGTACCTACCTTATGTCATTTTTTACATTGAGAGTGTTAAAAGTACCCCTACCCTAACCAAAACGCTGACTTATAGAGCCAGGAAAGGCCATGCAATAACGGATTCTTGGGCTTGTATGCCTGATAACAAAAACTTATCACAGAAGACTGCAAAAAACACAATCTTGCACAAAGCCCATTGCAACTTTGCACACAACAATGCTTTTGAAGGATATTTGCCCAACAACTGGCTGTCCAACCTGTGCCTGGCATCACCTTTGTTATTGATCTTTGTAGCCAAGGATAGTCATTTCCAAATGATCATATAATCTTCCTCATTTTTTCTTTTGTCTTCCTTTACCTCCGTGAATATGCATATAGTTTACTCTGGCTTGCCTGTTTCTATTGCAAGGCTCTGTTTCCAAACGAATATCTTTTTCTTGTGGAGAGCCTCTCTCTGTTTGTTATTTAGGTTGATAAGAGAAATGTGAACATTTGAGAGCTCAGGTAAAAGGCCTTAGTCTACAGTGAAACTTTTGTGCACCCTTAGATGCTTACTTCCACTACAACTTGCAGGTGAGCCTTGAAAAGTTCTTGGAATAAGTTTGAGCTTTGGTCTTCTCCGATTCATTTAGCATAGATTCTCAAAATGTGGTCCCTGGACCCACAGCATCAGCATCACCTGGAGATTGTTAGAAATGCAAATCATCGGGCCTCATTCCAGACCCTCAGCTGGAAACTCTAGGGGCATGGCCAGACCCTCTGTAGCTGAACAAGCCATCCAGGTGGTTTTGATGCAGCTAAAGTTCTGGAACAACTAATGTAGCCCCATTTGGAAAACTTGCCTCTACAGGCCTCCCTAGCTGGTAAGCTGCTAGCATTTTTTGTTTGTTTGTTTGTTTGTTTTGATACAGGGTCTTGCTCTGTTGACCAGACCGTGACCTCCTGGGTTGAAGTGAGGACTCAGCCTCCTGAGTAGCCGGGACTACAGGTATGTGCCACCACCATGCCCAACTACTTTTTGTATTTTTTTTTTTTGTAGGGATGGGGATTTAGCCCAGGCTAGTCTCAAACTCCTGGACTCAAGCAATCTGCCCACTTTGGCCTCACGAAGTGCTGGGATTATAGGCATGGGCCACCACTCCTGGCCCAAAGTTCATATTTTAACTACTAACCTAAATTATTTTAAAAACAAAATTCTCCTTGGACTCAAACCAGGTCAGAGTGACATGATCATGTGCCTGTTTTGTGCAGGGTGAAGTGAGATTATTATCTAGGAAATAGCTGAAATGTCCTGAGGGTGACAAAGAGGAGCTGTGTTTTCAGCCAAATATCAGAACCAGGGCCACTGCCTGCCGCTGAACCCCAGCGGGGACCCCTACTTTGTGTTTATCTGTGGTGGCTACGCTTGCCCACCTGGGTGGGAACCCCGAGAATGACTCCAGACTTTTCCAGGGACTGCATGCCAGGGTATTTTTACAATTTATGTGTAGACTTTGTTCGGGTGGAAAAGTTATTTTATGAAGACGAAACAAGCAATTGGGGTACCTACCTTATGGCATTTTTTACATTGAGAGTGTTAAAAATACCCCTCCCCTAACCAAAACCCTGACAAATAGAGCCAGGGAAGGCCATGCAATAAAGAATTCTTGGGCTTGTATGCCTGATAACAAAAACTTATCACAGAAGACTGCAAAAAACACAATCTTGCACAAAGCCCATTGCAACTTTGCACACAACAATGCTTCTGAAGGATATTTGCCCAACAACTGCCTGTCCAACCTGGGCCTGGCATCACCTTTGTTATTCATCTTTGTAGCCAAGGATAGTCATTTCCAAATGATCATATAATCTTCCTCATTTTTTCTTTTGTCTTCCTTTACCTCCGTGAATATGCATATAGTTTACTCTGGCTTGCCTGTTTCTATTGCAAGGCTCTGTTTCCAAACGAATATCTTTTTCTTGTGGAGAGCCTCTCTCTGTTTGTTATTTAGGTTGATAAGAGAAATGTGAACATTTGAGAGCTCAGGTAAAAGGCCTTAGTCTACAGTGAAACTTTTTTGCACCCTTACATGCTTACTTCCACTACAACTTGCAGGTGGGCCTTGAAAAGTTCTTGGAATAAGTTTGAGCTTTGGTCTTCTCCGATTCATTTAGCATAGATTCTCAAAATGTGGTCCCTGGACCCACAGCATCAGCATCACCTGGAGATTGTTAGAAATGCAAATCATCGGGCCTCATTCCAGACCCTCAGCTGGAAACTCTAGGGGCATGGCCAGACCCTCTGTAGCTGAACAAGCCATCCAGGTGGTTTTGATGCAGCTAAAGTTCTGGAACAACTAATGTAGCCCCATTTGGAAAACTTGCCTCTACAGGCCTCCCTAGCTGGTAAGCTGCTAGCATTTTTTGTTTGCTTGTTTGTTAGTTTTGATACAGGGTCTTGCTCTGTTGACCAGACCGTGACCTCCTGGGTTGAAGTGAGGACTCAGCCTCCTGAGTAGCCGGGACTACAGGTATGTGCCCCCACCATGCCCAACTACTTTTTGTATTTTTTTTTTTTGTAGGGATGGGGTTTTAGCCCAGGCTAATCTCAAACTCCTGGACTCAAGCAATCTGCCCACTTTGGCCTCACGAACTGCTGGGATTATAGGCATGAGCCACTGTGCCCGGCCCTGCCAGCTTTGTATAAGCTGAGGAGTTTTTAAAAATACCTAGACTCAGGGCAAACCCCAGACACTTAAGTCAGATTCTCTGGGAGGTGAAGCCCAGGCACTGGTATTTTTAAAGTCTCTACAGATGGTTCTAATGTGCTGCTAAGTTAGAGAACCGCTGATCTAGACCAGGCCTTTTCAAACTTAATGTGCACGTGAATTACCTGGACCTTGTTAAAATGCAGATTCAGTCCGCATAGGCCTGGGGTGGAGCCTGAGCTTCTGCATTTTTAACAAGTCTCTAGAGGATGCTGCTGCATCTGGGCTGCTAACTACACGTGGAGATAGGAGGTTCTGGAGAGCAGAGGAAAGAGCATGAACCATAACCTAGGGGCTGGTAGTCCTGACTTCCGAGCCCAGGTTTGCCTTTATGTGGCTGGCAACTTGCTTGGACTCCTACCTCAATTCTTTGGGCCCAAGGTTTGTCCTGCCTCAGAAGGATGTCAAGAAAATTGAGTGAGTAATGCAGAATTGTTTCTTAAAGTGTGTGCAGATGCTCCATGAATTTAGAGAGTATGTGGATGCACATTAGTAAATTTTAATAGTTGTGACCATCTTGTTATGAGTACTTAGAACAAGTAATAATGGCTTTTGATGTATAGTATTAAGAAAGCTTCCTTTTAAAAGGCGTGTATTTAAGTTTCAAAAGTGGGTCTATTTAAAAATATATGAAATAAATAATAGTAGAGGTAATTGACAGGTCAAAATTAGGAAGGCAGGATGAGAATGACTCAAGTTTGGGAAATGCTGAGACAGCAGATGCCCAAGGGCTATGAAAACTTAAAAAAATAGGTAGCACTTGATTTTGATTGGCTGAATGAGATGATGTGTTTGATTATTTATGGGGTTGGCATTTGGCAACATGCACTGGGTGGCTGGGATCACTGTTTATTAAAAAATATGTGAGTCTCCACTTTGCACTAGATACTCTTTTAGTCTCTTGGAAAAGGGATTGGGGGGCAGGCAGGATAAAAACAAATCATTTATGCCCACAAGAAAATTGCAGGAAGATAACAGTCATGAAATAAACTCTATGCTTCTAATTTAATATTTTTTATAGATTATGAGAAAAAAGTTTTGCTCACTATCAGCTAGGAAAGCTGTCTTAGCACAACCATTCATTCTTGCACAAATCAAAATCAAGACGAGCCAGATTTAATTTAATATTTTTTCACAGATTATGAGAAAAAAGTTCTAATTTAATTTTTTTATAGATTATGAGAAAAAGTTTCGCTCTCTATCAGCTAGGAAAGCTGTCTTAGCACAACCATTCATTCTTGCACAAATCAAAATCAAGATGAGCCAGAAGGCTCCATTCTGACAGCTTCTAATGGAGAAGCTACATTTACTGGACATGGGGAAAGTTGCTGGGCTCTAAGGACTGTGCATTTCTTGAACTAGATAAATGGTCTTGGTGTAGCATAATACCAAAACTTCTTGTCGCAGCCTGTAAGGACAGAACTCAATCAGCCTGAAAAGGAAGTCAGTGACTCCGACTCAACACAGGAATGTTCTGTGATTCCTAAAGAAGGATGTAGGAGTGTGGCACAATTCAACCACAGTCTGTGGCCCTGTGCCTCTGCCTTGACATGAGTGGGATTTCCCAGCTGGTCATTTTCTTCTTATCTAAGACATTGGGAACAAATTACTTGACCTCCTCTGGGCTTCAGTACTCCCACTCATCAAATTAGAGGACTGGGCAGTCGCTAGGCTCTCTTTAGGCATCATATTTTAGTTTCTGTGATTTTAAATTTGAGAAGGGGTGTCTAAGGGAGAATACATAGGGGAGGGGGAAAGGCTTATTAAAAGTGTAGTTAGACACTGAATGTTTAAGAATTGCATTTTGTAATAATACCTTTACCTAATCAGGACTGACAATCTTACCTGATGACAGCACATGGAGGAATGGCTGCATTCAAAAATAAAAATGAAATAAAACAAGACCTTATTTGAACTTAGCAATAATGCTGATTCCTCTTTTTGATTTGAGGAGGTTATAGCTGTTGTAAATGCTTGAATTGGGTCTGCCCGGGCAAAACGGAGTCAAGAGTCCATGTCGGATGAATTTTAACAATGTAGACAATAGAAAGGGTTGCTTAAACTGCCCCTCTTTTACCAAAACACATTTACAAATGAAAGAACAACACTTCCATTATTTAAAAACATTTTTTGAGATGAAGTCTTCCTTTGTCACCCAGAGTGGAGTGCAGTGGTGCGATCTTGGCTCACTGCAAACTTTGCCTCCCGGGTTCAAGTGATTCTCCTGCCTCATCCTCCCGAGTAGCTGGGACTACAGGCGCCCACCACCATTCCTAGCTAATTTTTGTATTTTTAGTAGAGACAGGGTTTCACCATGTTGGCCAGGCTGGTCTCGAACTCCTGACCCCAGGTGATCCGCCGACCTCGGCCTCTGAAAGTGCTGGGATTACAGGCGTGAGCCAACAGGCGTGGCCAAAAAATTTCCATTTTTAATTGCAGGGTCTGGGGAATTAAAATGCATCCGTAATTTCTTGCATCTCTCCGCTCGGGCTTGCATGAATGCAGAGGGATGGGGAGGACTTCTTGAGGCAAGCATCCCCCTCTTGTCGCCTGCCATCTAGAGAGAGAGGGCTGTGATTTATCTCACTTTAATCAGGAAGGACCCGATGTGTGGATGGAGAGGTCTGACGGCTTTGTTGCTCCATGTGGGAAAGAAACGGACAGAGTGAATTTGTGTATGATCCCTAAGGAGAAAGCGTCTTTGTGCTCTATTTCTTTTTGACCTGGAGCCCCTGAAAGCAAGCTAGTTACAAGTTGAAATAGGCCGTTTCTAAAGTGTGATTTTGTTTGTGTATGAGCCTTGATTACAAAGGGGAAAAAAACCCGCTTAATTTACATACACCACATGTAGTGCAGGATCCCCTGGGCTGTCTTTTCAGGTATCAGGGAACTTTGATGAAAGTCGCTTGTCTCATCTAGGAGTCATTTCATATTGTTTAGCAGAGCCTGGTGTTAACATTTCCTTCCAACTGTTTACTGGAATCTGTGTGTTCCCTTCAAGTGATGCATACTAGGTGCACAGGCTTCCTGCCACTGTCATCCTAATCTTTCCGTGCAGACAGGAGCAGAGGGGAGAGCGCTGAGCCAGGCCCCAGCTTGCTTTTCTTTCCTGACACAGCCCGGCTCCACTGCACTTCTCAGCTCTTGCTCTAGGTGGTGCTGTTTGACCATTTTCTTCATGTGACCCTCCACTCGGTAATATAAATTCATTCGGAGGATGACCTGATATCAAAAAAAATTCCTTTTGATTAGTAGAATCAACTTGTTTCTTCACACGATACTCTTCCCACTGAGACACATGGAGACAATTCTGACTCCAGGTTTGCAACCTTGAGATTTCTCTCAGATGCAATAAAAAAAACAAAAAAGCATTTTGAGTGGCACAGTGATGCCTAGTGCATGATCATGTTTGTCTGCTCAAACATTAAAGGGAAACTTGTGGGTTTGAGGATGCCCAGCAGCACGACAGCTGCCAATGTAAATGAGCCGTATATAGAGAGAGGGGGCGGGAGGGGACTACAAACTTCAGAATATGAGCTGATCGTTTATAAGTTAAAAAAAACAAAAAAAAAAAAGTCAAAAGGGAGCCCAGGATGGTGCAAGAAAGAGGAGAAAGGAAGATTTTCCTTGCAGCTAATCAGGAGAGTTCATAAGGGCTGATTACATGAGTGGAAGCCTTAAGTTCTTTTTTTTAAAAAATGTGAAAATTTGCATGTATGTATGTATGTATGTATGTATGTATAGCTTCGTGTATTACCATTATTATTGCAATCAGCAAATGGATTTACTTCCTTTATCTCATGGGCTCCTTCCCACTCACTTCTGGCAGCACATTTTCCTTTCTCCTTCATCCCAGAACACCAAAGAACAGATGCGCTTCCTAACCCTGGCTCCAGGGGACTTTATACAATGTAAACAGTGCACCTCTAACATGGTTCACTGCTTAGAGAACATGTGTCCCATTTTAAAACTGTGACTCCTTTATATTTTGCAGTGCTTATTTTAATAAGAGACATTGGACTTGTGACTTATTTTTCATGGAGGAGTGAGCTTAATGGTTGAAAGTAATCGATAAACTTGTTTTTCCTCTGATGCCATCAGCCAAGATCCTATGGCAATAGTAAGAGGATGACACTGGGCTGGCACCCCCTCCATAACATATTTGGACCATGTTTTCCCCCCAGAATGCACATGCAATAGCTTTGGTTTGGTAAGAGAGAGATGGTGTACTTGGTTTCCTTCTGTCACACTTTTGGTGAAATGAATTAGACTTTTAAATCAGGAAATTCAGCGAGATGAGTTAGATTTTTACACAAGAGCAGTGGAGGACTTCCAGCTGGTTGGGGGAATGATACGGAAATATCTTGCTAAATCAGGGTCTGGTGGAATGCTGCTCCCCTGGCAGGCTCCTCTTCACAGGGAGCAATCTGTGGGTTGCTTATAGAACAGAGCGAGCAGGAGGCATAGCATGGTCTTGCTCAGGGGAAGACCCGGTGTTCAGATGTTTGTCATTAGGAACTGGGTGTGGGCTTTTTCAAGTTAAACTGAAGCAGCAGTTCTATTAGGAAGAGCCTCTCAGATCAGCATCTTCTGTTTCTGGATACTCTCCCTTTGAAAAGCCAGATTTCAGCAAAAAGCTTTGCTAATGGTGAAATTGCACAACTGAAACCCTATGGGAGCAATGGGAAAGATGGAGAAAGAGGTGGTTATATCATGTACTTCAACAGTTTATTTAGAGGCTGTTGACGTTAGAATAACAAGCCAAGACAAACAAAAATACTCATTTTGGATGAAAATATTGTCTTTTCATGTTATTATAGATAGCTGAGTCCTAAGACTTCTACAGAAACACATTTTCCTAATGAGTGGCTGATTTTTCTGGTTGTGCAAGTAATATCCAAATTATTGTACAAATTTTTGGCTCAGGAGCAAACATTGTATTGTATATTGAGCTAATCACTTGCCCTTTCTAAGGTAAGCCCTTACCTCTGCTTTCCCTTCATCTTGTCATTTCTGTTTGTTGGGTACAGGTTTCCTGTTGGTTCTTTCTGTTGGCTCTGATGTAACATGAATGAAGTTCTTAACATCCTTTCAGACATAAACACCACTTAGCTCATTGTTTCTGAGTTCATATAGAGGTTTTCTTGCCCCTGAGACTTTCGTGTCAGACAGCTGGATGTTGCTGTGTTCAAGGCTCTATCTGTTGATTTTGTATCCTACAACTTTACTGATTTCACCTATCAGTTCAGTTCTAACAGTTTTCAAATTTTATTTATTTGTTTTTGTTTTTTAAATATTGTATGTTTCATTTTAGAGTCAGGAGGGTAGATGTACAGGTTTCTTAAACAGGTATATTGCATGGTGCTGAGGTTTGGGCTTCTAATGATCCCACCACCCAAGCAGTGAGCATAGTAATCGATAGGTAGTTTTTCAACCCTTGCTCCCACCATCCTTCCCTCCCACCTTTGGAGTCCCCCAGTGTCTATTGTTCCCTTCTTTGTGTTGAGTTCTAACCTTTTTTTAGTGAAGTTTGTAGGGTTTTCTATATATAACAAGATCATGCCGTCAGTAGAGACAGTTTCACTTCTTCCTTTCCTATTAGGATGCCTTTTATTTCTTTCTTTTGCCTAATTACCCTGAGAAGTGGTGTCTGTGGGCATCCTTCTCTTGTTCCTGATGGTAGAGGAAAAGTTTCAACTTTTCACCATTGATCATGGTGTTAGCTATGGGTTTGTCATATATGGCCTTTATTTTGTTGGGATACAGTCCCTCAATACGTGATCTGTTGGGTGTTTTTTTTTTTTTCACCATGAAAGTGTTTCGAATTTTGTCAAAAACTTTTTCTATATCTATTGTGGTGGCCATATAGTTTCTATCCTTTATTTTTCTAATATGGTATATTATATGTATTGATTTGCTTATGTTGAACCATGACATGATTATGGTGAATGATTCTTTCAATGTGCTATTGAATTTGGTTTGCTAGGATTTTGTTGGGATTTTTGCATCTATGTAGATCAAGGATATTGGCCTGTCATTTTCCTTTCTTGTAGTGTTCTTGTCTGGCTTTGGAATCAGGGTAATGCTGGCCCTGTAAGATGAGTTTGGAAGTATTCCCTCCACTTCAGCTTTTTGGAAGAGTTTGAGAAGGACTGGTATTAGTTCTTCTTAAAATATTTGGTAGAATTAATCTGGGAAGCCATCTGGTTTTGGGTTTTTCATTGATAGGAGACATTTTCTTACGGATTCAACCTCCTTGCTTGCTATTAGTCTGTTCAGATTTTTAAATTTCTTCATGAGTCAATCTTGGTAGGTTTTATGTGTCTGGGAATTTATCCATTTCTTCTAGATGATCCAATTAGTTAGTGTGTAATTATACCTAGCAGTTTCTTAGGATCCTTTGTATTTCTGTGATATTGGCTATGATGTTTCATCTTTCATTTCTGATTTTATGCTCTATTGAAAACATGAGGCATAGCAGGTAGGGGGCACTGGTCAGGACTTGGGGTATAAACTGGCAGATGTTAAGGTGGGTGATTCTGGTTAACTCAGAAACTCCGAAGTCCCGTGTGGAAGAATTAACTGCCTGTACTCACCTAGTAATGTATATCCTTGGTCAAAAAAGATCCAGCTGAGAATGTTGGATGAAGGGACCAAATCAATATTCATCATTATATTGAAAACAAGTCAGATTGGCTGTGGTCTTTTGACAGCAGGTCAGTGGCTAAGTCTATTTGAACAAAGTTAGGGCAGGTTCAAGGGAGAATCCTGAGATCGGTATTCTTTGTTCCATACAAACTTGCCTTTCAGTTTCTTCTCCCCATGCCTCCAGGATGTCCCTGCACGGCCCGTAGGGCCCCCTCCTTCAGTACCTTGCCTTACGAAGGGGAGAAAATGAGTTTTCCAATGTTAGCATATATTTAGCCTTCCAAAATTTTCTATTTCTATTTTAGGGGAGCTCTAGGAAAACAGCAGATTACTCTAAATCCCCAGGTAAAAATCTGAAATGGTGGAATTTCATATGACCAGGAGACATATTTTGGGGCAAGTGGGCTTTTCACAATCACTTGGACATGAAGGCATCTGCTTCTTCTATGCCTAAAATAGTCCTTCAATTTAGTAGTTTAATTCCTCTTCCTCTTTTTCAAATTTCAAGACAATACATGTAGTGACTGAACAATTTGGATCCAAGTTTCACTATTTAACTGCCAGTGTGACCTTGGGCGAGTCACTTAATCTTTTCAAGGCTCAATTTCATCATGTAAAGTAGAAGTACAAACAATCCCTGACTTAGAATATTTTGACTTATGATTTTTCAACTTTAAGATAGTTTGAAAGCAATACACATTCAGCAGAAGCTGTACTTTGAGTACTCATACAACCATTCTGTTTTCCACTTTCAGTACAGTATTCATTATATTACATGAGATATTCAAAGCCCACTTTATTATAAAATGGGCTTTCTGTTAGATGATTTTGCCTAACTGTAGGTTAATGTGAGTGTTTAAGGTAGGCCGAGCTAAGCTATGATGTTTAGTAGGTTAAGTGTATTAAATGCATTTTCAGCTTACAATATTTTCATAAGTTTATTGGAATATAACCCCATTGTAAATTGAGGGGTATTTGTAATAATGATATCTCTTCAAGGAGACTTTGTGAGCCTCTCATAGGAAAATGCATACACAGATGCATATAAATATATAATCTTTCTTTTCCATACATATGATATTCTTTAAGGATATTCAAAAATCTGGAAACAGTTGCCTCCAGGGAGATAAATGGTAGTGGGTTGGGAAACTTTTAACTGTATACGCTTTTGTACCTTTTGCATTTTGAATCAGATGAATGTATAATCTACATAAAATATTAAGATTAAAACATCACCGAATAACTTATCAGGAGTTTGGTGAACATAAGGGAAGGCCTCCTATGGTGGCTGTATTTTATTCAGTGTTGGTCACTGTTGGGCACTTCATAGAGCTTATTTCATTTCATCCTCACAAGCGCCGTAGGAGGAAGGGGCCCCAGAGGGATTCATGGTTAGAATAGCAGAGTAGGAGCATTTGGCAGCTATATTCTGTGTAGGTGATAACTTTAAAGATATTTCTGTTATAAAATGTTTCAAACATACAAAAAATATAGAGAAGCAGTTTTCTATAGTTATTAAATATTCTTAATGAGTAGTCACAGAAATTATCATCCAAAGTGGGATATTCTTGAGAGAAAAAGGAGGTTCTATTTATAATTATGGTGGGATAACAAACTTAAGATGAACAGCTCTGGACAAACTGGGTTGTATGGTTCCTGGAAAACAAGGATTATTGTAAATGTGAGTCCCGCCTTGTGCTTCTCTCTGTCCCACCAAGAAAATATGATCTTGATACAGATGTTCATTGTGTCAAGGCAACCATGGCAACCATGATCTAGATACACTGTTCAAGTTTTATGCTGATCCTACATATATATGTCTCAGGAACTTTCCAGAGTTTCCTTTGAGTGCTCCTAAATTTTGCATAAATGGTATGTTGTCCCTTGTCTCTTTTTAAAACCAGTAAGCCATTTTCCCTTCTTTTCCTGGAAAATTAAAGGAACAAAGACCAGGAAATAACAATGTATTAGCTAAGGTTCTGTTGATTGAAAGCAACAGAACCTAATTCTGGCTAGCTTAAACCATGCTAGGATTTAATGAAGAATACTGCAGAATCTTAGATATCTTATGACTGGGAAAGAGGAGGTTCAGGCAGTTCCTGGGATGTCAGCAACAGGTAGCTGTCAATTAACTGCCCCCACACCACCCACTGCTGCCGTCATCAATATAGCACACCGCGATGGCTCCCAGCCTCTGTACGTCTGAGTTCCGGTGTTCAAATTCTAGAGACAGCAAGAGAAATCCCATTGAGTCAGGGATCCTTCCCTGGGTCACACTCCCTGCATATGGTCAGAAATGCAGGATTATGTACTAAAGACCCAGCTAAAGAGGACCCACTTCACTGTTTTGGGACCATTTGCAGGGGAGGCAAAATTGTGAGCTACTCACTTAAAGAGGTGATAACCATAAGTTTGCAGGCAAAAAAAAATTGGAGAAGAGAAGGATAACACTATCCTACGGTTTCTTCTGAAAATGGACGAAGGGAACAGCATTTCCATTTGGAAATTCTCTCCTGGCATTTCAATATTTATGGATTCTGAATTCTGAGAAAAATCAGTTGAGAAATTAGGAAAATGGGAAGGAACATTCTAATTTTCCTGTGAAAATTACAGCTTAATAGTCAGTATAGAGAACTTACTGGCTTGAAGAAATGCACTGACTTCAAGTCAAGCAAGATGAGGAAGCACTGACATGTGGAGATGAAAGTTAAGGTGAACAGGACAGGAGCAGTAAAGGAGCCTCAGTCAGACTTTCTTGTATCTGTTGCTGTGTTACAAGTGTGTGTTCATGGCCTTGTCCACTGCTAACAGTGAACCATTTCTGCAAATAAATATTAATGTGTTCCTAGGCATAGTATATGTTTTACAAATCCTATGAGAGGTTTTCTAAGAAATGCCAAGTTTTAGAAACAAAATATACCCTTAAATCGGCAATTTTGACAGTTGCTTCTTTCTAGTGCTATTCATCTTGCCAGGAGATCAGAATGTTATGTTATTTAAATGGTATTGGAAGGGATGATTGATGCCTTGTATAACAATGTGATGTAAACAACGATTAAAGCATTAAGTATTTGTGGTGTTACCTTTCAATCTTTAAAGGACTTTTCTTTAGCATTTATTTTGTGATAACATTCATTTCTTTTTAATGTTTTCTCTATTAATGCTATTGGATTTTATAATCTTGTTACAATATGTTGGCTCATAATAATAATAAATCATCATTTGTTATCATATCTCTTTAAAACAGAAGACTACTAAAACTTTTCATATAATTCTGTTACAGAAAAAAACGACTATTTGCTTGTTATTATAGTCATTTATTATTTTTCAAAAACTTGTAAGTGAAGTGTTATGAAAATCATATGAATTTGGGAATTCCCAAGCATTCTCAGAAATTCTATTTCCTTGTTCCCAAATCCCAATGATTAATATCTGCCAGGAGTCGGAAAACAGTGAAAGGAAGTAACATCCTATGTTGGATACCTGGTAGGGTTAGTGAAGAAACGTTATTGCTGAGCTCTGTGTTACGCTCACGATTGATGCCATTGAGGAAGTCACGCTTGTTGAAAGGAACGCAGATACACAAAGAGTTTTGCTGCTGTCTGTTGGATAAGAACCCCCTGGTCGATTTCAGCTCCTACTGCAAGTTACAAAAATCAATCCAATGATAAATGAAAAGTGCCCAGTGTGCTGGGAAATAACTTATTTTTTGGCTTCAGAGGAAATTTTAGAAACAGTGCCAAGTGAAACGTAAAAACAAACTACGAAGACGTTCATGAATTTCCCTCTGAAGCTGACAGCCGTATTTTAGCAGATGGAACTCCTACTATTAGCCCAACTCTTGGGTTGAAACAGTGTGTCCAGGAAACCCTATGTTAAAATGCAATGTGTTGGGGATATTGTTCCTCTATTTGCTTGAGTTAATTTTCAAATTAGTGTACTCTTGCTTAGCTGTGCTCTGAGGGAATGAACAAAAGATTGGTAAACTCTGATGGAGAACACTGGTCAGGCAGGGCACATAGAATCCCTGGGGATGGTGGTTCCTGGCAAATGGGGGAGGAGGCCCTGAGCCAGGCTTGGGCTGGGCTGGAGGAACATGAAGATGGGATCTACTCACAACCCCCAAAACTGAGGGGTCCTGGTAACATATTATTTCACCCTCAGCCATGCAAATTCATTATTTTTATGGATAAAATAGTTTTAAAAAACTAATTTACATTGAAATGTTAAAATATTTATATAGAGATTAGAAATATTTATATAGAGATTATTGGGAATCCCCTCCTAAAGCCAAACATAAAAACTACCAAAAAAAAAAAATTCTGTGTAGGCTAAGATTGCAAATGACTGATGGAATGTCATTTAAATTAAACATGGAAAATATATTTCCTCTTTAATAAAGATCTAAATTCTATTCTTTTTAGGAGCCTTCAGAAATGAAATTCAACTATTAAGAAAAGTATAGAGAAGCCTTTAGAAAAGAAACTTTTCTTTTGCTGTATTATATATTAAAGAACTTTGATGAGAATAGTTCTAAAGTGTTTAATACTCGATTCCACTGATGTTTCTAGGTATTGTGGGGAACACCTAGAAATTAAATCTTCATCTTTGGCAGATCAGAGGCCTATTATTTTTAGGTAAAACAATTAAAATCTGCTTTTAATAAATCACAAATTTTGCAAGTTAGCCATTGATAGTAAGTGCTTTTCAAAGTTTGGCCCAATACATGAAAAAGCCAGAAAAACATACCTGCATTAGTTTTGCCCATCACCTTCTTATGCTGGCCTCAGGAGATTTATTAACAGCATTCAATATTTTAGGTAGGCTGGATGTGGTGGCTCATGCATGTAATCCCAGCACTTTGGGAGGCTGAGGTGGGAGGATGGCTTGAGACCAGGAGTTCAAGACCAGCCTGGTCAACCTAGTGAGCCCCTCGGTCTCTCTGAAAAGAAAAAAAATTTAGGTATCCTGTGGCTACCTCCAAAAACAAACTCCAGAGGAACTGAATTTTCTTTTTTATTTCATGTGTTGGGATAATGGCTTCTTTTGCAGTTACTTACGAAGAATTTAAGGGTCAGTAAAAATATTTTTTCATCCTTAATAACATGAATTCTCTAATTTGTGTGTGATATAATGCTAGATATTGTGCCAAAAGTGTTACATAGACATAACCCATGCCCATTTTCAAAGATAATACTAATATAGAGAATAAGAATCATTATTATTGTAGTAATTATTATTTTAGTAATAGTAGTAATAATCAAAACAATTACATCAAACACTTATTAAACCCTTATTATGTGATAGGTACTGTGTAAGCAATTTCCACATATTAGCTCCTTAAATGTGATCACTAACCCCATGAGGTAGGTAGCATTATGTCCATTTTATAGATGCAGAAACTGAGCTTTGAAGAGGGAAAGCAACTTGCCCAAGGCCATGCAGGCAGTCATTGATAAGGGTGGGGAGCGAGAAGTTGAAGTCTGAGATGTAAGTTCACAGACACGAGTACACAAACACGTACAAGATACTCGTATGACATGTGGGGTTGCTTGAAATATGTAATTGACTTTCCCCAGCACAAGAAAGTGTTTGGACAGATTTCAAAGGGATCTAACACTTCCTCAGAGGACTGCCCTACGACATTTTTCCGTGTGCTTTTCTGCCTCTTGTCCTATACTTTTGGCATTTCTTCTGCTCTTAGAGGCAATGAGTCAACAGCATATTTTTAGCACCTCCTGTGTGCATAGAAGTGGCCCCTGACTCAATGGGAGTGTATAACTACCATGGGCCAAATCAGTGTGCTTTCCTGTTAGCCAGGGGATTATAGAAGAACACGCTCCCCTGATTCCAACAGAACTTGCTGCCACTCTGATGTCTTCATTGTAAGGCCTCTAAATGAATGTTCAAGAAATTCATGTTAAAGGCACGTGTCATATGTGTAACTTGTAAACATTTGTGTACTTGTCTCTGTGTCCTTACACCTCAGGCTTCAACTCTTGTTTTTACCTTTATCAATGACTACCTGTGTGCTGTGTGGCTTTGGACCAATTGCTCACCCCCTCTAAAGCTCAGTTTCTGCATCTGTAAAATGGATATAATGCCATATATACATAGATATAGATATACATACACCAATATATATACACACATATAGATGTGTGTATATACATATATATATAATATACAAACTGAAATATATAGTTATATAAATATTTCAGTTTAAGTTTCAAAAATCACTGGAGGGTATTTTTATAATACCCTTCAGCAATTTTACCTGCTGCCTTTGCACATTCTGGTGAATTTCTAAATGGAAGTCTGATAGAGATTAATCTTTTAATGCATCATAAATAAAAAAGAAAATCACAGAATGATGTAGCTGGAGAGGACCTTGGGGATCTAGTGTTTCATGAAAGATTAATGTCCTTGATCTGTTTGTAAGTGTTTTGGAAAAATCTTCCATGGTCAAATAAAACTTGGCAATGTTGGATTAAAGTTAAATAGGTTTTTTTTTCCTGCAGAACTTCATAGTCTTTAATATGCTAATATGTTTTGTGAATCTACAAGGAATGAAGTGTTTCAATGCTTATTTTACCCAGATTCTCATTTTGGTACAGGCTGGTCAAGCTGAGTCAGCTAGTATATTCTCTAGATGGAGATGATGGCTGATGCCTTTTTGAGAGCAAGAGAGTCCCCAGGGGAAGCAAGGGTATATCAGTTGCTCCATTTCATGCCAAGGATCCTCAGTCTTTAGAGGCTCAGAGAAGGCTGAAAGGCTACTCTAGGATATCAGGGCTACCATTCATTGTGACCCATGCTACAGAGAAGCTTTGAGCTCAGTGCAAAGGAGTGACCAGCCCTTGAGAATCAGGAAAATTTATTTATTCCTGACCTAGTCCACTGAGGACATACAAGGAATGGGGCAGGGGAGTGTCACCAGCTATGGTTACAAGCTAGTCTGATTCTCTTTCATTAAGAAAACTGGTCCCTGTGAGTTTAGATTGGGAAGCACCAGGTTAAAAAATGTTTAGGCCAGGAGTGGTGGCCACTGTACTCCAGCCTGGGTGACAGAGTGAGAATCTGTCTTAAAAAAAAAAAAAAAAAGTTAAGTGATGTCTTCTGTTGAGGACCTCTCAGAACTTTTAATATGAAAGTGTGCATTGTGAAGAATGGGAGTAGAGTGTACAGGAGTTTTAAAAGCTACTTGGTCATGAAACTCTTGCTTTGTGCAGGATTCGAGGGGCACTAACATTCTGAGGAAAATATTTTGGGAAACATTGATCTAATCCAAACTTCTCATTTTACCAGCAAACAACTGTGGGGCCCTCTAAGTTTCCTTTCTCCATCATTGTGACAAATTCATTGGAATTAATTCAATCAAACCTGGGGTCAGCTTTGAAGAGATTTATTTAGCAGGTAAATCTGTTTTGTACATTTTGAGGGAGTTCTGAGTTTCCATAGTCAAAAACCACAGATCAATTTAACCAACCTTTATGGAATATCACCTATGGCCCAAAGACCCTTTAGCTACAGTGATGGTCTACAAAAATATAAACTGTAATTCTTGCAATACAGGAGATTAGTAATAATGGTAAATATAATGATGATGACACCATGAATAGCTAACATTTATTGAATGCCTTTCTATTAGTCAGGCACTTTACTAAGTATTTTAATCCTCCCAACAATTTATGAGGTAGGGATTATAATAATTCCCATCTTATAGTGAGGACACTGAGGTTAGGAAATTATCCTAGCCTAAACGTTAAGTGTAAGCATGAATAGAAAGGTGTTATCAGCCTATAAGACATTCCTTTATGAGTGATACAAAATCCTATATAAATTCAGAGAAAAGAAAAGTGGTTTTAGAAGTCCTTGATCAGTGAGTGTGAAGCATGTGGTGGCCCGGTTACTGTTTGTTTGCCCATCTGTCCTCCCTCTGGGGATCAGCACCCCCTTACTTTGGAAGAATTGTTTTCCTTTTCACTGTAAGGTTCTTTCTGGCTATGCGATGGGGCACATTGCCTCAAACTAGCCCTGTTCCAGTCTTTGAGAACCTTGAAATTGGAACCAAGGGAAGAGGATTGCCTCTTGAATGGTAATTCTCTAAAATCTAGTCTGAGGTGCTGGTGCCTAATCCCTGGGTCTGTGGAAGGAGCTGGGCTGTGAGAGGGGAGAATGATGTTGATGTCAAGAGAGAGGCAGGTGCTAGGAGCAGAGAGATGGAGGCCTGGAGGGTTTCTGGGCTTCTCTGAGGCTTAGGGTTTGGATCATTGTCTTCATTACTGGAACAAAGGATTTACCATACCTGCTCTTCTGGGAATGAAACTGTCCTGCTTTGCAAAATAAAGTGTCATTAGAAAGAGATCTTAAAAACCCCACACCATAGACAGGTGCACAGATCCGTAGAAGTGTTAAAGTTCTGTCTGTTGGATGCTAAGCCAAGACTCTTAAGTATGTTCTAAAGAGAAACTGGTGTGTGTAGGCTGTGCACTCCCAGGGAGATAAAAAGTTAGGAACTTTATGGGTTGGGCTTGGTGGCTCCCACCTGTAATCCCAGCACTGTGGGAGGTTAAAGTGGGCAGATTGATTGAGCTGAGGAGTTCGAGACCAGCCTAGGCAACATGGTGAAACCCCATGTCTACAAAAGCTACAAAAATTAGCTGGGCGTGGTGGCATGTACCTGTAGGCGGGAGGATCGCTTGAGCCCAAGAGGGAGAGGGTGCAGTGAGCCATGATTGTGCCACTGCACTCCACCTGGGTGACAGGAATTTTATGGGGAATGGGATCTTGGAGACTGAGTAGAGACTAGAGGAAAAAAAAAAAACTACCTCCCCAACTGGCCACACTATTCTTTTAAAAAAATGTTGACAAATTAAAATTGTATGTATTTACGGAGGTATAATGTGATGTTATGATATATGTATACATTGTGGAATAATTAAATCCAGAGAATTAATAGGTTCATCACCTCAAAACCTATCTTTTTTGTGGTGAGAACATTTGAAATTTATTGTCTTAGCAATTTTGAAATACACAATACTTCATTGTAAACTACAGTCACCATGCTGTGCTGTAGATCTCAACAAAATATATTCTTCCTGTCTCAACTAAAACATTGTACTCTTTGACAACATTTCCCCATTCCTCTCACCCCCTCCAAAAACACCCATTCTTTATGTTGAAGAGAATGGCTAAAAAGTCCCAGCAGGTTTCAACTGACAGCTTCAGTGGTTGTCCCATCACACTTCAATGTTATTAATAGAAAGGGGAGGGGCAATACATAATTCGGACAGGCAGAAAGTACCATTGTAACCACTTTCCTGACTTCACAGAAAAAGTCCTCTTGTTTTCATCTGTAAAATGGGAACTGCGTGAATACCATTCTTCTTTTCTTCAGCCTCCAAAGAAAAAACAGATGCAAAGCCTTTTATCAATTGCAAAAGAGTATACAATGTGTGTTATTACTCACAGTTGTCTTGCTGTGACCAAACACTTTATAAGCCTGCGGCGAGTCCGCCTTACTCTCAGGAAGTGGACAATATTTGGGGAAGGAGAAGCAGCAGGATCTTTCAGGACAGTAGCCTTGGTGGGTCCAAAAATTCCTTGAGCGAAATGGGAGACAAAACTTTCTTCCTGCTTTGCGGTTTATCCTGTTAGTCTTGTCTCTCTTCACTCCTATTTTCTATGGAGAATTTCCTGGTTTTGGAGTTTGGGTGCGTTTTATGGAGAGGAGGCAGAACATCTTTAGCTCCAGCAGAATGAAAGGATCCATGCAAAGGAACCTAGCACAGTATGTGGTACCCAGTTCCCCTTTAACTTGGCTTTATTCATTCACTCCTGGTAGGGCATTAATAAGGGATTTAGCCCCCTCCTATTGAAAACGATTAATTCAGGGAAGAGTTCAGGCAGTGTGGACAGATACAGTGTAGGCCAAGCCTGTTTCTAAGGCAGGAGCTGGGTAGGGAGGGTGAGAAGGGCGAGAAGAATAGGGAAATATGTGTCGTCTGTGTTGCTGCTGTTGCAACCACCACAACAAACAAACAAGTGAAAAAAAAAAAAAAAAAAAGAATTGTCCATACCGGAAAGTGTGCTGTTTTGGAGGAGGCTGGGGAAAGTGTGGATGGCTCGAGTGGGTCCTGTTGGATTGAAGTCTGACAGTGGTGATTCCCTTCAACAAATGGTCGGGGTGGGAGGGTACACACACACACACACACACACACACACACACCCCACATGCAGCGCCCAGCCTCCGATTTCAGCGCTGGCAGGAGATAACCATTCTTAGCTCGCCTTTCCAGGGTTATTTTTGGCTGAGGCTGTTCGCTGATGGCAAAAGGTTTCAGCCCCCTCCCAAATCCCTCCCCGTTCTTGTTCTAAAGAGAAACTGGTGCCTGTAGGCTGCGCACTCCCAGGGAGACAGGGAGACGGGCCTGGCGCCGGAGAGGAACCCGGACTCTGCCCAAAGTCTCGCCACCCGCTGGCTGTTTTCTGGCGGAGGGTGTGCCCCGGAGGGCGGCGATCGCGCGTGAAGGCTGGGGCCAGGCGCGGGTGCAGGCATCACCGGGGTCGGGCTAGCAGGCCCTGGAATCAGGCTTTTGGGACACCCCGAAAGTGAGTCCAACTTGGGGAGAAACTGAGGACACCTCGGGCGGTCTGGCAGCGGAGAAGTTGGGCTGGAGAAAACTTTACAGGAAGGCAGAAGCAATCTCCGCCGAGGGAGTCAGCGAGCAGCCGCACGGAGAGGAGGGGCGGGCAGTCCCCAGGCGGGCGGGTGAAGGGCGCAGGGTGCCGACCTGCCGGAGAGGGGGCCTGGGCGCGAGGTGGAGTCCCGGTGCGCGGCCAGGTGGGCGGAGGCCCCCGGCAGGCTGCAGATTGCTTCCGGCCCCGGAAGCCTCAGCAGGACCGGCCAGGAGGCGCCACGGAGGGGAGCCCCATCCCGCTGCTGACAGTGCCCACCGCGCCCTACGAGGACCGGCGGCCGGCTGGCTGCGGGGGTCTGCGGCGACCTACCGGCCTCTTCGAGGGCCAGTGCAACAACCTGCCCAAATTCATCCAGAGCGTGCTATCGTCCATCGACCTGCGCGACCGCCGGGGCTGCACCACGGTGGTGGGCAGCGACGGCAGGTACTTTAGCAGGACGGCCATTGAGATCGTGGGGCAGATGGCTGCGGCCAACGGGGTGAGTGTCCGGATGCCCCTTGCTTCCCGCCGCGCTGCCGCCATGCCCTCTCCTAGCCCTTGTCCCCCTGCTGCCTCCGGGCCCAGCTGGGAGGCCCCTGCCCGGCCCAGGCTTTGCTTCCTCACTCCCGCGTCCTCACCCTCCAGCGCCCCACTCCCGCCACGCTCGCAGCCTCCCCGGCGCACCCCGGACACTGGGTTCTATTAGTACCCACCGCCCCCAAAAGCCTTGAGGGGTGTCCGTCGTTCCTGGAGCCACTCTGGGTGCCCTGGACTCTTCTCCGACTCTGCACACATCCCGCACCTGCTCATTTTTCTTTCGGACATTCTCTTACCCGGCCCTGTAGATTCCAAGGCAGCTCCCAGTTTTCCATATTGTTCCCAACGCGTTCACTGCCCACAGTCCCCACACAAACTTCTTTCCCAGGCTCACAACATAGTCCCTCTTCCCCGTGCCCTTTTTGCAATAATCTGCCAGTCCCCTAAGTCTTAGCTCTGCCTATTTAACAGTAGTGGTGTCTCAGAACACACACACACACACACACACACACACACACACACACACGATCCCTGAAATATTTGGCAAGAGTAGGTCCTGAAGGTTTTTAATATTTTGGTTCTTTAACCCAGTGGAATTACTGAATGATTTATTTAATTAGGGTAGGGATGGAGTGGATCCATTTGTTTGATGCTAAACAGCCTGAGCTCGCAGTTCCCAGGGGGCATATCTCTAAATGGTCTGAAATGAGATTTGCAGTGGTTTTCTTAATGCAATTCCCAACTTCTCTCCAAATGCCTTTTGACATTTGACAACATTTCATGCCTCTTCCCCTTTCGCTTTTCATCCTTGTTTTCTCTCCCTTCTCCCACGACCTCGGTAGTCTTCTGCAATCCAGATTCTCAGACTTCGGGTTTTTCTCCCTCTGCCCCTTTCCTCTCTGTCCTATAACTAGAAGCACCTTTTGGCATAGACCCGTATCCCAGTTTCCTCTTTCCCAGGTCCAGCAGCATCTCAAGGACATCTACAAGAGGGATACCTAACTTCAGGGGTCTCTGAATGATATGTGGGAAACATCATCTAAAAAGGTAATTTTATCCTTATTCATGCAACCAGACCCACACTCATAGAACTTGTCTTTAAGGGGAGTGTCTTGCAGATGTATAAATGAGTGTTAACATCTTTAAAAGCAAAACTGAACATTTCCCTGGCATTTGTATTCCCTCCTTCCTTCCCAACCCTTTCCTTTTCATTTTCTCATTTATTATTAAAAACATTTTTAAAGGATCTCCATGCTTCATATTTATCTACTATAATTCCTCCTTCTCGGTGTTGCAGGGTTAGGGAAAGAGGATTTTTTAAAAAACACAATAAAAAGCAATTGGGAGAAACAGGGCCAGTGGTGTTGGGGTGGGTAGTGGAATTGTGATTTTTGACTCCAGTAGACAATGATGCTGGATATATGGGGTTTGATTTCTCTCTGGCTCCTCACTTGAGATTGATGAAGTTTGGCTAGAATCAGGGAGTTGAAGAGAGGTTGACAAATGGTCTTTCACTCTTCTCTGACAGGCTGTTCCTGTGGAGTGATGGAGAATAATGAGCCTTGGGAGAGCTATGGGAGCTCTCATACTCCTTCCCGAGCCAATTTTTTAGGGAGTGAGAGAAACATGGCCTGTCCAATACTTGTTGTGGGTCAGGATATTTTTGAAGCTACGGTTGTTGATTTGCATGGGAAAATTATTATGTCTTATTATTTCTTGTCCCACTTTACCATAAGGGCTCCTCAGCTTCTTACTTCAATGGGTCTTCCATGACAAACACACTTTATTAACTCTAAGAGTGGAATTTATTTTAACAGATAATTAGCATAGGTCAATATATGCTTAAAATAGAGTCAAATTAAACGCACTGGCTGTTATAAAGGACAGCTGACAAAATCCACATAGAAGCATCGACTCTTAAATAATCTGAAAGTACTACTTCTAAGAGGGGCGGGCATGGGTGAAGGGAATGGTGGACATGTTTCAGAATTTCAAATGCCAACTTTAACCAATCGTTTCCTCATTTTGTTCACCTTCTTGGGAGCTTATGCTAAAGTGAAGTGAATAGCCATAAGGCTGGCTTCAGGAGAAAGGTGGTCTAAAAGAACTGGATAATTATAAGCAAAATTGGTCTCGAATGATTGAAAATTGATGAGAATGTGCTTGTCTCCTGATTTGGCATCCTGAGTTAGACTCAGGAATACTGAACATGGATCCCAAAGGCTTTGGTCTTTTTTGATATCCTATTGGATAATCATAAGCAGGCTAGAAAAATAGGAAACTAGAATTTTTTCTCTTTGAACTGACAAATCTGACCAGTGGGCTGCATTCTCTATATCTGAAAAATCTTGGTTTTGATTGAAAAAGTTAATTTTACAAAGCAATTTTCTTTTTTTAAATTAAATTTCATTTTTTTTTTGACACAGGGTCTCACTTTGTTGCCCAGGCTGGAGTGCAATGGTACAGTCTTGGCTCACTGTAGCCTTGACCTCCCCAGATTCAGGTGATCTTCCCACCTCAGCCTCCTGAGTAGCTGGGGCTATAGGTGCACGCCACTACGCACAGCTGATTTTTGTGTTTTTACTACTCATAGGGTTTCTCTCTGTTGCCCAGTCTAGTCTCAAACTCCTGATCTCAAGAGATCTGCCTGCCTTGGCCTCCTAAAGTGTCATGAACCACCATGCCCAGCCTACAAAGCAATGTTCCAGGAAAAACTACAGTTACTCTTTGATTATGTAATTGCTGGAGAAGAAAAGCATGGCATTTCTAAAATGATGAACTATATTACTTATATTTTAATATCTCATAAAGTTTGAAATAGACATTTCAAACATAAACATGTATAAAAATTTTTATAAATTATAAAATCAAAAACATTTTACAATTATTTTATTATAAAATTATTATAGAATCAAAAACATTATAAATTTAAACAACTTTTTAAAAAATTTATTTTGGGATTTCCCATGGAGTGATGGAGAATAATGAGCCTTGGGAGAGCTATGGCAGCTCTCATACTCCTTCCTGGGCCAACTTTTTTAGGAAATGGGAGAAATATACCCTGTTCAATGTTTATTGTGGGTCAGGATATTTTTGAAGCTATAGTTGTTGATTTGCTTCAAACTTTAAAAAAATTATTATAAAATTATGGGATGTAAAAAATTTATTATAAAACTTTGAAATTTTCAAACTTTCAGAAAAGCAGAGAGATGAGATTAATGGCACTCACAGGCAAGCATAGAACATAGATTGTAAACATTTTGCTATATTTGTGTCATGACTATTTTTTGCTTGTGTTTGAAAGTATATTAAAGAAAATGATATTTTACCCCTAAATTCTTTAGTACAGATTTCTAAAAAAATAAGAACATTTTCCTGTATAGTTACAAAATCATCTTTTCAAACAAAATAAAAAAATGGCTTTTTTATATCATTTATTACCCAGTCCACATTCAGATTTCCTCAATTATTATGAAATGTCCTTTTATTTTTTGAGACAAAGTCTTGCTCTTTCACACAGCCTGAAGTGCAGTGAAACAATCATAGCTCATTGCAGCCTCAAACTCCTGGGCTCAAGTGATCTTCCTGCCTCAGCTTCCTGAGTAGCTAGGACTAGAGGTGCACACCACCATGCCCAGCTAATTTATTGTTTTTGTAGAGATGGAGGTCTTACTACGTTGCCCAGGCTGGTCTCAAACTCCTGGCCTCAAGTGATCCTTCCAGCTTGGTCTCCCTGAAATATCTTTTGTGGCTGGTTTGTTCAAATTAGTTTCTTCTAATCAAGGGATACACATTGCATTTGATTATTTAGCTCAAGACTGTTTTAACCTGGAAAATACACATACTCTTTGTTTATGTATTTATTTAGTGAAATTGACTTGTTGAAAAACTAGTCAGTTGTCCTGTAGAATATTTCCCCTTCTGGAATTTTCTGGTTGCTTTTTATGGTGTCATTTAACTTTTCACTCTGTTTTTTCCTGGTTAACTGGAAGTTAGTTCTAAAGGCTTTTAGGCCTGCTATAACAAAATACCAAAAACTGGATGACTTATAAAGAACAGAAATTTATTTCTCACAGTCCTAGAGGCTAGCAAGTTTAAAATCAAGGAGCATGTGGTTTTGATATCTGGTTAGGACCAACTTTCTGGTTCATAGATTGGCCTTCTTGCTGGGCCCTCACATAGTGGGAGAGACTAGCTAGCTCTCTGGGGCCTCTTTTATAAGGGCACTAATTCCAATCATGAAGCCTCTGTCCTTATGATCTAATGACCCCCTAAAGGCCCCACCTTTTAATACCAGCACCTTTGGGGTTAGGATGTCAACATATTAATTTTGGGAAGACATACACGTTCAGCCCATTGCAAGGTTTAGTTAGATTCAGGTTCAACTTCTTTTTTTAAAGACTATTTCATAGGCAATAATGTGTATTCACATCCCATCATTAGTGATGGTGAGATGATCGCAAGGTTAGGGTGATCACTGCCTATCTCCTCTGCTATATTCCCCCTTGGGTCAAGCCAGTAGTCTGTGACGTGAACTTTGTACCATGTGTATATTCAGTTATATTCTGTATCAATAGTTACTTGATTGTTTTCGCATTTATTAATGATCCTTGCTTGAGTTGATTATTTCATTAGGGGTTTCAAAATGGTGAATTTCTAATTCTCTAATTCTATCTACATGTTTTAGCTGGCATTTTTCTATAAGCAGACCATTTTCTTCACAACTGGGTTATTTGGCTACCCTGAAACATAGTTCCTTCCGGGAAGGCAGAACATATGTTTATTTCTGTCTTTTAAAAATTACTGGTGTTTGGAGTGAAGATTAGGTGAGCTAACTACCTCCACAGGTGACAAATGAATTTTGTTTTGTCTCACTTTTGCTTTTTTGAATATCACTGTGGCTGCTTGGATTTTTATATTTAATTTGAATGGATTAGGGAATAAATGAGAAGATAGGTTTTATCTGTTTCTGTAGTTTTTATGTGGCTGTGTGAACTTACTTTTAAAAATTCCCAGAAATATTTTAATTCCCCTTTAAAGATATAAACTATGTCATACTATAAAGCAAAAGAAAAACCAATCATGTGAAGAGTAAATAGTACCGTTTAAACGAATTGTGGTTAAGCTTAGTTTGTACCTAATTAGTTTTTTGTTTTCTTTCTACTTTTATCTGCTTCAGAGCCTCTTCAGTGGTTTAGATCTTCTATGTGTCAAATTATTCTAATCTCTTAAAAAGTTTAAGAGCTAAAATACAACACAATGACTACAAGAATGCCTTTGTCCTTTTCTGGGTAGGTACACCTAAGGCAACTTCTTTTTCTCTTCTTTGTTCTCTTCTTCTTTCTTATTCTTAAATCATCTTCAATATTGGACAGATGACAGCACTATGCCTGCCTCAAGAGGTTTCTGACTTTTTCTTTTTCTTTTTTTTTTTTTTTTTGAGATGGAGTCTTGCTCTGTCACCCAGGCTAGAGTGCAGTGGCACAATCTTGGCTCACTACAACTTCTGCCTCCTGGGTTCCAGTGATTCTCCCAACTCAGCCTCCTGAGTAGCTGGGGTTACAGGCATGCACCACCACGCCTAGCTAATTTTTTGTATTTTTACTAGAGACGGGGTTTCACCATGTCGGCCAGGCTGGTCTTGAACTCCTGACCTCAAGGATCTGCCTGCCTTGGCCTCCCAAAGTGCTGGGATTACACGTGTGAGCCACTGCACCCGGCCGTTTCTGACTTTTTCTAAAGTCTTCTTTCTCTGGAGATGACATTATATAATAGCACTGTTCAATAGAAGTTTCTTTGATGATGGAACTGTTCTATAATCTGCATTGTCCCAGCCACTAGCCATATGTGACTACTGTAACACTTGAAATGTGGCTAGAGCAACTGAAGAACTGAATTTTGCATTTTACTTAATTTTAATTAATTAAAATAGAAATGCAAATAACCATAAGTGGTTAGTAGCTACCATACTGGACAGCAAAGATCTATAATTCAGCATTTAAAATCGATTTTGTTTTGTTTTCAAAAATGGAGTCAGACTGTTACAACCCAAAAGAACTGTAGGTTAAATTAAGGTAAATCCCCAAATACTACATACACATTTGGGAAATCCAAACCAGATTTTTTCATGTGATAACCACACCCTCTTTTGACTTTAGCCTTGGAGGTAATGGAGTATGGCAGAAAAAACCCTGTATCAGCAGCTGGAAGACTCACCTTCTTTTCCTAGCTCTGCCATATATTGACCAAAAGAGTCAAAGTCCATTCAGATGGTTGAAGGGCCTTGGAATTTTGTTTCTGGTTTTCACATACAAGTTGGAGGGCAGATGCGTTAGCCTCTTGAAATACCCAGAAACCACTTGTTTCCTCATCTAAAAATCAGGTATGACAGGATCATTTAATTATCCTGGAAATCAGATGAAGCACTGCATATGAAAGCACTTTGTAACATCGATAGCACTGGGAAATGTAAAGACCTTTTACTGAAATATAAAGGTGTATGGTCAACTGAATATATCTCAGATAGTTAGGATTTGACTGTATATATTGAATATAACCTGTAGTGGGCTCCTTGGTAAACAGCTTACAGTTTTGTTGCAAGTTTTAGCCAAGAGAAAATTTATTTGTTGACTAGTCATGCCCTTTATTGGCCACATGATGAGCAGCCAAGATATTAACACACAGTGCACCTTGCAGAATTCAAGAATGTCTCAGTGTCTTGTGAACTAGGAAGCTGAAATGCAGTGGTATGCAGAAAGCTGGCTCAGTAGGAGCCTTGGGAGTGTCCTCCAGATAGATGTTTGTGCAGGTTGTGTTTGATTCCAGTTGGCCATGAAAAGCTGGTTGCTCTAAAGAATGAGAATATACTTGGTTTTGCATTTACTAGAACTATCTGGGGAACAAATCTTGGGGTGGAAGAAAGAAGGGAGGGAGGGAAAGCTGTGCTTCAATACCTAGGGCTTCTTTCCTGGAATGGATCTGAGAATCTGGGATTGGGTGGCTAATATCTCATCTCTAGAAGGGAGAAAGAACTGGGTGGTGATGGCTTTGTATTTTCTATTGGAGTTCACTAGAGAATAGGTGAATGGAATGGGCTGCTATGATCCAGACATTAGGGAGGACAGGTTTGTGATACATTAGAAAACTTGAATGAGCCCTTCTATGATTCTCTCTTCCCTCTTTCTGCTTCCCGTTCTTAATCACCATCCGCAGGTTGTGGAATTAGCAAATCTATTATGTGAGCAATAGCAAACTTACAGGAGCCCTTGGCTCCATCTATCTCCCTGTTTGTGTCAGTTCCTTCTGGTTGCTTTTAGTCTGTGGTCTTCATTCACTCTTTTTATGGGGAAGTAAAAGGAGTGGGACAGATTATGAGAACAGCTGGGTCCTCCCAGTTGCTGGGGTGGTTACTTTAAGCTTTGTTTAATGTGTCCAGAGACCCAGATGGCATTTTTAACTAAGCTGCTTTATCAAATCTTGTGATAAAGCATAGTGATGTTTATTGAAAAGGCAGACACGCATCAGCAACAATATGCGTGAAAATTGCTCTAAGAATTTTCTATAAAACATCTGTTCTCTTTGAGCCTTTTGTGAACTCTGGAAGTTTGCTAGTTTCTATACAGACTTGAGGACAAGAAGTTGGAACCCACTTTTGGAGATGTCCAAGCATAGGTATTGGAATCATTAATCCTAACCCTCTCAGTTTTAAGGCCCCGGATACCCTTCTGTTAGACAACAGTAACATGAGCAAGCACTGTAATAACCTTTAAACAAGATGATTTGGAAATAATGGACAAGAAAAATTAGTATACATTGTTTGGGGATTTTAAAATTAAAGATAAAAAGCTAGGGCTTCAATGACCTGTGCCAGCCTATAGCCTTAAGAGTCAATTTGCAAACACTCAAGATTTGGCCAATATGCCTCTACTACTTCTACTTAACACAGTCAAAGGGAAATTTTTAGATTCTTTCATCTGATTTGACTCTCTTAGTTACGAATAAGAGGATATCTAGAATATATATGTGACTTGTTAAAATGAAAATCCACCTTCTCTGAGTCTTCAAATATCTTTCATATCTTACATTTTTTAGTCACATCAACTTTTGAAGTCATGTCCGTAGTTGTATGAAAAGAAAAATTTCAGGAACATTCAACCTCAAAAGTTCTTTTTCTTAGTCTGAAGTCGTAGAAGCATTTGACTTTTACTTTCTCTTTTTAAGTTTGTACTAGTAGGTATTTTGTATAAATATAATATTTAATTATTGCCTTTGTATTCTTTTTCTCTAGTAAACATCCTGGTTTTTAGCTATCAATATGTAGTTTTACATTTAGGGATTTCTAATGGAAAGAGAAAGGAATCTGAAATCAGAGGACGAGAGTTTATTCTACTTGACCAAACACATACACAATACTGGAAGGAGAGTTTTACAACAAATATTTAATATCTATGACATGTAAAACGTTTTTTGAAATCAAGAAAATTCAAACAATTCAATACAAATATCATCAATAATAACACATGAACAGGTGGCCAACCTTATTAATAACCAGAGAAATATAAATTAAAACAATCCATCAACTTGTAAAAAAGATGAAATTACCCAGAGTTGGTGTAGGTGATGGAAAATTGTCATGTTTGTATACTGTTCATAGAAGTTAAATTGACATAACTTTTTGGTCAGGCAATTTGGAAGTATATATCTAAATTAATAGAGTAGTTTTCTAATAACCTGGGAATCTCTTAATCTAAGAATCTTTACTGTAGATTTTTCTAGAACAAATGTACAAACATCTGTGTACAAGGGTACTCACTGCAGCATTTTGCTAAGGAAAAACTCAGAAAAAATCTATATGTTCAACAGAGAACAGGTACATAGTTTATGACACAACTGCACAATATACACCACTAAAATAAAGGATATAAATTTATATGTAGTATGAAAAAGATGTGAATGATAGCTTGTTGGTGAAAAACAGCAATGACTGGAATATTGTGTGTAATGTAATCCTGCTTTTCTGTATATAATGTAGGCATAGAAAATAGGATTGAAAGGACATACTCTAGTCAACAGTGCATATAGCTTGGGTGGAGGGGGTGTATAATGGGGAAGGAGGGTCCCTTTTCCTATCTATTCCATATACATCTCTGGATTTAAAAGATCATACATGCATATGCATTACCTTCAAAATTAAAATGATAAAGACCAAAGGAGAAGCTTTGGATTTGAATCATGATACTACTGTTTGCAACTTCTATGACCGTGGGGAAGTCGCCTAGCCTCCTGGGGTTTATTTCCTCATTTATAAAAATAGGGAAAGTAATAATACTTGTCTACATATCTTCTAGGGTTGTTGGGAGGATTGAATGTGATAATGGGTTACAGCATTATGAATTATTTATTCATAGAACACAATTATTATAAAAATATTTTGCTCTGATTAAAATAAAAGAAGGACGAGATCGTGTGTGTTTTTCAGTCCCAGTAGCTTTACTAACCAGAAAGCGCCTGCTGATGTGGTGATCACAGTTGCTTTGGTGCAGCTTCCTGTTGACTTTTGGCAATTCTCCACGCTGCTAGCTAAGGCTGAGGTGGCGACTGTGGAAGGTGTGATCTCCTCCCCCTCCCAGCACACATTTGTGTGCATACTCACACTCATGCACACACAAACACACACATGCACACTCTATCACAGTACATGAGGTGGCAGCAGCTGCTCCGGCATAGACTTTCACACAACATAAAGTGCTTTTTTGGTGTGGTCTGTGCATTATTTCCTGTTAAGCATGAGCTGAGTCAGTGCCATGCTTTTCCATCTGAAACCTTTCTGAGGCTCAGGCTGTGTTAAGAGCAAACCCTCTCCCCTCCATGCCCACCCCATGGCCCTCTACTGAAGCCAGATCATAATCTGCTCATTTCATGAGGATTTTCAAACCGAATGGACTGGGCCATGTGAGAGATCACTGAAAGGAACAGACCAAGCAGAGGCTAAGAGACTCCACGCTAATCTGCTGAGTCATCTGAAAATGCACAGCTGTGGCAGCTCACGGTGCTTTAAAGTACTTTGGCAGGATGTTTGTTCAGGGGGCCTGTTCCTGCAGCCCTGCTGAATGTTTGGTTAGGAGGCATAATCATTTTTTGGACAGGATCTCCCGAATGTAAGGTGATAGATGCTAATGTGGAATATAATACAGAAGATACAGCTTGGATGTCATAAATAACAATAAATTGTTTAATCTTGCTGAGTTGTAAATATATGATTGCCAGAGGTCTTTAGTTCACTGGAACATAGTATGGGGGCAGGGGCACTTAGCAAATAGGCAGTTATTATTTTCCAACCAGACAGAAACTGGTCTGATGAAATTTATCTAAAAAGGCATACACATGTATTTTAATTAATTGTGACAATTACTCAGAGAAAACACATGGCCCTAAAGAGGCTGAGGGTTTTTTTGTTCTACCTATAAATGTATATGTATATTCACCTATATTCTACCTATGTATAAGTAAGAGAATGAGTTTTTGTTTTGGGGATATATATTTATACGTATCTATACAGACAGATATACACATACTTAATTTCTGTGTACCTATTAAGGTGCGGTGACAGATGGAAAGTATTTCTAAGCATTTAGATAGCTTATTCTATAGCATATGTGTGCATATAGCCCCCCCCATAAAGCTTTGTCTCTTTTCTGGATATATTTAACAAGAGGCTAGAACAGAGTCCAAAATGTCAGAAATGTTTGAACATTCCATAGAAATGAAGGAGGTGTTTCCAAATGACCTATGTTTCTATGGCAATAAATAGAACTTGTGCTGCGTTGGATGGGTCAGGAGTAAGGAATATAAACAGTGTAAGTATGGCTATTCCAGGCAGAAATCTACCTTGTAAGAACAGCTTTGTGCAGTGAGCTCGACAACATTGATCAGTTAGCAGTCCGGTTCAGTACAACATTGATCAGGTAGCAAGACGGTTCGGCAGTGCCAGTCGGAGACACAGATGGGGACAATCAAAGAAGATGCAGGTCAGGACAAGGATGCAGACATGTACCTGTCACTACCATGGACTTCAGCAGCTTCTTAGTGAGCAGGTTTATGATCAAAGAAGAAAGACATCGTTGATATGTAAGCATGTTACAATTAATTTGCTGTTTAGTTACTAGCAAACTACATCCAGTTTTTAGTTTTTAGGTTTTTGTTTCTTTTTTCTTTTTTGAAACAGGTTCTTGTTCTGTCATCCAGGCTGGAGTGCAGACGTTATCCAAGCTCACTGCAGCCTTAAACTCCTGGGCTCCGTGGATCCTCCCACCTCAGCCTCCCAAGAAGCTGGGACTACAGGTGCACACCACCATGGCCAGCTAACATTTCTTATTTTTTTGTAGAGATGAGGCCTTGCTGTATTGCCCAGGCTGCTCTTGACCTCCTGGCAATGTAGATATTTCCATGTTTATACAGATGATGGTGTAGATATTTCCATGTTTATACAGATGAGTGTGTAGATATTTCCATGTTTTTAAAGATGGTGGTGTAGATATTTCCATGTTTATAGAGATAGCGGTGTAGATATTTCCATGTTTATAGAGACAGAGGTGTAGATATTTCCATGTTTATACAGATAGCGGTGTAGGTATTTCCATGTTTCTACAGATCGCGGTGTAGATATTTCCATGTTTTTAAAGATAGCGGTGAAGATGTTTCCATTTTTATACAGGTAGCGGTGTAGATATTTCCATGTTTATACAGATGGCGGTGTAGATATTTCCATGTTTATTGAGATAGCGGTGTAGACATTTCCATGTTTATACAGATGGCGGTGTAGATATTTCCATGTTTATTGAGATAGCGGTGTAGACATTTCCATGTTTATACAGATAGTGGTGAAGATATTTCCATGTTTATACGGATAGCGGTGTAGATATATCCATGTTTATACAGATAGCGGTGTTGATATTTTCATGTTTATACAGATAGCGGTGTAGGTATTTCCATGTTTATACAGATACCGGTGTAGATATTTCCATGTTAATGCAGATGGCTGTGTAGATATTTCCATGTTTATAGAGATGGCTGTGTAGATATTTCCATGTTTATACAGATGGGAGTGTAGATATTTCCATGTTTATACAGATACCGGTGTAGATATTTCCATGTTAATACAGATGGCTGTGTAGATATTTCCGTATTTATAGAGATGGCTGTGTAGATATTTCCATGTTTATACAGATGGGAGTGTAGATATTTCCATGTTTATGCAGATGGTGGTGTTGATATTTTCGTGTTTACAGAGATAGCGGTGTAGATATTTCCATCTTTTCACTGATTGCGGTGTAGGTATTTCCATCTTTACACAGATAGTGGTGTAGATATTTCCCAGTTTACACAGATAGCTGTGTAAATATTTCCATGTTTACACAGATAGCATTGTAGATATTTCCATGTTTACACAGATAGCGATGTAGATATATCCAAGTTTATACAGATAGCGGTGTAGGTATTTCCATGATTATACAGATAGCGGTGTAGATATTTCCATGTTTATACAGATAGCGGTGTAGATATTTCCATATTTATAGAGATAGCGGTGGAGATATTTCCATGTTTATACAGATAGTGATGTAGATATTTCCATGTTTATACAGATAGCCATGTAGATATTTCCATGTTTATAGAGATAGCGGTGTAGATATTTCCATGTTTATACAGATGGCTGTGTAGATAATTCCATGTGTATAGAGATGGCAGTCTTGATATTTCCATGTTTATAGAGATGGTGGTGTAGATATTTCCATGTTTATACAGATGACTGTGTAGATATTTGCATGTTTATACAGATGGCAGTGTACATATTTCCATCTTTATAGAGATAGCGGTGTAGATATTTCCATGCTTATACAGATAGCGGTGTAGATATTTCCATGTTTATAGAGATAGCGGTGTAGATAATTCCATGTTTATAGAGATAACGGTGTAGATATTTGCATGTTTATACAAATAGTGATGTAGATATCTCCATGTTTCCACATATAGCAGTGCAGATATTTCCATGTTTACACAGATAGCGTTGCAGATATTTCCATATTTATACAGATGTCGGTGTAGATTTTTCCATGTTTATGCAGACGGCGGGGTACATATTTCCATGGTTGTGCCGATGGCGGTGTAGATATTTCCAAGTTTATAGACATGGTGGTATAGATGTTTCCATGTTTATAGAGATGGCGGTGTAGGTATTTCCATGTTTATAGAGATGGCGGTGTAGTTATTTACATGTTTATAGTGATAGTGGTGTAGATATTTCCATGTTGAAGCAGATAGCGATGTAGATATTTCCATGTTTATTTGGATAGCGTTGTTGATATTTCCATGTTTATAGGGATAGTGGTGTAGATGTTTCCATATATATACAGATAGCGGTTTAGGTATTTCCATGTTTATACAGATGGCAGTATAGATATTTCCATGTTTATACAGATGGTGGTGTAGATATTTCCATGTTTATACAGATGACTGTGTAGATATTTCCATGTTTATAGAGATAGCGGTGTAGATATTTTCATGTTTATAGAGATAGAGGTGTAGATATTTCCATCTTTATACAGATAGCGGTGTAGACATTTCCATGTTTATACAGATAGCGGTGTAGATATTTCCATATTTATACAGATAGTGGTATAGATATTTCCATGTTTATACAGAGCGGTTTAGACATTTCCATGTTTATGCAGATAGCGGTGTAGATATATCCATGTCTACAGAGATGGCGGTGTATGTATTTCCATGTTTATAGAGATAGTGTTGTAGATATATCCATGTTTATACCGATAGTGGTGTAGGTATTTCCATGTTTATACAGATAGCTGTGTTGGTATTTCCATGTTTATACAGATAGCGTTGTAGATATTTCTATCTTTATGCAGCTCGCGGTATAGATATTTCCATCTTTATACAGATGGCAGTGTAGATACTTCCATGTTTAAACAGATAGCGGTGTAGGTATTTCCATGTTTATACAGATAGCGGTGTAGATATTTCCATATTTATACAGATAGCAGTGGAGATATATCTATGTTTACACACATAGCGGTGTAGATATTTCCCTGGTTATAGAGATAGTGGTGTATATATTTCCATGTTTATACAGAAAGCGGTGTAGATATTTCCATGTTTATACAGATAGCGGTGTACATATTTCCATATTTATACAGAAAGCGGTGTAGATATTTCCATGTTTATACAGATCATGGTGTACATATTTCCACATTTACACAAATAGCGTTGTAGATATTTCCATGCTTATTCAGATAGCGATGTAGATATTTCCATGTTTATACACATCGCGGCGTAGATATTTCTCTCTACAGATGACAGTGTAGACATTTGCATGTTTATACAGATGGTGGTGTAGAGATTTCCATGATTATATAGATGGCGGTGTAGATATTTCCTTGTTTATGTAAATGGCGGGGAAGATACCTCCATGTTTACAGAGATGGCGGTGTATAAATTTCCATGTTTATACAGATAGCGGTGTAGATATTTCCATGTTTATACACATAGCGGTGCAGATATTTCCATGTTTATACAGACAGCGGTGGAGATGTTTCCATGTTTATACAGATAGCGATGTAGATATTTCCATGTTTATAGAGATAGTGGTATAGATATCTCCATATTTATAGAGATAGTGGTGTAGATATTTCCATGTTTATGCAGATAGCGGTGTACATATTTCCATGTTTACACAGATCATGGTGTAGATATTTCCATGTTTATACAGATAGCATTGTAGGTATTTCCATGTTTATACAGATAGCGGTGTAGATATTTCCATGTTTACAAAGATCGTGGTGTAGGTATTTTCATCTTTGTACAGACGGCAGTGTATATATTTCCATGGTTATACAGACGGCGGTTTAGATATTTTCATGTTTATATAGATGGCGGTGTAGATATTTCCTAGTTTATGTAGATGGCGGTGTAAATATTTCCATGTTTACAGAGATGGCGGTGTACATATTTCCATGTTTATAGAGATAGCGATGTAGATATTTCCATGTTTATACAGATAGCGCTGTAGATATTTCCACGTTTATAGAGATAGCGGTGTAGATATTTCCATGTTTATACAGGTCATGATGAAGATATTTCCATGTTTATAAAGATGGTAGTGTAGATAATTCCATGTTTATACAGATAGAGGTGTACATATTTCCATGTTTACACAAATGGCTGTGTAGATAGTTCCATGTTTATGGAGATGGAGGTGTACATATTTTCATGTTTATACAGATGGCGGTGCAGATATTTCCATGTTTATAGAGAAGGTGATGTAGATTTTTCCATGTTTATACAGATGACTGTGTAGCTATTTCCATGTTTATACAGATGGCGGTGTAGATATTTCCAAGTTTATACAGATGGTGGTGTAGATATTGTCATGTTTATACAGATGACTGTGTAGATATTTCCATTTTTTACAGACGGCACTGTCGATATTTCCATGTTTATACAAATAGCGGTGTAGGTATTTCCATGTTTATATAGATGGCAGTGTAGATATTTCCTTGTTTATGTAGATGGCGCTGTAGATATTTCCATGTTTGTTGAGATGGCGGTGTATATATTTCCACGTTTATAGAGATAGCTGTGTAGCTGTTTCCATGTTTATACAGATGGCGGTGTAGATATTTCCATGTTTACAGATGACTTTGTGGGTATTTCCATGTTTATACAGATGGCGGTGTAGATATTTCCATGTTTATAGAAATAGCTGTGTAGATATTTCCATGTTTATACAGATAGTGGTGTAGGTATTACCATGTTTATACGGATAGCAGTGTAGATATTTAGATGTTTATAGAGATAGCGGTGTAGATCTTTCCATGTTCGTACAGATCGTGGTGTAGAAGTTTCCATGTTTATACAGATAGCGCTGTATATATTCCATGTTTATACAGATAACGGTGTAGATATTTCCAGGTTTATAGAGATAGCAGTGTAGATATTTCCATGTTTATAGAGATAGCGGTGTAGATATTTCCATGTGTATACAGATAGCAGTGTAGGTATTTCCATGTTTACAGAGATAGCGGTGTAGATATTTCCATCTTTGCACAGATAGCGCTGTAGATATTTCCATGTTTACAGATATGGGTGTAGATATTTCCATGTTTATACAGATCATGGTGTAGATATTTCCACGTTTATACAGATCGCAGTGTAGATAACTCCATCTTCCTACAGATGGCAGTGTAGATATTTCCATGTTTATACAGATGGCGGTGTAGATATTTCCATGTTTATATAGATGGCAGTGTAGATATTACCTTGTTTATTTAGATGGCGTTGTAGACATTTCCATGTTTGTATAGAAGGCTGTGTATATATTTCCATGTTTATAGAGACAGCGGTGTAGATATTTCCATGTCTATAGAGATAGTGGTTTAGGTATTTCCATGTTTATAGAGATAGCTTTGTAGATATTTCCATGTTTATACAGATAGCGGTGTAGATATTTCCAAGTATATACAGATAGCAGTGTTGGTATTTCCATATTTATACTGATAGCGGTATAAATCTTTCCATGTTTATACAGCTCGCGTTGTAGATATTTACATCTTTATAAAGATGGCAGTGTAGATATTTCCATGTTTATACAGATGGCTTTGTAGATAGTCCCATATTTATGGAGATGGCTGTGTAGATATTTTCATGTTTATAGTGATGGAGGTGCAGATATTTCCATTTTCATACAGATCGCGGTGTAGATGTTTCCATGTTTATACAGATAGCGGTGTAGATATTTCCACGTTTATAGAGATAGCGGTGTTGGTATTTCCATGTTTATACAGATAGCTTTGTAAATATTTCCATGTTTACAGAGCTCGCCATGTAGATATTTCCACTTTTATACAGAAGGTGGTGTGGATATTTCCATGTTAATACAGATGGCAGTGACGGTATTTCCATGTTTACACAGATAGCGGTGTAGTTATTTCTCTGTTGATAGAGATAGCAGTGGAAATATTTTCATGTTTATACACATAGCGGTGTAGATATTTCCAAGTTTACAAAGATAGCTGTGTAGATATTTCCATGTTTACACAGATAGAGTTGTAGATGTTTACAAAGATAGCGTTGTAGATATTTCCATGTTTACAAGGATAGCGTTGTAAATATTTCCATGTTTATACAGACAGTGGTGTAGGTATTTCCATGTTTATACAGATAGCGGTGTACATATTTCCATGTTTATACAGATAGCGTTGTAGATATTTACATGTTTATACAGATAGCGATGTAGATATTTAAATGATTCTACAGATAGAGGTGTAGATATTTCCATGTTTACAAAGATAGCGGTGTAGATATTTCCATGTTTATACAGATGGCTGTGTAGATATTTCCATGGGTATAGATATGAGTGTCTAGATATTTCTATGTTTATTGAGATGTTGGTGTAGATAATTACATGTTTATACAGATGACTGCGTAGATATTTGCATGTTTATACAGATGGCGGTGTAGTTATTTCCATGTTTATACAGATAGCCCTGTAGATATTTCCATGTTTATACAGATAGCGGTGTAGTTATTTCCATATTTACAGAGATAGCCGTGTAGATATTTCCATCTTTGCACAGATTGCGGTGTAGTTATTTCCATCTTTACACAGATAGCGGTGTAGTTATTTCCAAGTTTACAAAAATGGCGGTTTAGATATTTGCATGTTTTTACAGATGGCGGTGTTGATATTTCCATGTTTATACAAATGGCGGTTTAGATATTTCCATGTTTATACAGAGAGTGGTGTGGCCGTGTAGATATTTCCAACTTTGCACAGATTGCGGTGTAGTTATTTCCATCTTTACACAGATAGCGGTGTAGTTATTTCCAAGTTTACAAAAATGGCGGTTTAGATATTTGCATGTTTTTACAGATGGCGGTGTTGATATTTCCATGGTTATACAAATGGCGGTTTAGATATTTCCATGTTTATACAGATGGTGGCGCAGATATTTCTATGGATATGTAGATGGCGGTGTAAATATTTCCGTGTTTATACAGATAGCGGTGTAGTTATTTCCATGTTTATATAGATAGCGGTGTAGATATTTCCATGTATATACACATGGCTGTGTAGATATTTCCATGTTTATACAGATGGCGGTGTAGATATTTCCATGTTTAACAGATAATTTTGTAAGTATTTCCATGTTTATACAGATGGCGGTGTAGATATTTCGATGTTTATAGAGATAGCAGTGGAGATATTTCCATGTTTATACAGATAGCGGTGTAGATATTTCCATGTTTATACTGATCGCGGTGTAGATATTTCCATGTTTATAGAGATGGCGGTGTAGGTATTTCCATGTTCATAGACAGAGGTGTTGATTTTTCCATGTTTATAGAGATAGCGCTGTCGATATTTGCATGTTTATGCAGATAGGGGTGTAGATATTTCCATGTTTATAGAGATGGCGGTGTAGATATTTCCATGTTTATACAGATCACGGTGTATATATTTCCATGTTTATACAGATCATGGTGTAGATATTTCCATGTTTATACAGATCGCGGTGTTGATATTACCATGTTTATATGGATAGCGGTGCAAATATTTCCACATTTATACAGATAGCGGTGTAGTTATTATCATGTTTATACAGATAGCGGTGTAGATTTTTCCATGTATGAACAGATGACTGTGTATATATTTCCATGTTTAAACAGATGGCGGTGTAGATATTTCCATGTTTATACTGATCATGGTGTAGATATTTCCATGTTATAGAGATGGCGGTGTAGATATTTCCATGTTCATAGAGATAGCGGTGTAGATATTTCCATGTTTATACAGACCGCGGTGTAGATATTTCCATGTTCATACAGATAGCGGTGCAGATATTTCCATCTTTGTATAGATGGCGGTGTTGATATTTCCAGCTATACACAGATGAACGTGTAGATATTTCCATGTTTATACAGATAGCGGTGTAGTTATTTCCATGTTTATATAGATAGCGGTGTAGATATTTCCAAGTATATACACATGGCTGTGTAGATATTTCCATGTTATAGAGATGGTGGTGTAGATATTTCCATGTTCATAGAGATAGCGGTGTTGATTTTTCCGTGTTTATAGAGATAGCTGTGTGGATATTTCCATGTTTATGCAGATAGTTGTGTAGATATTTCCGTGTTTATAGAGATGGCGGTGAAGATATTTCCATGTTTATACAGATCACGGTGTAGATATTTCCTTGTTTATGCAAATAGCGGTGTAGTTATTTCCATGTTTATACAGATAGCGGTATAGATATTTCCATGTACATACAGATGGCCGTGTAGATATTTCCATGTTTATACAGATAGCGGTGTAGATATTTCCATGTTTTTACAGATATCAGTGTAGATATTTCCATGTTTACACAGATAGCGGTGTAAATATTTCCCTGTTTATGCAGTTCACGGTGTAGATATTTCCATGTTTATACAGATCATGGTGTGGATATTTCCATGTTTGTACAGATGGCGGTGTTGATATTTCCATCTATACACAGATGACCATGTAGATATTTCCATGTTTATACAGATGGCGGCGCAGATATTTCTATGGATATGCAGATGGCGGTGTAGATATTTCCATGAATATAGAGATAGCGGTGTAGTTATTTCCATGTTTATATAGAGAGCGGTGTAGATATTTCCATATATGTACACATGGCTGTGTAGATATTTCCATGTTTATACAGATGACGGTGTAGATATTTCCATGTTTATACAGATAACTTTGTAAGTATTTCCATGTTTATACAGATGGCGGTGTACATATTTCGATGTTTATAGAGATAGCAGTGGAGATATTTCCATGTTTGTACAGATAGCAGTGTAGATATTTCCATGTTTATACTGATCGCGGTGTAGATATTTCCATGTTTATAGAGATGGCGGTGTAGATATTTCCATGTTCATAGAGATAGCGGTGTTGATTTTTCCATGTTTATAGAGATAGCTGTGTGGATATTTCCATGTTTATACAGATACGGGTGTAGATATTTCCATGTGTATAGAGATGGCGGTGTAGATATTTCCATGTTTATATAGATCACGGTGTAGATATTTCCACGTTTATACACATCGCGGTGTAGATATTTCCATGTTTATACAGGTCATGGTGTAGATATTTCCATGTTTATACAGATCGCGGTGTTGATATTACCATGTTTATAGGGATAGCGGTGCAAATATTTCCACATTTATACACATAGCGGTGTACTTATTAGCATGTTTATACAGATAGCGGTGTACATATTTCCAGGTATATACAGAAGTCTGTGTATATATTTCCATGTTTAAACCGATGGCGGTGTAGATATTTCCTTGTTTATACAAATAGCGGTGTAGTTATTTCCATGTTTATACAGATAGCGGTGTAGATATTTCCATGTATATACAGATGGCTGTGTAGATATTTCCATGTTTATACAGATGACGTTGTAGCTATTTCCATGTTTATACACATGGCGGTGTAGGTATTTCCATGTTTATAGAGATAGATGTGTAGATATTTCCATGTTTATACAGATAGCGGTGTAGATATTTCCATGTTTATACAGATCGCAGTGTAGATATTTGCATGTTTATACAGACAGCAGTGGAGATGTTTCCATGTTTATACACATAGCGGTGTACATATTTCCATGTTTATAGAGACAGCGGTGTAGGTATTTCCATGTTTATACAGATGCCTACGCAGATATTTCCATATTTATACAGATGGCTGTGTAGATATTTCCATGTTTATACAGATGGCAGTGTAGATATTTCCATGTTCCTACACATGACTGTGTAGGTATTTCCATGTTTATACAGACGGCTTTGTAGATATTTCCATGTTTATAGAGATAGCGGTGCAGATATTTCCATGTTTATACAGATAGCGGTGTATATATTTCCATGTTTATACAGATAGTGATGTAGATATTTCCATTTTATACAGATACCGGTGTAGATATTTCCATGTTTATACAGACCGCAGTGTAGATATTTCCATGTTTATAGAGATAGCAGTGTAGATATTTCCATGTTTGTACAGATGGCGGTGTTGATGTTTCCATCTATACACAGATTGCTGTGTAGGTATTTCCATGTGTATACGTATGGCATTGTCGATATTTCCATGTTCATACAGATGGTGGTGTAGATATTTCCATGTTTACACAGATGAGTGTATAGGTATTTCCATGTTTATACAGATGGCGGTGTAGATATTTCCAAGTTTATAGAGATAGCGGTGTAGTTATTTCCATATTTATACAGATGGCGGTGTAGATATTTCCAAGTTTATAGAGATAACGGTGTAGTTTTTTCCATATTTATACAGATAACGGTGTAGAAATTTCCATGTTTATACAGATAGCGGTGTAAATATTTCCCTGTTTATACAGTTCACGGTGTAGATATTTCCATGTTTATACAGATCATGGTGTGGCTATTTCCATGTTTGTACAGATGGCGGTGTTGATATTTCCATCTATACACAGATGACCGTGTAGATATTTCCATGTTTATACAGATGGCGGCGCAGATATTTCTATGGATATGTAGATGGCGGTGTAGATATTTCCATGTATATAGAGATAGCGGTGTAGTTATTTCCATGTTCATATAGAGAGCGGTGTAGATATTTCCATGTATGTACACATGGCTGTGTAGATATTTCCATGTTTATACAGATGACGGTGTAGATATTTCCATGTTTATACAGATAACAATGTAAGTATTTCCATGTTCATACAGATGGCGGTGTAGATATTTTGATGTTTATAGAGATAGCAGTGGAGATATTTCCATGTTTAAACAGATAGCGGTGTAGTTATTTCCATGTTTATATAGATAGCGGTGTAGATATTTCCATGTATATACACATGGCTGTGTAGATATTTCCATGTTTATACAGATGGCAGTGTAGGTATTTCCATGTTTATACAGATAACTTTGTAAGTATTTCCATGTTTATACAGATGGCGATGTAGATATTTCGATGTTTATAGAGATAGCAGTGGAGATATTTCCATGTTTATACAGATAGCGGTGTAGATAATTCCACGTTTATACTGATCGCGGTGTAGATATTTCCATGTTTATAGAGATGGCGGTGTAGATATTTCCATGTTCATAGAGATAGCGGTGTTGATTTTTCCATGTTTATAGAGATAGCTGTGTGGATATTTCCATGTTTATACAGATAGGGGTGTAGATATTTCCATGTTTATAGAGATGGCGGTGTAGATATTACCATGTTTATATAGGTCACGGTGTAGATATTTCCATGTTTATACAGAACGCGGTGTAGATATTTCCATGTTTATACAGATCATGGTGTAGATATTTCCATGTTTATACAGATCGCGGTGTTGATATTACGATGTTTATAGGGATAGCGGTGCAAATATTTCCACATTTATTCAGATAGCGGTGTAGTTATTAGCATGTTTATACAGATAGCGGTTTAGATATTTCCATGTATAAACAGATGTCTGTGTATATATTTCCATGTTTAAACAGATGGCGGTGAAGATATTTCCTTGTTTATACAAATAGCGGTGTAGTTATTTCCATGTTTATACAGATAGCGGTGTAAATATTTCCATGGATATACAGATGGCTGTGTAGATATTTCCATGTTTATACAGATGGCTGTGTAGATATTTTCACGTTTATACAGATGACTTTGTACGTATTTCCATGTTTATACAGATAGCGGTGCAGATATTTCCATGTTTATACAGATGCCTATGCAGATATTTCCATATTTATACAGAGGGCTGTGTAGATATTTCCATGTTTATACAGATGACAGTGTAGATATTTCCATGTTCCTACACATGACTGTGTAGTTATTTCCATGTTTATACAGACGGCTTTGTAGATATTTCCATGTTTATAGAGATAGCGGTGCAGATATTTCCATGTTTATGCAGATAGCGTTGTAAATATTTCCATGTTTATACAGATCGTGGTGTAGATATTTCCATGTTTATACAGATACCGGTGTAGATATTTCCATGTTTATACAGACCGCAGTGTAGATATTTCCATGTATATAGAGATAGCGGTGTAGATATTTCCATGTTTGTAGAGATGGCGGTGTTGATGTTTCCATCTATACAGAGATTGCCGTGTAGTTATTTCCTTGTGTATACAGATGACATTGTAGATATTTCCATGTTTATACAGATGGTGCTGTAGATATTTCCATGTTTATACAGATGATTGTATAGCTATTTCCATGTTTTTACAGACGGCATAGTAGATATTTCCATGTGTATAGAGATAGCAATGTAGATATCTCCATGTTTATACAGATAGCCGTGTAAATATTTCCATGTTTATACAGATCACGGTGTTGTTATTTCCATGTTTATATAGATAGCAGTGTAGATATTTCCATGTTTATACAGATAGCGGTGTAGATATTTCCATGTTTATACAGACCGCGGTGTAAATATTTCCAGGTTTATACAGATAGCATTGCAGATATTTCCATGTTTGTACAGATGGCGGTGTTGATGTTTCCATCTATACACAGATGACCGTGTAGATATTTCTATGTTTATACAGATGGCGGCGCAGACATTTCTATGGATATGTCGATGGCGGTGTAAATATTTCCATGTTTGTATAGATAGCGGTGTAGTTATTTCCATGTTTATATAGATAGCAGTGTAGATATTTCCATGTATATACACATGGCTGTGTAGATATTTCCATGTTTATACAGATGGCGGTGTAGATATTTCCATGTTTATACAGATAACTTTGTAAATATTTCCATGTTTATACAGATGGCGGTGTAGATATTTCGAGGTTTATAGAGATATCAGTGGAGATATTTCCGTGTTTATACAGATAGCGGTGTAGATATTTCCATGTTTATAGAGACTGCGGTGTAGATATTTCCATCTTTGCACAGATTGCGGTGTAGATATTTCCATGTTTATACAGATTGCGGTGTAGGTATTTCCATGTTGATCCAGATTGCAGTGTAGATATTTCCATGTTTGTACAGGTAGCGGTGTAGAAATTCCCATGTTTATACAGATCGCTTTGTAGATATTTTCATCTTTCTACAGATGTCAGCGTAGATATTTCCAAGTTTATACAGATGTCTGTGTGTATATTTCCATGTTTATGTAGATGGCGGTGTAGATATTTCCATGTTTATAGAGATGGCGGTGTAGTTATTTTTATGTTTATAGAGATAGCGGTGTAAATATTTCCATGTTTATAGAGATGGTGGTGTAAGTATTTTCATGTTTATAGAGATAGCGGTGTAGATATTTCCATATTTATACAGATAGCGGTGTTGCAACTTCCATGTTTATACAGATAGCGGTGTAGATATTTCCATGTTTACAGCTCGCGGTGTAGATATTTCCATCTTTATACAGATGGGAGTGGAGATATTTCCATGTTTATACAGATAGCGGTGTAGATATTTCCATGTCTATAGAGATAGCGGTGTAGGTATTTCCATACTTATACAGATTGTGGTGTAGATATTTCCATGTATATACACATGGCTGTGTAGATATTTCCATGTTTATACAGATGGCGGTGTTGATATTTCCATGTTTATACAGATAACTTTGTTAGTATTTCCATGTTTATACAGATGGCGGTGTAGATATTTCGATGTTTATAGAGATAGCAGTGGAGATATTTCCATGTTTATACAGATAGCTGTGTATATATTTCCATGTTTATACAGATCGTGGTGTAGGTATTTCCATGTTTATACAGATACCGGTGTAGATATTTCCTTGTTTATACAGACCGCAGTGTAGATATTTCCATGTTTATAGAGATAGAAGTGTAGATATTTCCATGTTTGTACAGATGGCGGTGTTAATGTTTCCATCTATACACAGATTGCCGTGTAGATATTTCCATGTGTATACAGATGGCATTGTAGATATTTCCATGTTTACACAGATGGTGGTGCAGATATTTCCATGTTTACACAGATGACTGTATAGATATTTCCAAGTTTATACAGACGGCGGTGTAGATATTTCCATGTTTATAGAGATAGCGTTGTAGATATTTCCATATTGATACAGATAACGGTGTAGAAATTTCCATGTTTATACAGATAGCAGTGTAAATATTGTCATGTTTATACAGATCACGGTGTAGATATTTCCATGTTTATAGAGATAGCGGTGTAGATATTTCCATGTTTATACAGATAGCGGTGTAGATATTTCCATGTTTATACAGACCGCGGTGTAGATATTTCCATGTTTATACAGATAGCGGTGCAGATATTTCCATGTTTGTACACATGGCGGTGTTGATATGTCCATCTATACACAGATGACCGTGTGGATATTTCCATGTTTATACAGATGGTGGCGCAGATATTTCCATGGATATGTGGATGGCGTTGTAGATATTTCCATGTTTATACAGATGGCGGTGTAGTTATTTTCATGTTTATATAGATAGCGGTGTAGATATTTCCATGTATATACACATGGCTGTGTAGATATTTCCATGTTTATGCAGATGGCGGTGTAGATTTTTCCATGTTCATACAGATAACTTTGCAAGTATTTCCATGTTTATACAGATGGCGGTGTAGATATGGCGATGTTTATAGAGATAGCAGTGGTGATATTTCCATGTTTATACAGATAGCGGTGTAGATGATTCCATGTTTATACTGATCGCGGTGCAGATATTTCCATGTTTATAGAGATGGCGGTGTAGATATTTCCATGTTCATAGAGATAGCGGTGTTGATTTTTCCATGTTTATAGAGATAGCGCTGTGGATATTTCCATGTTTATACAGATAGGGGTGTAGATATTTCCATGTTTATAGAGATGGCGTTGTAGATATTTCCATGTTTATACAGACCACGGTGTATATATTTACATGTTTATACAGACCACGGTGTATATATTTACATGTTTATACAGACGGCTGTGTAGATATTTCCATGTTTATACAGATGGGTGTGTAGATATTTCCATTTTTATACAGATGACTTTGTAGGTATTTCCATGGTTATACAGATGGCGGTGTAGATATTTCCATGTTTATAGAGATAGCGGTGTAGATATTTCCATGTTTATAGAGATAGCGATGTAGATATATCCATGTTCCTAGAGATAGCAGTGAGGATATTTCCATGTTTATACAGATAGCAGTGTAGATATTTCCATTTTTATAGAAATAGCGGTTTAGATATTTCCTATTTATACAGATAGCGGTGCAGATATTTCCAAGTTTATACAGATTGCGGTGTAGATATTTCCATGTTTATTCAGATGACTGTGTAGATATTTCCATGTTTTTACAGATGGCAGTGTAGATATTTCAATGTTTATAGAGATGGCGCTGTAGATATTTCCATGTTTATACAGATAACGGTGGAGATATATCCATGTTTACACAGACGGAGTTGTAGATATTTCCCTGTTTATACACATGGCGGAGTAGATACTTCCATCTTTATGGAGATGGCAGTGTAGATATTTTCATGTTTATAGAGATGGCGGTGTAGATATTTTCATATTTATAGAGATAGCGTTGTAGATATTTCCATCTTTCTACAGATGGCAGTGTAGATATTTCCATGTTTATACAGATGGCGGTGTAGATATTTCCATATTAGTACAGATGTCTGTGCAGATATTTCCATGTGTATACAGATGGTATTGTAGTTATTTCCATGTTTATACATTTGGCGGTGAAGTTATTTCCATGTTTATAGAGAAAGCGGTGTTGGTATTTCCATGTTTATTGAGATAGCGGTGTAAATATTTCCATATTTATACAGATAGTGGTGTAGATATTTACATGTTTTTACAGATAGCGGTGTAGATATTTCCATTTTTATTCAGAGAGCGCTGTACATATTTCCATGTTTATACAGATCACTGTGTAGTTATTTCCATGTTTATACAGATAACTTTGTAGATATTTCTATCTTTATACAGATGGCGGTGTAGATATTTCCATGTTTATACAGATGGCAGTGAAGATATTTCCATGTTTATACAGATAGTCGTGTAGATATTTCCATGTTTATACAGATGGTGGTGTAGATACATCCATGTTTCTGAAGATGGCGGTGTAGATATTTTCATGTTTATAGAGTTGGCGGTGTAGATATTTCCATGTATATAGAGATTGCAGTGTAGATATTTCCAGGTTTATAGAGAAAGTGGCGTCGGTATTTCCATGTTTATAGAAATAGCGGTGTAGATATTTACATATTTATACAGATAGCGGTGTAGATATTTCCATGTTTCTACAGATGGCGGTGTAGATATTTCCTTGTTTATACAGACACCGGTGTAGATATTGCCATGTTTATACAGGTAGCGGTGTAGATATTTCCATTTTTACAGAGATAGCGGTGTAGTTATTTCCATCTTTGCACAGATTGCCGTGTAGATATTTCCATCTTTACGCAAATATCTGTGTAGATATTTCCAAGTTTACACAGATAGCTGTGTAGATATTTCCATGTTTACACACATAACGTTGTAGATATTTCCATGTTTATACAGACTGCGGTGTAGATATATACATGTTTATATAGACAGCGGTGTAGATATTTTCATGTTTATACAGATAGCGGTGGAGATATTTCCATGTTTATAGAGACAGCAGTATAGATATTTCCATGTTTACAGAGATTTCAATGTAGATATTTCAATCTTTGCACAGATGGCTGTGTAGATATTTCCATTTTTACACAGATAGCTGTGTAGATATTTCCAAGTTTACACAGATATCTGTGTAGATATTTCCATGTTTACACAGATAGCGTTGTAGATACTTCCAAGTTTATACAGATAGCGGTGTAGATATTTCCATGTTTATACAGATAGCGGTGTAGATATTTCCATGTTTATACAGATAGCGGTGGAGATATTTCCCTGTTTATACAGATAGCGATGTAGACATTTCCATGTTTATAGAGATAGCGGTGTAGATATTTCCATGTTTATACAGATGGCTATTTAGATATTTCCATGAGTGTACAGATGGCGGTGTAGATATTTCCATGTTTATACAGATGGCAGTGTGGATATTTCCACGTTTATACAGATAGTGGTGTAGATGTTTCCATGTTTATACACGTGACTGTGTTGCTATTTCCACGTATATAGAGATGGCGGTGTAGATATTTCCATGTTTATAGAGATAGCGGTGTAGTTATTTCCGTGTTTATACAGATGGCAGTGTAGATATTTTTATGTTTATACAGAAGGCGGTGTAGACATTTCCATGTTTATAGAGATAGTGGTGTAGTTATTTCGATATTTATACAGATAGCGGAGTAGATATTTCCATGTTTATACAGATAGTGGTGTAGATATTACCATGTTTATACAGATTGTGGTGTAGATATTTCCATGTTTACAGAGATAGAGGTTTAGATATATCCATCTTCACACAGATTGCGGTGTACATATTTGCATGTTTAAACAGACAGCTGTGTACATATTTCCATGTTTACACAGATAGTGTTGTAGATATTTCCGTGTTTATACAGATTGCGGTATAGATATTTACATGTTTATAAAGATAGCGGTGTAGATATTTCCATGTTTATACAGATAGCGGTGTAGATATTTCCATGTTTATACAGGCAGCATTGTAGATATTTCCATGTTTATAGAGATAGCGGTGTTCATATGTCCATGTTTATACAGGTAGCGGTGTAGATATTTCCATGTTTACAGAAATAGCGGTGTAGATATTTCCATATTTATACAGATAGCGGTTTAAATATTTGTATGTTTATTCAGATGGTGGTGTAGATATTTCCATGTGTATACAGATGGCAATGTAGATATTTCCATGTTTATACAGATAGCAGTGAAGTCATTTCCATGTTTATAGAGATTGCGTTGAAGATATTTCCATATTTATACAGATAGCGGCGCAGATATTTCCATGTTTATACAGATAGTGGTGTAGATATTTCCATGTTTATACAGATTGCGGTGTAGATATTTCCATGTTTTTACAGATTGTTGTGTGGATATTTCCATGTTTATACTGATAGCGGTGTAGGTATTTCCATGTTTATACAGATGGTGGTGAAGATATTTCCATGTTTACAGAGATAGAGGTGTAGATATTTCCATATTTGCACAGATTGCTGTGTAGATATTTCCATCCTCACACAGATTGCGGTGTACATATTTCCATGTTTACACAGACAGCTGTGTAGATATTTCCATGTTTTTACAGATAATGTTGAAGTTATTTCCATGTTTATAGTGATTGCGGTGTAGATATTTCCATGTTTATAAAGATAACGGTTTAGATATTTCCATGTTTATACAGATAGCGGTGGAGATATTTCCATGTTTATGCAGATAGCCCTGTTGATATTTGCATGTTTATACAGATAGCTGTGTAGATATTTCCATGTTTATACAGATCGCGGATTAGCTATTTCCATGTTTATACAGATAGCGATGTAGATATTTCCATGTTTATAGAGATGGCTGTGTAGATATTTCCATGTTTATACAGATGGCAGTGTAGATATTTCCATATTTATAGAAATAGCCATGTAGATATTTCCATGTTTAAACAGATAGCGGTGTAGGCTTTTCCATGTTTATAGAGATAGCGGTGTAGATATTTCCATATTTATACAGATAGCGGTGTAGATATTTCCAAGTTTATACAGATAGCGGTGTGGCTATTTCCATGTTTATACAGAAGGCAGTATAGATATTTCCATGTTTATACAGATAGCGGTGTAGATATTTCCATGTGTATACAGATAGCAGTGCAGATATTTCCATGTTTGCTCAGATTGAGGTGTAGATATTTCCATGTCTATACAAATAGCGGTGTAGATATTTCCATGTCTATACAGATAGCGGTGGAGATATTTCCATGTCTATACAGATAGCGGTGTAGACATTGCCATCTTTATACAAACGGTGGTGTAGATATTTCCATGTTTCTACAGATGACTGTGTAGCTATTTCCATATTTTTACAGATGGCCGTGTAGATATTTCCATGTTTATACAGATAGCGGTTTATCTATTTCCATGTTTATTCAGATAGCGATGTAGATATTTCCAAGTTTATAGAGATGGCTGTGTAGATATTTCCATGTTTATACAGATAGTGGCGTGGATATTTCTATGTTTATACAGATGACTGTTAAGGTATTTCCATGTTTTTACAGATGGCGGTGTAGATATTTCCATATTTATAGAAATAGCCATGTAGATAGTTCCATGTTTATACAGACTGTGGTGTAGATATTTCCATGTTTATACAGAGAGTGGTGTAGATATTTCCATGTTTACAGAGATAGAGGTGTAGATATTTCCATATTTGCAAAGATTGCGGTGTAGATATTTCCATCTTCACACAGATTGCGGTGTACCTATTTCCATGTTTAAACAGACAGCTGTGTACATATTTCCATGTTTACACAGATAGTGTTGTAGATATTTCCATGTTTATACAGATTGCGGTGTAGGTATTTACATGTTTATAAAGATAGCGGTGTAGATATTTAAATGTTTATACAGATAGCGGTGTAGCTATTTCCATGTTTATACAGACAGCCTTGTAGATATTTCCATGTTTATACAGAGAGTGGTGGAGATATTTCCATGTTTATACAGATAGCAGTGGAGATATTTCCATGTTTCTAGAGATGGTGGTGTAGATATTTCAAAGTTTATGCAGGTAGCGGTGTAGATATTTCCATGTTTATAGAGATAGCGGTGTAGATATGTACATGTTTATACAGGTAGCGGTGTAGATATTTCCATGTTTACAGAGATAGCGGTGTAGATATTTCCATATTTATACAGATAGCGGTTTAGATATTTGTATGTTTATTCAGCTGGTGGTGAAGATATTTCCAGGTTTATACAGATAGCGGTGTGGCTATTACCATGTTTATACAGATGGCAGTGTAGATATATCCATGTTTATACAGATAGTGGAGTAGATATTTCCTTGGTTATAAAGATAATGGTGAAGATATTTCCAAGTGTATATAGATAGCGGTGGAGATATTTCCATGTTTATAGAGATCGCGGTGTAGATATTTCCGTGTTTATACAGATAGTGGTGTGGATATTTCTATGTTTATACAGATGACTGTGAAGGTATTTCCATGTTTTTGCAGATGGCGGTGTAGATATTTCCATATTTATACAGATAGCGGTGTAGTTATTTCCATGTTTATACAGATAGCGGTGTAGATGTTTCCACGTTTATACAGATAGCGGTGTAGATATATCCATGTTTATACAGATCATGGTGTAGATATTTCCATGTTTATACAGACAGCGGTGTATATATTTCCATGTTTATATAGATAGCGGAGTAGATATTTCCATATTTACAGAGATAGATGTGTAGATATTTCCATATTTCCACAGATTGCATTGTAGATATTTCCACCTTTATACAGGTAGCGATGTAGATATTTCCATGTTTATACAGATAACGGTGTAGATATTTCCATCTTTATACAGATGACTGTGTAGATATTTCCATGTGTATACAGATGGCAGTGTAGATATTTCCATGTTTATGCGGATAGCAGTGTGGCTATTTCCATGTTTATAGAGGTAGCGTTGTAGATATTTCCATGTTTATAGAGATGGCTGTGTAGATACTTCCATGTTTATACAGATGGCAGTGTAGATATTTCCACGTATATGCAGATAGTGTTGTAGATGTTTCCATGTTTATACAGATGACTGTGTAGCTATTTCCATGTATATACAGATGGCAGTGTAGATATTTCCATGTTTATAGAGATAGCGGTGTAGTTATTTCCATGTTTATACAGATGGCAGTGTAGATATTTTCATGTTTATACGGAAGGCGGTGTAGACATTTCCATGTTTATAGAGATAGCAGTGTAGATATTTCCATATTTATACAGATAGCGGAGTAGGTATTTCCATGTTTATACAGATAGTGGTGTAGATATTTCCATGTTTATACAGATAGCTGTGTAGATATATCCATGTTTATACAGATTGTGGTGTAGATATTTCCATGTTTATACAGATAGCGGTGTAGATATTTCCATGTTTATACAGAGAGTGGTGTAGATATTTCCATGTTTACAGAGATAGATGTGTAGATATTTCCATATTTGCAAAGATTGCGGTGTAGATATTTCCATCTTCACACAGATTGCGGTGTACATATTTCCATGTTTAAACAGACAGCTGTGTACATATTTCCATGTTTACACAGATAGTGTTGTAGATATTTCCATGTTTATACAGATTGCGGTGTAGATATTTACATGTTTATAAAGATAGCGGTGTAGATATTTCCATGTTTATACACATAGCGGTGTAGATATCTCCATGTTTATACAGACAGCATCATAGATATTTCCATGTTTATACAGAGAGAGGTGGAGATATTTCCATGTTTATACAGATAGCGGTGGAGATATTTCCATGTTTATACAGACAGCATTGTAGATATTTCCATGTTTATACAGAGAGTGGTGGAGATATTTCCATGTTTATACAGAGAGCAGTGGAGATATTTCCATGTTTGTAGAGATGGTGGTGTGGATATTTTCAAGTATATGCAGATAGCGGTGTAGATATTTCCATGTTTATAGAGATAGTGGTGTAGGTATTTCCATGTTTATACAGGTAGCGGTGTAGATATTTCCGTGTATACAGAGATAGCTGTGTAGATACTTCCATATTTATATAGATAGCGGTGTAGATATTTGTATGTTTATTCAGATGTTGGTGTAGATATTTCCATGTTTATACAGAGAGCGGTGTAGACATTTCCATGTTTATAGAGATAGCGGTGTAGATATTTCCATATTTATACAGATAATGGGGGAGATATTTCCATGTTTACAGATAGTGGTGTAGATATTTCCATGTTTATACAGATAGCGGTGTAGATATATCCATGTTTATACAGATTGTGGTGTAGATATTTCCGTGTTTATACAGATAGCGGTGTCGATATTTCCATGTTACAGAGATAGAGGTGTAGATATTTCCATATTTGCACAGATTGCGGTGTAGATATTTCCATCTTCACACAGATTGCGGTGTACATACTTCCATGTTTACACCGTCAGCGGTGTAGATATTTCCATGTTTACACAGATAGTGTTGTAGATATTTCCATGTTTATAGAGATTGCGGTGTAGATATTTCCATGTTTATACGGATATCGGTGTAGATATTTCCATGTTTATACAGATAGCGGTATAGATATTTCCATGTTTCTACAGTGGACTGTGTAGGTATTTCCATATTTTTACATATGGCTTTGTAGTTATTTCCAGGTTTATATAGATAGCGGTTTAGCTATTTCCATGTTTATTCAGATAGCGAAGTAGATATTTCCATGTTTATAGAGATGGCTGTGTAGATATTTCCATGTTTATACATATGGCAGTGTAGATATTTCTGTGTTTATAGAGATAGCGGTGTAGATATTTCCATGTTTATACAGATAGCGGTGTAGATGTTTTCATGTTTATACAGATAGCGGTGTAGATATATCCATGTTTATACAGATCGTGGTGTAGATATTTCCATGTTTATACAGACAGCGGTGTAGATATTTCCATGTTTATATAGATAGCGGAGTAGATATTTCCATATTTACAGAGATAGACGTGTAGATATTTCCATATTTCCACAGATTGTGGTGTAGATATTTCCACATTTATACAGATAGCGGTGTAGATATTTCCATGTTTACACAAATAACGGTGTAGATATTTCCATCGTTATACAGACGGCTTTGTAGATATTTCCATGTTTATACAGATGGCAGTGTAGATATTTCCACGTTTATACAGATAGTGGTGTAGAAGTTTCCATGTTTATACAGATGACTGTGTAGCTATTTCCATGTATATACAGATGGCAGTGTAGATATTTCCATGTTTATGCAGATACCGGTGTGGCTATTTCCATGTTTATAGAGGTAGCGTTGTAGATATTTCCAAGTTTATAGAGATGGCAGTGTAGATATTTCCACGTTTATACAGATAGTGGTGTAGAAGATTCCATGTTTATACAGATGACTGTGTAGCTATTTCCATGTATATACAGATGGCAGTGTAGATATTTCCAGGTTTATAGAGATAGTGGTGTAGATATTTCCATGTTTATACAGATGGCAGTGTGGATGTTTTCATGTTTATACAGAACGCGGTGTAGACATTTCCATGTTTATAGAGATAGCAGTGTAGATATTTCCATATTTATACAGATAGCGGAGTACATAATTCCATGTTTATACAGATAGTGGTGTAGATATTTCCATATTTATACAGATTGTGGTGTGGATATTTCCATATTTATACAGATTTTGGTGTGGATGTTTCATGTTTATACAGATAGCGGTCTAGATATTTCCATGTTTATGCAGATAGTGGTGTAGATATTTCCATGTTTACAGAGATAGAGGTGTAGATATTTCCATATTTGCACAGATTGCGGTGTAGATTTTTCCATCCTCACACAGATTGCGGTGTACATATTTCCATGTTTACACAGACAGCTGTGTAGATAATTCCATGTTTACACAGATAGTGTTGTAGGTATTTCCATGTTTATAGAGATTGCGGTGTAGATATTTCCATGTTTATAAAGATAGCGGTGTAGATATTTCCATGTTTATACACATAGCAGTGGAAATATTTTCATGTTTATACAGATAGCGCTGTATATATTTGCACGTGTATACAGATAGCAGTGTAGATATTTCCATGTTTATACAGATAGCGGTGTAGATATTTCCATGTTTATACAGAGAGTGGTGGAGGTATTTCCATGTTTATACACATATCGGTGGAGATATTTCCATGTTTCTAGAGATGGTGGTGTAGATATTTCGATGTTTATGCAGGTAGCGGTGTAGATAATTCCATGTTTATAGAAACAGCGGTGTAGACATTTCCATGTTTATACAGGTAGCGATGTAGATATTTCCATGTTTACAGAGATAGCAGTGAAGATATTTCCATATTTATAAAGATAGCGGTATAGATATTTGTGTGTTTATTCAGATGGTGGTGTAGATATTTCCATGTTTATACAGATAGCGGTGTGGCTATTACCATGTTTATTCAGATGGCAGTGTAGATATATCCATGTTTATACAGATAGTGGAGTAGATATTTCCATGTTTAAAAGATAGCAGTGCAGATATTCCCAAGTTTATTGAGATAGCGGTGGAGATATTTCCATGTTCATAGAGATAGCAGTGGAGATATTTCCATGTTTATACAGATAGCGGTGTAGATATTTCCATGTTTTTGCAGATAGCAGTGTAGATATTTCCGTGTTTATACAGATGGCAGAGTAGATAGTTCCATGTTTATGGACATGGCAGTGAAGATATTTTCATGTTTATAGAGATTGCGGTGTAGATATTTCCATGTTTATAGAGATAGCAGTATAGTTATTTACATGTTTATACAGATGGCTTTGTAGATATTTCCATGTGTATACAGACGGCATTGTAGATATTTCCATGTTTATACAGATGACTGTATAGGTATTTCCATGTTTTTACAGATGGCAGTGCAGATATTTTCGTGTTTATAGAGATGGCGGTGTAGATATTTCCATGTATATAGAGATTGCAGTGTAGATTTTTCCATGTTTATAGAGAAATCGGTGTAAGTATTTCCATGTTTATAGAGATAGCGGTGTGGATATTTCCATGTTTGTACATATGGCGGTGTTGATATTTCCATCTATACACATATGGCCGTGAAGATATTTCCATGTTTATACAGATAGCGGTGTAGACATTTCCATGTTTACACAGATGGTGTAGATATTTCCGTGTTTATACACGTGGCCGAGTAGATACTTCCATCTTTATGGAGATGGCATTGTAGATATTTTCATGTTTGTAGAGATGGTGGTGTAGATATTTACATATTTATAGAGATAGCGGTGTAGATATTTCCATCTTTCTACAGATGGCACTGTAGATATTTCCATGTTTATACACATGGCCGTGTACCTATTTCCATATTTATACAGATGTCTGTGTAGATATTTCCATGTGTATACCAATGGTATGGTAGATATTTCCATGTTTATACAGATGGTGGTGTAGATATTTCCATGTTTATACAGATAAATTTGTAAGTATTTCCATGTTTATACAGATGGCGGTGTAGATATTTCGATGTTTATACAGATAGCAGTGGAGATATTTCCATGTTTATTCAGATAGCGGTGTAGATATTTCCATGTTTATACTGGTCGTGGTGTAGACATTTCCATGTTTATAGAGATGGCGGTGTAGATATTTCCATGTTTATACAGATAGCGGTGTAAATATTTCCATGTTTTTACAGATATCGGTGTAGATATTTCCATGTTTACACAGATTGAGGTGTAGATATTTCCATCTTTCTGCAGATGGCATTGTAAATATTTCCATGTTTATACAGATGACTGTATAGGTATTTCCATGTTTTTACAGATGGCGGTGCAGATATTTCCATGTCTGTAGAGATAGCGGTGTAGACATTTCCATGTTTGTACAGATGGCGGTGTTGATATTTCCATCTATACACAGATGGCCGTGTAGATATTTCCATGTTTATTCAGATGGCGGCGTAGATATTTCCAAGGACATGTAGATGGCGGTGTAGTTATTTCCATGTTTATACAGATAGCGGTGTAGTTATTTCCATGTTTACACAGATGGTGGTGTAGATTTTTCCGTGTTTATACACATGGCGGAGTAGATACTTCCATCTTTATGGAGATGGCAGTGTAGATATTTTCATGTTCATAGAGATGGCGGTGTAGATATTTCCATATTTATAGAGATAGCGGTGTAGACATTTCCATCTTTCTACAGATGGCAGTGTAGATATTTCCATGTTTATACAGATGGCCGTGTAGATATTTCCATATTTATACAGATGTCTGTGAAGATATTTCCATGTGTATACAGATGGTATTGTAGCTATTTCCATGTTTATACAGATGGTGGTGTAGATATTTCCATGTTTATACAGATAACTTTGTAAGTATTTCCATGTTTCTACAGATGGCGGTGTAGATATTTCGATGTTTATAGAGATAGCAGTGGAGATATTTCCATTTTTATACAGATAGCGGTGTAGATATTATCATGTTTATACTGATCGTGGTGTAGACATTTCCATGTTTATAGAGATGGCGGTGTAGATTTTCCATGTTCATAGAGATAGCGGTGTTGATTTTTCCATGTTTATAGAGATAGCGGTGTGGATATTTCCATGTTTATACAGATAAGGGTGTAGATATTTCCCTGTTTATAGAGATGGCAGCGTAGATATTTCCATGTTTATACAGATCACGGTGTAGATATTTCCTTGTTTATACAAATAGCGGTGTAGTTATTTCCATGTTTTTACAGATAGTGGTGTAGATATTTCCATGTATATACAGATGGGTGTGTAGATATTTCCATGTTTATACAGATGGCTGTGTAGATATTTACATGTTTATACAGATGACCTTGTAAGTATTTCCATGTTTATACAGATGACGGTGTAGATATTTCCATGTTTATAGAGATAACTGTGTAGATATTTCCATGTTTATACAGATTGCGGTGAAGATATTTCCATGTTTATACATATCGCGGTGTAGATATTTCCATGTTTATACAGATCACGTTGTAGATATTTCCATGTTTATACAGATACCGGTGTAGATATTTCCATGTTTTTACAGATATCAGTGTAGATATTTCCATGTTTACACAGATTGCGGTGTAGATATTTCCATCTTTCTACAGATGGCATTGTAGATATTCCCATGTTTATACAGATGAGTGTATAGGTATTTCCATGTTTTTACAGTTGGCGGTGCAGATATTTCCATGTCTATAGAGATAGCGGTGTAGATATTTCCATGTTTGTACAGATGGCGGTGTTGATATTTCCATCTATACACAGATGGCCGTGTAGATATTTCCATGTTTATTCAGATGGCGGCGTAGATATTTCCAAGGACATGCAGATGGCGGTGTAGTTATTTCCATGTTTATACAGATGGCGGTGTAAGTATTTCCATGTTTACACAGATGGTGGTGTAGATATTTCCGTGTTTATACACATGGCGGAGTAGATACTTCCATCTTTATGGAGATGGCAGTGTAGATATTTTCATGTTCATAGAGATGGCGGTGTAGATATTTCCATATTTATAGAGATAGCAGTGAAGATATTTCCATCTTTCTACAGATAGCAGTGTAGATATTTCCATGTTTATACAGATGGTATTGTAGCTATTTCCATGTTTATACAGATGGTGGTGTAGATATTTCCATGTTTATTCAGCTGAATGTGTAGATATTTCCATGTTTCTACAGATGGCAGTGTAGATATTTCAATGTTTATATAGATGGCGCTGTTGATATTTCCATGTTTATACAGATAACGGTGGAGATATTTCCATGTTTATACAGAGAGCAGTGGAGATATTTACATGTTTATACACATAGCAGTGTACATATTTCCATGTTTATAGAGACAGTGGTGTAGGTATTTCCATGTTTATACCGATAGCGGTGCAGATATTTCCATGTTTACGCAGATGCCTATGCAGATATTTCCATAATTATACAGAGGGCTGTGTAGATATTTCTATATTTATACAGATGGCAGTGTAGATATTTCAATGTTCCTACACATGACTGTGTAGGTATTTCCATGTTTATACAGATGTCTTTGTAGTTATTTCCATGTTTATTGAGATAGCGGTGCAGATATTTCCATGTTTATACAGATAGCGGTGTATGTATTTCCATGTTTATACAGAACGTTGTGTAGATATTTCCATGTTTATACAGACACCGGTGTAGATATTTCCATGTTTATAGAGATAGCAGTGTAGATATTTCCATGTTTGTACAGATGGCGGTGTTGATGTTTCCATCTATACAATGATTGCCGTGTAGGTATTTCCATGTGTATACAGATGGCATTGTAGATATTTCCATGTTTATACAGATGATGGTGTAGATATTTCCATATTTACACAGATGACTGTATAGGTATTTCCATGTTTATACAGATGGCGGTGTAGATATTTCCAAGTTTATAGAGATAGCGTTGTAGATATTTCCAAAGTTATACAGATAACGGTGTAGAAGTTTCCATGTTTATACAGATAGCGGTGTAAATATTTCCATGTTTATACAGATCACGGTGTAGATATTTCCATGTTTATAGAGATAGTGGTGTAGATATTTCCATGTTTATACCGATAGCATTGTTGATATTTCCATGTTTATACAGACCGCGGTGTAGATATTTCCATGTTTATACAGATAGCGGTGCAGATATTTCCATATATGTACAGATGGCGGTGTTGATATTTCCATCTATACACAGATAACCGTGTAAATATTTCCATGTTTATACAGATGGCGGCGTAGTTATTTCCATGGATATGTAGATGGCAGTGTAGATATTTCCATGTTTATAAAGATAGCGGTGTAGTTATTTCCATATTTATATAGATAGCGGTGTAGATATTTCCATGTATGTACACATGGCTGTGTAGATATTTCCATGTTTATACAGATGGCGGTGTAGATATTTCCATGTTCATACAGATAACTTTGTAAGTATTTCCATGTTTATACAGATGGCGGTGTAGATATTTCGATGTTTATAGAGATAGCAGTGGAGATATTTCTATGTTTATACAGATAGCGGTGTAGATATTTCCATGTTTATGCTGATCGTGGTGTAGACATTTCCATGTTTATAGAGATGGCGGTGTAGATATTTCCATGTTCATAGAGATAGCGGTGTTGATTTTTCCATGTTTATAGAGATAGCGGTGTGGATATTTCCATGTTTATACAGATAAGGGTGTAGATATTTCCCAGTTTATAGAGATGGCGGCGTAGATATTTCCATGTTTATACAGATCACGGTGTAGATATTTCCTTGTTTATACAAATAGCAGTGTAGTTATTTCCATGTTTATACAGATAGTGGTGTAGATATTTCCATGTATATACAGATGGCTGTGTAGATAGTTCCATGTTTATACAGATGGCTGTGTAGATATTTCCATGTTTATACAGATGACTTTGTATGTATTTCCATGTTTATACAGATGACGGTGTAGATATTTCCATGTTTATAGAGATAACGTTGTAGATATTTCCATGTTTATACAGAAAGCGGTGTAGATATTTCCATGTTTATACATATCGCAGTGTAGATATTTCCATGTTTCTACAGATCGCGGTGTAGATATTTCCATGTTTATACAGATAGCGGTGTAGATATTTCCATGTTTGTACAGATTGCGGTGTTGATATTTCCATCTATACACCGATGGCCGTGTAGATATTTCCATGTTTATTCAGATGTCGGTGTAGATATTTCGAAGGACATGCAGATGGCGTTGTAGTTATTTCCATGTTTATACAGATAGCGGTGTAGGTATTTCCATGTTTACACAGATGGTGGTGTAGATATTTCCGTGTTTATACACATGGCGGAGTAGCTACTTCCATCTTTATGGAGATGGCAGTGTAGGTATTTTCATGTTCATAGAGATGGCGGTGTAGATATTTCCATATTTATAGAGATAGCGGTGTAGATATTTCCATCTTTCTACAGATGGCAGTGTAGATATTTCCATGTTTATACAGATGGCCGTGTGGATATTTCCATATTTATACAGATGTCTGTGTAGATATTTCCATGTGTATACAGATGGTATTGTAGCTATTTCCATGTTTATACAGATGGTGCTGTAGATATTTCCATGTTTATACAGATAACTTTGTAAGTATTTCCATGTTTATACAGATGACGGTGTAGATATTTCCATGTTTATAGAGATAACGGTGTAGATATTTCCATGTTTATACAGATAGCGGTGTAGATATTTCCATGTTTATATATATCGCAGTGTAGATATTTCCATGTTTATACAGATCGCGGAGTAGATATTTCCATGTTTGTACAGATGGTGGTGTTGATATTTCCATCTATACACAGATGGCCGTGTAGATATTTCCATGTTTATTCAGATGGCGACGTAGATATTTCCAAGGACATGCAGATGGCGGTGTAGTTATTTCCATGTTTATACAGATAGCGGTGTAGGTAGTTCCATGTTTACACAGATGGTGGTGTAGATATTTCCGTGTTTGTACACATGGCGGAGTAGCTACTTCCATCTTTATGGAGATGGCAGTGTAGATATTTTCATGTTCATAGAGATGGCGGTGTAGATATTTCCATATTTATAGAGATAGCGGTGTAGATATTTCCATCTTTCTACAGATGGCAGTGTAGATATTTCCATGTTTATACAGATGGCCGTGTAGATATTTCCATATTTATACAGATGTCTGTGTAGATATTTCCATGTGTATACAGATGGTATTGTAGCTATTTCCATGTTTATACAGATGGTGGTGTAGATATTTCCATGTTTATACAGATAACTTTGTACGTATTTCCATGTTTATACAGATGGCGGTGTAGATATTTCGATGTTTATAGAGATAGCAGTGGAGATATTTCCATGTTTATTCAGATAGCGGTGTAGTTATTTCCATGTTTATACTGGTCGTGGTGTAGACATTTCCATGTTTATAGAGATGGCGGTGTAGATATTTCCATGTTCATAGAGATAGCGGTGTTGATTTTTCCATGTTTATAGAGATAGCGGTGTGGATATTTCCATGTTTATACAGATAGGGGTGTAGATATTTCCCTGTTTATAGAGATGGCGTTGTAGATATTTCCATGTTTATACAGATCACGGTGTAGACATTTCCTTGTTTATACAAATAGCGGTGTAGTTATTTCCATGTTTATACAGATAGTGGTGTAGATATTTCCATGTTTATACAGATGGCTGTGTAGATATTTCCATGTTTATACAGATGATTTTGGAGGTATTTCTATGTTTATACAGATGGCGGTGTAGATATTTCCATGTTTATACAGATAGCGGTGTAGATATTTCCATGTTTTTACAGATATCGGTGTAGATATTTCCATGTTTACACAGATTGCGGTGTAGATATTTCCATCTTTCTACAGATGGCATTGTAGATATTTCCATGTTTATACAGATGACTGTATAGGTATTTCCATGTTTTTACAAATGGCGGTGCAGATATTTCCATGTCTATAGATATAGCGGTGTAGATATTTCCATGTTTGTACAGATGGCGGTGTTGATATTTCCATCTATACACAGATGGCCGTGTAGATAATTCCATGTTTATTCAGATGGCGGCGTACATATTTCCAAGGACATGCAGATGGCGGTGTAGTTATTTCCATGTTTATACAGATAGCGGTGTAGGTATTTCCATGTTTACACAGATGGTGGTGTAGATATTTCCGTGTTTATACACATGGCGGAGTAGATACTTCCATCTCTATGGAGATGGCAGTGTAGATATTTTCATGTTCATAGAGATGGCGGTGTAGATATTTCCATATTTATAGAGATAGCGGTGTAGATATTTCCATCTTTCTACAGATGGCAGTGTAGATATTTCCATGTATATACAGATGGCCGTGTAGATATTTCCATATTTATACAGATGTCTGTGTAGATATTTCCATGTGTATACAGATGGTATTGTAGATATTTCCATGTTTATACAGATGGTGGTGTAGATATATCCATGTTTATTCAGATGAACGTGTAGATATTTCCATGTTTTTACAGATGGCAGTGTAGATATTTCAATGTTTATATAGATGGCGCTGTTGATATTTCCATGTTTATACAGATAACGGTGGAGATATTTCCATGTTTATACAGAGAGCAGTGGAGATATTTCCATGTTTATACACATAGTGGTGTACATATTTCCATGTTTATAGAGACAGCGGTGTAGGTATTTCCATGTTTATACCGATAGCGGTGCAGATATTTCCATGTTTACACAGATGCCTATGCAGATATTTCCATATTTATACAGAGGGCTGTGTAGATATTTCTATATTTATACAGATGGCAGTGTACATATTTAAATGTTCCTACACATGACTGTGTAGGTATTTCCATGTTTATACAGATGTCTTTGTAGTTATTTCCATGTTTATAGAGATAGCGGTGCAGATATTTCCATGTTTATACAGATAGCGGTGTATATATTTCCATGTCTATAGATATCATGGTGTAGATATTTCCATGTTTATACAGATACCGGTGTAGATATTTCCATATTTATAGAGACCGCAGTGTAGATATTTCCATGTTTATAGAGATAGCAGTGTAGATATTTCCATGTTTGTACAGATGGCCGTGTTGAAGTTTCCATCTATACACTGATTGCCGTGTAGGTATTTCCATGTGTATACAGATGGCATTGTAGATATTTCCATGTTTATACAGATGGTGGTGTAGGTATTTCCATGTTTACACAGATGACTGTATAGGTATTTCCATGTTTATACAGATGGCGGTGTAGATATTTCCAAGTTTATAGAGATAGCGGTGTTGATATTTCCATATTTATACAGATAACAGTGTAGAAGATTCCATGTTTATACAGATAGCGGTGTAAATATTTCCATGTTTATACAGATCACGGTGTAGATATTTCCATGTTTATAGAGATAGCGGTGTAGATATTTCCAAGTTTATAGCGATAGCGGTGTTGATATTTCCATGTTTATACAGACCGCGGTGTAGATATTTCCATGTTTATACAGATAGCGGCGCAGATATTTCCATGGATATGTAGATGGCGGTGTAGATATTTCCATCTATACACAGATGACCGTGTAGATATTTCCATGTTTATACAGATGGCTGCGCAGATATTTCCATGGATATGTAGATGGCGGTGTAGATATTTCCATGTTTATACAGATAGCGGTGTAGTTATTTCCATGCTTATATAGATAGCGGTGTAGATATTTCCATGTATGTACACATGGCTGTGTAGATATTTCCATGTTTATACAGATGGCGGTGTAGATATTTCCATGTTTATACAGAAAACTTTGTAATTATTTCCATGTTTATACAGATGGCGGTGTAGATATTTCGATGTTTATAGAGATAGCAGTGGAGATATTTCCATGTTTATACAGATAGCGGTGTAGATATTTCCATGTTTATACTGATCGTGGTGTAGACATTTCCATGCTTATAGAGATGGCGGTGTAGATATTTCCATGTTCATAACGATAGCGGTGTTGATTTTTCCATGTTTATAGAGATATCGGTGTGGATATTTCCATGTTTATACAGATAGGGGTGTAGATATTTCCCTGTTTATAGAGATGGCGGTGTAGATATTTCCATGTTTATACAGATCACGGTGTAGATATTTCCTTGTTTATACAAATAGCGGTGTAGTTATTTCCATGTTTATACAGATAGTGGTGTGGATATTTCCATGTATATACAGATGGCTGTGTAGATATTTCCATGTTTATATAGATGGCTGTGTAGATATTTCCATGTTTATACAGATGACTTTTAGGTATTTCCATGTTTATACAGATGGCGGTGTAGATATTTCCATGTTTATAGAGATAACTGTGTAGATATTTCCATGTTTATACAGATAGCGGTGTAGATATTTCCATGTTTACACAGATCGCGTTGTAGATATTTCCATGTTTATACAGATCGCGGTGTAGATATTTCCATGTTTATGCAGATAGCGGTGTAGATATTTCCATGTTTTTACAGATATCGGTGTAGATATTTCCATGTTTACACAGATTGCGGTGTAGATATTTCCATGTGTATACAGATGGCATTGTAGACATTTCCATGTTGATACAGATGACTGTATAGGTATTTCCATGTTTTTACAGATGGCGGTGCAGATATTTCCATGTCTATAGAGATAGCGGTGTAGATATTTCCATGTATGTACAGATGGCGGTGTTGACATTTCCATCTATACACAGATGGCCGTGTAGATATTTCCATCTTTATTCAGATGGCGGCGTCGATATTTCCAAGGACATGCAGATGGCGGTGTAGTTATTTCCATGTTTATACAGATAGTGGTGTAGGTATTTCCATGTTTACACAGATGGTGGTGTAGATATTTCCGTGTTTATACACATGGCGGAGTAGATACTTCCATCTTTATGGAGATGGCATTGTAGATATTTTCATGTTCATAGAGATGGCGGTGTAGATATTTCCATATTTATTTATACCGATAGCGGTGTAGATATTTCCATCTTTCTACAGATGGCAGTGTAGATATTTCCATGTTTATACAGATGGCCGTGTAGATATTTCCATATTTATACAGATGTCTGTGTAGATATTTCCATGTTTATACAGATGGTATTGAAGCTATTTCCATGTTTATACAGATGGTGGTGTAGATATTTCCATGTTTTTACAGATGGCAGTGTAGATATTTCAATGTTTATATAGATGGCGCTGTTGATATTTCCATGTTTATACAGATAATGGTGGAGATATTTCCATGTTTATACAGAGAGCAGTGGAGATATTTCCATGTTTATACACATAGCGGTGTACATATTTCCATGTTTATAGAGACAGCGGTGTAGGTATTTCCATGTTTATACAGATAGCGGTGCAGATATTTCCATGTTTACACAGATGCCTATGCAGATATTTCCATATTTATACAGAGGGCTGTGTAGATATTTCTATATTTATACAGATGGCAGTGTACATACTTAAATGTTCCTACACATGACTCTGTAGGTATTTCCATGTTTATACAGATGTCTTTTTAGTTATTTCCATGTTTATAGAGATAGCGGTGCAGATATTTCCATGTTTATACAGATAGCGGTGTATATATTTCCATGTCTATAGAGATCATGGTGTAGATATTTCCATGTTTATACAGATACCGGTGTAGATATTTCCATGTTTATACAGACCGCAGTATAGATATTTCCATCTTTATAGAGATAGCAGTGTAGATATTTCCATGTTTGTACAGATGGCGGTGTTGAAGTTTCCATCAATACACTGATTGCCGTGTAGGTATTTCCATGTGTATACAGATGGCATTGTAGATATTTCCATGTTTATACAGATGGTGGTGTAGATATTTCCATGTTTACACAGATGACTGTATAGGTATTTCCATGTTTATACAGATGGCGGTGTAGATATTTCCAAGTTTATAGAGATAGCGGTGTAGATATTTCCATATTTATACAGATAACGGTGTAGAAGATTCCATGTTTATAAAGATAGCGGTGTAAATATTTCCATGTTTATACAGATCACGGTGTAGATATTGCCATGTTTATAGAGATAGCGGTGTAGATATTTCAACGTTTATACCGATAGCGGTGTTGATATTTCCATGTTTATACAGACCGCGGTGTAGATATTTCCATGTTTATACAGATAGCGGTGCAGATATTTCCATGTTTGTACAAATGGCGGTGTTGATATTTCCATCTATACACAGATGACCATGTAGATATTTCCATGTTTATACAGATGGCGGTGCAGATATTTCCATGGATATGTAGATGGCGGTGTAGATATTTCCATGTTTATACAGATAGCGGTGTAGTTATTTCCATGTTTATATAGATAGCGGTGTAGATATTTCCATGTATGTACACATGGCTGTGTAGATATTTCCATGTTTATACAGATGGTGGTGTAGATATTTCCATGTTTATACAGAAAACTTTGTAAGTATTTCCATGTTTGTACAGATGGCGGTGTAGATATTTCGATGTTTACAGAGATAGCAGTGGAGATATTTCCATGTTTATACAGATAGCGGTGTAGATATTTCCATGTTTATACTGATCGTCGTGTAGACAATTCCATGTTTATAGAGATGGCGGTGTAGATATTTCCATGTTCATAGAGATAGCGGTGTTGATTTTTCCATGTTTATAGAGATAGCGGTGTGGATATTTCCATGTTTATACAGATAGGGGTGTAGATATTTCCCTGTTTATAGAGATGGCGGTGTAGATATTTCCATGTTTATACAGATCACGGTGTAGATATTTCCTTGTTTATACAAATAGCAGTGTAGTTATTTCCATGTTTATACAGATAGTGGTGTAGATATTTCCATGTGTATACAGATGGCTGTGTAGATATTTCCATGTTTATACAGATGGCTGTGTAGATATTTCCATGTTTATACAGATGACTTTGTAGGTATTTCCATGTTTATACAGATGGCGGTGTAGATATTTCCATGTTTATAGAGATAACTGTGTAGATATTTCCATGTTTATACAGAGAGCGGTGTAGATATTTCCAAGTTTATACAGATCGCGGTGTAGATATTTCCATGTTTATACAGATCGCGGTGTAGATATTTCCATGTTTATACAGATAGCGGTGTAGATATTCCCATGTTTTTACAGATATCGGTGTAGATATTTCCATGTTTACACAGATTGCGGTGTAGATATTTCCATCTTTCTACAGATGGCATTGTAGATATTTCCATGTTTATAGAGATAGCGGTGTAGATATTTCCATGTTTGTACAGATGGCGGTGTTGATGTTTCCATCTATACACAGATGGCCGTGTAGATATTTCCATGTTTATTCAGATGGCGGCGTAGATATTTCCAAGGACATGCAGATGGCGGTGTAGTTATTTCCATGTTTATACAGATAGCGGTGTAGGTATTTCAATGTTTACACAGTTGGTGGTGTAGATATTTCCGTGTTTATACACATGGCGGAGTAGATACTTCCATCTTTATGGAGATGGCGGTGTAGATATTTTCATGTTCATAGAGATGGCGGTGTAGATATTTCCATATTTATAGAGATAGCGGTATAGATATTTCCATCTTTCTACAGATGGTAGTGTAGATATTTCCATGTTTATACAGATGGCCGTGTAGATATTTCCATATTTATACAGATGTCTGTGTAGATATTTCCATGTGTATACAGATGGTATTGTAGGAATTTTCATGTTTATACAGATGGTGGTGTAGATATTTCCATGTTTATTCAGATGACTGTGTAGATATTTCCATGTTTTTACAGATGGCAGTGTAGATATTTCAATGTTTATATAGATGGCGCTGTTGATATTTCCATGTTTATACAGATAACGGTGGAGATATTTCCATGTTTATACAGAGGGCAGTGGAGATATTTCCATGTTCATACACATAGCGATGTACATATTTCAATGTTTATAGAGACAGCGATGTAGGTATTTCCATGTTTATACAGATAGCGGTGCAGATATTTCCATGTTTACACAGATGCCTATGCAGATATTTCCATATTTATACAGAGGGCTGTGTAGATATTTCCATATTTATACAGATGTCTGTGTAGATATTTCCATGTGTATACAGATGGTATTGTAGGAATTTTCATGTTTATACAGATGGTGGTGTAGATATTTCCATGTTTATTCAGATGACTGTGTAGATATTTCCATGTTTTTACAGATGGCAGTGTAGATATTTCAATGTTTATATAGATGGCGCTGTTGATATTTCCATGTTTATACAGATAACGGTGGAGATATTTCCATGTTTATACAGAGGGCAGTGGAGATATTTCCATGTTCATACACATAGCGATGTACATATTTCAATGTTTATAGAGACAGCGATGTAGGTATTTCCATGATTATACAGATAGCGGTGCAGATATTTCCATGTTTACACAGAAGCCTATGCAGATATTTCCATATTTATACAGAGGGCTGTGTAGATATTTCTATATTTATACAGATGGCAGTGTAGATATTTAAATGTTCCTACACATGACTGTGTAGGTATTTCCATGTTTATACAGATGACTTTGTATTTATTTCCATGTTTATAGAGATAGCGGTGCAGATATTTCCATCTTTATACATATAGTGGTGTATATATTTCCATGTTTATACAGATCATGGTGTAGATATTTCCATGTTTATACAGATACCGGTGTAGATATTTCCATGTTTATACAGACCGCAGTGTAGATATTTCCATGTTTATAGAGATAGCAGTGCAGATATTTCCATGTTTGTACAGATGGCGGTGTTGATGTTTCCATCTATACACTGATTGCCATGTAGGTATTTCCATGTGTATACAGATGGCATTGTAGATATTTCCATGTTTATACAGATGGTGGTGTAGATATTTCCATGTTTACACAGATGACTGTATAGGTATTTCCATATTTATACAGATGGCGGTGTAGATATTTCCAAGTTTATAGAGATAGCGGTGTAGATATTTCCATATTTATACAGATAACGGTGTAGAAGTTTCCATGTTTATACAGATAGCGGTGTATATATTTCCATGTTTATACAGATCACGGTGTAGATATTTCCATGTGTATAGAGATAGCGGTGTAGATATTTCCATGTTTATACCGATAGCGGTGCAGATATTTCCCTGTTTGTACAGATGGCGATGTTGATATTTCCATCCATACACAGATGACCATGTAGATATTTCCATGTTTATACAGATGGCGGCGCCGATATTTCCATGGATATGTAGATGGCGGTGTAGATATTTCCAGGTTTATACAGATAGAGGTGTAGTTATTTCCATGTTTATATAGATAGCGGTGTAGATATTTCCATGTATGTACACATGGCTGTGTAGATATTTCCATGTTTATACAGATGGCGGTGTAGATATTTCCATGTTTATACACATAACTTTGTAAGTATTTCCATGTTTATACAGATGACGGTGTAGATATTTCGATGTTTATAGAGATGGCAGTGGAGATATTTCCATGTTTATACAGATAGCGGTGTAGATATTTCCATGTTTATACTGATCGTCGTGTAGACACTTCCATGTTTATAGAGATGGCGGTGTAGATATTTCCATGTTCATAGAGATAGCGGTGTTGATTTTTCCATGTTTATAGAGATAGCGGTGTGGATATTTCCATGTTTATACAGATAGGGGTGTAGATTTTTCCCTGTTTATAGAGATGGCGGTGTAGATATTTCCATGTTTATACAGATCACGGTGTAGATATTTCCTTGTTTATACAGATGGCTGTGTAGGTATTTCCATGTTTATACAGATGTCTTTGTAGTTATTTCCATGTTTATAGAGATAGCGGTGCAGATATTTCCATGTTTATACAGATAGCGGTGTAAATATTTCCATGTTTATACAGATCACGGTGTAGATATTTCCATGTTTATAGAGATAGCGGTGTAGATATTTCCATGTTTATACCGATAGCGGTGTTGATATTTCCATGTTTATACAGACCGCCGTGTAGATATTTCCATGTTTATACAGATAGCGGTGCAGATAATTCCATGTTTGTATAGATGGCGGTGTTGATATTTCCATCTATACACAGATGACAGTGTAGATATTTCCAAGTTTATACAGATGGCGGCGCAGATATTTCCATGGATATGTAGATGGCAGTGTAGATATTTCCATGTTTATACAGATAGCGGTGTAGTTATTTCCATGTTTATATAGATAGCGGTGTAGATATTTCCATGTATGTACACATGGCTGTGTAGATATTTCCATGTTTATACAGATGGCGGTGTAGATATTTCCATGTTTATACAGATAACTTTGTAAGTATTTCCATGTTTATACAGATGGCGGTGTAGATATTTCGATGTTTATAGATATAGGAGTGGAGATATTTCCATGTTTATACAGATAGCGGTGTAGATATTTCCATGTTTATACTGATCGTGGTGTAGACATTTCCATGTTTATAGAGATGGTGGTGTAGATATTTCCATGTTCATAGAGATAGCGGTGTTGATTTTTCCATGTTTATAGAGATAGCGGTGTGGATATTTCCATGTTTATACAGATAGGGGTGTAGATATTTCCCTGTTTATAGAGATGGCGGTGTAGATATTTCCATGTTTATACAGATCACGGTGTAGATATTTCCTTGTTTATACAAATAGCGGTGTAGTTATTTCCATGTTTATACAGATAGTGGTGTAGATATTTCCATGTATATACCGATGGCTGCGTAGACATGTCCATGTTTATACAGATGGCTGTGTAGATATTTCCACGTTTATACAGATGACTTTCTAGGTATTTCCATGTTTATACAGATAGCGGTGTAGATATTTCCATGTTTTTACAGATATCGGTGTAGATATTTCCATGTTTACACAGATTGCGGTGTAGATATTTCCATCTTTCTACAGATGGCATTGTAGATATTTTCATGTTTATACAGATGACTGTATAGGTATTTCCATGTTTTTACAGATGGCGGTGCAGATATTTCCATGTCTATAGAGATTGCGGTGTAGATATTTCCATATTTCTACAGATGGCGTTGTTGATATTTCCATCTATACACAGATAGCCGTGTAGATATCTCCATGTTTATTCAGATGGCGGCGTAGATATTTCCAAGGACATGCAGATGGCGGTGTAGTTATTTCCATGTTTATACAGATAGCGGTGTAGGTATTTCCATGTTTACACAGATGGTGGCGTTGATATTTCCGTGTTTATACACATGGCGGAGTAGATACTTTCATCTTTATGGAGATGGCAGTGTAGATATTTTCATGTTCATAGAGATGGCGGTGTAGATATTTCCATATTTATAGAGATAGCGGTGTAGATATTTCCATCTTTCTACAGATGGCAGTGTAGATATTTCCATGTTTATATAGATGGCCGTGTATATATTTCCATATTTATACAGATGTCTGTGTAGATATTTCCATGTGTATACAGATGGAATTGTTGGAATTTACATGTTTATACAGATGGTGGTGTAGACATTTCCATGTTTATTCAGATGACTGTGTAGATATTTCCATGTTTTTACAGATGGCAGTGTAGATATTTCAATGTTTATATAGATGGCGCTGTTGATATTTCCATGTTTATACAGATAACGGTGGAGATATTTCCATGTTTATACAGAGAGCAGTAGAGATATTTCCATGTTTATACACATAGCGGTGTACATATTTCCATGTTTATAGAGACAGCGGTGTAGGTATTTCCATGTTTATACAGATAGCGGTGCAGATATTTCCATGTTTACACAGATGCCTATGCAGATATTTCCATATTTATACAGAGGGCTGTGTAGATATTTCTATATTTATACAGATGGCAGTGTAGATATTCAAATGTTCCTACACATGACTGTGTAGGTATTTCCATGTTTATACAGATGTCTTTGTAGTTATTTCCATGTTTATAGATATAGCGGTGCAGATATTTCCATGTTTATACAGATAGCGTTGTAAATATTTCCATGTTTATACAGATCACGGTGTAGATATTTCCATGTTTATAGAGATACCGGTGTAGATATTTCCATGTTTATACCGATAGCGGTGTTGATATGTCCATGTTTATACAGACCACGGTGTAGATATTTCCATGTTTATACAGATAGCGGTGCAGATATTTCCATGTTTGTATAGATGGCGTTGTTGATATTTCCATCTATACACAGATGACCGTGTAGATATTTCCATGTTTATACAGATGGCGGCGCAGATATTTCCATGGATATGTAGATGGCGGTGTAGATATTTCCATGTTTATACTGATCGTGATGTAGGCATTTCCATGTTTATAGAGATGGCGGTGTAGATATTTCCATGTTCATAGAGATAGCGGTGTTGATTTTTCCATGTTTATAGAGATAGCGGTGTGGATATTTCCATGTTTATACAGATAGGGGTGTAGATATTTCCCTGTTTATAGAGATGGCGGTGTAGATACTTCCATGTTTATACAGATCACGGTGTAGATATTTCCTTGTTTATACAAATAGCGGTGTAGTTATTTTCTTGTTTATACAGATAGTGGTGTAGATATTTCCATGTATATACCGATGGCTGCGTAGATATGTCCATGTTTATACAGATGACTGTGTAGATATTTCCACGTTTATACAGGTGACTTTGTCGGTATTTCCATGTTTATACAGATGGCGGTGTAGGTATTTCCATGTTTATAGAGATAATTGTGTAGATATTTCCATGTTTATACAGATAGCGGTGTAGATATTTCCAGGTTTATACAGATCGCGGTGTAGATATTTCCATGTTTATACAGATCGCGGTGTAGATATTTCCATGTTTATACAGATAGCGGTGTAGATATTTACATGTTTTTACAGATATCGGTGTAGATATTTCCATGTTTACACAGATTGCGGTGTAGATATTTCCATCTTTCTACAGATGGCATTGTAGATATTTCCATGTTTATACAGATGACTGTATAGGTATTTCCATGTTTTTACAGATGGCGGTGCAGATATTTCTATGTCTATAGAGATAGCGGTGTAGATATTTCCATGTTTGTACAGATGGCGGTGTTGATATTTCCATCTATACACAGATGGCCGTGTAGATATCTCCATGTTTATTCAGATGGCGGCGTAGATATTTCCAAGGACATGCAGATGGCAGTGTAGATATTTCCATGTTTATAGAGATAGCAGTGTAGATATTTCCATGTTTATACTGATGACTGTATAGGTATTTCCATGTTTACACAGATGGTGGTGTAGATATTTCCATGTTTATACACATGGCGGAGTAGATACTTCCATATTTATGGAGATGGCAGTGTAGATATTTTCATGTTCATAGAGATGGCGGTGTAGATATTTCCATATTTATAGAGATAGCGGTGTAGATATTTCCATCTTTCTACAGATGGCAGTGTAGATATTTCCATGTTTATAAAGATGGCCGTGTAGTTATTTCCATATTTATACAGATGTCTGTGTAGATATTTCCATGTGTATACTGATGGTATTGTAGCTAATTCCATGTTTATACAGATGGTGGTGTAGATATTTCCATGTTTATTCAGATGACTGTGTAGATATTTCCATGTTTTTACAGATGGCAGTGTAGATATTTCAATGTTTATATAGATGGCGCTGTTGATATTTCCATGATTATACAGATAACGGTGGAGATATTTCCATGTTTATACACATAGCGGTGTACATATTTCCATGTTTATAGAGACAGCGGTGTAGGTATTTCCAAGTTTATACAGAGAGCGGTGTACATATTTCCATGTTTATAGAGACAGCGGTGTAGGTATTTCCATGTTTATACAGATAGCGGTGCAGATATTTCCATGTTTACACAGATGCCTATGCAGATATTTCCATATTTATACAGAGGGCTGTGAAGATATTTCTATATTTTTAGAGATGGCAGTGTAGATATTTAAATGTTCCTACACATGACTGTGTAGGTATTTCCATGTTTATACAGATGTCTTTGTATTTATTTCCATGTTTATTGTGATAGAGGTGCAGATATTTCCATGTTTATACAGATAGCGGTGTATATATTTCCATGTTTATACAGATCATGGTGTAGATATTTCCATGTTTATACAGATACCGGTGTAGATATTTCCATGTTTATACAGACGGCAGTGTAGATATTTCCATGTTTATAGAGATAGCGGTGCAGATATTTCCATGTTTGTACAGATGGCGGTTTTGATATTTCCATCTATACACAGATGACCGTGTAGATATTTCCATGTTTATACAGATGGCGGCGCAGATATTTCCATGGATATGTAGATGGCGGTGTAGATATTTCCATATATGTACACATGGCTGTGTAGATATTTCCATGTTTATACAGATGGCGGTGTAGATATTTCCATGTTTATACAGATAACTTTGTAAGTATTTCCATGTTTGCACAGATGGCGGTGTAGATATTTCGATGTTTATAGAGATAGCAGTGGAGATATTTCCATGTTTATACAGATAGCGGTGTAGATATTTCCATGTTTATACTGATCGTGGTGTAGACATTTCCATGTTTATAGAGATGGCGGTGTAGATATTTCCATGTTCATAGAAATAGCGGTGTTGATTTTTCCATGTTTATAGAGATAGCGGTGTGGATATTTCCATGTTTATACAGATAGGGGTGTAGATTTTTCCCTGTTTATAGAGATGGCGGTGTAGATATTTCCATGTTTATACAGATCACGGTGTAGATATTTCCTTGTTTATACAAATAGCGGTGTAGATATTTCCATGTTTATACCGATAGTGGTGTAGATATTTCCATGTATATACCGATGGCTGCGTAGACATGTCCATGTTTATACAGATGACTGTGTAGATGTTTCCATGTTTATACAGATGACTTTGTAGGTATTTCCATGTTTATACAGATGGCGGTGTAGATATTTCCATGTTTATACAGATAACTTTGTAAGTATTTCCATGTTTATACAGATGGCGGTGTAGATATTTCGATGTTTATAGATATAGGAGTGGAGATATTTCCATGTTTATACAGATAGCGGTGTAGATATTTCCATGTTTATACTGATCGTGGTGTAGACATTTCCATGTTTATAGAGATGGTGGTGTAGATATTTCCATGTTCATAGAGATAGCGGTGTTGATTTTTCCATGTTTATAGAGATAGCGGTGTGGATATTTCCATGTTTATACAGATAGGGGTGTAGATATTTCCCTGTTTATAGAGATGGCGGTGTAGATATTTCCATGTTTATACAGATCACGGTGTAGATATTTCCTTGTTTATACAAATAGCGGTGTAGTTATTTCCATGTTTATACAGATAGTGGTGTAGATATTTCCATGTATATACCGATGGCTGCGTAGACATGTCCATGTTTATACAGATGGCTGTGTAGATATTTCCACGTTTATACAGATGACTTTCTAGGTATTTCCATGTTTATACAGATAGCGGTGTAGATATTTCCATGTTTTTACAGATATCGGTGTAGATATTTCCATGTTTACACAGATTGCGGTGTAGATATTTCCATCTTTCTACAGATGGCATTGTAGATATTTTCATGTTTATACAGATGACTGTATAGGTATTTCCATGTTTTTACAGATGGCGGTGCAGATATTTCCATGTCTATAGAGATTGCGGTGTAGATATTTCCATATTTCTACAGATGGCGTTGTTGATATTTCCATCTATACACAGATAGCCGTGTAGATATCTCCATGTTTATTCAGATGGCGGCGTAGATATTTCCAAGGACATGCAGATGGCGGTGTAGTTATTTCCATGTTTATACAGATAGCGGTGTAGGTATTTCCATGTTTACACAGATGGTGGCGTTGATATTTCCGTGTTTATACACATGGCGGAGTAGATACTTTCATCTTTATGGAGATGGCAGTGTAGATATTTTCATGTTCATAGAGATGGCGGTGTAGATATTTCCATATTTATAGAGATAGCGGTGTAGATATTTCCATCTTTCTACAGATGGCAGTGTAGATATTTCCATGTTTATATAGATGGCCGTGTATATATTTCCATATTTATACAGATGTCTGTGTAGATATTTCCATGTGTATACAGATGGAATTGTTGGAATTTACATGTTTATACAGATGGTGGTGTAGACATTTCCATGTTTATTCAGATGACTGTGTAGATATTTCCATGTTTTTACAGATGGCAGTGTAGATATTTCAATGTTTATATAGATGGCGCTGTTGATATTTCCATGTTTATACAGATAACGGTGGAGATATTTCCATGTTTATACAGAGAGCAGTAGAGATATTTCCATGTTTATACACATAGCGGTGTACATATTTCCATGTTTATAGAGACAGCGGTGTAGGTATTTCCATGTTTATACAGATAGCGGTGCAGATATTTCCATGTTTACACAGATGCCTATGCAGATATTTCCATATTTATACAGAGGGCTGTGTAGATATTTCTATATTTATACAGATGGCAGTGTAGATATTCAAATGTTCCTACACATGACTGTGTAGGTATTTCCATGTTTATACAGATGTCTTTGTAGTTATTTCCATGTTTATAGAGATAGCGGTGCAGATATTTCCATGTTTATACAGATAGCGTTGTAAATATTTCCATGTTTATACAGATCACGGTGTAGATATTTCCATGTTTATAGAGATACCGGTGTAGATATTTCCATGTTTATACCGATAGCGGTGTTGATATGTCCATGTTTATACAGACCACGGTGTAGATATTTCCATGTTTATACAGATAGCGGTGCAGATATTTCCATGTTTGTATAGATGGCGTTGTTGATATTTCCATCTATACACAGATGACCGTGTAGATATTTCCATGTTTATACAGATGGCGGCGCAGATATTTCCATGGATATGTAGATGGCGGTGTAGATATTTCCATGTTTATACTGATCGTGATGTAGGCATTTCCATGTTTATAGAGATGGCGGTGTAGATATTTCCATGTTCATAGAGATAGCGGTGTTGATTTTTCCATGTTTATAGAGATAGCGGTGTGGATATTTCCATGTTTATACAGATAGGGGTGTAGATATTTCCCTGTTTATAGAGATGGCGGTGTAGATACTTCCATGTTTATACAGATCACGGTGTAGATATTTCCTTGTTTATACAAATAGCGGTGTAGTTATTTTCTTGTTTATACAGATAGTGGTGTAGATATTTCCATGTATATACCGATGGCTGCGTAGATATGTCCATGTTTATACAGATGACTGTGTAGATATTTCCACGTTTATACAGGTGACTTTGTCGGTATTTCCATGTTTATACAGATGGCGGTGTAGGTATTTCCATGTTTATAGAGATAATTGTGTAGATATTTCCATGTTTATACAGATAGCGGTGTAGATATTTCCAGGTTTATACAGATCGCGGTGTAGATATTTCCATGTTTATACAGATCGCGGTGTAGATATTTCCATGTTTATACAGATAGCGGTGTAGATATTTACATGTTTTTACAGATATCGGTGTAGATATTTCCATGTTTACACAGATTGCGGTGTAGATATTTCCATCTTTCTACAGATGGCATTGTAGATATTTCCATGTTTATACAGATGACTGTATAGGTATTTCCATGTTTTTACAGATGGCGGTGCAGATATTTCTATGTCTATAGAGATAGCGGTGTAGATATTTCCATGTTTGTACAGATGGCGGTGTTGATATTTCCATCTATACACAGATGGCCGTGTAGATATCTCCATGTTTATTCAGATGGCGGCGTAGATATTTCCAAGGACATGCAGATGGCAGTGTAGATATTTCCATGTTTATAGAGATAGCAGTGTAGATATTTCCATGTTTATACTGATGACTGTATAGGTATTTCCATGTTTACACAGATGGTGGTGTAGATATTTCCATGTTTATACACATGGCGGAGTAGATACTTCCATATTTATGGAGATGGCAGTGTAGATATTTTCATGTTCATAGAGATGGCGGTGTAGATATTTCCATATTTATAGAGATAGCGGTGTAGATATTTCCATCTTTCTACAGATGGCAGTGTAGATATTTCCATGTTTATAAAGATGGCCGTGTAGTTATTTCCATATTTATACAGATGTCTGTGTAGATATTTCCATGTGTATACTGATGGTATTGTAGCTAATTCCATGTTTATACAGATGGTGGTGTAGATATTTCCATGTTTATTCAGATGACTGTGTAGATATTTCCATGTTTTTACAGATGGCAGTGTAGATATTTCAATGTTTATATAGATGGCGCTGTTGATATTTCCATGATTATACAGATAACGGTGGAGATATTTCCATGTTTATACACATAGCGGTGTACATATTTCCATGTTTATAGAGACAGCGGTGTAGGTATTTCCAAGTTTATACAGAGAGCGGTGTACATATTTCCATGTTTATAGAGACAGCGGTGTAGGTATTTCCATGTTTATACAGATAGCGGTGCAGATATTTCCATGTTTACACAGATGCCTATGCAGATATTTCCATATTTATACAGAGGGCTGTGAAGATATTTCTATATTTTTAGAGATGGCAGTGTAGATATTTAAATGTTCCTACACATGACTGTGTAGGTATTTCCATGTTTATACAGATGTCTTTGTATTTATTTCCATGTTTATTGTGATAGAGGTGCAGATATTTCCATGTTTATACAGATAGCGGTGTATATATTTCCATGTTTATACAGATCATGGTGTAGATATTTCCATGTTTATACAGATACCGGTGTAGATATTTCCATGTTTATACAGACCGCAGTGTAGATATTTCCATGTTTATAGAGATAGCGGTGCAGATATTTCCATGTTTGTACAGATGGCGGTTTTGATATTTCCATCTATACACAGATGACCGTGTAGATATTTCCATGTTTATACAGATGGCGGCGCAGATATTTCCATGGATATGTAGATGGCGGTGTAGATATTTCCATATATGTACACATGGCTGTGTAGATATTTCCATGTTTATACAGATGGCGGTGTAGATATTTCCATGTTTATACAGATAACTTTGTAAGTATTTCCATGTTTGCACAGATGGCGGTGTAGATATTTCGATGTTTATAGAGATAGCAGTGGAAATATTTCCATGTTTATACAGATAGCGGTGTAGATATTTCCATGTTTATACTGATCGTGGTGTAGACATTTCCATGTTTATAGAGATGGCGGTGTAGATATTTCCATGTTCATAGAAATAGCGGTGTTGATTTTTCCATGTTTATAGAGATAGCGGTGTGGATATTTCCATGTTTATACAGATAGGGGTGTAGATTTTTCCCTGTTTATAGAGATGGCGGTGTAGATATTTCCATGTTTATACAGATCACGGTGTAGATATTTCCTTGTTTATACAAATAGCGGTGTAGATATTTCCATGTTTATACCGATAGTGGTGTAGATATTTCCATGTATATACCGATGGCTGCGTAGACATGTCCATGTTTATACAGATGACTGTGTAGATGTTTCCATGTTTATACAGATGACTTTGTAGGTATTTCCATGTTTATACAGATGGCGGTGTAGGTATTTCCATGTTTATAGAGATCGCGGTGTAGATATTTCCATGTTTATACAGATCGCGGTGTAGATATTTCCATGTTTATACAGATAGTGGTGTAGATATTTCCATGTTTTTACAGATATCGGTGTAGGTATTTCCATGTTTACACAGATGGTGGCGTAGATATTTCCGTGTTTATACACATGGCGGAGTAGATACTTCCATCTTTATGGAGATGGCAGTGTAGATATTTTCATGTTCATAGAGATGGCGGTGTAGATATTTCCATATTTATAGAGATAGCGGTGTAGATATTTCCATCTTTCTACAGATGGCAGTGTAGATATTTCCATGTTTATACAGATGGCCGTGTAGATATTTCCATATTTATACAGATGTCTGTGTAGATATTTCCATGTGTATACAGATGGTATTGTTGGAATTTCCATGTTTATACAGATGGTGGTGTAGATATTTCCATGTTTATTCAGATGACTGTGTAGATATTTCCATGTTTTTACAGATGGCGGTGTAGATATTTCCATGTTTATACAGATAACTTTGTGAGTATTTCCATGTTTATACAGATAGCGGTGTAGATATTTCCATGTTTATACTGATCGTGGTGTAGACATTTCCATGTTTATAGAGATGGCGGTGTAGATATTTCCATGTTCATAGAGATAGCGGTGTTGATTTTTCCATGTTTATAGAGATAGCGGTGTGGATATTTCCATGTTTATACAGATAGTGGTGTAGATATTTCCCTGTTTATAGAGATGGCGGTGTAGATATTTCCATGTTTATACAGATCACGGTGTAGATATTTCCATGTTTATACAGATAGCGGTGTAGATATTTAAATGTTTATACAGATCGCGGTGTAGATATTTCCATGTTTATACAGATCGCGGTGTAGATATTTCCATGTTTATACAGATAGCGGTGTAGATATTTCCATGTTTTTACAAATATCGGTGTAGATATTTCCATGTTTACACAGATTGCGGTGTAGATATTTCCATCTTTCTACAGATGGCATTGTAGATATTTCCATGTTTATACAGATGACTGTGTAGGTATTTCCATGTTTTTACAGATGGCGGTTCAGATATTTCCATGTCTATAGAGATAGCGGTGTAGATATTTCCATGTTTTTACAGATGGCAGTGTTGATATTTCCATCTATACACAGATGGCCATGTAGATATTTCCATGTTTATTCAGATGGCGGCGTAGATATTTCCAAGGACATGCAGATGGCGGTGTAGTTATTTCCATGTTTATACAGATATCGGTGTAGGTATTTCCATGTTTACACAGATGGTGGCGTAGATATTTCCGTGTTTATACACATGGCGGAGTAGATACTTCCATCTTTATGGAGATGGCAGTGTAGTTATTTTCATGTTCATAGAGATGGCGGTGTAGATATTTCCATATTTATAGAGATAGCGGTGTAGATATTTCCATCTTTCTACAGATGGCAGTGTAGATATTTCCATGTTTATACAGATGGCCGTGTAGATATTTCCATATTTATACAGATGTCTGTGTAGATATTTCCATGTGTATACAGACGGTATTGTTGGAATTTCCATGTTTATACAGATGGTGGTTTAGATATTTCCATGTTTATTCAGATGACTGTGTAGATATTTCCATGTTTTTACAGATGGCAGTGTAGATATTTCAATGTTTATATAGATGGCGCTGTTGATATTTCCATGTTTATACAGATAACGGCGGAGATATTTCCATGTTTATACAGAGAGCAGTGGAGATATTTCCATGTTTATACACATAGCGGTGTACATATTTCCATGTTTATAGAGACAGCGGTGTAGGTATTTCCATGTTTATACAGATAGCGGTGCAGATATTTCCATGTTTACACAGATGCCTATGCAGATATTTCCATATTTATACAGAGGGCTGTGTAGATATTTCTATATTTATACAGATGGCTGTTTAGATATTTAAATGTTCCTACACATGACTGTGTAGGTATTTCCATGTTTATACAGATGTCTTTGTAGTTATTTCCATGTTTATAGAGATAGCGGTGCAGATATTTCCATGTTTATACAGATAGCGGTGTAAATATTTCCATGTTTATACAGATCACGGTGTAGATATTTCCATGTTTATACAGATACCGGTGTAGATATTTCCATGTTTATACAGACCGCAGTGTAGATATTTCCATGTTTATAGAGATAGCAGTGTACATATTTCCATGTTTGTACAGATGGCGGTGTTGATGTTTCCATCTATACACTGATTGCCGTGTAGGTATTTCCATGTGTATACAGATGGCATTGTAGATATTTCCATGTTTATACAGATGGTGGTGTAGATATTTCCATGTTTACACAGATGACTGTATAGGTATTTCCGTGTTTATACAGATGGCGGCATAGATATTTCCAAGTTTATAGAGATAGCGGTGTAGATATTTCCATATTTATACAGATAACGGAGTAGAAGTTTCCATGTTTATACAGATAGCGGTGTAAATATTTCCATGTTTATACAGATCACGGTGTAGATATTTCCATGTTTATAGAGATAGCGGTGTAGATATTTCCATGTTTATACCGATAGCGGTGTTCATATTTCCATGTTTATACAGACCGCGGTGTAGGTATTTCCATGATTATACAGATACCGGTGCAGATATTTCCATGTTTGTACAGATGGCGGTGTTGATGTTTCCATCTATACACAGATGACCGTGTAGATATTTCCATGTTTATACAGATGGCGGCGCAGATATTTCCGTGGATATGTAGATGGCGGTGTAGATATTTCCATGTTTATACAGATCGCGGTGTAGATATTTCCATGTTTATACAGATCGTGGTGTAGGTATTTCCATGTTTATACAGATCGCAGTGTATATATTTCCATGTTTATACAGATAGCGGTTTAGATATTTCCATGTTTATAGAGATGGCGGTGTAGATATTTCCATATTTATAGAGATAGCGGTGTAGATATTTCCCTGTTTGTAGAGATAGCATTGTAGATATTTACATGTTTATACAGATGGCTGTGAAGATATTTCCATGCGTATGCAGATGGCATTGAAGATATTTCCATGTTTATACAGATGACTCTATGGGTATTTCCATGTTTTAACAGATGGCAGTGCAGATATTTCCATGTTTATAGAGATAGCGGTGTAGATATTTCCATGTTTGTACAGATGGCGGTGTTGATATTTCCATCTATACACAGATGGCCGTGTAGATATTTCCATGTTTATACAGATGGCAGCGTAGATATTTCCATGGACATGCAGATGGCGGTGAAGTTATTTCCATCTATACACAGATGGCCGTACAGATATTTCCATGTTTATACAGATGGCAGCGTAGATATTTCCATGGACATGCAGATGGCGGTGTAGATATTTCCACGTGTATAGAGATAGCGGTGTAGATATTTCCATGTTGACACAGATGGTGTTGTAGATATTTCCGTGTTTATACACATGGCGGAGTAGATACTTCCATCTTTATGGAGATGGCAGTGTAGATATTTTTATGTTTATAGAGGTGGCGGTGTAGGTATTTCCATATTTATAGAGATAGCGGTGTAGATATTTCCATATTTCTACAGATGGATGTGTAGATATTTCCATGTGTATACAGAGGGTATTGTAGCTATGTCCATGTTTATACAGATGGTGGTGTAGATATTTCCATGTTTATTCAGATGACTGTGTAGATATTTCCATGTTTTTACAGATGGCATTGTAGATATTTCAATGTTTATAAAAATGACGCTGTAGATATTTCCATGTTTATACAGATAACGGTGGGGATATTTCCATGTTTATACAGACAGCAGTGGAGATATTTCCATGTTTATACACATAGCGGTGTACATATTTCCATGTTTATAGAGACAGCGGTGTAGGTATTTCCATGTTTCTACAGATAGCGGTGCAGATATTTCCATGTTTATACAGATGCCTATGCAGATATTTCCATATTTATACAGAGGGCTGTGTAGATATTTCTAAGTTTATACAGATGGCAGTGTAGATATTTCCATGTTCCTACACATGACTGTGTAGTTATTTCCATGTTTATACAGATGGCTTTGTAGATATTTCCATGTTTATAGGGATAGCGGTGCAGATATTTCCATGTTTATACAGATAGCGGTGTAAATATTTCCATGTTTATACAGATCGTGGTGTAGATATTTCCATGTTTATACAGATACCGGTGTAGATATTTCCATGTTTATACAGACCGCAGTGTAGATATTTCCATGTTTATAGAGATAGCAGTGTAGATATTTCCACGTGTTTACAGATGGCGGTGTTGATGTTTCCATCTATACACAGATTGCCGTGTAGGTATTTCCATGTGTATACAGATGGCATTGTATATATTTGCATGTTTATACAGATGGTTGTGTAGATATTTCCATGTTTACACAGATGACTGTATAGGTATTTCCATGTTTATACAGATGGCGGTATAGATATTTCCATGTTTATAGAGACATTGGTGTAGATGTTTCCATATTTATACAGATAACAGTGTAGATATTTCCATGTTTATACAGATGGCGGTGTAGATAATTCCATGGACATGCAGATGGCGGTGTAGTTATTTCCATGTTTATAGAGATCGCGGTTTACATATTTCCATGTTTATACAGATCGCGGTGTAGATATTTCCATGTTTATGCAGATGACTTTGTAGGTATTTCCATGTTTATACAGATGGCGGTGTAGATATTTCCATGTTTATAGAGATAACTGTGTAGACATTTCCACGTTTATACAGATAGCGGTGTAGATATTTCCATGTTTATAGAGATCGCGGTGTAGATATTTCTTTGTTTATACAGATCGCGGTGTAGATATTTCCATCTTTATACAGATCGCAGTGTAGATATTTCCATGTTTATTGAGATGGCGGTGTAGATATTTCCATGTTTACAGAGATAGCGGTGTAGATATATCCATGTTCACAGAGATAGCAGTGAGGATATTTCCATGTTTATACAGATAGCAGTGTAGATATTTCCATTTTTATAGAGATAGCGGTTTAGATATTTCATATTTATACAGATAGCGGTGTAGGTATTTCCATGTTTATACAGATTGCGGTGTACATATTTCCATGTTTATACACATGACCGTATGGGTATTTCCATGTTTATACAGATGGCTTTGTAGATATTTCCATGTTTATAGAGATAGCGGTGCAGATATTTCTAAGTTTATACAGATGGCGGTGTAGATACATCCATGTTTCTGAAGATGGCGGTGTAGATATTTTCATGTTTATAGAGATGGAGGTGTAGATATTTCCATGTATATAGAGATAGCAGTGTAGATATTTTCATGTTTATAGACAAAGCGGTGTAGGTATTTCCATTTTTATAGAGATAGCGGTGTAGATATTTCCATATATATACAGACAGCAGTGTAGATATTTCCATGTTTATACAGACTGTGGTGGAGATATTTCCATGTTTCTACAGCTGGCGGTGCAGATATTTCCCTGTTTATACTGACAGCAGTGTACATATTTCCATGTTTATTCAGGTAGCCGTGTAGATATTTCCATGTTTACAGAGATAGCGGTGTAGATATTTCCATCTTTGCACAGATTGCTGTGTAGATATTTCCATGTTTATGCAGATAGCTGTGTAGATATTTCCAAGTTTACACAGATAGCTGTGTAGATATTTCCATGTTTACACACATAGCATGGTAGATATTTCCATGTTTATACAGATTGCGGTGTAGTTATGTCCATGATTATACAGATAGCGGTGTAGATATTTTCATGTTTATACAGATAGCGGTGTAGATATTTCCATGTTTATACAGATGGCGATGTAGATAACTCCATGTTGATAGAGATGGCAGTGTAGATATTTCCATGTTTATTTAGATAGCGGTGTAGATATATCCATGTTCATAGAGATAACAGTGAGGATATTTCCATGTTTATACAGATAGCAGTGTAGATATTTCCATTTTTATAGAAATAGCTGTTTAGATATTTCATATTTATAGAGATAGCGGTGTAGATATTTCCATGTTTATACAGATTGCGGTGTAGATATTTCCATGTTTATATAGACAGCGGTGTAGATATTTTCACGTTTATACTGATGGCGGTGTTGATATTTCCATCTTTCTACAAATGGCAGTGTAGATATTTCTATGTTTATAGAGATGGCGGTGTAGATATTTCCATGTTTATATAGATGGCAGTGTAGATATTTTCTTGTTTATGTAGATGGCGTTGTAGATATCTCCATGTTTAAAGAGATGGCGGTGTATATATTTCCATGTTGATGGAGATAGCGGTGTAGATATTTCCATGATTATAGAGATAGCGGTGTAGTTATTTCCATGTTTATAGAGATAGCGGTGTATATATTTCCATGTTTCTACAGATAACTGTGTAGATATTTCCATGTTTGTACAGATGGCATTGTAGATATTTCCATGTTTATAGAGATAGCGGTGTAGATATTTGCATGTTTATACAGATTGTGGTGGAGATATGTCCATGTTTATAAAGATAGCAATGGAGATATTTCCAAGTTAATACACATAGCGGTGTAGATATTTCCATGTTTATATAGATGACAGTGTAGATATTTCCAGGTTTATACAGATGACTGTGTAGATATTTCCATGTTAATACAGATGACGGTGTAGATATTTCCATGTTTATAGAGATAGCGGTGTAGATATTTCATTGTTTATAGAGATAGCGTTGTAAATATTTCCATATTTATAAAGATAGTGGTGTAGATATTTCCATGTTTATACAGATAGCGGTTTAGATATTTCCATCTTTATTCAGAGAGTTCTGTACATATTTCCATGTTTATACAGATCACTGTGTAGATATTTCCATGTTTATACAGATAACGTTGTAGATATTTCCATCTTTATACAAACGTTGGTGTAGATATTTCCATGTTCCTACACATGACTGTGTAGTTATTTCCATGTTTATACAGATGGCGGTGTAGATATTTCCATATTTATAGAGATAGCAGTGTAGATATTTCCAGGTTTATACAGATAGCGGTGTAAATATTTCCATGTTTATACAGATCGTGGTGTAGATATTTCCATGTTTATAAAGATACCGTTGTAGATATTTCCATGTTTATACAGACTGCAGTGTAGATATTTCTATGTTTATACAGATAGCGGTGTAGATGTTTCCATGTTTGTACTGATGGTGGTGTTGATATTTCCATCTGTACAGCAATTGCCGTGTAGATATTTCCATCTTTATACAGATGGCGTTGCAGATATTTCCATGGATATGCAGATGGCGGTGTGGATGTTTCCATGTTTATAGAGATAGTGGTGTAGCTATTTCCATGTTTATACACATAGCGGTGCAGATATTTCCATGTTTATATTGATGGCGTTGTAGATATTTCCATGTTTATACCGATAGCGGTGTTTGTATTTCCACGTTTATACAGATAGTGATGTCGATAATTCCATGTTTATTCAGCTCGCAGTTCAGATGTTTATATCTTTATACAGATGGCATTGTAGATATTTCCTTATTCACACAGATGGCGGTGTAGATGTTTCCATGTTTATACAGATGGAGGAGTAGATAGTTCCATGTTTATGGAGATGGCAGTGTAGATATTTTCATGTTTATAGAGATGGCCGTGTAGGTATTTCCATGTTTATAGAGATAGCAGTGTAGATATTTACATGTTTATACAGATGGCTGTGTAGATATTTCCATGTGTATACAGACGGCATTGTAGATATTTCCATGTTTATACAGATGACTGTATAGCTATTTCCATGTTTTTACACATAGCAGTGCAGATGTTTTCATGTTTATAGAGATGGCGGTGTAGATATTTCCATGTTTATAGAGATAGCGGTGTAGATATTTCCATATTTGTACATATGGCGGTGTTGATATTTCCATCTATACACAGATGGCCGTGAAGATATTTCCATGTTTATACAGATGGCGGTGTAGATATTTCCATGGATATGCAGATGGCGGTGTAGATATTTCCATGTTTATACAGATAGCGGTGTAGATATTTCCATGTTTACACAGATGGTGTTGTAGATATTTCCGTGTTTATACTCATGGCGGTGTAGATACTTCCATCTTTATGGAGATGGCAGTGTAGATATTTTCATGTTTATAGAGATGGCGATGTAGATATTTCCATATTTATAGAGGTAGCGGTGTAGATATTCCAATCTTTCTACAGATGGCAGTGTAGATATTTCCATGTTTATACAGATGGTGGTGTAGATATTTCCATATTTATACAGATGTCTGAGTAGATATTTCCATGTGTATACAGTTGGTATTGTAGGTGTTTCCATGTTTATACAGATGGTGGTGTAGGTATTTCCATGTTTATTCAGATGACTGTGTTGATATTTCCATGTTTTTACAGATGGCAGTGTAGATATTTCAATGTTTATTGAGATGCCGCTGTAGATATTTCCATGTTTATACAGATAACGGTGGAGATATTTCCATGTTAATACAGACAGCAGTGGAGATATTTCCATGTTTATACACATAGCGGTGTACATATTTCCATGTTTATATAGACAGCGGTGAAGGTATTTCCATGTTTATACAGATAGCAGTGCAGATATTTCCATGTTTATACAGATGCCTATGGAGATATTTCCAAATTTATACAGAGGGCTGAGTAGATATTTCCATGTTTATACAGATTGCAGTGTAGATTTTTCCATGTTCCTACACATGACTGTGTAGGTGTTTCCATGTTTATACAGATGGCTTTGTAGATATTTCCATGTTTATAGAGATAGCGGTGGAGATATTTCCATGTTTATACAGATAGCGGTGTAAATATTTCCATTTTTGTACAGATCGTGGTGTAGATATTTCCATGTTTATACAGATAACGGTGTAGATATTTACATGTTTACACAGACCGCAGTGCAGGTATTTCCATGTTTATAGAGATAGCAGTGTAGATATTTCCGTGTTTGTACAGATGGCGGTGTTGACGTTTCCATCTATACACAGATTGCCGTGTAGGTATTTCCATGTGTATACATATGGCATTGTAGGTATTTCCATGTTTATACAGATGGTGGTGTAGATATTTACATGTGTATACGGATGGCATTGTAGATATTTCCATGTTTATACAGATGGTGGTGTAGATATTTCCAGGTTTATACAGATGACTGCATAGGTATTTCCATGTTTTTACAGATGGCATTGTACACATTTCCCTGTTTATAGATATAGCAGTGTAGATATTTCCAGGTTTATACAGATGGCTGTGTAGATATTTCCATGTGTATACAGATGACTCTGTAGATATTTGTATGTTTACACAAATGGCGGTGTAGATATTTCCATATTTATACAGATAGCGGTGTAGAAATTTCCATGTTTATACAGATAACAGAGTAGATATATCCATGTTTATACAGATAGCGATGTAGATATTTCCATGTTTATACAGATAGTGGCGTAGATATTTCCATGTTTACAGAGATAGCGGTGTAGATATTTCCATCTTTGCACAGATTGCGGTGTAGATATTTCCATCTTTACACAGATAGCGGTGTAGATATTTTCATATTTATACAGATCGTGGTGTAGATATTTCCATCTTTCCACAGATGGCAGTTTAGATATTTCCATGTTTATACAGATGACAGTGTAGATATTTCCATGTTTATACAGATAGCGGTGTAGATATTTCCATGTTTATAGAGATAGCTTTGTAGATATTTCCATGTTTATACAGATAGCGATGTAGATATTTCCATGTTTATACAGATCGCGGTATAGATATTTCCATGTTTATACAGATCGCGGTGTAGATATTTCCATGTTTATACAGATAGCGGTGTAGATATTTCCATGTTTTTACAGACATTGGTGTAGATATTTCCATGTTTACACAGATTGCGGTGTAGATATTTCCATCTTTCTTCAGGTGGCATTGTAGATATTTCCATGTTTATGCAGATGGCAGTGTAGATATAACCATGTTTATACAGATAGCGGTGTAGATATTTCCATGTTTATACAGATCGTGGTGAAGGCATTTCCATGTTTATACAGATAGCAGTGTAGATATTACCATGTTTATACAGATAGCGGTGTAGATATTTCCATGTTTATACAGATCGCGGTGTAGATATTTCCATGTTTATGCAGATGACAGTGTAGATATTTCCGTGTTTATACAGATAATGGTGTGGATATTTCTATGTTTAAGCAGATGACTGTGTAGTTATTTCCATGTTTATACAGATGGTGGTGTAGATATTTCCATATTTATAGAAATAGCCATGTAGATATTTCCATGTTTATACAGATGGTGGTGTAGACATTTCCATGTTTATAGAGATAGCGGTGTAGATATTTCCATATTTCCACAGATTGCGGTGTAGATATTTCCAATTTTATACAGATAGCGGTGTAGATATTTCCATGTTTACACAAATAACGGTGTAGATATTTCCATCTTTATACAGACGACTTTGTAGATATTTCCATGTGTATACAGATGGCAGTTTAGATATTTCCATGTTTATGCAGATAGCGTTGTGGCTATTTCCACGTTTATAGAGGTAGCGTTGTAGATATTTCCATGTTTATAGAGATGGCTGTGTAGATATTTCCATGTTTATACAGATGGCAGTGTAGATATTTAAACGTTTATACAGAGAGTAGTGTAGATGTTTCCATGTTTATACAGATGACTGTGTAGCTATTTCCATGTGTATACAGATGGCAGTGTAGATATTTCCATATTTATAGAGATAGCGGTGTAGCTATTTGCAAGTTTATACAGATGGCAGTGTTGATATTTTCATGTTTATACAGAACGCGGTGTAGACATTTCCATGTTTATAGATATAGCGTTGTAGATATTTCCATATTTATACAGATAGCGAAGTAGATACTTCCATGTTTATACAGATAGTGGTGTAGATATTTCCATGTTTATACAGATTGTGGTGTAGATCTTTCCATGTTTATACAGATAGCGGTGTAGATATTTCCATGTTTATAGAGATAGTGGTGTAGATATTTCCATGTTTACAGAGATAGAGGTGTAGATATTTCCATATTTGCACAGATTGCGGTGTAGATATTTCCATCCTCACACAGATTGCGGTGTACATATTTCCATGTTTACACAGACAGCTGTGTAGATATTTCCATGTTTACACAGATAGTGTTGTAGGTATTTCCATGTTTATAGAGATTGCGGTTTAGATATTTCCATGTTTATAAAGATAGCGGTGTAGATATTTCCATCTTTATACAGATAGCGGTGGAGATATTTTCATGTTTATACACATAGCGCTGTAGATATTTGCACGTTTATACAGATAGCGGTGTAGATATTTCCATGTTTATACAGATAGCGGTGTAGATATTTCCATGTTTATACAGATAGCGGTGTAGATATTTCCATGTTTATACAGAGAGTGGTGGAGATATTTCCATGTTTATACAGATAGCGGTGGAGATATTTCCATGTTTCTAGAGATGGTGGTGTAGATATTTCGAAGTTTATGCAGGTAGCGGTGTAGATATTTCCATGTTTACAGAGATAGTGGTGAAGATACTTCCATATTTATAAAGATAGTGGTGTAGATATTTGTCTGTATATTCAGATGGTGGTGTAGATATTTCCATGTTTATACAGATAGCGGTGTGGCTATTACCATGTTTATTCAGATGGCAGCGTAGATATATCCTTGTTTATACAGATGGTGGTGTAGATATTTACATGTTTATTCAGATGACTGTGTAGATATTTCCATGTTTTTACACATGGCAGTGCAGATATTTCAATGTTTATAGAGATGGCACTGTAGATATTTCCATGTTTATACAGATAACGGTGGAGATACTTCAATGTTTATACAGACAGCAGTGGAGATATTTCCATGTTTATACAGATAGCGGTGTACATATTTCCATGTTTATAGAGACAGCAGTGTAGGTATTTCCATGTTTATACAGATAGCGGTGCAGATATTTCCATGTTTATACAGATGCGTATGCAGATATTTCCATATTTATAGGGAGGGCTGTGTAGATATTTCTATGTTTATACAGATGGCATTGTAGATATTTCCATGTTCCTACACTTGACTGTGTAGGCATTTCCATGTTTATAAAGATGGCTTTGTAGATATTTCCATGTTTATAGAGATAGTGGTGCAGATATTTCCATGTTTATACAGATAGCGGTGTATATATTTCCATGTTTATACAGATCATAGTGTAGATGTTTCCATGTTTATACAGATGGCGGAGTAGTTAGTTCCATGTTTATGGAGATGGCAGTGTAGATATTTTCATGTTTATAGAGATGGCGGTGTAGATATTTCCATGTTTATAGAGATAGCAGTGTAGAAATTTACATGTTTATTCAGATGGCTGTGTACATATTTCCATGTGTATACAGATAGCATTGTAGATATTTCCATGTTTATACAGATGACTGTATAGGTATTTTCATGTTTTTACAGATGGCAGTGCAGATATTTGCATGTTTATAGAGATAGCAGTGTAGACATTTCCATGTTTGTACAGATGGCGGTGTTGATATTTCCATCTATACACAGATGGCCGTGTAGACATTTCCATGTTTATACAGATGGTGGCATAGATATTTCCATGGACATGCAGATGGCGTTGTAGTTATTTCCATGTTTATACAGATAGCGTTGTAGATATTTCCAGGTTTACACAGATGGTGGTGTAGATATTTCCGTGTTTATACACATGGCGGAGTAGATACTTCCATCTTTACGGAGATGGCATTGTAGATATTTTCATGTTTATAGAGATGGCGGTGTAGATATTTCCATCTTTCTACAGATGGCATTGTAGATATTTCCATGTTTATACAGATGGCGGTGTAGATATTTCCATATTTATACAGATGTCTGTGTAGATATTTCCATGTGTATTCAGATGGTATTGTAGCTATTTCCATGTTTATACAGATGGTATTGTAGATATTTCCATGTTTATTCAGATGACTGTGTAGATATTTCCATGTTTTTACAGATGGCAGTGGAGATATTTCAATGTTTATAGAGATGGCGCTGTAGATATTTCCATGTTTATACAGATAACGGTGGAGATATTTCCATGTTTAAACAGACAGCAGTGGAGATATTTCCATGTTTATACACATAGCGGTGTACATATTTCCATGTTTATAGAGACAGCGGTGTAGGTATTTCCATGTTTATACAGATAGCGGTGCAGATATTTCCATGTTTATACAGATGCCTATGCAGATATTTCCATATTTATACAGAGGGCTGTGTAGATGTTTCTGTGTTTATTCAGATGGCAGTGTAGATATTTCCATGTTCCTACACATGACTGTGTAGGCATTTCCATGTTTATACAGATGTTTTTGTAGAAATTTCCATGTTTATAGTGATAGCGGGACAGATATTTCCATGTTTATAAGATAGCGGTGTATATATTTCCATGTTTATACAGATCGTGCTGTAGACATTTCCATGTTTATACAGATACCGGTGTAGATATTTCCATGTTTATACAGACCGCAGTGGAGATATTTCCATGATTATACACATAGCGGTGTACATATTTCCATGTTTATAGAGACAGCGGTGTAGTTATTTACATGTTTATACAGATAGCGGTGCAGATATTTCCATGTTTATATAGATGGCGTTGTAGATATTTCCATGTTTATACCGATAACGGTGTTGGTATTTCCACGTTTATACAGATAGCGATGTAGATATTTCCATGTTTATACAGCTCGCGGTGCAGATATTTAAATCTTTATACCGATGGCATTGTAGATATTTCCTTATTCACACAGATGGCGGAGTAGATGTTTCCAGGTTTATACAGATGGCGGAGTAGTTAGTTCCATATTTATGGAGATGGCAGTGTAGATATTTTCATGTTTATAGAGATGGCGGTGTAGATATTTCCATGTTTATAGAGATAGCAGTGTAGATATTTACATGTTTATTCAGATGGCTGTGTAGATATTTCCATGTGTATACAGATGGCATTGTAGATATTTCCATGTTTATACAGATGACTGTATAGGTATTTCCATGTTTTTACATATGGAAGTGCAGATATTTCCATGTTTATAGAGATACCGGTGTTGATATTTCCATGTTTGTACAGATGGCGGTGTTGATATTTCCATCTATACACAGATGGCCGTGTAGATATTTCCATGTTTATACAGATGGCGGCATAGATATTTCCATGGACATGCAGATGGCGGTGTAGTTATTTCCATGTTTATACAGATAGCGGTGTAGATATTTCCATGTTTACACAGATGGTGGTGTAGATATTTCCATGTTTATACACATGGCGGAGTAGATACTTCCATCTTTATGGAGATGGCAGTGTAGATATTTTCATGTTTATAGAGATGGCGGTGTAGATATTTCCATGTTTATAGAGATAGCGGTGTAGATATTTCCATCTTTCTACAGATGGTAGTGTCGATATTTCCATGTTTATACAGATGGCGGTGTAGATATTTCCATATTTATGCAGATGTCTGTGTAGATATTTCGATGTGTATTCAGATGGTATTGTAGCTTTTTCCTTGTTTATACAGATGGTGGTGTAGATATTTCCATGTTAATTCAGATGACTGTGTAGATATTTCCATGTTTATAGAGATGGCGGTGTAGATATTTCTATGTTTATAGAGATGGCTGTGTAGATAATTCCATATTTAAGCAGACGGCAGTGTAGTTACTTCCATGTTTATGCTGATGGCGGTGTAGATATTTCCATGTTTATAGAGATGGCAGTGTACATATTTCTAAGTTCATAGAGATAGCGGTGTTGATTTTTCCATGTTTATAGAGATGGCGGTGTAGGTATTTCCATGTTTATAGAGATAGTGGTGTAGATATTTCCATGTTGATAGAGATGGCGGTATAGATATTTCCATGTTTATACAGATCACGGTGTAGATATTTCCATGTTTATACAGATCGCGGTGTAGATATTTCCATGTTTATACAGATCATGGTGTAGATATTTCCATGTTTATACAGATCGTGGTGTAGATATTTCTATGTTTATACAGATAGCGGTGCAGATATTTCCATGTTTACACAACGAGCGTTGTAGATATTTCCATGTTTATACAGCTCTCGGTGTAGATATTTCCATCTTTATAGAGATGGCAGTGTAGATATTTCCATGTTTATACAGATAGCGGTTTAGATATTTCCATGTTTATACAGATGGCGGTGTAGATATTTCCAAGTTTATACAGATAGCTGTGTTGTTATTTCCATGTTTACACAGATAGCGGTGTAGATTGTTTCATGTTTATGGAGATGGCGATGTTAATATTTTCATGTTTACAGAGATGGTGGTGTAGATATTTCCATGTTTATACAGATGACTGTGTAGATATTTCCATGTATATACAGATGGCGGAATAGATATTTCCATGTTTATACAGATAAATGTGGAGATATTTCCTTGTTTATACAGATCGTGGTGTAGATATTTCTATGTTTATAAAGAGAGCCGTGTAGATATTTCCATGTTTATACAGGTAGCAGTGTACATATATCCATGTTTATACAGATCGTTGTGTAGATATTTCCATTTTCCTCAGATGGCAGTTTAGATATTTCCGTTTGCAGAGATGGGGGTGTAGATATTTCTATGTTTATAGAGATAGTGGTGTAGTTATTCCATGTGTATAGAGATAGTGATGTAGGTATTTCCATGTTTATAGAGATAGTGGTGTAGATATTTCCATGTTTATTCAGATAGCGTAGAAGTTATTTCCATGTTTATACAGATGGTGGTGTAGATAGTTTCATGTTTATGGAGATGGCCGTGTAGATATTTTCACGTTTATAGAGATGGCGGTGTAGTTATTTCCATGTTTATAGAGATAGCGGTGTAGATATTTCCATGTTTATACAGATGGCTGTGTAGATATTTCCATGCTTATACAGATGGCAGTGTAGATATATCCATGTTTACACAGATAGCGGTGGAGATATTTCCATATTTATAAAGATAGCGTTGTAGATATTTCCATGTTTATACAGATAACGGTGTAGATATATCCATGTTTATACAGATAGCGGTGTAGATATTTCAATGTTTTACAGATAGTGGTGTTGGTATTTCCATGTTTATACAACTAGTCGTGTAGATATTTCCATGTTTATACAGCTCGCGGTGTTGTTATTTCCATCTCTATAGAGATTGCAGTGTAGATAATTCCATGTTTTTACAGATAGCGGTGTAGATACTTCCGTGTTTATACAGATGGTGGTGTAAATATTTCCATGTTTATGGAGATCACGGTGCAGATATTTCCACGTATATAGAGATGGCGGTGTAGATATTTCCATGTTTATAGAGATAGCGGTGTAGGTATTTCCGTGTTTATACAGATGGCGGTGAGGATATTTCCATGTCAATGCAGATGGCTGTGTACATATATCCATGTGCATACAGATGGCAGTGTAGATATTTCCATGTTTAAGCAGATGGTGGTGACAATATTTCCATGTTTATAGAGATGACTGTATAGACATTTCCATGTTTATACAGATGGTGGTGTAGGTATTTCCATGTTTATAGAGATAGTGGTGTAGATATTTCCATGTTTATACAGATAGCGGTGTAGGTATTTCCATGTTTATAGAGATAGCGATGCAGATATTTCCATATTTATACAGATAGCTTTGTAGATATTTCTATGTTTATAAAGATCGTGGTGTAGATGTTTCCATGTTTATAGAGATAGCGGTGTAGATATTTCCATTTTTATACAGATATCGGTGTAGATATTTCCATGTTTATACAGATAGCGGTGTAGATATTACCATGTTTACACAGATAGCGGTGTAGATATTTCCATCTTTGAACAGATTGAGGTGTCGATATTTCCATGTTTATTCAGATAGCGTTGTAGGTATTTCCATGTTTACACAGATAGCTCTGTAGACATTTCCATGTTTACACAGATAACATTATAGATATTTCCATGTTTATAGAGATAGTTGTTTAGGTATTTCCATGTTTATACAGATAGCTTTGTTGTTATTTCCATGTTTATACAGATAGCGGTGTAGATTGTTCCATGTTTATGGAGATGGCGGTGTAGATATTTTCATGTTTATAGAGATGGTGGTGTAGATATTTCCATTTTTATAGAGATGACTGTGTAGATATTTCCATGTTTATACAGATGGCGGTGTAGATATTTCCATGTTTATACAGATAGCAGTGGAGATATTTCCTTGTTTATAGAGATCGTGTTGCAGATGTTTCTATGTTTATACAGAGAGCCGTGTAGATATTTCCATGTTTATACAGATAACTGTGTACATATTTCCACGTTTATAGAGATGGCGGTGTAGAAACTTCCTTTTTTATGTAGATGGCGGTGTAGATTTTTCCATGTTTATAGAGATGGCGGTGTATACATTTCCATGTTTATACAGATAGCGGTGTAGTTAGTTCCTTGTTTACAGAGATAGCGGTATAGGTATTTCCATGTTTATAGAGATAGCGGAGTAGATATTTCCATGTTTATACAGATAGCGTTGTATACATTTCCAAGTTTATACTGATAGCGGTGTTGGTATTTCCAAGTTTATATATATAGCGGTATAGATATTTCCATGTTTACACAGCTCCTGGTGTAGATATTTACATTTTTATACAGATTGCAGTGTAGATATTTCCATGTTTATACAGATAGCTGTGTAGATATTTCCATGTTTATACAGACAGCAATGTAGATATTTCCATGTTTATACAGATAGCGGTGTAGATATTTCCATGTTTATAGAGATAGCACTGTAGTTATTTCCATGTTTATACAGATGGCATTGTAGGTATTTCCATGTTTATGCAGAAGGCGGTGTAGATATTTCCATGTTTTTAGAGAAAGCCATGTAGATATTTCCATGTTTATACAGATAGCAGTGAAGTCATTTCCATGTTTATAGAGATAGCGTTGAAGATATTTCCATATTTATACAGATATCGGCGCAGATATTTCCATGTTTATACATATAGTGGTGTAGATATTTCCATGTTTATACAGATTGCGGTGTAGATATTAACATCTTTATACAGATAGCGGTGTAGATATTTCCATGTTTATAAAGATAGCGGTGTAGATATTTCCATGTATATAGAGATAGCGGTGGAGATATTTCCATGTTTATACAGATAGCGCTGTAGATATTTCCATGTTTATACAGATAGCGGTGTAGATATGTCCATGTATATACAGATAGCGGTGTAGGTATTTCCATGTTTATACAGATAGCGATGTAGATATTTCCATGTTTATACAGAGATTGGTGGAGATATTTCCATGTTTATACAGATGGCGGTGGAGATATTTCCATGTTTATAGAGATGGCGGTGTAGATATTTCCAAGTTTATGCAGATAGCGGTGTAGATATTTCCATGTTTATAGTTTGCGGTGTAGATATTTCCATGTTTATACAGATAGCGGTGGAGATATTTCCATGTTTATACAGATAGCGATGTAGATATTTCCATGTTTATACTGATGTCTGTGTAGATATTTCCATGTTTATAAAGATGGCAGTGTAGATATTTCCATATTTATAGAAACAGCCATGTAGATATTTCCATTTTTAAACAGATAGCGGTGTAGACATTTCCATGTTTATAGGGATAGCGGTGTCGATATTTCCATATTTATACAGATAGCGATGTAAATATTTCCATGTTTATACGGATAGCGGTGTAGGTATTTCCATGTTTATACATATAGCGGTGTAGTTATTTCCATGTTTATACAGATGACTGTGTACATATTTCCATGTTTACACAGATGGCAGTGTAGATATTTCCATGTTTATAGAGATAGCAGTGTAGATATATCCATGTTTATACAGATAGCTTTGTAGATATATCCATGTTTGTAGAGGTAGCGGTGTAGATATTTCCATATTTATACAGATAGCCGTGTAGATATTTCCATGTTTATACAGATGGCGGTGGAGATATTTCCATGTTTATAGAGATGGCGGTGTAGTTATTTCCAAGTTTATGCAGATAGCGGTGTAGATATTTCCATGTTTACAGAGATTGCGGTGTAGATATTTCCATGTTTATACAGATAGCGGTGCAGATATTTCCATGTTTATACAGATATCTATGTAGATATTTCCGTGTTTATAGAGATGGCTTCTTGGATATTTCCAGGTTTATACAGATGGCAGTGTAGATATTTCCATATTCATAGAAATAGCCGTGTAGATATTTCCAGATTTATACAGATAGTGGTGTGGGTATTTCCATGTTTATACAGATGGCAGTGTAGATATTTCGATGTTTATACAGATAGCGGTGTAGATATTTCCATGTCTATACAAATAGCAGTGTAGATATTTCCATGTTTATACAGATAGCGGTTTAGATAATTCCATGTTTATACAGATAGCGGTGGAGATATTTCCATGTTTCTACAGATAACTGTGTAGATATTTCCATATTTTTACAGAGGGCAGTGTAGATATTTCCATGTTTATACAGATAGCGGTTTAGCTATTTCCATGTTTATACAGATAGTGGTGTAGATATTTCCATGTTTACAGAGATAGAGGTGAAGATATTTCCATATTTGCACAGATTGCGGTGTAGATATTTACATCCTCACACATATTGCGGTGTACATATTTCCATGTTTACACAGACAGCTGTGTAGATATTTCCAAGTTTACACAGATAGTGTTGAAGATATTTCCATGTTTATAGTGATTGCAGGGTAGATATTTCCATGTTTATAGAGATAGTGGTGTAGATATTTCCATGTTTATACTGGTAGTGGTGTAGATATTTCCGTGTTTACAGAGATAGCGGTGTAGATACTTCCATATTTGTAGAGATAGCAGTGTAGATATTGTATGTTTATTCAGATGGCGGTGTAGACATTTCCATGTTTATAGAGATAGCGGTGTAGATATTTCCATATTTATACAGATAACGGAGGAGATATTTCCATGTATATACAGATAACGGAGGAGATATTTCCATGTTTATACAGATAGTGGTGTAGATATTTCCATGTTTATACAGATAGCGGTGTAGATATTTCCATGTTTATACAGAGAGTGGAGGATATATTTCCAAGTTTATACAGATAGCGGTGTCGATATTTCCATGTTTATACAGATTGTGGTGTGGATATTTCCTTGTTTATATAGACAGCGTTGTAGATATTTCCATGTTTATAGAGATAGCTGTGTAGATATTTCCATGTTTATACAGATGGCAGTGTAGATATTTCCATATTTATAGAAATAGCCGTGTTGATATTTCCATATTTATACAGATAGCGGTGTGGCTATTTCCATGTTTATACAGATGGCAGTGTAGATATTTCCATGTTTATACAGATAGCGGTGTAGATATTTCCATGTGTATACGGATAGCAGTGTAGATATTTCCATGTTTCTACAGATTGCGGTGTAGATATTTCCATGTCTATACAAATAGCAGTGTAGATATTTCCATGTTTATACAGAGAGTGGAGGATATATTTCCATGTTTATACAGATAGCGGTGTCGATATTTCCATGCTCATACAGAGAGTGGTGTAGATATTTCCATGTTTACAGAGATAGAGGTGTAGATATTTCCATATTTGCACAAATTGCGGTGTAGATATTTCCATCTTCGCAGAGATTGCGGTGTACATATTTCCATGTTTACACAGACAGCGGTGTAGATATTTCCATGTTTACACAGATAGTGTTGTAGATATTTCCATGTTTATAGAGATTGCGTTGTAGATATTTCCATGTTTATACAGATAGCGGTGTAGATATTTCCATGTTTATACAGATAGCGTTATAGATATTTCCATGTTTTTACAGAGAGTGGAGGAGATATTTCCATGTTTATAAAGATAGCGGTGGAGATATTTCCATGTTTCTAGAGATGGTGGTGTAGATATTTCCAAGTTTATGCAGGTAGCGGTGCAGATATTTCCATGTTTATATAGATGGCGGTGTAGATATGTCCATGTTTATACAGGTAGCGGTGTAGATATTTCCATGTTTACAGAGATATCGGTGTAGATATTTCCGTATTTATACAGATAGCGGTTTAGATATTTTTATGTTTATTCAGATGATGGTGTAGATATTTTCATGTTTTTACAGATAGCGGTGTGGCTATTACCATGTTTATACAGATGGCAGTGTAGATATATCCATGTTTATACAGATAGTGGAGTAGATATTTCCATGTTTATAAAGATAGCGGTGAAGCTATTTCCAAGTTTATAGAGATAGCGGTGGAGATATTTCCATGTTCATAGAGATAGCGATGGAGATATTTCCATGTTTGTACAGATAACGATGTAGATATTTCCATGTCTATTCAGATAGCGGTGTAGATATTTCCGTGTTTATGCAGATAGCGGTGAAGATATTTCCATGTTTATAGAGATAGCCATGTAGATATTTCCATGTTTATACAGATAGTGGTGTAGACATTTCCATGTTTATAGGGATATCGGTGTGGATATTTCCATATTTATACAGATAGCGGTGTAGATATTTCCATGTTTATATGGATAGCGGTGTAGATATTTCCATGTTTATACAGATAGCGGTGTACTTATTTCCATGTTTGTACAGATGACTTTGTACATATTTCCATGATTATACAGATGGCGGTGGAGATATTTCCATGTTTATAGAGATAGCGGTGTAGATATATCCATGTTTATACAGATAGCTGTGTAGATATTTCTATGTTTATAGAGGTAGCGGTGTAGATGTTTCCATATTTATACAGATAGCCGTGTAGATATTTCCATGTTTATTCAGATGGCGGTGTAGATGTTTCCATATATATACAGATAGCGGTGTGGCTATTTCCATGTTTATACAGATGGCAGTGTAGATATTTCCACGTTTATACAGATAGCAGTGTAGATATTTCCATGTTTATACAGATAGCAGTGTAGATATTTCCATGTTTATAGTGATTGCGGTGTAGATATTTCCATGTCTATACAAATTGCGGTGTAGAAATTTCCATGTTTATACAGATAGCGGTGTATAAATTTCCATGTTTATACAGATAGCGGTGGAGATATTTCTATGTGTATACAGATGGGGGTGTAGATATTTCCATGTTTCTACAGATGGCTGTGTAGATATTTCCATATTTTTACAGATGGTGTTGTAGATATTTCCATGTTTATACAGATTATTTTGTAGATAATTCCATGTTTATACAGATTTTGGTTTGGTTATTTCCATGTTAATACAGATAGCGGTGTAGCTATTTCCATGTTTATACAGATAGCAGTGGAGATATTTCCATGTGTATACAGATGGCGGTGTAGATATTTCCATGTTTATACAGATGGCAGTGTAGATATTTCCGTGTTTATACAGATAGTGGTGTGGATATTTCTATGTTTATACAGATGACTGTGTACGTATTTCCATATATATGCAGAAGTCGGTTTAGATATTTCCATATTTATAGAAATAGCCATGTAGATATTTCCATGTATATACAGATAGCGGTGTAGACATTTCCATGTTTATAGAGATAGCCGTGTAGATATTTCCATATTTATACAGATAGCGGTGTAGATATTACCATGTTTATACAGATAGCGTTGTAGGTGTTTCCATGTTTATACAGATAGCGGTGTAGGTATATCAATGTTTATACAGATCGTGGTGTAGGTATTTCCATGTTTATGCAGACAGCGGTGTAGATATTTCCATGTTTATATAGATATCGGAGTTGATATTTCCATATTTACAGAGATAGATGTGTAGATATTTTCATATTTGCACAAATTGCTGTGTAGATATTTCCACCTTTATACAGAAACCATTGTAGACATTTCCATGTTTATACAGATAACAGTATAGATATTTCCATCTTTATACAGATGACTGTGTAGATATTTCCATGTGTATACAGATGGCATTGTAGTTATTTCCATGTTTATGCAGATAGCGGTGTGGCTATTTCTATGTTTATAGAGATAGCATTGAAGATATTTCCAAGTTGATAGAGATGGCTGTGTAGATATTTCCTTGTTTATACAGATGGCAGTGAAGCTATTTCCACGTTTATACAGTTGGTGGTATAGATATTTCCATGTTTATACAGATGACTGTGTAGGTATTTCCATGTATATACAGATGGCATTGTAGATATTTCCATGTTTATAGAGATAGCAGTGCAGATATTTCTATGTTTATACAGATGGCAGTGTAGGTATTTCCATGTTTATGCAGAAGGCGGTGTAGATATTTCCATGTTTTTAGAGATAGCAAAGTAGATATTTCCATGTTTATACAGATAGCAGTGAAGTCATTTCCATGTTTATAGAGATAACCTTGAAGATATTTCCATATTTATACAGATAGCGGCGCAGATATTTCCATGTTTATACAGATCGTGGTGTAGATATTTCCATGTTTATAAGGATTGCGGTGTAGATATTTCCATGTTTATACAGATTGTGGTGTGGATATTTCCATGTTTATACAGATAGCGGTGTAGATATTTCCATGTTTATACAGATAGTGGTGTAGATATTTCCATGTTTACAGAGATAGACGTGTAGATATTTCCATATTTGCACAGATTGCGGTGTAGATATTTACATCCTTACACAGATTGCGGTGTACATATTTCCATGTTTACACAGACAGCTGTGTAGATATTTCCAAGTTTACACAGATAGTGTTGAAGATATTTCCATGTTTATAGTGATTGCAGTGTAGATATTTCCATGTTTAAAAAGATAGCGGTGTAGATATTTCCATGTATATAGAGATAGCGGTGGAGATATTTCCATGTTTATACAGATAGCGCTGTAGATATTTGCATGTTTATACAGATAGCGGTGTACATATTTCCATGTTTACACTGACAGCTGTGTAGATATTTCCATGTTTACACAGATAGTGTTGTAGGTATTTCCATGCTTATAGAGATTGCGGTGTAGATATTTCCATGTTTGTACAGATTGCGGTGTAGATATTTCCATGTCTATACAAATAACGGTGTAGATATTTCCATGTTTATACAGATAGCGGTGTAGATATTTCCATGTTTATACAGATAGCGGTGGAGATATTTCCATGTTTATATAGATGGCGGTGTAGATATTTCCATGTTTCTACAGATGACTGTGTAGGTATTTCCATATTTCTACCGAAGGCGGTGTAGATATTCCCATGTTTATACAGATAGCGGTTTAGCTATTTCCATGTTTATACAGATAGCGATGTAGATATTTCCATGTTTATAGAGATGGCTGTGTAGATATTTCCATGTTTATACAGATGGCAGTGTAGATATTTCCGTGTTTATAAAGATGGTGGTGTGGATATTTCTATGTTTATACAGATGACTGTGTACATATTTCCATATTTATACAGAAGGTGGTTTAGATATTTCCATATTTATAGAAATAGCCATGTAGATATTTCCATGTTTATACAGATAGCGGTGTAGACATTTCCATGTTTTTATAGATAGCCGTGTAGATGTTTCCATGTCTATACAGATAACAGTGTAGATATTTCCATGTTTATACAGATAGCATTGTAGATGTTTCCATGTTTATACAGATAGCGGTGTAGATATATCAATGTTTATACAGATCGTGGTGTAGATATTTCCATGTTTATGCAGACAGCGGTGTAGATATTTCCATGTTTATTTAGATAGCGGAGTTGATATTTCCATATTTACAGAGATAGATGTGTAGATATTTCCATATTTGCACAGATTGCTGTGTAGATATTTCCACCTTTATACAGATACCATTGTAGATATTTCCATGTTTATACAGATAACAGTATAGATATTTCCATCTATTTACCAATGACTGTGTAGTTATTTCCATGTGTATACAGATGGCATTGTAGATATTTCTATGTTTATGCAGATAGCGGTGTGGTTATTTCCATGTTTATAGAGATAGCGTTGAAGATATTTCCAAGTTGATAGAGATGGCTCTGTAGATATTTCCATGTTTATACTGATGGCAGTGTAGATATTTCCACGTTTATACAGATAGTGGTGTAGATATTTCCATGTTTATACAGATGACTGTGTAGGTATTTCCATGTATATACAGATGGCCGTGTAGATATTTCCATGTTTATAGAGATAGCAGTGTAGTTATTTCTATGTTTATACAGAAGGCAGTGTAGGTATTTCCATGTTTATGCAGAATGCGGTGTAGATATTTCCATGTTTTTAGAGATAGCCATGTAGATATTTCCATGTTTATACAGATAGAGGTGTAGATATTTCCATGTTTATACAGATTGCGGTGTAGATATTTCCATGTTTATAAAGTTTGTGGTGTGGATATTTCCATGTTTATAAAGATAGCGTTGTAGATATTTCCATGTTTATACAGATAGTGGTGTAGATATTTCCATGTTTACAGAGATAGAGGTGTAGATATTTCCATATTTGCACAGATTGCGGTGTAGATATTTCCATGTTTATAGAGGTAGCGGTGTAGATATTTCCATATTTATACAGATAGCAGTGTAGATATTTCCATGTTTATTCAGATGGCGGTGTAGATATTTCCATATTTATACAGATAGCGGTGTGGCTATTTCCATGTTTATACAGACGGCAGTGTAGATATTTCCATGTTTATACAGATAGAGGTGTAGATATTTCCATGTTTATACAGATTGCGGTGTAGATATTTCCATGTTTATACAGATTGTGGTGTGGATATTTCCATGTTTATAAAGATAGCGGTGTAGATATTTCCATGTTTATACAGATAGTGGTGTAGATATTTCCATGTTTACAGAGATAGAGGTGTAGATATTTTCATATTTGCACAGATTGCGGTGTAGATATTTCCATGTTTATAGAGGTAGCGGTGTAGATATTTCCATATTTATACAGATAGCAGTGTATATATTTCCATGTTTATTCAGATGGCGGTGTAGATATTTCCATATTTATACAGATAGCGGTGTGGCTATTTCCATGTTTATACAGATGGCAGTGTAGATATTTCCATGTTTATACAGATAGCGGTGTAGATATTTCCATGTTTATACAGATAGCGATGTAGATGTTTCCATGTTTATACAGATTGCGGTGTAGATATTTCCATGTCTATACAAATAGCGGTGTAGATATTTCCATGTTTAACAGATAGCGGTGTAGATTTTCCATGTTAATACAGATAGCGGTAGAGATATTTCAATGTGTATACAGATGGCGGTGTAGATATTTCCATGTTTCTACAGATGACTGTGTAGATATTTCCATATTTTCACAGATGGCCTTGTAGATATTTCCAGGTTTATACAGATAGCGGTTTAGCTATTTCCATGCTTATTCAGATAGCGATGTAGATATTTCCATGTTTATACAGGTGGCTGTGTAGATATTTCCATGTTTATACAGATGGCAGTGTAGATATTTCCGTGTTTATACAAATAGTTTTTGTGGATATTTCTATGTTTAAACAGATGACTGTGTAGGTATTTCCATGTTTATACAGATGGCGGTGTAGATATTTCCATATTTATAGAAATAGCCATGTAGATATTTCCATGTTTATACAGATAGCGGTGTAGACATTTCCATGATTATAGAGATAGCGGTGTAGATATTTCCATATTTATACAGATAGCGGTGTAGATATTTCCATGTTTATACAGATAGCGGTGTAGATGTTTCCATGTTTATACAGACAGCGCTGTGGATATATCCATGTTTATACAGATCGTGGTGTAGATATTTCCATGTTTATACAGACAGCGGTGTAGATATTTCCATTTTTATGTAGATAGCGGAGTAGATATTACCATATTTACAGAGATAGATGTGTAGAGTTTTCCATATTTTCACAGATTGCGGTGTAGGTATTTCCACCTTTTTACAGATAGCGGTGTAGATATTTCCATGTTTACACAAATAACGGTGTAGATATTTCCATTTTTACAGAGATGACTGTGCAGGTATTTCCATGTTTATAGAGATGGCGGTGTAGATATTTCCATGTCTATACAGATAGCGGTGGAGATATTTCCTTGTTCATAGAGATCGTGTTGTAGATGTTTCTATGTTTATACAGAGAGCCGTGTAGATATTTCCATGTTTATACAGGTAGCGGTGTTCATATTTCCATGTTTATACAGATCATGGTGTTAATATTTCCATTTTCCTCAGATGGCGGTTTAGATATTTCCATGTTTATACAGAAGGCGGTGTAGATATTTCCATGTTCATTCAGAAGGCGGTGTAGATATTTCCATGTTTACAGAGATGGCTGTGTTGATATTTCTGTGTTTATAGAGATAGCGGTGTAAATATTTCCATGTGTATAGAGATGGTGGTGTAGGTATTTCCATGTTTATAATGACAGTGGTGTAGATATTTCTATGTTTATTCAGATAGTGGTGTAGGTATTTCCATGTCTATACAGATGTCAGTGTAGATAGTTCCATGTTTATGGAGATGGCCATGTAGATATTTCCATGTTTATACACATAGCGGTGTAGACATTTTGATGTGTATAGAGATAGTGGTGTAGATATTTCCATGTTTATACAGATAGCTGTGTAGATATATCCATGTTTATACAGAATGTGGTGTAGATATTTCCATGTTTATACAGATAGCTGTGTAGATATTTCCATGTTTATACAGAGAGTGGTGTAGATATTTCCTTGTTTACAGAGATAGAGGTGTAGATATTTCCATATTTGCAAAGATTGCGGTGTAGATATTTCCATCTTCACACAGATTGCCGTGTACATATTTCCATGTTTAAACAGACAGCTGTGTACATATTTCCATGTTTACACAGATAGAGTTGTAGATATTTCCATGTTTATACAGATTGTGGTGTAGATATTTACATGTTTATAAAGATAGCGGTGTAGATATTTCCATGTTTGTACAGATAGCGGTGTAGATATTTCCATGTTTATACAGGCAGCATTGTAGATATTTCCATGTTTATACAGAGAGTGGTGGAGATATTTCCATGTTTATACAGAAAGCGGTGGAGATATTTCCATGTTTCTAGAGATGGTGGTGTAGATATTTCCAAGTTTATGCAGGTAGCGGTGTAGATATTTCCATGTTTACAGAGACAGCGGTGTAGATATTTCCATGTTTACACAGATAGAGTTGTAGATATTTCCATGTTTATACAGATAGCGGTGTGGCTATTACCATGTTTATACAGATGGCAGTGTAGATATATCCATGTTTATACAGATAGTGGAGTATATATTTCCATGGTTATAAAGATAGCGGTGAAGATACTTCCAAGTTTATAGAGATAGCGGTGGAGATATTTCCATGTTCATAGAGATAGCGATGGAGATATTTCCATGTTTGTACAGATAACGATGTAGATATTTCCATCTCTATGCAGATAGCGGTGTAGATATTTCCGTGTTTATGCAGATAGTGGTGTTGATATTTCCATGTTTATAGAGATAGCCATGTAGATATTTCCATGTTTATACAGATAGTGGTGTGGATGTTTCTATGTTTATACAGGTGACTGTGAAGGTATTTCCATGTTTATACAGATGGCGGTGTAGATATTTCCATATTTATAGAAATAGCCATGTAGATATTTCCATGTTTATACAGATAGCGGTGTAGACATTTCCGTGTTTATAGGGAGAGCAGTGTGGATATTTCCATATTTATACAGATAGCGGTGTAGATATTTCCATGTTTATACGGGTAGTGGTGTAGGTATTTCCATGTTTATACAGATAGCGGTGTAGTTATTTCCATGTTTGTACAGGTGACTTTGTACATATTTCCATGTTTACACAGATGGCGGTGTAGATATTTCCATGTTTACAGAGATAGCGGTGTAGATATATCCATGTTTATACAGATAGCTGTGTAGATATTTCCATGTTTATAGAGGTAGCGGTGTAGATATTTCCATATTTATACAGATAGCCTTGAAGATATTTCCATGTTTATTCAGATGGCGTTGTAGATATTTTCATATTTATTTACATAGCCGTGTGGCTATTTCCATGTTTATACAGATGGCAGTGTAAATATTTCCATGTTTATACAGATAGCTGTGTAGATATTTCCATGTTATACAGATAGCGGTGGAGATATTTCCATGTGTATACAGATGGCGGTGTAGATATTTCCATGTTTCTTCAGATGACTGTGTAGATATTTCCATATTTTTACAGATGGCGGTGTAGATATTTCCATGTTTATACAGATAGCGGTTTAGCTATTTCCATGTTTATTCAGTTAGTGATGTAGATATTTCCATGTTTATAGAGATGGCTGTGTAGATATTTCCATGTTTATACAGATGGCAGTGTAGATATTTCCGTGTTTATACAGATAGTGGTGTGGATATTTCTATGTTTATACAGATGACTGTGAAGGTATTTCCATGTTTATACAGGTGGCGGTGTAGATATTTCCATATTTATAGAAATAGCCATGTAGATATTTCAATGCTTATACAGATAGCGGTGTAGACATTTCCATGTTTATAGAGATAGCGGTGTAGTTATTTCCATATTTATACAGATAGCGGTGTAGATATTTCCATGTTTATACAGATAGCAGTGTAGATATTTCCATGTTTATACAGATAGCGGTGTAGGTATATCCATGTTTATACAGATCGTCGTGTAGATATTTCCATGTTTATACAGACAGCGGTGTAGATATTTCCATGTTTATATAGATAGCGGAGTAGATATTTCCATATTTACAGAGATAGATGTGTATATATTTCCATATTTCCACAGATTGTTGTGTAGATATTTCCTACTTTATACAGATAGCGGTGTAGATATTTCCATGTTTATACAGATAACGGTGTAGATATTTCCATGTTTATACAGATGACTGAGTAGGTATTTCCATGTGTATACAGATGGCAGTGAAGATATTTCCATGTTTATGCAGATAGCGGTGTGGCTATTTCCAGGTTTATAGAGGTAGCATTGTAGATATTTCCATGTTTATAGAGATGGCTGTGTAGATATTTCCATGTTTATAGAGATGGCTTTGTAGATATTTCCATGTTTATACAGATGGCAGTTTACATATTTCCACGTTTATACAGATAGTGGTGTAGAGGTTTCCATGTTTATACAGATGACTGTGTAGCTATTTCCATGTATATACAGATGGCAGTGTAGATATTTCCATGTTTATAGAGATAGTGGTGTAGTTATTTCCATGTTTATACACATGTCAGTGTAGATATTTTCATGTTTATACAGAAAGCGGTGTAGACATTTCCATGTTTATAGAGATAGCGGTGTAGATATTTCCACATTTATACAGGTAGTGGTGTAGATATTTCCATGTTTATACAGATTGTGCTGTAGATATTTCCATGTTTATACAGATTTTGGTGTGGATATTTCCATGTTTATACAGATTTTGGTGTGGATATTTCCATGTTTATACAGATAGCAGTGTAGATATTTCCATGTTTATACAGATAGTGGTGTACATATTTCCATGTTTACAGAGATAGGTGTGTAGATATTTCCATATTTGCACAGATTGCGGTGTAGATATTTACATCCTCACACAGATTGCGGTGTACATATTTCCATGTTTACACGGACAGCTGTGTAGATATTTCCATGTTTACACAGATAGTGTTGTAGTTATTTCCATGTTTATAGAGATTGCGGTGTAGATATTTCCATGTTTATAAAGATAGCGGTGTAGATATTTCCATGTTTATACAGATGGCAGTGTAGATATTTCCATATTTATAGAAATATCCATGTAGATATTTCCGTTTTTAAACAGATAGCGGTGTAGATATTTCATGTTTATAGAGATAGCGGTGTAGATATTTCCATATTTATACAGATAACGGTGTAGATATTTCCATGTTTATACAGATAGCGGTGTAGATGTTTCCATGTTTATAAAGATAGCCGTGTAGCTATTTCCATGTTTACAGAGATAGAGTTGTAGATATTTCCATATTTGCACAGATTGCCGTGAAGGTATTTCCACCTTCAGACAGATAACGGTGTTCATATTTGCATGTTTACACAGACAGCTGAGTAGATATTTCCATGTTTACACAGATAGTGTTGTAGTTATTTCCATGTTTATAGAGATTGCGGTGTAGATATTTCCATGTTTATAAAGAGAGCGGTGTAGATATTTCCATGTTTATACAGATGGCAGTGTAGATATTTCCATATTTATAGAAATAGCCATGTAGATATTTCCGTTTTTAAACAGATAGCGGTGTAGATATTTCCATGTTTATAGAGATAGCGGTGTAGATATTTCCATATTTATACAGATAACGGTGTAGATATTTCCATGTTTATACAGATAGCGGTGTAGATGTTTCCATGTTTATAAAGATCGCGGTGTAGCTATTTCCATGTTTACAGAGATAGAGTTTTAGATATTTCCATATTTGCACAGATTGCCGTGAAGGTATTTCCACCTTCAGACAGATAACGGTGTTCATATTTGCATGTTTACACAGACAGCTGAGTAGATATTTCCATGTTTACACAGATAGTGTTGTACATATTTCCATGTTTATACAGATAACGGTGTAGATATTTCCACGTTTATAGAGATGGCGGTGTAGATACTTCCTTTTTTATGTAGATGGCGGTGTAGATTTTTCCATGTAATAGAGATGGCGGTGTATACATTTCCATGTTTATAGAGATATCGGTGTAGATATTTCCTTGTTTACAGAGATAGCGGTGTAGGTATTTCCATGTTTATAGAGATAGCGGAGTAGATATTTCCATGTTTATACAGATAGCGTTTTAGACATTTCCAAGTTTATATAGATAGCGGTGTTGGTATTTCCAAGTTTATATATATAGCGTTGTAGATATTTCCATGTTTACACAGCTCGCGGTGTACATATTTACATCCTTATACAGATGGCAGTGTAGATATTTCCATGTTTATAGAGAGACTGGTGCAGGTATCTCCATGTTTATAGAGATAACAGTGTAGATATTTCCATGATTATACAGATGTTTGTGTAGATATTTCCATGTGTATACAGATGGCAGTGTAGGTATTTCCATGTTTATACAGATGGCAGTGTAGACATTTCCATGTTTATAAAGATAGCGGTGTAGATCTGTATACGGTGAAGATATTTCCATGTTTTTAGTGATAGCCATGTAGATATTTCCATGTATATACAGATAGCGGAGTAGACATTTCCATGTTTATACAGATAGCAGTGTAGATATTTCCATGTTTATATAGATAGCGGTGTAGATATATCCATGTTTATACAGACTGCGGTGTAGATATTTCCATGTGTATACAGATAGCGGTGTAGATATTTCCATGCTTATACAGATAGTGGTGTAGATATTTCCATGTTTACAGAGACAGAGGTGTAGATATTTCCATCTTCACACAGATTGCGGTGTACATATTTCCATGTTTACAGAGACAGCTGTGTATGTATTTCCATGTTTACACTGATAGTGTTGTAGATATTTCCATGTTTATAGAGATTGCAGTGTAGATATTTCCAGGTTTATAAATATAGCGGTGTAGATATTTCCATGTTTATTCAGATAGCGCTGTAGATATTTGCATGTTTATGCAGATTGCGATGTACATATTTCCATGTTTATACAGATAGCGGTGTAGATATTTCCATGTTTATAGAGATAGCGGTGGAGATATTTCCATATTTATACAGATAGCAATGTAGATATTTGAATGTTTATACAGATAGGGGTCTGCATATTTCCATGTTTATAGTGATGGCGGTGTAGATATTTCCAAGTATATACAGATAGTGGTTTAGATACCTCCGTGTTTATACAGATAGCGGTGCAGGAAATTCCATGTTTATAGAGATAGCGGTGTAGATATTTCCATGTTTATACAGATGGCTGTGTAGATATTTCCATGTGTATAAAGGAGGCAGTGTAGACATTTCCATGTTTATACAGAGGGGGGTATAGATATTTCCAAGTTTACACAGATGAATGTGTAGATAATTCCATGTTTTTTACAGATGGTGCAGTAAATATTTCCATGTTACACAGATAGCGGTGTGGATATTTCCATTTTTATACAGATAGCGATGTAGATATATCCATGTTTATAGAGATGGCTGTGTAGATATTTCCATGTTTATACAGATTGCATTGTAGATATTTCCATGTTTATACAGATAGTGGGGTAGATATTTCTATGTTTATACAGATGATTGTGTAGGTATATCCATGTTTATATAGATGGCGGTGTAGATATTTCCATATTTATAGAAATAGCCATGTAGATATTTCCATGTTTATACAGATAGCGGTGTAGACATTTCCATGTTCATAGAGATAGCGGTGTAGATATTTCCATATTTATAGAGATAGCGGTGTAGATATTTCCATGTTTATACACACAGCGGTGTAGATGTTTCCATGTTTTTACAGATAGCGGTGTAGATATATCCATGTTTATTCAGATCCTGGTGTAGATATTTCCATGTTTATACAGACAGCGGTGTAGATATTTCCATGTTTATATAGATAGCGGAGTAGATATTTCCATATTTACAGAGATAGATGTGTAGATATTTCCATATTTCCAGAGATTGCGGTGTAGATATTTCCACCTTTATACAGATAGCGGTGTAGATATTTCCCTGTTTATACAGATAACGGTGTAGATATTTCCATCTTTATAAAGATGACTGTGTAGATATTTCCATGTGTATACAGATGGCTGTGTAGTTATTTCCACGTGTGTTACAGATGGCGGTGTAGATATTTCCATGTTTATACAGATGGCGGTGTAGATATTTCCATGTTTATGCAGATAGCAGTGAATATATTTCCATTTTTATACAGATAGCTGTGTAGATATTTCCATGTTTATACAGATGTCGGTGTAAATACATTCATGTTTCTGAAGATGGCGGTGCAGTTATTTTCATTTTTATACAGATGTCGGTGTAGATATTTCCATGTATATAGAGATTGCAGTGTAGATATTTCCATGTTTATAGAGAAAGCGTTGTAGGTATTTCCATGTTTATAGAGATAGCGGTGTAGATATTTCCATATTTATACAGATAGCGGTGTAGGTACTTCCATGTTTTTACAGATTGCGGTTGTAGATATTTCCATGTTTCTACAGATGGCGGTGTAGATATTTCCTTGATTATACAGACAGCGGTGTAGATATTTCCATGTTTCTACAGGTAGCGGTGTAGATATTTCCATGTTTACAGAGATAGCGGTGTTGTTATTTCCATTTTTGCACAGATTGCCGTGTAGATATTTCCATGTTTACGCAGATAGCTGTGTAGACATTTCCAATTTTACACAGATAGCTGTGTAGATATTTCCATGTTTACACACATAGCGTTGCAGATATTTCCAAGTTTATACAGATTGTGGTGTAGATATGTCCATGTTTATACAGATAGCGGTGTAGATATTTTCATGTTTATACAGATAGCGGTGGAGATATTTCCATGTGTATAGAGACTGCGGTATAGATATTTCCATGTTTATACAGACAGCTGTGTAGATATTTCCATGTTTACAGAGATAGCGGTGTAGATATTTCCATCTTTGCACAGATTGCTGTGTAGATATTTCCACTTTTACACAGATAGCTGGGTAGATATTTCCAAGTTTACACAGATAGATGTGTAGATATTTCCATGTTTACAGAGATAGCATTGTAGATATTTCCATGTTTATACAGATAGCGGTGTAGATATTTCCATGTTTATACAGATTGCGGTGGAGATATTTCTCTGTTTATACAGATAGCGATGTAGATATTTCCATGTTTATACACATAGCGGTGTAGATAATTCCATGTTTATAGAGATAGCAGTGTAGATATTTCCATGTTTATACAGATGGCTGTGTAGATATTTCCATGTGTGTACAGATGGCGGTGTAGATATTTCCATGTTTGTACAGATGGCGCTTTAGATATTTCCATGTTTATAGAGATGGCAGTGTAGATATTTCCATGTTTATACAGATATCGGTGTAGATATTGCCATGTTTACAGAGATAGCGGCGTAGTTATTTCCATCTTTGCACAGATTGCATTGTAGGGTTTGCCAAATTTACACAGATAGCGGTGTAGATATTTCCAAGTTTACACAGATAGCTGTGTAGATGTTTCCAAGTTTACAGAGATAGCATTGTAGATATTTCCATGTTTATACAGATTGCGGTGTAGTTATTTCCATGTTGATACAAATAGCAGTGTAGAGATTTCCATGTTTATACAGGTAGCGGTGTAGAAATTCCCATGTTTATACAGATCGCTTTGTACACATTTCCATCCTTCTACAGATGTCAGTGTAGATATTTCCAAGTTTATACAGAAGGCAGTGTAGATATTTCCATGTTTGTACAGATGGCGGTGTAGATACATCCATGTTTCTGAAGATGGCGGTGTAGGTATTTTCATGTTTATAGAGATGGCAGTGTAGATATTTCCAGGTTTATGCAGATAGCGGTGCAGATATTTCCATGTTTATAGAGATGGCGGTCTAGTTATTTCTAAGTTTATAGAGATAGCGGTGTAAATATTTCCATGCTTATAGAGATGGTGGTGTAAGTATTTTCATGCTAATAGAAATAACGGTGTAGATATTTCCATGTTTATACAGATAACGGTGTTGGTATTTCCATGTTTATACAGATAGCGGTGTAGATATTTCCATGTTTATACAGATGGCAGTGAAGATATTTCCATGTTTATACAGATAGTGGTGTAGGTATTTCCATGTTTATAAAGATGGCGGTGTAGATACATCCATGTTTCTGAAGATGGCGTTGTACATATTTTCATTTCTATAGAGATGGCGGTGTAGATATTTCCATGTATATAGAGATTGCAGTGTAGATATTTCCATGTGTATACAGAAATCGGTGAAGGTATCTCCATGTTTATAGAGATAGCGGTGTGGATATTTCCATATTTATACAGATAGCGGTGAAGATATTTCCATGTTTATACAGATGGCGTTGTAGTTATTTCCTTGTTTATACAGATATCGGTGTAGATATTTCCAGGTTTATACACAGAGCGGTGTAGATATTTCCACGTTTTACAGATAGTGGTGTAGATATTTCCATCTTTATACAGATAGCGGTGCAGATATTTCCATGTTTACACAAATAGCCGTGTAGATATTTCTATGTTTACAGAGATAGAGTTGCAGATATTTTCATGTTTATAAAGATAGCGGTGCAGACATTTCCATGTTTATACAGATGTCCGTGTAGATATTTCCATGTTTATACAGATGGTGGTGTAGATATTTCAATGTTTAGACAGATGACTGTGAAGTTATTTCCATGTTTATAAATATGTCAGTGTAGATATTTTCATGTTTATAGAGATAACGATGTAGATATTTCCATGTATATACAGATAGCGGTGTAGATATTTCCATGTTTAGAGAGACAGCGTTGTAGATATTTCCATATATACACAGATAGCTGTGTAGGTCTTTCCAGGTTTATACATATAGCGGTGTAGATATTTCCATGTTTATACAGATAGCGGTGTAGATATTTCCATGTTTATAGAGATGGCGTTGTAGGTATTTCCATGTTTATAGAGATAGCGGTGTAGATATTTCCATGATTATACAACTCGCAGTGCAGATATTTCCATCTTTATACAGATGGCAGTGAAGATTTTTCCATGTTTATACAGATAGTGGTGTAGATAGTTCCATGTTTATACAGATGGCGGTGTAGATACAGCCATGTTTCTGAAGATGGCAGTGTAGATATTTTCATGTTTATAGAGATCGCGGTGTAGATAATTCCATGTTTATAGAGATTGCGATGTAGATATTTCCATGTTTATAGAGAAAGCGGTGTTGGTATTTCCATGTTTATACAGATGCCCATGCAGATATCTCCATATTTATACAGAGGGCTGTGTAGATATTTCTATGTTTATACAGATGGCAGTGTAGATATTTCCATGTTCCTACACATGACTGTGTAGGTATTTCCATGTTTATACAGATGGCTTTGTAGATATTTCCATGTCTATAGAGATAGCGGTGCAGATATTTACATGTTTATACAGATAGCGGTGTATATATTTCCATGTTTATACAGATCGTGGTGTAGATATTTCCATGTTTATGCAGATACCGGTGTAGATAATTCCATGTTTATACAGACCGCAGTGTAGATATTTCCATGTTTATACAGATAGCGGTGTAGATATTTCCATGTTTATACAGATGGCTGTGTCGTTATTTCCATGTTTATACAGAGTTCTCTGTAGATATTTCCATGTTTATATAGATGACAGTGTAGATATTTCCAGGTTTATACAGATGACTGTGTAGATATTTCCAAGTTAATACAGATGGCGGTGTAGATATTTCCATGTTTATAGAGGTAGCGGTGTAGATATTTCCATGTTTATTGAGATAGCGGTGTAAATATTTCCATATTTATACAGATAGTGGTGTAGATATTTCCATGTTTTTACAGATAGCGGTGTAGATATTTCCATCTTTATTCAGAGAGTGCTGTACATATTTCCATGTTTATACAAATCACTGTGTAGATATTTCCATGTTTATACAGATAACGTTGTAGACATTTCCATCTTTATACAAACGGTGGTGTAGATATTTCCATTTTCCTACACATGACTGTGTAGTTATTTCCATGTTTATACAGATGGCGGTGTAGATATTTCCATATTTATAGAGATAGCAGTGTAGATATTTCCAGGTTTATACAGATAGCGGTGTATATATTTCCATGTTTATACAGATCGTGGTGTAGATATTTCCATGTTTATACAGATACCGGTGTAGATATTTCCATGTTTATACAGACTGCAGTATAGGTGTTTCTATGTTTATACAGATAGCGGTGTAGATATTTCCGTGTTTGTACAGATGGCGGTGTAGTTACTTCCATGTTTATATAGATAGCGGTGTAGATATTTCCATGTATATACACATGGCTGTGTAGATATTTCCGTGTTTATACCGATGGCGGTGTAGATATTTCCATGTTTTTACAGATAACTTTGTAAATATTTCCATGTTTATGCAGATGGCGGTGTAGATATTTCGATGTTTATACAGATAGCAGTGGAGATATTTCCATGTTTATACAGATAGCGGTGTAGATATTTCCATGTTTATACTGATCACGGTGTAGATATTTCCATGTTTATACAGATGGCGGTGTAGATAATTCCATTTTTATACAGATGTCTGTGTAGATATTTACATGTGTATACAGATGGTATTGTAGGTATTTCCATGTTTATACAGATGGTGGTGTAGATATTTCCATGTTTATTCGGATGATTGTGTAGATATTTCCATGTTTTTACAGATGGCAGTGTAGATATTTCAATGTTTAAAGAGATGGCGGTGTAGATATTTCCATATTTATACAGATGTCTGTGTAGATATTTCCATGTGTATACACATGGTATTGTAGGTATTTCCATGTTTATACAGATGGTGGTGTAGATATTTCCATGTTTATTCAGATGACTGTGTAGATATTTCCATGTTTTTACAGATGGCAGTGTAGATATTTCAATGTTTGTAGAGATGGCGCTGTAGATATGTCCATGTTTATACAGATAACGGTGGAGATATTTCCATGTTTATGCAGACAGCAGTGGAGATATTTCCATGTTTATACACATAGCGGTGTACATATTTCCATGTTTATAGAGACAGCGGTGTAGGTATTTCCATGTTTATACAGATAGCGGTGCAGATTTTTTTAATGTTTATACAGATGCCCGTGCAGATATCTCCATATTTATACAGAGGGCTGTGTGGATATTTCTATGTTTATACAGATGGCAGTGTAGATATTTCCATGTTCCTACACATGACTGTGTAGGTATTTCCATGTTTATACAGATGGCTTTGTAGATATTTCCATGTCTATAGAGATAGCGGTGCAGATATTTACATGTTTATACAGATAGCGGTGTATATATTTCCATGTTTATACAGATCGTGGTGTAGATATTTCCATGTTTATACAGATACCGGTGTAGATATTTCCATGTTTATACAGACCGCAGTGTAGATATTTCCATGTTTATACAGATAGCGGTGTAGATATTTCCATGTTTATACAGATGGCTGTGTCGATATTTCCATGTTTATACAGAGTTCTCTGTAGATATTTCCATGTTTATATAGATGACAGTGTAGATATTTCCAGGTTTATACAGATGACTGTGTAGATATTTCCAAGTTAATACAGATGGCGGTGTAGATATTTCCATGTTTATAGAGATAGCGGTGTAGATATTTCCATGTTTATTGAGATAGCGGTGTAAATATTTCCATATTTATACAGATAGTGGTGTAGATATTTCCATGTTTTTACAGATAGCGGTGTAGATATTTCCATCTTTATTCAGAGAGTGCTGTACATATTTCCATGTTTATACAAATCACTGTGTAGATATTTCCATGTTTATACAGATAACGTTGTAGACATTTCCATCTTTATACAAACGGTGGTGTAGATATTTCCATGTTCCTACACATGACTGTGTAGTTATTTCCATGTTTATACAGATGGCGGTGTAGATATTTCCATATTTATAGAGATAGCAGTGTAGATATTTCCAGGTATATACAGATAGTGGTGTAAATATTTCCATGTTTATACAGATCGTGGTGTAGATATTTCCATGTTTATACAGATACCGGTGTAGATATTTCCATGTTTATACAGACTGCAGTATAGGTATTTCTATGTTTATACAGATAGCGGTGTAGATATTTCCATGTTTGTACAGATGGCGGTGTAGTTATTTCCATGTTTATATAGATAGCGGTGTAGATATTTCCATGTATATACACATGGCTGTGTAGATATTTCCATGTTTATACAGATGGCGGTGTAGATATTTCCATGTTTTTACAGATAACTTTGTAAATATTTCCATGTTTATACAGATGGCGGTGTAGATATTTCGATGTTTATACATATAGCAGTGGAGATATTTCCATGTTTATACTGATAGCGGTGTAGATATTTCCATGTTTATACTGATCGCGGTGTAGATATTTCCATGTTTATACAGATGGCGGTGTAGATATTTCCATATTTATACAGATGTCTGTGTAGATATTTACATGTGTATACAGATGGTATTGTAGGTATTTCCATGTTTATACAGATGGTGGTGTAGATATTTCCATGTTTATTCGGATGACTGTGTAGATATTTCCATGTTTTTACAGATGGCAGTGTAGATATTTCTATGTTTACAGAGACGGCACTGTAGATATTTCCATGTTTATACAGATAACGGTGGAGATATTTCCATGTTTATGCAGTCAGCAATGGAGATATTTCCATGTTTATACACATAGCGGTGTGCATATTTCCATGTTTATAGAGACAGCGGTGTAGGTATTTCCATGTTTATACAGATAGCGGTGCAGATATTTCCATGTTTATACAGATGCCCGTGCAGATATCTCCATATTTATACAGAGGGCTGTGTGGATATTTCTATGTTTATACAGATGGCAGTGTAGATATTTCCATGTTCCTACACATGACTGTGTAGGTATTTCCATGTTTATACAGATGGCTTTGTAGATATTTCCATGTCTATAGAGATAGCGGTGCAGATATTTACGTGTTTATACAGATAGCGGTGTATATATTTCCATGTTTATACAGATCGTGGTGTAGATATTTCCATGTTTATACAGATACCGGTGTAGATATTTCCATGTTTATACAGACCGCAGTGTAGATATTTCCATGTTTATACAGATAGCGGTGTAGATATTTCCATGTTTATACAGATGGCTGTGTCGATATTTCCATGTTTATACAGAGTTCTCTGTAGATATTTCCATGTTTATATAGATGACAGTGTAGATATTTCCAGGTTTATACAGATGACTGTGTAGATATTTCCAAGTTAATACAGATGGCGGTGTAGATATTTCCATGTTTATAGAGATAGCGGTGTAGATATTTCCATGTTTATTGAGATAGCGGTGTAAATATTTCCATATTTATACAGATAGTGGTGTAGATATTTCCATGTTTTTACAGATAGCGGTGTAGATATTTCCATCTTTATTCAGAGAGTGCTGTACATATTTCCATGTTTATACAAATCACTGTGTAGATATTTCCATGTTTATACAGATAACTTTGGAGACATTTACATCTTTATACAAACGGTGGTGTAGATATTTCCATGTTCCTACACATGACTGTGTAGTTATTTCCATGTTTATACAGATGGCGGTGTAGATATTTCCATATTTATAGAGATAGCAGTGTAGATATTTCCAGGTTTATACAGATAGCGGTGTAAATATTTCCATGTTTATACAGATCGTGGTGTAGATATTTCCATGTTTATACAGATACCGGTGTAGATATTTCCATGTTTATACAGACTGCAGTATAGGTATTTCTATGTTTATACAGATAGCGGTGTAGATATTTCCATGTTTATACTGATGGCGGTGTAGATATTTCCATGTTTTTACACATAACTTTGTAAATATTTCCATGTTTATACAGATGGCGGTGTAGATATTTCGATGTTTATACAGATAGCAGTGGAGATATTTCCATGTTTATACAGATAGCGGTGTAGATATTTCCATGTTTATAGTGATCGCGGTGTAGATATTTCCATGTTTATACAGATGGCGGTGTAGATATTTCCATATTTATACAGATGTCTGTGTAGATATTTACATGTGTATACAGATGGAATTGTAGGTATTTCCATGTTTATACAGATGGTGGTGTAGATATTTCCATGTTTATTCGGATGACTGTGTAGATATTTCCATGTTTTTACAGATGGCAGTGTAGATATTTCAATGTTTATAGAGATGGCGCTGTAGATATGTCCATGTTTATACAGATAACGGTGGAGATATTTCCATGTTTATGCAGACAGCAGTGGAGATATTTCCATGTTTATACACATAGCGGTGTACATATTTCCATGTTTATAGAGACAGCGGTGTAGGTATTTCCATGTTTATACAGATAGCGGTGCAGAAATTTCCATGTTTATACAGATGCCCATGCAGATATCTCCATATTTATACAGAGGGCTGTGTAGATATTTCTATGTTTATACAGATGGCAGTGTAGATATTTCCATGTTCCTACACATGACTGTGTAGGTATTTCCATGTTTATACAGATGGCTTTGTAGATATTTCCATGTCTATAGAGATAGCGGTGCAGATATTTACATGTTTATACAGATAGCGGTGTATATATTTCCAGGTTTATACAGATCGTGGTGTAGATATTTCCATGTTTATACAGATATCGGTGTAGATATGTCCATGTTTATACAGACCGGAGTGTAGATATTTCCATGTTTATACAGATAGCGGTGTAGATATTTCCATGTTTATACAGATGGCTGTGTCGAGATTTCCATGTTTATACAGAGTTCTCTGTAGACATTTCCATGTTTATATAGATGACAGTGTAGATATTTCCAGGTTTATACAGATGACTGTGTAGATATTTCCAAGTTAATACAGATGGCGGTGTAGATATTTCCATGTTTATAGAGATAGCGGTGTAGATATTTCCATCTTTATTCAGAGAGTGCTGTACATATTTCCATGTTTATACAAATCACTGTGTAGATATTTCCATGTTTTTACAGATAACGTTGTAGACATTTCCATCTTTATACAAACGGTGGTGTAGATATTTCCATGTTCCTACACATGACTGTGTAGTTATTTCCATGTTTATACAGATGGCGGTGTAGATATTTCCATATTTATAGAGATAGCAGTGTAGATATTTCCAGTTTTATACAGATAGCGGTGTAAATATTTCCATGTTTATACAGATCGTGGTGTAGATATTTCCATGTTTATACAGATACCGGTGTAGATATTTCCATGTTTATACAGACTGCAGTATAGGTATTTCTATGTTTATACAAATAGCGGTGTAGATATTTCCATGTTTGTACAGATGGCGGTGTAGTTATTTCCATGTTTATATAGATAGCGGTGTAGATAATTCCATGTATATACACATGGCTGTGTAGATATTTCCATGTTTATACAGATGGCGGTGTAGATATTTCCATGTTTTTACAGATAACTTTGTAAATATTTCCATGGTTATACAGATGGCGGTGTAGATATTTCGATGTTTATACAGATAGCAGTGGAGATATTTCCAGGTTTATACAGATAGCGGTGTAGATATTTCCATGTTTATACAGATGGCGGTGTAGATATTTCCATTTTTATACAGATAGCAGTGGAGATATTTCCATGTTTATACAGATAGCGGTGTAGATATTTCCATGTTTATACTGATCGCGGTGTAGATATTTCCATGTTTATACAGATGGCGGTGTAGATATTTCCATATTTATACAGATGTCTGTGTAGATATTTACATGTGTATACAGATGGTATTGTAGGTATTTCCATGTTTATACAGATGGTGGTGTAGATATTTCCATGTTTATTCAGATGACTGTGTAGATATTTCCATGTTTTTACAGATGGCAGTGTAGATATTTCAATGTTTGTAGAGATGGCGCTGTAGATATGTCCATGTTTATACAGATAACGGTGGAGATATTTCCATGTTTATGCAGACAGCAGTGGAGATATTTCCATGTTTATACACATAGCGGTGTACATATTTCCATGTTTATAGAGACAGCGGTGTAGGTATTTCCATGTTTATACAGATAGCGGTGCAGATTTTTTTAATGTTTATACAGATGCCCGTGCAGATATCTCCATATTTATACAGAGGGCTGTGTGGATATTTCTATGTTTATACAGATGGCAGTGTAGATATTTCCATGTTCCTACACATGACTGTGTAGGTATTTCCATGTTTATACAGATGGCTTTGTAGATATTTCCATGTCTATAGAGATAGCGGTGCAGATATTTACATGTTTATACAGATAGCGGTGTATATATTTCCATGTTTATACAGATCGTGGTGTAGATATTTCCATGTTTATACAGATACCGGTGTAGATATTTCCATGTTTATACAGACCGCAGTGTAGATATTTCCATGTTTATACAGATAGCGGTGTAGATATTTCCATGTTTATACAGATGGCTGTGTCGATATTTCCATGTTTATACAGAGTTCTCTGTAGATATTTCCATGTTTATATAGATGACAGGGTAGATATTTCCAGGTTTATACAGATGACTGTGTAGATATTTCCAAGTAAATACAGATGGCGGTGTAGATATTTCCATGTTTATAGAGATAGCGGTGTAGATATTTCCATGTTTATTGAGATAGCGGTGTAAATATTTCCATATTTATACAGATAGTGGTGTAGATATTTCCATGTTTTTACAGATAGCGGTGTAGATATTTCCATCTTTATTCAGAGAGTGCTGTACATATTTCCATGTTTATACAAATCACTGTGTAGATATTTCCATGTTTATACAGATAACGTTGTAGACATTTCCATCTTTATACAAACGGTGGTGTAGATATTTCCATGTTCCTACACATGACTGTGTAGTTATTTCCATGTTTATACAGATGGCGGTGTAGATATTTCCATATTTATAGAGATAGCAGTGTAGATATTTCCAGGTATATACAGATAGCGGTGTAAATATTTCCATGTTTATACAGATCGTGGTGTAGATATTTCCATGTTTATACAGATACCGGTGTAGATATTTCCATGTTTATACAGACTGCAGTATAGGTATTTCTATGTTTATACAAATAGCGGTGTAGATATTTCCATGTTTGTACAGATGGCGGTGTAGTTATTTCCATGTTTATATAGATAGCGGTGTAGATATTTCCATGTATATACACATGGCTGTGTAGATATTTCCATGTTTATACAGATGGCGGTGTAGATATTTCCATGTTTTTACAGATAACTTTGTAAATATTTCCATGTTTATACAGATGGCGGTGTAGATATTTCGATGTTTATACATATAGCAGTGGAGATATTTCCATGTTTATACTGATAGCGGTGTAGATATTTCCATGTTTATACTGATCGCGGTGTAGATATTTCCATGTTTATACAGATGGCGGTGTAGATATTTCCATATTTATACAGATGTCTGTGTAGATATTTACATGTGTATACAGATGGTATTGTAGGAATTTCCATGTTTATACAGATGGTGGTGTACATATTTCCATGTTTATTCGGATGACTGTGTAGATATTTCCATGTTTTTACAGATGGCAGTGTAGATATTTCTATGTTTACAGAGACGGCACTGTAGATATTTCCATGTTTATACAGATAACGGTGGAGATATTTCCATGTTTATGCAGACAGCAATGGAGATATTTCCATGTTTATACACATAGCGGTGTGCATATTTCCATGTTTATAGAGACAGCGGTGTAGGTATTTCCATGTTTATACAGATAGCGGTGCAGATATTTCCATGTTTATACAGATGCCCGTGCAGATATCTCCATATTTATACAGAGGGCTGTGTGGATATTTCTATGTTTATACAGATGGCAGTGTAGATATTTCCATGTTCCTACACATGACTGTGTAGGTATTTCCATGTTTATACAGATGGCTTTGTAGATATTTCCATGTCTATAGAGATAGCGGTGCAGATATTTACGTGTTTATACAGATAGCGGTGTATATATTTCCATGTTTATACAGATCGTGGTGTAGATATTTCCATGTTTATACAGATACCGGTGTAGATATTTCCATGTTTATACAGACCGCAGTGTAGATATTTCCATGTTTATACAGATAGCGGTGTAGATATTTCCATGTTTATACAGATGGCTGTGTCGATATTTCCATGTTTATACAGAGTTCTCTGTAGATATTTCCATGTTTATATAGATGACAGTGTAGATATTTCCAGGTTTATACAGATGACTGTGTAGATATTTCCAAGTTAATACAGATGGCGGTGTAGATATTTCCATGTTTATAGAGATAGCGGTGTAGATATTTCCATGTTTATTGAGATAGCGGTGTAAATATTTCCATATTTATACAGATAGTGGTGTAGATATTTCCATGTTTTTACAGATAGCGGTGTAGATATTTCCATCTTTATTCAGAGAGTGCTGTACATATTTCCATGTTTATACAAATCACTGTGTAGATATTTCCATGTTTATACAGATAACTTTGGAGACATTTACATCTTTATACAAACGGTGGTGTAGATATTTCCATGTTCCTACACATGACTGTGTAGTTATTTCCATGTTTATACAGATGGCGTTGTAGATATTTCCATATTTATAGAGATAGCAGTGTAGATATTTCCAGGTTTATACAGATAGCGGTGTAAATATTTCCATGTTTATACAGATCGTGGTGTAGATATTTCCATGTTTATACAGATACCGGTGTAGATATTTCCATGTTTATACAGACTGCAGTATAGGTATTTCTATGTTTATACAGATAGCGGTGTAGATATTTCCATGTTTATACTGATGGCGGTGTAGATATTTCCATGTTTTTACACATAACTTTGTAAATATTTCCATGTTTATACAGATGGCGGTGTAGATATTTCGATGTTTATACAGATAGCAGTGGAGATATTTCCATGTTTATACAGATAGCGGTGTAGATATTTCCATGTTTATAGTGATCGCGGTGTAGATATTTCCATGTTTATACAGATGGCGGTGTAGATATTTCCATATTTATACAGATGTCTGTGTAGATATTTACATGTGTATACAGATGGAATTGTAGGTATTTCCATGTTTATACAGATGGTGGTGTAGATATTTCCATGTTTATTCGGATGACTGTGTAGATATTTCCATGTTTTTACAGATGGCAGTGTAGATATTTCAATGTTTATAGAGATGGCGCTGTAGATATGTCCATGTTTATACAGATAACGGTGGAGATATTTCCATGTTTATGCAGACAGCAGTGGAGATATTTCCATGTTTATACACATAGCGGTGTACATATTTCCATGTTTATAGAGACAGCGGTGTAGGTATTTCCATGTTTATACAGATAGCGGTGCAGAAATTTCCATGTTTATACAGATGCTCATGCAGATATCTCCATATTTATACAGAGGGCTGTGTAGATATTTCTATGTTTATACAGATGGCAGTGTAGATATTTCCATGTTCCTACACATGACTGTGTAGGTATTTCCATGTTTATACAGATGGCTTTGTAGATATTTCCATGTCTATAGAGATAGCGGTGCAGATATTTACATGTTTATACAGATAGCGGTGTATATATTTCCAGGTTTATACAGATCGTGGTGTAGATATTTCCATGTTTATACAGATATCGGTGTAGATATGTCCATGTTTATAAAGACCGGAGTGTAGATATTTCCATGTTTATACAGATAGCGGTGTAGATATTTCCATGTTTATACAGATGGCTGTGTCGTGATTTCCATGTTTATACAGAGTTCTCTGTAGATATTTCCATGTTTATATAGATGACAGTGTAGATATTTCCAGGTTTATACAGATGACTGTGTAGATATTTCCAAGTTAATACAGATGGCGGTGTAGATATTTCCATGTTTATAGAGATAGCGGTGTAGATATTTCCATCTTTATTCAGAGAGTGCTGTACATATTTCCATGTTTATACAAATCACTGTGTAGATATTTCCATGTTTATACAGATAACGTTGTAGACATTTCCATTTTTATACAAACGGTGGTGTAGATATTTCCATTTTCCTACACATGACTGTGTAGTTATTTCCATGTTTATACAGATGGCGGTGTAGATATTTCCATATTTATAGAGATAGCAGTGTAGATATTTCCAGGTTTATACAGATAGCGGTGTAAATATTTCCATGTTTATACAGATCGTGGTGTAGATATTTCCATGTTTATACAGATACCGGTGTAGATATTTCCATGTTTATACAGACTGCAGTATAGGTATTTCTATGTTTATACAGATAGCGGTGTAGATATTTCCATGTTTGTACAGATGGCGGTGTAGTTATTTCCATGTTTATATAGATAGCGGTGTAGATATTTCCATGTATATACACATGGCTGTGTAGATATTTCCGTGTTTATACAGATGGCGGTGTAGATATTTCCATGTTTTTACAGATAACTTTGTAAATATTTCCATGTTTATGCCGATGGCGGTGTAGATATTTCGATGTTTATACAGATAGCAGTGGAGATATTTCCATGTTTATACAGATAGCGGTGTAGATATTTCCATGTTTATACTGATCGCGGTGTAGATATTTCCATGTTTATACAGATGTCTGTGTAGATATTTACATGTGTATACAGATGGTATTGTAGGTATTTCCATGTTTATACAGATGGTGGTGTAGATATTTTCATGTTTATTCGGATGATTGTGTAGATATTTCCATGTTTTTACAGATGGCAGTGTAGATATTTCAATGTTTATAGAGATGGCGGTGTAGATATTTCCATATTTATACAGATGTCTGTGTAGATATTTCCATGTGTATACAGATGGTATTGTAGGTATTTCCATGTTTATACAGATGGTGGTGTAGATATTTCCATGTTTATTCAGATAACTGTGTAGATATTTCCATGTTTTTACAGATGGCAGTGTAGATATTTCAATGTTTGTAGAGATGGTGCTGTAGATATGTCCATGTTTATACAGATAACGGTGGAGATATTTCCATGTTTATGCAGACAGCAGTGGAGATATTTCCATGTTTATACACATAGCGGTGTACATATTTCCATGTTTATAGAGACAGCGGTGTAGGTATTTCCATGTTTATAAAGATAGCGGTGCAGATATTTCCATGTTTATACAGATGCCCGTGCAGATATCTCCATATTTATACAGAGGTCTGTGTAGATATTTCTATGTTTATACAGATGGCAGTGTAGATATTTCCATGTTCCTACACATGACTGTGTAGGTATTTCCATGTTTATACAGATGGCTTTGTAGATATTTCCATGTCTATAGAGATAGCGGTGCAGATATTTACATGTTTATACAGATAGCGGTGTATATATTTCCATGTTTATACAGATCGTGGTGTAGATATTTCCATGTTTATACAGATACCGGTGTAGATATTTCCATGTTTATACAGACCGCAGTCTAGATATTTCCATGTTTATACAGATAGCGGTGTAGATATTTCCATGTTTATACAGATGGCTGTGTCGATATTTCCATGTTTATACAGAGTTCTCTGTAGATATTTCCATGTTTATATAGATGACAGGGTAGATATTTCCAGGTTTATACAGATGACTGTGTAGATATTTCCAAGTTAATACAGATGGCGGTGTAGATATTTCCATTTTTATAGAGATAGCGGTGTAGATATTTCCATGTTTATTGAGATAGCGGTGTAAATATTTCCATATTTATACAGATAGTGGTGTAGATATTTCCATGTTTTTACAGATAGCGGTGTAGATATTTCCATCTTTATTCAGAGAGTGCTGTACATATTTCCATGTTTATACAAATCACTGTGTAGATATTTCCATGTTTATTCAGATAACGTTGTAGACATTTCCATCTTTATACAAACGGTGGTGTAGATATTTCCATGTTCCTACACATGACTGTGTAGTTATTTCCATGTTTATACAGATGGCGGTGTAGATATTTCCATATTTATAGAGATAGCAGTGTAGATATTTCCAGGTATATACAGATAGCGGTGTAAATATTTCCATGTTTATACAGATCGTGGTGTAGATATTTCCATGTTTATACCGATACCGGTGTAGATATTTCCATGTTTATACAGACTGCATTATAGGTATTTCTATGTTTATACAAATAGCGGTGTAGATATTTCCATGTTTGTACAGATGGCGGTGTAGTTATTTCCATGTTTATATAGATAGCGGTGTAGATATTTCCATGTATATACACATGGCTGTGTAGATATTTCCATGTTTATACAGATGGCGGTGTAGATATTTCCATGTTTTTACAGATAACTTGGTAAATATTTCCATGTTTATACAGATGGCGGTGTAGATATTTCGATGTTTATACAGATAGCAGTGGAGATATTTCCATGTTTATACAGATAGCGGTGTAGATATTTCCATGTTTATACTGATCACGGTGTAGATATTTCCATGTTTATACAGATGGCGGTGTAGATATTTCCATATTTATACAGATGTCTGTGTAGATATTTACATGTGTATACAGATGGTATTGTAGGTATTTCCATGTTTATACAGATGGTGGTGTAGATATTTCCATGTTTATTCGGATGACTGTGTAGATATTTCCATGTTTTTACAGATGGCAGTGTAGATATTTCTATGTTTATAGAGACGGCGCTGTAGATATTTCCATGTTTATACGGATAACGGTGGAGATATTTCCATGTTTATGCAGACAGCAGTGGAGATATTTCCATGTTTATACACATAGCGGTGTGCATATTTCCATGTTTATAGAGACAGCGGTGTAGGTATTTCCATGTTTATACAGATAGCGGTGCAGATATTTCCATGTTTATACAGATGCCCGTGCAGATATCTCCATATTTATACAGAGGGCTGTGTAGATATTTCTATGTGTATACAGATGGCAGTGTAGATATTTCCATGTTCCTACACATGACTGTGTAGGTATTTCCATGTTTATACAGATGGCTTTGTAGATATTTCCATGTCTATAGAGATAGCGGTGCAGATATTTACATGTTTTTACAGATAGCGGTGTATATATTTCCATGTTTATACAGATCGTGGTGTAGATATTTCCATGTTTATACAGATACCGGTGTAGATATTTCCATGTTTATACAGACCGCAGTGTAGATATTTCCATGTTTATACAGATAGCGGTGTAGATATTTCCATGTTTATACAGATGGCTGTGTCGATATTTCCATGTTTATACAGAGTTCTCTGTAGATATTTCCATGTTTATATAGATGACAGGGTAGATATTTCCAGGTTTATACAGATGACTGTGTAGATATTTCCAAGTTAATACAGATGGCGGTGTAGATATTTCCATATTTATAGAGATAGCGGTGTAGATATTTCCATGTTTATTGAGATAGCGGTGTAAATATTTCCATATTTATACAGATAGTGGTGTAGATATTTCCATGTTTTTACAGATAGCGGTGTAGATATTTCCATCTTTATTCAGAGAGTGCTGTACATATTTCCATGTTTATACAAATCACTGTGTAGATATTTCCATGTTTATACAGATAACGTTGTAGACATTTCCATCTTTATACAAACGGTGGTGTAGATATTTCCATGTTCCTACACATGACTGTGTAGTTATTTCCATGTTTATACAGATGGCGGTGTAGATATTTCCATATTTATAGAGATAGCAGTGTAGATATTTCCAGGTATATACAGATAGCGGTGTAAATATTTCCATGTTTATACAGATCGTGGTGTAGATATTTCCATGTTTATACAGATACCGGTGTAGATATTTCCATGTTTATACAGACTGCATTATAGGTATTTCTATGTTTATACAAATAGCGGTGTAGATATTTCCATGTTTGTACAGATGGCGGTGTAGTTATTTCCATGTTTATATAGATAGCAGTGTAGATATTTCCATGTATATACACATGGCTGTGTAGATATTTCCATGTTTAAACAGATGGCGGTGTAGATATTTCCATGTTTTTACAGATAACTTTGTAAATATTTCCATGTTTATACAGATGGCGGTGTAGATATTTCGATGTTTATACAGATAGCAGTGGAGATATTTCCATGTTTATACAGATAGCGGTGTAGATATTTCCATGTTTATACTGATCGCGGTGTAGATATTTCCATGTTTATACAGATGGCGGTGTAGATATTTCCATATTTATACAGATGTCTGTGTAGATATTTACATGTGTATACAGATGGTATTGTAGGTATTTCCATGTTTATACAGATGGTGGTGTAGATATTTCCATGTTTATTCGGATGACTGTGTAGATATTTCCATGTTTTTACAGATGGCAGTGTAGATATTTCTATGTTTATAGAGACGGCGCTGTAGATATTTCCATGTTTATACGGATAACGGTGGAGATATTTCCATGTTTATGCAGACAGCAGTGGAGATATTTCCATGTTTATACACATAGCGGTGTGCATATTTCCATGTTTATAGAGACAGCGGTGTAGGTATTTCCATGTTTATACAGATAGCGGTGCAGATATTTCCATGTTTATACAGATGCCCGTGCAGATATCTCCATATTTATACAGAGGTCTGTATAGATATTTCTATGTGTATACAGATGGCAGTGTAGATATTTCCATGTTCCTACACATGACTGTGTAGGTATTTCCATGTTTATACAGATGGCTTTGTAGATATTTCCATGTCTATAGAGATAGCGGTTCAGATATTTCCATGTTTATACAGATAGCGGTGTATATATTTCCATGTTTATACAGATCGTGGTGTAGATATTTCCATGTTTATACAGATACCGGTGTAGATATTTCCATGTTTATACAGACCGGAGTGTAGATATTTCCATGTTTATACAGATAGCGGTGTAGATATTTCCATGTTTATACAGATGGCTGTGTCGATATTTCCATGTTTATACAGAGTTCTCTGTAGATATTTCCATGTTTATATAGATGACAGGGTAGATATTTCCAGGTTTATACACATGACTGTGTAGATATTTCCAAGTTAATACAGATGGCGGTGTAGATATTTCCATGTTTATAGAGATAGCGGTGTAGATATTTCCATGTTTATTGAGATAGCGGTGTAAATATTTCCATATTTATACAGATAGTGGTGTAGATATTTCCATGTTTTTACAGATAGCGGTGTAGATATTTCCATCTTTATTCAGAGAGTGCTGTACATATTTCCATGTTTATACAAATCACTGTGTAGATATTTCCATCTTTATACAGATAACGTTGTAGACATTTCCATCTTTATACAAACGGTGGTGTAGATATTTCCATGTTCCTACACATGACTGTGTAGTTATTTCCATGTTTATACAGATGGCGGTGTAGATATTTCCATATTTATAGAGATAGCAGTGTAGATATTTCCAGGCATATACAGATAGCGGTGTAAATATTTCCATGTTTATACAGATCGTGGTGTAGATATTTCCATGTTTATACAGATACCGGTGTAGATATTTCCATGTTTATACAGACTGCAGTATAGGTATTTCTATGTTTATACAAATAGCGGTGTAGATATTTCCATGTTTGTACAGATGGCGGTGTAGTTATTTCCATGTTTATATAGATAGCGGTGTAGATATTTCCATGTATATACACATGGCTGTGTAGATATTTCCATGTTTATACAGATGGCGGTGTAGATATTTCCATGTTTTTACAGATAACTTTGTAAATATTTCCATGTTTATACAGATGGCGGTGTAGATATTTCGATGTTTATACAGATAGCAGTGGAGATATTTCCATGTTTATACAGATAGCGGTGTAGATATTTCCATGTTTATACTGATCGCGGTGTAGATATTTCCATGTTTATACAGATGGCGGTGTAGATATTTCCATATTTATACAGATGTCTGTGTAGATATTTACATGTGTATACAGATGGTATTGTAGGTATTTCCATGTTTATACAGATGGTGGTGTAGATATTTCCATGTTTATTCGGATGACTGTGTAGATATTTCCATGTTTTTACAGATGGCAGTGTAGATATTTCTATGTTTATAGAGACGGCGCTGCAGATATTTCCATGTTTATACGGATAACGGTGGAGATATTTCCATGTTTATGCAGACAGCAGTGGAGATATTTCCATGTTTATACACATAGCGGTGTGCATATTTCCATGTTTATAGAGACAGCGGTGTAGGTATTTCCATGTTTATACAGATAGCGGTGCAGATATTTCCATGTTTATACAGATGCCCGTGCAGATATCTCCATATTTATACAGAGGGCTGTGTAGATATTTCTATGTGTATACAGATGGCAGTGTAGATATTTCCATGTTCCTACACATGACTGTGTAGGTATTTCCATGTTTATACAGATGGCTTTGTAGATATTTCCATGTCTATAGAGATAGCTGTGCAGATATTTACGAGTTTATACAGATAGCGGTGTATATATTTCCATGTTTATACAGATCGTGGTGTAGATATTTCCATGTTTATACAGATACCGGTGTAGATATGTCCATGTTTATACAGACCGCAGTGTAGATATTTCCAGGTTTATACAGATAGCGGTGTAGATATTTCCATATTTATACAGATGGCTGTGTCGATATTTCCATGTTTATACAGAGTTCTCTGTAGATATTCCAATGTTTATATAGATGACAGTGTAGATATTTCCAGGTTTATACAGATGACTGTGTAGATATTTCCAAGTTAATACAGATGGCGGTGTAGATATTTCCATGTTTATAGAGATAGCGGTGTAGATATTTCCATGTTTATTGAGATAGCGGTGTAAATATTTCCATATTTATACAGATAGTGGTGTAGATATTTCCATGTTTTTACAGATAGCGGTGTAGATATTTCCATCTTTATTCAGAGAGTGCTGTACATATTTCCATGTTTATACAAATCACTGTGTAGGTATTTCCATGTTTATACAGATAACGTTGTAGACATTTCCATCTTTATACAAACGGTGGTGTAGATATTTCCATGTTCCTACACATGACTGTGTAGTTATTTCCATGTTTATACAGATGGCGGTGTAGATATTTCCATATTTATAGAGATAGCAGTGTAGATATTTCCAGGTATATACAGATAGCGATGTAAATATTTCCATGTTTATACAGATCGTGGTGTAGATATTTCCATGTTTATACAGATACCGGTGTAGATATTTCCATGTTTATACAGACTGCAGTATAGGTATTTCTATGTTTATACAAATAGCAGTGTAGATATTTCCATGTTTGTACAGATGGCGGTGTAGTTATTTCCATGTTTATATAGATAGCGGTGTAGATATTTCCATGTATATACACATGGCTGTGTAGATATTTCCATGTTTATACAGATGGCGGTGTAGATATTTCCATGTTTTTAAAGATAACTTTGTAAATATTTCCATGTTTATGCAGATGGCGGTGTAGATATTTCGATGTTTATACAGATAGCAGTGGAGATATTTCCATGTTTATACAGATAGCGGTGTAGATATTTCCATGTTTATACTGATCGCGGTGTAGATATTTCCATGTTTATACAGATGGCGGTGTAGATATTTCCATCTTTATACAGATGTCTGTGTAGATATTTACATGTGTATACAGATGGTATTGTAGGTATTTCCATGTTTATACAGATGGTTGTGTAGATATTTCCATGTTTATTCGGATGACTGTGTAGATATTTCCATGTTTTTACAGATGGCAGTGTAGATATTTCAATGTTTATAGAGATGGTGGTGTAGATATTTCCATATTTATACAGATGTCTGTGTAGATATTTCCATGTGTATACAGATGGTATTGTAGATATTTCCATGTTTATACAGATGGTGGTGTAGATATTTCCATGTTTATTCAGATGACTGTGTAGATATTTCCATGTTTTTACAGATGGCAGTGTAGATATTTCAATGTTTATAGAGATGGCGCTGTAGACATGTCCATGTTTATACAGATAACGGTGGAGATATTTCCATGTTTATGCAGACAGCAGTGGAGATATTTCCATGTTTATACACATAGCGGTGTACATATTTCCATGTTTATAGAGACAGCGGTGTAGGTATTTCCATGTGTATACAGATAGCGGTGCAGATATTTCCATGTTTATACAGATGCCCATGCAGATATCTCCATATTTATACAGAGGGCTATGTAGATATTTCTATGTTTATACAGATGGCAGTTTAGATATTTCCATGTTCCTACACATGACTGTGTAGGTATTTCCATGTTTATACAGATGGCTTTGTAGATATTTCCATGTCTATAGAGATAGCGGTGCAGATATTTACATGTTTATACAGATAGCGGTGTATATATTTCCATGTTTATACAGATCGTGGTGTAGATATTTCCATGTTTATACAGATACCGGTGTAGATATTTCCATGTTTATACAGACCGCAGTGTAGATATTTCCATGTTTATACAGATAGCGGTGTAGATATTTCCATGTTTATACAGAGTTCTCTGTAGATATTTCCATGTTTATATAGATGACAGTGTAGATATTTCCAGGTTTATACAGATGACTGTGTAGATATTTCCAAGTTAATACAGATGGCGGTGTAGATATTTCCATGTTTATAGAGATAGCGGTGTAGATATTTCCATGTTTATTGAGATAGCGGTGTAAATATTTCCATATTTATACAGACAGTGGTGTAGATATTTCCATGTTTTTACAGATAGCGGTGTAGATATTTCCATCTTTATTCAGAGAGTGCTTTACATATTTCCATGTTTATACAAATCACTGTGTAGATATTTCCATGTTTATACAGATAACGTTGTAGACATTTCCATCTTTATACAAACGGTGGTGTAGATATTTCCATGTTCCTACTCATGACTGTGTAGTTATTTCCATGTTTATACAGATGGCGGTGTAGATATTTCCATATTTATAGAGATAGCAGTGTAGATATTTCCAGGTATATACAGATAGCGGTGTAAATATTTCCATGTCTATATAGATCGTGGTGTAGATATTTCCATGTTTATACAGATACCGGTGTAGATATTTCCATGTTTATACGGACTGCAGTATAGGTATTTCTATGTTTATACAAATAGCGGTGTAGATATTTCCATGTTTGTACAGATGGCGGTGTAGTTATTTCCATGTTTATATAGATAGCGGTGTAGATATTTCCATGTATATACACATGGCTGTGTAGATATTTCCATGTTTATACAGATGGCGGTGTAGATATTTCTATGTTTTTACAGATAACTTTGTAAATATTTCCATGTTTATACAGATGGCGGTGTAGATATTTCGATGTTTTTACAGATAGCAGTGGAGATATTTCCATGTTTATACAGATAGCGGTGTAGATATTTCCATGTTTATACTGATCGCGGTGTAGATATTTCCATGTTTATACAGATGGCGGTGTAGATATTTCCTTGTTTATACAGATGGCTGTGTCGATATTTCCATGTTTATACAGAGTTCTCTGTAGATATTTCCATGTTTATATAAATGACAGTGTAGATATTTCCAGGTTTATACAGATGACTGTGTAGATATGTCCAAGTTAATACAGATGGCGGTGTAGATATTTCCATGTTTATACAGACTGCAGTATAGGTATTTCTATGTTTATACAGATAGCGGTGTAGATATTTCCATGTTTGTACAGATGGCGGTGTAGTTATTTCCATGTTTATATAGATAGCGGTGTAGATATTTCCATGTATATACACATGGCTGTGTAGATATTTCCATGTTTATACAGATGGCGGTGTAGATATTTCCATGTTTTTACAGATAACTTTGTAAATATTTCCATGTTTATGCAGATGGCGGTGTAGATATATCGATGTTTATACAGATAGCAGTGGAGATATTTCCATGTTTATACAGATAGCGGTGTAGATATTTCCATGTTTATACTGATCGCGGTGTAGATATTTCCATGTTTATACAGATGGCGGTGTAGTTATTTCCATATTTATACAGATGTCTGTGTAGATATTTACATGTGTATACAGATGGTACTGTAGTTATTTCCATGTTTATACAGATGGTGGTGTAGATATTTCCATGTTTATTCGGATGACTGTGTAGATATTTCCATGTTTTTACAGATGGCAGTGTAGATATTTCAATGTTTATAGAGATGGCGGTGTAGATATTTCCATATTTATACAGATGTCTGTGTAGATATTTCCATGTGTATACAGATGGTATTGTAGGTATTTCCATGTTTATACAGATGGTGTTGTAGATATTTCCATGTTTATTCAGATGACTGTGTAGATATTTCCATGGTTTTACAGATGGCAGTGTAGATATTTCAATGTTTATAGAGATGGCGCTGTAGATATGTCCATGTTTATACAGATAACGGTGGAGATATTTCCATGTTTATGCAGACAGCAGTGGAGATATTTCCATGTTTATACACATAGCGGTGTACATATTTCCATGTTTATAGAGACAGCGGTGTAGGTATTTCCATGTTTATACAGATAGCGGTGCAGAAATTTCCATGTTTATACAGATGCCCATGCAGATATCTCCATATTTATACAGAGGGCTGTGTAGATGTTTCTATGTTTATACAGATGGCAGTGTAGATATTTCCATGTTCCTACACATGACTGTGTAGGTATTTCCATGTTTATACAGATGGCTTTGTAGATATTTCCATGTCTATAGAGATAGCGGTGCAGATATTTACATGTTTATACAGATAGCGGTGTATATATTTCCATGTTTATACAGATCGTGGTGTAGATATTTCCATGTTTATACAGATACCGGTGTAGATATTTCCATGTTTATACAGACCGCAGTGTAGATATTTCCATGTTTATACACATAGCGGTGTAGATATTTCCATGTTTATACAGATGACTGTGTCGATATTTCCATGTTTATACAGAGTTCTCTGTAGATATTTCCATGTTTATATAGATGACAGTGTAGATATTTCCAGGTTTATACAGATGACTGTGTAGATATTTCCAAGTTAATACAGATGGCGGTGTAGATATTTCCATGTTTATAGAGATAGCGGTGTAGATATTTCCATGTTTATTGAGATAGCGGTGTAAATATTTCCATATTTATACAGATAGTGGTGTAGATATTTCCATGTTTTTACAGATAGCGGTGTAGATATTTCCATCTTTATTCAGAGAGTGCTGTACATATTTCCATGTTTATACAAATCACTGTGTAGATATTTCCATGTTTATACAGATACCGGTGTAGATATTTCCATGTTTATACAGACTGCAGTATAGGTATTTCTATGTTTATACGATAGCGGTGTAGATATTTCCATGTTTATACAGATGGCGGTGTAGATATTTCCATGTTTTTACAGATAACTTTGTAAATATTTCCATGTTTATACAGATGGCGGTGTAGATATTTCGATGTTTATACAGATAGCAGTGGAGATATTTCCAAGTTTATACAGATAGCGGTGTAGATATTTCCATGTTTATACTGATCGCGGTGTAGATATTTCCATGTTTATACAGATGGCGGTGTAGATATTTCCATATTTATACAGATGTCTGTGTAGATATTTACATGTGTATACAGATGGTATTGTAGGTATTTCCATGTTTATACAGATGGTGGTGTAGATATTTCCATGTTTATTCGGATGACTGTGTAGATATTTCCATGTTTTTACAGATGGCAGTGTAGATATTTCAATGTTTATAGAGATGGCGGTGTAGATATTTCCATATTTATACAGATGTCTGTGTAGATATTTCCATGTGTATACAGATGGTATTGTAGGTATTTCCATGTTTATACAGATGGTGGTGTAGATATTTCCATGTTTATTCAGATGACTGTGTAGATATTTCCATGTTTTTACAGATGGCAGTGTAGATATTTCAATGTTTATAGAGATGGCGCTGTAGATATGTCCATGTTTATACAGATAACGGTGGAGATATTTCCATGTTTATGCAGACAGCAGTGGAGATATTTCCATGTTTATACACAAAGCGGTGTACATATTTCCATGTTTATAGAGACAGCGGTGTAGGTATTTCCATGTTTATACAGATAGCGGTGCAGATATTTCCATGTTTATACAGATGCCCATGCAGATATCTCCATATTTATACAGAGGGCTGTGTAGATATTTCTATGTTTATACAGATGGCAGTGTAGATATTTCCATGTTCCTACACATGACTGTGTAGGTATTTCCATGTTTATACAGATGGCTTTGTAGATATTTCCATGTCTATAGAGATAGCGGTGCAGATATTTACATGTTTATACAGATAGCGGTGTATATATTTCCATGTTTATACAGATCGTGGTGTAGATATTTCCATGTTTATACAGATACCGGTGTAGAAATTTCCATGTTTATACAGACCGCAGTGTAGATATTTCCATGTTTATACAGATAGCGGTGTAGATATTTCCATGTTTATACAGATGGCTGTGTCGATATTTCCATGTTTATACAGAGTTCTCTGTACATATTTCCATGTTTATATAGATGACAGTGTAGATATTTCCAGGTTTATACAGATGACTGTGTAGATATTTCCAAGTTAATACAGATGGCGGTGTAGATATTTCCATGTTTATAGAGATAGCGGTGTAGATATTTCCATGTTTATTGAGATAGCGGTGTAAATATTTCCATATTTATACAGATAGCGGTGTAGATATTTCCATCTTTATTCAGAGAGTGCTGTACATATTTCCATGTTTATACAAATCACTGTGTAGATATTTCCATGTTTATACAGATAACGTTGTAGACATTTCCATCTTTATACAAACGGTGGTGTAGATATTTCCATGTTCCTACACATGACTGTGTAGTTATTTCCATGTTTATACAGATGGCGGTGTAGATATTTCCATATTTATAGAGATAGCAGTGTAGATATTTCCAGGTTTATACAGATAGCGGTGTAAATATTTCCATGTTTATACAGATCGTGGTGTAGATATTTCCATGTTTATACAGATACCGGTGTAGATATTTCCATGTTTATACAGACTGCAGTATAGGTATTTCTATGTTTATACAGATAGCGGTGTAGATATTTCCATGTTTGTACAGATGGCGGTGTAGTTATTTCCATGTTTATATAGATAGCGGTGTAGATATTTCCATGTATATACACATGGCTGTGTAGATATTTCCATGTTTATACAGATGGCGGTGTAGATATTTCCATGTTTTACAGATAACTTTGTAAATATTTCCATGTTTATACAGATGGCGGTGTAGATATTTCGATGTTTATACAGATAGCAGTGGAGATATTTCCATGTTTATACAGATAGCGGTGTAGATATTTCCATGTTTATACTGATTGCGGTGTAGATATTTCCATGTTTATACAGATGGCGGTGTAGATATTTCCATATTTATACAGATGTCTGTGTAGATATTTACATGTGTATACAGATGGTATTGTAGGTATTTCCATGTTTATACAGATGGTGGTGTAGATATTTCCATGTTTATTCGGATGACTGTGTAGATATTTCCATGTTTTTACAGATGGCAGTATAGATATTTCAAGGTTTATAGAGATGGCGGTGTAGATATTTCCATATTTATACAGATGTCTGTGTAGATATTTCCATGTGTATACGGATGGTATTGTAGGTATTTCCATGTTTATAGAGATGGTGGTGTAGATATTTCCATGTTTATTCAGATGACTGTGTAGATATTTCCATGTTTTTACAGATGGCAGTGATGATATTTCAATGTTTGTAGAGATGGCGCTATAGATATGTCCATGTTTATACAGATAACGGTGGAGATATTTCCATGTTTATGGAGACAGCAGTGGAGATATTTCCATGTTTATACACATAGCGGTGTACATATTTCCATGTTTATAGAGACAGCGGTGTAGGTATTTCCATGTTTATACAGATAGTGGTGCAGTTATTTCCATGTTTATACAGATGCCCATGCAGATATCTCCATATTTATACAGAGGGCTGTGTAGATATTTCTATGTTTATACAGATGGCAGGGTAGATATTTCCATGTTCCTACACATGACTGTGTAGGTATTTCCATGTTTATACAGATGGCTTTGTAGATATTTCCATGTCTATAGAGATAGCGGTGCAGATATTTACATGTTTATACAGATAGCGGTGTATATATTTCCATGTTTATACAGATCGTGGTGTAGATATTTCCATGTTTATACAGATACCGGTGTAGATATTTCCATGTTTATACAGACCGCAGTGTAGATATTTCCATGTTTATACAGATAGCGGTGTAGATATTTCCATGTTTATACAGATGGCTGTGTCGATATTTCCATGTTTATACAGAGTTCTCTGTACATATTTCCATGTTTATATAGATGACAGTGCAGAGATTTCCAGGTTTATACAGATGACTTTGTAGATATTTCCAAGTTAATACAGATGGCGGTGTAGATATTTCCATATTTATAGAGATAGCAGTGTAGATATTTCCAGGTATATACAGATAGCGGTGTAAATATTTCCATGTTTATACAGATCGTGGTGTAGATATTTCCATGTTTATACAGATACCGGTGTAGATATTTCCATGTTTATACAGACTGCAGTATAGGTATTTCTATGTTTATACAAATAGCAGTGTAGATATTTCCATGTTTGTACAGATGGCGGTGTAGTTATTTCCATGTTTATATAGATAGCGGTGTAGATATTTCCATGTATATACACATGGCTGTGTAGATATTTCCATGTTTATACAGATGGCGGTGTAGATATTTCCATGTTTTTAAAGATAACTTTGTAAATATTTCCATGTTTATGCAGATGGCGGTGTAGATATTTCGATGTTTATACAGATAGCAGTGGAGATATTTCCATGTTTATACAGATAGCGGTGTAGATATTTCCATGTTTATACTGATCGCGGTGTAGATATTTCCATGTTTATACAGATGGCGGTGTAGATATTTCCATCTTTATACAGATGTCTGTGTAGATATTTACATGTGTATACAGATGGTATTGTAGGTATTTCCATGTTTATACAGATGGTTGTGTAGATATTTCCATGTTTATTCGGATGACTGTGTAGATATTTCCATGTTTTTACAGATGGCAGTGTAGATATTTCAATGTTTATAGAGATGGCGGTGTAGATATTTCCATATTTATACAGATGTCTGTGTAGATATTTCCATGTGTATACAGATGGTATTGTAGATATTTCCATGTTTATACAGATGGTGGTGTAGATATTTCCATGTTTATTCAGATGACTGTGTAGATATTTCCATGTTTTTACAGATGGCAGTGTAGATATTTCAATGTTTATAGAGATGGCGCTGTAGACATGTCCATGTTTATACAGATAACGGTGGAGATATTTCCATGTTTATGCAGACAGCAGTGGAGATATTTCCATGTTTATACACATAGCGGTGTACATATTTCCATGTTTATAGAGACAGCGGTGTAGGTATTTCCATGTGTATACAGATAGCGGTGCAGATATTTCCATGTTTATACAGATGCCCATGCAGATATCTCCATATTTATACAGAGGGCTATGTAGATATTTCTATGTTTATACAGATGGCAGTTTAGATATTTCCATGTTCCTACACATGACTGTGTAGGTATTTCCATGTTTATACAGATGGCTTTGTAGATATTTCCATGTCTATAGAGATAGCGGTGCAGATATTTACATGTTTATACAGATAGCGGTGTATATATTTCCATGTTTATACAGATCGTGGTGTAGATATTTCCATGTTTATACAGATACCGGTGTAGATATTTCCATGTTTATACAGACCGCAGTGTAGATATTTCCATGTTTATACAGATAGCGGTGTAGATATTTCCATGTTTATACAGAGTTCTCTGTAGATATTTCCATGTTTATATAGATGACAGTGTAGATATTTCCAGGTTTATACAGATGACTGTGTAGATATTTCCAAGTTAATACAGATGGCGGTGTAGATATTTCCATGTTTATAGAGATAGCGGTGTAGATATTTCCATGTTTATTGAGATAGCGGTGTAAATATTTCCATATTTATACAGACAGTGGTGTAGATATTTCCATGTTTTTACAGATAGCGGTGTAGATATTTCCATCTTTATTCAGAGAGTGCTTTACATATTTCCATGTTTATACAAATCACTGTGTAGATATTTCCATGTTTATACAGATAACGTTGTAGACATTTCCATCTTTATACAAACGGTGGTGTAGATATTTCCATGTTCCTACACATGACTGTGTAGTTATTTCCATGTTTATACAGATGGCGGTGTAGATATTTCCATATTTATAGAGATAGCAGTGTAGATATTTCCAGGTATATACAGATAGCGGTGTAAATATTTCCATGTCTATACAGATCGTGGTGTAGATATTTCCATGTTTATACAGATACCGGTGTAGATATTTCCATGTTTATACAGACTGCAGTATAGGTATTTCTATGTTTATACAAATAGCGGTGTAGATATTTCCATGTTTGTACAGATGGCGGTGTAGTTATTTCCATGTTTATATAGATAGCGGTGTAGATATTTCCATGTATATACACATGGCTGTGTAGATATTTCCATGTTTATACAGATGGCGGTGTAGATATTTCTATGTTTTTACAGATAACTTTGTAAATATTTCCATGTTTATACAGATGGCGGTGTAGATATTTCGATGTTTTTACAGATAGCAGTGGAGATATTTCCATGTTTATACAGATAGCGGTGTAGATATTTCCATGTTTATACTGATCGCGGTGTAGATATTTCCATGTTTATACAGATGGCGGTGTAGATATTTCCTTGTTTATACAGATGGCTGTGTCGATATTTCCATGTTTATACAGAGTTCTCTGTAGATATTTCCATGTTTATATAAATGACAGTGTAGATATTTCCAGGTTTATACAGATGACTGTGTAGATATGTCCAAGTTAATACAGATGGCGGTGTAGATATTTCCATGTTTATACAGACTGCAGTATAGGTATTTCTATGTTTATACAGATAGCGGTGTAGATATTTCCATGTTTGTACAGATGGCGGTGTAGTTATTTCCATGTTTATATAGATAGCGGTGTAGATATTTCCATGTATATACACATGGCTGTGCAGATATTTCCATGTTTATACAGATGGCGGTGTAGATATTTCCATGTTTTTACAGATAACTTTGTAAATATTTCCATGTTTATGCAGATGGCGGTGTAGATATATCGATGTTTATACAGATAGCAGTGGAGATATTTCCATGTTTATACAGATAGCGGTGTAGATATTTCCATGTTTATACTAATCGCGGTGTAGATATTTCCATGTTTATACAGATGGCGGTGTAGTTATTTCCATATTTATACAGATGTCTGTGTAGATATTTACATGTGTATACAGATGGTACTGTAGTTATTTCCATGTTTATACAGATGGTGGTGTAGATATTTCCATGTTTATTCGGATGACTGTGTAGATATTTCCATGTTTTTACAGATGGCAGTGTAGATATTTCAATGTTTATAGAGATGGCGGTGTAGATATTTCCATATTTATACAGATGTCTGTGTAGATATTTCCATGTGTATACAGATGGTATTGTAGGTATTTCCATGTTTATACAGATGGTGTTGTAGATATTTCCATGTTTATTCAGATGACTGTGTAGATATTTCCATGGTTTTACAGATGGCAGTGTAGATATTTCAATGTTTATAGAGATGGCGCTGTAGATATGTCCATGTTTATACAGATAACGGTGGAGATATTTCCATGTTTATGCAGACAGCAGTGGAGATATTTCCATGTTTATACACATAGCGGTGTACATATTTCCATGTTTATAGAGACAGCGGTGTAGGTATTTCCATGTTTATACAGATAGCGGTGCAGAAATTTCCATGTTTATACAGATGCCCATGCAGATATCTCCATATTTATACAGAGGGCTGTGTAGATGTTTCTATGTTTATACAGATGGCAGTGTAGATATTTCCATGTTCCTACACATGACTGTGTAGGTATTTCCATGTTTATACAGATGGCTTTGTAGATATTTCCATGTCTATAGAGATAGCGGTGCAGATATTTACATGTTTATACAGATAGCGGTGTATATATTTCCATGTTTATACAGATCGTGGTGTAGATATTTCCATGTTTATACAGATACCGGTGTAGATATTTCCATGTTTATACAGACCGCAGTGTAGATATTTCCATGTTTATACACATAGCGGTGTAGATATCTCCATGTTTATACAGATGACTGTGTCGATATTTCCATGTTTATACAGAGTTCTCTGTAGATATTTCCATGTTTATATAGATGACAGTGTAGATATTTCCAGGTTTATACGGATGACTGTGTAGATATTTCCAAGTTAATACAGATGGCGGTGTAGATATTTCCATGTTTATAGAGATAGCGGTGTAGATATTTCCATGTTTATTGAGATAGCGGTGTAAATATTTCCATATTTATACAGATAGTGGTGTAGATATTTCCATGTTTTTACAGATAGCGGTGTAGATATTTCCATCTTTATTCAGAGAGTGCTGTACATATTTCCATGTTTATACAAATCACTGTGTAGATATTTCCATGTTTATACAGATAACTTTGGAGACATTTACATCTTTATACAAACGGTGGTGTAGATATTTCCATGTTCCTACACATGACTGTGTAGTTATTTCCAT